>NC_092746.1:35546617-36790766 GCF_047496795.1 Chiloscyllium punctatum | reverse complement strand
CCCAGCTGCAGCTCTTGCCCTCCGGTGTATACCAATTCCTTTCCATTGCTAAAGTAAACATAACTGAATTGTGGTCACTATCACCAAAGTGCTCACCTACCTCCAAATCTAACACATGGCCAGGTTCATCACCCAGTACCAAATCTAATGTGGCCTCAACCTGTGTTGGCCTGACTACATACTGTGTCAGGAAACCCTCCTGCACACAATAGACAAAACTGACCCATCTAAAGTACTTGAACTATAGTATTCCCAGTCAATACTTGGGAAGTTGAAGTGCTCCTATTGAGAATCATCTTTGCTATCCTTTCCTCTAAATCTCTGGAACTATTCAGAAGCCTATAGAAAACTTCCAACCAGGTGATCTCTCCTTTCCTGTTTCTAATCTCAGCCCATACTAAATCAGTTGACGAGTCCTCAAGCGTCCTTTCTGCAGCCATGATACTGTCTTTGACTAACAATGCTACACCTCCCCCTCTTTTACCATCTCTGTTCTTACTGAAACATTTAAATCCTGAAATCTGCAACAACCATTTCTGTCCCTACTCTACCCACGTGTCTGAAATGGCCACAACATCGAAATCCCAGGTACCAACCCATGTTGCAAGTTGACCTGCCTTATTCCGGATGCTCCTGGCATTGGAATAGACAGACTTCAAACCACCTTCTCGATTGCCAGTGCCCTCTTGAGACCCTGAAACCTATTTTGAACCTGCCTACTCTCAACCTCCTGTATACCCGAACTATAGTTTGGGTTCATTGCCCTAAATCTGTAGTTCTGTTACATCTATTCCAGCTTCTCCCTCTCAAACTGCAGGGTGAATTCTATCATATTATCGTCACTGACCCCAAGGGGTTCCTTCAACATAAACTCACTCATTAAACCCGCCAGTAGATATTCCACAAATTCCTTGAGATCTACCACCAACCTGATTTTTCCAGTCAACCTGCATATTGAAGTCCCTCGGGATTATTGTAGTAACATCTTTCTTACATACCTCCTCTAATTCCTGATTTATTTTCTTCCCCACATCCTGACTATTGCTAGATGGCCTGTATCCCCAATGCTGAAGAGTCAGAGTTGGAAAGTGTGGCTCTGGAAAAGCACAGCAGGTCAAACAGCATCCAAGGAGAGTTGACGTTTCAGGCATAAGCCCTTCATCAGGAACATTGGGGGGAAGGGGTTGAAAAATAAATAGGAGTGGGAGTGGGGCTGGGGAGAAGATAGGTGGGAAGGCAATATTGGATGCAGGGTGGGAGGTAATTGTGATAGGTCGATGGGGAGAATGGAGCTGATAGGTGGGAAGGAAGATGGACAGGTAGGACAGGTCAAGAGGGTGATGCTGAGTTGAAGGGTTGGAAACTGGTTAAGTCGATGCTGATGCCATGTGGTTGAAGGGTCCCGAGGTAGAACGTAAGGCATACTTCCTCCAGTTGGCAGGTGATTTTGATTTGGTGGTGGAGGAGGCCCAGGACTTCATGTCCTTGAGGGAATGGGAGGGGGACCTAAAGTGGTTAGCCATAGGACGGTGGGGTTGTTTGGTACATGTAACCCAGTGAACCCAATTATCTGAACCGTTCTGTAAGTTGCTGTTCTGTCTCCCTGATGTAAAGGAGACCACATCAAGAACAACGAAGGCAGTAGATGAAGTGGGTGGACGTGCAGGAAAATCTCTGCCAGATATGAAATGATAACTTCATTAGGCTCTTTTTCCTGTTGTGGTTCTTCAATTCTACCCCCACAGAGTCTGCACTTTCTGACTATCTCACTTCTTGCCATTAATTTAATTTTAATTCTTATTAACTTCTGCCCATCTGCCTATCTTTTCCACAGGATCTGTGTTTTTGGTTATTTAGTTCCCAGCCCTGCTACCCTTGCAACCATGTCTCTATGGGTATCCACAACATCATATCTGCAATTTCGATCTGTGCTACAACCTCGTTTAGAAAATTCCCATGAATTCAAACTATCTCCCACAGCAATCTTTCAGCCCACAAGTTTAAGTTTTTTAATCTTATTGACCCTGTGCCATATCTCTGATGGCAAATAATGCAAGAGAGAGCTAGACAGCAGCTTCCGAAAGTTGGGACAATAGCTTTTGAATAATGTGAGAGTGCATTTGGACATCAGCTATGAAAGCATGGGTAAAGCAGCTTCTGCACTGCTCAGACTCTACACAGCTGAGGGAAAACTTTTCCCATTACTATTCCTTAAGCAAAAGGACAACTTTCCATTCACCAGTTTGCACCTATTCACTATTATTTAGTGGGTTATGCTCTTGAACTATTTGCTCCTCAATAGCTCCAGGTTTCTTACCATTTAGAAAATACTCCTGTTTATCTTTCTTGGGTCAAAAGGTACAAAAGCGCTAACGTTTTCCTACATCGCACTCAATTTGCCAGTGTTTGGCCCACTCACTTAATTGGCTTATATCCCTCTGTAACTTCCTGCTGCCATCTGCACTACATACTAACCCTTCTAATTTGGTCTCATAAAATCAAGGCATTTTACAGATAACCAATAAATTGCAAATTGGATCAGGACAACTTCAATATTTCTGAGCTAAGAATTTTGGTATTAGATCATGCATTGTGCAATAAAAATAAACATGAGTATGTTTATAAAATAGTAAATATTATACAATCTCATTACTAATAGGTAAATTTGAAGGCAGAAAGATTGCATAAATTAAAATAACTTAAATACACAAAGTATTTTGTAATGCATAGCTATAATCAACTTTACATTAAGCACAGTTAGAACTATTGCAGACAGTCTATAGATTTTTTCATGATGAAAGCATATATATACATATATGTATTATATATATTTCTTCAGCGACATGTTCTTACAATATTCTTGAGTTCTTACTGCTGCTTTTAGCTTCTAATCACTCGACTCCATTCCATGACTTATCGCACTTTATTTTCTTCAGACTGAAGTGGAACAAGCCCAAAGAGGTAAATGGTCCACTCTGGTTTTGACATTTCTCTTCTTAAATCAGGCAAATTCAAGGTATATGTCATACTTAAAACAGGGTCATAAAGTGGATACAACTCAGAAAGAAAACCTTTGCTCCATTGTACTTAGGCTGGCGCTCCGCAATGACAATTAAGCCAGTCCCAAACCTCCATATTTTCCTTGTAGCCCTGCAATGTTGTTTCCTATCAGGTATTTATCCAGAGATCACTTCTGTTTTCTAGCAGTCAGCCATCCTCATACGCATGCTGCTTTTAAAAAGTCTGTCCCTAACAAAGCATGATTACATATCTAAGATCAGGCACAACTGTATCGGAGAAATTGCACATTCGAGCACATATCCCATCACTTTGTGCTATAACATTTTGGTGTAGAAAAACATGTCAAAGCCAAGTAAATTTTGCTTGAATTTGAATTTTTCAATGTAATATTAGAATGGTTACAGCATAGAAGGAGGCAATTCAGTCCATTACATCTGAGTTGGTCCTCTGAAGGAGCAAAGAACACAAAACAAGTAACCTTATATTTTAGAATTTGTTTACAGTACTGGTGAAATCCAAATTCATCTAGCAACTGTAAGTGTTATTTCAGACCTTGGACCAATACACCTTTTACTAATTACTGACCATGATCTAAAAATATTTTATTTCATTGAATTATTTGTGAAAATGAATTGCTGTGAAGTATAATAAACAATGCAAATTAAATATCAGCATAATTCCGTATAATGAACATGATCTCATTTTAGCTTTCAATAATAAACTTTAAATTAATTGACCTGGCAAATTGACAATAAGTCAAATAAAATTATGCAAAACAATAGTTTGACTGTTGTCTTACAAACCTGCCCAGATTCTGCAACATGATTTTGGATAGCATTTTAAAATTGACATTTTTTAAATGAAAATAACCAATGTACTCACTAAACACATTCAGAAAGATCTTCAAAATTGTCCAGAATTGGAAGGTAACTTATGTTTCTGTTCCCCAGGAAGCTGCAGAGCAAGGAATCAGCTGTGAAGTGGTGTGGTCCGCAGTGACACTGCTAAATTACAAGAATACGTCAAATCTGAGCTTTTATTCACATCATGATTGTAAAAACAGGATACAAACATGGTTGTCCCTTGAATGGTTGAAAAAATACAGTAAAACAGACAGTGAAGCAGGAGTGTGCTAAAGAACTGTGGGTGTGTAATTATTTTTCACAGTGGTGACGTCAGACTCAGCCTCTCGAAGCTTATAATGAATCTATTTGATTGATCTCTCAGGCTAAAATACTTTCAGGAAAGAAAAGATCTCAGGGCACAGCCAAGCGTACTGCAAGATAATTCTTCAATATCCATACATGTGCTGTGCTTTTAAGTTTATTGATCAGACTCATGGAAATGCCTTCTGATGTGATTTATTGAGCAACCTTGTGAAACAACTGGCTCTGTAATCTGCATTAGAGTCACTGGAGCTTTTGAAAATTTGCTGGAGGCAACAATTAGATAACCTAATGTTAAAACCACATTGATAGCTGTCTTAGAACAGGCAGTCAGTCGTCAAAGTTACTTGTATTCACTTTTCAATTAGATCTTAATGCAGTTTGCACATGAACCTATTGTAACTAGTAGTGTTAAATAGAGGTGTTTATGTTGTTAGGGAGACCGCTGACAAGCATTTATGCCATGTAAAAAGGCAAGGCTGACAATGAGAAAGATTTAAATTAGTTAGGTGGAGAGGGAAAATTTACACAATTCTAGAACAGAAAGAAAATGACCAACTGCATTCTGTTAACAACATAGTGGCAGATATCCAAGTAATTGCATGAAGTGCAACATGAAAATATATGAATAAGAAATATGAATTTATCCTAGAGTATGTAATAGTTACAGAAACCTGGATCTAATCTGAGCTTGATTGGAAGCTAAATGTTTCAGCACTAAGATCTTTGGTAAGTCCAGGCATTTCTTGCCAAAAGGACCAGAAGGCTGAAATGTTTAAGGATTTTTGTTATGGGGATGTTTATTCTGTAGGCAGCAAGGTTAGACTAACCTGTTTGCTGCCCAAAATAGCCAATAATATCCCAATTGTGTCACTCGATCAGACTCTTAAAGTGACAGTCTGCCATTAACTTACACAACAACAGAGAAATTGGGAATAATTAGAGTAACCACATTCATTAAAAATATAATTACAGCGGGGGAAGAAACAGGAGATTTTTATTATGACAAACACATTGCAAAGGGGAAAATCAAGGATTCAGAAAAGATGAAGGTGACAGCCATTTGGATCATAGTAATATAGTTCACCATATAAAAAATATGGATAAATTTTCAACTTAGATTAGAAGTGGAATTGACCAATTAGTAGAAGCAATAAATTCATGGAACAATGGCCCCAAATTTAACAGAGAGGTGGGCAAATAGTTTAGGAAAACCCAAAGAAGGAGTTAATTTGGAATCTGATTGAGGAGTTGCGACCTGTTAGATGAGTAGGCCTGCAACATCTAGTTGCAGCCAGGGAGTTCAGTGAAAGAGACGGAAAGCATCTAAGAATCTGTAAGCAAATCTTCCATAGTGAGTAGTTAACTCGGCTGTTTGATTTATTCAATTTGACTTTTTTATTGTCACCTGCATTTATTACATATACAGTGAAAAGTGTTGTTTAGTGTCATCACTCTCTGGTGTCATCTTAAAATACAGAAAATAAAACCAGAGAAATAAAACAATAAAGTTCATCTAATAGTCTCATCTTGATAAAATTAAGTGGTGTTTGGACAGCTCCCGACTCCCCCTCAGCCATGGACTGGATCTGGGCTCCTCCATCCCGATGCCTTGAGTCCGTGCTGCTAAGTTGACAACAGTGCTGCAAGGTTTCAGGAATGTCTGAGAAAATTTGTCAGGAAGCCATTGAAGAGTTCATAGTGAGGCTGGAGAGGATTTTGCAGGGGAGTTTTTAAAGAACTCAGAATAGGAGGGGACCATTTGTGAGGCGTTGATGTGGGAAGGTCTCGAGAGAGAGTATTGGATCACAGCAAGAAATATGCAATTGGTTGCGGGATTAACAGGGACAGTTGAGCTGTGGGAGAATGTCATTAATTTTTTCCGGGCACCTCCTGAGATTTTATTGGTCACCCATCTCTGAATTCGCCCTCCGTTAAAGCCAGAAATGGGAGCATCTGTTAAGGTTCGAAATTGAAATTTAACTTCCCAATAGAAGCAGGCCCACCAATTTTGGTAGGGTTAAAATTGCCTTACCATTAATTAGACTTTTAAGGTTGATTAAATCAAAGTTTGAAGGGATGAAAAATGAATTTGTCACAGTAGACTAGACAGAAATGTGCTTTCACAGTGGTAAAGTTAAAAATCCCCCAACACCAGGTTATAGTCCAACAGGTTTATTTGGAAGCATAAGCTTTTGGAGCGCTGTCAGTAAGACTTTAGGTAGCTTCTACCTCTGTTGTAATGGAAGTTGAGAAAATGCTCACCAAGTATTTGGAAAGGCAACCGATTTTCAATCTTGCCCCTCATACCATGTGCCTTAATTTTGAACACTAACCTATGTGAGACTTTATCAAAGGCTTACTGAAAGTCCAGGTACACTACATCCACTGGACCTCCCTTGTCCATCTTCAGAGTTACATCCTCAAAAAATTCCAGAAGATTAGTCATGCATGATTTCCCCTTCATATATCCATGCTGACTCTGACTTATCCTGTTACTATATCCAGATGTGTTGTAACTTCGTCCTTTATAATTGACTCCAGCATTTTTCCCACCAATAAGGTCAGACTAACTGGTCTATAATTCTGTCTTCTCTCTCCCTCCTTTCTTAAAAAGTGGGACAACATTAGCCACCCTCCAATCCACAGGAACTGATCCTGAATCTATAGAACATTGGAAAATGATCACCAATGCATCCACGATTTCTAGAGCCACCTCCTTCAGTACCCTGGGATGCAGACCATCAGGTCCCGGGGACTTATCAACCTTCAGACCTAACAGTCTCTCCAGCACCATTTCCTGCCACATAAATTCCCTTCAGTTCAGGTCCTTCAGCCGCTATTACATCTGGGAGATTGCTCATGTCTTCCCCAGTGAAGACAGATCTAAAGTACTAATTCAACTCTTCTGCCATTTCTTTGTTCCCCGTAATAAATTCATCCATTTCTGTCTTCAAGGGCACAATTTTAGTCTTGACCTTTTTTATTCTTTTCACATACCTAAAAAAGCCTTCACTATTCTCCTTTATATTTTTGGCCAGTTTACCTTCGCACCTTATTTTTTCTTTGCATATTTCCTTTTTAGTTATCCTCTGTTGTTCTTTAGAATCTTTCCAGTTCTCTGATTTCCCACTCATCTTTGCTATGTTATACTTTTTCCCTTTTGTCTTTATATGGTCCTTAACTTGCCTCGTCAGCCACGGCCACCCCTGCATTCCCTTAAGATCTTTCTTCCTTTTTGGAATGAACTGCATTATACCCTGAAATACCTGCCATTGTTGTTCCACTGCCATCCCTGCAAGGGTATTACACCATTAAACTTTGGCCAGCTCCTCCCTCATAGCTCCATAGCTCCCCTTATTCAACTGAAATATTGTCACTTCCGATTCAACCCTCTCCCTTTCAAACTGCAGATTAAAGTTTATTGTATTGTGGTCACTACCTCCTAATGGCTCCTCTACTTCGAGGTCCCTGATCAAATCCGGTTCGTTGTACAACACCAGATCCAGAATTGCTTTCTCCCTGGTAGGCTCCAGCACAAGCTGTTCTAAGAATCCATCTCGGAGGCACTCCACAAACTCCCTTTCTTGGGGTCCAGTACATTTCTGATTCTCCCAGTCTACCTGTATGTTGAAATCCCCCATAACATCTGTAGTTACATCTTTGCAACAGGCCAATTTCAGCTCGTGATTCAACTTACACACTACATCCAGGCTCCTGTTTGGGGGCCTGTTGATAACTCCCATTAGGGTCTTTCTACTTTAGAATTTCTCAGCTCTATCCATGCTGACTCTACATCCCCTGATTCTAGGTCCCCCCCACGCAAGGGACTGAATATCATTCCTTACCAACAGGGCCACCCCACCCCCTCTGCCAGTCAGTCTGTCCTTATGATAGCACGTATAGCCTTGATTATTCATTTCCCAGGCCCTGTCCACTTGAAGCCACGTCTCAGTTATCCCCACAACATCGTAACTGCCAATTTCCAGATGAGCCTCAAGCTCATCCACCTTATTTCTGATGCTTCGTGCACTCATATATAATATTTTTAATTTGTTACTCCCCTCACCCTTCCTATCAATCCCTATTTCACTTGACCTTACGGATGATCCTTTTTTGAGTTTGGTGCTGGGTTCACTGCTTTCCATTGTTTATATAAATTATTTGGATGTGAATATAGGAGATATGGTTAGCAAGTTTGCAGAATACACCAAAATTGGAGGTCCAGTGGACAGCGAACAAGGTTACCATAAAGTACAATGTTTTCTTCATCAGATGGGCCGACGGGTGGAGAAGTAGCAGATGGAATTTAATTTAGGTAAATGTGAGGTGCTGCATTTTGGAAAGGAAAATGAGGGCAGAACTTATATACTTAATGGTAACATTGTGGGGAGTGTTGTTGAACAAAGAGACCTTGGAACACAGGTTCATATTTCCTTGAAAATGGTGCCGTATGTAGACAGGATAGTGAAGAAGGTGTTTGGTATGTTTGCCTTTATTGGTCAGTGCAATGAGTATAGGAGTTGGGAGGTCATGTTGTGGCTGTACAGGAGATTGGTTTGGCTGCTTTTAGAATATTACATTCAATTCCAGTCTCCCAGCTATTGAAATGATGTTGTGAAACTTGAAAGGGTTCAGAAAAGATTCACAAGGATGTTGCCAGGGTTGGAGGGTTTGAGCTGTAGAGAGTGGCTGAATAGGCTGGGGCTGTTTTCCCTGGAACTTTGGAAGCTGAGGGGTGACCTTATGAACAGAAGGGTTAGTGTAAATAGACAAGATCTTACCCCCAGGTGAAGAATTCCAAAACTAGAGGGCATAGGTTTAAGGTGACGGGGAAAAATTTAAAAGAAACCTAAGGGGCAAGTTTTTTATGCACAGGGTGATGCATGTATGGAATGAGCTGCCAGAGGAAGTAGTGGAGGCTGGTAAAATCAAAACATTTAAAAGGCATCTGGATAGTATATGAATAGGAAGATTTTAGAGGGATATGGGCCAAGTGCTGGCAAATGGGACTAGATTAATTTAGGATAGCTGGTCAGCATGGACAATTTGGAGTGAAGGGTCTATTTCCATGCTCTGTGACTCTAAGCATTGCACCACAGATGGGTTCATTAGAGCCATCATGGACTTCCATGTTTGTTAAGTCGAGCTCGAAGCCCTGTGCAAAGCTTTGAGGCAAAATGGAGTTGGGATCCTCCATGTTCATTGATAATGATATCAAAATCTCATTGGCAAGCCTGCCAATGCACCTGTGTGCATACCTATTAGCTTCATTCTTTTTCTTTGCCATTTTGAAGTCCTCCTCTGAATTGGTCACATGTTCCAGAACATTCTTCAATGAATTGCGACATTGGATATCCTTTCTTTCTATACCAACAGTCTCATTATGGCTTTAATTTCCAGCCTGTGGAAAGTTTGCTAATATTAGTCAAACAGCAGCTTTACAAACTTTCCATAAGCTGACAATTAAAACTATACACAATCTGGTTTTGTTGACAAACATGAGGCCTGGTTTACTTACTCAGCAAAGATGTTAGATCCATTTTGTTCTGTTTCACTGGCAATCCCTCAGGGTTGAGAATGACATGCTTCCACTCCAGGGGTGGTGGATGGGTCTGGATTGGCCAAATGTTCAAATCCTGGAACTGCAGATCCTGCTACACGTGAGGTCAGTGGGTGCACACTATATTATAATCGATCATTTTTCTCATGTTTTAATGGCAAACAAATACGTCATTGTCTATAATGTGCCGAGGGATGCCCTGAAGTTGTGAAAAGTATCATACAAATACAAAATGTTCTCTTTTCAGAATGAAATTTGCAATCACAAATTTTGAAGTGAAATAATGTCAATTTCAGAACAGTTTAACAATAATAGTTAAGATACCTGAAGTGTCCAGTGGTGGCAAAAGTGGTTCATAGAACTTAGTAAATAATCAGAAGCAATTGTCCCTCACAGTTTATTGTTTCTAAAGCATGACATGTTGTACTATCTAAACTTTCACCAGCTGTTGCTTTCAGGGTCATAAGCTTACTGAATAACAAAGACCTTTTCTTTCCTCTTGTTCAATGATTTATGATTTGTCATAAGCATTTCATACAACAATGCCTTATACTTTTCTTTTAATTACTTTTAATATAGGAAAATGCCCTTCGGTTATCCAGAAAAGGAGGCAATAAACACTGATGAATTAGATGGAGTTAGAGTGTGTGGCTGTAGATGCGGTTAATAGGAAGATTCTTTTCTCTCTTGGGATGGAACAGGCAGTTCTGGGGATGGGATGTCTATCTGCTCCTCTTCAATTTACCTGTCCCAATCTATCTTTGTAGATTGAGATTCATTTAAATATGCAGAACGATAAATAGAATGGAGGAAACATTGATGAGATCGCACTGAAAGAACCGACATGGGATCTTAAAGACAAATCACACCAATATTGCAAACTCAAGGCCACATGAGGCCTTGACAGGAGTCAGGCAATTTTATAGGTCAATTTTTTAAGGCAGAATGGAGGGGAAGGAGGCTAATTCACATTAATCATTTCCTTTTTTTTTAAACCATCACTAAACCTTTCACATAGCAGAACCAGGAAGTGGCAATAGCAGGAATAAAAATACTGAAAGTGACACAACTTTAATGCAGTGGATGGAAAAGAAATGTGAAGCAGTGCCCCTGCTGGGGCTGAAGGATGGGAACTATCACCAGACAGTAGGCCTTGTTGCCCAATTCTTCTGAAATTCCAACACAATCCCAAACACAGTGATGTGTATGTTGTAGTCTAGTGTAACCACGCCAAGTTTTTAGGGGGTCACTTGAAAGTGCTGTGTTTTTCAAAGGAATTTCCAAACGCAGGGCTATCTTTGTGGGCGGCACGGTGGCACAGTGGTTAGCACTGCTGCCTCACAGCGCCAGAGACCCGGGTTCAATTCCCGCCTCAGGCGACTGACTGTGTGGAGTTTGCACGTTCTCCCCGTGTCTGCGTGGGTTTCCTCCGGGTGCTCCGGTTTCCTCCCACAGTCCAAAGATGTGCAGGTCAGGTGAATTGGCCATGCTAAATTGCCCGTAGTGTTAGGTAAGGGGTAGATGTAGATGTAGGGGTATGGGTGGGTTACGCTTCGGCGGGGCGGTGTGGACTTGGGCCGAAGGGCCTGTTTCCACACTGTAAGTAATCTAATCTAAGCAAAGGAGCAGCCACTGATGGTGGGAACGTAAAGTAGGCTAAATCTTGTATATCGAGGAGTGTGAGCTAATCGGATTCATAGGCTTATGGAGATATCATTGAACAAGAAAATGAGCTGAAACATTATATAGGCCGTTCTGGAAATAAACATCTAGGTATGTGAAAAAGTAGGTAGCATGCACATGCCCATCCTATACTGGAAGTCCATCAGTGGCTGTAGTGAATTAGGTGTCATCATACTCCTGCCTGAATGCTTACTAACTACTTGTAGCTCCATTCCCCACAGAACGATAAAGGCAGAGTATTTGAATATTTTTAAAACGTGGTAGATGGATCTTTGACTAACAAGGAAATCAGAGTTTGTCATGGGTTGACAAAATAATGGAGTTGAGGCCACAGTCAGATCAGCTACAATCTTATTGAATAGCAGAGCAGGGTCAAGGAGACAAATGGCCAACTACTGCTATCAATGATTGATTGCACCCTTTCAAAAAGCCTCATTGTCATATTAATTTTTTTTTTAAGTACCACACTGGTTTTATTTGTGAAATTTTCCTGTCTCTGCACCTGTAAGGTCAAATGGCTAGAACTTTAGAAGCAAATAACCTGAGAAATTGGAGCAGAAGTGACCTGTATGGTGCCACATTGAATTAGCTTCATTTAATACAATCACGTTCGATATTTGGCTTCAGAGTCACTTTCCTATTCATATTTCTCACAATACTCCAAGAATTTTCTTTTAAGACTATCTACCTTAACCTCAAATATATTCAATAGGAGAGCAATCACAATCCTCTGGAATAGAGAATTCAAACAATGCTTTATTCTCAGTGGTGAAGGTCCTTGAATGCTTGGGCCACAGATGGTTTTGATAGTGTTGAGGAAACAGCGCATGTCCTTATTGTTCACGAGTTATTGGATCTTCCATACTCTTTCTACCTATCACTTGTTCCTCCTGAAATGGGTTTTATGTTGTCCTACTGCCTTCCTGTACCTGAAGGACTATTGTTTCCCTTGAGGTGTGTGCTATAGTTCCCAGTCAGCAAAACTTCAGCTGTATTTGATTCTATATCTCTTTGGAATTTTTCATCAAACTAGTTACGCTTCCTTGTAGAGAGACCAAGGAGCTCTTCATTTGTGCTTGCTACCGTGGACTTTAGTGTCAACATGCATCTATGCAAATTAAATTTGTCTACCTTCTTCTTTGTGTTATGTTTTGATACATTGGGGTAACTTTCAACCTTGACAGTGATGGAGAATTATCTGTAGTGCTGCCAGTTATCCATCCAATTCAATTTTCTTCCCGATTAAATTCAATGAAAAAGCCAGCATCCAGCCTTCAAATGATAATACATTTCCTTTGCTCATACATCAGATAATTAACAATATTGTAATGTATTGAATTGCTATGGACTTGATGCTTATATAGCAAATGGGTTTCTAATGGCCAGGGCCATTACTTTGTAAAGTTTTATTATCAATTTATATCATTCATAATGTTTAGAATCATACTATTAATCATCCTTATCTGTCAATCACAGATATAAAAGATTCTGCAGTTTTGCAATGCAACATTTCATTTCATTCATTGGAACATCTGAGGAGAACTTGGTTTTGAACATTTGCAGTGAAAATTGGATGAGGCCTGAAAAACCAGCAGAGATTTGGAGCACAATAAGCCCATTTCCCTGTGATGTAGCCAGTGCATGATCTTTATGCAATCAGTTCTTTTACTGCAGCATACAGTCAGCCCTCACTGAAGATGTATAAGTGTGAGAAGCTAGCCTGAGGTCAAACTAATTTATTCTGCTTAAAGAAAACCTCTATCTCTTGGGCTGGAGCAGATAGGTGCAGACAGAAGAAAGGCAAAGAGAATGGCACAACATGGCAGAGCGCAGTCACTCCAAGGTTCATCATTGGCGGTCCTAGAATAAAAGGTAAAGAAGAGGTCCTCTGTCCACAAGGTGACAGGAGGCTCTCCAGATAAACAAAGAAGGCAGGTTTTCAGGTTCACATCACTAATGCTCACATAAACAGTCAAGGTTAGTCAATGCATATTCACAATGGAATGACTAGTTAAAAATAATTATGTGTATATGCTTGAATTAATGGTGAAGCATTTGTTTAACAACATGGATACATTGATCATTTGTATTTTAAGATACTATATTCTTATTCTATAAATGTGAACAGCGTTTAAGATTAATGTGTTTTAGTTATTCTGACATATTACTTTGATTAATTTTGCATAATAACATGTTCCATCTGTTCAATTAACTGTGAGCAAGATCCTAATTGCACCAGGAGTTATGCAGAAATAACAATTCCACTATATTTGATGCCATAACAATCAGCAATACCACCATAACAACGCAATAGTTTCAGTATGCAAGGAGATCGAAAGAAAATAATGCAGCAAAAACTAAATTAAAAAGATATCACAATAAATATTTGATGACAATGCGATACATATATACAAATGTGCATATAAAGAACAGGAGTATATCATTCTGTCCCTGAGAAAGCTTCACCATACAATAAAATCATGGCTGATTATGGCCTTAAATGTGGCTTCAAATCCCCACTTCTGACCATTGCTAATAAGTTTATTAATGTTAACAAGAGGTCAAAAGTTAAACATCAGTCTTCATTAGTCAAAGAACATAAGCAAATCAATAGCTATTATTGAGTTTATTGTGATCACAATTGATGGTAATACTGTGCAAGTGAGATCCCAGAGTGAGTCCTGGTTTGATGGACAGTAAGGCTTTTTAAACCATGAAAGTCAGTTAGTGAACATTTTAGAAGAGGCTGCCACTGTATCTTTAATAAAAGAAAGATTAATACACAAAATAAAAGCATGATTGTAATAAATTACACAAGACCTATTGAAAACAAAATTATAAGACATCAGAAAGAAATTATCCTGATATTAACCTTTCCAATCAGGGAAACCTCAATGAAGCCCCACCTCTATCTCTATGTTAAACTCTTTGTTTAATTGACATGGGTGTAACCAGTTTCCTTTTCAGCAACTATGTGTGTATTCACTCAACACTATTTTCTTCAATTAATGTTTCTCCTTGAAACTTTTAAACAAGCTGCTAACTCAGCTCAATATTACTGTCGAATATGGGTTCCTCAAACTCATATCTTCAACAGCTTTGTAGGATGTATCTGGATTCTTCTCTTCTGGAGTTTTCTTCTAACCAACAAAGGACTTCTTGCTAACCTTGCCTTGACTATTTTGGAGACTACCAGTAATAGTACTTCTCCTTCTAAAGATCTCTTCCTGTCTGAATGAACTTATTTCTGGCACTGTCTCTTTCTTGGGGTTATAAAACTCAAGTCAGCAAACACATTAACAATTATGTCCTTTGGGGGCTTGTTAGTCATTTAGCTGAAACCACATGGTTACTTGGAAATGCTGTCTTTAGCTCATTGTTTAATTTTTTTCTGACTTAAAAGCAAGGCACTCCTTCATAGAACTGAAAACTTAAATCCATTCTTCCTCCGCTTTAGTACCAAATAATAGTTACATGTTAATGACCCAAACTGTAGTAGTAATATTAAGGAAGGCATTAAACAAAAAAATTAGTGATGCAAGCAACAAAGGGACAGCTGTAATCATGGGTGACATTAATCTACATATATTTTAGACAAATATACCATGGAGGAGGAATTCCTGGAGTGTGTATTAGATGCCTTTTTAGATAAGTATTTTGAGTAAGCAACTGTGGAACAAGCCATTTGTGTAATGAGGAAGGAATAATTGGCAATCACAAAGTCATACAATGCGGAAACAGACCCTTTGCTCCAACTCATTTGTGCTGACCACGCATCCCAATCTGATCTAATCCCATTTGCCAGCACTTGGCCCATATCCCACTAATCCCATGCAATCATATACCCATCCTGATGCCTTTTAAGTGTTGTATTTGTACCAGCCTCCACTTCTTCCTCTGGAAGCTCATTCCAGATACATACCACTGTCTGTATGGAAAAGTTACCCCTCACAAAGAGTCATCTAGATTTAAAACATTAACTTAATTTCTCTCCACGTATGCAGCCTGACTCTGCTGACATCCCCAACATTTTTTTGTTTTCACTATAATGGCATGAGTTTCAAGCTGGCTATGATAAATTGTTAAATTAGAATTTAGAATTCCTACTTTGCAGAAACAGGCCCTTCAGCCCAACAAGACCAATTGACCCTCCCAAAAGTATCCCACCCAAATCTATTCCTCTACATTTACCCCTGACTAATACCCCCAGCCTACAAATCGTAATTTGGCTTGGCCAATTCACCTGACCTGCACATCTTTGGATTCTGGGAGGAAACCCATGCAGACACAGGGAGAATGTGCAAACACCACACAGACAGTCACCCAAGGCTGGAATTGAACCCAGGTCCCTACTGCTGTGAGGCAGCAGTGCTAACCACTGAGCCACCATGCAGCCCCAAAATCTGGTTTGTGGTGGTGAAATTAGATGCAGTACATCGTTAACAAGCTACAGCATAACAAGGTGTCCACACAAGTGACAGTTGTGGGAGTAAAGCCCATACTTCCTTACAGACTGGAACCTTAATCCAACATTTTATACCACTTGGCCACGATCTCTAACCTTTACTTTACTTAAAGGAAAGACAGTGAATAAGTAAAGGCAAACATTTAAAGAGCATATAGAGGTACTCCAACTGTCCGTCACAAAAATAAAATGGATACGGTTGTCAAATCATGGCTAACAAGTAAGATTGGGGATAGTCTTAGGTACAAGGACAGGACATACAAATTGGCCACAAAAAGCCACAGACATGAGGATTGGCAGCAATTTAGATTTTAGCAGAGAAGGAAAAAGAGATTAATTAGGGTGTTTGCAGGAGAGTGGGTGGGACGTGGAACAGAGTATGAGAGTGAACTTTCAGGGAATATACAAACTGATTGCAAATGTTTCTATAGGCTTGTGAAGAGCAAAAGAAAATTACTGAAGACAAATGTAGGTCACTGACAGCTAGAGACCTGGGGAAATTATAAAAGAGAACAAAGAGAGACACATGAATTAAATACAAACATATTCTTACCAAGCTGTTCAGAGATATTATTTGACACCTTAGTAGTAGGTGGGGCTTGAATCCAAGCCTCCTAAATCAGAGGTAGGGACAATACCTCAGTACCACAGGAGCCCTACCAATTAAATACATTCTTTGGTTTTCTTCACAGAGCAGGAGATAAGTAACATCCCAAAAATGTTCGGGAATATAGAGTCTGGTGAGAGGGAGGAATTGAAGGAAATCAGTATTATTAGGGAAATAGTATTGGGGACATTGATGAGATAAAAGGCCAATAAATCTCCAGGCCCTGATGCATTTTACAGTACTTGAGGAAGTTGTCCTAGAATTAGGGGCTGCATTCCTGGTCAACTTTCAAGATTCTGTAGACTCTGGAACAGTTCTAATGGACTGGACGATAAGAAACATAACCCCACTATTTAAAAGAGGGAGAGAGAAAACAGGGAAGTTCAGACTGGTTAATCTGACATCAACAATGGGGAGTCCATTATGGAAAACAATGACAGGATTGGACAGAGTCAGAATGGATGTACGAAAGGGAAATCTGCTGTAATTGTTTGAGGATTTACCTAATAGAGTCGATAAGAAGGAACCAGTGGTAGTGGTTTACTTGGACTTTCAGAAGACTTTTGATAAGGGCTCACATATGATATTAGCATTTAAATTTAAAGTGCATGGGATTGGGGGTCATGTACTGACATAGCTAGAAATTAGGAAACAATGTGTAGGAATAAACAAATCTTATTTCTAAGTGGCAGCATTGACTAGTTGATATTCAGGGATCAGTGCTTAACTCTTAGCCATTCACGAAATGCGTTTATGATATAGATGAAGGAAATAAATGTAATGTATCCAAATTTGGAAATGACACAAAGCTGGATGGGAGAGTGTGCTGTGAGGAAGATGAAGAGATGCCTCAGTATTATTTGGGCATGTTTATTGAGTGGGCAAATGCATGACAGGTAAAGTATAACATGGATAAATATGAGGTTATCCACTTTGGTAGCAAAAAGAGGAAGGTAGCTTATCTGAATAAGAATAGTTTGGGAAAGGGAGATGTGCAATGAGGCCTGAGACAAGTGCAGAAAGTGGTAAGGAAGGCAAATGGTATGTTGGACACCATAGCAAGAGGATTTGAGTACAGAAGCACAGACATCTTGTTGAAATTGTACAGGGTCTTAGTGAAACCTTGCCTAGATTATTGTGTGTAGTTTTGGTCTCCTTATAAAGAACTAAGAACAAAGAACATTTACAGGCCATGAACAGGCCCTTCAGCCCTCCAAGCCTGAGCTGATCCAAATCTACTGTCTAAACCTGCCGCCCAATTCCTAAACATCTGTATCCCTCTGCTCCCCACCTCCTCATGCATCTGTCTGGACACATCTTAAATGAATCTACCGTGCCTGTCTCTTCTACCTCTGCTGGCAACGCGTTCCAGGCACCTACCACCCTCTGTGTAAAGTACTTGCCGCATGTATCCTCCTTAAACTTTTCACCTCTCACCTTGAAAGCATGACCTCTTGTTATCTGAGGAAGGGTAGTCTAGCAATGGAGGGGGTGCATGAACTTTTACCAGACTGACTCTTGGAAGAGCAGGACTGATGTACAAAGATAGACTGAATTAGTTAGGATTTTAGTCAATAGAGTTTAGAAGAATGAGAGTGGAATCTCATAGAAATTTCTATTAGGACTAGACAGGGTAAATGCAGAAAGGATGTCCCCAGTGTCCAGGGAATCCAAAACCAGAAGTCACAGTCTAAGTCCACCGTATTGTCTGTTCTTTTATAATGCAATGGTTGCGTTCTTGTGCAATCCTGCTTTATACAAGAATCACACTTTAGAAACAATGCTTAAAGTGTTGGCAATGTAACTGCATTATAGCCAACACACATTTTAAAGGTTCACACTTTAGAAATAGTGATCCCAGTTCATCTATAGCTTTATAGTGAATTCACATTAACGAAATGCACATTAAAACAGAATAAACAGTATATACCAATTAGGAATGAGATGAGGAGAAATTTCTTCGCCCAGGGAGTGGTGAGCCTGTGGAATTCTCTGCTACAAAGAGTTTGAAGCCAAAACATTGAGGGTTTTCAAGGAGGACTCAGGTATACTTCTGAAGGCTGAAGGATTTGGGGAGAAAGTGGGAACAGAGTATTGAGTGGGATGATCACTCATGATCATACTGAATGGTGGATCAGACTTGAAAGGCCCAATTGCCTACTCCTGCTCCTATTTTCTATGTTCCTATGTAAAAACAGACAAGTACAGTGTCTGCGTGGGTTTCCTCCGGGTGCTCCGGTTTCCTCCCACAGTCCAAAGATATGCAGGTCAGGTGAATTGGCCATGCTAAATTGCCCGTAGTGTTAGGTAAGGGGTAGATGTTGATGTAGGGATATGGGTGGGTTACGCTTCGGCGGAGCGGTGTGGACTTGTTGGGCCGAAGGGCCTGTTTCCACACTGTAAGTAATCTAATCTAATCTAATCTAATCTAATACAGGACAGAATTCCTGTCACTGAATGAAATATATTTCAATAATATAATTAAATTCAGTTCTTTTTTGCAAGTCATTAAGTGTGAGAGAAAGAACCCTGATTTGATCACGATGACTTGTATATTACACCATTTGAAATTAACAACTTTAATTATTTCTAACAAACTTCAGTACTTTTAAATTTCAATGATTTGTAGATTTATTTATAACTTGTTCCAGGATGTTATTTGTGCTAAATTAAATGTAAAGATAGATTTTGTTAATTTTTTAAATTATTAATCATAATATCTGTCTTGACAGAATGGCAGTTTCAAATAAAATGCAGTGACATGAAAAGAGGGGATTAAAGTGTTGGCAATGTAACTGCATTACAGCCAACACACATTTTAAAGGTTCACACTTTAGAAATAGCAACCCCAATTCATCTGGTGCAATTGTATAATGTAATCCAGAGGCCATGCAAAGACTTAGCACAGGAACATAGGTTGAAATTCCACCACACATCTGGTGAAACTTAAGGATAATAAATATGAAATTAGAAGATGGTCTAAACCATTATCTGAAAAGGTTATCAGGTTTGCTTGTGTTCAGGAAATGAAATCTGCCATCCTGACCTGGTTTGCACTATATTTGGTTGCAATGTGGCTCACTCTTAAATGTCCCTTGAAATATCATACCAGGCCATTCAGTTGCATCAGGCCACTATAAGAATATCAAAAAGGAATGAAAGTGGATGGGCCACCCAGCATCGAACCTGCTACTGGAAATGATAATGTTACAACCAGCCTTGTTGACTCTGAGAAATCCTCCTCTCTAACAGCTGGTGGTTTTACCCACATTAGGAGAGCTGTCCAACAGATTAATAAAGCAATAATCTGACATTTTCTGTAAGGTATGATTCAATGAGTATGACCATACCCCAGACACCAGTGTTAACCTGTTCCAGTAGTGCAGAGCCAAACGTGGCGGCACAGTGATATACAACCAGGAGCACTCAACAATGACTCTAGGCACATTCAAATCTTAAGGTGTCAGGTCTAACCTGGGTATAGAATTACCACTTCCTGTTAACCACATCATGAATCAGTATTGGTCCAGGTTGAACAGCACTTGGGTGAAGCGCTGAGGGTGGCAAGGATACCGAAAATATTCTGAGTGGAGAATCACAATGTTGATCACCAAGAGTGGCTCAATGGCATCAGTATTAACCAGGTTGGCTGAGTCCTAAAGGACATAGCTGCTTGACTAAATCTGCGGCAAAGGAACCAATAAGAAAGGAAAACCTATTTGACGTCATCTTCACCAATTTGTAACAGATGTATCTGTCTGTAACAGTAATGACTGTACAGATATTGTGGTAAACATTTCCATCTTCACATTGAGGATACCCTCTACCATGCAGTTCAGCACCACCATTGTGCAATCTAGATCTGGAAACTCAAGACTGAGTAGCCATGATGCACTATGGGTCATCAACAGCGGAAGTGTATTCAATCCCAATGGGCAATCGCATGACCTTGCAAGTCTATGATCACCATTAGGCCAGATTAACAACTCAGCTTCAATGAACAATGCAAGAGGGCAAGTCAGGCACAAAACCAGTGAGGTATCAAACTGTTGAAGCTACAACACAAGACATGTGCATGCCAAATAGCGTAGGCATTATGCCACAGAAAGGACTAAATGATCCTACAGATCAAACCTATGATCTGCAGTCCTGGACATCCATTCAGGAACGGGGGTGGATCATTAAACAACTAACTATAGGAGGCAATTCCATAAATATCACCATGTTCACCATTGAGAGAGGTGAACACATTAGTGCAAAAGACAAGTGCTGAAGCATTTGCTACTGTCCAGTTAAAAATGCCAAAGGATGATATATTTCTACTTTCTTCTGAAGTACCTAGAATCACAGATGCTAGTTTTCAGTCAATTCAAATCACTCCATGTCATAGCAATAAATACCTGAAAGAACCAGATGCTGAAAAGGCTATGGGAACTGACAATATTTTGGCACTAGGACTGAGGGTTTTGTTCTAGAACTAGCTAATCCTTAATCTAAACTGTTCTAGCACAGCTACAACACAGGTCAAGTGTGGAAAATTTGCTAAGTATGCCCTATACACACACAGATAGGTGAGGAATAGGTAGTGTCGAGGAAGCAAGAAAGTTGCAGAAGGTCATGGACTGGCTAGGGGACTGGGAAAGGTATCCGATGGAAAACAATGTAGGAAAATGTGAGGTCATGCACTTTGGTAGGAAGAATTGAAGCATAGGCTATTTTGCTAAAGGCTTTGGAAATTTGAAGCACAAAGGGACTTAGCAGTCCTAAATCAGGTTCTCTTAATGTTACGATGCAGATTCATTTGGCAGTCAGGAAGGTAAGTGCAATGATAGCATTCATTAATAGAGTGAGAGCAAGGATGTTCTGCTGAGGCAGTGTAAGACTCTGGCCAGACCACATTTGCAATATTGGGAGCCATTTTGGACTCTGTATGTTAAGGAGTATGTGCTGACCTTGGAGGTAGGTCCAGAGGAGGCTTACAAGAATGATCCTGGGGTTCAAATGTCATATGAGGAGTGGTTAAGGACTTTGGTTCTGTGCTTGATGGAACTTAGAAGGATGAGGGGGGATCTCATTGAAATTTACAGAATATGAAAGGTTTGGATAGAGTAGCCATTGGGAGATAAAAGGTGAGATTAGAACCTGAGAGCACAGCCTCAGAGAGAAGTAGCGATACTTTAGGATTAAGGTGAGGTGGGAGTTCTTCCACCAGAGAGTGGTGAATCTGCGGAACTCATTGTCACAGAAGGCTGTGGAGGCCAAGTCATTGAGTATATTTAAGATAGCAATAGATAGGTTTTTGATTTATAAGGGGATCAAAGGTTATGGGGAGAAGGCAGGAGAGTGGGACTGAGAAAAATATAAGCCATGATCAAATGGGAGAGCATACTCGACGGGGAAAATGTCCTAATTCCACTTCGAGATCTTATGGTCTTACACAAAAAGGATAGTTTCAACTTCAGCAACTACTGTCACTGACCTGAACAATCTTCAGCAATTTCATCAATGACCTTCCCTCCATCATAAAGTCAGGTGTAAGTAGTTTTCTGGTAACTGAACAATATTCAACATCATTATGCCTCCTTAGGCAAGAAAGCAATCCACAAGCAGCAAGATCTGGACAATATGCAGACTTGGCCTGATGGATGACAAATAACATTTGCATGACACAATTGCCAGGAAATGAGCATCTCCAACGAATAAGAACTTATATCATCCTTTGACATACAATGGTAATACCATTCTGGAATCCACCACTACTAACATTATGTGGGCTTTTATTGACCAGAACTGAGCTAGACCAATCACATAAATAGTGTGGCTTCAGGAACAAGTCAATGGTTGTAAAATCAGTAATAAGTTGGTTCTAGGGCAATACCCTGATATTGCATCAGTATCCTGGGGAAAATTGGTGTCCAGAAACCACGACTATGGGTGTTATAACCATATAAATAGAACTGATATTCAAGAGAACATGACATTAACAAAGTTATGACTTAGGAACATAGTAATGTAGTAAATGGCTATTTAGACCCATGGGTTTGTTCCACTTTCAATGTAAACATGTTTAAACAGGGGACCAATGTTTCTTAATACCTTTGCTCAACAATAATTTTTCAACTTTGTTTTTAAAATTAACAACAGATGTCATATAAATTGCCTGCTGAAGAAGAGAGTTTTAAACTTAACTGATCTGTTCACGTAGGTAAGTACTCTAATTTCACTTCTGAAGGGTCTAGCCCTTAATCTTACATTATGTCCCCTATTATTTGTCTCCCCCAAACAGTGGAAATAGTTTCAATCTACCCACTTGTTCCCTTTTAATGTTTTGAAAATTTTAGGTTTCCTCCTTAACATTCTAAAATCCAAGAAAACACATTTCAACCTTGTGTAATGTCTCCTCATAATTTAACAAATTGTAAATTATTCCAGTGAACCCATGTTATTTTGTTCAAAGCCAGTACATACTTCCTAAGGTGTGATGTCTGCTTCCAATGTAGGGCTTTAGTGGCTTCGCTTTCTAAAATGAAAGCACTTACTGTATAGGTCACATGATCTGGCTAAGTCATAACGTAGAGTGCCCTTACTTTCCTATAAAGGATAGGAGCCTGAAACTGCTCACAGTACTGCAGATGTGTGATAACCATGTGTTTGTGTACTTCTAATTACTTCCTTGCTAGAAACTGCATGAGGAACAGAAATCATGTCTCATCTGCCATTTGTAAAAGGACTCACATTCAAATGACTCAGTGAAAATCCAATCTTCCAACTTTAGTCTTTCTAAAGCTGAGAATTTCCATTACGGTTGAATAAAGTTATTAAGGTTCTAGCCAAGAATAAAAGGGAGTCTTATTTTAGATAGAGACAACTTGGCTCAATTGAATCTCTTAATCAACACAAAGAGTGTAGGGGCTTTCTTGAGAAAGAAATCAGGAAGGCAAAGAGAGGATATGAGAAAGCATTGGCATATAAGGTTAAGGATAATCCAAAGAGGTTTTGCAAATACATGAAGAGCAAGAGGGTAAATAGTAAGAGGGTAGGGTCTCTTAAAGAACAAGGAGGTTGCCTTTGTGTTGAACTCCAGGAGATCAGATAGATGCTAAGTAAATATTTCATGTCAGCTTTTACTGTGGAGAAAGAAATGGAGACGACAGCATACAGAGAAATAAATTTTATTGTTTTAAAACCAGCTCACATTACAGAAGAGGATGTTCAGGAGATCTTAGAGAACATGATATCGAATATATCTCTGGGAACAGATCTCATGTATCCTAGAATATTGTGGGAAGTAAGGGAGGAAATTGCAAGACCCTTTGCAGAAACGTTTGCATCGTTAAGATGTCAGGTTGGCATGGAGGAGTTGGACTGATGGGTCTGTTTCTGTGCTGTACATCCCAAGACTTCATCTATAACTACGGGTGAGGTGCCTGATGAATGGAGGGTGGCTAATGTTGTACCTTTGCTTAAGAAAGGTTGTAAGGCGAACTATAGAGCTGCAAGTCTGACTTCGGTTGTGGGTATATTGTTGGAAGTGAAGGATTGATTAAGGATAGTCAGCATGGTTTTATGTGAGGAAAATCGTGTCTCACAAACCTGATTGAGTTTTTTTTTGAGCAAGTTACCAAAAGGGATTGATGATGGCAGAGCAGCAGACATTACTTGTTTGGATTTTAGTAAAGCTTTCCATGAGGTTCTGCATGGCAGACTAATTAGCAAAGTTAGGTCATATAAGGTTCAGGATGAGTTTGCCAATTGGATGCATAATCGCAGAGACAGAGAGTGGTGGTGGAGGATTACGTTTTGGACTGGAAGTCGGAGAACAGCAGTGTTCCATAGGGATCAGTTCTGGGTTCACTTTTGTTTGTCATTTATATAAACAATTTGGATGAGAATGTCAAAACCATGGTTAGTAAGTTTGCTGATGACACCAAAATTGGTGGCGCAGTAGACAGTGAAGAAGCTTTTCTAAGATTACAAAGGGATCTTAATCAAATGGGTCAATGGACTGAAAAATGGCAGATGGAGTTCAATCTGGATAAATGTGAGATATTGCATTTTGATGCAACAAACAAGGGTAGGGCTTATATAATTAATGGCAGGGCCTTGTGTAGTGTTGTAGAACAGAGGCACCTAGGGTGCAAGTACATAAATCTTTGAAGTTTGCATCACATGTAGACAAGATGATTAAAAGGCATTTGATAAGCTTGCCTTCATTGCTTAGTCCTTTGAGTATAAGAGTTGGAAAGTCATGTTTTGAGTTGTACAGGACATTGGTGAGGCCTCTTCTGGAATACTGAAGCCAGTTCTGGTTGCCCAATTACAGGAAAGATATTATTAAGCTGGAAATGGTTCAGAAGAGGTTTACCAGGATGTTGCCAGGTATGAAAGGTTTGAATTATAAAGATAGGCTGGGGCACTTTTCACTGGAGCATAGGAGGTTGCGAGACCATCTGATAGAAGTTTATAAAACAATGACAGGTATAGATAGAGTGAATGGCAGTTGTCTTTTCCCTAAAATGGGGGATTTCATGACCAGGAGGCACAGTTTTTAGGTGAGAGGAGAGAGTTTTAAGGAAGACATGAGGGGCAATTCTTTTACACAGAGGGTAATTTGCATGTGGAATGCATTTCCACAGGAAGTGGTGGATGTGGGTACAATTACAATGTTTAAAAGACATTTGGATAAGTACATGAATAGGAAAAGCTTGAAAGAATATGTCCCAGAAGTGGGTAGATGGGGCTAGTTTGTTTTCAGATTCTATTCAGCATGGACTCATTGGACCAAAAGGTCTGTTTCCATACCGTGTGACTTTATGACTCTAAGTGTGAGGATTGGATTGCTGGGTGGTGACTCAGTCATTGCTTATCCACCAATGCATTAGGAGCTTATAGGCTGAGAAATTTAAGTAGGTGCTGCCTATCAATTACCTCAGTATTTTGGGCTATCTTGCCAGAAACTGCCATTCAAACTGACGCATCTGGGTCCTAAGAACCACCAATTATGATATTCTCTGGAAGGGGTCTAATGGTGAGAAGACAAGTTTTATTTCTTCTTGCTGGGTGAGCTCACAGGAAGAGGGGTTTCGAACGTTAGAGGCTATTGGCATGGGGGTTGCATACAGAGGTCAACCTCTTGCCTGCTGCCTGTCCCTCCAAGTGCCCACATGGAATCCTCCCCTAAAAATTGGCAGATAGGTTGCCCTGATTTTGCAGTTGGAAAACTCAGTCAATCAGGGAAGTGACATGTTGGGGCCTTTAACAATTGTGCATTTAAGAGTCAAATTTTCTGGCAAATCAAAAGAGTCATTGTGGACCTGCTTACATAGCACTTGATGACAAGAAGGTGATGAATTTCTTTCTAGGGCAACGTCACTCAATTATCTTCCCTCTCACCACCTCTGTTACCACCTCCAGGGAGGGTAAAATTCTGCTGTAAGATTTTTTAAAAATAATGTTCGATGTTAAATCCTTGCTTTTGTATACGAGGTAATTTTCATCACCCTGTAAGTAATTTGGGGGAGCATGTCTGTTGTAGAACTCATCCATTTTGTTCCCATTGATTGATGGGCTCTATAATAGCTGAAAGATCTGTTCCACTGGATTAGTACCCAGGTGATGACAGAGAAAATTAACTCAATGTTTCTGGCCTTGCCTATTGAATAAATTATTCATGCACTTTTTATTTTTTAAATGCATAAAATGTATTTCCTTTACTTCTTCTTGGTTATACAGTAAGGCAGTTATGTGGTAAGTGACAGTGAATTGAGATAAATGTGAAATAATTCACACGTTTTAAAAAAATATAGGTCACAAATATAAATTTGTGGAATTGAATTAGCACAGGAGAACTTGGCAAGGGACTCGGCAGTAATCATTGACGCATCTTTTTTGCTATCCAGAGAATGTACAATTATATTTAAAAAGCTATTAATATCACCAATATTCTGTAATACTAGACTGAGATAAATTTGTAACATTTTGCCCAGATGTGAATCTAAAACTGCACATTGGCCACACGTTATGGAAAGTCCCTGATGTTCATTTTGATTGTCTGCCTAAATAAGACATTAAAATGCCAAAGCTTAGAAAGGAAGAAATATGAGTAGGATTAATCTAATGACCCAAATTTTGCAATTTGTAGCAAAGCAATGCATTTGCCACTGACTTTAAGACCAAGTGATTTGAGTGGTAGGTATCATTGTTCCCAATATTAATTTGAATCTGGTGTCAAGACAAGTCGATTGTCAAATGTCCGGCAACAGTGAGGTCAGTAAGACCTATAATCAGCTAATCATATTGAACCATTCTAACAAACAGAACAACAGGAAGCATAATGCATTTGTTATAGTTTGCTTCATAAATATTTTATAGAAAGTGAAATAAAAATTGTGACATATACATTTGATGTTGAAGTATTACAAATAATAAGAAAAATCATATATGCTACATTTGTAAGTTGCAGATTTTTAACTAAGAACTGTAATATTACACAAACATAAAATACATCTCCAGATCCAGAGCAGTTGACTCTCATAATAATTATGAGGATGGTGGGCTGCTGAAAAAATATTACCCTCATTGAAAATATGTAACTTTTTCAGGGTTTTTAAATATATTAGTATTATAGGGTCAGGGTATAGATCTAGTGAGACTAATTATATCGACAAACCTTCATCAGCATGGACTCCAGCAGAGTAGCCTAAGAAGGAGCAGGGAATCACTGACATCAACCCCGGATGGTTTTGTTTAACTCGGCAACAAAGAAGTTGCTTTTGATTTCAAGTCCTATCTGCTCCAAAAAGGTATAATAACAGGAAAAGAGCTGGATCATGAGAGATTAACCCGGGCCAGGGATTGCCTTATGGAGTGAAAGGTAAGCCCAATGTAGTAACAGCCAAATTGCCTTTGTTGATGAGATTCAGAGAGCTCATTCTGTTCTTTACTGTCTTATAAAAAAAGAGTTTAAAGGCTGTTTTAGGGATCATTTTTCCTGAGATTACAAGTACAACCAAACATAAAGTGAGAACACTAGCAGATATTTGCAAAAAGCCAGTCTGAATCTAACTTTATGCATTTGCTCTGAAAGAACTAGGTGTGTGAACTTTCCAAGGCTTGGAAGAGGTTACAGTGGCAGCAGGCAGAGTAATATTGGACAAAAGAAATCTATGACTTTGAGGCTGACCCTGGCAATTGCATAAAGGTAAAATCAACCCCTTTGTTTCTGTCAACTAAAGCTGGTACCTTTACTTCAAATTCATTGGCATTTCAGTTTTAATTAATAAAATGTGTGTGTATGGATACATTTACATTTAATTGTATTAACATTCCAAGTTGGAGAAATTTGATAGCGTAACATTTTAAAAAATCACTAGAAGGAGACTGGAAGTTGAGACTTTTTCTCTTCGACTCCTCAGAACTGGGGTTACAACAAAAAGACTTAGAAAACAAAAAAATAAAATAAAATTTTTGGTAATTTTTGGCAAAAGCAGCAAAAGGAGAAGGCTCAAACCAACCCCTCCTGTGACCACCGCCTGCCCCAAGAATAACAGAGCTTGTGGTAGCTGCATCAGTCTGTACAGTCACCTACAGACTCACCCTGAGAGTGGAAGAGAATCATCTTTGTCTACAAGGCGCCGCCAATGATGACATCTGATGATCAAAAGGTTGGTCAACGTGGTTCATAATGTTGATTATCTTAAATGGCACAGGGAAGCCATTTCTGACTTCTGACTTCGAACTTCTGACTCTACACATTACAAACCATAGACCCTTAATGGCACATGCTGGCAGCATTGTGGTCACCTTGTGAACAGAAGAGGAAGTCCTCAACAAGGGGGGAGCAGGACCTGAGCCAAAAGCATGGGCTGAAGAAACCAGAAGCAGGAGCTTCATGGAGAGAGAGATAGAGAGTGTGCAAGAACATGGGAAAGTCAAGAACTGGATCAGAACTCTACACTGGTGGGTCATAAATATTGAGGAACTAGGGCTATGAATTGACAAACTGAGGTCTCTGGTAGCAATTGGAGAACTAACACGTGGAGCAAAGGAGCAGACAAATACTGAAGGGAAGGTCAGATAGATTGGCTGGACTGCACCGCTAAGTTTAAAAAAAGAGAAAGATCCCTCTCATGTCAGAGAGGCAATGTAAATCTGGGTCACGTGGTCATCAGAAGTTACCGACTTTAGCTCCACCAAATACACTTGTTCCCCAGCTAATTAGAGATCGGTGTATAGCCTCCAATGTTGCCCTGGTGGATTTAGAGTATCAGGCATAAGTGTTGACTGGAAATAGTTCACCCGCCTAAGTTTCATTTTCTCATTAGTGTTGTAAGAATTTGACGCCTGTGGAAAGAATAAACACCGTTCATTCATCTTTGAATGTGCATATGTTTGAATTGCCTGTGACTTAAAGGGAGAAGGCAAGGATGAGCTATAGAAGTAAAGAGAGGGTATTCCAACCCTTGGGACCTAGGCATGGGCACCAATCATGGAGTAACTAAAACTAGGGATGGACAGAGGCCTGAATTTGAGAAATCCAGATATTTTGCAGGATTGTGGGGCTGGAGGACATAACAGAGTTAGCCATTGAAAACAAAACCAACAATGAAGCCTTGGTGAGGTGCTGCAGTGCATCTTGTCGATGTTACAAACTGCAGCCATAGCATGTTGGTGGTGGCAGCAGTGAATATCGAAGGCGGTGGATGTGATCCTAATCAAGTGGGCTACTTTGTCCTTGGTAATGTTGAATTTCCTGAGTGTTCTTAGAGCTGCATTTGTTCAAGTACACTCCTCACTGACAAATTGTGGAAAGTCATTGGGAAGTGAAGAGGGGAGCTAATTGCCAGAGAACATGGTATTGATAAACATGGTATTGATCAGGCAAAACTGGAGTTGTCCATATCTCAGGATATAAGTTGCAAATGGAACTCAGCACTGTACAGTCATCAGCAAACATCCCCATTCCAGCTTTCTGTTAGAGTGATGATCATTGATGAAGCTGAAGAAGGTGAGTGTACTTGGTAAACTACACTGAGAGACCCTGTACAGCAATGTCCTGGGATTGTCATGATTGATGTCTCAGAGCCATAACCATCTTTTCTCGTGCTGGGTATGACTCCAACCACTGGATAGATTACCATAGAAAACATTGAAGTCAAAGCCTCCTTGATGCAATATTCAGTCCAATGCTGGCTCGATGTCAAGAGTGTCACTCTGACCTGTCTTCTGGAATACAATTCCTTTCACCAAGGTCAGGAGTTGTGTGACATCAGTGAAACCTAAACAGAGAACCAGTGAGCAGTAAAGCTTTGTCAATGACACTTTCCATCACATTTATGGGGTGATAAATAGTCAGGTTGCATTTAATTTTTTTAAAGTTAAATTTCACTTAATGGCATAGTTTGATTAGATTACATTATAGTGTGGAAACAGGCCCTTCAGCCCAACAAGTCCACACCAACCTGCCGAAGCACAACCCACCCATACCCCTTACCTAATACTATGGGCAATTCACTTAACCTGCACATCTTCGGACTGTGGGAGGAAACCCACGCAGACACAGGGAGAACGTGTAAACTCCACACAGTCAGTCGCCTGAGGCAGGAATTGAACCCAGGTCTCCAGCACTGTGAGGCAGCAGTGCTAACCACTGTGCCACCGTGCCGCCCACATAGACTGCATATGGAAGTCTATGTCATTGCTGCAAATAACCTAAATTTTAGACATCAGGGGTTACATCTAAAAATGAAAATAAAGGGATTTAAGTCCAAAGATTCAATTAATCACAATTAAAATTCCAGATTTCAACATAATCGTCCAACAATCAATCAAATTCAAATAATTGGTAAAGTCACCACTGATGTTTCTCCTTAATATATCCATTCATTGATTCTCATTGTACAAATTTCACTATGAAGAATGAACTTTTCCATCTGCCTCAAAACATTGAGCAATGTACAAAATAAATGTTTCAATGACAGTGCACAATATTATTTAATAAATGCTGCCAAGAGATTTGTTAAATCTAGCTGTGGGTGGATTTTGAGTCATTTATTGTAATTTTAAAGGGCTTATTCAAAAGAAAAATAATGAGACACAAACTGTGAAATACTGCTTGGGGAATGGCTGAAGTCAAATCTGGAGTAGGTCATGGATTCAACAATTATCTTTTTCAGGTAAACAGAGGAGGCAATTTTTCTTTTTGTTTACCAAGGTTTCAAAAGCCTTTTCAGCCTGTAAAGCAACTCCCCAATAACATTTCAACTTTGTAACTAATTCAAATTATTATTTTTTTTAGAATGATAGATGGCAATCAACTATTGACATTTTCCTTAAAAGAAAATTCTGCATGAGCACTCATGGATTGCCAAATATAATTAAGCTGAACTGCAGAAAATGTTTTTGTGCCCAAACCCCATGACTTGTTAATGTCCAACATGTCAGCATCTGCATCAACAACAGCAAGTAACACAATGTCCATGGAGAACTTAATCATTTTGGCCCAAAGATCTTCCAATAGACTACCACAATTTAGAAGAAGCATCAAAAAAGTAGTGTCCAAATTCCCATGCAAGGACTGCACAAAACACTACATAGGACAAACAGGAAGACAGCTAACGATCTGTATCCATGAACACCAACTAGCCACGAAACGACATGACTAGCTATCCTTAGTAGCCACACACGTAGATGACAAACAACATGAATTCGACTGGGACAACACTATATTATAGGACAAGCCAAACAGAGAACAGCCTAGAGGAATTCCTAGAGGCATGGCATTCATCCACAGATTCAATCAATAAGCACATCGATCTGGACCCAATATACCGGCCACTACAACGGACAGCTGGAACTGACAACCGGAAGTGGCAGATTCAAACCACTACAAATGCCGGAGGAAAGATCACAGAAGCGCTTCACAGGAGGCTCCCAAGCACTGAGGATGTCACTTAGACAGGGACGAAACGTCTGCAACACAAATTCCCAGCTCGGCGAACAGAACCACAACAAAAGTAATAATTGTCAGAATTCTTGACTACATAGAAATGTCTGAAATGCTAGGGGAAAAAAAAGAAGAGAAATGCAGTTGAAGCTTTTGTCTTGCACCTATCGGGACAGAACTGCAACAATTCCAAATCTCAAAGGTGATAACATCTGAAACGACTTGCAAGAGAGTTCTGATTGGTTGGCAATTTAGTGATAACGAATAGAACCTTTACTATGTCAATGCACAAAGGAACATTTAACTGCAAAGTTTCTGTTTAAATTCAAACTGGAGAAGTTGATTTTGATTGGTCTAACAACACCAGGTTATAGTCCAACAAGTTTATTTGAAAGTACAAGCTTTCAGAGCACGGCTCCTTCACCAGATAGCTACTTGACAAAGGAGCAGCGCTCCGAAAGCTTGTATTTCCAAATAAATCTGTTGGATCGAAAACATGGTATTGTGTGATTTTTAAATTTGTCCACCCCAGTCCAACACTGGCACCTCTACATCTTGATTGGTCTAGGCATTACCATGGCAAATGCCGCAGCAAAAGACTGTCCCTGAATTTGTGTTTGGTTGAAAAAGATGCAAGGTATAGACATATTTCTTTTCCTGTTTGCATAGGAGGGTGCTGTAGGTGAATATATGTAGCTCTAACATGCATTAGTTTGATTCTGATATGGTTCTCTGTACTGCCTCTAATCACTTGATGTATATTTTGCCTCCAATAGTATATCTTTACCTGATGTGCCAATGATTGTCTTATCATTCATGACATAATAAACTTGAACATGGGTAATGTGGTCTTAAAAGTCTAGCAGACATTTATTGCAACTCACTAATACGTACAATAACATATACAAAAATAATATTCACTGGCACGTCAGTGTCTGGAGATACTAAACAAGTACTTAGCATCAGTGTTAACTGTGGAGAAGGATAAGGAAGATAGAGAACATGAAGAGATAAACAGCAACATCTTGAAAGATGCCCATATTACAGAGTAGAAGGTGCTGGATGTCTTAAAATGCATAAAGGTGGATAAATCCCTTGGACCTGATCAGGTATACCCTCGTACTCTGTGGGAAGTGAGGGAAGTGGGCATTTTGCTGATATTTTTGCATCATTGATAGCCACAGGAGAGGTGCTGGAAGACTGGACATTGGCTAACATTGTGCCTATATTTGGGAAGAATGGTGAGGAGAATTCAGGGAATTATTGATTGGTGAACCTGACATTGATGGCTGGCAAGTTATTGGAGGGAATCCTTGGGGAAAGGATTTACATGTATTTGGAAAGGCACGGACTAATTAGGGATAGTCAATATGGCTTTGTGCATGGGAAACCATATCTCATTAACTTATTTGAGTTTTTTTTAAGAAGTAATAAATAGGATTGATGAGGGCAGAGTGGTAGACGTGATCTGTATGGACTTCGGTAAGGCGTTCGACAAGAGCAGCATGGTGACACAGTGGTTAGCACTGCTACTTCACAGCACCAGAGACCTGGGTTCAATTCCTGCCTCAGGTAATTGTCTGTGTGGAGTTTGCACATTCTCCCCGTGTCTGTGTGGGTTTCCTCCCACAGTCCAAAAATGTGCAGGTTAGGTGAATTAGCTATGCTAAATTGCCTGTAGTGGTAGGTATAGGGGAATGGGTCTGGGTGTGTTGCGCTTTGGCAGGTTAGTGTGGACTTGTTGGGCTGAAGGGCCTGCTTTCACACTAAGTAATTTAATCTAATGGCAAGGTTAGATCACATGGATTAGAGGGAGAACTAGCCATTTGAATACAGAACTGGCTCAAAGGCTTGTGGTGGAGGATTGCTTTTCAGACTGGAGGCCTGTGACTAGTTGTGTGCCTCAAGGATTGGTGCTGGGTCCACTGCTTTTCGTTTTGGATGTGAACATAGGAGGTATGGTTAGTAAGTTTGCAGATGACACCAAAATTGGAGGTGTAATGGGCAGTGAAGAAGGTTACCTCTTCATCAGATGGGCCAATGGACTGAGGATTGGCAGATAGAGTTTAATTTAGATAAATTTAAGGTGCTGCATTTTGGAAAGGCAAATCAGGGCAGGACTTATACACTTAATGGTAAGTCCTGGGGAGTATTGCTGAACAAAGAGACCTTGGAGTGCAGGTCTATAGCTCCTTGAAAACTGATTGAGTTAGACAGGTTAATGAAAAGGCAGCTGACAAGCTTGCCTTTATCGATAAATGCGCAAGTACAGGAGTTAGGAAGTCATGTTGCAGCTGTACAGGACATTGACTAGGCCTCTATTGGGATACTGTGTGCAATTCTGGGCTTTGTGCTACAGGAAGGATGTTGTGAAACTTGAAAGGGTTCAGAAAAGATTTACAAAGATGTTGCCAGGGTTGGAAGGCTTGGGTCACTGTCTGAGGATTCGGGGTAGACCATTTAGGCCAGAGATGAGGAAACATTTCTTCACCCAAAAGAGTGGTGAGCCTGTGGAATTCATTACTACAGGCAGTAATTGATGCCAAAACATTGAATGTATTCAAGATGCGGCTAGATATAGCACTTGGGACGAATGGGAAGAAAGGTTATGGGGAGAAAGCAGCATTAGCCTATTGAGTTGGTCGATCAGCCTTGAGGAATGGCAGAGCAGGTTCAAAGGGCTGAATAGCCTCCTCCTGCTCCTATCGTCGATGCGTATATGAGCTATAGGGAGAGGCTGAATAGGCTGGGGCTACCTTCCCTGGAGCATCGGAGGCTAAGGGGTGACCTGACAGAGTTTTGTAAAATCAGGAGGGACATAGATAGCGTAAATAGACAAGGTCTTTTCCCTGGAGGTGTGTGGGGGTGTGGGGAGGTGGGGGGTGTGCGGTGGTGGTTGGTGGGAATCCAAACCTAGAGAGCAGAGGTTTGAAGTGAGAGGGGAAAGATTTAGAAGGGACCTAAGGGACAATTGTTTCATGCAGAAGGTGATGCGTGTATGGAATGAGCTGCCAGAGGAAGTGTTGGAGGTTGGTACAATTACATTTAAAAGGCATTTGGTTGGATATACGAATAGGAAGGGTTTAGAGGGACATAGGCCAAATGCTGACAAGTGGGACTAGATTAGGTTAAGACATCTGGTTGGCATGGATGTGTTGGATTGCTGTGACTAACATTAAGCTATCTGTTTACAAAGTGTAGCATGCATCCATTAATATGTCATGCCTCAAGTTGGCCAAGTTAAGATGAAGTCTGAGACATTTCTACCTCAGGCCATATGGTATGGTACTGTGATGATATAATGACCATGTGTCTTAAAGGTATACTAACATAATATGATACAGAATACAATATCACAGACAGGGTTAAAATGTAGTGAAATCGACTCATTATTTTCAGTAGTAAGAAATTATCCATTAATGCAAATCATCCAAAAGACACAAAGGGAATTTGAAATCTTCCATGTACAACTGCCAAACACATAAATTATGGCTTATGCCAGAATATTGCAGTGGATATTTTGCACTGAGGACAGGTGGGAGCTACTTTTAACATAGCTCACTGAATGTAAAACCTATCAGATCAAATGGATTCCAGATGTCAAATTTTGCTTTCAATAGAGTGTAAAAGCAATATTCTGGGGGCCCCCCTTGTGGTGCAGTGGTAGTGTCCTTACCCCTGGACTGGAGGCCCAGATTCAAGTCTCACTGCTCAGAGGTGTGTAATAATATCTCAGAAGAGGTTGATTTTTTAAAAATGGGTGAAGTAAAAAGAAAGTCCACTAATCCCTTAAATTCTCAAGGAGCAATTTAGTATCACTTCGAAATGATGGTGTGACAAGAATATGTATCAAATAGCCTTTATCTAGATTGTTTATCTAATCATTAACTAGAAGGTATTTATAACTTTCATTGTTTGGGTCATTTATGACGACAAAAAAAGGATCATACAGATCACTGCTACATACATTAGGAGCTGCCAGGTGTTTTATGGGGCATGAATGGGTCTAGGAGAATTTGTAGGATTCTGAGGGATGAGGGATGCAACTCTGATTTTTGTTGCATTCATTTTCTTCAATTTTATATTTTAAAAAGTACTGGAATACATTGTGCCCAGCCCAATACAATGGTTCTTGAATAGAAATATTTTAGTGCCATCATGGTGGGTTTGGTGATTAGAGTCAATTAATCAGCTGGAAGAATGACAGGTCTAGACCCTAGAAGCCTTGTTACTTCTGCCCCAGTTATATCTGGTAGAGAGTCCCATGGATGGCTCATTAATGCCCACTTAATAGCCCAAACTCCCAACAGTGCAATTAATCCAGCAGTAGGTATTAAACTCACCATACAGGGTACCAAAAGGCAAACCCCCCTGTTGGGGTTACTTGCAGAGTACTGGGGAGGGACCTCATTCAAAAACACTCAGCAACTGATCATGGGACCCAGCACCAGGAATGTGGAGATCTACTGTGAGCCAGTCTTGGGACATTGGTGCTGATCTCCCCCATGACACTCCTCCTGACATCACTTACCTGTTTCTGGATCCCTCAGCCATCCTAGACTTTGAGTCGGTGTAATATGAACAGCAACCATCAAATCCCAGTGAAGTCGCTGCCCAGCGAGTAACGCAACAGGCCTTCCCAAAAAAAAAGTAACTCAGGGTTCTCACTAGCTCTCCACCTGTTGAGTCAAATGCCCTCACCCATCAGTCCATCCCCTCACTCAATTTCAGAAGGCCCCACATAACCTTTCCATCTGGTTCCATCGCTAATCGCTGTTTCAATCTGCCGACAATTCCAGCAGTGGCTACTATTCCCTGCAGCACGATAGCAACCAAACAGTTATAGAGTCTTGGAGATAGACAGCATTAAAACAGACCCTTCAGACCAACCTATCCATGCCGACCAGACATCCCAACCCAATCTAATCCCACCTGCCAGCATCCGGCCCATATCCCTCTAAACCCTTCCTATTCATATACCCATCCAAATGCCTTTTAAATGTTGCAACTGTACTAACCTCCACCACTTCCTCTGGCAGCTCATTGCATACACGTAACACCCTCTGCGTGAAACTTTTACATCTTTTATATCTTTCCCCTCTCACCATAACCCTATGCCCTCTAGTTCTGGACCCTCCCATCTCCACAACAACCAAACAGCTGCCAGCCACCTGATTGGTTTGCAGTCCACCTATGGGGACTCATCCTGAGTCAATTAACTTCAATAGGCAGGCTAAAGACCATGAAGCCTGCTCAGGAATAGCCCTGCCAAAAGGAGGCAGTCATGTCCCATCTTTTCTTCTTGAGTAGGGAGAAGACAGTGGATGTGTAATCCTTTTACATGTCCATCCCCCACGAGGATGGTCTTGGGGCTATCTGCTTCTTCCGGGAGCAAAGGCCTGAACCGTCCCCTTCCACCACCATCCTCCTTCTCTTGGCCAAGCTCATCCACGCCCTGAAGAACTTTTCTTTTAAGCACTCTCACTTTCTCAGGTCAGATGGATGGCCATGGGTATCCGCATGGGTCCCAGTAATACCTGTCTCTGTGAGATACGTGAAATATTCCTTGTGCCAGTCCTATTCCATCCCCTACCCACAACTCTTTCTCTGATATATCCAGCATTGCTTCCTCTCTCGTCCAGAATTGGAAAAGTTTATCAATTTTGCTTCCAATTTCCACCCTGCTCTCACCTTTACCTGATCTATCTCTGACTCCTCCCTTCCCTTCCTCAACATATCTGTTTCCATTTCTGGTGATAGGCTGGCCACCAATATCCACAGGAAACCCACCAACTCCCACAGTTACCTTGATGCTGCATCCTCGCATCCTGCTTCCTGTAATGACTCTTTTCCATTCTACCACTTCCTCCATCTCACCGCCTCATCTGTTTCGATGATGCCAACTTTGACAAGGGAGCCTTCAGAATGTCCAGCTTCTTCCTCAACTGAGGATTCCCCAGCACCATTGTTGATAGGCTCCTCAATCAGGTCCAATCGATGTCCTGCACTTCAGCCCTCACCCCTTCTCTTCCCTCCGGCAACAGCAATAAGGTTCCTACCTACCATCACACCAGCATCCACATCCAGAATATCATTAGCCACCATTTCTACCACCAGACACATACTCTCCTCCCCTCCCCTCCCTTCCACAGAGACTATTACCTCTGGGACACCCTGACCTACTCTTCGTTCACTCCCAATACCCCTCTCAAAGCCCCATGGCATCTTCTCCTGCAACAGCAGAAGGTGTAATACCTGCCCATTTACCTCCTCCTTCCTCAGCATCCAAACACACCTTCCAGGTGAAGCAGCACTTTACCTTCACTTCACACAATCTAGTCGACTGCATTCGCTGCTCACAATGTGGTCTCCTCGACACTGGGGAAACAAAGCGTAGACTGGGTGACCACTTCACAAAACATCTACGTTCTGTCTGCAAAAAAGATCCTGAGCTTCCAATTGCCTGCCACTTTAACACACCACCGTCTTCCCTGGCCAACATCTCTGTCTCAGAATTGCTGCAGTTCTCCAGTGAAGCTCAGCACAAGATGGAAGAACAGCACCTCATTTGCTGCTTGGGGACCCTGCAGCCTTCTAAACAACTATCGAGTACAGTAACTTTAGGCCTTGAGCTCTACTATGTCCTTACCCCAACCCACACAAATCGGGCCTTGTTATCACTCAGTCTGCTATTCCACACCACCTATCATTCGCCACTAACAGTCCCCATTAACAGCTATTCACCCTCCAAGCTAAATCGTTATCCATTCCTTTGTTTGTCCAACTGTTCTTCTCTCTTTTTGGGTTCTATCCCCACCTATCATCTACTCTTTACACCCCTCCCCCCCACCATATCTTCTGCAATTAAACTGACATTTTCCTAGCTATCATCAGTTCTGAGGAAGGATCACTTGACCTGAAATGTTAACTCCGATTTCTTCACCGATGCTGCCAGACCTGCTGAGTTTTTCCAACAATTTCTGTTTTTGTTCCTGATTTACAATATCTGCAGTTCTTTCAGTTTTCACTTAGAAGAGGAGGGGTGATTGGGCCACCACCTCCTTGTAATATTCCGCCCATGGAACAACAAGGATATAGAAGGTTAAAGTAATTATATGTAGTCAAATATTTTAAATATATATTCACAAATCAAAAACTAAGACTAGCATACCAATTGAAGAAATGTGACTCTGGAGTTAGAGGTCAAGAAATCGAGAGTTTTAACAACGCTGAAAAAATTAATTATTGTACCGAAGAGACATTTTGAACACAAAGAAAATTCCCTATTGCCCTTAGAGAAATGTATGAAATAGGTTAGGTCCTGATTATTATTTTTGGAATCTCCCTAAATATATGAACTGCAGTCAAGAATTGGAAAAAATTGGAAGACACATTTTATAATCCCTAGATCTGGGAAAAGGAGCTTAACATGAAAATGTTAAGTGAGGTTAATATCAACCTTACATAAAAAGCTCAAAAGCACATTAAAGGATTTTCTTGGAGTTCAACTGAAAGGGCAGAACACAATCTGCCAATGACAACATATCATGCCTCAAAGTCTTCTGGACTGATGTATAAATAATAATAAGAGCTATCTAATGGATATAATAAATTTCTGCATTACAAGCTTTGAAAACCAATCTAACACACAGTTAATGGAAATCTAGGATATTAAATCTGTCTCCTGGTAAAAATGCAATCACAAGTTATCGCACAGAACCATATACAGTAGAGAAATTCCAGTTTGATTCCATGGACAGCATTTTCTTTTGTCATGGAACAGCAACTAGGCCTGATTATGGGTCAGGAACAGTCCTCAGTGGGTAACTGGTTAATTTAAGATTTTCATGGGCATGAGTTCTTCCTTGAATGGAGATTGATTTCCCTCAAATTAAAGCCAGTGAGGAGAGGAGCAGAGAGAGACCAGGTGCATAAGAGGACTGATTCCTCAGAGCAGTCCCCATTGAAAGTTTTGTTTGTCCTGAGGGTGAAATCTGCTGATTATGTCAAAGCATTCCACAACTTCAGAGTTAACTACAATGACACAGGAAACTAGAAGGCTTGGCACCCAGGACAGGTCTGATCCATGGTACGATGCTGGATCAGTGCTGAAACTGGTGAGGGAGAGGAGATATATCCTCCACCTGGAGGGTGGTGGAAGAGGCCAGCACGACATGCAGAGTACGACATGGATCACTGGGATGTCTTCTTACTGTATCTAGTCAATACTTTCCTTTATTTGTACTACATGAGACCATAAGACTAGAAGATATAAGAGCAGAAGTAGAATATTCAGTCCATTGAGTCTGCCCCACCATTTGATGAGATCAAAGCTTATCTGATAATTACCAATTCATTTTCTTGCCATTTCCCTTATTTATCCCTTATTTCATGGAAAGATGTCAAAACAGGAGAGTTATCGTAGTGGGTGATTTTAACTCCCCCAGTACTGTCTGGGACACCCTTTGTGCTGGGGCTTAGATGGGGCAGAATGTTTTGAAGTGCATCAAGGATGCTTTCTCAAAACAATTATGTCGACAGTCCAACAAAGGAAGGGACCATACTAGAGCTTGTGGTAGGGAATAAGCCTGGCCAGAGGACCAACGTTTCTGTGGAGAGCATTTTGGGAACAGTGATCAAAATTCCGTAAGTTTTAAGATGTTTATACATAAAGATAAGAATGTCCTTTGGTGAAAGCGCTATACTGGGGGAAGGCTAGTTACAACAGTATTGGGCAAGAATTGGAAAAGATTAGATTGGGGCTCTTTCATATTGAATCGCCATCTGACTGGTGGAGTCTTCTAAAGGCCAGTTGATTCGAATTCAGGACCAGCATGTTCCTGTAAGGATGAAAGATACAGATGGTGAGATTCAGACACACTGGATGACAAGAGATATTTAAATATTAGTCAAAAAGGGAAAGGATGCATATGTAAGGTTTAGAGAACCGAAACCATTCAAGCTCCTTGAGGAATATAAATGTAACAGGAAAAAAACGTAAACAAGAATTAAAGAGGACTAAAATTGGGCTGTGAAATGTCCTTAGCAAGTAGGATTAAAGAGAATTCCAAGACATTTTATTGTATATTAGAAACAAGAGGGTAAATAGGAAAAGGGCAGGACCACTCGAGATCAAAGGAGGGAATTTACACGTGAAGCCAGGGCAAGTGGGTGACGTCCTTAATGAGTACTTTGTACCAATGTTCACGAAGGAGAAGGACATGGATAATGGTAGGATTAGAGAAGGGTGTATTGATATTCTAAGCCATTGTGATATTTAGAAGGAGGAGGTGTTGGATATCTTGAAAGTCTTGAGGTAGATAGGTCCCAGGGCCTGATGCGATCTATCCCAATATGCTGTGAGAGGCAAGGGAGGCAATTGCTGGAGCCTTGACAGAGGTCTTTGTAGCCACATTTGAGGTCCCAGAAGACTGAAGAATAATTAATGTTATTTCTTTGTTTAAGAAGGGCAACAGGGGTACTCCAGAAAATTATAGGCTGGTGAGCTTTACATAGGTGGTAGGGAAATTATTGGAGAAGATTCTTAAGGACAGGATTTATACACATTTGGAAAAGAATGAACTTGTTAGGGATAGTCAAAATGGCTTTGTGTGGGAAGGGTCTTGTCTTACAAAGTTGACTGACTTTGATGAAGTGAGGAAGATGATTGAAAAGGATAGAGCAATGGATGTTGCCTACATGGTCTACACTAACATATTTGAAAAGGTTCCTCATGCTAGGCTGGTCTAGAAGATTAAGTCACATGGGATCCACAGTGAGTGGGTAAGCTGGATATAAAATTTGCTTGGTCACAGAAGACAGAAGACTCTTGTGGAGTGGTGTTTTTCTAACTGGAGGCATGTGACTAGTAGTATTTCACAATCTCTGTTTCTTTCTCATTTACACAAATGATTTGAATGAAAATGTAGATGGTCTGATTCGTAGTTTGTGGACAATACCAACATTGGTGGACTTGTGGACAGGATACGGCAAGATAGAGATCAAATGGAAAATTGAACAGCAAAATAGCAGATGGAGTTGAATCAGGACATGTGTGAAGTGATCTATTTTGAGAGGCAGATGCAAGAAGAAAATATACAGCAAATCACAGGACTCTAAGGATTATGATGTACAGAGGGGTCATGAGTGCAACTTTGTAGCTCCCTGAAAGTGGCAACACAAGTGGATAAGAAAGTTGAGAGCATGCTTGCCTTCACTGGTTGGGATATTAAGTATAAAAATTGGCAAGTCAGGTTGCAGCTGTATAAGATATTAGTTAGGCCACATTTGAAGTATCTTGTGCAGTTTTCATGTGGAGACTTTGGAGAGAGTGCAAAAAGAGATTTACCAAGATGTTGCCTGGATTGGAGTGTATTAACTACACAGAGAGATTGGATATTCTTGGATTGTTTTCACTTGAATGAAGAGGCTGAGTGGCAAGCTGGTAGAAGTATATAAAGTTATGAGAAGCATGGATAGGATGGGTAGTGTCTTTTTCCCAAAGCTGAAATGTCAAATATTAGGGGACATAGTTTTAATTGGTGAGGGGGAAAGTTTAAAGGAGATAGGCGAGGCAAGTATTTTACACAGAGGATGGTAGGAGAGCAGATAGAAGCATATAATACCAACATTTAAGAGACATTTAAACAGACGCATGAACAGGCAGGTAATAGAGGGATATGGACCGTGTGCAGACAGATAGGTTAGTTTCAAATGCCAATACAATTGGCTGTGCTATACTGCAAGTGCCATATGCTCTATGTTCTATCCCCATAAGGCTTGATTGCCTTCTTGATTAAAAATGCATCTGTCTCAGGATTGTATATAATTAATGACCCCAGACTGAACAGCCCTCCATGGTGAAGAACTTCACAAATTGACTACCATCTGTGAGAATAAAATCCTCCTCACCACTGTCATAAATGAATGACCCCTTTTTCTAAGATGAGGTCCTCTGGTCGTAGACTCCCTTACAATGGGAACAACCTCTCCCCATCCACCCTACCTAACCCCCTAAAAATCTTTTATGTTTCAAAAAAAAGTCTCTTATGCGTCTAAACTTCAATAAGTACCAGGGTCAGCCAACTCAACTTCTCCTCATAAGAAAGTCCCTCCATACCCAGGATCATCCTGGTGAACTTTCCCTGGATTGCTTCCAATGCCAGTTTACCTTTCCCCAAACTGCTCACAGTATTCCAGCTGTTGTCTGACTACTGCCTTGTACAATTGTAGAAAGACCTGCCGATGTTTATGCCCCATTCCCTTTGAAATAAAGGCCAACATTCCATTTGCCCTTCCTATCCACTTAGATTCAATGCTCGCTTTTTCTGAATCATGTACAAGGATTTCCCCAAATCCCTCTGTGTTGTAGCTTTCTGCAGATTTTGCCCATTTAAATAATAGTCAGCTTCTCTATTTTTCTTGCCGTAACCTCACAGTATATTCTATCTGCCAAGTTGTTTGCCCACTCACTCACTTAACCTGTCCATGCTTCTGCAGACCCTTTGTGTTAGCCTCACTACTTGCCTTCCTGTCAATTTTTGTATCATCTGCAAAGTTAGTTATAGTATATTCACTTTCCTCACTGAAGTTATTAATAAACATTGTAACTAATTATGACTCCGTACTGATCCCTGTGGTACAACACAAGTTATGAGCTGTCATTCTGAAAATGCCCTCTTAATCCCAACTGTCTATCCTCTATTAGTTAGCCAATCCTCAATCCATGCTATCTTCAACATAATGACCTCTTCTTAAGAAGCATTACATGTTGGATCTATTGAATGCTTTTTGGAAACCACATATATTGTGTTTATTGGTTCCACTTTATCTATCCTGCACATTAACTTCCTCAACAATCTGTAATAAATTTGTCAGCTAGAATTTTCCCATAATGAAGATTTGAGGAAGGACATTTTTGCTAGTGAAGGAGTCCAGCGAAGGTTCACCAGACTGATTCCCGGCATGCCAGGACTGACATATGAAGAAAGACTGCATCGACTGGGCTTGTACTCACGGGAATTTGGAAGAATGAGGTGGGATTGCATAGAAACATATAAAATCCTGAAGATACTAGATATGGCAAGTTTGTTCCTGATGTTGTGGATGTCCAGAACAAGGAGTCACAGTCTAAGAATAAGGGGCAAGCCATTCAAGACTAAGATGAGGAAGAATTTCTTCACTCAGAGAGTTGTGAACCTTTGGACTTCTCTACTACAGGAAACTGTTGGGGCCAGCTCATTAGATATATTCAAGAGGGAGCTGGACGTCACCCTTGCGGCTAAAGATATCAAAGGGTATGAAGAGAAAGCAGGATTGGGATGATCAACCATGATGAAATTGAATGGTGGTGCAGGCTCAAAGGGCCAGATGGCCTGCTCCTGTATGTATTTTCCATGTTTCTACGTTTCTTTATTTTGATCACAGTCCAAGTTTGAGTTGCTTAGTTTAACGGGTGTGATTGCCTCCTGGAGTAAATATGGATTATAAATTATGACCATTTTAAGTCAAACATCTGGGAATCCTTTTATTACTGTCATGACAATGAAAGTAGAGTACAGAAACAGACCCTTCAGTTCAACATGTCCATGCTGATCAAGCTTCCCAAATTAAACTAGTCCCACTTGCCTGCGTTTGGCTCATATCTCTCCAAACCTTTGCTATTCATGTATGTCTATCCAAGTGTCTTTAAATGTAACTGTACCTGCATCTATCACGTCCTCTGGCAGTTCATTCCACATTTGAGACACTCCCCTCAGGTCCATTTTAAACTTTACTCCTCACACCTTAAAAATATGCCCACTGGTTTTGAACACCCCTTCTTTGGAAAAATGATTCTTGCTATTCTTTTTATCTATGCCCCTCATGATTTTATAAAGCTCTCAAACTCCTTTACCCCAGTGAAAAAACTCCCAGCCAATCCAGCCTATCCATATAATTTAATTTGTTCCATCCATTCCCAGAAACATCCTGGTAAATCATTCCTGAAATCTCTCCAATGTAATAATATCCTTCCTAAAGCAAGATGACCAGAATTATAGACAGTACTCCAAAAGTGGTCTTACTAACGTCTTGTATAACCTCAACATGACATCCCAACTCCAATACTCAGTAGTCTGAACAATAAAGGTGAGCTTGCTAAACACCTTCTGAACCACAACTTTCAGAGAACTATGTACCTGAACCCCTAGGTTTCTTTGTTCAACAGAACTACCCAGGGCCTACTCATTGTATAACTCCTACCCTGTTTGTTTTACCAATATGCAATACCTTGCATTTATCCGAACTAAATTTCATCTGCCACTCAGCAGCCCATTGGCGCAAATGATCAAGATCCCTTTGAAATCTTAGATAATCATCTTCGCTGTCGACTATGCGTCAATTTTGGTGGCATCTGTAAACTTACTAACCAAGTCTTCTTAGTTCCCATCCAAATTGTTTAATAAAGACAAGCAAAAGTAGACCCAGCACCAAACCTCGTGGAACACTGCTGGTCACAGGCCTCCAGTCCAAAGAACAACCCTCCGCCATGACCCTCTGTCTCCACAATTGGCAAGCTTTCACTGATTCCCATGTGATCTAACTTTACTAGTTAAGCTGCCACATAAAATCTTATCAAAGACTTTACTAAAGTCCATGCAGACAATGTCTTCTGGTCTGCACTCATCAATCTTTTCGGTTACTTCCTCAAAAAGTTTGTGAGACATGATTTCCCATGCACAATACCATGCTGACTATCTCTAATCTGTCCATGTTTCTACAAATGAATGTAAATCCTATCTCTTAGAATCCCCTCCAACAACACCCACCACTGTCAGCAGTTCCCTGGCTTTTGCTTATCATCTTTCTTAAATAAAGACACAGCATTAGCCACCCTACGGTCCTCGGGCACCTCACATGGCACTGTTAATGATACAAATATCTCTGTTAGCAGTCCCATCATTTCTTCCCTAACTTCCGACAACTTCCTGGGATACACTTGATCAGGTCCTGGAGATTTACCCACCTTTATGTTTTTTAAGACCCCCAGCACTTAAAGTAATCACAGATTGTTAAAGAGATAACAGGATCATCCACAGTGAATGCAAAGCTCTTGGCAGATGAACCTGATTCATTGTCAGTAAGTGACTAGATGAAGCCCACCACGTCTTCCATGAATGTATTAGGACAGCCAACGTTGACTCTCTTCAATGCGACACCCCTCAGCTGGAGTCAGAAGGACTCAGTTTGAAGTCTGAAATCGATGACCCTTGATATTCTCCTGAGCTGATAGTACCTCAAGCCATGGCCAGCTGTCTCATACAATAACAGGTACAACATCTCGGTGCACTATTCTCTCCCTTTGCAAACACTTGTGCCTACTGTTTCCCCTCTTGCTCCTACTCAGGATCCGGTATCTAAAATATATTGAGAGGAGGCATTGATGTACCACTTGTGTTGTGTGGTGTGGCACTATCACAAGACTAAAAGGAGAAGATTTCAAACAGATGTAGCAACTCAAGACTGCAGCAGAATTGTACTCCAGCACAACCTGCAACCTCAGGCCCAGCATATCCCTCATTCAACCATTACCTTCAAGCCAGGCGATCAACACTGGCTCAATGGAGAGTGCATGAGGGCATGTCAGGAGAGCATCATGCATCACTAAATATGGGGTGTCAACCTGGTGAAGCTACCAGACAGGACTACTTGCATGCCAAGCATCATAAGCAACAAGTAATAGACAGATCTAAGCAATTTCACAGCCAGCAGGGCAGATCTAAGCTCTGCAGTCCTGCCACATCCAGTCATGGATGGTGATGGACAATTAAACAATTCATTGGAGGAGGAGGCTTCTCAAATATCCCTATCCTTAATGATGGAGGACCCAACACATCAGTGCAAAAGATAAAGCTAAAGTGTTCACAGGAATCTTCAGCCATAAATGCCAAGTAGATGATCCATCTCAGCCTCCTCCAATGGTCTCCGGTATTACACATAACAGTTCTGAGCCAATTCAATTCACTCCACTTGATATCAAGAAATAGTTAGAGACACTTGATACTGCAAAGGCTATGGGCCCTGACAATATTCCAGTAATAGTACTGAAGACTTGTTCTCCAGAATTTGCCACACCCCTAGCCCAGCTGTCTGAGTACAGTTACAATGCTGGCATCTACCCAGTGTTATGGAAAATTACCCAGGTACATCCTGTACATAAGAAAGCAGGACAAATCCAACCCAGCCAATTACTGCCCCATTACTCTCCAGGTACATCCTGTACATAAGAAAGCAGGACATATCCAACCCAGCCAATTACTGCCCCATTACTCTCCTCTCGCTCATCAGTAAAGTGATGGAAGGTGTCATCAACAGTGCTATAAAGCAACACCTGCTCAGCAACAACCTGCTCAGTGATGCTTAGTTTGGCTTCCAATGGGGTCACTCAGCTCCTGACCTCATTACAGCCTTAGTTTTTACATGGACAACAGAGTTGAATTCCGGAGGGGAGGTGAGAATGACAGCCCTTGACATCAAGGCCACATTCGACTGAGCCCTGGCAAAATGAGGATCAATAGGTGTCAGGGGACAAACCCTCCTTCACTGGTTGGACTCATACCTGGCACACAGGAAAATGGTCATAATTGTTAAAGGTCAGTTATCTCAGCTCTAGGACATCTCTGCAGGAGTTCCTCAGGGTAATGTCCCAGGTGCAACCACCTTCAGTTGGTTCATCAATGATCTCCCCTTCATCATAAGGTCGAACGTGGGGATGTTGACTGACGATTGCACAATTTTCAGCATCATTCCCGACTCCGCAGACATTGATGCAGTCCATGTTCAAATGCAACAAAATCTGGACAATATCCAGGCTTGGGGGTAAGAAATCACAAGTAACATTGGTGCCACATACATGCCAGGCAATGACCATTTCCAAAAGCAGACAATATAAACACCAACTCTTGACTTTCAATGGTGTTACCATCACTAAATCCCTCACCATCAACATCCTGCAGATTACCACTGGACTTGCACATAAGCACGATGGCTACAACATCAGGTCATAGACTAGGAAAACAATGGCGAGCAACTCCCCTCCTGACCCCCCAGAGCCTGTCCACCATTCAAAAGGCACAAATCAGGAGTGTGATGGAATAATCCCCACTTACCTGGATGGGTGCAGTTCCAATAACCCTCATGAAGTTTGTCACCATCCAGGACAAAGCAGCCCTCTTGATTGGCACCACATCCACAAACATTCATTTCATCCACACTGATGCTCAGTTGCAGCAGTATGTGCTATCTATAAGATGTGCATCAGAAATTCACCAAAGCTCCTAAGGTAGCACTTTCCAGATGATCAATTCCATTGAGATTATAATAGAATCGAATAGTCATTTATTGTCACTAGTATTTTTAACAAAATAAAGCAGAGAAAATTATTTAAGTCACCATAGCACAACATCCACAGATATGCATGGATAAGAAAAAAGGTTAAGACCAAGTCCATCTTCATTAAATTCACAGTTCCTGGGTTCGGGAAAGACAGTAGCGCTGTAAGATTGCCATACCAGGCCACTGGAATACCCGACTGAAAGCCACGACTGAAACAAGCCATCCATGCTGGGTCGCTGGATTCCTGGGGCGCAAGACTCCGCAGAGAAGGAAGATGTCAGAAAACCCACCCAAAGGAATCCTGACCATTCTGGACACCAAAGCAGACCACCACTGATGCAGCCACAATAGCCACAAGGTACTGCCATCGCTGCCTGAAACATCCCTCCTCCACTTCACTGACATTGCTTCTGCGGATACCAGCTCCTCATGCTCAGTCCTCAGCAAGCAGCATCCTCACCACTGATGGGAAAGTCACACTCTGGGCTCATCAATTGCTGCCACACTCCAGACCCCAACAAAGCTGACTTCCTACCGCCTTCCACCAAAAATAACAAGAACAAAAGGAAAGAAAAAGTCAAGAGAAAAAAAAAGAAAAAAATGAAAAGCACATGTGGTGGACAAACGCTGGGCACAGGAGCCCAGGCACTGGTTACTCTGCGCCGCCATCTTGATAGAATTACTGATCGAAAGACAAGGGCAGCAGATACATGGGAAATCATCACCTGTTAGTTCCCTCTAAAACATTCACCATCCTGACTGAGAAATGTATTGCCATTCCTTCAGTATCAATGGGTCATATTCCTGGAATTCCCTATTTAAGGGCATTGTGGATCAACCCACAGTTCAAGAAGGCAGCTCAGCACCACTCTCTCAAGGGCAACTAGGGACATGCAATAATGTTGGCCACCTGGTGACATCATATCCAGCAAGTGAATAATATAAAAATAAAAAAGAAATCAATGTGCTAGCAATCGAGAACCCCAGGCCAGTGTTCTCGGGACATTGGTTTAAAATCCTACCAAGGAAAGTAATGAAATTTGAATTCAATAAAAACTGGAATAAAAAGCTTGCCAGATGTCAATCATGTTACCACAGTTGATTATTGCAAAAACCCATCTTATCCATTAATGTTCTTGAGGGAAGGAATGTTGCTGCTATTAACTGCCCTCTGGGCCATTAGTGATGTATAATAAATATGAGTTTAGTCAATGATGTATACATCTTCATAAGAAAATTAAGCAAAACATTTTAAAATACATGAATTTTCTCAAGCTGTTTATCAAAGGTGCCCATTACTCTCTTCTGAGTCCTGATCATGTTCTGTTTCTGTAAAAAAAAACCCTGTATGCCTTTAAAACGGGCAGGTATTTTGGAGGATGCAACAAATATGTCTTCATTTTTCACAATGTAAATGAGAGCCTATTCATAGGCATGATTTCAGTGCCACACTAAACACTTCAATTACCCACATCGGTTTTCAGACGGCACTCAATCAATGTGACATCTAAAAATAACAAAAAAAGCATTCAATGAAGTGAGAATAAAATAGTCCTGAGATGGACTGTTAAACAGCCTTATTGACCTTATTGCGTTGTCTATCACTTAACTTTCTCATCTATACATGGACCTGTAAAATATTGCTCAACATCAATAGCTTATTTTAATAATCAATTTACTCTCCTTTTTGAGAACTGTGATTGAGTAAACATTTATTAAACTTTTGTAATCCTTCTTGTAAATTAATAATCAATGCAACATCGAATGTTTGGAAACTTCCCAGCGAAACTGTTCGGATATCCATGAAATATCCAAAGACCTTAAGATGAGGGGCAGACAATGTTTCTGTGCCACACTTCATGGATCATTTGTGAACAGAGTTAAAGCCAGTTCCTCAAAGATCAAAATATTTTTCAGGCAAATTCCAGAAGACTGGAGGTTGGCTAACGTGGTGCCATGTTTAAGAAAGGTGGTAAGGACAAGCCAGGGAACTATAGGCTGATATCGGTGGTGGGCAAGTTGTTGGAGGGAATCCTGAGGGATAGGATATATGTGTATTCGGAAAGGCAACAACTGATTAGGGATAGTCAGCATGGCTTTGTGCATGGGAAATCATGTCTCACAAACTTGATTGAGGTTTTTGAAGAAGTAACTAAGAGGATTGATGAGGGAAGAGCAGAGACGTGATCTAGATGGACTTTCGGAAGGTGTTCGACAAGATTCCCCATGGGATCCTGGTTAGCAAGTTTAGATCTCATAGAATACAGGGAGAACTAGCCATTTAGATACAGAACTGGCTCAAATGTAGAAGACAAGGTGGTGGTGGAGGGCTGTTTTTCAGATTGGAGACCTATGACCTGTGGGGCGTCACAAGGATCGGTGCTGGGTCCATTACTTATCATCATTTATAAAAATGATTTGGATGTGAGCATAAGAGGTATAGTTAGTAAGTTTGCAGATGACACCAAAATTGGAGGTGTAGTGGACAGCGAAGAAGGTTACCTCAGATTATAACGGAATATTGATCAGATGGGCCAATAGGTTGAGAAGTGACAGATGGAATTTAATTTAGATAAATGCGAGGTGCTGCATTTTGGGAAAGCAAATCTTACCAGGACTTATACACTTAATGGTAAGGTCCTAGGGAGTGTTGCTGAACAAAGAGACCTTGGAGTGCAGGTTCATAGCTCCTTGCAAGTAGAGATAGATAGGATAGTGAAGAAGGCGTTTGGTATACTTTCCTTTATTGCTCAGAGTATTGAGTAGAGGAGTTGGGAGGTCATGTTGTGGCTGTACAGGACATTGGTTAGACCACGTTTGGATTATTGCATGCAATTCTGGTCTCCTTCCTATCGGAAAGATGTTGTGAAACTTGAAAGGGTTCAGAAAAGATTTACAAGGATGTTGCCAGTGTTCAAGGAATTGAGTTATAGGGAAAGGTTGAATAGGCTGGAGCTGTTTTCCTTGGAGCGTCAGAGGCTGAGGGGGTGACCTTATAGAGGTTTATAAAATCATGAGGGGCGTGGATAGAATAAACTGACAACATATTTTCCCTGGGGTATAGGAGTCCAGAACTAGAGGGCATAGGTTTAGGGTGAGAGGGGAAAGATATAAAAGAGACCTAAGGGGCAACTTTTTCACGCAGAGGGTGGTATGTGTATGGAATGAGCTGCCAGACGAAGTGGCGGAGACTAGCACAATTGCAACATTTAAGAGGCATTTGGATGGGTATATGAATAGGAAGGTTTTGGAGGGATATGGGCCGGGTGCTGGCAGGTGGGACTAGATTGGGTTGGGATATCTGGTCGGCATGGACGGGTTGGACTGAAGGGTCTGTTTCCATGCTGTACATCTCTATGACTCTGTGACTTTATAAATTCAAGTATTTAATTAAAGTTTTGGCCAATATATTGGACCTTATAGTAGTGACCATGGAATTTAAATTAATGGAGGCAAAGTATTTTTAACTGGAGTGAAATATTTGGACCAAGGCTGTCCTTTGCTGAATGGTCATAGTGATGTAATTGGAAGTTTTGAAGGCGAGGGTTTTCAAGCCCACCAAAGGCATCCCAGTGAACACTGGAAATGTCTCTACAACCTGAAGTAACAGCCAATGTGGAGGGCAGTCAAACTGATCAATTCATTCCATATTTTAAAAAAATGGAGAGTTATGAACAAGATAAATTTAATCCTGTGATAAATACTAATTTTGTACCAAACACCAATGGAAGGGATTTATAAAGTAAATCTGAATAATTTGTAGAGAAACTTGATTTCAATCCTCCTTCTCTTGGCCATTATCCAATAGAGCGAAATATGCATGAGGTCAAAGTCCTGACAGGAGACATGACATGTTGGATGCTGACAGGATGTTTCCCTTTGTAAGAGAGACCATAACTACAGGCCACAGTTTTAAAATGAGGAATCTTATCCATTTAGGTTGGAGATGACGAATTTCTTATTCGCTCATGGTGACTTGCTTCAATGGAACTTTCTTCCTAAGAGAACAGTGGAGCCAAGATCATTGAATATTTTTAAGACAAAGACTAACAACGGAGCAAAAAAGTGTCAGGGTTAAGAAATGGAGTTGCACCTACAATCAATTCCACTGTGTTTATTGAACGAGGAGAGCAAGATCAGCCTACAAATGGCCTACTCCAGTTTTTTATTCATATAGATATATGAATGTAAGTACTGTCCTAACCTTGCATATGATTTCAATTTTCACATAAACACACACATTGTCAATATTTTCTAATCACCCTAACCATAATCTTCTTACCTTAACTCAGTTGAGAATAGTTGAAAGATGGAATATACATTCCAACTGAAAAGTACTTAATTAGTAAACAGACTTTTAAGAGCAAAATAGGACTTTGAAATGATTGTTTCCATACCTACTATGGTGTAGATGGAGGTTTGAAAATAAGAAATATGTTGAAATAAATTCATATGTGTCAATTTTCATAATTTTACTTTTAACAGACTCCAAATTCAATCAAGTAGCTTCTGGAAACTGCAACAAATGTTGTGTTTGAAAGAAATCTTTGCATCATGGATACATTCAGTGGAAGATATTCTTTTAGTGGTGTTTCTACTACAATACATATCTCCTGAGTTCAACATTGTTCTAAAAACAGCACTATTTACCAAGAGCTGGATTTTATGGCTCCCTGTTGGCATATTTAACCATAATGGCTTTGGTAAAATTAAGGCAGATGGCCTTTCTATTATTTTCTGGCCTATGCCTAACTTCTCTCAAAATACAGTGGTTGGTCAAGGTGTATGGCAGCCCACCCACCATTAGGCCTACTGAGGCTCTATTAGCCACATAAGGGTTTCAAACAGCCTCCACTGCTATTTTAAATGAGGTGAGGTTATACCAGAAGCTTGAATTGTGCCAGTTATTGTTTGGCAAGAAAAGGGACTTTTTTTCCTTTGTAGATTCCCCTATGTCTTTTGGAGGCACCTCCTCTCAAGATCAGAACCCTATCCCTTGTGTACATCTCAGCGCTGGCCTATCTAAACCAGCCCTTTCTCACCCTCCCTCATGCTGACTCTTTCCCCTCAGGAATTGGCTGTGGTCATCATGCGATCCTGACATTGCTATGGAGGTGTCACTGGAAGATCTGTAGGGGAGGACTCTCCTCTCAGCTAGGGGCAGAGGTCCCAGTCTGAATCAACTAGACCATTTCCACTGTAGTTTCACTGCAGAGAAGCTGTTTCTGAGTGAACAGACTCAAGATCAACTTTGCCAGTGAAGGTGTGGGGAAAATGTCTCCACTTAAAATCCAGTTCCATATCTCAGAGAGGCAGAAAAAGGGAGTGATGCCTCTAGCATCTATGATCTGACTCTTACCGTGTTTTGGCGAAGTTCCGGTTGTGTGAATTTTTTTAGATTAGATTCTCCACAGTGTGGAAACAGGCCCTTCGGCCCAACAAGTCCACACCACCCCTCCAAAGAGAAACCCACCCAAACCCATTCTCCTGCCCTATGTTTACCCCTGACTAATGCACCTAACATTGTGGGCAATTTAGCATGGCCAATTCACCTGACCTGCACATCTTTGGATTGTGGGAGGAAACCAGAGCGCCTGGAGAAAACCCACGCAGACTTAAGGAGAATGTGCAATCAGACAGGCAGGAATCGAATCCAGGACCCTGGTGTTGTGAGGCAGCAGTGCTAACCACTGAGCCACCGTACTGCCCGACACAAGACTTAGTGAGATTTCTTGCTCATTCTTACAAAACTCATGTCATGAATTACATCCCACATCCTGCGAAGTCTGTGAGCCCTCCTCCAGCGATTTCCACACAGCATGAACATGCCTGTGAGCCCTTTAATATCCATATTCCCTTCTTTGTAACCCAATTTGTTAACCTCACTGGATTCAATCATCTCAAGTGCCCACCTGACCTGTCTACATGTGCCTGCTCTTGCCTTCCTTTTCCATCCACTCCCTAGCAGATGAGGTGACCATGCCAGCTGTGCTCATTCACTATCTTTATAGTATCACACACAATGCAAATGCTGCTACTCCTCTTGCACTGCGTCTTCACCAGAGCCTCAAGGTTCCACTGCGGGAGGGAGCCCTGGCAAGGTTGCTTCCATTGCAACAGTCACAATAACCAGCCCTAAACCCTATGGACCAATGGACTGACCATCATCCATGACCTCAATCACCCTCCCTATCCATCTCCCTGACTGCATTAATCCTAACTCTCGACTGGCTGCTACAGAGCCAATGGATTAACTCACTCCCTGGACAGCAAAGGCATAGGCCTCTGACTGAGGATATTTGACAGTGTCCAATGTCTACTATGGCTACTATGGACAGCTGTGCTTGACTTTACTGTGCCAGGACCCCTGACTGACTTGTGCCCCCATGGACATCATTGATGATTACTTCCCTAAAACTTTGAGAAATGGCAGCTTGCTTGCTGCGCATGTAGTGTGTTTGCCGCACAAGCTGCTAGCACATGATGTAGGTGTGGAATTAACAAAACCCATTGCCATCGAGTAAAATGCCCACCTCCAAGACCGAGGATCACTGAGCAGCATGGCAGCCTGCCCATTTTTGGAATTGTACCAGTTGTGAGGTAATACAAAGCTGGGATTCTGGGAACTTGCAGATAGGTGCCAAGTGAGTGAGCGCTAAGAGACCAAGCTGGTAGCCCTCTGATGTAGCCTTGACCACTCTGAGAGCTGAGTGGTCCTTGTGAGCAAATGTCCTCAATGCAGCCTTTTGATGCCAGTAGCTGGTGATCTCTGTAATGTAAAGCTCCAGAGCACACTGCCAGTGTATTGGAGAAATGCCAGGATAGTTGTGATGAATGGTAGATGCTGGATGCCAATATCCATGGATGAGGGGTGATTTGTCTGATGCCCACATGTGATTCTGCCACACATAGCCCATGGTGTTCAGAGGCCTTTAAAATTCCACCCCATATTTTTTGTGTGTCTGATTCTGGTTATCTTTATCCTTATCGCATTGACTTCCACATAATTATTTCTGTGTTTGTCAATTCCTCGCTAACTCTTTATTTTTCTTCAAGTTTTAAAAAATCTCATTTGTCTCTGTGTTGTTATTATCCATGTGTCCCCATCAACAGCTTCTGCATTGTCCAGGTCATAGTTGGCTTCTCCCACTTGAGCTCGAAGACACATTTCCTGCAACAGTTCCATGTGTAACCTTTATTGCAGAGCACAGTTGTGGAACATGCATACTACCATGGCGATGTGTGACGACTTTATGATTAGCTGTATCGAAGGATGTCCAGAACTCTTCAAGCTATCAGTTTAACAGAATTTTAAATTTCAGACCTGCTCACAGTTAAGGAGCTGGCAGCATTTTGAGAAATGGAAAGTTTAGGCAGTGCATTTGTTAGCAGTTCAATAAACGAACCATTCATTTTTTGTTTGTTTTTCAGCTTTTGTAGGTGTAGGGGTGAAAATTCACCTACATACTCATTTCAATTGTGCAACTTGGAGGGGCAACAGCCAGAACAGAGATTATACTCTCCTCAGCTTTTCAGCAGATTTGTTGCAAAATTTTTCTTCCCCATGGAGAATCCGAAGGAAAAAACATATTAGCTAATCTCCATTATAACAGCCTCAAAATTATCCCGCCTATTCTGTATAGACAGTGAACATGTTCACACTGAAACAGAAACAGAAATTGCTGGAAACATTCAGCAGGTCTGGCAGCATCTTTGGAGAGAAATGAGAGTTAATGTTTTGGGTTTCTACCTCAAAACGGAGTTCCCTTGGTCAAACTACATCAATGCATTTCAAATAAATAAGCTAACCCCCAATTAATTAAGTGGGCTGAGGAATTTAATATGAGTGTTGGAGAATTCACATGATTACACAATATAATTTCCAGCTTTTAATTGCAAGCGTTTACAGAGATTGCAAGTGTTAACGAAGTTTGGAAATGAATTCATTGAATGATTTTGCAACCAACTAGTTCATGGGTTTATCTTGGGTCACTGCAAAGTTCTAACCGCCTGCCAAAAATCTCCAAACCTCTCCCATGACCATGGCTGCTCTGAAGATATTTCAATCCAAAGAGTGATTTATTTGGTATAATATTTTCTAGCCAAATGTATGAAAAAGCAATCAAACTTTCCAATGATGAATTATGGACTTGATTCATTTTTGTTTCAAAAAGGCAACTGTTTTTGATCTACTTTTTGGGAAATTTTCCCTCAGATTCTCCACAGGGAAGAAACATTTGGCAACAAATCTGCTGAAAAGCTGAGGAGAGCATAATCTTTGTTCTGGCTGTTGCCCCTCCAAGTTGCACAATTGAAATGAGTATGTAGCTTTGTTTAAAATTCGGCAATTCATCAATTTTTTTTGTTAATGGAGAATAATTAGAAACAGCACAGAAGTGAAATGACAACACTGACCTCTGTCTCATAATGGCCATATTCCTCTCATTGAAATCATCCTCACTGGTTGGTGTTTTCTCCACTATTTCACACTTTGCCCTCATACATCTTTTCCTTCTTTCAGTATCTCATCCAAAGCTGTCCACCACATTTCACTAAAAATGCTTCTTATACATCATTGTCTCATGCTCCACATAATACCTAAGATTTTGCAGGGCAGTAGTGGCTCACTCACTATCTAGCAGTCAGGAGTGACCCCACCTCCACTGACCTCGGAAGCTATGCCTGTGTTTAAATATAGCAAGCCATTAATTTCCTGCAGTCATGCTTCCTACCCCTCTAAGACAATATGTCCCACCTCCTAGAGTGGCCAGCCCCAGTTCCAGCAATGCTACTGGGAGTTGTGTCACTGTAAAGGCTACTGAGATAAAGAGGAATTTCTTCAGCCAGAGGGTGGTTAATCCATGGAATTTATTCCCGCAGGGAATTGTAGAAGCCAAGTTTAGATTAGATTACTTACAGTGTGGAAATAAGCCCTTCGGCCCAACAAGTCCACACTGACCCTCCGAAGAGCAACACTCCCAGACCCATTCCCCTACATTTACCACTTCTCCTAACACTATGGGCAATTTAGTATGGCCAATTCACCTAACCTTCACATTTTTGGACTGTGGGAGGAAACCTGAGCAAACCCACGTAGACATGGGGAGAATGTGCAAACTCCACACAGACAGTTGCCTGAGGCAGGAATTGAACCTGGGTCTCTGGCACTGTGAGGCAGCAGTGCTAAACACAGTGCCACCGTGCCGCCAAGTTATTGTATGTATTTAAGAAAGAGGGAGGTTGATTTTTGATTGGTAAGAGAATTGAAGGTTATGGGGAAAGACCAGGATAATGGGGTTGAGAAATATGTCAGCCATGATTGAATGGCTGAGCAGACTCGATTGGCTGAATGATGTAATTCTGCTCCTGTATCTTATGGTCTATGATCTACAGCAGGCCCTGGAGCAACAGCCATCAAAGAGTGTGAGAGTACAGACAACGTGGTGATAGGGCTTGATATGGGTTGGCCACTAACAAGATGTTTTACCTCATATGGAAATGCTTATGTCATACCCCGTAACATAAGAGACATGCTATTGAAGAACCATTCTGTTAGGATTAAAAGCCAAATGATGACCATGAAACTATCCTATTAAACGCTATTCGGTTCAATATGTCCTTTCGGAAAGGAAGCTGTTGTCCTGACCTGATCTGGCCTACATGTGGCTCCAAACCATCAGCAGTTTGATTGACTCCCAACTGCCGGCAGAAATGGACCAGCAAGACATTCAGTTGCACCAACCATGAAAATAAAAAAGGATAGAATGAAACTGAATGGACCATTTGACATTGACGAAGGCACTGGGAATGACAAAGGCAAACACCATTATGTCAATCTTGCAAAATCCACTTTACGAAGATCTGGGGACAAGTGCTTAAAATTGGCACAACTATTTCCAAACTGATCGGGCAACAGTCTGACGTACTTTACATATGATGTCTCAAACAATACCATCACCAACCCTAGACAGGGCACTCTCAGCAGAATGGTGGCATGGTGCATACAGTCAGGAAGGATCTGCCCTCTGAATCTTCAAAATTGAGTCTGTACTCAATGAAATCATGTGGCATCAAGTCATACACGGGTGAGGATACCTCCTGATGACTGCTCACCCTCCCCATCCCTTCAACTCAACCCCATTCCCTCCATGTTAAACATTACTTGGAGAAAAGTACTTCCAGAAGAGAAGCAGTATATTACTTCACCAGGCAAAATAAGAAGAGAGGAAGGGAAGAAAGATTTTTACCCATGAAATCATACATCAACAGTATATCCAAGATATTTACATCACAGCCAGATGATTAAAGGGTTATCAGGCAATTCTGCAGTGTCTCTTCTACGCTGATTTGATGCCATGTGATTTCATTGAGTAAAGATTCAATGTTGAAGATTTAGAGGGCAGATCCTTCCCGACTGTATGCACTGTGCCACCATTCTGCTGAGAGTGTCCTGTTCAGGGATGGTGATGGTATTGTTTGAGACATTGTATGCAAAGTATGATTAAGTCAGAGGTAATATGATATATTTATCCCAAACCTTAGACATGTAAAGTAAATTTTATGTCCTACTGATAGCCAAAAATAAATCTGATGTAATGCAGGTAAATGCTGGCATAGTGCAAAAGAACTACACTCATTTTGTATGAGTGTATCCAAAAAAAGTCTCGACTAAGCAGTTGGACTGTTCAAAGAAGCTTCAGCAGCTTTGTTAATTTTCATTCACATTATTAAGTTTAACTTTTGCAGTACGAGATTCCTAGCAGTGCATTAAAAAATGAATACAAAACACAATGAAATGTTCAGAGTGGCAACTCTTCGAGAATAAATAGCTGAGATACTAAAGTGATTTAATTCATAACTTATATACAACACAAGGGATGGCAGGTTGAGATAGCAGGATCATCAGGAGGGCTTATGCCCGAAATATCGACTCTCCTGTCCTTGGCTGCTCCCTGACCTGCTGTGCCTTTCCAGCGACACTGACTCTCCAGCATCTGTAGTCCTCACTTTCTCCTCCACTGAGTAAATAAAGTCAAGGAGTTAAATTTGTGGTTTAAAGGTTGGTATTGGAGGAATGGATTTCAGTTCATGTGGCATGGACAGCAATGCTGGGAGCTGTCAGATGGGCAAACACACGATGACCATCACTTTGAGGGTTTTAAACTCATTAAAGGGAGCAGAGGGCTCAAGAGAGGGTGGTACATAGGCTCTTCTTCATTAATTTGAATTCTCTCTGAAGATATTATATTGGCTGACTTTATCCATTATTCTGTGTTTGTTTCAGATTTCCAGCATCCATTTTGCTTTCATTTAAATGGATAAATAACCTTACTTGTTTTCATGATGAGTTTTCTCAATGTCTAGCTTAACTGGTAATGTTGGTAAGAGAGAAAGCTTAGTGGGGTCATTTGGGAGAGTCAACAAGGCGTTTAACAAGCAATAATTCTCCTTAATTGTCAACCTGCCACTGCCAAATGAGAAACCTGCCCTACCTCTTGAAAGAAAGTATTAAAAAATGATGCATCGAGATGGGCCTCGCCAAACTTCTCACCTGATTCTGCCACACATTTCACCATAATCATGTTGCTTAGACCCCTATAAGGTGACACTGCCGAGAGAAATGGTCTAAAAGGGGCATTTTGGTATAGCAAATGATAACTAGTAAGTATCGAAAAGTGTGGCGCTGGAAAAGCACAGCAGGTTAGGCAATATCCGAGAAGTAGGAGAGTCAATGTTTCGGGCATAAGCCCTTCATCTGCTCCACTGATGCTGCCTGACCAGCTGTGCTTTTCCAGTGCCACACTTTTCAACTCTGTCTCTCCAGCATCTACAGTCCTCATTTTATCCTGTGCCAAATGGATCAGAGTGCCAATATATAGTATTGCCAAGTGTGTGGATGACACATAAAAGGGAAAGCAAGTTATGAGGATGATAACAAGAGTCTGCATGAAAATGTAGAGATTAAGTGGGCATAAAGTGGCAATTAGAAACAGGTTTGCACCTATTATCTAAGGAAAGATATCCTGGTATTGGAGGCAGTCCACAGAGACTTCACTAGGCTGATACCAGGTCTGGAGGAACTGGCTTATGTGGAGAGGTTGGGGCGGCACAGTGGCACAGTGGTTAGTATTGCTGCCTCACAGCGCCAGAGACCTGGGTTCAAACCCCGCCTCGGGCTACTGTCTGTGTGGAGTTTGCACATTCTTCCTGTGTCTGCGTGGGTTTCCTTCGGGTGCTCTAGTTTCTTCCCACAGTCCAAAGATGTGCAGGTTAGGTGAATTGGCCATGCTAAATTGTCCGTAGTGTTAGGTGAAAGGGTAAATATAGGGGAATGGGTCTGGGTGGGTTGCTCTTCAGAGGGTCGGTGTGAACTCGTTGGGCTGAAGGGCCTGTTTCCACAATCTAAGTAATCTAATCTAGATTGAGTCTGTACCCAGTGGAATTTAGAAGAATTCTTATTGGACCATGATGCAAAGGGATACAGAGATTAAGTGATTGGGCAAAAATTGGTAATTGGAATATAATATGAGAGATTTAGCACTTTGGCAGAAAGAAGAGCTGAATATTATTTAGATGGGGTAAGACCATAAAAAGCTCCAGTACAGAAGGTATTGGGAGTCCAAACGCATGAATGACAAAAATCTCTTATCAAAGTTCAATGGTAATAGGGAAAGTAAATGGTCCATTAACCTTTATTTCAAAGGGAATGTAGTATGAAAATAGGAAAGTCTTGCGAAAACAATACAAGTCACTATTCAGATAATGGTGAAATACTGTGAACAGGTTTGGTTCCCTTATCTAAGGAAAGATATACTGACATTGGAGGCAGTCCAAGGGATTTTTACACAAATGATCCTCGGGGTGAAGGGACTTGTCACATGAGCAGCATTTAAGAACTCTGGGTCTGTGCTTGATTGGGTTTAGAAGAGAATGAGGGGGATCTGATTGAAACTTACAGAATACCAAGAGGCCTGGATAGAATGGACGTGAGCAAACATTTCCACTAATAAGAGAGACTAGAACCTGAGGATATAGCCTCAAAGTGGAGGGACAGCCCTTTAGAACTGAGATGAGGAGGAATGTCTTTAATCAGAGGATGGTTAATCTGTAGAATTTATTGCCACAGAAGACTGTGAAGGCCAAGTCATTCTATGTACTTAATACCGAGATAGGTAAGTTCTTGATTAATAAGCGGTGAAGGGTTAGGGGGAGAAGGTGAGAAAATGGGGCTGAGAAACATGTCAGACATGATTGAATGGCAGAGCAGACTCAATGGGCTGAATGGCCTAATTTAGCTCCTATATCTTATGTTTTTACTGGCTCGCTAGATTTATCGTCGGATATGTAGAGACTTTCTTACGAGGAGAAGTTGAGCAAGTTGGACCCATACTCTATGGAATTTAGAAGAATGAGAGATGCCCTTTTATTGAAATATCAAAGATTCTTGGGAAACTTGACAAGGTAGATGCTGCGTGGCTTTCTCCATTTGTGGGAGAGTTCAGGACCAGAGGGCATTGCCACAAATCAAGAGCTTGCTCATTTAAGACAGCGATAAGGAGGAATGTCTTCTCTCAGAGGTTAGTGAATCTGTAAAATTATTTGTCGCGAGAGCTGTAGAGACTAGGTCAATGACTATATCAAAGAGAAATAGGTAGGTTTTTAATGAGGGTAATGGGGAATAGACAGGAAAGTGGGGATGAGCATTATTAGATTAGCCATTCAATGGTGGATCTGACTCAACATGCCCAAATAGCCTACTCCTGATCCTACTTCTTCTGCTATTTTTGTCACTCCAGCTGCCAAACCTATTCTTAGAGGCTATTTTTGGGGATCCTGATGCTGTAAATGTTTCCTGAGCTCTCACGATCTCAAGAATGTTGTGGAGGTCATTTAAAAACTTTCCACAGAGATAATGGCCTCCGCTTTTTACCAATAAACTAAACATATATGTGAAAAAAGTCTCAACTGCTTTCACATGAGATTGATGATCTTTCATCATAAATGTTTTAAAGACTGGATTCCTGCTGAGTAAGGGTAGCAGATTCAGATTGATGAGGGAATTTATCTCCTGAAGTGTCTTCAGTTTTTTGCAGCACACAAATGGCTGATCAGCACTTCATTTGGTTATTTCTCTCAAGTTTCTGCTTGTGTAGGCACTGTTTGCTAACTGCCCATTTCAGAAAGCAATGTGGAGGAGAAAGGGAAGAGCGGAGAGAGAAAGACAGAAAGAAGGATTTGCGTTTGTATACAGCTTTTCACCATGTCCCAAAGCAACGAGGTACTTTTGAATTGTCGCAATTCTTGCAATAGAGAATTCATAAAGAAAGTCGGGCAATCTGAGCTGAAAAATGTTAATGGCTGCTAACTCCACCTTCCAATTGCTTAGATCTGTAACTCAGGCAAGACTGTCTCTGAGCCTCAAACTTCTGATTGACTCATAGATTTGTAGATGTTAACAGCACAAATGGAGGCCACTTAGCCTATTGTGCTCATGCCAGTCAACAAAGATCTGACTACACTTTTTCCATTTTCCAACTTTAAGCCCATAACCCCACAGCAATGCAAGTGAATATCTAAATATTGCTTATATGTTATGAGAGTTTCTGACAGGCAGACAGAAATTTGGCTGGTCTAAGAGACAAAATTATCATAGAAATATAGAAAATAAGAGCAGGAGTAGACTAATCATCCCATCAAGCCCATTCCTCCATTCAACATGATCATCGTTGATCCTTTATCCCAAGGCCACATTCCCTTTCTCTACCTATAACCTCTAGAAATCTAGCTATTTCTTTAGAATTCAAATTCACTTGCCTCATGTACTCAAATGAATACAGTGAAAAGTTTACAAGTTGTCACTTATGGCACATTCTTAGTGTAAAAGTAACTCGGTCCAGATTCCTAAGTACAAATCCTTAGGGGAAATAAGAACAAAGAAGTAAGAAGTCCAGCATTAAAGATCATAAGAATAAATTAGAAAAATAAAGGAATTAAGAGTTCAGAATATCAGTCCTTCCAAACCAGTCCTCTGTTGACAGCTAGCATCCAATTCCCACTGAGCTTTGAGTCCAGACCAAGCCGGTCTTCACCCCGAGTCATCTGAGGCCAAGAGACCAGTCTGCAATCATTTTGAGGCTCGAAGTCCATGTTGGGCCATCAAGAGTTTGCCATGCCAGGGAGGGAGACTGCCGCACCAGGCCAGGAGCCCGCCATGCCAGGCCATGAGATCGCCACATTGCACTGTGCTGAGGCTGAGAGTCTGAGTCCATGCTGAGGTTGAGAGTTCGATTCCGCACTGATGCCAGGAGTTCAGGGCATTGTCAAGAACAAAGAAGATTTAAAAAGACAACACAAAAGGGAAGAGTAAAGAGAGAGGAAGAATATACAGAAATGGATGGGTTGGACAAGGTCCAGGTGAAGAGTCCTACTCTGCTGCCATCTTATGTGATCAATATAAGTGACATCCTCCACAAAGAATTGCATTGATTCACCAGTCAGGAAGTGTTTTCTCTGCTCAGTCTGAAATGACCTAACACTTATCCTAAGATTATACCCTCTGTTTCTGGACAACCTCTCCCTTGCCCATCCAGCTTCCACATCATTCCTGCATCCAGCCTGTCTAACTTTCAAGCAATAAATTCCAAATTCCCATCACTTTCTGAGTGAAACATTTTCTCTTCAGCTCTCCTCTTAGCTTTTTATTTCTTACTTTAGGTCGATGCCCCTTTGTTCTGGAGTCCTCCACTAATGGAAGAGTTGCCTTCCTAACCAACAAATGGTAAGATTTAATTGATTTTCCAGCTGATCAGTAGAGCAGAAAATGAGGACTGCAGATGCTGGAGATCAGAGTCAAAAGGTGTGGTACTGGAAAAGCACAGCCAGCCAGGCAGCATCCGAGGAGCAGGAGTGTTGATGTTTCGAGGATAAGCTCTTTGTCTAATGCTCGAAACATTGACTCTCCTGCTCCTCGGATGCTGCCTGACTGGCTGTGCTTTTCCAACACCACACCTTTTGAAGCTGATCAGTAGATACCTGCAATTATTAGCCGAATACAATTGATTTGACTGATGTGCTGGCAGATGGAAATGATGAATGAAACCCTACTGTTATAAATACAATGAGAGTGAGAGAAAACTGAAAATTATAGACCAGTCAGCCCAAGATCAGCACAACTGAAATTACTGGAGTCAATTATGAAGGATGTGATGACAGGACACTAAGAAAAAGTTATTACACAAAGTTAATATGGATTTATAAAAAAGAAATTGTTTTTGACAGCCTACTGGAGTTTTCTAAACTAGCAGATTAGGTGAGAGAGTAACCATAGATGCAGAATGCTTGGATTTTCAGAAAGCTTTTATGAATTCCCATGTAAGAAATTATTTTACAAAGTCAAAACACATGGGATTAGTGGTGGTGTAATAGCATGGATTGAGAACTGCTGAGCAGACAGTAAACAGAGAGTCGTAATGGATTGGATGTTCTTGGAGTTGAAGGCCATGGCAAATGAGCACCACAGAGATCAGTACTGAGGCAATAGATATTCACAATATGTCTCAATAATTTGGTTGAGAGAATTAGTGTAATATTTCCAAGTTTTCTAATGACACAATACTAATTGGGATTGTGATTAATGAGGAGAATGTAAACATGTTTCAGGATGACTTTGACAAGTAAGCTGGCAAGTAAATGACAGATGCAATCTCATGTTGATAAATATGAAATTGTCCACTTTGGCAGGAAAAACAAATTGGCAGAGTATTATTGAAATGGTGATAAATTGGGAAAGATTGATGTATTAAGGGACCTGGATGTCCTTGTGTACAGGAATTGAAAGCAATCACGTATTTAATTGACTTGGAAGGTAAATGGTTTGTTTCTCATTACTTGCAACAAGTTTTGAGTACAGAAACAACAAAGTCTTAATGTATGTGTATAGGGCCTTGGTAAGACCAAACCTGTACTACTGTGTGCAGTTTTTCATAGAATAGAATCATAAAGTTCTTACAGGCTGAAAGTAGGCCATTCGGCCAATTGAGTCCACACTGACCCTCTAAAGAGCATCCCACACAGATCCAAGCTCATAACCCTAAGCTGGAACTCTATATTTCTCATGGCTAAACGACCTCATCTGCACATCCCTGGACACTATGGACAACTTACTGTGGCCAGATCATCCAACCTGCATATCTTTGAACTGTGGGAGGAAATTGGAACACCCAGAGGAAACCCATGCAGATCCAGGGAGAATGTGTAAACTCCACACAGACAGTTATCCAAGGCTGAAATTGAATCTGGGTCCCTGGCACAGTGAGGCAACAGTGCTAACCACTGAGCTATTATGATGCCCCTAAACTCCTTATTCTCCTAAGCTAGGAAAAGATATACTTGCCAAAAAGGGAGATCAGTGAAGGTTCATTAGATTGATTCCTGAGTTGGCAGGCTTGTCACTTGAGGAGAGATTGGGTTAACTGGTTTAGTATTCACTAGTGTTTAGAAGAATGAGAGGTGATCTCATTTAAATGTAAACTTTGGACAGACTGGATGGAGGAATGATGTATCTCCTTATCAGGGGGTCCAGAAATAAGGGATATGATCTCAGGTTAAGTGGCAGACCATTTCAGATTGAGACAAGGGGACATTTCTTTGGTGAATCTATGGAATTCTCTAGGAAGCAATGGAGGCCGTCACTGAATATATTTAAGAAAGAAACAGCTAGATGTCTAGAAGCTATAAGTGACAAGATGTATGGGTAGAGAAAAATAATATGGCCTTGGGATATACTTAGGCCAATCAAACTTGTGTCACCCCATCAGAAGTCTGCATTTTTGTTTGCAAGTAGCTAGTGTCAGAAAGAAAATCGATTAGGGCCTGAAATATCTTACGATCAGAGTCAACCTGGTCGCAAAGATTTGTGAAGAAATTACCAGCTTGTCACTTCATATTCCCATGGGAGCTGGAAAGAAAGGCAGGATATTTAGATTGAATGGCGGTTCAGGAAACACACGGATGTCTGACATTGAAATATATTCGCACAAGTGTTATATCAACAGACCCAGTGATTTTGCCTGGATGAAGAATGGCTTGAAAATCTATCAAAAAATTGTTGACTTGAAGTACATCATAGTCCATTGACTGGAAACCGGTTTTTGAACAGATCTAGCTCCAGGTGAAGCCTAGAGCAACTCTAATGCATTGACATGAAGGGAAGTGAATTTTGGGTGAAGGAAGTTCAGAGTTTGTTCCTGGCTCAGGGGAAGCACCCTTTCCTCCCCTACCGACAAAGACCCTGTCAGAGAGATAAAAATATATTATGTATTCAGGCCGTCTTCTGGCTCAGTGCTGCTTACTTTTGCTGATTCAGTGAATATTGTGTATGCTTTTCACGTTTCTTTGCCTTAAATTTGTACAGTGTGCAACTGATTTCAACAGTTCAACGTTTACATGCCACCCAACTGCTGCAGTCTTTATACATCTTAATGTTCAGGAATTAAAAGTTCAGGAAATGGGAATGCACAATTTCTGGGTGAAAGTGAGTACTGCAGATGCTGGAGATTAGAATCAAGAGTGTGGTGCTGGAAAAAAACCAGCAGGTCAGGCAGCATCCAAGGAGCAGGAAAATCGACGTTTCGAGCAAAAGCCCTTCATCAGGAATGAATAAGTGCTTTTGCCCAAAACGTTGATTTTCCTGCACCTCAGATGCTGAGTGACCTGCCATGCTTTTTCAGCACCACACACGATGCACAATTTCTGTCTGGTCTCCACCTTAACACATGGCCTACACCGCCCCCATCAGAACTGCAAGTGAGCTTTTGTTCCAGCAAGTCCAAAGTGTGACCTTTTTCATAACTAAGCAGTATTTATGTAATTGTGGAGATACCAATACGTCTAATCCCATTTTCGTTGTCACTACATGTGACATGTCTCAATAATATGTTTAAATTAAAAACTGAACACTCTGGCGGTTTATAGCTTAAGTGAAATCCTAAATAAAATGTTTTAAAGTATAAAGAACAGTCACAGAAACTAACAGTAAATTTGCAGCTATGCTGAACTGCAGTCAGTTCTGTTATAATGTGTCTTTCTTCAAATTGAATTGGCTTCAACACAATTAAAGAGTTGAGACTGTTATTTGCATAACATAACTGCCCTTACCTGTATTGGCTATAACACGATTCTTGCCCTTTTAGTTTAAATGATGCTGCTATTGCATAATTTTCTTACCACACAAAGGTCACATGAAAACGGCAGAGAAATTTCTTCACTTAAATGTAATGTGAAGCTTTGGAATTCTCTACCTCAGTGAGTTGTGAATGATCTATTTTTGGATATATTGAAGAGAAAGACAGATTTTTTGACTTTACAGGGAATTAAATGATATGGGTACTAAGTGGGAAATTTAAATTGAAGTTGTCGCTCAACTGAATTTTGAACAGCTGCACAAGTGAAGGGGGCTGTGTGGTCTGCCTCTGCTTCTTTTTCTTGTATAATTTTGCTTGTTTTGAAGTTTTGTTTATCTCACATAGTGAGGGAATGTAATATGTGATTACAATAGAGCTAAACAAACGATCTGATTGGGTCTAAGAGCCTTCAGTCAGATCCATTCATTATAAGGACCTCCATTTATATAATTCATTGATATCAAGGTACTTGGAGTTGTAGATGTCAATTGATTATATCTAGCTTCCCTCCTCCTGCACATACCTCCTCTCAGGAAGACCCTGGGATGAGAAGAAACTAACTTTGTATAAAACTCAAAAATACTCATACATGGACTGAAACATTTTCAGCTGAAATTATGAAAGGTGAGTGTGCATATTTTTGCCTATTTTAGGCTTTCAGTGGGCAATTATGTATAGGTGTGATATTTTTCAAAAATGCGAACTGTAATGTAGAGCTGAGAAGATGAGAAAGTCAGTGATCCAAATTTTACATCAGCTATGTCTTTATAATCATTTGTTTTATTCTGCAGAGCCAGTATGTTAAACAATTCATCTGAATTAGACATATCCATGAACATTTAAAGTAAATCAAGCAAAATTGGTCAAACACCATTTGACTTTGCTCCAGTCATTTATCAAATGATTGCGAAAGGGTACCAGTTCTCCAAAAATGATTGATTGTTTCAAAATGGAGCGGTAATGGGGAAATGAGTCGAGCTGCAGTTGCAAAAAAAATTAGTTCAGCTTGACTTAGTTCAATGGAACTAGACAGAAAACTGGAACGCCTTTTGATTACTTAATCATTGATTATTATAAACAGACAGCTTGAAATATTTGAACTAGCCTCAAATCTTCACGATGCAATGCAAACATTAACTTTAAGAAATTCTCTGCACTTCTTACAAAAACTATGTTCTTCTGCGACTTCAAAGATTTAAATCTTCAAGACTCATATCCATTTACACTTAACCTATTATCATTACACATTTAAATGCTACATCCAAAAGCAATTATGTTCAAAGTGTAGATAAATATTAAAAACTGCACTACCTTGGAAAAAAGAACCTTGACAGTTCCCTAAACAATGGCAGCTGGAGATGGGGACCTCATGTCAAGTTGTTGCTATGGTGACAATGACATCAATGTATGTTATAGCCATCAGCACTATAATTTGGCTGAAGCCTCCATCAAAAGGGTGACTTTAGCACTGCATGTTATTCAAACCTTTTATTGCTTTGACTCCAGTGGAAATCACTTATTCTGCCCTGTTTTTCCAGTTAAATCTTGAAGATCTTGATTAGATCACCCCTTAAACTCTTAAATTCTAGATAAACAGGGCTAATCATAACTTAATCCCTGAATCCAGGTATCAATTTTGTAAATTTGTTGCAAATCTTCTCGACTATCCATGGAGGTTTTTTTGCCCTTTGCTCTGGGTTCTCTTGACATCTGAGTTCCACTTGCTCCACCTGCCCCTTTGTCAACTTGACAGCCTCTCTTCCTAACTGAAATGTTCCATTGTAGGCAACATTCTGGTGAATATCCTCTGCACTCACTCCAGTGCAATTACATCCTTCCTACATCCATCATTTTTCACACCCTTTCACTTCCAAAGAAAACTTGTACTGGACTTGAAATGTGAACTCTGTTTCTCTCTTCACAGATGCTGCCAGACCTACTGAGTTTCTCCAGTACTTTCTGTTCTTATTACATAAAACAGAAAACAGGAAATGCTGAAAAATACTCAGGAGGTCAGAAAGAATCTGTGAAGAGAGAATTTGAGTTAAAGGTTTCTGGCTGATGACCTTTCAGCTTAACTGACTTGATGCATTAACTCTGATTTTCTCTCCACAGGTGCTACCAGACCTGCTGAGTAATTCTGGCACTTTCAGTTTTTATTTCAGATTTACAGCATTCACAGTATTCTGGGTTTCTATTGATTATATATATTTGTTTCTCATTTTTTTTACTGAAAACATCCAAAGGAAGTCTTCCTTTCAGAGCTACTTGTGACACTGACTAGCATTGTGATACCTCTACAACTTAATTCAGCTATATAATGATTTAAACTGTGAGCCAAACCCAGCATCATAATCCTGAAATGATATTAGATTTGTCATAGTGAGATACTCCCAGATATGTATTATTTTAATATCACAATATATCTAACCCTTCCTTATCCACTGAGTTCTGCATCTGACAGATGGTGAATATAATACGGTGCAAGACTCATAACTAATCTTCCTCACTTTATTGCCAAAAATGAACATTTACAAGGAAACAACAGTGCACATCTATCTGACTGTCTATATGGCATATTTCAAATGTAATCAAACATCTCATGTTTGTATTGTTTTAATTTTATCAATTTTGCATATAAATGGATTAGCATATTATTGGATGGAAAAATTAAATACTTTATAAAAGCCATAGCTTGAAATCTCTTTGTATTAATATCAGTATTCCTTTGTAAGGAACTGTGACCAACACTTTAGAAATGTTTTGTACTTTGTATATCTATTTTTAATAATTTTGATTGCTGAGATATATTTGATTATTGTGTTTTAATTTATTTATATATATATATAATACACATGCATGTGGACTGCAGTGGTTTAAGGAGCCAGCTCCCCATCACCTTTACGGCAACTAGAGACAGGCAATAAATGCTGGTCCAGACAGCGACACCCACATCACGAGTATACCTTTTGTTTATAATACAGTTCAGCATGGAAAATCATATTTGAAAGAGTACACACTTCAGTAACATTTATAATGTCTTCAGATATGACATCTCTTTCATGTTCAGAGCAACTTCATTATTGCAGAAGACGACTGGGTCCTTTTCAGTAAAATATGCAATTTTTACTACCTAAAATCGAGCTGTGCGGCTGTGAATTAAAATGCTTTGACTGGGAAAGGGATCCAGTATAGATGGGGACTGAATGTTCTCAATCTATTTTCTACAATAACCAGGGAAATCTGACCATAATTGATACATGGCTATTAATCTTACTTGAAGATGCTATAGAGGTTAGAATGTTTTGGATTTTTTTGTCTTGGCTACTTTTCTAGTCAAGTTTACAAAGGTAGTCATCTCCTAATGTTATCCTTTTCCCAAAAGATATTTTTTAAAAATGATATTTCAAACTTGAAGCTCTGTGTTAGGATCATAACTTTGTATAGTTAGCTAATTGATTTAGCCTATTAATTAATCTTTGTCTTGATGACAATTATATCAATCCTGTAAAAATATATTTCTTTGTGTGAACTTACTATACAGTCATTCAGAATTATTAAATAAAAGCAATATCTCAGTAATATTAAATCAACTGTCCAGAAAGATAGCCAAATTAGATCATAAAGTGATTGCATACTTTAAAAATTACACAGTTATGTGAATGGTCCTTATACCATATAATACCTGACCTGATTAAACAAATTCACACATTTTATCTTCTATTCAGAAAACACACAAATTTTAAATAACTGTAAATTCGAAAACCTTGAATTAGAGTTTAAAATCTCTAATGTTTCGTGAAGTAGTGATACAAATAGAAAATGTTTAAAAATGCTTATTTAACAGTAGTAAACAGAGATACATTTTTGTTCCAAGCTACATTATTCAATCAAGAAATTATGACAGTAATTTGCAAGCTTTTAATCATTCAATAATTCCATCCTGTAGTCAATTAATGGATGTCAAGCAATTTAGGACAGCAAAAACTAATTTCCACGCAACATATAGTGGTGTCCATGTCCATTTTAAGTAAAAACCTGCTTTAGAATATGACTAATATACATTTAACCTATTTTTATTCAAAAACATGCAAGCTAATTCATTATTTCACTGCTTCTGAGCTGCAAATCTATGATGTAATCATTCAGCCACTAAATGAAAAATGTACCATCTGCTCACTGCCAGTGAATCAGTAGATCACACAAGTAAATATACTTCGCTGCCCTGTTCAGTTTGCTTAGCACATCTGTTAAATAACTTATTTTAACATTTGTCACTTTCACTAAAATCTGTGAAACTCTTTTGGAATGACGCACAGTGGCAGCAGCATGTGTTATATACAAGATGTACAGCAGTAACTTGCCAAATCTCCTTTGATAGCACCTTTCAAACCCGGAACCTCAACATTAGATATATATGGGATACAGCTGCATGGCAACATTGCCAACTGCAAGTTTCCCTTCAAGCTACACACCATCATGTCTTGCAACATGATTGCAGTTCCTTCTCCTTCACTTGGTCAAGATACTGGAATTACTTTCCTACAAGCACTATAGATGCACTTACACCAGATAGACCAGCTGAAATGGCACATAAAGTTGAATTCCATCGCCATGACAAGGGAAATTAGGTGCATGCAACAAATACTAACTTTTCCACTGACGCTAAAAGTAAAAAACTCAAGAATATATTTAAATATATGTTTATAAAAGCTTGATGAAACACTGGATGAATCACAGATCGTGTTAGTGCCCGCTCGAATAACATGAAATTAAAGACTTTCCATCAATTGCACTCCCAAGTCAGAATAACTCAAACTAAAACAATGAGTTCATCAATATTCCTGAATCATACACATACCACATGACAACAGTGTTAAATAGAGTGCTGTTACTTAGGGTGCAATGTTATTTCTGGAGTGACACAATCATTTAAATTTGTTGATGGCAAGGATGATACGCTGGTAGATTTATTCATTCAGTAAAAGAAAACCTACAAGACGTTGTGAATTAAAACAAAGACCATCAAACCAAAATAAAGGTAAATATATCGCCTTCTGGTAAAACTATTCAAAGGACATGTCTGCATGGTAAGCAAATCTTTTTCAATTTACATTCTGAATATGTGAAAAATGGAAAGCTGGACAGAGACAACCATAAATAGTCTCCAATGACTATTCATCTGCTCCCAGTGCGGTTGCCCTTTGAAATTCACTATCTTATGCCCTCTTTAATTCCCTTTTTCTCCGCTGTCAGGAGTTGTTGACCCTTCTTTTTATAACTTCCAGCTACTATCCTCTCTCTTATCTATGTAATTTCTGGTGCAGACAGTTCTTCTTTAACGCAATGGTTGCATTCACGTGCAAGCCCACGTTATAGAAAAAATCACACTTTGAAAACAATGCTTAAAGTGTCACAGCCAACACACATTTTAAAAGTTCACACTTTAGAAACAGCGTCCCAGCGATACACTGAATTTGTGTTGATGAAATGGGCATTACAACAGAATGACCTGTATCTGCAGAAATGTGAGTAGCAATGTAGGCCTGCGTGGCATTGAACAAAAATGTTTTCATCTCAGTTTGAGTATTCTGTATGAGTGTGGTTTACAAGTTCAATGTATTTTTGCTTTGTAAAAGGATAAGAAGCTTAAATATGAGACTGAGACATGTTGATTCATCACTGTTTATGGTACCATAATATTGTTTGGGTGGACCATATAGATATTGGAATATAGCTATTAGAATGGATCAATGAATATTCTTGGCTCCATTGTGGATTTTGTTTTTGGAATTTGTTAAGTTGTTGTAGGTTTGAGAAAGTGTTTCAAACATTTGGTGAGCCAATGTAATATTTTTGAATTTTGTCAACTGGGTCTTGGGCCAAAGAGGTGTTTTCACCTCATTGGTCTGATGGGTGAGTTGGTTTAGTAACATAAAGCAGAATCTCTAGTTAGTAATGAGAGACCCAGGGAATATTCCAGATGGATGAAATAAAACAAACAACTGTGAATATCTGAATATCTGAACCAAAATCAGAAATCGTTGGAGGAACTCAGCAGGTCTGGCAGCATCTGTGGAAAGAAAGCTGAGTTAACTTTTCGAGTCCAGTGACCCTTCTTCAGAACTCACCATTTCAGAACTCAGTTCTGAAGAAGGCTCACTGGACTTACACCTTGCAATTTAAATTTTTGTTTCAATGTTCCAGATGGAGTCCAAATATTTCTTAATCAGTGTTTTGTATCTATATGTGAGATGGGAAAACAGGCCGAAGAGAGACACTGAAGTTCTCAGTGGAGTACATCCTAATAAAAAGTAAAGGGTCAATGTTCGAAACTGAAAAGAAGAGGTAGCCATTTGTATTCCAATGACTAATACTGGGAATTCAGAAATTCGGAGAGAAGTGTTACGACAAATGTTTTGACTGTACAGATTTTACAAAAAAAATGAGTTTCATTGGACATGAGAAGCTAATAAAGGGTGCTACAAATCACCTGACTACACAGTTATACCCTTGAGATGGATCACAGAGAAGCATGGTCAGACTTATAAAGACTCTTGGAATACCAGGCACTTGAAAAGAGAAATGGTGATGTAAGAATTCAAGCACTGGAGAAAACAGAAGAGAAGAAGTAATTCAAAGAGACTCAGCACAATTAATGTCTTTGCTTTTGAGAATCTTTGATTCCTCAAAATTAATGTCCCACATCTTGAGTTCAAAAATCCCATTTTAAAATTTATCTGGCTAAAAGCAGCCAGAAATTAGAAGGCTTTTGTATCAAAGGAGGACAAAAGATAAAGATGTACAGAAACTAAATACTTTCTGATGAAGGTATGTCAGACAGTGAGGAAATGCCAAAACCACAGAACTAATGAAGAACAAAAGACATTCTCTGCCTCCCAAAACCATCTTTCCTGCTACTCCACCTGTAGAAGAAACCAGCAACAAACCAACTCTGTAAACCATCACAACCTCACTGGATTTTACTACAAGTGTTAACTTTTTGCTTCAACAACAATCTACTCAAGCAATAAACCCAAATGGTATATTCCAGAGGATTCCTGGATGTTCTTTAAATAAGATTTTTGAATCTTATCTGTTCATGTTGCAATCTTAGAGCTGTAATTTATTGTCAATAACAATTTATTGCCTTTATCTCCCAGGACCCTTAAGTATTAAATTTCAATAACCTATCCTTTAACTTGTTTAAAGAAAAAATTGATTGTAGGTCTGCACTAACTTGGATCATTTAGGTAATTGTAATAGGCAGAAAAGTTCTGGCACTAAATCAATCAGCATCATGTAGATGAACAGAGCAGGAAACACACTTAGATAAACAGCTAAATTACAGCATATGACATTGACAGTGATCTGGACAAGCCAATATTTAGAGGGACAATGACCATCCTGCATCCTGTGAAGGGAATGGAAGGAAAGCAAGTGGCAGTATTAGCTTGCCCAGTGAATACAACAAAAGAAAAAACCTGTGATATTTGGAGGTCGGCTTCCCAGTTTCAGTAGTCAAGAAAGGGAACCTTGGGTCATTGTAAATGACCAGCAATCCCTTTCAAGCCCCGTTCTCTTTCTCTTCTCTGACTTTTAGCTTTGAAACTGCACAGTTCATGTGGCATGAATATAGAGGAAGGGGAGAAGCGGGTTAGTGTGAACATGGACAGAGTCTGATGGTAAACCTCTCATTCCTCATTGATGTTGTGTTGGGAACACTGCCTATAGTGTTTTTGAGGGCTCCCTGGCTTGGAGTAGTAAAGTCAGAGGACTTGAAATGAAGTGATTGTGCAGGAAGAGAAGGAGTTTTCTGCTCTAAAACACACACACACACACACAAAAGCTTTGAATTAGGATAAGCAGTTTGTAGGCAAAGAAATAAGTTAAAGGGAACACAGCAAAAGTTAAACTGCTCTGAGGAAGGAATAGAAGGCATTATTCATTGTAAAGTCAAATTGTTTGGTTTCAATCTTATGCAAAAAAAGGTTTTCTGATTAGTGAATAATTTGCAAATGAAAGATTCTTAAAATTGGGTTTTCTGTTTGTTGACAAGGTGAGAATCAGTTGATGTTCTGTTCAACTCATTACAGCTCCTGGAATATGTTGTTTGAGTTTATTATTACTTGGCTAAGATATGGTTTGTGTTTTTGGAAAATGAGTCCTGTTTGATATTTTGTTCAAATTTGATTTGTTTAGATTATGTTTCTTGGCCTTGAGATTGGAAATATAACACATCCAACAATTCATGTTCATAACCCAAAGCAGTGATCTATGTGTTAGAATGTTGAAGTTTTACTTTTAACTGCAAAGTCCAACCTTTCATTCCATTCTATTCTGTTTTCTTATAATATTATAAGAAAGATAGCTGAAGGAAAGAAAGATAAATTTGAAGGAATTTACTTTGGGCTGAAGCTTATGTCTTTTTGGCTAAGTACAAGTTACTGATGAAGGGCTTATGCCTAAAATGTTGATTCTTTTGCTCCTCGCATGCTGCCTGACCTGCTGTGCATTTCTAGGACCACACTCTCTACTCTAAGTCCAAGTTGCATCAGGTTGTTTGGTGGTTTCCTCACCATGAATCCTAATAAGTTCTCTCACTTCATTCATTCCCTACCATAGGCCTATGTTGTTTCTCATGTCAAGTTTCTGTTCCATCTTCCCAAATGCTGTTCCTGAAACAACCCACCATTACCAGGATATCTGTGAGAGAACTTTGGGTGATTGAGCAATGAGAGTGTCATCGTGTACAATGGAATTAGAGGCATTCTCCTGAAGGAGGTGAATAAAGAGATGCTGAAACATATCCACAAAGCCATCAAGGAATCCAATGCAATCCAAGAAAGGCAAAGGAACTGGCCAAACATGAGCACTGAGATGCAAGGCCTAATTAGCTGTTGTGGTACTTGTAATACATGTCAAGCAATGCAAACTAAAGTGTCACTCATGATTCATGACATGTCAGACAGACAAAATTGGAACAGACTAGAAAGGGGAGTTTTTGGTTTATTTCTGATGATTTTCCTTATTGAATATGTACGTGGATATGCACATGACATAACCCAAATGACGCTAAACAACATGTCCTCCAAAATCTACCCTTCTCACCCACATCAGCAGCAAAGATATTGCCCAAGCTTAGGTCTTCAAGAAGCAGATTCCTTCAACCACAGTTCAAGTCAATAACAGGCCACAGGTAGTTCTTCTATAGCGCCATGGTTGCGTTTTTGTGCAACCCTGCATTAGAGAAAAATCACACTTTAGAAACAATGCTTAAAGTATTAGTGCTGTAATCATGTTACAGCAAACACATGTTTTTAAAGTTTACACTTTAGAAACAGTGCCCCCCCCCCCCATCGTCAATCGCGTTACAGCAAATTCGTGTTAACGAAACACATGTTTTAGCAGAATAACCTATATTACGTTCTGAGACCTGTTGTTAAAGAATAGTACAGCTTCCAAATTACAAACTTTCAAGTTATGAAAAACATTACACAATTTTTGCTCATATTATAAGATGACAGAAACAACAGCATGGGAATACCCTTTGGTCCAATTAATGAACAACATTGATTTAACCTTATGTCTGTGTTTTATCATTCTCTCCTTAATGAGATTTTTGACTCAAAATCACTCATTGCTTTTCATTGCTCTCTGCATAAATTGCAAACTCACCACAGCAAACTGTGTTAAATATGTGTTCAGGAAAAATCAGTTGTCGTTCCTAAAAGACATTGTTATCTAAATACTGTTAACAATTATTCAATATACTTTATCTTTGTCATGTGTAAATTTGCATACATGAAAATAAAATTCATTTCCCAAATAATTTTACAGAATTAATGAAGCATTATCAGACTGACAAAGAGCAGACTATTTATATTTTTATCATGCTTGCAAATCAATTGGTGCAAAAGGAATTGGAGGGCACTGTAGGCTACAGGTATGTACTGCTGATGATAGGGAAAGGTGCAATGTTTGATCCAGAAATTTGCTGCAGCTGTTAAGAAAAGAATTAACAAGTAAAGCTCTTGAGACCACACTCCTCCACATCCACATTATGCTACATTTGTGCTAACCTTTGCCCCTCTATAGTTATTTTCCTTCCCTTTTTTTATAACTTCGCTGCCAACTTAAGCCTTTCTATATATCTCCTTGATCCGTCATGTTTACCGCGAGCCCTCTAACCATCTCTCCACTTAGCTCCACATACTTGCAAACTCAGTTCAACTCATGCCTACTACCCATGTCCCTGGAGATGTGTGCCCATTACCCTGGCAATTACCTCGATTCCTAATCCTGAGACAATCTCATGCTGTGTTTGAGGGTATAGATATCTCAGAAGACTAGTTACTAGGGCTCAAAAGCTACCCTCTGTTACCATGATGAAAAACATCATTGTCAACCCCTAACTGATGCAGAGCACAGGTACAATGCTAGACTGCATTGTACCCTCCATATGCTTTGATCAGGGAAATGATGAAGCAGAAGATCAAGGTGCTGAAAATACAGTTCCACTGCCTGGACTGAACTAGGGGAGAGGGGATTGCATGTGCACCCTAGTATTGTCCAGACAGAGTGCACTGCATTCTGGCCTGCTGAGATCTGCACAGTTGGAGGAGGCAACAAGGTGATATGCTGGATGCTATGGAACTGGGAGAAAGTGAACATTCTTCCCAGGGTGAGGACGTTAGGGAACAGAAAGCTGTCCCTGTACTAGATAGAGGTCAGCTGTATCGGACACGACAAGCCAGACAGCACCTGACTGATGCCCAGTTGAGGTGGATGAGTGCTCGGTGAAGCAGAATATCATGGAATATAGAACAGTCATTGGCCATGATGCCAGTATTTGTTTTGTGGAAGTGAACTGCAGTCTTTACTCCTTTTGATTGTGTTCACTTTTAGCAGCTGTAAATAAAAACTCATTTTTGTAATTGTCAGATTGCTGCCTGTATGTGATGTTCCCCTCCTCAACAAAATGACAAGATTCAGTCTGCAGCGGACAGATTAGTGGTGACCTAGAGAGAGTGTGTAGATGGAATGTAGCCAAGGACATGTGTTGAAGTGGTGATTAAACAGTGATTAGGGAGGGAGAATGGGGTTGTATGTTCAAGTGAGTACCAGCCATGTTGACTGTGTGCTGTGAGTAATGTGTCTTTGTGGTTGCTGTGCCATTACATTGCTGGTGAGACACAACACCAGATTGTCAACACCTGTCTAGGTGAACAGTGGTCTTTTCAAGATGGCGGGGGCACAAAGGAGGTGAGTCTTTCATGTGTGGTGTGTAATTCCAGGAATAGCATGTGGTAAGGTGGAGTTAAAATAGGACGTGAGGGACACTACTGGAGCAGGACAGGTAGTCAATGAGGTAAAATATGGCGGGAATCTCACTCAACCTCATGGTGAGAAACCCTCCATAAAACTTAATGCACCTCGCAAAAATGTAAGATTCAGGTCAATATACTAAAACATCAATAGAAAAGTACTTCTCTTTACTTCTTCCAAAGTTGCAGTTTTTTCCTGACTCCAATACCAAAAGCTCGCTTCTGGATAAATTAGACTGGCCATGCTGAAGATTAGCAGCTTCTTGTACAGTTGAACTACTTTGGAAATTCCTGCTGAAATTCTCTTCAGTCTGACCTACTGCAACACTCATCCAAGAAACCTGGATGAATACCTACCTTTCTGCTCAACCTTGTATATGATGAAGAATCAGAATACTTTGATGTTTCAATGACATCCCACCTCCTGTGACAATGTTATGTGATCATTTGTTCATGCATGTGATATTATGTCTCCTGAATCTTGGAGTTTTATGTTTGATGATCAAACTTCAATCATGGCAAGCTTTCTGCCAGTGTTGAAACAGTTGCTGCTTGTCAAGTTTACACTCTATTTCAAAGCTTTTGAGAATTTTAAATCAATGCTCCAGAATCTGCTTTGACTCTTTGACCTCACCTTTTGTTCTGTTTGTTTAACTTCTTTCCTTGTACAATTTCCATTTTTCTGGAAATTTTCCTTTTGTAGAACCTTCTCTATGTTTTTGAGATGAGGAAGGCATTAAGTTACAGTATATTTTTCTGTTGTCCCAATGAGCAACATCTTTGGCAACTTTGCATCCCTCACACCAACTGCCATATTGTTTCTAACTATAAAATTCTGCAAAGCTCAGTTCTTGCAACATCCTGCTAGATATAAATCAATTCCAAATGCTTCTATTGATTCTCCCAAACACTCAGGACGCTAAATAAATCTCTCCCATTCTTTAAATAAATATCTTTTGGAGCTCAAAGATGTGTTGGATGCTTTAATGTATTGTACTCTATCATACTTTCTACCATGCTTTTGAAAATTGGACTCACGGCACTTGAAACATATTTTATTCAAAACAGAAAGTGCTGGTGAAACTCAGTAGACCCAGCAGCAACAATGGAGAGAGAAACAGAGTTAACTTTCAGTCTGATATGACTCTGTTTCAGAATACACTGACTGGATGGTAACACTGTTTTACATGTAATCCTGAAGCTGTTGTATACCACTGCAACTACCACTTCTAGGACACCCACTTCTGGTCTTGTGGTGGATATTATAAAATGGTTGAGGCAATGACAAGGTCACTAAAGAGCAGTCACCTCTATGGGTTAAGATACCAGAATAATTTAGGTGAGTATTTGGTATTTTCCTTTATTGAAGTATTCAGATTTAGTGTCTCTGCACTTCAGATTATTGCTGGTATGTGCAGTTCTTTTTCCTGCCTCCAGAGAATTTCTACTTTTCAATCAACTGTACCTTCAAAGTCATCCGAGATCCGTACTGACAATGGAGACTGCCTTTTCAATTGTGTCCTATGGACTCTGTCTTAACCTCAGATCCTGGCTCTAGATTTGTTTTCATTTCCCTAGCTGATGCAATATTTTGTGCTTTAAGCCAATATTGCCACCTGAACATTGAGATACTTGTTAGGAGTATCACTCACTATGGGTGCCGACACATACATTGTCCCTTATCTATAGGTTAGGTTGCTCAACTCCTTTTAAACTGGTACACTCCTTAAGTTACCTCTGTCATTTTAGGCTATTAAGTAAAGCTCTCTCATTTAGGTCTCAGATCTCTCTCTTAATATGCTTCTTCTAGATTGTGTTTTTCTCTCGTACTCCTGATGTCAGATTAATGGTGAAGTGCACCATTATGATTTACATGAATCTCATTAAACCTCATAGTCCTGTTTCATTCTGGTCAATGGTAACATCCTGGATGTTGACACTGAGGTGATTCAGTGATGGTCATGTCATTAAATGTCAAGGGAAGTAATCAAACCAGACCTAGTTTGAGATGGTCACTGCCTAGCATTTGAGAGGCAGAATGTCACTTGTTACTTATCAGCCAAAGCTTGAACATTGTCCGGGTTTTGCTACATTTAAACAAAAATTCTTCAGTGTCTGAGGACTCGCAAATGGTGCTGAACATTGTGCAATCATCAGTCAAAAGCTCCATATCTGATCATATGAGGGAGCGAAGGTCATTGATAAAGCAGGTGAAGATGGTGGGGCCTCAGAGACTGGCCTGAGGAACTCCTCCAGAGATATTCTGGGACAGAAATGATTGACCTCCAGCACTAATGACCATGATCCTTTGTGCCAGGTATGACTCCAACCAGAGAAGAGTTGGTCCTCTGATTTTTATTGACTGCAATTTTGCCAGGGCTTCTTGATTTTTTATTCAGTCACATGATGTCTTAATGATTATGGGCAGTCATTCTCACCTCACCTCTGGATTTCAGCTCTTTTGTCCATGTTTGGACCAAGGTCACATAGAGCTCAGGAGCTGAGTGGCACAGGTGGAACCAAACTGAGTGGCATTGAGCAGGTTATTACTTCGTAGGTGCTGTTGAATATGATTTTTAATGCTTACTTTACATCAATCCATCACACTACTGATGGTGCAGTAATTGGTTGGGTTGGATATTGTTGGGTAAATGCCAGTGTTATAGCTTGATGAGGGATATAGATAGCTCTGGAGCTCAAGTCTTCAGCACTATGAGCAGGATGTTTGCAGTATCCAATGTCTTCTGCTGTTTCTTATGGGTATGATGTAGACCCTCTCCATCATTACGAAATATTCAACTCCTTAACTCCTCCATCTGCAACCTGTCCCACACTAATTTCTACTTGCCTTTGTCCTTATTCATTTTTACTTCCAACAGCTCCTTGGCATATAGACTATATTGTTTAACATTTTAGTCTTCTCTACAAATACCTTATAAAAACATCTTCCCTCCTTATCTCTTCACCAGTCTACAATAGTACGTCAATGTATTTACATGACGATCCTCTCACTCTGGTCTTCACTGCAACTCTCCCTTCATCCTGCTGTTGCTGTTTTGGTGGTAGATGCTTCATTCATTTCAAGTTTCCAAAATTTCAGAAACTCCTCTTGAAATCTACAACTTTTCTAAACTCCTCAACCTTTGTACTTGTCTCTACTTGTTGTCTGCCTGAACTCTGACACATATATTTGGAGTTAATTTTTTAAACTCATATTTGGAGTTAATTCTTTCCATTGTTCGGTGGTTTGGTTTGTTTTCCTTTTTATGTGAAATGATTGTTAATATACAAGTGACTTGTGTTTGCTAAGCCATGCTCGACGAACGTAGGTGTAATTGTTGGGTGAGGACAGGATCAGGTTAAAATGTGAGTTACCTGATGTCTTAGTAACCAAGCAATGATTATTGTCTATCTTCACATTGGAGCAAAGTAAAACGCGAGAATTTGCAGGTGGGAATCTACAGTCCACCATAGAAACACCAATTGAAAAGAGCAGGTGAGAATATTGACAAGCAAATCCTTTTTAATCCTTTGCAAAGCCTTATTAAATACAGAAGGTAACTAGTAGAATTTTTTGGATAAAACTATTTAACAAATTATTATAAATAATTTTGAATATAAAAGCAGAAAAATATTATTTTATTCAATAAGTAAATTTAAATAGAATTTAGGTAATAAATGCATTCATACCAGTTTAACCATGTAGCAAATTATTTGTGAAATGCATCATCAGGAGATTGGCATTTTTAAGAAGAAATTATTTTAGAAAACATGTCCAGGAATAAATTTAGATTTTCACAGGATTTGATGAGATTTCAAAGCAACAGCTTTAGTAAAAGCTGTAATGATTGGAGCTAAAGCTTCAATTATAATTAAAACTTGAAGTGTGAAAGAAAATCAGCAGGAAATGATATCCAATGAAGCATGTGCTCATCCAGTTACCTCATATGCTGGCAAACAACAAGGAATTAATTAATTCAAATTTTGTATTTCAAACAAATTAAAAATCCACATGTTGTGGAAGAGTTTGAATTATAGTTTCCAACTCTTATATAATCATAATAATGCTTCCTATGTAGTCCCTTTGGTAATATTGTTTTGCAGTTCATACAGTTGCTTGTTATGCTGTTGTAGGTAATACAGTGTGAATTGACTATGTTATTTAACCAGGGAGGTAAACCTTGCTACTCCTTACACTTTTATTTTAATAATTCTTGATCTTACTTCATGAAATCTTTGCTTGCAAATACTATTCTTCAACAAAATATAATGTTCTGGAAATTGCATTTTTTTTTGGGATGCTATGCAGACAGTTAAGTTCAGTGCTTATTATTTGGTATAGTCAGGTCCACACCCCCCACCAACCCAACACTCCACTCCCGGCATCTTCCCCTGCAACCGCAAGAAATGCAAAACTTGCGCCCACACCTCCCCCCTTACTTCCCTCCAAGGTCCCAAGGGATCCTTCCATATCCGCCACAAATTCACCTGCACCTTCACACACATCATCTATTGCATCCGCTGCACCCGATGTGGCCTCCTCTATATTGGGGAGACAGGCCGCCTACTTGCGGAACGTTTCAGAGAACACCTCTGGGACACCCGGACCAACCAACCCAACCACCCGGTAGCCCAACACTTCAACTCCCCCTCCCACTCCACCAAGAACGGAGGTCCTTGGACTCTTCCATCGCCAGACCATGGCAACACGACGGTTGGAGGAAGACCGCCTCATCTTCCACCTGGGAACCCTCCAACCACAAGGGATGAACTCAGATTTCTCCAGTTTCCTCATTTCCCCTCCCCCCACTTTGTCTCAGTCAAATCCCTCGAACTCAGCACTGCCTTCCTCACCTGCAATCTTCTTCCTGACCTCTCCGTCCCCACCCCAGTCCGGCCTATCACCCTCACCTTGACCTCCCTCCACCTGTCGCATTCCCAACGCCCCTCCCCCAAGTCCCTCCTCCCTTCCTTTTATCTTAGCCTGCTGGACACACTTTCCTCATTCCTGAAGAAGGGCTGATGCCCGAAATGTCGATTCTCCTGTTCCTTGGATGCTGCCTGACCTGCTGCGCTTTTCCAGCAACACATTTTCAGCTCTGATCTCCAGCATCTGCAGTCCTCACTTTCTCCTATAGGACATTATTCCCAATAACAATCACAACTGCATGTCACCACTTTATTTAGGTGTTGAAAATCTTAGTGGGAATCCTATTCATTGCTCAAGGGATGAAGCTCACAGAATGAACTCAATGCTAAGAAACAACACCAGGTGTTTGGTTAGTGTATTGCCAGTTGATTAGGTTTTTGCCAGAATTTAACCAGATGTATTAATGTGTGTATAAATTAACAGTGAGATTTAAAGCAAAAACAAAAACAATGACCCTTCTTCCTCTGAAGTTGAATCACTGGACTCAAAACATTAAGTCTGTTTTCTCCAAACAGATGCTGCCAGACCTGTTGAGTTTCTCTGGCAATTTTTGTTTTAGATTTTCAGCATTCACAATTCTTTATTTTATTAAAATGAGATTTAAAATGCAGCCGAGGTATTATTAAAATAGCTGCATCAATCATGGGATATTGAGTGGCAGTTTCAAATAGGTTCAACATTAAGAGAAACTTTTGTAGGAGAGTTTGAAATAAAATATTTTGGTCTGAAAAGAATCTATTAAACATGAATGCACATAAGCTATTAAATGAAAATAAATGTGGCTGAAAGGATTGTGTTTAAACACGAAGGGTTGCAAATTCAGTTCCATAGTGTCCATAAATATTGCTGGCAGTATATGGCTTAATTCCACTACTAGCCACATCAAATGCTACTTTGGAGAAATTGTTAGTGTATACAGTGGGCACATGCATCATAATTACGCTGAGTAAACAGATTGTGCTGTCAATCAGTGTGTAACCCTAATATGATGGGTTTCCAGTCCCTCAATATCCAGTTTTAGTGTGACCACATACAGCCTATCATATTAAAGCCCTACATGCTGTTAGCATTTAAGGCATCTCCATTCTGTGGCAGCAGATGGTGGGGTGCATACAAACACACACACACTCACATACACATACACACGCATACTCACGCACACACTCATACACACACACATACACACACCCATGCATACACACACATGCGTGCACGCATGTACACATTCACACATCGACACATACGCACACGCACACGCACACACTCATACACACACACATGCGTGCACACACATGCGTGCACACACTCACACACATATACGCACACATGCACACACACCACTTCCACCCCTCCCACCCAACACCTGATGTGAAATCCCCACTGACACACTAAGCACGAGCCAGAAATCCAAATAAACATTTTAGTAGAAGTGGATAATTTGGTGGTTCGTTCATCTTGACATTTGTAATTACTCGGAATGGTGGGGTTTGATTCCCACCACACTGTCCCCATTGAGTCATGACAAAGGAAATTTTAAAATCAAACCATGCAATTTTACATACTAATATTATCTAACCACCCTTGTGCATTTCCTTAGTGCCTGTCTTTAATTGTTTTTGCTTATCCTAATTGTCCTTTTGTAGTGATTCATGGTAGCTATAATATGGTGAGTGGAAAGCTGCCTACTTTCAATGGAGGAGACTGCAGGTTAGCTTGTAGAATGATTTCAAATTCTGGGTCAAGTATCCTTGTCTTTGAAGTTTGCAGTCTCAATCTGGGTAATAGCATAATAGTAATCTTGGCTGTCTCTTCGACATACAAGAGCAAGAGCACTGGCAATGCAATGATAATGTGAAAAACAGCACTGAGATAGGATAACAAGTTCATATGCCACAGATGTAATGCCACAACTCTGGGATACTGCCTTAGCAATCCAAGTCATCTGTTGGAAGACAAAGTATTGAACATTACAAGCATTTTGAATGTTTGTGTTTGCACCTATCATGTTGGAAATCTGAACATGTGTGACTGCAGGCTGAGTTTCCACAAAAGCACCCAAGCATTCTGCTAGTGCTGCAGTAGATGAGAGTCAGCCATTAGCTGCTGCATCACAGTTTGACATAATTGTAGTATCGGACCTTACACTGTTTCCATTGGAAGCCTAACAACATTGAGTGCAGTTTCTGGTTAGCCTATCAACGTACCAATTCATTGTGAACAGCTACCATTCCACCGCCCCCTCCTCCACATTTTGATTTAATGGGGCACTTCATCCTTTATAAGAAAATTTGAATGTGACCTTATCCATCAATAGGTTTGCATTTGTAGTCCCTGTATTCCATGGTCTTATTGTAGGCATGTCACTTGCGCCCATTCAGCTCAGGAGAAAGTGAGGACTGCAGATGCTGGAGATCAGAGCTGAAAATGTGTTGCTGGAAAAACGCAGCAGTTCAGACAGCATCCAAGGAGCAGGAGAATCGACGTTTCGGGCATGAGCCCTTCTTCAGGAATGATTCACGGTATCTATAATATGGTGAGTGGAAAGCTGCCTACTTTCAATGGAGGAGACTGCAGGTTAGCTTGTAGAATGATTTCAGATTCTGGGTCTAGTATCCTTGTCTTTGAACTTCGCAGTCTCAATCTGAGTAATAGCATAACAGTAATTCAGGATTCCTGAAGAAGGGCTCATGCCCGAAATGTCGATTCTCCTGCTCCTTGGATGCTGCCTGACCTGCTGCGCTTTTCCAGCAACACATTTTCAACCCATTCAGCTTCCATTTTTGGATACTGTCTCTAAATTATCAGCAGAATCACTGTCTGAACCGACGACTGCAAATATGAGACCGGCTGTCGTTTCTTCTTCACTGTCTTCCTGCTTTTCCACCTTGTGCATTTCCACCACAGTCTGGTCAGGGTGAGGTTCTTAGGCATCTGAAAGGAAAACATTACAGGGCTTGGTGGAGAGGGAGTAGGTGGAACCATGCTTGTACCATCTACAGATTGTAAGTCAAAATGGACTGTGCACTGAATGGGCAGTGGGATGTGAGAATGTGGGTTAGGTACAACCATACCATCCTCTTCACTGATTTCAGTCCCAGCACTGGCCTAATTTCAGTCACGGCAACACTTCTATCCAGATGAGGACTTGCATTCATTGCTGCATTCTGCTGAGTCAGGTAGTGTTGCCTTTATTAATGCCCTCACCTTGCCCTACACCAGGGTTTGTCAGCAAGTGTTGAGAAATGTGATGGCAGTGTATACAAACTGTGAGATGTGGGGTGAAGCTTACAGAAGTATTAATTTTACAAAAGTGGGAAGAAGATTTGACTGTTATGTATGAGTTGAAATGGATAGATATTGGCGGCAGATGAGTGATAGGGATGTGGTACTTTGATCTTCACAGTATTGTTAGTGACTTATGGATTTGAAGGTGTATTCACTGATCTTCAGTAGCAACGAAATTGTTGGCCTTGCAGCACTACATAAAAGGGATTAGTATCGACCTCCATGAATATTTGACCCAGCTGACTCTGGAAGGTTTGTCTGAGAAGTCTCCTGAGCCCCTGTGTATAGATGGTATCAGCCCTCCTTGTCACATTCTGCACTAAGCCTCCATTACATTGTCGTAGCATTTTGATGCTTACTTTGTTATATTAAGCCATTCTTATGTTTTTCCTCTTACAATCTTCTTAGATCTGAATGTATGAATCACCTACTAGGATAGGTCAGATAATAATGTGAGTGCTTTATTTGAAGAAGAGACTATATACAGATAATGTTCACTGCGAACTAAGCATAGTACATTTGGTTTCAAGCTGAATACAAGTAATAGGACTATTACATTATGTCCTGTCAAGGTACGTATTGATCAACAGTAGTTTAAAATACATCAATTTAAAAGGTATTCGCACATTCTCGATATGAATATCTCATAATTAGCTGCTTCCTTTTTAAAAGGTGCAGTTTGCCTTGCTCAGGCTTGTCTCTTATAATTTTGCACACTGCGCAATCACTCAACAGTACATTTTGAGATGACTGCAAATCACTTGAATTTAAATAAACAGGCAACATGCAATGCATTTATTGAAAAATAATAAGAACAAGTTGATCATGTGCTGCAACTTCTGCACCTATCTTTGGAAGTTATTGAATTTTACCATTAATATTTCAGGCTTGTGCCATTGAAAATTAGCTTTCTTGGAATAGGCAATCTTCTTCTTTAATCTTCTTCATATGTGAAAATGGAAAGGTCATCTTCCAGCTGCTCCACTAGCCACCTCAGGCACATACTATTTATACACAATGTTCATCAGTGATCATCAAACAAATTAAGGGATAATTAAGTTGAGCCTTCCAACTTATGTATGATGCCACCTTGTTGCATTTAATACCTTATTGTATCGTCAAAAGCAGCAGGTGGCATCGTGACAGATTTAGATTTAGATTTAGATTTCGATTACTTACATTGTTTTGCAAAGTTTGCACTGACGTTTTCCTAAGACACAGCAATTCTTGTTTTATTTTTGAGATACCCACCAATTCATGCTATAGCATTTTCTCAGGTTCTCTGTAAAGCAGCATAAGAATTTATTCCGTATAAAACTTAGTTACCCAGCTAAACAAAGAGCTGAATCAGACACAATTGGCCAATTGACCTCCTTCTGGGTTGTGATTCTATGAAATGCAATCCATCACCTTTGTACAGCCTGGGGACAAATGATTTCATCATTTAAATTGTTCATCAAAATCAAAGATGTTCAGTTTTTTTATATATATAACGATATCATACATCTTTTCATAAAGAACACAAATGCTAATTTCACACAAATGCACAGAACTGGGCCCGACTCCCTTCAGCTATCCCAATAAAATAGAAATGTGTGACGCAGAATCATCACCAGAATACTGGGAGAGGCCAAGAAAGAACAATGATCTGCATTCTTGGCAGGGGACTGAGGTGAGAGTGGGTCAGCAGCAGTTGAGTTGTCATCCAAATCTTCTATCACTACTGCCACTATCCTATCCAATTTTGGATGAAATGATAAATTAAAATCCATCGCCCCACCTTATAGCTTTGGCCAAACACTTGCCAGAAGTTGAATCCAAACCCTAAAGAATATTAGCCAATCATTTGTACTCTCCTTCTATCATTCTACAACGCAAAAGTGGCAAACATCTCCTATATATTATCGTATTTACCAACATCACTTGATAAAGAGAAAAAGTGAACTATTTATCAACATCTACAAAGGAGGCACCATCCATTTCTAAACTGAGAAACCCGCTTTCTCAGAAGCTGGGCAGGCAGATGTTGATGTGTGTTCTACCTTGCATGAAAATGCACTGAGGTCATCCAATCATACAAAAATAGGAAGGAAGGCAACTGCTGAAGATGACCAAGTTTGAAGACGGACAGACAAGTTAGGTGAGTGAGCAAAAAATTCTCAGGCGTCAACTGGAACCCATTAACTGACAGCTGTTTCTTCCTTTACTTTTGTCATCATTTGACAGATGGAAAATAATCTGGGAAAATCTTTGCAGGAAGAAGAGAGAAGCTGAATATTATTTCAATGGAGAAAGATTACAGAAAGTTACAGAACAGAGGGATTTTGGAAATCCTTGTCCAATCCAATATGGAAAGCAACTGGAATGTTGATCTTTATTTCAAAAGGAGTGGAATATAAAATTAGCTAGGTTTTGCTAAAAGTATACAAGGCACTGGTCAGAACACAGCTGGAATACTGTGAACACTTTTGGGCCTCTTATCTAAGGAAAGATATATTGGTATTGGAGGAAATCTACTGAAGGTTCATTAGCCTGATGCCAGGTATAGAGGAACTGGCTGCTGAGGAGAGATTGAGCAGGTTGGGCCTATATTCATTTGAATTTAGAAGAATGAGAGGCGGCTTTATTGAAACATGATGCAAAGAAGTGTACAAAGAGATATAGGGATTAAGTGTATGGATCAAAATTGGTAATTGGAATATAATGTGGGGAAACGTGAGATTATGTTCTTTGGCAGGAAGTATAGAAGATCTGAATATTATTTTGTTGGGAAAAGACTGCAGGTAGCTGCAGCACAAAAGCTTTTAGGGGGTCTTCATGCATGAGTCATGAAAACCAAGCATCAATATAGCTAATATGCCTGTTAGCCCTAATTTCAAAGGGAATGTAGTCTAAAAATAGAAAACTTCTATTGTTAAATTATACAAGGCACTAACCAGACAACAGTTGGAATACTTTGTGTACCACACAAAGGGTGGTACATGTTTGGAACTCTTTTCTATAAATGGCAGTTGACGCAGGAACACTTTAAAAATTTAAATCTGAGACAGATAAATCTTTGCAAAGCAAATATACAAAGGGTTATGGGCCAAAGGAAAGTACATGGAGGTAGGTCATGGATCAGCAATTATCTCATTGAATGCTGGAACAGGCTCAAGGGTCTGAATGGTTTACTCCTGTCCCTATGCTTCCACATAACAGATTTGGTCCCTTTATCTAAGGAAAGATATACTGGATTGGAGGCAGTCCAGGGTATGATTCTGGGTATGGAGGGATTTTCTTCTGAGGAGAGGCTGCATAAATTGTTTCTGTATTCATTGGAATTTAAAAGAATGAGAGATTACCTAATTGAAACATGAAAGATTTTTAGGGGACTTGACAGGTGGATACAGTAAGGTTGTTTTCCCTAGCGGGACAGTCTCAGACCAGAGGGCATAATCTCAGAATCAGGAGTCACACATTTAAAACAGAGGTGAGGAGGAATTTCCTCTTTCATAAGGGAGTGAATGTGTGAAATTCTTTACCAAAGGGATGTCAAGGCTGAATCTTCAAGCATATTCAAGGCTGAGGTATGCAGGTTTTTAATCATTAAGGAATTAAGGATTATAAGGAAAAGGCAGAGAAGTGGAGTTATGATGCTATTCAATAATGCAGTGGACTTGATGGGGCTGAATGGGCTACTTCTGCTCCTATATCTTATCATCTTATGGTTTTATGGTTAACTGAGAACATTCACTTACACAGTTAAATCAGGTAGAAACTGGAACTTGACTGCACCTTGGCAGTATGATACTAATTTGATCTACCTGATTGTATGTCGATATGACAGAGTGTAATCCTTGCAACTTTCTTGTGGAGGAAGAAACAGGCCGCACCATTACCTGTTTGCAGTGAGATACCTACACTTTGCATTCTCCTTCCTTTTGGTCTTATACATTTTAATCCTTTGATGCTTAATCCACAGAAGAGGCTATTGAGTTTGTGTACCTTTAGTGCTCTCCAGAAGATTTCTGAATTTTTAATCCACTTCATGTGACACATTCAGTTAATTGTCCCCAGACATTTAAATTTGACTTACAAAACATTTCCTCACTAGTGATGTTATTTTTCAAACCATCTGAGTTTGCACCTGGAGTTGTGAGTCATTATTCAAACAAGCTTAAACTATACAATTAAGGACTATTAGCACTTAAGGCTCTGTTGAATCTTAAAGCATTTCAAATCAATTTAGGACTGATTTACACCTTGAGATGAAAATTTGTCTCCAGATTTGTTACTATACTATAAATGTGAAAATACATTACTAACAATTTGTACTTTCACGTTATCTTCTTGTCATAATTGCTGGTGATTTCCATGTTTTTCTCCCAATATCCAAAACCTGGAAATCCCAGTTTCATGTTCTTGAGACTTCCATGAGTCCTTTATAAAGTTCCAGCAGGAACTGTGGCTCCTTTGTGGAAATTTCATCCTGTGAGCTTATTTCAGTTCTAATATTGTGAGAACCGAGCAACACAATGTGTTCTGACAAATAGCACCTCAGTCCTGAAACAAATAAAACAAGTCAAAACTTTGCAGTAATTCTGGAATTCCCTTTAACCTCATAAATGAGAGTGCAAGGTAAATGCCACCACAATTTGTATCATGACTAAAATCCCAAAAATCCATCACAAGGTTCTTCTACCCAGCCATAACAAAAAGGCATTGTGGAAGGTGTCTACATTGTAATTGCTACAGCTCTATAAATTTGATGATAATGGGCACGACGGAAGACCAATTATCCATGTGTGTACCATGTTTATTGTGGTTGGCATATTGTGTTGTGGAGGTCAGACAGAGTTTGTTATGACTTTGTCTGATAATTAACATTCTGACAGAAGAAACAGCAGTCTTGGGGAGTTGAGTTTATGCGCACCATGAGTGTGAGCAGGTTATTAATGATGTACGTCTAATATTGACAATATGTGAAACAGGTTAAGGACTGGAATTTTTATGAAATGTCCATTGAGAAGACATACAGTGAATAGTAGAAGTAAGGTGCAATGTTAAAATTGGTAATGAGAAGAGTCAAATAAGACTGGGATTTAAGAATACTGGACAATATTAAAGGTGGTGCTAAGGAAAGTGTAAAATTAATGAGGCCACAGTGCAACCTAAGCGATAAAGAATAGGCTGGAGGAGTGATTACATTTCAAAGACTGAAAAGAAGTGAAAGAAGGTACAGGAAAATTTCAAAGAAACATTGACATAACTACTCTTTAAAATATTTGAGAGATAATGTTACATTTTTCTCCTTGTCAAAAAGTTTATATGTTGGACGTTTCTGACAGACGTTCAGCCATTTGGTACAGATGCCTTCATAATACTCCACAATTAGACTCCTTGAGAGAAGTTGAAAAATGTGTTGCTGGAAAAGCGCAGCAGGTCAGGCAGCATCCAAGGAGTAGGAGAATCGACGTTTCGGGCATAAGCCCTTCTTCAGGAAACTTCAATCAGCCCTGAAGAAGGGCTTATGGCCGAAACGTTGATTCTCCTGCTACTTGGATGCTGCCTGACCTGCTGTGCTTTTCCAGCAACACATTTTTCAGCTCTGATCTCCAGCATCTGCAGTCCTCACCTTCTCCTCCTTGAGAGAAGTGCAAAATTTGTGAAATGCTTTTATTCAAGCAAACTGAAAGCCTGTGCTCCCAATAGTAAGCCACTCTTATTAAAATTTGCTCAAAGAATCAGGTCTATTATTAATATCAACAACAAACAGTGTAGATGCTGGAAATCTGAACCAAAACAGAAAGTGCTGGAGAACTTCAACAGGTCTGGCAGCATCTGCAGAGAGAAAAAGAGAGTTAACAATTTGAGTCCAGTGACCCTTCATCAAAACTGGTCTCAAAATACAAAATATTCTGAATAGGAGCAAACTACTGCAGATAGAACATAGAACATAGGACATTACAGCGCAGAACAGGCCCTTTGGCCCTTGATGTTGCGCCGACCTGTCAAAGCAATTTGAAGCCCATCTAACCTACACTATTCCATGTACATCCATATGCTTGTCCAATGATGACTTAAATGTACTTTAAGTTGGCAAATCTACTCCCGTTGCAGGCAAACTGTTCCATACCCTTACTACTCTCTGAGTAAAGAAACTAGCTCTGGCATCTGTCCTATGTCTATCACCCCTCAATTTAAAGCTATGCCCTCTTGTGCTCGCCGTCCCCATACTTGGAAAGAGGCTCTCCCTGTCCACCCTATCTAACCCTCTGATTATCTTATATGTCTCTATTAAGTCACCTCTCAACCTTCTTCTCTCCAACGAAAACAGCCTCAAGTCAATAGACAATAGACAATAGACAATAGATGCAGGAGTAGGCCATTCAGCCCTTCGAGCCTGCACCGCCATTCAATATAATCATGGCTGATCTTTCCCAATCAGTATCCTGTTCCAGCCTTATCTCCATAACCCTTGACTCCACTATCTTTAAGAGCTCTATCCAATTCTTTCTTAAATGAATCCAGAGACTGGGCCTCCACTGCCCTCTGGGGCAGAGCATTCCACACAGCCACCACTCTCTGGGTGAAGTAGTTTCTCCTCATCTCTGTCCTCAATGGTCTACCCCATATTTTTAAGTTGTGTCCTCTGGTTCGGCACTCCCCCATCAGCGGAAATATGTTTCCTCCTGCCAGAGTGTCCAATCCTTTCATAATCCTATACGTTTCAATCAGATCCCCTCTCAGTCTTCTAAACTCAAGGGTATACAAGCCCAGTCGCTTCAGTCTTTCCGTGTAAGGCAATCCTGCCATTCCAGGAATTGACCTCGTGAACCTACGCTGCACTCCCTCAATAGCCAGAATGTCTTTCCTCAAATTTGGAGACCAGAACTGTACACAGTACTCCAGGTGTGGTCTCACCAGGGCCCTGTACAGCTGCAGAAGCACCTCTTTGCTTCTATACTCAATTCCTCTTGTTATGAAGGCCAGCATGCTATTAGCCTTCTTCACGACCTGCTGTACCTGCATGCTTGCCTTCATTGACTGGTGGACAAGAACACCCAGATCTCTCTGAACAGCCCCTTTCCCTAATTTGATACCATTCAGGTAGTAATCTGCCTTCCTGTTCTTGCCACCAAAGTGGATAACCAGACATTTATCCACATTAAACTGCATCTGCCATGCATCTGCCCACTCACCTAACTTGTCCAGGTCACCCTGTAATCTCCTAACATCCTCATCACATTTCACCCTACCACCCAGCTTTGTATCATCAGCAAATTTGCTAATGTTATTGCTGATACCATCTTCTATATCATTTACATATATTGTAAAAAGCTGCGGTCCCAGCACGGATCCCTGCGGTACCCCACTGGTCACTGCCTGCCATTCCGAAATGGAGCCGTTAATCACTACCCTTTGTTTCCTATTAGCCAACCAATTCTCTATCCAAAGTCCCTCAGCCTTTCCTCGTAAGACCTTCCCTCCATACCAGGCAACATCCTAGTAAATCTCGTCTGCACCCTTTCCAAAGCTTCCACATCCTTCTTATAATACGGTGACCAGAACTGTACACAATACTCCAAGTGCGGCCGCACCAGAGTTTTGTACAGCTGTAGCATAACCTCATGGTTCCAGAACTCGATCCCTCTACTAATAAAAGCTCAAACACTGTATGCCTTCTTAACAACCCTGTCAACCTGGATGGCAACTTTCAAGGATCTGTGTACCTGGACACTAAGATCTCTCTGCTCATCCAAACAACCAAGAATCTTACCATTAGCCCAGTACTTTGCATTCCGGTTACTCCGACCAAAGTGAATCACCTCACACTTGTCCGCATTAAACTCCATTTGCCACCTCTCAGCTCAGCTCTCCACTTATCTATGTCTCTCTGTAACCTACAACATCCTTCGTCACTATCCACAACACACTGACCTTCGTGTCGTCTGCAAATTTACTAATCCACCCTTCTATGCCCGCATTCAGGTCGCTTATAAGAATGACGAACATCAATGGACCCAACACCGACCCTTGCGGTACACCACTAGTAACTGGACTCCAGGATGAACATTTCCCATCAACCACCATCCTCTGTCTTCTTTCAGCAAGCCAATTACTGATCCAAACTGCTACATCTCCCACAATCCAATTCCTCTGCATTTTGTACAACAGCCTACTGTGGGGAACCTTATCGAACACCTTGCTGAAATCCATATACATCACATCAAATGGTTTACTCACATCTACCTGTTTGGTCACCTTCTCAAAGAACTCAATAAGGTTTGTGAGGCACGACTTACCCTTCACAAAACCGTGCTGACTACCCCAATCAAATTATTCTTTTCTAGATGATTATATATCCTATCTCTTATAACCTTTTCCAACACTTTACCAACACTGAAGTAAGGCTCACTGGTCTATAATTACCACGGTTGTCTCTACTCCCCGTCTTGAACAGGGAAACCACATTTGCTATCCTCCAGTCTTCTGGCACTATTCTTGTAGACAATGACGATTTAAAGATCAATGTCAAAGGCTCGGCAATCTTCTCCCTGGCTTCCCAGAGGATCCGAGAATAAATCCCATCTGTCCAGGTGACTTATCTATTTTCACACTCTGCAGGATTTCTAATACCTCTTCCTTGTGAACCTCAATCCCACCTAGTCTAGTAGCCTGTATTTCAGTATTCTCCTTGACAACATTGTCATTTTCTAGAATGAAAACTGTCGAAAAAATATTCGTTTAGTGCTTCACCTATCTCCTCTGACTCCACACACAACTTCCCACTACTATCCTTGATTGGCCCTAATCTTACTCTTGTCATTCTTTTATTCCTTAAATACCTATAGAAAGCCTTAGGGTTTACCCTGATCCTATCCGCCGAAAACTTCTCATGTCTCCTCCTGGCTCTTCTGAGCTCTCTCTTTAGGTCTTTCCTGGCTACCTTGTAACCCTCAAGCGCCCTAACTGAGCCTTCACATCTCATCCTAACATAAGCCTTCTTCTTCCTCTTGACCAGAGATTCCACTTCCTTCGTAAACCACGGCTCTCGCGCTCTACAGCTTCCTCCCTGCCTAACAGGTACATATTTATCTAGGACACTCAGGATCTTTTCCTTGAATAAGCTCCACATTTCTAATGTGCCCATTCCCTGCAGTTTCCTTCTCCATCCTATGCTTCCTAAATCTTGCCTAATCACATCGTAATTGCCTTTCCCCCAGCTGTAACTCTTGCCCAGTCCTGCTAAGATTTAATTTCCCAAAATGCAGCACCTCGCATTTATCTGAATTAATCTCCATTTGCCAATTCTGTGCCCATTGGCCCATCTGGTCCAGATCCTGTTGTAATCTGAGGTAACCCTCTTCACTGTCCACTACACCTCCAATTTTGGTGTCATCTGCAAACTTACTAACTGTACTTCTTATGCTCGCATCCAAATCATTTATGTAAATGACAAAAAGTAGAGGACCCAGCACCGATCCTTGTGGCACTCCACTGGTCACAGGCCTCCAGTCTGAAAAACAACCCTCCACCACCAATCTCTGTCTTCTACCTTTTGAGCCAGTTCTGTATCCAAATGGCCAGTTCTCCCTGTATTCCATGAGATCTAACCTTGCTAATCAGTGTCGCATGGGGAACCTTGCCAAACACCTTACTGAAGTCCATACAGATCACATCTACTGCTTTGCCCTCATCAATCTTCTTTGTTACTTCTTCAAAAAACTCAATCAAGTTTGTGAGACATATTTCCCATGCACAAAGCCATGTTGACTATCTCTAATCAGTCCGTGCCTTTCCAAATACATGTACATCCTGTCCCTCAGGATTCCCTCCAATAACTTGCCCACTACTGAGGTCAGGCTCACGGGTCTATAGTTCCCTGGCTTGTCTTTACCGCCCTTCTTAAACAGTGGCATCACATTTGCCAACCTCCAGTCTTCCGGCACCTCACCTGTGCCTATCGATGATACAAATATCTCAGCAAGAGGCCCAGCAATCACTTCTCTAGCTTCTCACAGAGTTCTCGGGTACACCTGATCAGGTCCTTGAGATTTATCCACTTTTAACTGTTTCAAGACATCTAGCACTTCCTCCTCTGTAATCTGGACATTTTGCAAAATGTCACCATCTATTTCCCTCCAGTCCAAATCTTCCATATCCTTTTCCACAGTAAATACTGATGTAAAATATTCATTTAGTATCTCCCCCATTTTCTGTGGCTCCACACAAAGGCCACCTCGCTGATCTTTGAGGGGCCCTATTCTCTCCCTAGTTACCCTTTTGTCTTTAATATATTTGTAAAAACCCTTTGGATTCTCCTTAATTCTATTTGCCAAAGCTAACGCATGTCCCTTTTTTGCCCTCCTGATTTCCCTCACTAGCACGGGGCACGGGCAACAAACCAGAGACAACAACTCTGTTCGTCCTAGCTCTAAGCTTCCATCCTAGCTCCCTGAATTTCTGCCTTAAATCTCCATCTTTCTTCCTACCTATGTCATTGGTGCCAATGTGGATCATGACTTGGAGCTGCTCCCCATCCCCCTTTTAAGGATCCCAAAAACATGATCAGAGACATCATAAACCCTGGCACCTGGGAGGCAACACACCAACCGTGAGTCTCGTCCCCACAGAACCTCCTATCTGTCCTCCTAACTATGGAGTCCCCCATGACTACTGCTCTGCTCCTATTCCCCTTTCCCTTCTGAGCAACAGGGACAGACTCTATGCCAGAGACCTGTGCCCCATTGCTTTCCACTGGTATGTCGTCCCCCCCAACAGTATCCACAACGGTATACTTATTGTTGAGGGGAATGGCCACAAGGGATCCCTGCACTGCCAGCCGGTTCCCTTTCCATCCCCTGACCTGTAATCCATCTGCCTTTTTCTTGTACCTGAGGCGTGACTACCTCCCCGTAACTCCTCTCAATAACCCCCTCTGCCTCCCAAATGATCCGAAGTTCATCCAGCTCTAGCTCCAGTTCCCTAACGCGGTTTTCGAGGAGCTGGAGTTGGGTGCACTTCCTGCAGATATAGTCAGCAGAGACACTAGTGGTGACCCTTACCTCCCATATTCTTCAGGAGGAACATTCAACTGCCCTAACCTCCATTCTCACTATTCTAAATTCCCAAAGAGACTGTTGAAAAATAAGGAATTAAAAAAAACTTGTTACCTTACCAATCTGGTGCACAAAACCTTTTTTTAAGGTTAGAGGTGGAGGATGGGTGGGAGACACTACCCGAGTAGTGTTTCGGGTAATGCAACCACACAAATATATGACTTCCCAGAAGTCCTTCGCTCCTCCCTTGCACCTCTCAGCAAATGGAGGCCCGACGCCCGAGGTAAGTCCCTTTTAATGCGGGAAAACTCACCCTTCCCGGCAGCCCTCACTTCACCACTCCTCCTCTCCTCGCCGCTCTGGCAAAATAGAGGATGCTGGAAAATGCTAGAATCTGTGCTGAAAACAAAAGATGCTAGAAATCACAATAGGTCAGGTAGCATCTAGGAAGAGAGAGTCTTCGAAAACACGAAATGTTAGTTTGCTCTCTCTCCTTGGATGCTTACTGATCTGCTGGGATTTTCACAATATATTCCTCGTTTCAGTCCTACTCAGGTTCCTCCTCGCGTTTCTTTCTCCAGTACATCACTGACACCATTAGTGCTATTTTCCTCTCTGTTAGAGAAAGGCAATGAGCAGGCTGTGTTTAAGCTCTGCTGAGGCCACAGGAATAAAGCCATACTGGAATAAGAGAACATGTGTGAACAGAAAAATATGATAAAAGGTAAATATAGGTGCCCTACATTCAGGACAGGAGAAATTAAAATGGACAACAAAGAGATGGCAGAACAATTAAGTACACACTTCCATTCTGTCTTCACAAAAGAAGACACAAATAACACCCCAAAAATATGGGGGCACTCAAGGTCAAATAGGAAGGAGGAATTTTAAAAAATAAATATTATGAGGGAAGTAGCACTGGGGAAATAAACAATATTGAAGCCTGATAAATCCTTAGGACTTAATATCATTTATACCAGACTACTCAAAATAATGGCTCCAGAAATAACATTTGTGCACGTAGTCATCTTCCAAAATTCGATAAACTCTGGAACATTTTCAGTGGATTGGAGACAAGATAACTCTACTAATAGAGAGTGGCAAAGAGAAAAGAGGGAATTATAGGCCAGTTACCTTGACATTGGTATTGAGAAAAATGCTAGCCTCCATTATAACGGCAAGACTCATGGATAAAGGGGGTATCTTTTATACTTGGAGGCAAATGATGTGGGTAAAATCCTAAATGAGTATTTTGCGTCAGTATTCACCCAGAAAAAGGATATGAAGGATGGAAGAAATGGTATTGGGTTTCTTAAAGAGCCTGAAGATAGATACAGTGCAATGGCCTGATGATATCTACTCCAGGTTATTGAGGGAGTCAAGAGAGGAGATTGCTGGGGTTTTGACCAAGATCTTTGAGTTCGCACTAGACACTGGAGAGGTCCTGGTGTACTGGTGAGTCGCTAATAATCTTCCTCCATTCAAGACTGGAAATAGGGACAATCCAGGAAACCACAGATCGGTGAGCCTCACACCAGTGTTTGGGAAGCTATAGGAGAGGATTCTTAGTGATAGGATTTAAGTACATTTGGAAAAGTTAGGGACAATTAGTATGGCTTTGAATTGGACAGGTCATGTCTTCCTAACTTGAGTTGAATTTTTTGAGGAGGTAACGAGGATCATCAATGATGGTAGAGTAGTTGCTATTGTCTCCATGGATATCATTAAGGATTTCCACAAGGTCCCTTATGGCAGGCTCATCTAGAAGATTAAGATGCATGAGATCCGCAGTGACTTGACTGCATGGATTCAGAATTGGTTTGCCCATAGAAGGTAAAGAGTAATGATGGAAGACTGATTTTCAGGCTGGAGGTCTGGGACTATTGGTGTTCTACAGGGATCTGTACTGGGACCTCTGCTGTTTATGATATATATAAATCACGTGGGTGAAAACATAGATGGTTGGTATAGTAAATCTGCAGAAGGTGCAAAGATCAGTGGAGTTGTGAATAGTGTAGAAGGTTGTCAAAGGATACAACGGAATATAGTTCAGTTGCATATATTGGCAGAGAAATGGTAGATGGAGTTTAATCTATGTAAGTGTGAGGTATTGCACTTTGGGAGATCAAACGTTAAGGAAAAGTATACAGTAAATGGCAAGACTCTGAAAATGGTGTGCAGAGGGATCATGGGGTTTAAGTCCACAGCTCCCTGAAAGTGATAGGGTGAGGTAACAGAGGTGTGTTGGTTTGTTTGCCTTAATTGGTCGGGGTATTGAGTATAAGAGTCAGGATATCATGATGCAGCTTTATAAGATTTTAGTTAGGCCACACTTAGAGAGTGCTTTAATTCTGGTTGCCACATCACAGGAAGCATATGGAGACTTTATAAATATGCAGAAAAGTTTTACCAAGATGCTGCCTGCAAGCTATAAGGAGAGGCTAGAAAAACTCAGGCTATTTTCTTTGGAGTGAGCAGGGTCAGGGCTCACACAAATCTAGGAAGGCTTTTAATTTTGTTTTCAATTAGTTGTTGCTTTTTCTGCTAGCTGCCTGTTGAGCTAAAAGCTGCTGCGAGAGTGAAGTCTCAGACAGTAAGGCTTTCTCCTAAAAGTTAAAAGGGGCAGATGATGTCTTCCATCTGAAATAAAGAAAGACTGCACGTGAGGCTCATAACTGTTTTTCTAAATTGCATTTTTTCTAAAGGATGTGTTTATGGGATGCTGCCTATATTGGAACAGTTGATGACCAGAGTTTAAATAATACATCATATTTTTAGGCACTTCAACAAAGTAAAGGTATGTCAATTCTTAAATTTTTTGTATTCTCACAATGTTTTCACGATAAAGTGTGTTTTGATTAAAGCCTCGTGGTGGATCAATTGAATTACATCTGGAACACAGCACCTTAGACTTGCCTTTTAACAAATATAAACGTTAGGGTCTAGGCTATCTCCTTTCAACACTTTGGGGTGAGGGAGATTTGGTTCATAACAAATTTGGAAAAAAGTGGGAATCAATATTTGTTCACCATATTGGATATGTCTACTAGATTTTGAAAGGCTATTCCATTATGTAATATAATGGTTAAAAGGATTGAAGAAGTGTTACTCATTTTTTTTTACTGGATACAGACTACCCAGAGAAATACAATCGGATCAAGGATCAAATTTTACATCAAAGTTAGTCCAGGAAATTATGGATAACGTATGAGTAAAACAATTTAAATCAGCTGTACACTGTCCAAAATCACATGGAGCATTTGAACGGTGGCATCAAACTTTAAGGACCATGTTGAGGGCCTCGAGTCATGACCATCTAGAGATTTAAGATAAAGGAATTCCATTTGTACTTTTTGCAATTTTGAATGTATGTAATTAATCTACTAAATTCAGTGCATTTGAATTATTTTTTGGACATGAAGTGAGAGGACCACTTAAATTAATTAAAGAAAATTTGGTAAGTTAGTGTTCAGAGACTGTGTGCCAGATTAGGGAGAGATTAAATAGAGTGGGTGAGTTGGCTTGACAGTACTTAAAAAAAGCATGTGATGAAACAGGAAACATACAAGAGGTCAAAAAAATCATAGATTTGCTAGTGGAAATAAAGCGTCAGTATGAGTACCAATGCAGGTGAACCTTTAAAAGCAAGATTTAGTGGGCTTGATCAAATTGAAAGAAATTGAGAGAGGTGAATTATTTGTTAAGAATTTCAGATAGAAGGAAAACTCAGAGTGTGTCAGAATATGCTCAAAGAGTATATTGATAGGCAAGAAAAGCTAAAAGTGAATGTGTTACTTGTTGCAACTCAAACCGAAGAACGAAATTCCAATGGTTCAAAAAGGCAGCTTACCATCACTTTCAAGGGCAAGTAGGGACAGGAAATAAATCCAGTATAATGTGGATATATGTGAGGTTATTTGCTTTGGTAAAAAAAAACAGAAAGACAGATTACTATCTGAATGGGGATAGATTTAGAAAGGGATAGGTGGAACACAACCGCAATGTCCTTATCCAGTTTAGCTCAGTTGGCTGGATGGTTGGCTTGCAAAGCAGTGTGATGCCAGCAGTGTAGGTTCAATTCTCGTCATCAGCTGAGGTTATCATTAAGGAGTCTCCTTCTCAATCTTCCCTTGCTTGAGTCAAGACTAGAGTGATGCTGGAAAAACATAGCAGATCAGGTAGTATCCAAGAAGTAGGAAAATCAACATTTCAGGCAAAAGCCCTTCATCAGGAATGAGACTGGGAGCCTTGGGGGTGGAGAGGTAAATGGAAGGGGTGTGGGGCTGGGGGAAGGCAGCTGAGAATGCAATAGGTGGATAGAGATGGGGATAAAGGTGATAGGGTAGAGCAGATAGGTGGGAAGGAAGATGGAGAGGTCATGAAGGTGGTGCTGAGCTGGAAGTTGGAACTGGGGTAAGGTGGGGGGAGGGGAAATAAGGAAACTGGTGAAGTCCACATTGATGTCATGGGGTTGAAGGGTCCTGAGGCGGAAGATGAAGCATTCTTCCTCCAGGCGTCAGGTGGTAAGGGAGCGGTGACGGAAGAGGCCCAAGAACCGAATGTCCTCGGCAGAGTGAGAGGGGGAGTTGAAACGTTCAGCCATGGGGTGGTTGATTGTTGCGCGTGTCCTGGAGATGTTCTCTGAAGCGCTCTGCAGGTAGGCATCCAGACTCCTCAATATAGAGGAGACTGCATCAGGAGCAACTGCATCAGGAGCAACTGCAGGTGAAACTTTAATGGGTGTGGAAGGCTCCTTTGGGGCCTTGGATGAAGGTTAGGGGGGAGGTGTGGATGCAGGTTTTGCAATTCCTGCGGTGGTAGGGGAAGGTACCAGGATGGGAGGTTGAGTTTTTTGGGGGCGTGGACCTGACCAGGTAGTTGCAGAGGGAACGGTCTTTGCAGAAAACAGATAGGGATGTGGAGGGAAATATATCTCTGGTGGTGGAATCCATTTGTAGGTGGTGGAAATGGCGGAGGACGATGCGATGTATATGGAGGTTGGTGGGGTGGAAGGCGAGGACAGGGGAGTTTTGTCCTTGTTGCGGTTGGAGGGGTGGGATTCATGAGCAGAGGTGCAGGATGTGGATGAGATATGCTGGAGGGCATCATCAACTATGTGGGAGGGGAAATTGTGGTCTTTAAAGAAGGAGGCCATCTGGTGTGTTCTGTGGTGGGACTGGTCCTCCTGGGGGCAGATGCGGCAGAGGCGGAGGAATTGGGAATATGGGATAGCATTTTTGCAGGAGGCAGGATGGGAGGAGGTGTAATCCAGGTAGCTGTGGGAGTCGATGGGTTTGTAAAAAATGTCAGTGTTGAGTCAGTCACCGCTGATGGAGATGGAGAGGTCCAGGAAGGGGAGGGAGGTGTCAGAGATGGTCCAGGTGAACTTAAAGTCCGGGCGGAATGCGTTGGTGAAGTTGATGAACTATTCAATTTCTTCACGGGAGCATGAGGTGGCGCCAATGCAGTCATCATTGTAGTGGAGGAAAAGGTGGGGAGTGGTGCCAGTGTAACTATGGAAGATGGACTGTTCTATGTAGCTGACAAAGGGGCAGGCATAGCTGGGCGCCATGGAGGTGCCCATGGCTACTCCTTTCATTTGGAGGAAGTGGGAAGATTTGAAGAAGAAATTCCCTTGCTTGAGTTGGTCCTCAAGTTAAATCACCATGAGGTGTCTGTCTCTCTAATGAGAAAGCAGCCCTATGGTCTGGTAAGACTATGGTGACTTGATTGTGCTACATCTTTTAATATTTAGATTGTATTAAGTCGCAATTCTGCATTTCTGTAGCACCTACTACTGTTTCTCTTTTTGTTCGTAGTTAAAATGTTGGTTTCCTGTCCTCTGCAGCCAAGTTGGAAGCTACCCCATTTCATGGGGGAGAAATGGATGTTTTCCTGCTTTTCACTATCAAAACACAATTCACAAACCCTTGCACAACTTTTGAAATAAATCTCTGAGTTTGTAGTCTTTATAAACCTCCTTGGCAAAATTGTGGTTAAAAATATGTAATGCAAGTTGTAAAGTTTAACAATGTTTCTATCTTTCTTCTTCTGTTAGACTCCTTCATATAATCTTTTAAAATTTCCTTTTTGCCCCCACTAAATAAACTCTGTGGGTTGTTTAGTAATGCAGCCCTGGTATTAGTTAATGTTATGATCTCTCTACTATAGCCATGTACTGCAGATCTTATTGTGATAGCTACGATGCTTGTTTTGAAGATACATCACTCCATTTCAATTTATCCTTCCCAGCCTGACCTTTTGAGTATTTATTGTAATGTTTTCTCCTTTGCCCTCAAAGATTTCAAAATGTACTTGAATTTGAACCTACAGAACCTTCTTTTCTAAAAGCTCTGTTTCTTCCTAGTGTGACAAGATTTTACTCTCCTTTTGGCTTGCGCTTTTTTTTTGCTCTGTACCTCTTACCAGTTCTGAAGTGAAGACTTTCTTCTGCTTTCATCCTACTGCTACTTCCATGGACGCTAATGCCTACTTCTTAGTTTATGTATTTTGGCTGCTGACTGGTTGTATCTTCTTAAAGTGATAATACTCTTGAAGTGGCAAACTACTTTTCTTCAGAAATTTTTCTCAAGGGTAAATGGATTCCCTCTGGTATTGCTGTCTTGAGGTGTTTCAGAAACTGCTTCCACTGCTATTCACCGTGGCATATTGGGCTCTGGGTTACCAAACACTATCAGCTTGCGTTGGGGTATATTGCTGACACAAATCCTCCTTTCTAATATGTGTCTAAGGGGCTGTCTAATTATTAAAAGCAGAGGCTAGACCACTCAGGAGTCAGAACCAGCAGAGGTGTTGTTCAATATAACAAGACACAATGTGTTACTTGAAAGCAATAGAGACAAATTATATTCACTAGTTGGGCATAAGTACTTAAGACTACTAGCAGCCAGAGATGGCACATCTGTCTCCATCAGGGCTTTGTGTTAGACTGACTGATCCTCAACTTACCTGGAAGGAAATTTCTGTTTGTTTACAATCGGATTTGGTGGAACGTAAAGCAACATCACAATACTTCTCAGAACCATGACTTCTTATACCACAGTTGGTAGTTGGCTAGTTTACTGTAGAGGGTATCTGATGGAGAGGAAAACTGAGTGAGATAACACCACCAAAGCAGGAAGACATCATTGAAGTTTCCTGCATGTCTACTATAGAACTGATGGTCTTCTTGTGCTGGCTACAGAGCAGTAGAAGTTCTTGACACAGGAAAACTCCTCTCACATCTGGTGGGATCTTGACTGCTATATGAATTATGATCACTCAGCCCTAGATCTGGGGAAATTATCCCCTTGGCACAAAGCTGACAAGTTTTTAGTTGTTCTATCCATGTCAACGTGAGCATAGTATGAGTCCATGCAAGCAAGGCATCTGCGACTAAGATGATGCCGTTATGAACAACAGATTGAGAAATGCTTCAGATCTTACCAATTACTGGTCCCTGAAAGAAACTGGTTACAAATAAAATGAAAGTTCTATGACTTTCACAGCCATTAGTAGTGTGAGCCCACCTGCTACTCATTGACAGAAGCCTATTTCCAGAAGACACTGTAACTGCTTATGCAACCTGCTACAGAAGACTTGTGAATTCAGGCTGAAATAACAACTTGTTTCAGTGTTGGCCTTTCAGTGTGGCTCAATTCCTTGACAAGACCATTGAAACTTGTATAGATATAGAAGCAGCATGGAACATTTACTCTGACAGGAACATCAGAAAACAATGTTAAAGAAAGAATTAATATGCAATGTACGTTTCCTAACAATTGGATTAGGACATGACATTAATGCCACTTGCATTAGAACATACTTCACTGAAATCTAGTTGAGAGCAGGATCCTAACCCGATGCCATTTTTAAGGGCTTTAACTATCCCTGGCAAACATACCCAACTTTCCTACTAGGGACGAATAACCATACTGTTCATGAGCACTGAGAAAAGTACAACTTTCCTGGGAGGAAATTTATGTTTGTTTACAAAATCAATCAATTTAATTGGAAATTATTAATGCTCTTTTATAACAACATAATTATGGAGACGAAGTGGTGTCTCTAGCATTCTTGTGGTCTGCTGTGCTCTTCACAACATGATGCCACAGATAGGGCCGTTGCTGCGACAAGAGTTAAGTGCAGCTTAACTGACATTTAAGAATGAAGAATTTGATTTCCTGACAATGCATATAGTTGCATTCACTGCTGGAGAAACCTGTGACGGATCCATCTGGGTACACTTCACTTGAAAATGTACTTGCAATAATCTAAGTATTTTATCAAGACCCCTGTACCAATACCACTCCTACTTTAATCATAAATATGGCAAGGGGACTCATTGCCCTTGACAATTGCTATACATATATTATGCCTATTATAGTAGGCAATTAGCTTATTGTTGTCATTTGCTGTTTTTATTACTGTATTTCTTACAATACATAGCTGTGGAATGCGCATAAGCATTTTTCAAATGTGTAGATGAGAATCTGATGCTTTTTGCAAACTGTTTAAGCTATCCCAGTAATTAGCAGTCATGTCTTGCAGATGGCTTTTAATCGTTCCAAAGCTTCAGTCCTGAATGCAACTCTTAATAATAATTGTAATGAGGCTAGCCCTGATTGGGGCTGGAAATCAAGGACCCCTGGCTGACAGATATAAACAGCAGCATCAAAGGTTCTGTTCACTCTGAGACTGGCTCTGAGGGAGCTAGATCATGTGTCCATGTGTCCATGTGTCCATGTGTCAATAAGGATGACTTGCTGACAGGATACCAGCCTCTTTGTGAGTTATTTGCAGTGAGAGATGCTATTATTTGAGAAATAGTGAAAGAAACAAGTAACAGACAGAAGAATAGACAATGGTAGGTAGTTACTGAGAGAAAGTGAGTACTGAAGATGCTGGAGGTCAGAGTCAAAAAGTGTGGCACTGGAAAAGCACAGCAGGTCAGGCAGCATCCGAGCAGCAGGAGAATCGATGTTTCGGCCATAAGCCCTTCATCAGGAATGTGGGAAGGGGAAGGGGGCTGAGAGATAAATCAGAGGGTGTGAGTAGGGATGGGGGAAGGTAGCTGGGAAGGCAACCGTAGATGCAGGTGGGGGTGATGAGGATAGGTCAGAGGGGACCAAATATTGTAGGATGAAAGATGGATAGGTAGGACAGATCAAGAGGGTGATGCCAAGTTGGATTTAGGATGAGGTGGGGGGAGGGGAGATGAGGAAACTGGTGAAGTCATTATTGATGCCGTGTGGTTGGAGTATCCCAATGTGGAAGATGAGGCATTCTTCCTCCAGGTGTTGGGTGACTTGAATTTCATGGCAGAGGAGGCCCAGGACTTGCATGTCCTTGGCGGAGTGGGAGGGGGAGGTGAAGTGGTCAGCCACAGGGCTGTGGAGTTTTGTGCGTGCGTCCCAGAGATGTTCCTTGAAACGTTCCAGGAGTTGGCGTCCTGTTCCGCCAATGTAGAGGAGACCACATCGAGAGCAACGAACACAGTAGATGAGGTGTTTGGAGGTGCAGGTAAATCTCTATCAGATGGGGGGTAGACCCTTTGGGGTCTTGGACAGAGGTGAGGGGGGAGGTGGTGTGGGCGCAGGTTTCACACCTCTTGCAGTGGCAAGGGAAGGTGCCGGGAGAGGAATGGGGGTGGGGGGGAGGGGGTGGTGAGACCTAACGAAGGAATCACAGAGGGAATGGTCGCTATGGAATGCAAATAGGAATAGGGAGTGACCTTTATCTTTGGTGGTGAGGTCTGACTCCAGGTAACAGAAATGACAGAGGATAATGCACTGTATCTGGAGATGAGTGAAGTCGAAGGCGAGGACCAAGAGGTTCTATCCTTGTTGCAGTTAGATGGGTGGGGTTCAAGGGCGGAGGTGTGAGAAATGGAGAAGATGCACTGGATGGCATTGTTGTTCACGTGGGAGGGGAAAGTGCAGTCCTTGCAATAGGAGACTATCTGGGATCTAGATAGTTAGTTAGCTTACCACCACATCCTCGATCACTGCTACACAACTGTAAAAACAAAACTGCTTCTTTTAAATGAGACGTATTAAACAAAGAAACAAGCTGCTGCTACTGCTGATGTCCAATATCCATCCTTCCTGTGAGACTAACTTTATTAAATAATGCTGACCTGTCTGCTATTATTATAAAATAGAATCATCATATTCCATGCTCAAATTGTCCATATAGAGGTCAAAATATTGCTGTAAAGCACCGTTATTATGTAATTTCATGGTATAACATCCTAAACATCCTTTGAACTAGACTCTTAAGTTACTGTTCCTATTGAAGCCATGTACTGATGTTCTCTAATGGTTTGATAAACATTTATGATAATAGAGAAAAAGGTATAAGTGATCCATAAAGTATCATTAGTTGAAAATGCACTTTATCCACTTAACAATGCTACGAGAATACTGAAAGTGGACTTTTCAGGCATATTGTCATGAAGAGCACCCTTGATTGATACTTTGTTGACAAAAAGGAGCTATCACTCAGATTATTTTAATTTCACTCTCCTTTCCTCACCTAAGCAGAGCTATTAATCTGCTGCATTGTTCTTGTTCCATCAGCATTTCCTTTCTGCTTCAGAGATATGACTAGTTTTTTTTATTTGTTACAAAAGCTTTCAACAAAGTTTGAATAGGTTTGATTCTGATTTAGGAATCATTATTTCCTTTATCTGCAATGACGTCAGAAGATTTTTTTTCTTTAGAATTCTATTCCACATAGCGTATTTGAACTAATTAAAATAGTCAGGTATTGATGGACAATGGAAGATTAGTCTTGTATTGCAGAAACAGAAGCATGAAGTTTACACAGTTTTAATTAGCTACAGTAATTCAAGTAGGAATGGTGTCAACATCTCTGAGGTGTCTTTTATGAAATGTCTTTCATGTTGTTGTAAAGTGAGGTCAATCCATGAGGCTGACTCGAATATAAATAGACATTATCACTGTGAATTTATTTAGGAATATGCTGACCTAGAAAAAGATTTGGTGCTGGCCTGCACTGTGATCAAACCCTCTGCCTGAGGGAATCGACACCAGATACCCCAAACATTGGACCCAGGACCTTATTTAATTGAAAGCGAAAGAACGGTGGATGCTGTAAATCAGAAACAAAGTCAGAAATTGGTACAAAGGCTCTACAGCATCTGCGGAGAGAATTAACATTGCGAGTCCAGATCCAACCCTGCTACAATAATGATCACCCAACTTTAAGCAGAGAGGCTCATAAAAGCATAAAGCTTGCATATATAATGGCTAATCCAGAACTGAGGAAGGGTCACTAAACCCGAAACCTTCACTCTGACTTCACTACCAGACTCACTGAGCTGCTCCAGCAATTTCAGTTTTTATTCCGTATTTAATTGAGACTAGTATACTGTTGAAGGAGCACTGATTAGCTACATTTTCCTGAAAACAGCTGGCTTGATGCCTGCAATGACAAGGATCACACAATTTTCGAGAGGGAGGGTCTTAAAAACATAAAGTGTCCCACTTGCATAAATAATGGCCAATTCAGACATAGACTCTGGTGACCATTTTTCTGCCTTTTACCAAAAATACAGTCTGTTCTGATGTCACATGTTAGTTCCATTCCCATGTGATCCCTTGTTATAAGAAAACCACATAATAGCAGCACCATTTAAATTAATAGGACCTGGATTGCGTTACAGCCAACACAGGTAAGGAAAACTCGTGTTCTACAAATAATAATTCTTCAATTGCGTTTTAACTAATTTGCATTGAGGAACTTGCATTATAACAGAACCAACTGTGGTATGACAGACTCATTTAGTATTCATAGGTGCCAATGATTAGAAAATATCAAGTGTGGGTGGGACAATGGGGGATATTTTCCACAGCTAGGTCAGGAGACAGTAAGGACTGCAGATGCTGGAAGTCAGAATTGATAGATGTGAAGCTGGAAGAGCACAGCAAGTAAGGCAAAATTCAAAGGACAGGAAAGTCAATGTTTCAGGCTGAAACCCTTTGTCAGGTCTGGGGAAGGGGACGGATCACAGAGGTACATAGAGAGCATGGGGTGGGACTTTGGAAAGGGTAGGTAGGATGATGATAGGTGGATGCAGGCAGGGGTTTATTGTAATTGGTCAATGGGAAGAGTGGAGTTGCTAGGTGAGTTGAGGGAAGATGGACAGGATAGCACCTGTCACCAAAGCGAGGAGAAGGGGTGGGGCTAGACATGGGACCAGGCAGGTGGAGGAGGGATTTAGAAGCTGGTAAAGTCAACGTTGAGGTCATTGGGCTGTAAGCTTCCCAGGTGAAACATAAGATGTTGTTCACCCAGTTTCCATTTGGCCTCACTCTGGTAGTGCAGGAGACCAAGGATGGATCCACTTTAACTCCCCCTTCCACTCCTCCAGCAATATGTCTAAACTGAAATTATTTTTCTGCAAGTCATAAGAACCAGGTAGGTGACCTCCAACAGGCAAGTGCAGTAATTAACTGAAACCATGTGGTTTTCAAGAAATGCTTTGTTAACAAAAGTTCCAATGTCCAATATAACATTTCAGTGAACCTTTTAAAAGAAACCAAAAACAAGAAATATATTCAGTCACATGTACCCCTTCACTCTCGTTCACTCTTTACATGCAATCTAACTTACTTTCTTTGAAATCTTCTTTGTATTTAGATAATTCAAACCAGTTATATTCTCAACAAAATATCAACAACTACATTTGCCTGACAGTAACATTATGATTAGTGTTTCCCCACAGTTGTAACAGATATTTATTCCGAAATGTTTAAGAGTCAGTAGCAATCCCAGGATTTCTTTTCCCATTGTGGCATATCTCTCTTGGTGTTGATTAAACCTTTCAGGAAGGAATTGCACTGGCTTCTCAATGCCCACATGTCATCTTGTAAGAGACTATATTTATAAACTAGGACAAGAGCGTCAATGGCTGACTAGAATGGATCAGTGAAAATTGGGGCAGTCAACACTGGTCTAGTGATGAAAATTGTTTTTCAAACACTGTTTGACACTTTCCTGACCCTAATACCTTGTAAAGGTTTCATCAATGGGGCAGCTATGATTTTGAAGTTTGATACAAACTTATGGTTGAAACCAAACATCTCCAAAAATCTCATAATTTCTAAATAGTTTAAAGGCACGGTTTGGCCACAAATGCTTGTACATTTGTTGTTCTTGGTAGCACTTGTCCTTGCTCTGTTACATGCCCAAGTAGTTACAATGCTTTCAGAAGCTCAGTTTTGGCCAGTTTTATCACCGAACCTACAATTTGCTAGTTACAGTGCGACTGTACATCATTACGTTGTCAAGGTAAACAACAAAAAGAACTGTGAATGCTGGTGATCTGAAACAGAAACAGAAATTGCTGGTGAAACTCAGCAGATCAGCCAGCATCTGTGGGAAGAAAGCAGAATTAACATTTTGAGTTTGGTGACTCTTCATTAGAACTGTTAGCAGCTGGGAAGAAGTTGGGGTAGGGGTGGTGGAAGGGAGAGGTGAGCAGATAAGGAGAGATGGAGCTCAAAGAGGAAGATACAAAAGGGGCAAGTAAACAAGGAGGTTAAGGATAGTGGGCTAGGACAGAAGAAATGGTAACAGAGCTAGCAGTGGGAGAGAATTGGTGAGCTATACTGAAAGCAACCCATATAATGTGATAATAGGCCTAGGAGCAAGTGAGAATGTGATGCCAACCAAGTGAGTTGATTTTTGCTGGATGGTGTAAAACTTCTTGAGTGTTGTTGGAGCTGCAATCTCCAGGCAAGTAGGGAGTATTCCATCATACCCCTAGCTTGTGGCTTGTAGATGGTGAACAGGTTTTGAGGAGTCAGGAGCTGAGTTCCTTGCTGCAAAGATGGCCATTGCCTGGCATTTGCATGGTGTGAATGTGCAAATTACAAATGCCTTCCTAACCCCTGCAATTAACTCTAACTATCTAATTATCCATCAATTCTACCTCCAACCTTTCTGTCAATTATATCAGTGTAATTATCTTTGTAAATTTGTCAGGGATAAATCTTCCCTCTCCAGAAAAAAAAGAACTATTAATGTTACTTTGGTTTTATAAATTTTACTCTTTTATACAAGAAACCTGAGAAATATTATTACCCCACTTTCATGTTTCCAGCTTTGAGTTATCCTGCCCAATACCAGCATCAACATCCAGTGGATGTGAAGCTGAACCCTAAAGCAGAGATTTCTAGTCAGATTAATTTTGCCAGTAACCTAACCTAACCAAATGTCATCACAATATCTCATGCACCCAGAGTATTGCATACACTTCTGGTCACCGCATTATAGGAAGGATATGGAAGCTTTGGAAAGGGTCCAGAAAAGATTTATTAGGATGCTGCCTGGTATGGAAGGAAGGTCTTTCAAGGAAAGGCTGAGGGAACTGAGGCTGCTTTCATTGGAGAGAAGAAGGTTGAGAGGTGACTTAATTGAGACGTATAAGATAATTAGAAGGTGAAATAGGGTGGACAGTGAGAACCTTTTTCCTTGGATGGTGCAGGCTAACATGAGGGGACATAGTTTTAAATTGAGGGGTGATAGATTTAGGATAAATATCAGGGGTGTTTCTTTACTCAGAGAATAGTAGGGACATGGAACGGCCTGCCTGCAACAGTAGTGGACTCATCGACAGTCAGGGCATTTAAATGGGCGTTGGACATACATATGGATAATAATGGAATGGTATAGGTTAGAGGGGCATCAGATTAATTTCGCAGATTGGTGCAACATCTGTATTGAGGGCCTGTACTGCGCTGAAGCATTCTACGTTCTATGTTCTAATTATTTATCATTTCATTATCTCATTTCATTAAGAGTGTGAGGTTTGTTGCAAAGTTCACATTCCTAATATAATCTAATATGATCTTTAAGAAAATTCTTCTTTTCTATTCTTATTGTTAAATTTCAAACTAAACTAGATTCTCTTGCCCAATTAATTAATGAGCCTTTAGCCTTTTGTATTACTTCTTGTATTCTCATGAAAGCTCACTCTACCACGAAACTTTATGTACTTTTGCAAAAATAATAGCAAATTAACCAATCAAACAAAAACAAACTATACACCTGTTTAAGGACTCTTTTTTGCAAAACCTATGAAAACTAATTTAGCCAAGTCAAACAAAAAATAATACATCCCGTTAAAAGCACAGTAACTTAAAGAAATAGTTGAGTATTCAATTAAAGGATTTTTGGTGAGGGAAATGATACACTCCGGCTTCCCTCTGAGTACATATTTGTCTTCAAGTGTGCCAGTAACATCATGTGCATCATTTCCAAGTATACCTGGGCACTTAATCATGAAAGAGGACAACATAGTCCACTACCTGGTCGTATTGACAGTTACCCTCGCAAGACTCAGTAATAGACTCACTAGGAGGTCCATGAACTTGCCCACTCCCGACTGCACCAGGTATGTATCTAACTGTACATTGTTAACAAACTGAGATGCATTACACCTTGCCCCCTCATCTAAGTAATTGACTGTAAATAGCTGAGCTCCAAGCAATGAGTTTTGAGCCACTCCATCAGTTATGCCCTGCCTCCCAATTGTACTTTTGTTCTTTAACCAAGCCTAAATTCATACAACTGTATTATTCCCAATCTCACGAGTGTGAAGATTTAAGGTTTGTTGGGAGACAAAGAGAAACGTTTGTTTTTCATTCACAGACTCCAGTCACTCTGTTGACTCTTTAATCAGCTTGTATAATCTCCACTCCTCCTTTCATGCTTGCCATATCGAACCAGCAATAGACCGATTTCTTGTTATGTTGGGAAAAGACTGCACATAATCTTTTCAAAGGGACACACACTGGGTGAGCCATCTAAACTCAATTGCCTCAACTAATGTGTGTGATTTTTCCACTCACATGCGTTGTAGTGGTTCCCAATATATTCCTGTTGTTGGGGTAGTTTCCCAGATTCGACTCCTCATCCACACAATTGGAAGACCATTAAAATGGTTAAAGCTCCCATTATGGGAGCTTTAAGGCCTGACTGTCATCTTGCTGGTGGGGGAGCATCCCCACTTGCATTTCAGTTATTTTCCATCTGTTCCAGGGCTTAGATCCTCTTTTGTTTTTAAAATAACGAGGTTAATGTGTCCTCTTAGCCTCTGACCTGCCTCTGACTGTCCCAGTTGGGTTGTTGAATGCACTGAGCTATTGACTCTCTTATTCAGCTGTTATCATCCATAATTATCCTTGATAGGTTGGCAAATACAGAGATGGACAACTATGCGGTCACCTCTGAGAAAATTGTGATTGTTAATGTTCCTCCTGGGAAAGATAGGCTTTTGATCCCTGTTTGGTCCTGACTTTGGTGTTCCAAAGCCCACAGGAAAAGCTAGTCCAATATGTGGAACCGACTCTCCAAATGACAATATTGAAGAAGTAAGCTTGGGCATACTCGGAACCATTGTGATAAGATAAGAATTCACTTCAACCTGTTTGTCTTGCTGGCATTTTTCACTCATGTAAGACACTTACATTTACGTCTTTGCTATAAAGACTTGCCTTTTTATCATGTCAACAATGTAAAACCATTGGTCACATAACTAATGCGATATTCTTTATTTTATGTAAAGTTTTCTCAATGTCAGGACAATGGCATCAATGAGTGGAATAGAATGGAACCTAATCATATTGGCAAATACCAAGCACTCAAGATTTTGTAGATATCCGCTTTGAGGTTATCCCACAAAGGGGAGATTGCCTCAATGAGGCTCCAAGCACTGAATGAAGATCTGAGCACTCGGTAAAGCTCCAAACCATGGATAGACTTTCAAGTAGCAGTTGAAGCATTGACCAACAGTGAAGACCTCAAGCAGAGCTAAGGTGAACAAGCAATAACAGGAAGAAGAGCCTAGCATTATGGTGGCAGCTTTGGTCACAAATTCATATCTTACAGAGTGTAAATATCAGCCCTATTAAATCATTCTTTCAGAAGCTGTCGCTTCCATTCATGGAAGGTAGATTAAATGCAGTCATTCTGATCTGGCAATGTGTGCAAAATTTTGAGGAACAAACATAAAGTGCATAGAACTCTATGACATGCTGCAGCTAGAATCCAAGGACAAAAAGTGTGAGCAGTGAAAACAAGAACAGACATTGCTGGAGAAACTCAGCAAATCTGGCAACATCTGTTGAGAGAAAGCAGTGATGATGTTTTGCTCATGACACTGTGGTCACACAGCCAAGGATCTCAAACTCAGGAAATGATATGTGAATGGAATAGCAGACGAACAGTATGTTCTAACTCTGTCAATGTGGATTATGGGAAATTTAGCCCTTTGTCACTTAGTTGTGATCTTGACAACTTAGGATCATAAAATTGCCCTGCAGAATTTCAGAACATTTGAGCAATTCTGTCACCATTCAGTAAGTGTAAGACATTTATTTTAAGAAATAGGTACAATAACCATTAACTAAATACAATCCTTGCACACAAAGTTTCCTTCAAAACACATAATGGAGTAACCAGATTCTTATTAGTCCAAAAGGAAAAAAAAACAATCTCCAGTATGCTTTTGAGTATATATTGAATGTTCCCAGAATCAATCCAAAGTGATTCTAAGCTCCTGAGGGATTATTGTTGTACTTTTCTCAATCTGGTGACTTCCATTTTACAACTATCCTTCACTGTGAGGTTTTATTTCTCATGGAGACTTTTCCTGTAGCCCAAATTAAATAACCTCTCTAGCCTCACTTTAAATGTCCATAAATTTGGTCTTTACAATCTAAGCATGCAATGAAAACTGAATTTCTGCACGGCAGACTATACATACAGTTTTGGTCTCCCAGATCCAGGCAGACTTAGCACAGTGTCTGGAAAAACAGGACCTGAAATGTTAACTCTGCTTTCTCTCTCCACAGGTGCTACCAGGCTTGCTGAGTTTCTCCAGAAATTTCTGTCCTTGTTTCAGCTTTCCAGCATCCACAGCTCTTTATTATTTTCAGAACAGTGTCTGTTCAATTCAGTGATAATTTAGGAAAGGCTCTAATCTGCTTTTTCCCCTTCAAGATCACCAGGAAAGTTTGGATCACATGAACTTTCTAGCCATCTAGAAGTGCTAATTAGTCATAACGAATTGTCTTTCATCTAAGAAGTAAATAGACATGTCACAGAACAATTGTTTACAACCTCATATTTTCAACACTGTTCCAGGAGAGTCTAAGTCGTCCAATCCCAGAGACTGCTGCTAGTGTCTCCAACTTTTAACACTTAACACCAATGCTTCAGAAACAGAATCTATGCCGCCATTTGATCTTCATCCACCCCTGGAGCACTGTTATCAAGTAGATTTCAGACATAGTCAAATAAGGTTCCTTCATTTTACATTAAATTTAAAGACTGAGTCCCAAAACATAATAATTTAATCACCCTCATAATTGTAATACCGCAAATATTTCATAGTGAGTTGGAAGTTGAAAATCAATGACAGCAATTACAAGTTTATTTCCTCTGTACCTCTGTATAATCCCTAAGAGAGCTGTAGATTAGAGTAGTGCTGGAAAAGCACAGCAGGTCAGGCAGCATCCGAGGAGCAGGAAAATCGACGTTTCGGGCATAAGCCCTTCATCAGGAATAGAGGCCCTCTGAGAGAGCTGTAGTCAATCCTAAAAATGTCCAACAAAAACTACAAATCATGTCTGTTCTGTTTATTTTGATTTCTCATTAAGTCCAAAGGTACACTTTAAAAGCTATTCAAGTCATTGGGATATCTCTGCATTCCCTCAGCTCAATGGAATTTCCATTCTCCTTAATACAAGCATTCCTTAAAATTTTAAAGTTTGGGTCATTAAGAAACTACAGTGGCCTGACAAAACCTGGCAGAGGGTAGAAAATTAAAGCTCCCTAACTTTAATATTATGTGGTCAAAGGAAAATGTGGAGCCGAAGGCCAGCAGTCCATCAAAATAAATGGTCTGATACTGTGCAGAATTGAGGACAGTGGTAATTTTCAGAGCAGTTAATTTTCTTGGCTGTTGCAGCTTTGTAACTAACATCATCAGAAGAATCATCAGTTGAAACATTAAATTGGTTTAATATCTTATGCATTTCAATTCAGAATGGAAAATGTTGTTGGAGTATAGAGAAAGAGCAAACAAGTAGGATTAATTAATTTGATCATGACGCATGGTGAGCCAAATGGCCTTGTTGAGTGTTATGTGGTTCTATGCAAATTGCAACAAATTGTCTTCTATTAAATATTCTGTCTATACTTTGAAAGAAATAGCTATTACACTTCTTGGATTTTCGACATGAAGAAATACAAATGATACAACATCAATATTTCTCTGAAAATCGAATCAATAATGTACCATGGATTTCTGGAAAAGATTTCCTTTATTGGCAATCACTCAACCAGTCAGCATCATGCCTGAGGTTGTTAATTTTTTCTATATTTCAGAAATGATTCCAGCCTAAATTACCATTATTTCTGACTGTTCATGTATTCAGCTTTTAAGGTCAGGCACCAACTGATTCCTCCACTATATTTATCTTTCCTGCATAAATAAGTCTTCTGTTGCTAGGGTAAGTAACTCCAAACAGTCTGATGTTGAAAATGTCAACAACGTACACAAAATGTAATTTTTATCTGCAGTACCTTAGAACTGAAAAGAGGATTTGCAACATAATTGTGCATGGACAAGGACTGCAATTGACAATAGCATACATATAAATGACACTATAAACAAATCTAATTCTAAAATTTATTTTGAATAATTGTTATTGTCTTTATGGATGGAAAAATTATGTATATTATTCATACATAATATCAATGGAAATTAAAGACTTATCCCTCTAACTTCCTATTTTAAGAATTTGTATTAATTCAAGATAATTTCTAAATTACCAAAATATTGAAGTTAAAACTGTCATTTGGGGGCAGTTCTAATGTTGTTGAAATTATGAAGCAAACCAAGATATGCTGCAAACCAATCTGCCTTGCATTATATGAGGTTCATATTTGAAGGAGTTGAAATTCCATTACAATACAGTTCAACATACAATTTGTTCAACGCTGTTTAAAATTAAGCTGCTGGCATCTGGTAAGTAATTAGTCTCGACCCCACCTCCCACAGAGCAGTTTCAAGTCCAAAGCTCCTTTATGGTTGTGCTGTTACACATAACAGAACAAAGAGTCATAGAGTCATAGAGATGTACACCATGGAAACAGACCCTTTGGTCCAACTTGTCCATGCTGAACTGATACCCTAACCTAATCTAGTCCCATTTTCCAACACTTGGTCCATATACCTCTAAACCCTTCCTATACCTATACCTTCCAGATGCCTTTTAAATGCAGCAATTTTACCAGCCTCTGCTACTTCCTCTGGCAGCTTATACCATACACACACCACCCTCTGTGTGAAAATATTGCCCCTTAGGTCCCTTTTATATCTTACCGCTCCCACCTTAAACCTATGCCCTCTAGTTCTGGACTGCGCCCTCCCCAGGAAAAAGACTTTCTCTAATTATCCTATCCATGCTCCTCGTGATTTTATAAACTTCTATAAGATCACTTCTCATCCTTGAATGCTCCAGGGAAAACAACCCCAGCCTATTCAGCCTCTCCCTATAGCTCAAATTCTCCAACCCTGGCAACATCCTTGTAAATCTTTTCTGAACCCTTTCAGGTTTCACAACAACCTTCCAACAGGAAAGAAACCAGAATTATATGCAATATTCCAAAAGTGGCCTAACCAATGCCTCGTACAGCCGCAACATGACCTTCCAACTCCTGTACTCAATACTCTGACCAATAAAGGAAAGCATATCAAATGCCTTCTTCCCTATCCTATCTACCTGTGACTCTACTTTGAAGGAAGTATGAACTATGAACTGCACTTCAAGGTCTCTTTGTTCAGAAACACTCCCTCAAACCTTACCGTTAAGTATATAAGTTCTGCCCTGATTTGCTTTTTCAAAATGCAGCACAAAAAAAAATTGGATAATGATCAAACCTTTTGTGTTTTTTTCTCATTGTTACCCAACATTGCACGACCTCGCTCTCCCACTGACCTCTCCAAATGCCCACCATTCACCACCTCCCATCCTCACCCACAGTAAACAAACCTTTAATATGACGAGGGTCACACTTTCTTAGGGAGTAAACAATCATTTACGATGCACATCTAAACCCATCTCCTTTGTTATGGACTGATTATGGGTATTTGCCTCACTGCACTTCTCTGATCCCTCCAAAAATGTGATCTGAACTATTGAGGCTTTTCTCTTTTTCTCCCCCTTCCATTTCCATTCTCAAATTTATTACAATCCTTGATGACAATTTAAATTAATTGGATGACATGTTCCATTGCTATGTTCTCAATTATGAGAATACTGGGCATATTGGATCTATGTCAGGCTCTGGTTTAATAGACTATAACGTTTAGAAAATAGAATGTGTGACGGGGAATGAAATAAGTACGTAAGCCAAAAGACCACATGGCTGTTTCTCATTAGAGAGAGATGGCTGGTGGTGGTTTAACTTGGTAGTATGGAGCCACTTTCTAGGTATTTTTCTGAAAGTAACTGCTTAGAGTTTACTAATAGCAGCACTTGTGTTGCTTGGCCATTTATTCTGCTACAGCACAGTCACAGTTCCAAACTGCAACTAACTTCTCTTCCAGCAAAAACATGGGTGAACTGGGTCAAGAGAACATTCTGAAACTCTACCTATCTCTATGATAATGCAGCCTGCTTTGAGATATCTTAAACTGGAATTTCAGATTGGTCAAGGATATCTGCACAATAGTAATGATTACTATTGAAAGTTAAGGGGCGGCGATTTGAGTCAATTTGTTCAGGAGACAGGGCGACATCCAGTTTCCCCAAATTTTGTGAGATTATTGAATGGGTATGAAAAGACCTGGTTTCAGATGGCTGGAACCACAAGACAGACAGACAATGAGAGAAAATGATGGATGGGAACCATCCAATTTTGGAAGAGACGGTTGCTACTGCTGCTCTGGTTGATGATATTGTCTCTGGTAACTGCAGACAGATTTTCCAGCTGCTCTGCAATGCTGGAAGTTCTGATTGTCATTAACAAATGAAGGCTGAGTTAAACTGATTGTAAAAGCATTAATCTTCATCCATGCCAGTTTGCTGTAAGTTTCTCTGAATGAAACAATGACGTTATACATAGCCGCGTTCTGCTGTGCTTGGATTATTATCATGCTATCATAAATTTCACACAGCTCAGACTCATTGTGAAAGAGACTGTGCTGGATTGAGAGTTTGTCAAAAGTGTCACTATTGGTCTACTTTCTTCATCTGTACTGCTCAGACTGTACAATAAGCAAACCCCAGCCCCCCCTTCCCGACACCAACCCAGTGCCCCTCCCAAACTCTAACCCCCCAACTGTGCCATTGCAAATTCCTTCCATTCTCCTGTGGAAAGCAGCAGGAACATGGCCAACCTTTCATCTCCCTGTCACCATTCAGTTATTGGGATCTGAAGCCTGTTATCATACTTGCCACTTATTTAATAACCAGAGGTAGATTTAATCCTGTTCATTGACAGCTTTCTTAACAATTTAAATTGGCTTCCCTTCCTCTTGTGGCAGGAATCCTTCTGAGGCCTTTCTCACTGTAAAACCTGCTTTGGCAGATTGCAATAAACTAAACCCGTAGTCTTTTGGTTTGTTGGAATCGATCATTGATTGGCATATGTGGCTTGAATTTGATAGAAGTTGCATTTGGGGTCAAAAGTTAGATTGTTGATTTTCATTCCTATAACTGATAACAATCAAACTTATATTCAAAAATCTTAAAATCACCTCTGGAGCAAGGGGAACTGACCAGGAGCCAGGTCTCCTAGCTCAAAGATAGGGACATTACCACTGTTTCAAGAGAGGACTTGCATAAATTGCTCAAATACCTTCCCCTCCCCATCTTCCAGCACTGCTTACCTGCATTAAAATGTACCTTCGGGCTTTCAGAACTTGAATTCTTAATTTTATGAGTGATAATTTAACAATTGTGTTAACAAATAGTCATTTTAGTTGCATAGTTCTCAGACTGCAGCTTCTATATTATTTTTACAACATCAGTTTCTTCTGTTGTTTGTCATTTGCTGCATCATTCATGTATGGAGAGACTTGTCACTATGACATTTTCTTATAGCTGTTTTTTTCTGCATAACCATGATGCTCAGCATGTGATTTCCATGGGTCCAGCTGAGAGGAGTGCTGGATGTGGAGGCAGAAGAAAGTTCAGAAAGAGGAGATGTATGGGTATATACTTGATGTCATCAAAGACAGAGGCATACCTAGGCTGAGGATCTGAAGAAACTTGTCTTTGTCATCTATAATTTGGGAGGGACGTTTTTATTGCATTAATGCCTAGTTTCTCCAGCTAATTCTGTTTTTGTTTATTCTATCTGCTTGTGGCTGATGTCCAAACGACACCAACCCACAGGAACAACCCTTTCCTTTGTTGTGTAAATTATTGCCGTTCATAACGTAAGCATAATCTGATCCTTCCACCTCATCACTGATCTGCTGCAGTAATTGTTAATAAAGCTGCAGACGACAACGCAATGAGAACCAGACTTTATTTCTTTCTTCTTATCTTACACATATATTCTTTAGTTTTGTTTTTTGTGGCTTGAAAAGAATGTATGGAGTATCTCCTGCCCAATCTTGTCTCCTCAGTGGAAGGGATGAGTGTGGTGACAGCCTAATGCTCCTCAATGGAAGTCACATGATTGTGACATTATGTATCATTGAACTGAGTGACAACATAACCCTGTAATTAAATCAGTCTCTTTGATTCCTGCCCAGATTTACAGCTATTGCCCAGTCTGTCCCAAATATAATTGCGATCCCCTGTCTCACACCTTTCAGCAGTGCATCTGACTACCTCTAGACACAGTTCCCACATCAGTTTTATGAACTTTTTGCACAAGCCTACTACTGCCTTGGAAGGCTCATTCCGTAGTAACTTAAAACTCAGCAGAAGATAGCCCCTTTGGCTTGCTAACAATCTGTCAGATTACATTGGGTGCACTGGACCCTTGGCACCAGCCTTCCCCACCTCAGGCAAAATCCCAGCATGGCAGGAGCTGGTAATTAAAAGCTTCAATGGCTCCACTGCTGCTAAAAGTTTCCATGATAATTGTAGGGTTCTAACCACCCCCAAGTTATTTCGCTATTGTGTCTGAAGAGCAGCAGTCCTTTGGAGGCAACTGTTATCATTCTATGCTGCACCAATTTGTGATTCTCTGTCTTGAAAATGCAAAGAAAACACAGAGTACTTATTTGAGTGCATTCCCATTCCTGCTAACAGCAATGCATTGAGCTTCAGAAGCACCATCTCCAATGGTGCTATGGGTCCAAATCTCACACCAACTCTGTTTCTCTCTCCACTAATGCTGCCTGACCCGCTGAGTACTTCCAAGGTTTTCTGACGTATTTCCCATTTCCAGCATCCATAAAAAATTGCTTTTGATTTCCTTTTTTTAATCAATCATCATCCTTGTGGACACTCTGGAAGCGGGGATGTTTAATGCCTAATGATGAAAAGAGATGTAACAGTGGGGTATGGGGGTGGGGAAGGCAGGGTGTATGTGAAGGTGATAGTTTAAAATAACAGAATTCATAAACCAAACCCGAACCCTAGTTTAGGTTGGTCTTTGGACAAGGAAGATAATATTCAGCAACACTGCAGCAGATTGAAGAGTCGTGGAGGGAACTGCTAAACTGCGAGGTAGACAATAGAAGAAAAGAGCAAAAGAGGAGTTGAGTTTTCTGCTACTCATATCCACTTTACAAGATTTATGGTCAGAGGTGAAGTTTCCTAATCCCTTGGTAACGGAGTATTTCCAGCCTCTGTCACATCAAGAAAGGTCGGACATCTGCACTTTCCAGAGGTACCTGTGAAAGTAACCACTATCCTCAATCATTTGTCTCTGAGTGTGACTGAAAACCTGTTGAGGGTCTCTTAGTCAGCAGTGTTAGCAAATGGATGGATTGGTTGTCAGAGCTGGTACCTATAACAAACTTTCTGTCTGATGACAATAATCAGAATGAGTAGACATTCAGATTTGACTCTGAACAGTTTCGCTAGGGCAGAGTGCCACTTGCACACATACAGCAATCTGAGCACCTCCAGATTAACCAGACCCAAAGGAATCAATTCCATCAATATTCAACTCATGCGTTTCCAAACAAAAGATCCATACAGGTCCGTGCTACATTCTCTGACAGCTATCAGGGTGCTTTCGTGACTGAGTTATATTGCAGATTGGAACATAGGGTGATCCAATAGTTTGAACCTTGAGATAGTCAATCAAACTGAACCAGACAAATAATCATTCCTGCTCACCATCCATCAGCTCCACAACTTCGACTTGCATAAAACAAGTCTTTCACAGACCACCCACCCATTCATTTGTCCCTTTGCCTTCTGGTTATTGTATGTTTCATCCCCTGTGGCATGAGTAGAGTAAGAGCCAGGCTGCTCTCATCCTTGGCCCAACTGTTGCGATGTTCTTTGCTGATGATTACTGTGTTTTGGAGCTCTACATGTACAGGGGCAGACTCAACAATCCGTACACCAGATAACATTTTGCAGACTAACTGGAAGGGATAGGGAAGGTGATAAGGGAAAATTGATGTATTTTGAACTGAGATTCCTGCTCATGTTCAGCATCATCTCCCTTCAGGGCTAGCCACACAACACTGTTATCATTCTGTGGTAAAGAGCAGCTTGGGACAGATCAAAAACATGGTTTAAGGCCATGCCCTGTTTATGATGACAAAATTTGCATATCTGTGGTCAAGGCCTGCATGTACCCATTTAATTAAGTGATGTTTGATGGAACAAGCCAATCTAAATATCAATAAAGGCATCCTCACAACTCACTAAGACCATTGATAGACTTTTCTACCCTCTCTCCAGCCAATTTGATTCACTCCACGTGATATCAAGAAACTGTTGAAGGCACTACAAAGGCTATAGGCCCTGACAATATTCTGGCAATGGTACTAAAGATTTGTGCTTTAGAAATTGCCATGCTTTAACCAAGCTCCTCCAGCCCTGGCATCTACCCAACAATGTGGAGTACTGCCCAGGTATGTTCTGTACACAAAAGGCAGAGCAAATTCAACCCAACTAATTACTCCCCTATCAGTCTACTCTCAATCATCAATAAAGTGATGGAAATTATGCTCATTGATAACCCGCTCAATGATGCCCAGTTTGGGTTCTGCAAGGGCTACTCGGTTCCTGACCCTCATGGTTCAAACATGATCAAAAGAGCTGAATTCCAGAGGTGAGGTGAGAATCACAGTCCTTGACATCAAGGCTGCATTGACCAATTGTAACATCAAGGAATCCTTGGAAAATTGGAATCAATATGCATCAGGGGCAAACTGATTGGAGTCATACCTGAGACAGAAAAAGATGGTCATGATTGTTGGAGGTCAGTCATCTCAGCTCAAGGACATCTCGGCAGGAGTTCCTCAGGGTAATATCCTAGGTCTAACCATCTTCAGTTGCTTCATCAATGACAATTCCTCCATAATAAGGTCAGAAGTGGGGATAGACACTGATGATTGCAAATGCTCAGCAACATTTGCGACTCCTCAGACACTGAAGCAGTCCATGTTCAAGTGCAACAAGATCTGGGCAATATTGAGGCTTGGGCTGACAAGTGGCAAGTGATGTTTGTGCAACACAAATGTCAGGCAATGACCATCACCAATAAGAGACAATCTAACACCACCGTTTGACATTCAATGATGTTACCATCACTAAATCCCCCACTATCAGCATTCTGGAAGTCACCATTGACCAGAAATTCAACAGGACTCGCCACATGGACTCGACAAGAGCATGTCAGAAGCTAGGAATACTGCAGCAATTAACTTATCTCCTGACTCCCCAAAGCCTGTCCACTATCTACAAGGCACAAGTCAGGTGAGTGTAGGAATATTGTTCATTTACCGGGATGGGTACAGCTCCAACATCACTGAAGAAGCCTGACACAATGCTGGACAAAGCAACCTGCTTGATTGGCATCATATTCATCAGCATTCACTCCCTTCACCACAGACGTTCATTCGCAGCAGTGTGTACTATCAACAAGATGCATTGCAGAAACTCACCAATGGCCTGAAGATAGCACTTCCAAACCCATGACCATTCCATCTAGAAGGACAAGGACAGCAGATACAAGGGAACATCACCATCTGATAGCTCCCCTCCAAGCCTCTCACCATCTTGACTTGGGAATATATCACTATTCCTTTGCTGTGGTGGGTTAAATCCCAGGATTCACTCCTTAAGTGCATTGTGCATTGACCTACAGCACATCGATTGAAGTGGTCGAAGAAGGCAGCTCACCAGCATCTTCTCAAGAGTAACTAGGGACAGGCAATAAATGTTAACCAGCCAGTGATGCTGTACCCACAAGTAAATAAAAAAGGACTGATTGTGCAGCAGGACTACAGGCACTTTGCAGATTTGGTGCTGACCTTCTGTTAAGTTTATTATCTCTGTACCTCAGGGTTGAGAATCAGGCTAATGGAACAGAATTTCACATGGATTTTCTACAACTGACCCTGGTATCACTCTCTGTGCTCCCTTGTGGACAGTGTCTCACCAGGTAAGGTGTGGCACGGTGGCTCAGTGGTTAGCATTGCAGCCTCACAGAACTAGGGACCTGGGTTTAAGTCCCATCTCAGGCGACTGACTGTGTGGAGTTTGCACATTCTCCCCGTGTCTGCGTGGGTTTTCTTCGGGTGCTCCGGTTTCCTCCCACAGTCCAAAAGATGTGCAGGTCAGGTGAATTAACCATGCTAAATTGCCCACAGTGTTAGGTGTGTTAGTCAGGGGTAAATATAGGGTAGGGGAATGGGTCTGGGTGGGTTACTCTTCAGAGGGTCAGTGTGGACTTGTTGGGCTGAGGGTTTCCATACTGTAGGGAATCTAATCTAATCTGACCCTCCAGCAAGACCTATCATTTTGCTTGCACATGGTTGGCATGTGCATGTTTCATTCCAGAAGGAGTCAGCTGCTCTTAAACGGTCTGAAATGTTTGGGATTTTGATAAAATTTTCTACTTACATCAATTGATTTTTACTAATTGGTAGCATTAAAGGAATGGACAATTCTCTGAGTTGCTAGGTGGTAATATTCACTTCTGCCCAGCAATAGGAGAAGGACCAATTGCAACATTTTCAACAGGTCACTCAGGATAGTTCAGGGATCACTGTCGTGGAGTTCAAAGGTTAAGATGGAGAACAAGAATGAGAATAGAAGCAGACTCTATGTTAGGCAGTGCTACTATTAATTTTGTCACTAAAAACACTGAACTACATGGGTTTTGGCAGGGAGGAATGAAGTGATTTTCTAAAGGTATAACACCATTGCTAGCCTAATATGTCAGAGTGCTTCCTTTGTGTGGGTCCATGTCTCATAAAACACAAAGACTGGATTCTTGTTGATGCCTTGAAGCTTAGTAACAACATTGATATAACATCTCAGACTTACATATATTTTGAGTTCTATGTTCACTGATGTTGCTGTTACATTATTGCACATAGCTAACTAGTTAGTTCACTGACCAAATGCTTATTTAACTGAGTAACAGAGTGAAATGGAGCTCTTTCACATCAGAGCATTGTATGTCATGGCCAACATACATTATACAGATCCTTTCTCAGATCTGTGCAAAATCACAGCCATGCCTAGGTAAATCTGACAGCAGTTGAATAGCTGTTTAATTAGGGATCATGGAAGTCCTTGGGGTAATGCGGGAAGCTCTGAAGAAGCCATGTGCCACTATTAATTCAGTACAGCTGAAAGTGGGGTTTAAAAAGCCCACAAGCAAGATATACTGCATTCAACAGAGCAAAGCTGGAGCTCAGGGTAAGTCTATTTTAGTTTGGTGATGCTAACCATCAGCGAAAAGCTGAAGTTATACATGTATGAATGCACTGAAGTGCAGTTTCAGACCCATGAGAGAAAGGTGATCAACCAGTGCTCAGGCAGTCCATGATGGAATAACTAATGAAAGGGAGTTTCAAGACCAGATTGGTCAACAGTGTAGTATTGCACATCCTGTGAGGTTTAATGAGATTTACTGAATCATTGTGTCATCTGGGGGAAATTGCTGAGAAATCCTTGGGAGTTTTGGAGTGTTCAATTATAGTCCATTATCCATATTTATCACATATTAATTCTGGGAGTTAGAAATAAAATGTATATTTTAGTAGATTAAAATGCAGTTTCAGGTCAATAATACAAAGACTATGTTTGTTAGTTAAAGACAGGGGATCTTTATAACTTCATTCTTTAAGAAGCCCTCTGGATTTCAATGTTGCCTACTTTAAAAATAAGTTACTGATCCCGAACCAGATCAGAGCATAAATGTGGCACTCTAGACCAATTATCACAACAAACTTTTTGTTGTATATGGTATGTAATTAAAGCTGTTGCTATAATTAAGATGATCAAGCAATGTGACTGTGGCATATGATATGTGGGTCGGAGATAATTGACATTGTCACAAGACTGCTGGAAATCCCAGGTTCTCAGTCTCTGACTGTCAACAATGAAGGTATGCCACTGATCTCGATAATTTCATCCTCTCATGGTGTGAATAACACATTCTGTGTCAAACAAGCTTCACTCCTCTCACTCTCCTGTGCACTGTGTGCATGAGTCCTGAAAGGAGAAACCACAGACCTATGAGTATATTACACGATGAATGCCGTATATTTGGTCAGGACATTTATATAAGGGCATCAGTATTCTGGAGTGACCTTGCGATGAGGTCATGGTGATGTACATCACTGAGCAGAAATTGCACAGTGTGAGCAAAGTTAAAACAATCACTCTAAAAGACTTACTTCAGCACATATGAAGAAGCTAGGTTAGTCCTTTCTTCTTATAACTAGAAGTCAGATCCTGGTATTTCTATGTTTTCCATGTACAGCAGCGTTCAATATCAATGTATAATTGTGTCACCTTGAACTCGTAGCCTTAAGACAGTTTTTGACATTGGCTTGTCCTTCCCCAGTCAGCTCCAAACCCTAAACTGTGGTGTGGCATCTAACTGTGTAATAAATCAAAGGTGTCTATCAGCAGATAAATCACATTGATTGACAGAGTGTATGGAAAGGGTTAGCAATCAAACTTTAAGCACACTGGACAAATGAATGACAATGAAAAGAGGGAAGGTTAATACAGGACTGAAAATGTTATAGCTGAATGCACACAGTATAAGGAATAAGGTAAATGAGCTTATGGCACAGATCAAAATTGGCAGATCAAAATGACAGAATGGGCATCAGGAATTGGGAGCTGAATATTCAAAATTTGGAGATGCCAGTGTTGGACTGGGGTGTACAAAGTTAAAAATCACACAACACCAGGTTATAGCCCAACAGGTTTAATTGGAAGCACTAGATTTTGGAGTGCTGCTCCTTCATCAGGAGCGGTGCTCCAAAAGCTAGTGCTTCCAATTAAACCTTTGGACTATAACCTGGTGTTTTGTGATTTTTAACTTGGCACATCCTATCAAAAAGATAGGAGGTGGGTAGAGGGGGTGGGGTTGCCTATTAGTAAGATATGAAATTAAATCAATAGTAAGAAATGAAGCAGGGTCAGATGGTGTAGATTCTGTGTGAGTAGAATTGAGGAACCACAAAGGTAGACAAAATATAGTTGGAGTTATTTACAGGCCTCCAAACATGAGTCAGGAGATAAAAAAGATGTGTAGGAAGGCAAAGTTGCAGTGATCATGGGGGATTTCAATATGCAGGTGGACCGAGAAAATCAGGTTGGCCGTGGAATTTGTGAAATGTCTACGAGACAGCTTTTTGGAGCAGCTTGTGGTGGAGTCCACTAGGGAACAGGCAATAATGGATTTAGGGTTGTGCAATGAGGCAGACTTGATAAGGGAGCTTAAGGTAAAGGAACTCTTCAGAAACAGTGATCATAATATGTCCTGTACAATTTTAACATAAGTTGCCAGCTCCTATACTCAATATCCCGTCTAATGAAGGCAAGCATATCATATGCCTTCTTGACCACGTGCAGCAACCTTCAGGGTACAATCGACCTACACTCCCAGATCTCTCTGCCCATCAACTTTTCCCAAGGCTCTTCCATTCATTGTATAATTTGCTCTAGAATTAGACTTGCTTAAGTGCATCACCTCACATTTGTCTGGATTGAAATCCATCTGCCACTTTTCCACCCAATTCTCCAGTCAATCTATATCCTCCTGTATTCTCTGACAGTCTCTTATGCTTTCTGCTACTCCACCAATCTTTGTGTCATCTGCAAACTTGCTGATCATACCAATAGTGCCGTCTTTTAGATCATTAATGTATATTACAAACAACAGTGGCCCCAACACTGACCCCTGTGGAACACCACTGGTTACCTTTCTCCATTTCGAGAAACTCCCTTCAACTACTACTCTCTGCCTCCTGTTGCTCAACCAGTTCTCCATCCACCTAGCTAGAACACTCTGCACACCATGTGACTTCACTTTCACCATTAGTCTACAATGGGGAACCTTATTAAATGCCTTTCTAAAGTCCATGTAAATGACATCAACAGCCCTTCTTTCATCTAACAACTTGGTCACTTCCTCGAAGAACTCTATTAAGTTGGTAAGGCATGATCTTCCCCGCACAAAACCATGTTGCCTATCATTGATAAGCCCATTCTTTCCTTAACATAAATAGATCCTATCTCTTAGTACCCTTTCCAGCAACTTCCCCACCATCGACGTCAGGCTCACTGGTCTGTAGTTACCCAGAATATCCCTACTACCCTTCTTGTACAGGGGGACAACATGAGCAACCTTCCAGTCCTCTGGCACCTCACCTGTATTTAAGAATGCCACAGATATTTGTCAGGGCCCCAGCAATTTCCTCTCTCGCCTCCCTCAGCAACCTGGGATAGATCCCAACCGGTCCTAGGGATTTGTCCACCTCAAGCATACCCAACACATCTTCCCTACTTATGCCAACATGATCCAGACTAATCAAACTTCTATCTCTAATCTCAAGATTCATCATGTTCCTCTCCTCAGTGAACACTGACGCAAAGTAATCATTCAGAATCTCACCCATTCTCACACAGCCTTCCTTCATTATCTTTTAGTGGACCAATCCTTTCTCAAATTACTCACTTGCTTCTTATATAAGAATAAAATGCTTTGGGATTTTCCTTAATTCTGCTTGTTAAAGCTATTTCATGACCCCTTTTAGCCCACTTGATTCCTTGTTTAAGACTTGTTCTACTGTTCCAATATTCCTCCAGGGCCCCTTCTGTTCTTAGCTGCCTAGACCTTATGTACGCTTCCCTTTTCCTCTTGGCTAGTTGTACAATTTCTCCTTTCATCCATGGTTCAAGAATTGTGCCATTCCTATCCTTTGCCTTCAACGGGACATGCCTATCTTGCACTACCATTAACCTATCTTTGAAAGCCTCCCACACCGCAAATGTGGACTTCCCTTCAAATAGCTGTGTCCAATCCACATTTTCCAGCTTCTGCCTAATTTTGATATAATTGGCCTTGACCAGTTTAGTACTCTTCCCTAAGGACCACTCTCTTCTTTATCTACCAGTATTCTAAAATGTACAGAATTGTGGTCACTGTTCCCAAAGAAATCCCCCACCGCAACTTTGACCACCTGTCCTGTCTCGTTCCCCAGTACCAGGTCCAATATGGTCCCTTCCCTCATCAGACTATTGACATATTGCTCTAGAAATCTCTCCTGACGCTTTGTACAAATTCTACTCCATCCAGACCTCTGACGCTAAGTGTATCCCAGTAAATGTTTGGAAAATTAAAATCTTCTATCACCACTACTCTATTGCCTCTACATCTATTCATAATCTGTTTACCTATGTGTTCTTCTACCTCACACTCACTGTTGGGAGGTCTGTAATACAGCCCCAACAATGTAACTGCTCAGCTCCACTCATGATGCCTTACTACCCAAGACCACCATAGTGTCATCCTTTAGCACAGCCGTGATATTGTCCCTGACCTGCAATGCAACTCCACCCCTTCTTTTACTTCCCTCACTGTCCTGTCTTAAGCGTCTATATGCTGAAACATTTAGTTGCCAATCATCATGCCCTTCCTTCAACCAAGTCTCTGTGATGGCAATAATGTCATACTCCCAGGCACCAATCCAAGTCCCAAGTTCATTTGCCTTGCATAGTATACTCCTTGCATTAAAGTAGATGCACTTCAGGCCACCAGTTCTTTTGCGCTCACCTGCTCTCTGCCTGTTCTTCCCTTTATTAATGCTATCTTCATAATTCTTACAATCTCCAGTCTCCACCTCACTGCCTACTTGTTTTCTCTTCTGGTTCCCAGTCCCCTGCCACATTGGTTTAAAACCTCCCCAACAGCAGTAGCAAAAACTCCCCCAAAGACATTGGTTCCGGTCTGGTTCAGATGTAGACCGTCCCTTTTATAATAGTCCCATCTTCCCCTGAACCGGAACAAATGTCCAACAAATCTGAACCCCTCCCTCTTATACCATCTCTCAAGCCACGTGTTCATCCTGACTATTTTTTCATTTCTACACTGGCTAGCACGTGGCACTGGTAGTAATCCTGAGATCACTACCTTTGAAGTCCTCCCCTTTTAACTTCTCTCCTAGCTCCCTGAATTCTGCTTTCAGGACCTCATCTCACTTTCTACTTATATCGTTGGTGCCTATATGCACCCAGACAACTGGCTGTTCACTCTCCCCTTTTAGAACGCTCTGCAGCCGATCAGTGACATCGCTGACCCGAGCACCTGGGAGGCAACATACCATCCGGGAGTCCCATTTTCGGCCACAGAACCACCTTTCTACTCCCCTCACAATAGAATCCCCTATGACTATGGCCCTACGAGTCTTTTTCCCGCCCTTCTGAACAGCAGTGCCCGCTAGGCAGTCATCTTAAGGAAGACTGTAAGAGTTTCTTTAGATATATAAAGGGTAAAAGAGAGGCAAAAGTGGACATTGGGCCACTGGAAAATGACACTGGAGAGATAGTACTGGGGAACAAGGAAATGGCTGTGGAACTGAATAATTACTTCACGTCAGTCGTGGTGGTGGAAGACACAAGTAATACCTCAAGGATGCAAAAGAGTGAGGGGACAGAGCTGAGTATGATGGCTATCACCAAAGAGAAGGTACTAGAAAAACTGAATGGCCTTAAGGTGGATAAATCACTTGGACCAGATGGACTACACCCCAGAGTTCTAAGGGAGATAGCTGTAGAGATAGTGAAGGCATTAGTGGTGATCTTTCAGGAATCACTAGAATCAAGAAGGGTTCTAGATGACTAGAAAATCATTAACGTGACACTCCTGTTTAAAAAGGGAATAAGGCAAAAGACTAAAATTTATAGACTGATTAGCCTAACCTCGATCATGGGTAAGATCCTGGAATCCATTGTGAAGGATGAGATTTCTGAATACTTGGAAGTGTAAGGTAAAATAGGGCAAAGTCAGCATGGTTTTATCAAAGTTAAAAATCTCATAACACTAGGTATAGTACAATGGGTGTATTTGGAAGCACTAGCTTTTGGAGTGCTGCTCCTTCCTCACAACCACCTGATGAGGAACAGTGCTCTGAAAGCTTGTGCTTCCAAATAAACGCATTGGACTATAACCTGGTGCTGTGTGATTTTTAACTTTGTACAACCCAGTCCAACACCGGCACCTCCAAATCATGGTTTCATCAAGGGGAGATCATGCCTGACAAATCTGCTAGAATTGTTTGAGGAACTAACAAGCAGATTAGACCAAGGAGAGCTAATGGATATTATCTACCCAGACTTATAGAAGGCCTTTGAGTCAGATCAGGGCCCATGATGTTAGAGACAAAGTGCTAGTATGAATAGAAGACTAGCTGTCTAGCAGAAAGCAGCGAGTGTGGATAAAAGGGTCCTTCTCAGGATGGCAGCCGGTGACAGTTGGTGTTCTGCAAGGGTCAGTTGGGATGTCAATGCTCTTTGGTAGGAATAATAGAAGCATGGACTATTTTATAAATGGGGAGAAAATTCAGAAGTCTGAAGTGCAAAGAGAGTTGGGAATTCTAGTCTAGGGATTCTGTCAAGGCAAACTTGCAGGTTGAGTCAGTGGTTTGGAAGGCAAGTGCAATTATGACATTTATTTTGAGAGGATTTGGATATAAAACCAAGGATGTATTTCTGAGGATCTCTAAAGCTCTGGTCAGATCACATTCGGAGTATTGTGCATAGTTTTGTGCCCTATATTTTAGAATGATGTATTAGCCTTGGAGCATGTTCAGAAGAGGTTCATGAGAATGGTCCCAGGAATGAAAAGCTTAACACTTGGAGAGCATTTGAAAATTCTGGGTCTGTACTCAACGGAGTTTAGATGGATGAAGGGAAATCTAATTGAAACATACAGAATACTGAATGGCCTGGACAGAGCAGATGTTGGGAAGTTGTTTCCATTGGTACTAGAGACTAGGAACTAGGTCTTAGTTGGTACGAGATACTAGGTCTTAGAGTATAGAGTATAGGGAAGACCTGTTAGAATAAAGGAGAAACATCTTCAGCCAGAGAGTGGTGAATCTATGGAATTCATTGCCACAGAAGGCTGTGGAGGCCAAGTCATTGAGTTTTTTTAAGACTGAGGTAGATCATTTCTTGAGTATTAAGGGGATTTAGGGTTATGTGGAGAAAGCGGAAGAATAGGGTTGAGAAACGTATCAGCCATGAATAGTGGAGCACTCGATGGGCTGAATGGCCTAATTTCTGCTCCTATGTGCTTTGGTCTTATGATTGATTGATTGATTGATTTATTGTCATGTGTATTGAAGTACAGTGCAAAATTTTGTTTACAAGCAGTACAGGCAGCAGCATACAGGTTACACCGCACAAGGAGTGCATGAGAGATTAACACTTGCAGGATCAGCAGTACTTAAGGCTAGAGAGTCCATTGAATAGGCTGATAACTGCTGGGAAGAAGCTGTTCCTGAACCTGATGATGTGTGTGTTCAAGCGTCTGTATTTTCTATCTGACAGAAGAGGTTGTACAAGATCATTACCAGGGTGTGTAGATGATCTTTGATGATGTCGGCAGCTTTTCAGTGGCAGCGAGTCATGTAAGTGGAGTCCATGGATGGAAGGTTGTCTCCTGTGATGGCCTGGGTTGTGTACACCACCTTCTGTAGTTTCTTATGGTTTTGGGCAGAGCAGTTGCCATGCCAGGCCATTATACACCCAGACAGTGTGCTCTCGATGGTGCATCTATAGAAGTTGGTGAGGTCCTTATGGAGATGCCAAATTTCCGTCTGAGGAAGAAGAGGCATTGTTGTGCCTTCTTGACAATTCCAGGATAGATTGTCAGTCATTGGCACTCTGAAGAACTTGACGTTCTCCATCCTCTCAACCTCAGCTCCGGTGATGTTGATGGGAACGTTTGCTTCTCTTTTTCTGGAGTCAATGATCAGTTCTTTAGTTTTGCCAACATTGAGAGAGAGGTTGTTCTCATTGCACTGCATCACTAAGCCCTCTACTTCCCTACTGTATTGCATAATGATTTAAACAAATGGCAGTGGAGATGAATGAATGTAGAGACGGTGTACGGAAAGTGAATAATGGCTGCTCTTCAAATTCAGTGGGCAATAAAATGTGATGTCAAGGAATGCACTGACAATGCAGAATGTGGAGATAGAGTTTTGGATGTCAGTGAATTTGCAACTATTGACCTGCATGAGTTCACCTCTTCCTGCACTAAAGTCAGGTACAAGACACAAGTATGTCTGCTGCTGATCAGTTCAACCTCATGCTCTTTGCAAAAGCAGCAAATATTTTTCTTCCCATTTCTAAAGAAGATTATCTCCTTCCTACTTCTATTGTCCACATCAGTGCATCACATGAGGTGTTGTTAAACCAAGGCACAGCCTCTGACTGCCTCTCTTATAATCTTGCTACCGTTTTCCAACATTACCCAAACCATTTAAGTTTCATGTTTGAATCACTCCTTCTATAGCTGTTTTGAGATGGCTTTATGTAAACTCATAGTTCTATATATATATATATGGAATGTAAGTGCTCTTAACATCCATTTACATGCAATGTGGACCTGAAGGACAGGAGTGAAAGAACACTTGTAACAAATTGCCTTCCAAGTTTCCATATCATTAATGATCCAACACTCAAAACCCACCTTTGCATTATAATCTTGTTTCCTTTGAAGGGATGTTAATTTAATGCTATTTTGCTTTTTTTTTGTTAGGCAATGCTCTGATATGGAGCATCTCATTTCTTACTTTCAACCTATACATGATCTATGAAAAATGTACCAATAATGTTAAACATACAGGGGTCAAGGAGAGAATTTCAGTCAAATTCTCTCAGTAAGCATAGTGGAAGGCCAAGGGACAGAAATGGAACAAACAACCATTTCTAAAAAAATTCATCACAAGCCATTTTTGTTCAATGCTGTTGTTTTTCAGGAGTTTGATTGGTCAAAGTTATAGTATGAGACCTCACACAAATTTCAAGTGACTTCATATTTTTAAAAAATATGACAGTATGCAGTAGAGAATGAGACTCTAACTGTTATGTATGGACTGACTGTTTGAATGCATTCTTAAGAATGGTCACTGGACTCGAGACATTAACTCTGCTTTCTCTCTGCCAATGCTGCCAGACATGCTGAGTTTCCCCAGCATTTTCAGTTTTTGTCTAAGACCTTCAACAGTTCTTTGTTTCATGTCAACACAGACCCTTTCCCTGATCCATTCTCCTTAATCTTCCATTTTTTAATTTCTCCAGAGAAAGAAAACAAAAGCAAGTTGCTGGTTTTAATAGAAAATAATAACTGGGCTTCAAGAGTTAAACAACCAAAAAGTGTAGTAATTCTCAGGCCAATTCTAATTCTCATTCCAAGAGTTGTAATTCTTTATTAATTTATTTCTTTATTTCTTCATTTTTCTGCCTTTCCATATTATGTTTTGGTTTATTTTTGTGTTTTAAGATGGCACCGGAAAGTGATGACACCATACAATACTTTCCATTGTATTTTATAATAAAATACATGTGTCAATAATTACATCAAATAACTGGTCTCATCAAAAATCCATTTGTTGTTCCCAATTGATCAGTTGACACCTGTGTCTCTTTACTGATTTTAACTTGAACCAGTTGGAATTAAAAAGAACCAGTTGTCATGTTGGCACCAACCACCAGAATGGTAATATTCGTCTTTTGTAGTTTAGAACAATGTTTGTATTCACAAGCGCATATGCAGTACAAAGATTTTTCTACATTATCTTGTGAGTAATAAGAAATTACTCTTTAGTCTCCTGTAATATTATACACAGCAGCTTCAATTTTAACTGGGGCTGAGTCTGACATAGGGCTGTCAGGTGATTGTCAGGATGATCATGACTTGTTGATATGAGGTTTGAGTCATTTTAGCTGGTAGGCATTTGAGGACTGAGATCAGGATCAGAAGGACGGAAAGACTGTGGTTTTAGGCTTCTATATGAGATCTGCTTGTGCCGTAGGGCACAAATGTATCTGTTGCCGATCAGTTCAACCACATTCTCTTTGCACCTGAAGCAGGTATTTTTCCTCCCATTTCTGAGTAAGATCCTTCTATACTCATTTCTTTAACCCAAAAATATGACATTTAAACAGAAATGTTCTGGCTTTTCCAGACCTTCCTGGATTGTTTTGCCTAGTAATTGTGGCAAGGTCTGACCTGAGCACTGACTGAAGCTGCTGAACACTGAAACATAATTCCTGTCTGAGTTATGACTTTTGAGTTCAAGTGAGGCCTGTGCCTGCCTTGTGCGAGGATCGGAGAAGCAGGACATTTCAGGAACTGAAAACTTCAATTCCCATCAAATGTAGTGGAATCACATTTGTATCAAGATTACGCATTGAACATTTGTCACGGGAGGTATGTGATTAGCTGCAGCTTTGGCTGTGCATACATATTGAGTCACTCCACTGTTAAGCAGGCCTCCCTAGAAAAAGGAACTCACAACTCCCCTCTTCCTCCTCACCCACTGGCCCCCACTCCACTATTTAACTAGCTTCACCTCCTCTCTTTTAATCTGAGGGTGCGCTCACCCATTATTTCCTTCTCTCTTTTCTTGATGTGGGTCCAACACAATAGTGAGCAGCAGCAGAAGACAAAACTGTTAGTGAACAGGGTAATGAGGCCCGACCCTCTTAGAATCATAGTTGCACCATATTACTTTTCTTCTGGATAGCCGCACATGTCACACTTCTCAGGACATCATGCCAATGAAGTCTGAGAGATGAGAGCAGGCCTTTCAGGAGCACCCTGCAGAGATGCAGCCAGGAATAGATCCAAACTGTGAGACATCTGGTCTGGGACAAAAGCCAACTGTCGTTCTCTGCAGCACAAGAAGCTAACCACTTCCCCTGAGCCGGGCTATCAGTTAGATGAGGCATGAGAACTGGTATCCACAGGCAATTCTGTACTTTTTTTTTCTGAGTCCCTATGATTATAGATTGAAAGGTCCAAAACTCTGCCAGTGCTGTGACCCACAAGGAGTTAGTTCAGAATGCAGAGCACTTAAATGCTTCCTGCCATTAGAAATCTTCAGTGTAAGCTCTCAACCTTACTGTCTCAGAGCTCCTCACCTGCTTTGTAACTGCTGATTCTTATATTTTACTACGTTTTGTCTCAGCAGATATTTCAACCTTCCAAACTGGAACTTTATTTGTTGTATGGGCATGATGACAGCTTATGCAGTGCTAGAGGAAGCTGTTGTGGCATCTCTGGGATTCGGGGTGGTCTGCTTAACTGAATCAAACCCTGAATCAGAGCTACACCATTTTCAGGTGCCTCATGTGATCTGTACTAGTTGTGTTTCTCCTTTTGTCCTTAAATACAATAACAAGTTAGTCCAAAACTGACAGATACATTCAGTTGATGAAACTGCTGCTAACCAGCAGGAGAAATCCAATGTTTGAAAATATTGTGAGAATCTTTTAGAGTCCTAGAGTCATAGAGATGCACAGCACGGAAACAGACCCTTTAGTCCAACTCATCCATGCCGACCAGATATCCCAATCCAATCTAGTCCCACCTGCCAGCACCCGGCCCATATCCCTCCAAATCCTTCCTATTCATATTCTCATCCAGACGCCTTTTAAATGTTGCAATTGTACCAGCCTCCACCACTTCCTCTGGCAGCTCTTTCCATACACATACCACCCTCTGTGTGAAAAATTTGCCTCTTAGGTCTGTTTTATATCTTTCCCCTCTCACCCTAAACCTATTCCCTCTAGTTCTGGACTCCCTGACCCCAGGGAAAAGACTTTGTCTATTTATCCTATCCATGCCCCTCATGATTTTATAAATGTCGATAAGGTCACTCCTCAGCTTCCTACGCTCCAGGGAAAACAGTCCAAGCCCATTCAACCTCTCCCTATAGCTCAAATCCTCCAACCCTGGCCATATCCTTGTAAATGTTTTCTGAACTCTTTCAAGTTTCACAACATCTTTCCAATAGGAAGGAGACCAGAATTGCATGCAATATTCCAAAAGCGACCTAACCAATGTCCCGTACAGCTGCAACATGACCTCCCAACTCCTGTACTCAACACTCTGACCAATAAAGGAAGGCATACCAAACGCCTTCTTCACTATCCTATCTACTTGCGACTCCACTTTCAAGGAGCTATGAACCTGCACTCCAAGTTCTCTTTGTTCAGCAACACTCCCTGGGACCTTAATATTAAGTGAATAAGTCCTGGTAAAATTTGCTTTCCCAAAATACAGCACCACACATTTATCTAGATTAAACTCCATCTGCCACTTCTGAGCCCATTGGCCCATCTGATCTTCCCAGATTTCAGGAGCAATATGAGAGTTACATAATTATGAAAAAAATGCCTTCAAAAGCAAAAATTTGTTTGTGTTGTTTCAGGCTTTGTTCTTACAATTTACGACAGCCACACTCTTAGTTTCCTCCAGCATTACAACACATTCAAATCCATCTATTAATGTATACAATCAACTGTCAAAGAAAATGCACAAAGGCTATACAAATGATCCAGCAATCCTTTAAATACTGTGTAAATGGATTAATAAAAGTAGAGTCCCCAAAGTGATGAAAGTGTGATAAATTCAACACTAACGAGGAATGGCTCATCATTCATTACCCTTTCGATCCTTTGCATGACTATAAGCAACTTATACTGTGGAGAAGTGTATGATGGTTATGAGGCAATTAGTTGCAGTGAGTAATATCTACTGTCTAACTGTATGAGGCATTTATTATTCAATACAAGTTGGAAATTAAATGATACATTTGAATGTTAAATGTGAACACTAAACTGAAATATTTGGATGATGCATTATATGTTTGGAACATATTTTTAGAGCCTCTGGCACAGTTTGCTTATTACAGTTTTGACTCAAATTTTATTATTTGGGTTTCATGGCCTAGGAATGCAATGAATGATGAAATTAACACTTCCAGTGAATTCCAGTTTGATGTTTACACCAGTTAAAATTATGGAAGAATCTCGAACAATTGCATACATGTCAAAACAAAAACAAATTACTGCATCAAAACCAGTTTACACATGCTGGAATTATCATGTCCAACAATTTGCACAACAGCTTATGTACATGTTTCAGCATATTTATATCACACTAGGTTAAAATGCTGGACATTCCTGAATAAATGATTTTTCAAGTAGTTTTCATGGATGACGATTTGTCTTTAAAGAATTTGGCCTTATTCCAGAAGATGATGCTAAGTAGTCACCTTTGCCATGACAAATTCACCCTTAGCCAGATTTATAACCAAATTGGCTTTTCCTGACTGATCACATTTGGTTAAAAACAAAATAATCAATGATGTAAGGAAATGTATCATAAGGCTGAGTCTCACTTTTTCTGCATGGATTTGCATTGAGTTTTGTGGAGGTTTTTTCACTGCAAGGATGAGCGTGTTTTCTCTTGTATGTTATCAAACTGGCCTCATTAATTACCTACACCAACTCAATGACATCCCTCATGGAAGGACTAGTGATGTATTTTCAAGACAGAATGGTGAGTGATTTGGAGAAAACTGGTGTTCCCATTTATGTGTTGCCCTTGTCTTTGCTAATAGCAACAGATGTGGGTTTAGAACATACTGTTTGAGCAGCATGGTGAATCTCTTCAATGTATCTTGTCGATAATATAGAATGCTGCTACTGTGTGTCATTGGGGGCTGTAGGGGTGGGGAGGAGGGGAGAATGAAATTTTTGTGGATATGATTCCAAACAAGTAGGCTGTTTTACTCTGGATGAAATTCAGCTTTTGAGTGTCATTAGAACTGCACTCATCTCGTCAGCTGGGGACTATTTCATCATACCCCTAATTTGTGCAATGTAGATGATGATAATACCTGTTTCCATGCTATATGACTCTATGATGCTATGACTCTCTTTATGTTGTAGGTGGGAGTATATACTTGTACCATATTTTAAGTTAGGGATTGCAACAAAAAGACTGGTTATCAAGCCTTTCCCACATGCCATACCTTTGCCTCTCTAATATTTCAACAGACGGACTGGTTTAGTGATGATATGGCAGAAAATGAAACTTTAATTTCTGCTATTACTCAGGCAGCATTGAACAGACAGAGCAACAGTTTTATTCAGCTTATTCACTATAATAAATGTAATTTTGTCCTTGCAAAACTACTTTAAAGAGAAATGGTTCTCAAGTAGATCATGTTGCTTGGTCTCAAAAATAACTTCTATTTCACTTCAAGCGTTTGACTATCTTTCCTTTTTTTTATGTGGCATGATATAAAACTTTGCTTTATAATTCTCCCATGAAGTGCCTCTGAATGTTTAATGGCATTAAAGCCACTTATATAAAAACGACTTGTTGTTGTTATGGAGTCATGTGCAGCCAATTATATCTGAGGTTGTGCGATAATTGCGATTTGTTTCCTCTCCATTACAGAAATTTTGGCTAAGGTACGTGCTGCACTCTCTCAAGGAACTCAAGGTCTGATTGACTCCATTGGATATGCCATTCTACTGATTGGGGCCACTCCAGGGCTTTAAGATCAATTCCCATGGAGCTGTAATTTCTCAAAATATCAGCTGAGGCAAGTTACCCAGAAGACTTTGAGGTCTACATAATATAGGAGGTAGAAACAAGCTCCAAATATTGTTCCATCCATACACCGAACTATCATGAGAGGAGGATGACTTTAATTTCCACCAATCTATTATATGAGATGAGCAACAAAGTGCCTCTCCTGTAGGACATATGACCAGCGTAATAGTGGAAAGAAAAATAGGTGCAAACCACAATCTGAACACAATATGAAGCTACATCATGTATAATGTAGATACAAAATTGAATGATTAAAAACTTAACGTCACAAAATTTGGCTTCACAATGCTATGACTGACATTTTGAATATAAAATGGCATCTGTGCAACATACTCAGGCTTCTAATCTACTTTATTGTGATCCCAGTGTACACGACTCCAATTCCTAGTTAAAAACAGTGCCATACCATAACTTTTCTCTTCCTAACTAGCTATTGCACTGCTGAAATGACCAGGCTGAAATAAAGACACATTACAAATGAACTTTCCAAACCAGTATTATAAATCAATTCATCTAATACTCCATACAAATATCAACTAACCTCTCGTGCATTTTGTCCATTCTTAGTGCATGTCATTTTGTACATTCCTGGACTTGTTTTTAGGCAGTGTCACCTCAGTGGTTGTAACATAGCTGATGCTGATTTTATGTGGAGCAAGATGCAGATGGTCTTGTAGGATAACCTCAGGCACCTCTATATTTGAAAGACCTGACTTTATTCTGTGCCCTCTTGGCATGACAGCAGCAGTCTGTGCTACTTGGCTGACAGGAAACAGCCAATGCACTGACAAAGTGACAGAAATATGTAAAGTTGAACACTTCCATCTTGAGAGAAGTCAACAAGTTTGTCCTTTGTTAAGCGTGTAGTATATCGAAAGATCTCCCTGTAGGGCAGCAGAAGTAAAGTTATTTCAAGCAAAGTGCTACAAGAGCACGATGTAGTCCCTGAGCAAAAATGACCAAAATATAAAATTAGGCAACTCAAGGCTGAAATCAAGATAAAGGATAACTTGCAGCTGACATTTTTGGAAGGTTGGGCCAGTGATTTTTATTTTACAGTTAAAAGCAGCAAGAGCTACCAGATTAGAAAAACATAGTAAACAAAAGAAAACAGAGCAACCTGGAGTGGGACTCTGGTAGCAACATGTAATGGTTGGTGTTGCTCAGAGCGCAGACTGCAGCAACGGAGATGGATAAGTTTGACTCTCTTTTAGTTATCTTTCCAAATTTATTTTTAATTTTAAGTTAATGAGAATGACGCCTATGCGTGGTGACAGTACACATTTTTCACTATATTTTGTACTGAATGCACGTGATAATAAATGATTCAATTCAAATGATTCAATTCAAATCAAACCATGGGAACTAGTACATAGAACATAGAACATAGAAGAATACAGCGCAGTACAGGCCCTTCGGCCCTCGATGTTGCGCCGATCAAAGCCCACCTAACCTACACTAACCCACTATCCTCCATATACCTATCCAATGCCCGCTTAAATACCCATAAAGAGGGAGAGTCCACCACTGCTACTGGCAGGGCATTCCATGAACTCACGACTCGCTGAGTGAAGAACCCACCCCTAACATCAGTCCTATATCTACCCCCCCTTAATTTAAAGCTATGCCCCCTTGTAATAGCTGACTCCAGACGTGGAAAAAGGTTCTCACTGTCAACCCTATCTAACCCCCTAATCATCTTGTACACCTCTATCAAGTCACCCCTAAACCTTCTTTTCTCCAATGAAAACAACCCCAAGTGCCTCAGCCTTTCCTCATAGGATCTTCCTACCATACCAGGCAACATCCTGGTAAACTTCCTCTTCACCCGTTCCAGTGCCTCCACATCCTTCCTATAGTATGGCGACCAAAACTGCACACAATATTCCAGATGCGGCCGCACCAGAGTCTTATACAACTGCAGCATGACCTCAGGACTCCGGAACTCAATTCCTCTACCAATAAAAGCCAGTACGCCATATGCCTTCTTCACTGCACTATTTACCTGGGTGGCAACTTTCAGAGATCTGTGTACATGGACACCAAGATCCCTCTGCTCTTCCACACTACCAAGTATCCGACCATTAGCCCAGTAATCCATCTTTTTATTACTCTTACCAAAGTGAATCACCTCACACTTAGCTACATTGAACTCCATTTGCCACCTTTCTGCCCAGCTCTGCAGCTTCTCTATATCCCGCTGTAACCTGCCATATCCTTCCTCACTGTCTACAACTCCTCCGACTTTCGTATCATCCGCAAACTTGCTCACCCAACCTTCTAACCCTTCCTCCAGGTCATTTATAAAAATGACAAACAGCAATGGTCCCAAAACAGATCCCTGCGGAACACCGCTAATGACGGCACTCCGAGATGAACCTTTGCCATCAACTACTACCCTCTGTCTTTTTCCAGCCAGCCAATTCCTAATCTAAACCTCCAACTCACCCTCAATGCCATATCTCTGTATTTTCTGCAGTAGCCTACCATGGGGGACCTTATCAAACGCCTTACTAAAATCCATATATACCACATCAACCGCTTTCCCCTCATCTACCTCCTTAGTCACCTTCTCAAAGAATTCAATAAGGTTTGTGAGGCACGACCTGCCCTTCACAAAACCATGCTGACTATCCTTGATCACATCATTCTTATCCAGATGTGCATAAATCCTATCCCTTACAATTCTCTCTAAGACTTTGCCCACAACAGAAGTGAGACTCACTGGCCTATAGTTACTAGGATTATCCCTACTCCCCTTCTTGAACAAGGGAACCACGTTTGCTAGCCTCCAGTCCTCTGGCACTACTCCTGTAGACAAAGAGGACACAAAAATCAAGGCCAATGGCTCTGCAATCTCCTCCCTTGCTTCCCAGAGAATCCTAGGATAAATGCCATCAGGCCCAGGGGACTTATCTATTTTCACCCTTGCCAGAATTTCCAACACCTCTTCTCTACATATCTCAAAGCCATCCATTCTACTTATTCGTGCCCCAGTATTCATATCAACAACAATGTCCTGTTCCTGAGTGAATACTGACGAAAAGTATTCATTCAGTGCCTCCCCAATCTCTTCAGCCTCCACACGCAACTTCCCATTACTATCCTTGATTGGACCTATTCCTTCCCTAGTCATTCTTTTATTCCTAACATACCTATAGAAAGCCTTAGGGTTTTCCCTAATCCTACCAACTAAGGACCTTTCATGTCCCCTCCTTGCTGCTCTTAGCTCTCTCTTCAGGTCCTTCCGGGCTACCTTATAACTCTCAATCGCCCCTATTGAACCTTCACACCTCATCTTTACAAAGGCCGCCCTCTTCCATTTAACAAGGGATTCCAATTCCTTATTAAACCACGGCTCCCTCACACGACCCTTTCCTCCCTGCCTGATAGGTACGTACTTATCAAGGACACTCAATAGTTGCTCCTTGAACAAGTTCCACATATCAATTACGCTCTTGCCTTGGAATCTACTTTTCCAATCCACACATCCTAAGTCATGCCTCAACGCATCATAATTTCCCTGCCCCCAGCTATAACTCTTGCCCTGTAGTACGTGTTGATTTCTTTGAAGTAGATGAGAAAGAGCATCTTGTTATGCTGAATAGCTGGTGGATAAATGCTGTACCTGACAGCATGACATTCAAAGCTTCTGTGGTTTTGCGAAGTCGGTTTGTGATTTTTGGGTTCCCAGAGGTGTTGGTGTCCAATAATGCCTGTTAGTTTGTGTCAGAAAACTTTGAAATATTTTGGACTAAGAATGGAGAGAAACACACTCTCATGTCATGTACCATTCAGTTGCAAAGCGAAAAAGATGGTGACATAGTGATCGTATCACTAGTGATCACACTAGTAATCCACACCCAGTTTAATGCTCTGAGAACATGGGTTCAAATCCAACTATGACAGCCTAGTTAATAATAAATCTGGACTAGTGCCAATCATGGTCACTACTGTTGACTGTTATATTAAAAAATCTGGTTCAGTAATGTCCTTTAGGGAAAGAAATTTCCAATCCTTACATCGTCTGCTCTATATGTTACTCCAGAGCCATGGTAATGTGTTTCCTCTTAATTGTCCTCTGAAATGGACTAGAAAGCTATTTGACTCATGGGTAACTATGTATAGGCAATAAATTTGCCTTATTCTTGACGTTCACATCCCATAAAAGAATTCTCATTTTTAAGTACTGTTGCAGAAAGAAATGTGCACATTGTTAAATGTATTTGCTTGCTGCTAAGGCAGGCAATAATTTTGTTTCTCTTTGACACGGGTTTGGACAAATTTCTGTTTTCTGTCTGAATAACTCTATGGTCTACTCTAGGTTACTCGCTGTTAGGACAAGATGTAGTTTGCTTGAGCTTGATGTAAGAGCCAAGTAAGAGCAGAGAAAGGCAAAGGGAAGGATGAGTCATGATACATGATGCAGGAAACTTCAAGTGCCAGTTAAAAGGTCATGATTAATAAAAAGAAACAGAGCTGAGAGGAAGCATGTGGTTGGAGTCATTGTAAAAGAAAACTAGGTAAATTTGTATGCCGAGTGAATATTGTAGGGAAGCTCCACCTGGATAATCTTTTGAATGAGACATTCTGACAAAAAGAAACATTGAGAAATCTTATATTGTCTAAATCCTTCTTAAAGTTCAAAATTAAAATTACAAAGAAATTGTAGATTTGTCCATATCACAAGACTCTACCAATGGCACAGTGAGGCCTGGTCTTTCAAACAAATTAATCAATTACACAAACTAGAGTTTGTAGTCAAAGTTTAACATAATCAAAAATGTTGAGTGAACAAATTCATGCCAATTGAAATGGAAGAAGATATTCAAACAGAAGGAACCAGATAAATTCCATTATTTCATGTCAAATAATGCTTTTGTTCAATACATACCTGTGTTAAAGAAAACCCAATGGTTTACTATTGTGAATTACACTGAAAGTATTGGTCAAAATAGCTGTGATTATAACAGGAACAAACAGGCAGACCAACCTGTCAATTTCCAGGTATTATTGATGTTTATTTAGTCATCTTATTTTCTAGAAATTTATGCATGTATACTCTGCAAACTTTAATTATTTTTATAAGTAGGGAGGGACTGCAATACATTGCAAATGGGCTATACTAAGTTTGTTCACAAAAAGGTACTTATTGTGAGTTCTTAATTGAATTCCTGATGTTTTCTAGGTTTCTATAGGTTCAAACAGTTATAATGTCTAGTAAGGTTTTAAGTTATTTTCTGTATTGCCTTTAGTGTTGAAAAAATGTAAGTTCAGACAGTCATAATGTGTAGTGAGGCTTTGGGTTATGTCCTTCATTGCTTTTAATGTTGGAGAAATATACAATAGTGTTGGAGACAAAGGTAATATTTAAGCAGATGAAAATATAGCAGTGGTTATCTGTGTACAAATTTGTCTTGCCAGTGGTAAAGGAAAATCTGCCTTCCTGGCTCATAGTATAAGCTGCAGCTAATTCCTCAGGATCCTCATGTCTATTCTGTTCTGAGTTGTAGAATTGTGGAGGGCAAGCTGCTCCAATAACGGGGACATGTTTAGGAAAAAATGTACTAATTATCCTAATATATCTTGACAGCAAAGACTATCCTTCAGGCTCCTTTTTTTCCTGTCAATGAATGCTCAAGTAGTCCTTGTTGTAATGTCCTTCAGTTTATGTACTTGCAGAGGAGTGGTCATCATCTAAGTAGGCAAAGAGTAAACCTTTTGTTCAAAACCTTATCTGCACTGGATTGACTTGTCAGAATAGTTAAGGAAGTATATGAGTACAGACAGGTGATGCCAACAGCCTGCAAATGTGGAAATCACATGGACAATGATAAGTAGAACTTGCATTGCACTAGAACATTAAAAGGTAGGAGCTCGTAGTGGCACATAAACACCACTTGTTGAGCCTAGCTTTCATGGCTCTAGCAATATATTGCCCAGCAGTCATTCCTTGTAAATTATATTTGTGTACTGGGGAATATATGCCCATTTTGCAGGGGATGGGTGAATGATGGGGAGGTGGGTAATGAGAAATTATGCAAAGGAGAATTCTGCCTCAAAGGAACCAATGGTAGTAGCACCGAGAATGGTGGCAACTCCCTGCTTTGAACTGAATTATTTGCCTCTTCCTTCAGCCGATATGGTAAGATGCCACTAGATGGTGCTGTAGTTGAAACAATTTAGTCACACACTGGGGTGTGGATCCTGAAACTGCCATTACTTATTTCTTTTCATACATATAAGCAAGTTATTAGCAAAGATATTTAACCAAGATAAGCTTCTGCAACAAAGGTTCATTATTTAATACTATTCCACAAGGCTGTCACCACCACATCTATATGGATCTCCTTAGAAAGTCCAAACTTTCTTCAATTTAACAAAAACTACCTTCTTCAACTTTCTTTTTATCATGTCATCTTTGTAGTCCTGAATGCATTAATGTTCCTGGCTGCTATTTTCATCATCGCCAGTGATGCACAACGTTCATAAGTTGTTCACCGCTTCCTCACCCACATCACATCTGATGCTTTGAAAACCTTGGCAAATTTAGTAACTCTGCCACCACCTCCAGCTCCAGAACGCTGATCATGTTTTAATTACCATGCTTCTTAACCTCTCCACAGACCCTCATCCCTATGCTAGTCTTAGCTACAAGTCATGGAGAATTCTTGTATGTTCACCCATAATAAATACTTATCAAAGTCCATTCCAAACTTCAATGGTGTCTGTGTCTCAGGAAATAGTAGAATTATTAATACTCTGCTGCTCAGAGGTGACCATTTGGAGAGTGGTAATGTCACTAGGCTAGTAATTCAAAGGCCCAGTTTAATGCTGTAGGAATATCAGATTAAATTCCATCGTGCCAGTTGGTGGAATTGAAATGATTAATTAATCTGGAATGTAAAGCTAAATCCAGTAAAGATGACCATGACAAGTATTTTGAATTGTCATTACAAACATATCGGGTTCACCAATATTTGGCCTGCGTGTGACTCCGGACTCCATGCTGACTCTTAAATGCAGAGGTGAGTACTGAATTACACTGGCGCAAGTATCTAAAGCCATATGTCATATAATATTCTCACGGAATACAGGAAGAACTAGCCATTTGGATACAGAACTGGCTCAAAGGTAGAAGACAGAGGGTGGTGGTGGAGGGTTGTTTTTCAGACTGGAGGCCTGTGACCAGTGGAGTGACACAAGGATCGGTGCTGGGTCCTCTGATTTTTGTCATTTACATCAATGATTTGGATGCAAGCATAAGAGGTACAGTTAGTAAGTTTGCAGATAGCACCAAAATTGGAAGTGTAGTGGACAGCGAAGAGGTTTACCTCAGATTACAACTGGATCTTGATCAGATGGGCCAATGGACTGAGAAGTGGCAGGTGGAGTTTAATTCAGATAACTGTGAGGTGCTGCATTTTGGGAAAGCAAACCTTAGCAGGATTTATACACTTAATGGTAAGGTCCTAGGGAGTGTTGCTAAACAAAGATCTTGGAGTGCAGGTTCATAACTCCTTGAAAGTGGAGTCACAGGTAGATAGGATAGTGAAGAAGGCGTTTGGTATGCTTTCCTTTATTGGTCAGAGTATTGAGTACAGGAGTTGGGAGGTCATGTTGCAGCTGTACAGGACATTGGTTAGGCTGCTGTTGGAATATTGCATTCAATTCCGATCTCCTTCCTATCGGAAAGATGTTGTGAAACTTGAAAGAGTTCAGAAAAGATTTACAAGGATGTTGCCAGGGTTGGAGGATTTGATATATAGGGAGAGGCTGAACAAGCTGGGGCTATTTTCCCTGGAGCATCGGAGGCTGAGGGGTGACCTTATAGAGGTTTACAAAATTATGAGGGGCATGGATAGGGTAAATAGGCAAAGTCTTTTCCCTGGGGTTGGGCAGTCCAGCACTTGAAGGCATAGGTTAGGGTGAGAGGGGTAAGATATAAAAGAGACCTAAGGGACAACTTTTACACTCAGAGGGTGGTGCGTACATGGAATGAGCTGTCTGAGGAAGTGTTGGAGGCTAGTACAATTGCAACGTTTAAATGGCATCTGGATGGGTATATGACTAGGAAGGATTTCAAGGGACACTGGTTAAGTGCTGGCAAATGGGACTAGATTAAATTAGGATATCTGGTTGGCATGGACGAGTTGGACTGAAGGGTCTGTTTCCGTGCTGTATATCTGTATGGCCCTATGATTCTAGTGTTCCTCTATTATGCTAGACTAGGCACACTCTGAAATTTCCTACACTTAATGTTGGTGGCAGCAACTTTCATTGTAAATAACAGCCCATAGACCATGGTAAGCTGGTACACCCAAACAACAAATCGCATAGACAAGGTGGCAATCAATTGCTGTCAATCCCCCACCTTGATGGAGGGGTAGCTGAGCTGACGTTGATGGAATCTCCCTGGTGTGTCCACAACTAGATCCCCTGCTTGGTGCAGTGTTGGCTGTAATTGTTTGCCTACCTGTCACTACCACCCTCCAGCAAGATCTCTCGGAGGTGGGAATACATCAGGATGCTGCTCCCTCGTGCAGTTTTCAAACCATGCTCCCCACCCCACCTCTCAATCCACCTCGACAGGGCCAAGAAGATCCTGCCCATACAATGCACAAAGTCACCACTGCACGTGGAACCTCAAAGGGACATTGCCTACGTTTGCATAAAATAGTTTATTGATCCCTGGAGAAGTCTACATTGCTGGGTTATTGCTGAGTAGACAGTTGCCGTTTTGGAGTTTGCAAAACACAGCAGGGAGGAGAATATATTTTTCACAATGACTATTTTTCAGTTCACAGACCCCTGTGAGTGGGCTAATTGAGCATCCTGCTGAACTACTGATTTCTCGGCTGCAGCTGTCTTCAGTGTATGCGCGATGGAAACTAGCAAATAAGCAGAATTACAATCAACACTAAATGCCCAGGGCATGATTGGGAATGAGCTCTGAAGTGGTTCCTGAACTTGAATAATACAAATTCAGAACCAGCTGAACTTGTCTCAACTAACTCTGAGAGGATTTTTCTTTTGATTTGAGTGATCCTCAGATAATGAAGATGTCAGAGTCAACACAAAGGCTGAGAAATTCTAGCACAACATAAAATGAGTGTGTGTGCGTGGGAACAGGCTGCTGTCAGTATCCCAAGCAGCCTATAACATTCGTACTGTGAGCTCATCATAATGAGACACGCAACACATAGACACTATCTGTGATATTCAATGGTTATACACATCCTAGGATGAATTTCAGGGAAGTCCAACAGCAAGCAGGGATTTGGCAAATTGGAGTTGCTCAGGCCCAATTGATCCTCATTTAATAAGAAAGTAGAGGCCGTCACAAGAACAAGCAAATTGGCTGGTGAACAGCAGCAGGAATTGAAGGCAGAACCTGGATCTGGCTTACATTGTTGAGTGGGAAATGTACTGGCTGCAATTTGGGAGGCTCAGACCATTATTTAGAATTGGGGGTGGCGGGAGCTAGGGAAGATGCAGTCTGGAGGAATACTCTTGCCTACTCCTCCCAAAGAACTTGTGGCTTGACAGTTCATACTGACATTAAATTCTAAATATCACCACAGCCTCCTGCTCAGGCCTCTTAAGATTCTGCTGACATAATTGTAGCTTATCTGCATAGTTAAAACAGAATGTTGCTTCCTGCTTCTATGTATTCTGTTCATTTGGAGGCAGCTCCATGATAACACATTGGTAACAGCCTCCGATGTTCCTTTCTCCTCCAACAGTATGACCACCCACTGGGCTCCTGACATACTAGAGGGCCTGTTTTAACTTGAATAAAATTGAATTGTTGGATACAAATAATGGCTATTTTGTCTTTTCACTACCTTAAACAGTGACCCACTCTACATTGGTGTGTGGCCGTTGAGGCAGGAAACCCCGGTGCAAAAATCGCCAGCCAGAGAATGTTCAGTAAGCCTGCCATGGAACTGAGGTCCAGTTCTCTCCCACCCTGCTCCCAGGACCAATGGGGAAAGTAATGCAGCTGTTACTTCTGGTGCACAGAATGTCTTGATGATGTGTCTGGAACAGTGATGGATTTTAAAGAAGAAGACCTCACTTCTTTCAAGGCTGTAACCAAAACGTAGCCCGTGGAGTAAATGTTAAGCATTACTTTGGGCTTGCCAGCTGGTTTGGGACCCTGTGTGTGTGTGTGTTGCTGCAGGTGACATTGTTAGGTGCTACCCTATAATTCTCTTTAAAAATATTTGTGAAGAAACTAACTTGACTTTAGTTTCCTGCTTTCTGTCTCTCCCTTATTGAAGAGAGGTTTTATAATTTCAATGCTTGAATCTGTTGTGATCTTTTCAAAATGTAGAGAATCTGGGGGGATCCAAGAGGATCACGTTGCAGAGCTCTGCACTGCAGCACAATTGGGCAAACTTTTAACCCGCCCAACCCACAATATCCTGGGACTCTGGAAAGGTTGTGAAGTCCCAGGAAATTGTTGAAAATCAACTTACCTGGGTTTTCGCTGTCCAGGAATCCAAAGAAAGGAGGAGGGGCATCCAAGGCCAGGCCCACAGTCCAGCTGGCAGGCTCCTCAGACTCGATGACTTACCAGGCCCTAATGAAGGAGCTCGCGAAATCTCGCGAGATGTTGGGTAAGCAGATAGAGGAGAAGCTGGCCCCGATCTCTATCATGCTGCAGAAGCATGAACAGCAGCTGGGAGACCTGGAGAAAAGGACGGATGACGTTGAACACAGAGTCACCATGGTGGAAGCTGATACCAGCTCATAGGGATCCCAATATATCTGCTCATATATCTGGGGTCAAAATTACATAAGATTTTGTTGTACGTGGACACTGTCCTTTTTTTTTGTCAAATCAGCAGTTTCAGTGCCTCGCCTGATACAATGCATCAGTGCATTTGACACCTTTTCAGGGTACAAGATTAACTTTGCAAAATCAGACACTATGCCTATGGGTGGTCTTACGAAGATGCTAGGTCTTGAGGGTGAATACTGGTTCCCATTTAACTGGTCACAGGGGAGTTTTGTGCATTTGAGGATTTTCATTACTCCAGTTCTGGATCGGTTGTTCAAAGCTAATTTTGTTCAATTATTTGACAAAATCAACAAGACCTTCAAAGATGAGAGGCCCACTTCCAGTCTCATGGCTGGGTCGGATAGCGCATATTAAGATGAATATTCTCCCCAATTTGTTGTACCCTATGCGGATGCTCCCCATGAATTTCGATAAGCAAACATCCAGGAGACTGAACGGCTGGTTCAGCTTTTATTTGGCATCATAAGCGGCCCCTCATTAAATTAGCTAAACTGCAATTGCCTCACAGATTGGGGGGAGTGGACCTTCCAGACATTAGAAGCTACCAACTAAGCTCACTTTTATCTTACAGGCAATTGGGCTTGTGGAGACCCTCTTTCGATACGGTTAGATATCGAAGCCTCCCAGGCAGGGTGCCCCCTTACTACCTTACTGTTTTTGGACACAATGAGGACAGTTAGGGAATATTGCCATAACCCAATATTTACCAACACTGTTAAAGCATGGAGGGTAATTCGGCAGAGGGAAGGCAATATGGCAAAACACCTTCTCTTACACGACAAGTTGGTATGCCAGATTTTCAAGTGGGGATGATAGATTCAGGATTCAAACGTTGGGCAGCTAGGGGTGTGTCTTGCATTGGTGATTTATTTGAGGGAGACACAATTATGTCCTTCGATCAGTTAGCACGGAAATATGAGCTATCTAACAGGGACCTCTTTTGTTTTTGTCAAGTTAGGGATTTTACTTTTGACTGATCCCTCGAAATCCGACTTAGAGAGAGTCGGGTGCTCAGTGCTAAGAGTACATTTTCTGTCAGCACTTTATATCATCAATTGGGGGACCTCCCTCAGATGAGTTCAGTTGAGTCTGCAGGGTGTGGGAGATAAAGCTAGGTGTTGAGATCTCCTCAGAGGCATCGGAAGATATTTGGCAAAACGCAAAAAAGAAATCAATTTGCAGTAGGACCCATGCTTTGCAATTGCGGATTCTCCACAAGGTCCACTTGGTTCCGGATCATTGTCAAAATTTAAACCAGGGGTATCTTCAACATGTCCCAAATGCAAGGTCTGTACAGGCACTCTTACCCATTGTCTCTGGTCCTGTGGTAAGCTTCAAACATACTGGAGTGCTGTGGCAGGTGCAATGGAGGTGATTTTGGGTGTAAGGACGGAGAAGGACCCGATCTCTCTTTTTCTTGGCCTGCCCAGTGTGTTCCCTGCAGATATGCAAAAGAAAAAACTTTTCAACATCCTCACTTTCTGCGCAAGGAAGAGTATTTTGTTTGGTTGATATCTGAAAACCTCTGGGCCTGTCGGGTTGACGAAAGATTGCTTTAGAGCATATCCCCTTAGATTTTCTCACAAGTATGGTACACCACAAAACTAAGATTTTCTATAAAAACATGACAGCCCTTTTTGGAATAACTGGACACAGATTTATCTGCCACACTAATATGGGCTTTTAGATAGCCATAACGATTGTGCTTTACAAGTCCAATATCCAGAGATGGGAACTGCGAACGTATGAGTGTTTTGTTTGGCTGAGCTGAGTTATTACTATTTATTAGTTTGTTGTTGGTTATTATTTATTTAGTTAAGTAGTTAGTTGGGTTTTTTTTAATACATATTTTTCTATATATGTTTATACATTTGTATATGAGGGCAGTTTGGGTTTTTTTTACTTTTTTGAGTGTTCTTTCTTTGTATTGTTTTGAAATGTATTGTTTTGTATTTGTTGTAATATTAAAAAATCTATTTTTCAATAAAATTGATTTTTAAAAAAAGTGTAGGGAATCCACTATTTTAGGTGCCTTCTTTTTAATCATTCAAGGGATGTGATTATCACTGGCTAGGCCAGCATTAATTACCATTACTAATTGCCCTTAAGAAGATGGTTAGCCGCCTTCCTGAACTGTCACAATCCATCTGGTGTCGTTTCCCCCATAGTGCTGTTAGGACAGGCGCGCCAGCGGCAATGAGGAAAATGGTACTAAATTTCTAAGTCAGGATGGTGACCTGGAAGGGGACTTGCATGTGGTGGTGACCTCATGTATCTGCTGCCTTTGTCTTTCTAATTGGACATGGTTGTGTGTTTGGAAGGTGCTGTTTAAGTATCTTCGGTAAATTTCTGCAAAAGCATCTTGTAGACACTACGCACTGCTAAAACTAAACTTTGGTGGTGGAGGGAGTGGATGCTTGTGGATGCGGTGCCGATCAAGTGAGTTGGCTTGTCCTGGCTGGTGTCAAGTTTGTTGAGCGTTGTTAACTGTTTATTTTATATTTCTTGCTGGTTTTATCATATATTTTAATTTCTGCCTCTTTATTATTTTAGTCTTTTTTTGCTTGTATCCAAAATTTTCCCAACCTCCTACCAAACTTTGCAGCATTGAATACCTTTTATTTTGAGTTGATATCATCTTAAACTTTCTGAGTTAGCCATATATGCTGGATCCATCTTTCGTACTCAAGGGCCTCTTCCTTTGTTGATTTCTGTGAAATATCTTTTTAAATGCTCTTGCTCTTCCATTGACCTATGTTTTTATTCTTTTCACCCAAATCTGAAGTCAACTTTGTCTTCATACCTTTTGCAATTGGCAAAATGGCAATTATGGCCCCTCTGCCAATTCAGTGCCTGCTCATGCCAATCTGTGACCCCACTTAGCTCCTAACTGTCCCTATGCCAATTCATTGTCTCAACAATGGAAAACCTCAGGAACCAAATTGAGTTTAAATTAAACAATATTTTTAAAATATATTAAAAATATTATTTTATACATATATTCATAACGTCACATCAAAGACAGCTACTCTTTTAATAACCCATTAATTCTACCATGAAATCACAGAAGTATGACAATAATAGTTTGTGGAAAGCAGATTAAAAAACGAATAATGCTATGAATATAGCTCTTAGGATTATGTTAAGAAACAGAAGTCAAAATTGATCAATCTGATTTCTTTTTCAGGTCTTGGATATGGCAGTCAGTTTTCTTCAATTTTTACAGGGTAGATGATTTAAATAACTTGACAGCTTGAACACTATGGACACTATATAGTCGTTAAGAGTATTTATATCTATTCTAAAAATTCATAACTCATAAATTGCAGCATAGGACACTTGTACTAGTGAAAATGGGGTCTGATTGGATGTAGCACTCAGTACTATTGGGTATGCTGAGTTTGGGGTTCCCCCGGTCCTCTACTTTTTGTCATTTACATAAATGAGTTGGATGCGAGCCATAAGAGGTACAGTTAGTAAGTTTGCAGATGACACTAAAATTGGAGGTGTAGTGGACAGCGAAGAGGGTTACCTCAGATTACAACAGGATCTGGACCAGATGGGCCAATGGGTTGAGAGTGGCAGATGGAGTTTCATTCAGATAAATGTGAGGTGCTGCATTTTTGGAAAGCAAATCTTACCAGGACTTATACACTTAATGGTAAGGTCCTAGGGAGTGTTGCTGAACAAAGAGACTTTGGAGTGCAGGTTCATCGCTCCTTGAAAGTGGAGTCGCAGGTAGATAGGATAGTGAAGAAGGCGTTTGGTATGTTTTCCTTTATTGGTCATAGTATTGAGTACAGGACATTGGTTAGGCCACTGTTGGAATATTGCATGCAATTCTGGTCTCCTTCCTAACGGAAAGATGTTGTGAAACTTGAAAGGGTTCAGAAAAGATTTGCAAGGATGTTTCCAGGGTTGGAGGATTTGAGCTATAGGGAGAGGCTGAACAGACTGGGGCTGTTTTCCCTGGATGATCGGAGGCTGAGGGGTGACCTTATAGAGGTTTACAAAATTATGAGGGATATGGATAGGGTAAATTGGAAAAGTCTTTTCCCTGGGGTCGGGGAGCCCAGAACTAGAGGGCATAGGTTTAGGGTGAGAGGGGAAAGATATAAAAGAGACCTAAGGGGCAACTTTTTCACGCAGAGGGTGGTACATGTATGGAATGAGCTGCCAAGGAAGAGGTGGAGGCTGGTACAATTGCAATATTTAAAAGGCATTTGGATGGGTATATGAATACGAAGTGTTTGGAGGGATATGGGCTGGGTGCTGGCAGGTGGGACTAGATTGGGTTGGGATATCTGGTCGGCATGGACGTGTTGGACCAAAGGGTCTGTTTCCATGCTGTACATCTCTATGACTCTATGAATCTATGTTACCTCCTGGAGAAATGGGTTTTGCCCTGTGTTGGGTTGGATTTTCCAAATTCAGAGTTAACCTTCCATTTTAGATATGACACACAGACACACAGACACACAAAATTGCATAAAAATACCAAAGGGACAAAAGTGTTTCTCTGGGAGAGAAGGGATCAAGGAAACTCATGGGAGTGTTTTTGACTAGCCTTGTTTCCTTGAACAACTTACTTCAATTGACCTATTGTTTGCTTTCAGGGATAGGTTGTGTTCGACCAGAAGTTTAATCTGTTATTTTTGTAACTTACTTCCATTTCGATTTGCTTTGAAAGAAAAATTGAAAAGACAAACAAGTTACAAAAATATTGATTAAAATGTTGCGGTAACATTTTAGTTTTTGCCAGAGTCCAGTCATTTTCCAATAAGCATGATATGCCAGCAAAAAGGTTAACATACTTTTCTTTTTCAGATCTAGAAAACTGCAAACAGAGCTAACTCTCCTTTGAGAATGTGTGCCCAGTGGAAATTCATTTATGACATTAAGTCAATCCAACAAAAAGTCAAAATGCAGCAGGAATTTTTCACAGTTCTAAATGCCAAACAGTGGGAAAAGGGACAAAGGTAGGAACCACACACTGGAAGGTAAATCCAAAATAAACTCTCAAAACCCAGAAAACCACTCAATCTTCACTGTTACAATTTCATACCATCCAATGAGATCAGCATTTAATGACAAATTCTGACCATCCCTAACTTTTATGTCTGTTTGTGAGCGTTACCTCCAGTTCCTAGGAATGTTCACACTATTGTGTCTATTATCTCAAGGTGTCAGCCTCGGCAATTGTCCAGTCTTTGGTACCATCTCTCTATCTAAGGAAATTGATATGTCTCTCCTCATTCTTTCCATGAAAAGATATAATTTAAATACTTAATACTGCACTTAATACTCTGCATTAAACCTCACCAGCCACATGTGTTCACATTCCACTCACATCTTTATATCCTCCTCACAGTACCTCCAAGTTGTGTGTCCTCTTCAATTTTTGAAACTGTGCCCTGAATACCCAAGTCTGGATCATTAACATATATCAAGAAGAGCAGTCCTCCTGTTACTGACCACTGGGAAGCCCTAAGTATGTCCCTTCTCTAGTCTGAGAAACAACTGCTCACATGTACGCTGTTTTTCAACATGAAGCCAACTTCACATCTATCCCACGAATGACCCTTTCATTACATGGGCTTCACCATTGCTTGCAAGCCTATAATGTGGGACTTCAATAATACCTTTGGGAGTCCATCAAATGAACTACATTACTCTCATCAATCCTTGCTGTTAGTTAGTCAAAAAACTACAATCAGATTGTTTAGACATAATTCGCTTGGATAAATAAAATTATCCATTTTAGTCAGAGGAATTAAAATACAACTTATTGTCCAAATGGAGAGAAACGTCAGAGTGCTTTGATAAAGAAAGATCCAGATGTCCTTGTGCACGTATCACACAAAACTAGCACATAATAAGTAAGGTAAATTGAATTTTGGCATTTATTGCTAAAGGAATAAAATACAAAAGTAGGGAAGTATTTCTGCAACTGTACAAGGCATCAGTGAGATCACGCCTGGATATTGCTTGTAGTTTTGGTCCTGTTAATTGAGGAAGGATGTAGTTGTATTGGAGGCAATTCAGATGAGGTTCATTGGATGCATTTGAGAGATGAAGGATTTGTCTTGTGAAAAGAGATTGAGAAGTTTAGGCCTACACTCTCTAGAGTTTGAAAATTAATTGAGACATATCAGATTTGAAAGGGAATTAGCAGAGTGGACTTAGAAAGAATGTAGGGCAATCCAGTGGTCATATTTTTTAGGATAAGTAGAAAAAAGACAGAGGGGAAGATAAATTACTTCTCTCAAAGGGTCATAAATCTGTGGAATTCTCTACCCCAAAGTACAGTGGATGTTGGGAAATTGAATAGGAAAGGGACAGATTTTAATTTTAAATGGGGTTGAAGGATTATGGGGACCAGGCAGGAAAGTGGAGTCAAGGCCAAGATGAAATCAACCATGGTTGCATTAAAAGGCAAAGCAGGCTCCAAGGAGTGAATTGCCTACTCCAGTTCTTATGTTACCCTGAAATCTTTTTTAAAAAAAATCAATGCTGACTTTCTTTAATAAAGTTATACTGGTTTGAGTAACCGTTAAATTTTAACCTGGAAATTAATTGGTCAAGAAAATGCCCTTAAAATAGCTTCAGAAACTCCTTTTCAGTCCATTATGTTTTTCAAATTGCAGTCCACATTACAATATTTAAAATTCCTCATCATGCCACATCTTCATAGTTCTCGATCTACTCTTCCACTTTTCTGTAAATTTGCTCCTCTATTTCTTTCTCACTAAATGGTAGCAGATAAAAAAGAACAAGTAGTGCACTGGTATCTTTCATTAGTCTATTATAGCATAATGTTATAACACATTATAACATAAAAAAGGACGTGAAGCAGATACAAATTGTACAAAGCTGTACAACTCATATAAAAACAGGACTTTACAATGGTTGAAGTTGTTGTGTGGAAAATCACCAGTCTCAGAGTCAAAGTCATGGTTCAATGACAGAGTTTATTGTTCAAGGGGAGAGAAAGATACCAACAGCACAGGGGTCAGCTGCAATTCTTCTCTCAACCTGCAGCACATGTCAAGATACTTTTATACATTTTGTGATATAATAGGTTAGTGATGAGGTTATTGTCTCTGTAACATTGTTTGTTTGTTGTAAACATTACAGAATCATTGATAGTTTTGATGCAGTCATTGTTAGTTCCAGCACAGCCTTTGTTAATTTCAGTGGGGTCGTTGTCAGTTTCAGCGCAGACGTTGTCAGTTTCAATTGTCTATGTGGAAGTCCATTGCTGTAGTAATGGGCACTAATCATTCTTCCTGAGAAGGATGATTACTGCAGCCTTGGTGATAAGCACTTCGTCTTGATTCTGTATCAAACCATTAGCATTTTTATCAAAGGTGTTGGCTGGACCCAGACACTTCAGCGGGCAGTATGTGCTACATATGTGTATTCTCACCCCCACCCACCTTAAACTAATCAACTAGGTTGTGAGTGCATTGTGCTAGCATTCTGGTGGCCCCAGGTAGTATCTGTGTTTGCTCTGCTGTCTCTCTCCATATTGCATGTCGTGGCCAACTTATGGTTCAGCGGCCATCTTGGTGTGTGTCGGTGTGCCTAGTGTCATCCTGCCCTATGCCGTCTCCCACTTCACTCACCCCTTTTGTGGTCAAGGAGGCGATTTCGGAGATCTCCTGCAGACCACCCAATTTACATGTAGAGGTAGGTCATCTCTAGAACCTTCTCCTCCCGAGGGGTATCATGGTGTGCTAATTTCATTAGGGGCTCTTCTGTGGTGACACTCGCTGCTGGTACAGTTCTTGTCAGTAGTGCCTTACAGCAGAGCTTTAAACACCCGAGGCCCACACAGAATACTAGCATGAGTGCAATGAGGAGAACTATCCCGTGTGCCAAATCGAGTCCCCAAGATTTACCTATCAACTAATTTAGTCAGCTGTCTGCTGTGTGTAGATTCTGAGTTAAGCCACTTCCAGAGCTTTTGAGGTATTATTGCCTAAGACAGTCAGGGCACGTACAAGGTAATTTCGTTTTTTTAGCACTGATGACCCTTGCTGTGCCCTCCAAAGATAGAGATCCCAAGAATCCAGATCCCAATGATGACCCCAAAGTGGTGAGGACCTGCCAGTCAGCACAGAGCTCCTGACTGATGGAGCGGGTCACTACTCTTCTCCAGACATGTCCCCTGCTGAGGCATGGTACAGTAAGGGGTGCAAGCAGGTTTGGGAGGTCTGTGGTGTCTAACACCCAAGTCCTCTTAAATATCAAAACAATTCCCTTCACTGCTCAGTAACATGCATTGTCCTGTCCTTCCATCTGTCTGTCCACCCACATCACCCCTGATCCCCCGGGTGCCGCCCCCAGCTGGTAAGTATCGAACGGGTATGTCCATGTGGCAGAGCTGATGTGGGTGCCATTGCACTGACCACATATGAACTGTCTGCCCGTGGTCACATTCACGCATGCCTACTCGCTGCAGGTGCAGGTAAACTGTCTACTGGTAACTGTACAGTGCTGATAAAGGCACTGAGTCTGGATGCATGAGTCATTTTTGGGAACTAGGGCATAAACGCTTCCTCATCCATGCTGGTGGTCCTGCTCAGCTGCACACATCTACCCTGGAGTCCCCATTTGTATTTTCCTATCTGCCCATTACACGGCGCTCCCGAAGGTTTACTGTATACAGGTTGTGAGGGGTCCACACCGGGATGGTCACAAATAGGGATTTGACTGATCATGCAGACAGTTCGGTTCCCATGTAAACTTAGGTGGGTTTTAAAGAAGAGGTTATCTTCAAAGTCTGACATGCTCCTGACAGTTGCGACACTTAAACACAGTGAAATACATACAGGTATGTACATTTTGAAGTTAAATAAAATTATCAGTTAAAGTCTTTGTTTTCGTCAGGAGGTGCAGTCATGCTTCTGTGTGGTTTGTCCAGTTGTGTTTTCGGTAATCCCCCCGGGATGGTCATCTTGTCCGCCGTCCCTATCTGCACCTGGGGAATGGTCAATGACATTAGTTTGGTCACAGGAGTCTTCAAACAGTTTTAGTTGGGTCCAGTGCTTCCATGTGCCTTGTCCTTTAATATCTAGGCAGGCACAGGTGTCTCCACTTATTACCACGTCATATGGCACATTCCATTTTGGGACAAAGCCTGGTTTGTCGGGCAGTGCTCACACCAGGTCACGGCTTCCTGCTGCTGGGACCTCAGGGAAGATATTGAGCTCCCCTGCCTTGTCCTTTTTGTCCTGGTTATCAATTACAGATTTCCGCATCCCTTTCAATTGGGCGCTTAATTCTATCACATATCGCCAAATTTTGTCTTTTAGTGGACCCAGATCGGTGCCACCTGTGATTAGTGTCTCTGGCAATTGCATTGCTCACCCGGTCATTAATTCATATGGAGTTAGCCCAGTCACCTGACTCATGGTGGATCTTAATCTCATTAGTCTAGCTGGCAGCACTTCAGCCCATGTTCTGCCTGAAGTTTGCATGGCCTTAGCTAAAGTATTTTTGAGCCTTCCATTCATTCTCTCTACCATCCCTGAGCTCTGGGGGTGATAGGGAATGTGAAAATTTTGTCTAATGCCGAGTAATTGGCAGACAGTCTTCATGACCTTGCCTGTAAAATGTGTCCCTTGGTCGGAGTCAATCTGGAGGAGCAGTCCTCACCTTGGGATTACCTCGTCCGCTAATATTCTGGCTATAGTGGTCGCAGTGCAGCTTTTGGTTGGGAATGCCTCTACCCACCGGGTGAATTGGTCTATGATGACCAGGCAGTACGTTTTCCCACGGGAATGTGGTAGTGGCCCTGTAAAATCTATCTCAAGGAGTTCCCAGGGTCCCTTAGGTCTGGGCTGGTGTCCCACCCTAACTCTTATGGGTCTCCCTGGCTTATGTTGTGCACAAATCATGCATCTGTGACAGTGCTTGGCCACATCTCTTCCCATTCCCTTCCACCACCGCTCTCTCCCTAGGTGTGCTATCATGGTCTCTCTACCTGTAGGGGAGAGCCCATGGTGCAGTTCAAGCAATGTGTTCTGTATACATGCTGGTGCTACCATCTTGTCTGCTCACCTCCAAACACCATGCTCCCCTTTGAATGCCCCCTGCAGTCCCCATTACTATCTCTCTCTCTTCCCATGGGGTGTCCTCCTGCAACTGCTGAATTTGGATAGCATCTTTTGCTAATTCAATAACGGCTATTGCAGCCTCATCAATGGCTTCTTGCTGTAGGGCTTTCTGAGCTGCTCGGCCTGCTGCATGGTTTCCTTTGAATTTTAGCCAACTTAGACTCTCCCTTGCTGGCTCCTTTTGATGGGCTTTTATTTTTATTACCGCAGCCTCTTTTGGCTGTTCACTGGCACAAAATAGTGTCTGAATTCTTAATTGGTGTCTGATAGGGGCTCCCCCCTCAGTGGTGAACCCTCTTCTACCCCATGCCACCATGTAGTCACGGACTACACTGAAGGCATATTGACTGTCCGTATATATATTCACGGGTTTTCCTTTTGCTAGTTCCAGTGCTTTGGTGAGTGCTACCTGTGCGGACTGACTTCCATCAATCCTTCCAGACATAACTGTTTTTAACTTATCATTTCCCACAGCCTATCCTATTCAGAGCAACCCTGTTACAAATTTTCATGATCTGTCCACGAAGAGGGTCTCCTCCGCTGTGTCTCGGGGTTATCCTTTACTGTCCCCCTATCTTCATCCCCATCTATATCCCCACAGTTGTGCAGTACCCCGTCTCTAGAATTCCCACAGCTAGGTTTTCTCCCGTATCCCTAACTATTACCACAGTCTGACTTGGAGGTAAAAGAACTGCCTCCCACTTTGCCTTTCTCATAATGGAGACGGCCCTCAGTTTCCCTGTGTTTAGCATCTCTACTAGGGTGTGTTTAGTGTGGAAGATGATATTTCCTGTCATTGCTAGGGGCTCACTGACCCTTTTGGCCCAAGCAGCACAGTCTAAGGCTGCTATGCACCTGGGCAACCCGGTGACTAGTGGCTCTTCTGTAGTTGAGTAGTACCCTACAGGCCTTCTCCTGCTACCATGGTCTTGGGTGACCACTGCGGAGTAAAATCATCCCTCATTATTACAGCAGATGTGAAAATCCTTGCTGGGTCTGGCAGCTCTTGCCTGGCGACTGATATGAGTCGAGTTTTAAGCTGGCTGTATGCCTCCTCCTGTTCTGATGCCCAGGTTACAGGTTCCAAGGCGGGCTTACCTCCTTTAATTAATCTCTGGATTGGTTCAGCCAATTTTGCGAACTCGGGTATAAAGCTCTGACTGTAGTTGAATAGCCCCGTGACCTTTCTGACTCCCCCTGATAGTGGCAGGTCGTGTATCTGTTAGATTGCCTTCTTTTGGTCGTTGGGCATTTCTTTACATCCCTGGGATATAAGGTGTCTCAGGTAGAAGACTTGTGTTTTTCCAATTTGTGCCTTTGTGGGGCTAACTTTTATCCCTGCGGTTGTCAATTCCTGTAATAGTAGACATAAAGCTTCCTGGTGTCCTAACTCAGATTCTGAGGCAATTAGGATATCATGTACATATTGGAGGACAGTGCTACCCTCTGGTAAATCTGTTCTATTCAGAATGTCATTCATCACCCTGTGAAAAATAGTGGGGCTGTGGTAGAACCCTTGTGGCAGGCGAGTCCACGTGTACTCCCTATCCCTTACTATAAAAGTGAACTTATTCTGCGACTCGGGGTGTAACGGGAAAGACCAGAACCCGTTGGCTACATCTAAAACAATAAAAATCTTGTTTTCGGGGGCCAAGCCTTTAAAATGTGGAGGGGTCTGCTACAATGGGGTGCAACTTGAGGGTGACAGTATGATCAAAGGTGAGCCTGTAGCTTCCATCAGGCTTTAGTACTGGCCACATCGGCCAATTAGCTGTACTTGTGGTTGCTTTGAGGATTCCCTGTTTCACTAGTCCTTTCACTATCTCCACCGCCACTATTCAAGCTCTGTCGTTCTACTGCACACTGCCAGGGTATTATGGTTGCCCACAGTGTCCACGCTCCCCACCTTGGTAACGTGCACTCCACTGAGGTTTGGCTCTTGGTCAGAGATCAGCTCCGATTCCTCACCACATTGGAAACTTCAAATACAAACAGCACCCAACTTTTAACTTAAACTCTAACTGGACTCTGTGTTGTTCGCCCCTAGGGAGTCCAATGTTTCCTGACTTTGCCACTTGTGCTTCACAACTCCTAGTGCCCTTGGCACCTCAATTCCTACTTCAAACCCCAACCTTCACATGGGGAGGCTACCCCTCTTAACAACCAGTTTAGGGCAGGGCTTTTGAGTCAGGCACTACCTTGTCCTCTGGCTGTTTCAGCACAAACAGCAGGTTTTATAACAGTTAGTACAGCCAACACTTATTCTCTACTTATTTCCTGATGAAGGGCTTTTGCGCAAAATGTCGATTTTCCTGCTCCTTGGATGCTGCCTGACCTGCTGTGCTTTTCCAGCACCACTCTAACCTCCATCATCTGCAGTACCCACTTCCACCTACTTATTCTCCACAAACATGCACTTAAATGTGGTTTTTTTTAACTCAGTTACTGTAGCAAGTTAGACATTAAAATCGGTATACCTTTTAAACTGTGTCTCTGGCCTGGTCTGACTCTTCCCGTTTGCAGGTACAAGTTGGTTCTTACCCCGGCTCCCGATCATGGCCTTCGACCAGGGGAACAGTAATTGGAACCCTGCTCACAGTGCCAATTGTTGTGGGGAAAATCACCAGCCTCAGAGTCAGAGTTAAGTGACAGAGTTTATTGCACAAGGAAATACCGGAGCCCCAGGGATAGAAAGACACCAACAGCACAGGGGTCAGCTGCGAGTCCTCTCTCAACCTACAGCACATGTCAAGATACTTTTATACATTTTGTAATATAATAGGTCAGTGATGAGGTTATTGACTTTGTAACATAATTTGCTTTTTGTAAACATTACAGAATCATTGATAGTTTCGATGCAGTCATTGTCAGTTCCAGCACAGCCTTTGTTAATTTCAGTGAGGTCGTTGTCAGTTTCAGTGCAGACATTGTCAGTTTCAATGTCTGCGCGGAAGTCCATTGCTGTAGTAATGGGCGCTAATCTCTTGTCCTGAGGAGGACAATTACTGCAGCCCTTGCTAGTAGCACTTTGTATTAAGTCCGTATCAAACTGTTAGCATTTCTATCAAAGATGTTAGCTGGACCCAGACACTTCAGTGAGCAGTGTATGTTAGTCATGTCTCCCCCACTCACCTTAAACTAATCGACTAGGTTGTGAGTGCAATGTGCTGGCATTCTGGTGGCCCCAGACAGTATCTGTGCTTGCTTTACTATCTCTCTCCATATTGTGGTCCAGCGGCCATCTTGAATGTCAAGTGGCCAATGTATGGTTCAGCAGCCATCTTGGTGTGTGTCCATGTGCCTCGAGTCACCCTGCCCCATGCCATCTCCCACTACAAAGTAAAATATAAAGTGAGACTGGATTTAAATCTCACAATAACAGTGGTGCTTCTTCCTTTAGAAAAAAAATATTTTCATAAAGGGACAACATATGATTAAGACTGTAGTATCGGAATGCCAACTCATTATGTCATATGAGCTGCTGCCAATGTTGAAATTTGCTGCTCCCACCCCCTTTAAATGGAGAAAAATGCAGGACCTATTTGTATTAGTGTAGTAGAGAAAAGCTACTTCCTGGCCTAAACAGAAGAATTTCTTGTGATCAACAAAATCTAATTTCTTGCATATTAGCAAATAATTGCAGGTTGTATTGATATAATGGACATTTTCACATCTTCAGTTAGTCGTAGTCATGGAATAATTCAAAATGGAAACTGACTCTTTGGTCCAACCAGTCCATGCCAAACGTAATCTCAAACTAAACTAGTCCCACCTGCGTACACCTGGCCCATATCCCTCCAAACCTTTCCTATTCATGTATCTATCCAAATGTCTTCTAAATGTAGTAAGTGTACCCACATTCACCACTTCCTTTTATCCACTGAGATTCATAGCGCTCGGTCTGCCATGATTTGGAGTGACTTTTCGAAGGCAACTTTCCACATTATGGTCAAGCATTGCTCATCTTTCACAAGCAACCAACTCCTTCATTGCAGATAGCCTGAGATGTCAGTGATCCTTGAAGCATAACTTGCAGGGAAGTTGTTGCATATTAATGTAGACAACACCGAGGCCAATGTGCAGACAATGTGATAGGGCGTGGACTGCACACATCACTCCATAGTTACACCCACCTTGTGAGAATATGGAATCAGTGATAATTGCATGCATCTTGACAGAGAAAGGTTTAGTCTGTCTAATAGCTTTATAAGGGAGAGCCCTGTCATTCAAGGCTGCTAGGCGCGCATCAAACGTTTTATTAACCGGCACTGATGGGATCAGGAGTATGCCAACTGATCAAATATTCTGAATAATCAAGAAGTCCACATAATCAATGTAAAAACACACAGAGAAAACAATAGTGATGTAAAGGAAGAGGTTTACACATTACTTTTATAGCATATATTTACAGCATAAATCTTACCAGCAGAGAGTCTTTTCACTCACACCCTCAATTGACTACTCTGACATCGCAGCAGGTTGCTATTTTGGAGAAGAAATTGACTTCAAAAATTGCTGATATTTCACATGGCCATTCAATTGAACAAGTATATTTACAATGAGGTAAGCAAATTAGACTATAATAATTGTATAGAATAATACATTAAACTTTGCAGTACTTGAGGCATATAATTTTTGCTGGTTTATCGTGAATGTTGGTTCATAATGTGACAGTTAAAACAAAATTTACTGTCCAATGAGCAGCTTAAATGTCCACTTTGCCTCATAGCACCTTGTCTTCCAAAAAAAGCTGCTGTCTCTTGCAGGTTCAACACAGTCTTAGATGATTCTGAGCATTTTTTGTATAACTTAGTTGTCTGTGTGTATTCTGAAATGTTGAAAGGTTACCGAGGATGGGAGAATCAACAGGAATTCCATAAGACCATAAAAGATAGGAGTGGAAGTAAGACCATTCGGCCCATCGAGTCCACTCTGCCATTCAATCATGGCTGATGGGCATTTCAATGTTACTTACCCGCACTCTCCCTATATCCCTGAATTCCTTGCGAGATCAAGAATTTTTCAATCTCTGCCTTGATGATATTTAACGTTCCGGCCTCCACTGCGCTCCATGACAATGAATCCCACAGGCCCACCACTCCCTGGCTGAAGAAATATCTCCTCATTTCTATTTTAAACTGATCCCCTCGTGAGATAAATGACAACATTATACATTTGCTTTCTTAACCCCGGACTCAACCTGCAAGTCAACCTTTACAGAATCCTATACCAGCACTCCCAGATCCCTTTGTACTTTGGCTTTATGAATTTTCTCACTGTTTAGAAAATAGCCTGTGTTCTTTTTTCCAAAGTGCAAGAGCTCACATTTGCTCACATTGAATTTCCTCAGCCATTTCTTGGACCTCTCTTCTAAACTGTCTAAATCTTTCTGCCGCCTCCCCACCTCCTCAGAACTACCTGCCTGTCCACCTAACTTCGTATCATTGGCAAACTTCATTAGAATGCCCCCAGTCTCTTCGTCCATGGCATTTATATATAAAGTGAACAGCTGTGGTCCCAACACTGAACCCTGCAGGATCCCACTTGTCACCAGCTGCCATTCCAAAAAAGAACCTTTTATCCCAACTCTCTGCCTTCTGTCAGACAGCCAATCATCAATCCATGCCAGTAGCTCACCTCAAATACCATAAGCCCTCACCTGACTCAGCAGCCTCCCATGAGGCACCTTATCAAAGGCTTTTTGGAAGTCTAGGTAGATAACATCCAATGGGCTTTCCTGATCTAACCTACTTGTTACCTCTTCAAAGAACTTTTGTCAGGCTTGTCAGGTTTGTCAGGCATAACCTCCCCTTACTGAATCCATGTTGACTTGTTCCAATCTGACCCTGCACTTCCAAGAATTTAGAAATCTCATCTTTAATGATGGATTCTAGAATTATATCTACAACTGAGGTTAGGCGCCTTTGTAATGGCCACCTATAATTTTCCATCTTTTGTCTTGATCCTTTCTTGAACAAAGGGGTTACAACAGTGAATTTCCAATTATCTGGGACTTTCCCTGACTCCAGTGATTTTTGGAAGATTACAACCAACGCCTCTGCTATTTCTTCAGCCACCTCCCTCAGAACTCTAGGATGCAGCCCATCGGAACCAGGAGATTTATCAGTTTTTAAATCTTTTAGCTTATCAAGTACTTTCTCCTTTGTAATGGCCACCATACTCAACTCTGCCCCTTGACTCTCCTTAATTGTTGGGATATTACTCATGTCTTCCACTGTGAAGACTGACACAAAGTACTTATTAAGTTCTTCAGCTATTTCCTTATCTCCCATCACTAGCCTTCCTGCATCAAATTAGAGCGTCTCAATCTCTACTTTTGCCTCTCATTTGTTTCTTATATATTGAAAAAAACCTTTACTATCATTTCTTATAATATTGGCTAGTTTACCTTCATATTTGATCCTCTCCTTTCTTATTTCTCTCCTTGATATCCTCTGTTTGTTTTTGTAGTCTTTCCAATCTTCTAATTTCCCAGTGCTCTTGGCCACTTCATAGACCCTTTTTCTGTGATACATTTCTGAGTTCCTTCATCAGCCATGGTTGTCTAATTTCCCCCACGCCCCACCCTGGTAATCTTTCTTTTCTTTGGGATGCACCTCTGTACTGTGTCCTCAATTACACCCAGAACCTCTTGCCATTGTTGCTCTACTGAGTTACCCATTAGGTTCTGCTTCCAGTTGACTTTCGTCAGTTCCTCTCTCATGCCCCTGTAATTACCTTTATTTAACTGTAACACCATTACATCCAATTTTGCCTTCTCTCTTTCGAACTGCAGTAATCCCTCAGGATTATAGGATTACTCTCCATCCGCTGACTAACACAGGAAGGAGTGCTTGCCAAGTCATGACATTAACAGAACTTTAAACAATTAAACAAAGTGCAAAGAAGATCATTCATTCTAGAATCGCACTGAAATTAGATGATCTCTTGTGTCTCGGAACCAATGACGCATTGCTCTGATATGTTCATTAGCCTTTCAACCATTCCCGATGAAGGGATTATGGCCGAAATGTCAATTTTCCTTCTCCTTGGATGCTGCCTGACCTGCTGTGCTTTTCCAGCACCACACTCATGACAACTCATAAGTTCTTGCCTTCTTCCAAGAACATGGGGCCATTCAGGAATAGTTGCTTGAACATAAGGAATTATCAGACTGATATAGAATGAAGATACAACGCCATCATCAATTACAGAATCATCTGTAGCAGGCAGATTGGTGATGACGAGGCCAAATTTTTTCCCTCTTGTTTGCTCCCTTAGCACACATTCAGAAATATTGTCTAGCTGCCACGGCATTTAGGAGTCTGCCAGGTGAGTCAGCAGTAGTACTACTGAGACACCCTTGGTGAAGTTCCCCTTCCCATTCTGCATCCTTACCATTCTCAGTGCATCCTCCAAGTGTGAGTCAACTTGGAGAAGTATGGTTTCATCCACTTGACTTGACGGCCATTATACTTCATATTGTCTGAAATAAATATTGAGGACTCCTTGTCTTATGGCCACTGTATCATCATTTCTGGTGGATCTAATGGAGAAAAACTGAGCTTTTCGCTTCATTATAGCATTTTCATAGCAGAATTAGAAGGCCCGTCCCACACATTCTGACTACAGCTTTCAGTCTGAATTCTAGATTGATATCCAGTGGGACGATTATGTCTGGGATGTGGGTAACTCCCACCATCCCCGGTGGGCTATAGGAGCCCAGAGAATTATCCCGATGCACTGAATGATAAAAGTCATGGAAGGATTATTTATTAGTAATCTTTCTGTGACTCTTTGTTGCAAATGCGAGATTTGTATTTAATGATGGATACTTTCTTCTTTCGATCAAAGTAAAATGGAACAATGAGGAATGTGACCTCATATGAAATCTGCCGACAGAGACGTCCATGTGACCTGTTTACCACAGAGAAAGAGAGAGAGAGAAGCCCAAGAAAAAATCTGTTCAAAATGAGGTGCAAAATGTAACACGAGGGCATAAAAGCAGAGGCCGCTGTTCTTACTGCGTACAAACGTACAGACTGTCAATGTCAGCTAGAAAAATATGGAGAAGGCTCACACCAAATGATGCTATGTGTGGCAGAACTGCTTTCAATTATCAATTAACCTTCAAGCAGAGTGATGGTAAGAATGACTCACCTGTTTAAAGAAACCAACTTTGTGGAGTATTAGATACTGAAGAATCACCAGAAAGTGCCTGTAAATCCATTCCAATGGCAGTTTTGTTCAAAAGGACTGAAAATGGAAAGGAGCTTGGATGTTTCATGCATAGGACTAAAACTCTGCTGAGAAGGCAGTGCAATAATAAATGCAGTGTGGCCTTTCATTTATGTTAAGAACTGAAGGGGGATTGCCTTATTTTGCAATTTAGTGTGTTGGATGCCTACTAAGTAATGTTCAGTAAAAGTTGATTTTAGTTCATTCCAATAAAAATGTTAAAAAGTGAATGCTTGTTATGCAAGTTTTTTGCATCAGTCACCTGGAAATTAATATCATTTTAAAGGTTAGTAGTTAGTGATCATGAAAACCTATTGTTGAAAGGAAAAGAAAGAAAATACAATGATAATGACTTGTAATATTTTTAAGATGGGCAGTACAGTAACTTTTCAGCTACAAGACTGTCTCTGTCCTAAACAGGAATCTCAGATGAAATTCCAAATTGATTACTACAGGGAAAATAGTCATTAACAAGGCTCCAAGGACTGGATTTATACAAGATGCTACCAGTTCAACATTCAGTTTCAATTGACTCATAAGTCATCGTCAGGATAGCAATGACAGAATTGGACTCCAATTTAAAACCTCAATCCTAACATTGTTTGAAACTGGGAACAACTTGGCAGCTACATTACCTTGGGTTCGAATGTCAACTCCCAGGCAGGTGCGGAAAGTCATGCTACCAGCAGGCACACTAGACTACCTGCCTCCATCATGCTGCTAGCCGTTTGTCTGGAGGTGGAGGTAGTAGGTAGCCAATGAAGCACATAGGACTTATTGTCAGGTGAACAAGTCAGCTGCCTTACAGCAACAGTATGCAGGCTTTCAGACTCTTTCTGTTTGCCTGGTTTTAACTGCAGCAGCAGTCCACAACTGAGTTCTGACTGTCAAAGGGTTTTTTTCCAAAGTTAACATTTTAAAAATTTTGAGAGATGCTAATGCTGTTATCATGAGGTGCCCTCTCTCTTCGTTATCTGAAAGGGTAGCTTACTGTTCCTTCTTAGTTGGACAATCATCTATTGGCCCTCCTGCTTCAAGAATCCATCTGCCCTTCTGAATTGGTCAGTGAATTTGCCCTCTAGCTACTAATCGACCAATTCACTGGTGGGTAACTTTCCTTCACAGCATGGGTTTCTGAACCCTGATGTTGATGTCCTGAACCTGGTGAAGAAAATCCTGCTTCCTCTTTCAAATTCCAGCATATAACTTGCAGTCATAGCTTGGAAACCCAACGTTCAAATTATATTTTTGATAGACATACTAAAAGCTTGAAAAGAGATTTGATAATTCAAGGAGTAACAACCACGAAGTTAACTTAGAGAATCACATTTCTAATAAATTTTAACAATCCTTTGACTGGGATAAGACAAAAAGTAACAAAGAAAACAGGAAATTTTACTTAAAATACACTCAGAGCTGATTCTTCAGCCTGTTGAACATGTAAACTTGGAAGCTTACAATATAATTTTGAGTCGAAGTGGCTTTCAGTTGCTCCAGTCAAAGTTCAGGGTAGAATGTTACAGCACTTGATTGTGAATTGAAAATGACTACTGTCGGATGGTAAACCTGGTTCTCAGCAAAAAGGAGGGAAAATAAGTGACATGAATATGGGAGACCAAACTGTCATAAGTGACCAAAACCTAACCAAATTCACATTAAAGTACATAAAGAGAAACAGTCATTGTACACAAAGTATTGAACGAGGGATTAACTCATGCCAGTGGGATGAAAGAAAATCTGACCTAGATTATTGCTGAAAATAAATCTTGATCAAACAATAACCAGTAGTGACAAATATTTAAATATGAGATACAGAATATTATAAAATATGACATACAGCATGTTAAATACATTCTGACTTGGTCATGGTTAGATATTTTCTGACTAGGTGTAAATAGAAGCACCATAGCCAAGGTTCCACTGACACATATTGAAACGTCAGATCAAAAATGAAATTTACAAAGATGTATATAAAAAATATTACAGAAACAAATGAAAGAAATATTTTTTAAAAATGAGAAGAAGTTCTAAAAGATGCGTAGGATGCGTAAGGACTATGAAAACATGTTGGCAATTACCATAAAAGACCATAGTGAGGTCTTGTATCACAATGGAAGAAATAAAAGGATGTTTCAAGAAAATATGTCTTTCCTGAGAGACATGTACTTGAGGCTGTAGAGATTGTTAACAAATATTTTCTGTTTTTACAGAGAAAGGTGAAAGGTAAAAACAGAACTATGATTGACTTCCAATAACAGATAAGTAAACATCATTCTCCAAAACTCCTATGTGAACTGGAAACATTACCAATCACTCCTTTCATCAATTGCACTGATTTATTTGTTGCTAGAAAAGACAAAGAAAACAGAATCTTGGAAAGTGGGACATAAAAGTGACATGTAGATAGACATGCAGAACCAAAATTGATCTCTGGGTCTGAGATAAAAGTGCAATTATCTTGCTGCACACATTCATCAAATGTTGACTTACATTTAGTTTTCAACAATTATGGATCACTTATTTAAGCAGCAATGTATTAAATAACGTTTCAGGTTACATTCAGCTTCAGTTAATTTTATGCAAACCTATGAAGAAACACTGCACAGAGAGCAAAGGACAAATTCAGAGAATGCACTTTGCCAATGCATGAGTGTTGTTCTCAGCCATTGGCTTATTTTAAGCAAGTCAAAAATTTGAGTTTGTACGCCTTCTGTGTTCAACTGTTGTAAATATTAGCACATTTAGAATTAAGTTCCTGAAAATTTATAGTCAATGTATACTGTAACATAAACTCTATAATGTTCTTTTGCAAAGTATCACTGATTGTCATTCTTATTGATTTTTGATTCTAAAATATCAAATTATTTTGTGTTCTATTACAATCAGAAAGCACATTCCTTTTTTTCCAACAGAATGTTACTTAGTAAAATTATTTCTTTTCCATTAGTTTGTACAGAGTCATGTCACATTTAATACTTTGAGCGTTTTGTGAGTGACATTGCATATTGAAGCTGACCATGCTGTATTGGAGCTGGTTCATTCTTATACTGGTGCCCATTGGTATGTGTCAGATTTTCATTATGCTTTGCAAACCCCAGAAGGCCAAAGACAGAGAAAATCCAACCTGGAAAGAAATGTATAAGTTAATGATATGTTGTAGGTTTACCGCACATGTATTTTAACATTGAATTGTCAACTAGCTTCATTAAGTAACAATTTACATTATTTCAGTACCCCATTCATTTCATGATGACCCCTTTATGCAATACTTTATCGTTCCTTTAGTTAACTTCCAACAGCGTGTTGCTGCAGAAATTAAAAAATAAAAAATGTACCTGCTCCCTTACCAAAGCAGTAATAATAATTGATTCAAATAAAAATTAATGATCTATTTCAGACAAATAATATCCTGATATCATCAATGAACATTTTGAAACATGAAATGTAGTAGTTGTCTTTCAACACAAACTTCTTCACCCATATCTCAGTTTGTCAGAGATAGAGTCACAGAGTCATAGAGATGTACAGCATGGAAACAGACCCTTCGGTCCAACCCGTCCATGCCGACCAGATATCCCAACCCAATCTAGTCCCACCTACCAGCACCCGGCCCAGATCCCTCCAAACCCTTCCTATTCATATACCCATCCAAATGCCTCTTAAATGTTGCAATTATACCAGCCTCCACCACATCCTCTGGCAGCTCATTCCATACACGTACCACCCTCTGCATTTAGGAGGCTGACTGTTAACATGATAGAGGTTTATAAAATCACGAGGGGCATGGACATGGTGAATAGCAAAGGTCTTTTTCCCAGGGGAGGGGAGCCCAAAAGTAGGGGCATTGGTTTAAGGTGAGAGGGAAAACATTTAAAAGGGACCGAAGGGGCAATTTTTTTTCACATAGGTGGTGCATGTATGGAATGAACTGCCAGATGAGGTGGTGGAGGTGGGTGAAATTAAACATTTAAAAGGTGTCTGGATGGGTATATGAATAAGAAGGGTTTAAACGGATAAAGGCATAGTGGCTCAGTGGTTCGCACTGCTACCTCATAGCGCCAGGGACCCGGGTTCATCCCAGCCTTGTGTGACTGTCTGTGTGGAGTTTGCACATTCTCCCCGTGTCTGCATGGGTTTCCTCCCACAATCCAAAGATATCCTGGCCAGGTGAATTGTCCGTGCTAAATTGCCCACAGTGTTAGGTGCATGTGTCAGGGATAAAAATGGGGTGGGGGAATGGATCTGGGTGGGTTACTGTTTGGAGGGTGGTGTGCATTTGTTGGGCTGAAGAGCCTGTTTCCATACTATAGGGAATCTAATCTAAATCTAAAAATATGGGCCAAATGCTGGCAAATGGGACTAGATCAGCTTAGGATAGCTGGTCGGCATGAACGAGTTGGACCAAAGGGTCTGTTTCCATGCTGTATGACTCTATGACTGAAATTAGGCCATTCAGCCCATCGAGTCTGTTCTGCCATTCAATCATGGCTGGTAAGTTTCTCAACCCCATTCTCCCACTTTCTCTCCATAACCTTTGATCCACTTGATAATCAAGAACCCATCTCAGCCTTAAATCTACTCAATGACCAGACCTCCACAGCCTTCTCCTACCATAGCTAAGTGAAAGTAAACCAGGTAACCTCAAGTAGTGGTGAGTGATTGCAAACAGACAGAAATATCTAGAAGAAGGCAGGAGGTATAGCCATTGGATGTCTCAGCAGAGATTGATGCTAACACATTGAAGTGAATTCCTCTGTTGTCCATATATATTTGACTCAATGCTCTGATAGTTCCGCAATAATTGGATGTACTTTTATAATCAAGGTTTGAAATGGATGGAGACTTAAATGAATGTAAATTGACGTTAAGTTGAAATCGAGACATCAGTCTGTCCTTTTCCACGTTTCAATGAGGCAAGATTGAAGGCGAGTAGGGAACTCCTTCAAATTGTAGGTCAGTAATTAGACAATGTACAAAGCCAATTAAGAACTATGATAAGCAGTGCCCTGGTCATTGGATCTGTCATTAACTTGCCAGGGTGTGCAGCAGGTAAGATCATTGACCAGTGAAGTTAAGTTGGGAAGCTCGATGTGTGAAATGGAAGGGCTCCAGCCATGGCAGGTAACAGGTAATGGTTCAAAGCAAAATGCATCATTGCATGATCCTTTGGCATGAATTTACAGGATTGCTCATTTGCTGTACGTTTTGGATTTCATTTCACAATTTTATGTTGAGAGATTTTTTTCAATACAACCCAGGAATAATGAGCTTGAAATGAGATCTGAGGTACATTCAATTTTATTTACACTGCAGAGAATTCAATTTTATTACTGAAGTTTGAAGCACTTGGAAAGTTTATGGCATGATTTAAGATTAAGGCAGTAAATCCAAAGCTCACTCTAATATTTTATACAACATACACTTTGAGATGTCATCTCAGAGAAGCCCATTGTTCACAAATATTGACAGGCATGACCTTCCACAATATATGCAATATTAAACTCAGCTATGAGCACTGTTAAAATAAAAACTCATCACAGTTTCCTACTTTCAATCACCAGCCTCTAAACCGACAAGGAGGCTTTTGAGAAGTCCTGGCTGGAAGATAGCAGCAGCAAATGGAGGGAGTTAAGGCAGTATCATGATGGAATAAAGCAATGAGCATGGAAGGTGGGGTCGGAGATAGGGATTAAAAGACTGGAATATACTTGAATAAATGTTGTGACCTTTAACTTCCTTCCAGCACTCAATATCTTCTCGTTAGAAAGGGGAGAAGGGAGTGGATTGATTACGTGCAGGGCAGGATAGGTCGATACTTGTCTTGTGGGTTCCAGATATGCATTGCTGGGCCTCTTGCACAACAATGGAAATTGCAATCCTTCAATGTCTCACCCACTTGCTGCCATGTCCTGACTGTTCTTTACCCATTTGGCAAAATAGTAATGGTTTACGTTACAAAGTTGAAGTCAGGTTATCAAGATGATCTGCATGCCCAAGGAAGAACACTGCTGGTTTTGGAATCTGTGAGTTTAGCCACATGCCCAGAGGATCAAGTAAAATTCTCAATTCTCCATTGGTCTTCTGGTTCATGAGTAGCTTGCTGCGCTTTTCCCAGTGCCATGCTTTATCAACTCTGACTCTCCAGCACCTGCAGTCCTCACTTTCTCCTATCATAGAATCATAGAGATGTACAGCATGGAAACAGACCCTTCGGTCCAACCTGTCCATGCCAATCAGATATCCAACCCAATCTAGTCCCACCCGGCCCATGTCCCTCCAAACCCTTCCTATGCATATACCCATCCAAATGCCTTTTAAATGTTGCAATTGTACCAGACTCCACCACTTCCCCTAGCAGCTCATTCCACCTGTGTGAAAAAGTTGCCCCATAGGTCTGTTTTATATCTTTCCCCTCTCACCCTAAACCTATGCCCTCTAGTTCTGGACTCCCCGACCCCAGGGAAAAGACTTTGCCTAGTTACCCTATCCATGCCTCTCACAATTTTGTAAACCTCTATAAGGTCACCCCTCAGCCTCTGACATTCCGGGGAAAACAGCCCCAGTCTGTTCAGCCTCTCCCTGTAGCTCAGAGCCTCCAACCCTGGCAGCATCCTTGTAAATATTTTCTGAACCCTTTCAAGTTTCACAGCATCTTTCTGATAGGAAGGAGACCAGAATTGCACACAATATTCCAACAGTGGCCTAACCAATGTCCTGTACAGCCGCAACATGACCTCCCAACTCCTATACTCAGTAGTCTGACCAAAAAAGGAAAGCATACCAAACGCCTTCTTCACTATTCTATCTACCTGCGACTCCACTTTCAAGGAGCTATGAACCTGCACTCCAAGATCTTTTTGTTCAGCAACACTCCCTAGGACCTTACCATTAAGTGTATAAGTCCTGCTAAGATTTGCTTTCCGAAAATGCAGCACGTCGCATTTATCTGAATGAAACTCCATCTGCCACTTCTCAGCCCATTGGCCCATTTGGTCCAGATCCTGTTGTAATCTGAGGTAACCCTCTTCGCTGTCCACTAATTTTGGTGTCATCTGGAAACTTATTAACTGTACCTCTTCTGCTCGCATCCAAATCATTTATATAAATGTCAAAAAGTAGAGGTCCCAGCACCGATCCTTGTGGCACTCCACTGGTCACAGACCTCCAGTCTGAAAAACAACCCTCTACCACCACCCTCTGTCTTCTACCTTTGAGCCAGTTCTGTATCCAAATGGCTAGTTCTCCCTGTATTCCATGAGCTCTAACCTTGCTAATCAGTCTCCCATGGGGAACCTTGTCAAACACCTTACTGAAGTCCATATAGATCACATCTACTGCTCTGCCCTCATCAATCTTCTTTGTTACTTCTTCAAAAAACTCAATCAAGTTTGTGAGACATGATTTCCCATGCACAAAGCCATGTTGACTATCCCGAATCAGTCCTTGCCTTTCCAAATACATGTATATCCTGTCCCTCAGGATTCCCTCCAACAACTTGCCCACCACTGAGGTCAGGCTCACTGGTCTATAGTTCCCTGGTTTGTCTTTACCGCCCTTCTTAAACAGTGGCACCACGTTTGCCAACCTCCAGTCTTTCGGCACCTCACCTGTGACTATCGATGATACAAATATCTGAGCAAGAGGCCCAGTGATCACTTCTCCAGCTTCCCACAGAGTTCTTGGGTACACCTGATCAGGTCCTGGGGCCTTTAATCGTTTCAAGACATCGAGCACTTCCTCCTCTGTCATCTGGACATTTTGCAAGATGTCACCATCTATTTCCCTCCAGTCCAAATCTTCCATATCCTTTTCCACAGTAAATACTAATGCAAAATATTCATTTAGTATTTTCCCCATTTTCTGTGGCTCCACACAAAGGCCATGTTGCTGATCTTTGAGGGGCCCTATTCTCTCCCTAGTTATGCTTTTGTCCTTAATATATTTGTAAAAGCTCTGGATTCTCCTGAATTATATTTGCCAAAGCCATCTCATGTCCCCATTTTGCCTTCCTGTTTTCCCTCTTAAGTATACTTCTACTTTCTTTATACTTTTCTAAGGATTCACTCGATCTATCCTGTCTATACCTAACATATGCTTCCTTCTTTTTCTTAACCAAACCCTCAATTTCTTTAACCATCCAGCATTTCCATTACCTACCAGCCTTCCCCTTCACCCTGACAACAATATACTTTCTCTGGATTCTTGTTATCTCATTTCTGAAGGCTTCCCATTTTCCAGCCGTCCCTCTACCTGCGAACACCTGCCTCCAATCAGCTTTCAAAAATTCTTGCCTAATACCGTCAAAATTGGCCTTTCTCCAATTTAGAACTCCAACTTTTAGATCTGGTCTATCCTTTTCCATCACTATTTTAAAACAAATAGAATTATGGTCGCTGGCCCCAAAGTGCTCCCCCACTGACACCTCAGTCACCTGCCCTGCCTTATTTCCCAAGAGTAGGTCAAGTTTTGCACCTTCTCTAGTAGGTACATCCACATACTGAATCAGAAAATTGTCTTGTACACACTTAAGAAATTCCTGTCCATCTAAACCTTTAACACTATGGCAGTCCCAGTCGATGTCTGGAAAGTTAAAATCCCCGACCATAACTACCCTATTATTCTTACAGATAGCTGAGATCTCCTTATAAGTTTGTTTCTCAATTTCCCTCTGACTATTAGGGGGTCTATAATACAATCCCAATAAGGTGATCATCCCTTTCTTATTTCTCAGTTCCACCCAAATAACTTCCCTTGATGTATTTCCGGGAATATCCTCCCTCAGCACAGCTGTAATGCTATCCCTTACCAAAAATGCCACTCCCCCTCCTCTCTTACCTCCCTTTCTATCCTTCCTGTAGCATTTGTATCCTGGAACATTAAACTGCCAGTCCTGCCCATCCCTGAGCCATGTTTCCGTAATTGCTATGATATCCCAGTCCCATGTTCCTAACCATGCCCTGAGTTCATCTGCCTTCCCTGTTAGGCCCCTTGCATTGAAATAAATGCAGTTTAATTTATTAGTCCTACCTTGTCCCTGCCTGCCCTGACTGTTTGACTCACTTCTGTTCTCAGCTGTACCCATCTCAGATCGATCTCTTTCCTCACTATCTTCCTGGGTCCCACCCCCCACCTTACTAGTTTAAATCCTCCCGAGCAGTTCTAGCAAATTTCCCTGCCAGTATATTAGTCCCCTTCCAATTTAGGTGCAATCCGTCCTTCTTGTACAGGTCACTTCTACCCCAAAAGAGAATCCAATTATCCAAAAATATGAATCCTTCTCCCATATACCAGCTCCTCAGCCATGCATTCATCTGCTCTATCCTTCTATTCCTGCCCTCAATAGCTCGTATCACTGGGAGTAATCCAGATGTTACTACCCTTGAGGACCTCCTTTTTAAATTTCTGCCTAACACACTGTAATCTCCCTTCAGAATCTCAACCTTTTCCCTTCCAATGTCATTGGTTCCAATGTGGACAATGACCTCCTGCTGGCCCCTCTCCCCTGTGAGAACATCCTGCACCCTCTCTGAGACATCCTTGATCCTGGCACCAGGGAAACAACACACCATTCTGCTTTTTCTCTGCTGGCCACAGAAACGTCTGTCTGTACCTCTGACTACAGAGTCCCCTAACACAATTGATCTCTTGGAAGCTGACATATCATTTGTTGCATTAGAGCCAGTCTCAATATCAGAAACCTGGCTGTTCGTGCTACGTTCCCCTGAGAATCCATCACCCCCTACATTTTCCAAAACAGCATACCTGTTTGAAATGGGTATATCCACAAAAGACTCCTGCACTAGCTGCCTACCTCGCTTACCTTTCCTGGAATTAACTCATCTATGTGACTGTATCTGAGACTTTCCCGCCTTCCTATAACTGCCATCCATCACGTACTGTTGCTGTTGCAAATTCCTCATTGCTTCTATCTGTCATACTGTCCAACTAATTGCTATCTACCAAAAGGTAACAGTATGATAAGTGGCAACAGTACACTAAGTGGTAACAGTAACCCAAGCTTGACAATGCCTTATTCTTTTGGTTTAACTTCTCTTCATTGTAATCTTGCCTCAGCTATGTGCTGTGATCCTTCAATTAACTGGTTTCAGTCTGTGCCTTATCACTATCCTAAAGATAGAGCAGTTGCTGTTGCAAACCTAATTTCTTATTGTTTTGAGTTTGGTTACAGTTTTATACCAAAATATATCATTGAAACGGACATTTAATGTTGGCATTCTCTTTATAACAAAATTGTCATGGTTTGATGATTAATTAAATTATCCAACAGCTGTTAAAAAAAAATAGGTTTTAATTAAAATTGACAAACAAGGATATCACTGCATACGTTTCACAATAAAACTGAATTGGTCCATTGAATTGTGTTTTTGTAATCTAATAGCTCCATAATGTTTTAATTTGAAGATAGGACATTAATGTCCTGACTTTTAACTCAATCCAACTACCTATAAACCAAATTCATGCAGGAAAGGAGAATATTCATTTCACAAGCACATTGCAAAAGGAAATCTTCTTCTCGTCTTCCATCTTAGTCAGGGAATTGTAGTTTTTGGTGCAGCAAGTGAGAATTTGTATCATATGTCAGTGGTGTTAGTGAGCGAGTTGAACAGACTGTACACTGATGAAAATGCAAAGCTCTGTTGTTGTTTACTGACAAAGGTTATTGCAACGTTTTTTGGAGATTTCTGAGCCAATTTATTCTATGACCAGAATTTAAATGTTACAAGCTGAGCAATTGCTTTGAATGGATAATTTTCCGATGTCTGACAAATAAGCCATTTCCCAAAGGGTCACAGATGCAACCACTTTGACAATTGGAGCACTTATAATACTGGGCATGGGAATTTATCGAGCAGGGGTTATAACCCTACTTAATTCTTCCCACCAGAAAATACTGAAATTGTCTTGTTGTCCCCAAAGTCTTCAGTTAAAATCTGTTGGTGAACATCACTTCTATCTTTTTGCAGTCTTAATTTTAACCTGCTCTTCTGAGCAGACAGGGAAGATGTCAGTCTGAAACCAGCATTGTCTTTTGTTAAATTTGTAGGTTGATCTCTGATAATGTTGGGATATGACCCTTTCTTAACTAGTGATCTGACCGGCGAAAGAGAAGGAAGATAAGTCTGAGCAACAAGAGACTAAAAAAGAAAGCATTTTGAAACAACTTACAAATGCAATATGGAAACAGAAGAAGGACCGCTCCTCTTAACTCAACAAGTGTAGACCTCCTTCCAAGGTGTTGGCAGTTTGAAAGCTGACCTGAAAGAACAGGGGCGGCACGGTGGTACAGTGGTTAGCACTGCTGCCTCACAGTGCCTGAGACCCAGGTTCAATTCCCACCTCAGGCAACTAACTGTGTGGAGTTTGCATGTTCCCACCGTGTCTGCGTTGGTTTCCTCTGGGTGCTCCGGTTTCCTCCCACCGTCCAAAGATGTGCCGGTCAGGTGAATTGCCCATGCTAAATTGCCCGTAGTGTTAGGTAAGGGGTAAATGTAGGGGTATGGGTGGGTTGCGCTTCGGTGGGTCGGTGTGGACTTGTTGGGCTGAAGGGCCTGTTTCCACACTGTAATGTAATCTAATCTAAAAAAAAAGACACCAAGTAGATAAGGAAATGGAGTACCCAGTATAGCGACTGTTAGAGTAGGAGCAGTCCAATTTGGATGTATCAACTGCAAGGTGGGACAGTAAATGCATTCCTCATCTCCCACAAACCCATTCTCACAAATTGGTTGTTCAGCACAAATAGATTCATGGAGTCATACAGCACAGAAACAGACCCTTCAGTCCAACTTATCCATGCTGATCTGACCTAATGCCATTTGCCAGCACCCGGCCCATATCCCTCTAAACCCTTCCTATTCATATAACCATCCAGGTGCCTTTTAAATGTAATTTTACCAGCCTCCACCACTTTCCCTGGCAGCTCATTCCATACACATACCACCCTCTGTGTGGAAAAAGTTTCCGCTCAGATTCCTTTTAAATCTTTTCCCTCACACCTTAAACCTATGCCTTCCCAGTTTTGGAGTCACCTACTCTGCGGAAAAGACCTTGACTATTCATTCTATCCATGCCCCTCAGGATTTTATAAACCTCTTTAAGGTCACCTCTTAGTCTCCAATGTTCCAGGGAGAAATGTTCCAGCGTATTCAGCCTCTCCCTATAGCTCAAAGCCTCCAGCTGCGGTAACATCCTAGTAAATCTTTTCTGCATCCTTTGAAGTTTAACAACACCCTTCCAAGAGAAGGGTGGCTAGAGTTGTATGCAGTACCCTCAACCTGGATTCACCAATGCCCACAACACGACATCCCAATTCCGATACTCAATGTTCTGACCAATGAAGGCAAGTGTGCCAAACACCTTCTTCACCATCCTGTCAACCTGCAACTCCACTTTCATGGATCTGTGCACCTGCATCCCTCAGTCTCTTTGTTTGGCAACACTCCCCAGTGCCCTACAATTTACTGTATAAGTCCTGCCCTGGTTTGCCCTACCAAAATGCAACATCTCATATTTATCTAAATTAAACTCCATCTGCCACTCCCCCTGCATTAGCCCATCTGATCAAGGGACTGTTGTACTCTGAGATCATCTTCTTCACTGACCACTACACCATTAATTTGGGTATCATCTGCAAACTTCCTAGCCATGCTTCCTTTATTCATATCCAAATAATTTATATAAATGATGAAAAGCAGTGGACATAGCACTGATCCCTGCAGCACACTGCTGGTCACAGGCCTCTAGGTTGAAAAGCAACCCTCCATCACCACCCCCTGTCTCCTATCTTCAAGCCAATTTTGGATCCAATTAGCTAGTCCCTTCTGAATCCCATGTGATCTAACCTTACTACCCAGCCCACCATGGAGGAAGTTAAAAAAAAGCATCTCTGCAGGAGTTCCTCAGGGTAGTGACCTATATTCAATCACCTTCAGCTGCTTCATCAATGGTCTTCCCTATCCTCAGATGTTCACAAATGATTGTACAATGTTTAGGTCCATACACAACCCCTCAGATAATGAAATATTGTATGCACACCTACAGCAAACCCCAGGCAATATCCAGGCTTGGATTGATAGGTTGACTGTTACCAACAAGAGAAATCTAACTACCTCCCCTCGATAACCAATTGTATTACCATCATTGAATTTCCTGACATCAACTTCCCAAGGGTCACTACTGATCAGAAACTTAACTGGACCAGCCATCTATAAACCGTGACCAAAAGAGCAGGTCAGAGGCTGGAAATTCTGCAACTGCTAACTTCAAAGCCATCTACAAGACACAGGTACTGAGGGTAATGGAATACTTCCCCCTTGCCTGGATGAGTGCAGCTCCAACAAAATACAAGTAGTTTGATACCATTGAGGACAACAGTTCAAATTAGTAAAAAAGGAAATTTCAGATTACTATAAGGTTGTCTTTCACACAATGCAATTAAGGCACAGAGCAGACCTCAAGATAAAAGTATGGTGGAGAGCTGTTCTGCTCTTCATTTCTGAACTATGAAGCCTTGGTTCAAGTCTCACCAACTTCAAAGGAGTGTCACAACAGGTTAATAAGAAAATATCTAGAAATACAACAGAGCTGCTAAAACTTGAATCATTTTTTAAAATCTCAACTTAATGGGGTTACTGCAGAAGAACCCGGAAAGATGAGGGAAAACAAACTCAAGCAACCTTCTTTTGATTTGAATTAGGGTTGGAATCATGGGTGATGTTTCCCCTTTTCTAACCAAGAGGCAGCCACACCAATCACATTTCTCTGGGTGAGATCAGGAATCATCATGCAGCCCACTTGGACAATACTTCACCCACCACCTCCAACATTCACTCACTCCACCAACTAGCAGCAGTGTGAACCAGATACACTGCAATAACTCAGCAAGGCACCTCTGAAAGCACCTCCCAAACCTGAGACCTCCATCTCATCTCAAAAGACAAGGGCAGCAGATGCGTAGGAAAACCACTACCAGCAAGTTCCCCTCCAAATCCCTCACCATCCTGGCTTGGAACTGTGTCATTTTTCTTTCACAGTCGGTGGGTCAAAGTCCATCCCTCCATGGTGAGTACAACTATACAACAAGGACTGCAGTGGTTCAAGAAGGCAGCTCACCACCACCTCCTCCAGGATAACAATTGCTGATCTAACCATGGACACCCACAAATCATGAAAGAATTTATGACAGATGAGGTGGAATTTCTAGTGAAAACTACTTTTCCCTATTGAACGTAGATGAGAGATGGCAGAAAGTCTGAAGAAGTCAAGTCTACTATGCACCTGAACTCAAGCAGCCTAACCCCAAAGAAGACTTGCATTTGTTATCTGCCGATTTGTCCCACTTGAACTTTCCTTTGTTGAAAAGGTTGCTCTTAGAACTCAAAGCAATGTACTGCAGATGCTGAAGATCTGAAATGAACAAAGTATCAACCCCAACTATTTGGCCTGGGAGATGAAACCTGCTCCCATTGGAACCTTTGGCACTTTGCAGGGGCTTTTCTACTGGAATAGCTTTGCACAAGAGCAGACTGGGCCAGAAACATCAGGCAGTCTCCTTGGCCTGGAGCTTTCCAGAAGCAGAGAAAGAGATATCAGGGAGGGCTGATAGCCTGCCAATGGACTGTGACGAGCCAGAATCAGAAATTTCCAAAACTCCGCATTTGTCTCATGTATTTTCTCCTCATCTCTCCATTGGCAGCTGATATAGAGGCAGTCCCGAGTACACAGTCATATCACCGATTTACTGTCCCCAGTGGAAATATCTGTGCTTGGAAGGGTACATGAGGACCTAAGAATCCTTTCTCTTTATTCTCTTTTGACTGGGATGTTGGCAACATGCTATAGTGACATAGATTGCGGTAATGTTAATGTAGTACTTTCTTTCTTGTTGGTCATGTCTGACCAATCGCCCACAACAAATTTCCATCAACTGCTGACTATCGATTGATCTGCGCTGCTCCCATTTCTCATCATTCTCAACCTCCTTGAACTGCAACGTGTCTGTTTTCCCACTGCTACTTGGCACTCTGCTGTCCCCTGTCAGTCACAGGCACTCTCTGTTCACTTTGGGCAAGCAACTGACTGCAACCGTGCAGATGTGGTTGGCAAGTTATTTGCCAAGATTCATTGCAGCACCTCACTCCTCTCTACCGTCTTCAAATTCAGAGCTTAAATGTGATTGAACAAGGGCTACAGCTTTTTGTCAAGTCCAACATCAATCAAGCTTCAGGACAGGGTGAGCTTCAAACTAAAATGCTGATGGCAGCCATTTTCTTTTTTCTATACCATTCAACTTAAAGGTGCAAAAGGTCTGAAGACTATGGAAGATGACTTAAAAACTGCACAAAGTATATTTTAAAGCCTTCTGATTCTTTTTAATCTCTTATCTAAGAGATAAGGAAAATCTACTGCAATCTAAAACATTATGTGCAGCTGCACGCTGTCTTTCCAACCCGAAATGTGTGTCATTTCAGTAGTTCGGTGCAGAGAGGTGTTTTACTTGTTTACAATCTGTTGAAATAATGGCCTTGACCTCAGCTTTAGAGTGTCCCCAGAGATCTGATTTGCTGAAATAAATTAGTAGTTCAGAAGCTCTGAACTCCCGAAGCAGGACTTAAAGTCATCGAGTCATAGAGATGTACAGCATGGAAACAGACCCTTTGGTCCAACCCATCCATGCCAACCAGATATCCCAACCCAATCTAGTCCCACCATATCCATCCAAACCCTTCCAATACATATACCCATCCAAATGCCTCTTAAATGTTGCAATTGTACCAGCCTCCACCACTTCCTCTGGCAGCTCATTCCATACCCGTTCCACCCTCTGCATGGAAAAGTTGCCCCTTAGGTCTCTTTTATGTCTTTCCCCTCTCACCCTAAACCTATGCCCTCTAGTTCTGGACTCCCCGATCCCAGGGAAAAGACTTTGTCTATTTATCCTATCCATGCCCCTCATAATTTTGTAAACCTCTATAAGGTCACCCCTCAGCCTCCGACGCTCCAGGCAAAACAGATGGAGGATTTGAGCTATAGGGAGAGGCTGAACAGGCTGGGATTGTTTTCCCTGGAGCAGGTAAAAGCTCAGGCAACCCTCATTGACACTGCAGTCCCAAGGATGGCACTGTAGGCATCTCAATCTCACATACACCAGCAAGCAGCAGCTTCTACACTTGTCTCAGGAAGGGAATCCCATAGGAACAAGTGTGTACCAATGGTGGTGTGCCAGTAGGTTGACTCAGGTGATTTATTATGCTTCCTGTTCAGAGATTTACCCAAAATATAATGAGATGGTTTACAGTGATGCCCAGATTTATTTTGTGTTCTTTGAGGTACCAGAACAATGCAATGGTGCATAGGACAATACTAGGTGATTGGCCTCACTCTGTGGCCAGTGGTGATGCATTTTCCAGGTATTGCAGAGGAACAGCAGATGTTGGCTGTGTGACAGACATGGCCACTCCTTGTGGGAAGGGTGTGGCACTGAGCCAAACGCAAGCAAGGATTGTGTTGCCCTTAGGAGAAACGTGTTCGGATTCACATGGCCAGAATTTTCTCTGACTGTTTGGAGAGCCCACTCGAAGAATTTGCACAGCAGGATAATTGGGCTCCACAATGCCTTCCTCCTCCTCCTCCAAGTACCAGGCATACCTGACAATGAGGTGTCAGTCTGGTGAAGTTTTAACACACGACTACTTCTCAACTGTGCCAAACAATACACATAGCAAGTAAGAGACAGGGTAAAATGATCTCACAGACAATGCATTGGAATTAAGCTCTGCATCCAGTTATGAATGGTGGGCGGACAATTAAACCGCTCACTGGAGGAGAAAACTCCAAAAGTATCTCCATCCTCAATGATTGGGGAGCTCAGTACATCAATGCAAAAGACAAGGTGAAGCATTCACAGCAATACTAGCCAGAAAGGCCGAGTTGATGATCCATTTTGGATCTGAGATCCCCAGCATCACAGATGCTGGTCCGTGTGATATCACGAAACAGCTGAAGGCAATAGATACTGCAACAACTATGGGCCCTGACAATACTCTGGCAATAGTACTGAAGACCTGTGACTCATTACTTGGTACACCAAGGGTCAAACTGTTCCAGTACAGTTACAACACAGACATCTGGGTGGCACAGTGGTTCAGTGGTTAGCACTGCTACTTCACAGCACCAGGGACCTGGGTTTGATTCCCACCTTGGGTGACTGTCTGTGTGGAATTTGCACATTCTCCTTGTGGCTGTGTGGGTTTCCTTCGTGTGCTCCGGTTTCCTCCCACAATCCAAACATGTGCAGGTCAGGTGAACTGGCCATGATAAATTGCCCATAGTGTTACGTGCATTAGTCAGGGGTAAATATAGGGCAGGGGAATGGGTCTGTTGCTGGGTTATTCTTCGGAGGGTTGGTGCGGACTTGTTGGGTTGAAGGGCTTGTTTCCATACTGTAAGGAATCTAATCTATGTTGTGGACAATTGTCCAGGTATGTCCTTTAAACAAAAAAAGGGTACATGTAACCTGCGCCAGCCAATTACCACTTCACTAATAAAGTGATGGAAAAGGTCATCAACAATACTTCCTCAAATATAACCTTTTCACTTACAATTCATTTGGGTTCTTCCAGGGCCACCCAGCTTTTGATCTTATTATACTTTTGGTTCAATCATGGACGGAAGAATTTAAATCCTTACGATCAAAGCTGTATTTGACAGAATACGGCATCAACGAGAAAGAGCAAAAGCTGAGTAATTTGGAATCAGGAAGGATTTACACAGTTTGGACTCATACCTGACACATAGGAAAATGGTTGTAGTTATTGGAGATCAGTCACCTCAACTCTAGGATCTCTGATAGTGTGTTCTTTAGGATAGTGTCCTAAGCCCAACCATCTTAGCTGCTTCATCAATGACCTTCCCTCCATTAAAAAGGTCAGAGTGGGATGTTTGCTGAAGATTGCAGGATGTTCGGAACCATTCATGACTCCTCCAATACTTCCTGGCCAGCCCTGCTGAGCACAGTGCAGGACACCATCACCACAATAGAAATTCTTGTGGGATAGGACTGGACTACACTGCTCAACTGGTCAAGTCAAAAAATTGTGCCTTTAGGAGCCTGGTCACTTTCTCAATGGTGTCTCATGTTTTGAGATGATAGTGGTTGCGTTGGCTCTGAACCTCCATTGTGGGGGTTATGCACATTATCAACAGTGATTTCATCCATGAACAATCTTCATCTTCTCACAACCATCCACACAGTCTCTCTGATCACACAAACAACTGCTGCAACGACAACTGCCTCACCTCAAAGTTGTCATGGGACATGACAAGTTGCTTACAAAGTAGACAATGACAGAATTAAATTCCTTCCTATTAATAAATGCGGATGACTTCTCTGCTGGGGCCTTCATGGCCAGATGGCTACAGGAAATCACGCCACATTTGAAGGTATCCTGTCATGAAGTTAAAGGTCATGGTACTCTGGGTCTGAGTGGTCCCATCAGTCTGGAACCCAACCTGCTCTGTGCCTTCTCACACAGGTCACCTGTTACACGTCTGATGCCATGAGGGGTGGCCATTTGCTTAATGCCACTCAATTTTCTACCACACCTTGAGATTATCCAGAGGCAAAGAAGTTCAAGATTGCCAGCACTTTCAGAGCCACTGTTACATCCCTGGAGACATTAGAGGGCAATCCTAGAGGTTTGTAACTTAAACACAAACACCTAACCCAGTGTGTGTGCTAATGACTTCAGCTCCAATACATTTACTTGTACAAATGTCAACAAAATTAACAGTCAGCTAACAGTCCTGTTGGCTCAGATAACAGGAAATGGTTCAAAGTTTTAAAATATTTCAGATAATTCATTAGCTTTTTACTTAAATGTTGCCTTAAACTCGGATGAGGGTAAAATGGGCAGGGCAATTATACTATGGCTGATGTGAAGGTCAAATGATCTGAAACTGCTTATTGGAGCAATTACCCTTTGAGTAGCTTTGATAAACATCAGATATATTTAGAACATATTCAGTGCTTGGACTGTATATGCATAATAGTCAGCCAATCATGCGCAAAAAACAAGTTAGTCATATCAGACAAATTAAATATATTCCAACAATATTTAACAGACAAATTATTTGTCATACAGTAGAGCTTTTTGATGTGGTTCATAGGATAAACATAAATCCCTCTGGAGAAGCATTCTTGTGGATCAGAAAGGCCTCTTTTGTCCTCGAGGGAACCTGCTCACTGTTTGTCAGGAATGGGATCATCTGAATGGTTTGTCTCAAACGGTTTGAGCTATCCTGCACAGCAAACTGTGCCAAACCAGACCCTTTACTTTCCAAGTTATTGGGCTGATGGGAAGAAACAGCATTTCCTCAAAAAGCAGCTGTGATCCTGAGAGAATGCAGACGCCTAGATGTGTTTTTGCTCACTGCCTTTCAACTACGCATTCTGGTCATAGGCCTTTGTGTAGATGGGGGAGGAATGAGGGAAACCACAGGCACCCAACTTTTTCAATTAGGTAGTAGCAACCCTGTACAGTAAAATGGTTCAGCAAGAGATTGCTTACCATTCTCTGCCTTTGTCATTATATTCCAGTGTATAAAAATACTTTGTGAATCATTCAGCATCATTTCATAGTCGGCTAGCTGCAAACAGCAGCTACATGAGTTACAAAGGACCATTATCCAGCGATGGCTTGACAGTATCAAGGAAGTACTCAAGAATATTTGTTCATTTTGGCCATACAGAAAAGAACTTGGTCTATCACAAGAAGTCATTTTTAAGGCAAGTCCCAATATTAAAAGCATCATGTCAGGGTTTAATGTCCATGCTATTCCCGTAACACATGGGTTTAAAAAGCACAGGCTAGCACATGAATCCTTGTACTGTACGGGACTGCTATTCAATGACTCATGAACACGGGTGCAGCATGCCAAAACTTATCAACTCTGGAAAGGAGAGGGAGCCTCTAAACCCACACAATGTTCCATCCACCCCTTGACCAATAGTAGCAACAGATCTATTCAGATTGCATGGGAAGACTGTATCCTTGTGAAGGATTACTTATCTAAATTTCCCACTGTTTGACAACTTAGCAACATGTGTGCAACCATCACCGACACAATGAAACCAATTTTCAGTTTATTCAGTATCCCAAACTGATTGTGTCTGGCAAAGGATTACATTTGCCTAGCAAATTATCAAGGATTCAGTTATGAGGGATAACATAAGCTTTGCCACAGCAGTTAAAGATGCACATCAGGAAGAGACTAGATTTCTCAGCTTTCAGTTTCCATTGCTTTAATTTCCTTTCATTTTGCATCTCCAACTCTTATAGAGAGATGCTCAAAGGTGATGAGGCTTACAACTCAAACTTCCATAGACATAGTGATCTGCAAGAGGTTTATCAGGGAGAACCTAAAAATAGTTAAAAGAGAAAGAACATTCAAGTTTTTAATTCAATCACCTTCCTCCAACTCAATGTATATTTTGGTACTCAGGATCAGATTGTTATTGTCCAAATACACCAAACATCCTCATTGTTGAACTAAAGATATGGGGGGAGTAGAGGAATGGAGTTCCCATCACCTTTCATCTACTGGTGAATATTGCAGCATTGATATTCAGCTTAATGCATGATCTCTGTGCAACAATAGTCACCCTGTAGTTACACATTCCTCATTAACGATAATCTACCCTCACCAGGGTCTGTTTGACTTGGCAAAGATTCTATTAAAATAAGAACTAGCAGCCACAATCATTGTGCAATACAATATAAGAATGCAAAATTTTCTTTTAATTTTAAGCATTTTTAAATTTTTTTACGTGCAGAATCACTCAGGTGACTGGCATTTGTGAATTTTTTGCATAGGAGGAAAAAAAGATTTTAAAGTCAACTCTTGCTCATTTTAACAAGTAAGCACTGCTGATGGTAACTTTGAAAAGAGTATTGTCCATTTATTTTCCCCTGATGCCCCAGAGACGTAGGATTGTCAGAGCACAAGGCAGATCAGGCTTTAGTTTGTGGAAGTGACTGCACAGTATTTCAACAGTGAGACAAGGAAGATCATCATTTTCGAATGTAATAATTTGTAAAAATTCAATTAACTTAGTCTACTAAGCATTCAGTACCCTTATTAATGATGTAAACTATATTCTATGCTTGCCATGAAAGTTAACTAAATATATTGTATATGTTGCATTGGCATTTCCCTGGAACTTCTTTTCATGCATTATTTTTTTCACAAACTTGGCTAAAATTACTGTCCCACCTAATTCAGTTGGTTGATGCAAGCATTTCATTATGACAATGGAGCATTTTCTATTAGAAACAATCATCAACATGTGTAAACATAGAATGCTACTATCCTTCCATGAGAAAGAAGCTTGGTAAGCTTAGGGAGACAGAATATATAGAGGGCTTCAATAAGGTGAAGAGACTGTCATCAGCTAGAAGCTCATGTTATTCAAGAATGCTGCTTGATCATTAAATTTATGTGAATCACCTTCCCTTGCTCATTCTTAATAGTAGTAATGACAAACTATATGCTGAAACACATTAATGGTAATGCTGTTTCCATTATTTGCTTCTTAAAAGTGGTCTACCACGTATGTTGGTTTCAACAGGACTTCAAGCTTACAAAAGAAATAGCAGAGTATGTCAGCTATTATGCTTGTAAAAAGTGCACCATGTGGAATACAGAGTTCAATGGACACTGCATCCATTCCAATATAAATATAATAAGCCTAGATCATGTTGAATCCAAAGTCTGAGAGTTAAAAATGATTGACAACCACAGGAAAAGGAAACATCCCCAATTTTATGCACTGCCAGATAAAATGTTCTCAATTCAACATGGAAGGGAAGCAGACTCCAGAAAACTGAACATTTGGTTCTCAAAAGGAATTTTTTTTATAATTTTGGGACATGGGCATTGCTGGCTGGCCAACATTTATTACCTGTCCGTGGTTACCCTTGAGAAAGCAGTGTGAGTTGCTCTTCTGGAATTACTACAATCCATGTGCTGTCGATTGCCCCACAATACCCTCAGGGAGGGAATTCCTGGATCTTGACCCAGTAACAGGGAAAGAACAGCGATATATTTTAAAGTCAGTATTGTGAGTGGCTTGGAGGGAATCTTTCAAGTGATAGTGTTCCTTCCCTAAGATCTGCTGCCCTTGTCCTTCTGGATGAAAGTGGTCATGGATTTGGAAGGTGCTATCTCAGGATCTTTGGCAAATTTCTGCAGTGCATCTTATACACACTGCAGCTACTGAGTTTCAATGGTGAGGGAGTGGATGTGGTGTCATTCAGGCAGGCTACTTTGCCCTGGATGGTGTCAACTTCCTTGGATGTTGTTGGAGCTGTACCCATCCAGGCAAGTGGGGAATATTCCATCACACTCCTGACTTTTGCCTTGTGAAAATGCTTGGAAGCTGAATGAATTGAGGAACTTTGCCCATGGTCTGTTTGTTAAAAAAAAATCACAGAAAAGAACATGAGCTGTATTAAATATAAACATTTATTTCATTTGCAACCATTAGCCTCAGATTATGTGGGTTAATGTTAGCTTTTTGGCAACTATGAAGGTCTCTTGTGAGTTTCTGCACAGTAAGCCTGTTGTCTTTGAAGTGTGGCCACTGCATTAGATCTTCCAGGTAACCCATAACTCTCCCATTTGTGTCAACTGGTATGATGTATTCATAGACATTACACACTTCTGTGAAACCTATTCATAATAAACATATATGTTGGGTGCCTATTGTCAATATTATCTCTTGACAACGCAACATGTACGAGTACAATTTCCTGAAGTAACAAGCAGCAGGTTTAGGTGAACGCATGTAGATATATCCCCTGAAAATGAGTTTAGGTTGAAACGGTGACACAATTTTACCCTGTTCCAGCTTTACCTGGGTGGGATTGAAGGCGAGCAACAAGCCTCTAAGCAGCGTCATATATATATATATTAGATTACATCAATCATTGCTGTTTTAACAGGGAATTATGGATTTCCCAGCCAGGGCACCTGTTTCTCAACCTTTCAGCAACTCGGTCGTGTCACCAAGATGAGGGCACATAGGAAAAGGTTCTTTAGTGCAACAAGTGAATTAAAAATTATTTGAACAGCGACACTGAAGTGCTCTTTCTATGATCAGTTGAGCGGTTATTGTCCACGGCACTTCTTCCCTGACTAATATATTGCTTAATAGAAGATGGCCAACCTTTTGGAAGAAACTCTACCTGACTTCACTCACCTTGAGCGGCACATCTCCAGTGCCACCCACAGCAGCAGTTCCACTTTGCACCTCTGAGGGATAAGAGAAACACCAGTACCAACCACACCCAGCTGCCTTTCCCTCATCCAGGTTACCCCTTCGCAGGGCAGAAGAGATAGCCACAATGAGCCAACTTGAAGCACTGAAAATTCCAACACAGAATCTACAGGTATAGAATCAGCTCTTGTGTGAACCACAAGGTCTCAAGAGAATCAGGTTTTCACAGCAGCTTGTTGCCAAAATCCCCTGGAACAAGACTTCCTTCCCAGTGGAATAGGAGCACATGGCCTATAACATGAACAAATGGTCTGACAATTGCTGAAGTTAAGCTATCAACTGAAAAATAAGGGAGAAGTGCCACATTTTTGGATAGTGTTTGTGAGGCACAGATGTAATTGAGCAGTGCGACAAGGACAAGTATTGATTATTCAGACAGGGATGTGAAATGCTTGGAGAGAAATCAATGCAAAGGAAAATGCTGAGAGATTCCAATCATGTGGATTGTGGGTAAATGTCATGCCATTCATGAGACATATCTTACTGAGGTTCTGGATCACCTTGGTGCACTGACTTCAAGTTGGGGAAACATCCCATTTCTAACTTCCCATTTGATAAGAGGGGCTGCACCTTCCTCTTTTGCTCACATCTCTGCAGCATCATAGATGAGAAAGACCTCCAAATAGGAGCCAGATGTCCAGAGATTTCCAGGTTTTCTCTCCAGTCCTGTGACGGCTGTATCCTGTTAAGCCTTTCTGACCTGTGGTCCCTTTCAATTGAAATCCTCCTTTTGACAGAATTGCCATGTCATCCTGCTGACACTTTCTGACCTGTTATGAGGAACCCGAAGTTACTTGACAATACTGTGGCTTGATGAAATAGCCTTGGAAAAGCCAAAATTTGTGTTCTTCACCAATCACCAGCTCCACTGTTTGGCCAGGGGCTACATTGAGAAACGTTCATTCTTGAGAGTAGTCAAGTTGAAGTTGACAACGACAGCCCACTCCAAATGTCCTCCTGTCCAAAATGCCACTCATAAATGGAATTATAAAGAATATTGATAATTGCCAAACCTTTGACATGGAATTGAACTTTTGGAATAGTATAATTTTGAGCCCAAAACTGAAAGATTTAAGTCCCATTCCAGATTGGTCCAGCAAGAGACCACTAGAAAATTGGCTCAAAATAATAGGCTGTTATCCAACATCCAGACTAGACATCAGTTCAGAGGAGGTATTCCCACCTCCAATTCAGAAGATTTGGGTTTGTGTCTCAGTCTAGAAAGTCTGCAGTGTCAGCTCTCAATTTGAGATGATATCTAAGGAGCCATGTAAGTCTAACAGGTGCTGGTATATGTCTCTATTGTAAAAGGGTACATAAAACCCTTCAGCCTTGGTTGCAAACCAATGAGAAGTGATACTGTAAAAATAAAAACTACAAGGAAAGCACCTCAGCTAGTGTTCCCTTGTAAATGGATAAACCATATGTTGAGACTGTGGTACAGCAGGAACAATGGGCCTTTATGAATTTTATGAATTCAATTCACAAATTGAATTGAGCAACCTGTACTCCAACTGGCAACCATGTTTCTGACATGACAACAGTGGTCTCCAGTTCAAATGTATTTCCCTGGCTGTAAAACAGTTTAGGACATGCAAAAGTCATGAAGGTTGCGATATAAATGGAAGTCTTTTCTTTGCAGTTGTTGCAAACACTAAATGTAGGGGCAAATTTAGCTGAAGATCAATTCATACCAGGTGTTCAATTTAGTCATAATTTCTGAAAACCACAAATTTACTTCTGGAATTTAATTGTGATATTAATAATGGCCTTGACTTCATAACCACCACAAATGAACCTCATCATCCATGTGTTGTCAAGAACATAAATAAAAAAGACAAAATGAACTAATCTAGTGCAAAACTTCCTTGCATTCTTCAATTTGGTCTCTTTAGAAAATATGTTTCCATCAAAGATTCAACACAGCCGGTATGGACAGCCAAAAAGGAATATTTATTAGAAGCACCATGAAAATGGCCAAAACGATCAACATTTTACCCAGGCCTAGTTAATATCCATAAGGTATTAACCAGTAACAAGAAGAAAATATGATTGGAAATGTTCATGAAGTATTAATGGATGGAGTGAAAATGGTACACATAACATGAATATTCATGTTTGTGTTTTTGAAAATTTAGCTTCAATCACATTCTGTGATTTCATCTGTTTCTGTGCCCCAGACTTCTCATAAATATCCAGATACTTGGAATAAAGATCAAAGTGGCTGATCATAGCACTGGAGAAACCTGCAACCATCTGTTTTACTCGATCATAAAAATTAAAATGTAGCCTGTAAACTTAATTTGTAAAGAAACCACGTGGAACATTTGTGCAGCACTGCATTTGTTAATAGTTAGAATCAGTTAAATTCAACATTTTTTAAAAGCTGTGCATGGGTAACAGAGCTGTCAGCCTGGAAAACCGTCAACATTGGTTAACACCTGAATTAATATATGATGGTTAAAAAAAACATCTGTTTCAAAGCCATTCAACTCATAACTACTGCTTGTAATTACAGTAATAAATAACAGACTACTCTGAAAGGAATTTTGAAATAGCAACACAAAGGAAAATACATTCAAACAAAATAAGACAAAAGATCATTTGCATTTCCCAAAAAGGCAAATTCTCGCCGTGCTCTGAAGGTGTATCAAACTCTTCGCCTTTTGTTCAGAAAGCATTTAACCTAATTTTTATTGCTGATTTAAATGGAAGTCGGAATCAGAATTAAATGGCACAAAGGCTTATGAGACAGGAAATGTATTTTGGGCTCAAAATTAAGCAATGCAGGGAGGGGGTGGGATATTTGTCAGGAACTGGTAGATTCTGATATTCTGGGAAGGCAACAATCTGGTTAATTTAATAGCATGATCTTTCACCCTGTTCCTCATCCACAGTTGCTATTTCCCGATTGATAATAAAATTTGATGCATACAGGCTTGTTTAAATATTATAACCAGCATAAGGCTTCTCAGGAACCAATTATTCATCTCACCCCATACTCGCCACCTCAGACTTGAAGTAAGTGCATTCCTGTAAATTAGGTCAGGTTTTCTGTTTTTAACAATTCCACTTTCCCATATATTTTCAGGTCACATCTTTCTGGCAGTGGAGTGATCTTGCTAGATCAGGTTTTCAAAGTGAATCATTCCAGATTGAACATATCTATTAAAACTCTCCAGATTAAATGAGAGACTCTCCAATCTAAGGGTTTTCAATTCTTTTGGAGTGGGGTAGATATTAACATGTGTATCAGAACCTGCATGTTGAGAGCCATCAAAAATAACACAATGCTTTCAAGACAGAAAACATCCTTGACATCAGTATACAGCAAAAGAAATCAGATGATTTTGGTCATCTTTGTTTTATCACAGATCTCGCAAATTTTCACATCATCAACTTTAAAACCTATACTTTAAATAAAAGGAATTAAATCTTAACATTTTTGTAGGGCCACTCTGCCAGGGGAATGCTATAGAAGATTCCAGAGGACACTGAGACCTTATTGTGCCATAAATAATAGGGATGGAGTCTTAGCAGATGGAGGACTTGTGCATTGAAGCAGAAAGGCACCCAACCCAAATGAGGTATGAGGAAAATTAAAGCAAGATACTCTGTAATGAAGAAGTCATCCAAGAAGGATTCAACAGTATGAATGGTGAAGTAACTGGGATATTCAACTCTGCAATTGATCACATAATGTTGCCTGACTGAAATCAATTGCATTGTCATGGATATCATTAGATGTCAAACAGTGTTCCTTCCCAGTGCTTCAGATGGATATTGATATTCCCATAACATTATATGGTAATCTAGCAATTATTATTTTAATAGGGTTGCTAATTATTCAGGATTCAAATATTCAGGAGTTACAAATAATTAATGCCCAGTGAGAAAATTCATACAGATATTAAACATTGTATGTTTCTTTGCAATTTCCTTTTCTTCTCTTACTGCTCCTTCACTGTTACCGCTGTTACCCACAGATTCCCTGCAGATTCTCCTCTGCAGGCAGTCCCTCAGCAACATCATCCAAAAACAAGACTATTAAATTCTAGATTATCAGCTGACACTGTGCCTGCCTCAGCTCAACTTCTGCTGAATCTCTTATTCATGCCTTTGTTACTTTCTGATTTAATTATTCAGCACACTGTTGGCTTTTCTTCCATTTTCTATCTCACATGAACTTGCTATGGAGCCACATGACTGGATTTTCATCCTACTTCCTAATTGGCAATGCCTACTGATGCTGCTTTCACTTGAATGAGGGGGATACCCTCCTAGATGGAGTCAGAGGCACATTGATGTTGAGGTTCACTTTTGTTCACTAACACATCAGCAAAGATCTAGAGATGATTATGAAGCTCCCCACTTTCATTCCGTAACCAATTAGCATCTCTCACTCACACATCCATCTGACACAATAACAAATGTGACTTGTAAAACCACTTACAATAAATACTTACACTATCCTCTTAGATAAACTCATAAATCTGTCAAAATCAACTGATATTTCTTGTGTAGCAACTTAATTAAAAAATGACAGCGATGTTGAGGCAGCAGAATGAGGGCCCAAACACCGTGTAACCCGAAAATTATCTGTGCCAGAAATGGGACTGAGAATCATGATCAGGAGCTGTCCTGCATTTTAAAAATCTGCCTGATGTACTCTGGCCCAGCTTAAGGACAGATATGATCTCACCAAAGAGTCTTCATTGCATCACATAAGTCCATTTGGCTCTAAAGTGTGGAGACGGGAAATAAGTTGCTTGATTTGACAGGCTGTTTGCAAATGACAGTTAATGTGATTACACCTCCAGGAACACATCCAACCAAAGGTTAAAATCATATTTCTTTCAACAAAGACCTCAAAATAAATTTCCTGGACATCCCTCTCATTACTGTTTGTAGGCCCTATGTTTACAGAATAGCTGTGTAACAGCTAATGGCTAAGTCTATACCATGGCAGACATGTATTCAAGGAAATTCGATTTTTAGCTTTAGATTTTTATTGTCATGCGCACTCAAGTACAGAGGTACAGTGAAAAGCATATAATGTTGCCCCACATGATGCCATCTTAGGTAGAAAGATACCTAAGTATAAAAACTTTAGATAAAAGGTAGTAAATGAAACAAGCTTTAAAAAGTTAACCATTACCTTCATTGAATAAGTAGAAAAATAAAATAAAAGGTAATAGTTAACATTAAAGTCCTTGAAACATAAACTTGAAAAATAAGGAACTAAAGTTATAAGTTAAAAATTCGTGGTTTTCGAACTTGGGACATTTCTGATGAAAGTAAAAAGGTTCAGAATAAATTTAATTTCTTTGTCTTTAATCTGCCAAGTTAAGAAAGGTAATGATGAACATCAGTCACTTTGGAAACATGTCTAAATTCTTTAACTGTATTTGATTTATAAAATAGTCAATCTATTAATTTCAAATATGAAAGTATATAGGCAACAGCAAAAAGATCTCATTTGTCCAAGTGTGTCAATACTGCATGCGAGACATATCATCTACTTTCATGCCTTGAGACAGATAAAACTAGGAATCACACTGTCAAAGATCAGTGTTGTTGTTGTTGTTTTTAATTTCCTGATGGTATCATTGATAATTTAGATTTTGATTGCTTATGAAGGGAGGAAAGAAGAAAGTAATAGAGATCAGTGCTTAATAGAAGTGTCTGATACTTGACTATTTGGTATGCAGCACACAAATTTTGCAAGTACCAAGCGAAGCATGTGCATGCTTACTTTATAGGCAACTAAAACTGAAACAACTGTAAATCAGAATCAACAACAGAAATTACTGGAAACGCTCAGTAGGTCTGGCAGCATCTATGGAGAGAAATCAGAGTTAACGTTTCAGGTCAAGTGACGCTTCTGTGGAACTGAGGAACTTGTTCTGAGGAAGGGTCACTTGACCTGACATGTTAACTCTGACTTCTCTCCACAGATGGTGCTAGATCCTATGATTTAATCCAAAAATTCCTATTTTGTACTTCTCAGGCAAATTGGTGGAGCCTGTAGTAGACATTTCTGCATCTAACTTGTTGCTGGCAACATTTAAGTATTGATCAATTTGTCCATGCAATGTTGTGGGAAGAAAGAAGGGAATATATCTCTGGTGATATTATGAGACCCAGCCAAGAGTGGACACTTGAATAGGAGCTCCTACTCAGGCAAAATTAAAACTTGAAAAAACTCCCAGTCTAATTTCTATGCAATCATTGTTAGTCCTCAAATGAAAATAATTGCCTTGTCGAGCAATAAGGAGGCTGAGGAAAAAAAAACTTCAAATGGTGGAAAGCAGAAAAAAAAAGCAAAACAACACAAACCATCAGATTTGTTAGCATCTGAAAGGGAAGTGCCAGGATAAATTTTTCAGGTGTATTTCTCTTAAACTGGGATTTGTTTCTGTGATCCATCTAAGATCAAGTGGAGAAGGTTGAATATTTATGCAACCTGTTGTGACATCAACCCTTGACTGTAATTTCCTATCTATCACCCTCACGGAGTCCAGGAACTCTTAAAGATTTGTCTTCATTCACATGGCTTTCTGCGATTGTCATGAGGAATGTGGCAGTCAGCCCAGGAAACTTGCAGTTCATCCATGAACAGAGCAGACATTGTAGCAACTTATACCCTTTCAGTTTGGTCCTCAAAACAATTACCTTCTAAATGTTTTCAGTGGTGCAGCAATTTCAGTCTCTTTTAGAGGGGGAGGTGGGGGTGATTTTGCGCCTTTTTGAAGTAGCTCTTTTGGTCTTCAAGCTTATGTGTTTGATCTTCTCAGGTACTGGTTCAGTTTCAAAGAATTGGACTTTAAATATTAACTGTTTTTCTCTCTTGACAGATGCTGCTACATGTGCTCAGCTTCTCAGCTCTTTTTGCTTTAATTTCAGATCTCTTTTCCTTTTGAAAGCTTGCTCTGTTATCAATGGCACTTCACTTGCATTGCTGATGTATGGTGCAATGACAATAAAATAATCGGAGGCAGTTGGTACTCTTCTTGATGAAGTCACCATCCCCTTTACAATTATGGTCTAGTATCTCTTTGAGAGTACTTAGGGAGATCTTAAGCAGTAGTGCAAGGGGTTAATCTTTTTTCTGCACAGCCTGCTGAACAGCTGCATTGACAATTCAAATGAAAATAGCCCTAAATCCGACTTGTCACACTGATGATATATTACTTGTAATGGGACGTTTCCAACACTTTTGTTCCATGTGGCTGCTCACAGTCATACACATACACAGCCTACATCTGCACTTCATTTCTCTGATAACAACAGAGAAACCACCCACTTATTAAGTATGAATTGCACAGAACCACATCCCAAAATCTAATAAATAAACAGATTCATTCACTGATAATGCCGCTGTATGTAACAATCGGAAATTGTAACTGGTCAGGATAGTCAAGATGATTAATGCAATGAGTGTAGTGCTTGTATTTCCCAGACAAATGGTGAATTATTTTTATCCATTTGAAAGATATATTTTTTAAGTTGGTTGTCAAACCTAGTAGAGACAACTGTGATAAACATACAACTAGCTTGCCAAGAATGCTATTCTTAGATAAAAACCTCTTTTAGCAGCAGATACACAAAGACAATTTGCTGTTCTTTGTCCCTGGGCTCAGTCAATGATTCATTATGTAATTTAATAGAAAATTAATCTTAATAAGAATGTAATATTGTCCAAAATTATCCATGACAGAAACTGCAGTCTCCAAGTTAAATGTTCTGGGATGAAATGCAGTTGACGCATGCAACATTAGGATTGCATCAATAGGCTTTCTTATGCTTAAGTACTTGCTACACTTTGAAATTATGATCATTGCTTTCAGGGTAGTACATTAATATGGTAGAGTTCCATAATGAGGTTAGGATAATATGTAAAACACTAACATCTTATCATCATTCAGATAAACTCTGTTTAAGAATATCAAAAGAGGGTGTCTAGATGATTCAATGAATTCCAAAATTGCTAAGCGTTGCGAAAAATAATACGTTAAAATGAAATTGACTCAGAATACACACAAAAGTGACATTCTATTGTGTTAAAGTGATTGCACAACCACAAGATTAAGTGTGGTTCAACCATATCCAATCAAAAATCATGGTGCATAAGCAAGAAAAACATAGTAGAAAGTAACTTAATTGATATTCTCAATCTAAGGCAGTACAGAAACCACCACAAGTGTAGTGTAAGAGACAAGTCTGAAATAACTACAAGGGTTTCAACCAACATGCTAAGTAGACGTGGAGAAAGTGAGGACTGCAGATGCTGGAGATCGCAGTTGAGAGTGTGATGCTGGAAAAGCACAGCAGGTCAGGCAGCATCCGAAGAGCAGGAGAATCAACATTTCGGCATAAGCCCATCATCAGTAAGTAGATGTGGCCTTCTCTCAAAATGTATCCAACATGAATGCCACCTCCAATCAATTTTGTTCATTCCACGGCCTACAGAAGTGGCTGAATGTGCTGTAGACAAGAGTACCTGTGAGCCAAATTTAGCTGTAACACTGAAAGTGTGCAGGTTAGTGCCAGCACTGTCTTTAGCTAAGCTGTGCCATTGCATCTGTAGGGACACTACCACTATACCTCAGGAGACGCAGTAAATCTATAACATCGGCATCCAGCTAACTGTTCGGCTGTTTTCTATCCACGATACCAGGACAAAATCTACTCCATTGATTATTGCTTGGTCATTATCATATGAGCCATCAGTAAGGTGATTGAAGGAATCTTCAATAGGAGCAGTAGTTTATTTCAAAGACAGTCAGTTTACGTGTTAGAATTAACACACTCTAGCTGCAGTATGTACAAACTAAAGAATGCACTGCAACAGCTCAAAAAACATTAACTGCCACTGGATTATTTCACAATGCAGAGCTGAAAATGTGTTGCTGGAAAAGCACAGCAGGTCAGGCAGCATCCAAGGAACAGGAGAATCGACGTTTCGGGCATAAGCCCTTCTTCAGGCTTATGACCGAAACGTCGATTCTCCTGTTCCTTGGATGCTGCCTGACCTGCTGCGCTTTTCCAGCAACACATTTTCAGCTCTGATCTCCAGCATCTACAGTCCTCACTTTCTCCTCCTATTTCATAATGCAGCCAGGAGGGTTGTGAGTCCCTCTGCAAAGCCAATATCACAACAGAACTATCTCAACTGACTTGCAAATATGTCAGAAAGTTTCACACTGTCAGGAAGGAGAGGTCACATCTAGAGCGAGACACAGCCCAAGTGAGTATATAGTTGAGCAATTTGGAGGTAGTGTGTGAAGTTGGTGCAGAGGGAAAGATGCTTTTTGCTTGCTTTTTATTTGGTTCATAGTTTGTAAAGGTTTTTTTAAACAGGATGAATTGAATTCTGGATTAGTGGTGCTGGAAGAGCACAGCAGTTCAGGCAGCATCCAAGGAGCTTCGAAATCGACGTTTCGGGCAAAAGCCCTTCCTGATGAAGGACTTTTGCCCGAAACGTCATTTCGAAACTCCTTGGATGCTGCCTGAACTGCTGTGCTCTTCCAGCACCACTAATCCAGAATCTGGTTTCCAGCATCTGCAGTCATTGTTTTTACCAGGATGAATTGAAGATCTGGGGCCCAGTTCAAAAGAGTGACATCAGAGGTAAACTATAAGTCCATTGGTTGCTGATAGCTACTAATTTGACTATCTATTATAGGATAAATTCAAATTGAAGGTAAACAGGGGAACTATTTACAGGCTACAAACTAAAAGGCCAGTACAAAATGTTAAAGATCAATTTAAGAAATAAGTCATTCAAAGAGAGATGTCAGGCCAAGTGATGTGTTGTAACTGCATGATGTGGGAGCAAGTGGACCCCTTTGACTAGTAAGTGTTGGTTGCTTGAGGATCTTCAGCTTTGTCTAATAGGTTTGCGATTCTTGTTACCTGAGCCATTCAAGAGGGGGAGAAAAGAAAAATGTATTTGTAATTGGGGATAATATAGTCGGGGGAAACAGATTCTGTTCTCTGTGACCAGAATTGAGAGTCCTGAAGGGTGTGTTGCCTGGGCTTCGGATATCTCAATGAACTTGGAGTGGGGAGCGGTGGTCTCCATAGATACCAACAAAATAAGTAGCGAAAGAGGAAAGTGGTTCTGCTAAGGGACAATGAGCAGCTTGGGCTAAATTAACACCAAAATTAGGTAATAATCTCTGGATTACTACCTGAGGTAGAAGTAAATTGGCACAGGGTCAACAAGATTAAAGAGGTTAACTTTTTGGCTCAAAGATGGGCATGACAGAAACTGGTTTGAATACATGGGACATTGGCAGCAGTACTCAGGAAGGGGGGAGCTGTTGCCATGGTTGGGCTGCAACTGAATCACGCTGGGACCAGAATCCTGGCAAATCATCTAACCAGGGCTGTGGATAGGGCTTTAAACTAAAGATCCCTGTGTCTGTGTGGGTTTCCTCCGGGTGCTCCGGTTTCCTCCCACAGTCCAAAGATGTGCAGGTCAGGTGAATTGGCCATGCTAAATTGCCCGTAGTGTTAGGTAAGGGGTAGATGTAGATGTAGGTGTATAGGTGGGTTACGCTTCGGTGGGGCGGTGTGGACTTGTTGGGCCGAAGGGCCTGTTTCCACACTGTAAGTAATCTACTCTAATCTAATCTAATCTAAATGGGATGGAAGTTTAGTTGCATGGAGAAAGTTAAAGTGTGGAGGGCTCAGCAGAGGTTATTGAAGAACAAACAATAAGAGAGAGAGTATGGAAAGGGTCAGGAATCTAACATCAGACAAAGCAGTTGAGGGTACAACTAATGAGAAGGGGAACAATCAACACAGGACTGAGGCTGCTGTACATAAACGTATGCAGTATATGAAATAGGGTGAATGAGCTTGTAGTGCAGATTGAAACTATTGGTATGATGTTGTGGGAATCATACAGACATGGCTACAAGGGGATCCAACAAAGCGATCACTAAATATCTAAGATTATGTGTCCTACCGAAAGGACCGGCAGACGGGTGGAATTGCCTCGTTAGTACAAAAAGAAATTACGTCAATCACGTGAATTCATACAAAGTTGGAAGGCATAGAATGCATGTGGTTAGAGTTGAGGAACCATAGAACATAGAACAATACAGCATGGAACAGGCCCTTCGGCCCACAATGTTGTGCCGAACATTTGTCCTAGCTTAAGCACCTATCCATGTACCTATCCAATTGCCGCTTAAAGGCCACCAATGATTCTGACTCTGCCACTCCCACAGGCAGCGCATTCCATGCCCCCCCACTCTCTGGGTAAAGAACCTACCCCTGGCATACCCCCTATACCTTCCACCCTTCACCTTAAATTTATGTCCCCTTGTAACACTCTGTTGTACCTGGGGAAAAGGTCTCTGACTGTCTACTTTATCTATTCCCCGATCATCTTATAAACCTCTATCAAGTCACCCCTCATCCTTTGCCGTTCCAATGAGAAAAGGCCTAGCACTCTCAACCTATCCTCGTACGACCTATTCTCCATTCCAGGCAACATCCTGGTAAATCTCCCCTGCACCCTCTCCAAAGCTTCCACATCTTTCCTAAAGCGATGCGACCAGAACTGCACACAGTACTCCAAATGTGGCCTTACCAAGGTCCTGTACAGCTGCAACATCACCTCACGACTCTTGAATTCAATCCCTCTGCTAATGAACGCTAATGCATCATAGGCCTTCTTACAAGCTCTATCCACCTGAGTGGCAACTTTCAAAGAGCTATGAACATAGACCCCAAGATCCCTCTGCTCCTCCACCTTACTAAGAACCCTACCGTTAACCCTGTATTCCACATTCTTATTTGTCCTTCTAAAATGGACAACCTCACACTTGACAGGGTTGAACTCCATCTGCCACTCCTCAGCCCAGCTCTACATCACATCTAAGTCCCTTTGCAGCCGACAACAGCCCTCCTCATTATCCACAACTCCACCAATCTTCGCATCGTCTGCAAAAGGGTAAAAGTGTACAGGCCACGTAGCAATAGTCAGGATGTAGGGCAGAAAACAAATCAAGAGTTAGAAAAGGCATGCAAGAAAGGCATGATCACAATAATCATAAGGAACTTCAATATGTAGGTGGACTGGGAAAATCTGGTTGTTTGCAGATCTCAAGGAAAGGAATGCGTGGAATGTCTAAAAGATGGGGTTTTTTTTGGAGCAGACTGTGATAGTGCCCACTAGGAAACAGGCATTCTTGACTTGGTGATGTGTAATAAGGCAGATATGGTGAAGGATCCTTAAGGGGGAAATGACCGTAATGTGATGGAAATAATCCTGCAGTTTGAGAAGGAGAAGCTGGGATCAGATGTAATGCAATTGAGTAAAAGGTAACTATAAAGACATGTGAGAGGAGCTTGCTCGAGTTAGTTGGGAGGTGAACCTAGCAGGGAAGAAAGTGGAGCAGCAATGGCAGGTGTTTCTGAGGGTAATTCAGGATGCACAGCAGAAATTCATCCCAAGGAAGAAGAAACATTCTAAGGGGAGGATGAGGCAATCATGATTCGGAGATGCCGGTGTTGGACTGGGGTGTACAAAGTTAAAAATCACACAACACCAGGTTATAGTCCAACAGGTTTAATTGGAAGCACACTAGCTTTCGGAGCGATGCTCCTTCATCAGGTGATCGCAATCACCTCCAAAAACTAGTGTGCTTCCAATTAAACCTGTTGGACTATAACCTGGTGTTGTATGGCAGACAAGGGAAGTTAGGGACAGCATAAGAGCAAAAGAAAAAGCACACAATGCAATGAGGATTAATGGGAAGCCTTTAAAAACCAACAGAAGATAACTAAAGAAGCAATAAGAAGATGAAATGAGAATAAGCTCGCAACTAATATAAAAGAAGATTGCAAGAATTTTTTAAGATGTATAAAAAGTAAGCGAGAGGCAAGAGTGGAATTGGACCATTGGAAAATGAAGTTGGAGAAGTAGTTATGGAAGACAAAGAAATTGCAGAGGAACTGAATAGTTCTTAGCGTCTGTTTTCACATTGGAAGTCACCAGCAGAATACTAGAACTTTGAGAGAGTCGGGGCAGAGGTGAGTGTAGTGGCCATCACTCAGCAGAAGATGCTGGGGAAGTTGAATGACCTCCCCTTGAATGGATAAATCATCCAGATCAGATGGATAGCTGAAGAGATTGTAAAATAATTTGTGGTGATCTTTTAGGAATCACTGAAGTCAGGCAATGCTCCTAAGGACTTGAAAATGGTTAATTTAACAATACTGTCCAAGAAGAGAGGGAGGTAAAATACCAGAAATAATAGGCAGATTACCTGACCTCATTTGTTGCTAAGAATTTAGAGATCATTATTGAAGGTGACACTGTGAGTACTTGGAAGAGCATGGTAAAATAGGACTGAGTCAGTATGGCTTATAAAGGGGAGGTCATGCCTGACAACTCTGTTGGAATTCTTTGAGGAGGTAATGAGCAAGTTAGACAAAAGAGAGCCAGTGGACATGATCTATTCAGATTTCCAGAAGACCTTTGACAGAGTGCTGCACAGTAGGCTGCAAAATAAAATAAGAGACTCTGGTGTTAGGGACAAGGTACTAGCATAGATAGAGGATTGGCTGACTGACAGAAGGCAGAAAGTGGAGAGAAAAGGATCTTTTTCAGGATGGCAGCTACTGGTTAGTGGAGTTCTGCAGAGGTCTGTGTTGGGACCATAATTATTCATGTTCTACATTAAGGATCTGGATAAAGGTACTCAGTGTAATATTGCTAAGTTTGCAGATGACAGAAAGCTAGTTGGAGGGTCAGGCAGTGTTGAGGAAGGGAGGAGGCTGCATAAGGATTTGAACAAGCTATGAGAGTGGGCAAAGAAATGCCAGATGGAATACAATGTGGGAAAGTGTGAGGTTATGCATTTCAGGAGGAGGAAGCGAGGCACAGACTATTTTCTAAACAGGAAAAGTATTCAAAAATCTTAACCACAAGGGTCTTGGAAGTCCTTGATCCAGATTTTCTTAACATTAACCTGCAGTTAGTAGTTAGGAAGGCAACACAATATTAGCATTCATTTTGGAAGTAACACAACACCAGGTTATAGTCCAACAGGCTCTTTGAAATCACACAATTTCGGAGCACTGCTCCTTTGGCAGATGAAGTGAAGCATTAATTTCGAGAGAGCTAGAATATAAACGCAGAGATGTACTGCTGAGGCTTTATAGACTCTGGTAAGATTCATTTGGAATCCAGTAAGCAGTTTTGGGCCTTTTATCTAAGGAAGAATGTGCTGACGTTGGAGGGGGTCCAGGAGAGGATTACAAGAATGATCCTAGGGATGAAGGGGTTGTCAAATGAGGAGCGGTTGAGGACTCTGCGTCTGAACTCAGTGGACTTTCGAAGAATGAGGGAATCTGTTTGAAACGTATGGTATGCTGAAAGGTCTGAATAGAGTGGGCATAGAGAAGTTGTTTCCACTAGTAGGACAGACTAGGTGCTGAAGGCACAACCTTAGAATGAAGAGGCAACCTTTAGAACAAAGATGATGAGAAATTTCTTCAGCCAGAATGTGGTGAACCTGTGGAACTCATTGCTGCAGAGGAAGCCAAGTCTTTGAATGTAATTAAGACAAAGATAGATAGGTTCTTGGGGGTTAAGAGACCAAGGGCCATGGGAAGAAGTCAACAGAATGCAGTTGAAAAACATTTCTTCCAGAGCAAACTCGACAGGCCAAATGGCCTAATTCTGCTCCAGTATTTTACAGTCTTAAGATTTGTAACAAGCAGCTAGGGAAGCCAACACTTTGTTTACTATGCATTCCATATTTAAGTCCCTGTCTGTCAGCACATAAGCGTTCACCAACAGGAAAGAACATCCAGATTGCTTACAATCACAAGTTTGCATCCTACTGCAGAGGACTTTTGTGGAAATTCAAATACTGAAGCTCTGGTGAGACTCCTATCTACACCAGAGTGAAGCTCCTTGGTAACATCATTGACCTACTAGAACATGTATTGCTCTGAAAAACAAACATGAAGCCATAATGACAAATAAGTTCTGATTGGTGCTTCAGTTAATTTACCCAATCTTGCTGTGACTGAAATGAGTTAATTTGGGCAAAATATATTTTCCAGCATACCTTGAACCATGGAAAAGAAAAATAACAACATATTCTTTGTACACTATGGCTACTTTCAACACCCGGCTGTATAAAAATACTTCAATACCCAAAATTATGATGCTGTCGCAAAGTTTTGCAGGGAAGCCATTCTAATAAGTGAATCTGTCTAGAAAGATTCTTTCAGAGTAAATTCAATCCTTTAGTAACAACATTAATATGTTTTAACCGGTCCCCACAAAAAGTATAGTCTTCCTTGATAACTATTTTTTTAAATGTTCCAGCCCATATATTATGAATATTAAAACAAGATGGCAACACATTAAAAGTAATCATGCCATAAGTTGTTTGAATATTGCCTCAAAAAGCAATTAAAAATACAAATATTTACAGCAACTGCAAACAGACTACTTTCCCTTGTTTCTTATTTTCTCCACCGTTGTATTTTCTACTGGACAATCTGCTATGGCGTGGAACATGTGGTTTTGAGATTAAGCTGCATGAGAAGATGAATGGACCGAAATGCACAGACACTAAATACATTTTGAGAAAGTAGGTACCCCGCATAAATGCAGACTACAGGATCTAAATGCATTTCAAGGGCGCACATCTTTTGGCCCCAGTTCAAACCTCCCTTGGAATCTAGGACTTCAAATAAACACTTAAATCAGGGACATAAAAGACAAGTCAGTGGGAAAACTCAATCATACGTTTGAGAAAGAAATTGTTGTTTCTTGCATTCTGTTTAAAGCTTTATTTTAGGTGTTAGAAATTTCAGTTGTTAAGCATAAAAATGGCACATGAGAAAAAAAGAGATCTCAAGAAATTTGTGAGAATCTGTTGGGCAAATATTCAAATCAGTAACAAATTTGCATGATTAAAACACATTATAAGTGTGATGATACAAATTTAAAATGTGAACAAGGAGAAAAAATGTGTGACAAAGAAGCCTCATTGTGCAGATAGTGTGGTGCTTGGATTCTAGTGAATTAACAGTTCAACAATGTGAATTCATTTTAAATTCAAGAGCTTTTCTTACACTGTTGATGAATTTTATATCAAGCAAAACACTGGAATCTAATATCTTTGCATGGCTAATATTTCGCAACATATAACAGGAAGGCAATTGATAGATTGCCCAGAATTAAGAGAAACGTAGTAAAGCTGCTTTCAGGTTTTAAAAAAGACAGGAATTTTAAGGAACCTAATTTTGCAAACAAAGACCAAAACATTTGCAGGGGGAAAGGATTAAGACCTTTAAACACAGACTGATAATATCACAGGACATTTAGTTTTGCAATAAACTGATCAGGATAAAAACAAAATCATGTAGTAGCTATAAATATCACCAAGGGTAATATTTCCAAGGTTGGGGAATGGAATGAAGACCTATTCATATTATGAGCTTATAAATTAAATCTCCTCAAATTTAATTCAATTTCGATAGACAGGGTCTATGTTGCAGGGAATTGTTAATTTAGGATTATCAGTTGAAGTACATCAGTATTAAGGGACAAAATATTTTCCCAAAGCAAGCATCAAGCATTAGCTAGGTCATCAATAGTGCAGCCAGATAAACAGTAAAACTCCCACTATTCTGGCTGAACAATGTGCAGTAACTTCCAAGCAAAAAAAAACACCCCTTTGCACTCTTGTGTTTTACATTTCCCAGACCTGTAATATTTATGAGCTTTTCAAGCAAGGAACAACTTGGTGCCAAATTTGATCTGTGCTTCTGGCTTCACAGCAACTGGACTAAAATGTCTCAACGTCCTTCAGCCAGAACCCACCAGCCATTACCTGGTTTAACAAGCTTGTCATCCAATCAATCTATGACTGGAGTAAAGATTTTACATAGCCACACCCTAATAGAATGGATACAGCATGGAACCAGATCATTGGTGCACTGTCTCCACACTGTTTCTCTGCAGGAGGATCTTCCTTTGATCCACACCCTGCCTTTTCCCATAGTCTGGCAATATTTTTCTCAACTCATAATTGTTTAATTCTCCTTTGAAAGCCACAATTTCATTTGCTCTTACTATACTCTCAGGAAATACACTTAAGATCCTAACCATTCACAAACATGTAAAAGCTTTTCGTTGCATCACTATTTCTTCTTTTGCAAATTGTCTTAAATCAATGCTCTCTGGCTTTAATCTATCAGCAGGAATTTTCTTTTAATTTTTCCTATGTACTCTGTCTAGATCGTTCATGATTTTGGACCTCTCTACCAAAAGGTCTCTTAACCTTCTCATCTCAAAGGAGACTAACCCCAGGATCTCCAATCACTTTAAATAACTAACATTCCTTATCTCTGGAACCAGCCTCAATTCTTTTCTGCATCTTCCTTTCGTCGGATTCCTGAAAAGTGAGACCAAAGTGGGCAGTAATCCATTACAGGATTAGTAGTGCTGGAAGAGCACAGCAGTTCAGGCACCATCCAATGAGCAGCGAAATCGACGTTTCGGGCAAAAGCCCTTCATCAGGAATAAAGGCAGTGAGCCTGAAGCGTGGAGAGATAAGCTAGAGGAGGGTTGGGGTGGGGAGAGAGTAGCATAGAGTACAATGGGTGAGTGGGGGAGGAGATGAAGGTGATAGGTCAGGGAGGAGAGGGTGGAGTGGATAGGTGGAAAAGGAGATAGGCAGGTCGGACAAGTCCGGACAAGTCAAGGGGACAGTGCTGAGCTGGAAGTTTGGAACTAGGATGAGGTGGGGGAAGGGGAAATGAGGAAGCTATTGAAGTCCACATTGATGCCCTGGGGTTGAAGTGTTCCGAGGCGGAAGATGAGGCGTTCTTCCTCCAGGCGTCTGGTGGTGAGGGAGCGGCGGTGAAGGAGGCCCAGGACCTCCATGTCCTCGGCAGAGTGGGAGGGGGAGTTGAAATGTTGGGCCACGGGGCGGTTTGGTTGATTGGTGCGGGTGTCTCGGAGATGTTCCCTAAAGCGCTCTGCTAGGAGGCGCCCAGTCTCCCCAATGTAGAGGAGACCACATCGGGAGCGACGGATACAATAAATGATATTAGTGGATGTGCAGGTAAAACTTTGATGGATGTGGAAGGCTCCTTTAGGGCCTTGGATAGAGGTGAGGGAGGAGGTATGGGCACAGGTTTTACAGTTCCTGCGGTGGCAGGGGAAAGTGCCAGAATGGGAGGGTGGGTCGTAGGGGGGTGTGGACCTGACCAGGTAGTCACGGAGGGAACGGTCTTTGCGGAAGGCGGAAAGGGGTGGGAGGGAAATATATCCCTGGTGGTGGGGTCTTTTTGGAGGTGGCAGAAATGTCGGCGGATGATTTGGTTTATGCGAAGGTTTGTAGGGTGGAAGGTGAGCACCAGGGGCGTTCTGACCTTGTTATGGTTGGAGGGGTGGGGTTTGAGGGCAGAGGTGTGGGATGTGGACGAGATGCGTTGGAGGGCATCTTTAACCACGTGGGAAGGGAAATTGCGGTCTCTAAAGAAGGAGGCCATCTGGTGTGTTCTATGGTGGAACTGGTCCTCCTGGGAGCAGATACGGCGGAGGCGGAGAAATTGGGAATACGGGATGGCATTTTTGCAAGAGATAGGGTGGGAAGAGGTGTAATCCAGGTAGCTGTGGGAGTCGGTGGGTTTGTAAAAAATGTCAGTGTCGAGTCGGTCGTCACTAATGGAGATGGAGAGGTCCAGGAAGGGGAGGGAGGTGTCAGAGATGGTCCAGGTAAATTTAAGATCAGGGTGGGTGTGTTGGTGAAGTTGATGAATTGCTCAACCTCCTCGCGGGAGCACGAGGTGGCGCCAATGCAGTCATCAATGTAGCGGAGGAAGAGGTGGGGAGTGGTGCCAGTGTAATTACGGAAGATCAACTGTTCTACATAGCCAACAAAGAGACAGGCATAGCTGGGGCCCATACATGTGCCCATGGCTACGCCTTTGGTCTGGAGGAAGTGGGAGGATTCAAAGGTGAAATTGTTAAGGGTGAGGACCAGTTCGGCCAAACGAATGAGAGTGTCAGTGGAAGGGTACTGTTGGGGACGTCTGGAGAGGAAAAAACGGAGGGCTTGGAGGCCCTGGTCATGGCGAATGGAGGTCGAGAGGGATTGGATATCCATGGTGAAGATGAGGCGTTGGGGGCCGGGGAAACGGAAGTCTTGGAGGAGGTGGAGGGCGTGGGTGGTGTCTCGAACGTATGTGGGGAGTTTCTGAACTAGGGGGGATAGGACAATGTTGAGGTAGGTAGAGATGAGTTCAGTAATCCATTACACCCAGTTGAGGCTAAACTGATAATGCAGGTTTATCACAACTTATTTGATTTTTACTCAATGTACCGATTTAGAAAATTCAGAGTCCTGCAAGCTTTATTTTTAGATTAGATTCCCTACAGTATGGAAACAGGTACTTCAGCTCAATAAGTCCACACCGACCGTCCAAAGAGTAACCCACCCAGACCCATTCCCCTACATTTACCCCTGACTAATGCACCTAACACTATGGGCAATTTAGCATGGCTAACTCACCTGACCTGCACACCTTTGGACTGTGGAAGGAAACCCACACAGACACAGGGAGAACATGCAAACTCCACACAGATAGTCACCCGAGGCAGGAATCGAACTTAGGTCCCTGGCACTGTGATGCAGCAGTGCTAATCAATGAGCCATTGTGCCACCCTATTTTCTCGACCTGTCCTGCCACTCTTAATCATTTGTGCACTCATACCTCCTAGCCACTCTAGGACTCTGCAACTCCCTTTGCTACTCTCCAGTTCTCTGGCACCATTTCTGTATCGATAGAGGATTGAAAGATTAAGACAAAAGCTTCCAAAAATATTTATCGCAGAATCGTTGGATGCATTTGATTCAGTCCAGGTAACCTGTCAATTTTAGGAAAAAACAATTTGTCTAATACCTCTTCTTTATCAACTTTTATTCTATCCATTATCTGAAGAACTTTCTTTTTGACTATGATTTGGGCAGTGACGTCCTCTTCAATAAAAACAGATGCAAAGTTTTCATTCAGTAACTCAGCCTTCCCTTACCTCAATCCCTAAATTTGGTTTAGGCTCCCAATTCACTCCAATTCTCTTTGAACTACCTATGTACGGAGAGAATATATTCCCCTTTTATGTTAATTACCAGACTCATTGCATACTCCCTTTTTACTTCTCTGTTTTATTTTCTAATTGCTCTCCCAACCTGCTATGTTCAACCTGGCTCTCTATTGTCTACATTTTAATATTAAGGCATGATTTCACCTGGAGTCAGTGCGGATCAGTGAACACAGGAAGAACACAAGAACTCGTATTCGCCTCTTTCAGTTTTGTGACTCATTGCATGCAGCCACTGAACAGTCCACTCAGAACTGCTGAAATCTAAACAACCAGGTCATTCAAAGTTTGGGAGCTGCCTCTGTCAGAATGAACAGGCATGGTCAATTGTGGATTACAGTCCCTACACCCCTTTTTCAAATCTGACCTTATTTTCTCTTCCCTGTCTGTAACAATTAGGTCACAGAAGTCTCAGACTCCCATGCATCAGGGAACCAATGCCTCACATTTGTTCGGACCTGGTGAGGAGGGGTGACTGCCTCCTCTCTTTTAATCACCTTCTTGGTCAGTGAAAACAAATCCTTTTTTTAAATAGCATGAAGCCACCATATTCCAATTGTAATCTAATTAACTAGATCAAAATTAAGTAGCTATATTTATAAAGCTCTCTTCAGAAAGCAAACAAGCATTTTATTTCCTACCAATTCCAAAAATAATTAAAATAGAGCATGCAAACATGAACTAAAAGAACATGCAATAAGTTTAAAACAAAAGGTTGGGTGAGGGTGCTGGCAGTTGTGATCCCAAGTTCTTAGAGTCTTTGAGGTATTAGATTTTAAACCAGAGTCCAAACTGTTTGGCTGTTGTGTTATTTCTATAGTAGTTGTGACATTTGTAGAAGTTGAATTCTTCGTCAACAGTTTTTGGTCCAGAGAATCTGAGAGAGAGAGGTAGAAAGACTCTCTCCCAGTTCTGGATGACAAAACCATTTTTCATTGTCTCCTGCTCAGAAACTACTGTTGATAAATGTCCATTTGTATATCACTGACTGCTCATTCTCCTTTACAGCTGGCTGACTGGCAACTGAGCTTTTCATCTCCCAACATAAGAAATAAACAAGTGACACAGATGAGTTTTTGATATTTCGCTGAGTTACTTGTCTTTTGTTAAAAATGTTAAATTTGGTGCAGCCAGCTTAGGGGTTATCTGAATTGGTATCTATGGTAAGGTGATCACAGTATCCATTTTAGGTCAGTATTTGACCTTTAAAAAATCATTTTAGTCCATGATAGTTTTCAGGGATGACAATTAGGTGATAAAAATTGGATACTGATAGTACTTTGTTTTATAAGTATTGCAACACATTATAATGATAAAACTTTTCAGCATTTTTAATTTTTATTGCAATGTATCACATTGCCAACTCTGGTGCAATGAAATTTCACTGCTGCTGAGAGATCTATTATCAGGCAGATCATACTGAGTGATAAACAGAAGGATTTTGTTTGTAAATATCTGTTCGCATACAAGCTCTGGACATCACTAAAATTAATATTTCGGTACTACGTTATCAACATATGTCAGTGAGTAACCTTAGTTTATGGGAGATACTGGTATAATTGTAACTGAATACTTCAGTTTACCACCAGCTAATGTTCCTGTTCAACTGCATGATGAATATTATGCAGGCGGTATAGCATAGGCAAGGAGATAAAAGAGGGGGAGGTGTGGCCTTGTTAGTCAAGGATAGTATAACGTTGGCTAAAAGAACTTTTGATGATGACTCATCTACTGAGGTAAGAAACAGGAGAGGAGAGGTCACATTGCTGGGAGTTCCGCAGAGTTCCAGGTAGGTGAAGGAGAGGATTGGCAAAGTGATTTTGGATAGGAGTGAAAGGAACAGGGTGGTCATTATGGGGGACTTTAACTTCCCCAACATTTGACGGGAAATGCTATAACTCTAGTATGTGTCCAATGTGTATAGGAGGGTTTCTTGACACAGTATGTCGAAGGGCCGACAAGAGGGGAGGCCACACTGGATCTGGTGCTTGGTAATGAACCAGGCCAGGTATTTGATTTAGTGGTAACTGAGCAGTTTGGAGAGAGTGACCATAATTCAATTACGTTTAATTTCACAATAGAAAGGGATATGCACATGCCACAAGGCAAGAGTTATCGACGGGACAAAGGCAATTCTAATGCGATTAGGCAAGACTTAGGATACATAGAATAGGGGAGCAAAATACAGGGGATGGAGACAATCGAAATGTACAGCTGGTTGGAGGAACAGATATTGTGTGTCCTTCATGGGTATTTCCCTGTCAGGCAGGGAGGAAGTGATAAGGTAAGGGAACTGTGGTTTACTACAGAAATTGCATATCTTGTTCAGCGGAAAAAGGAGGCTTATGTGACGATGAGGCAAGATAGTTCAAATGAGGCGATGGAGAGTTACAGATCAGCTAGAAAGGATTTAAAGAGAGAGTTAAGAAGAACAAAGAGAGGACATGAGCAGTCTTTAGCAAATAGAATAAAGGAGAACCCTAAAGCTTTCTATAGGTAAATGAGGAATAAAAGGATGACTAGGGTAGGAATAGGGCCAATCAAAGACAGAAGTAGAAAGTTGTGTGTGGACCCTGTGGAGATTAGAGAGATGCTAAATGAATATTTCTAATTAGTTTTCACTCAGGAAAAAGAGAATATTGTAGAGGAGAAGAATGAGATATGAGATATTAGACTAGAAAGGATCAAGGTTAGTAAGGAGTGAAAGTAGACAAGTCTTCTGGACCGGATGGGATTTATTCAAGGATTCTCTGGGAAGCTAGGAAGGAGATGGCGGAGCCTTTGACTGTGATGTCTGACTTGTCATTATCAACAGGTTTAGTACCAGAGGACTGGAGGATTGCAGATGTTGTGTCCTTGTTCAAGAGATGACCCAGGTAAATTTAGACCAGTGAGCCTTACGTCGGTTGTAGGAAAAGTTTTGGAAGGATTATAAGAGATAGGATTTATTATCATCTAGCAAGCAACAATTTGATTTCAGATAGTCAATGTAGTTTTGTCAAGGGCAGGTCATGTCTCACAAACCTCATTGAGTTTTTTGAGAAGGTGACCAAGCATGTAGGTGAGGGTAGGGCAGTTGACGTGGTGTGCATGGACTTCAATAAAGCCTTTGATAAGGTTCCACATGGTAGGCTGTTGGAGAAAATGCAGAGGCATGGGATTGAGGCTGTTTTAGCAGTTTTGATTAGAAACTGGCTTTCTGTAAGAAGGCAGCGAGTGATGTTTGATAAAAATATTCAGCCTGGAGTCCAGTTACTAGTGGTGTGCCACAAGGATCTGTTTTTGGCCCACTGCTGTTTGTCATTTTTATAAATGACTTAGACCCAGACATAGGTGGATGGCTTAGTAAGTTTGCAGATGATACTAAAGTCAGTGGACTTAGTGGACAGTGTGGAAGAATGTTATAGCTTGCAGGGGAACTTGGATAAACTGCAGAATTGGACTGAGAGGAGGCAAATGGAGTTCAATGCAACTGATGTGAGGTGACTCACTTTGGGAAGAATAACAGGAAGGCAGAATCCTAGGGCAATGGAAAGATTTTTGGTAGTGTGGACGTGCAGAGAGATCTTGGAGTCCATATACATAGATCCATGAAAGTTGCCACTCAGGTTGGTAGTGCTTTTAAGAAGGCAGAAGATGTGTTAGGTTTTATTGGTAGAGGGATTGAGTTCTGGAGCCTTAATATCATGCTGCAACTGTACAAAATGCTGGTGTGGCCGCATTTGGAATTTTGTGTACATTTCTGGTTGCCCCATTACAGGAAGGATGTGGAAGCATTGGAAAAGGTGCAGAGGAGATTTACCAGGATGTTGCCTAGTCTGGAGGGAAGGTCTTTACGAGGAAAGGCAGAGAGATTTGGATCTGTTCTCATTGGAAACAAGAAGGCCAAGAGGGGATTTGAAAGAGACATACAAGATGACCAGAGGCCAAAAGAGAAAATGCTGGAAAAGCTCAGCAGGTCTGGCAGCATCTGTAAGGAGAGAAAAGAGCTGACATTTCGAGTCTAACTGACCCTTTGTCAAAGCTAAAAAAAGGGAGAAATAGGGAGGTATGGAGGTGAAGGAACTGAGAGAAAGGGATAGAGTCCTTACTGGATGTAGGATGAGAAAAGCTGTAGTCCAGATAGCTGTGGGAGTCAGTGGGCTTGTAATGGATATTAGTGGATAGACTATTGCTGGAAATGGAGACAGAAAGGTCAAGGAAAGGAAGGCAAGTGTCGGAGATGGACCAGGTGAAGGTGATGGAGGGATGGAAACTGGAAGAGAAGTTTATGAATTTTTCCAGGTCAAGTCAAGAGCGTGAAGCCGCACTGAACTAGTCATCGATGTACCAATAAAGCAGTTGTGGGAGGGGACCTGGGTAGGCCTGGAACAAGAAATGTTCCACATACCCCATGAAAGGCAGGCATAGCTAGGACCCATACAGGTACCCATTGCTACACCTTTGATTTGGAGAAAATGGGATGAGTTGAAGGAGAAGTTGTTGAGAGATACCTTCCTATTTCTCCCTTTAATTAGCTTTGACAAAGGGTCAGTTAGACTCAAAACATCAGCTTTTTTCCCACCTTACAAATGCTGCCAGACCTGCTGAGATTTCCCAGCATTTTCTCTTTTGGTTTCAGATTCCAGCATCCGCAGTAATTTGCTTTTATTAAGATGATCAGAGGATTTGATAGGGTAGACAGTGAAAGTCTTTTTCCTAGGATGATGACGTCAGCTTGTACGAGGGGGCATAACTACAAACTGAGGGGTGATAGATCTAAGACAGATGTCAGAGGCAGGTTCTTTACTCAGAGAGTGGTAAAGGTGTGGAATGCCCTGCCTGCCAATGTAGCTAATTCAGCCACATTAGAGAGAATTAAACAATCCATGGATAAGCAAATGGATGATGATGGGAATGTGTAGGGGATGACCTTCGATTAGTTCACAGGGTCGGCACAATATCGAGGGCCGAAGGGCTTGTTCTACACTGTATTGTTCTATGGTCTATGTTCTATGATCAATCCAGGACATACCACCCAAGGATGAAGCATTAACAGGCCTCCCATAATCAATGGTCCCTTTCAGATTCAAAAATGTATGAAGGCTATGCAAAACAAGAAGCTATCACTGCATAGGAAAGAGAAATTAAAGTGAATATTTCTACAGTTCAATGTTTTTATCTGAGAGTAATTCTGAAAAATATCAATCAAGGAAAAATCAAAGTTAAAGCACTTATATTTTTTATATGTGCTTCTGAGGTGAGGGAAAGCACAAATTGTTCATGCATCAAGCCTTGAAAATTTGTCAACACAGTAGCTGCAGTCAGAATGGTATCAACTTTAACAGTACATGGGGTGTTTCAGGATCCCCAGACTAATCATTTAAATGTTCCATGCATTTCACAAAGGTAGACGCATCTTGAAATTGAAATTCTAATTGAAAACTGGCCTTATTCTGCATTACTTTAAAACAACTTTCCTTCAGGAAAAAGTAGCATAGTAGTCAATATATCATGTTGACTTTATCGTCAGTAAGAAGGGCTATTACTATCTCTTTGAACATACTGGCAGCAATTTTTTTTTTGTTGTTTAAAGATTTTGCAATCTCTGGAGGCTAATTTGAGACCATACAATCAGAGCTGCAACAATCATCAATAGCAGGAAATTTTCATTGTTAGTTCCTGAAGTGGCTCTGAATCCTGGTTCCCAGAGGTAAAAGGTGTGTCGCAAGGGCCCTGAGAACAACAGTAGAGGAAAATCAAAAAGTTATGGAGAGGAAAAATAAGACATTCTGCATGCTTGAATTCCCATATGTGTGCTATCCTTGACTGTTCACATAGTAACCCTCGTAAATAGGTACAGGAAGATTGCATGATTCCAAAAACAATACTAACTCAGGGCAGGAAGCAGAAAGATACCTCTACCTTTGTGAAAAGCATGGAATATTTGAATGATTAGTCTGGTGAACCCGAAACACCCCATGTATTGTTAATTTTAGTTAGGAGACTGGCTGCTTCCATCGAGGACCCAGAAGCTAAAAAACAAAATAAAGCTTCAGCAAACTGTGTTGTGTCTGAATTCAGGCATCGAATGTTTAAAAGGAAAATAATTTTCTTAATGCCAACAACTCAAGGTCCCCTTCTGGACTCTCCCAACAGAGGAAATAGGTTCTTTATCTATCTTATTAAATTGAAACACAGGAGTAGGAGTTGGCTATTCAGCCTTTGAACCTGCTGTTTTATTCATTATGATTATGGCTGACCCTCTGTCTCAATGCTATATCACTGCTTTCTTTTCATACCTGTTCTTGCCTTTAATATCTCAATAAAAATCTTCCTTGAATGCTTTAATCAGCTCAAAGACCACAATTAGACAATCCCTTAGTTTTCAACGTTCAGAATACAGGCCTGAGCTTAGCACTGTCCTCAAAATGCTCACATTCCTCTTTCATTTGTCTGATAGTCCAGCACAAATTATTTTTCTCACTTGCAGCTGCCAATTCCAACAGTCTTTTCCAAAGTGAAGATATTTGATTTCACCAGAGTCTCTTCATGCTCCTTTCCCTTTCTAAGCTCATGTTGTTTTGGTCAGAGTATATTTACCTCTTTAACTAAATTTTTAGCCATCTGCCTTAAAATCACATGTGGCTCTGTTTCATATTTTGTTTTTAATGCTCCTGTGAATTCCCTTGGAATATTTAATTGTGTTAAAAACACTATGGAATAAAGGGTTGCTGCTATACGACACAGAGCATTTTGCTCAAGGCAAGTCCAATTGCTCAGTGAAATTTTGTTTGTGAAATACTTGACACTGTAATTGATCATGTTGAAATAGTTCAGAAATGAATAAATTAAACACAACAAAGATCTTAGGGGAAGAAAAAAAGACCTCTAACTTTCCCGCTGCTATTGTGCATTCACCAGTAAAATTGAGGAACTCTTTAGTTATTATATTTTCGCAGAAATCTTGTCTGACTGATCACAAAGCATCTCATTTTCCATTTGCATGGATGGTTAGTGGATGTTATAGGCTCCATGTAAGTTTACTGTGTATCCTTCTTTTATGTCAGAAATCTATTCCACATACTGAACATACTTCCATAAACTTTCATAATTACAAACACCTATGGCTCTCGCTTTTCTTGGTCAGTTGTCTTTTACAAAGGTTTTCTGGGCCAGCACTGACACTATCCTTCGATCTTTCCATCATTTACATGACAAATTTAAGTTATTGGGATTTATGGTGGAGGAGATAATGGCTGGGGTTATGGAGAATGTTTGTTGCTCTAAAACAGCTCTTTATTACTTGTCCTGTATAGTTGAATGGTTTCCTGGATGCTCAAAACAGATGATTTCCAATTTCAAGTGAAAATAGATTAACATGACAGAGGAAGTTGACCCTTCATTGAAAAATAGACAAGAGTCATAATTACCAGGTAAGTGTTAAAAAAGGCAGATTCTTACCTTTGGCAATAGAAAGTGCAGTTAGTAGTTTATCTCCTAGTGATGAGATTAATATGAGGGTGTGTGGTTATATATGCCTAGCAGTGGAAGGCTGGGTCATCATCCAGACGTTTGGATAGGTGTGCCATGATAGTCATCTTTGATGTATTGTGCATTGGATGAACAAGGGGAATCTGGTAAAATAGTTAATGATGACAATGCAGTCATTTCCATGGACATGAAAACAGTCAGAAATGATTTTAGCCCAAAATGGGCAGGAATGTAGTGGATCTTTGCACAGATTTGACATATGCTCTTGGCATGCTCCTCCACTCTTAATAAAGGTTTTAATGCTACTGCTGATACCCAGCCAACAGACTGATCCTCCTGTGAGTCTTCTTGCATGGTTAATGCCTAAGTGTGAATGACTGAAGAATATAAGGGCACAAAGATGCTGGTATAATGACCTTCATTTCTTTAAAAAGGACTCCTCAGAATTATTCCTCAAAGCATGGTGTGGCATGTTCACAGTCATGCTGTACTGAACCAGGCCACCTTTCAATTATTTCTTTTTTCATTATTCCTGTGGTGTGGAAGCATTTGCTGTTTCTTCTTATAGCTATTGGCATTTGTGTTATATGAAATGGCACAGGTCAATTTGGAGGACATCTTCAAGTTCAATATCTACAAAGTTTAGATTAGACTGGTGCTGGAAAAGCACAGCAGTTCAGGCAGCATCAGAGGAGCAGTAAAATCAATGTTTCGGGCAAAAGCCCTTCATCGGGAAGGGCTTTTGCCTGAAACATCGATTTTACTGCTCCGCGGATGCTGCCTGAACTGCTGTGCTTTTCCAGTACCAGTCTAATCTAGACTCTGGTTTCCAGCATCTGCAGTCATTGTTTTTACCTCAATATCTACAAAGTCAACTTGCACATACAAGGAGATGTCTCCTGTGTTCACCAGCATGGAAATGCTGTTGAATACATCCAATGTGACCATCTGTTGAACTGGCTAGTACCTAATCACACAGTCATAGTCGTGCAGCTTTATCAGGAGATGCTGCATTCCTGATTGTATGCTGCTTTTCATCAAATGACGAGTTGGACCAAATGGTCTGTTTCCTTGCTATATATCTCTATGACTTTAAGTCACCTCCAATAGTTTTTGATCAGTCTGTATCAAATCTTTTGATGAACAGATAGGTAAGAAAGCACATGAATCCAAAAAGTAAAGTGAATGTTTCCGGATCAGTTGTTAAGAAGTCTACAGTATAGAGACAGCTTTCGAAGCAAATGCAATCAGCTTGCTTTTCTGTAGTGTGAATGCTTCCAACCCCTTCTGTAAGCATCTAGCTCTGGGGCAATTGTCTCCCCAGTATAAGATATTGCAAGTCTGGACTGTTTCACTGCTTCGTATAGGCACAGGTGGTCTATGCGTCATTGGAAAAGTCCATCCTTTCTAAATAACTCCCCTAGTGATTCAGACTTTTGAGCAAATTTAAGAATATATAACAAGGAAATATTGAGACTGAGGTATCTTCAAAGGTCATACTTGTCATGAGGAGCTGGCGTGACTTTTACATCCTCTGTTTTACTTGGAATAAGAAATGTGCTCAGTTGACCAGAAAATGAACCAAAAATGTTAATCAGTGACACATTGGTGCAATATTTCTAACAGTTGTACTCCAATCCTTCATTGTCTGTCATTTCTATCAGTGAAGTGCATTTTGAGATAACGCACTTCCTTTGTTCGTCCAGCCACTGGAATGTCATCGGAGATACAGATGGTTCCTCATACAGTGGACATAACGCAATCCATCTCAACTTAAAAGCTAGCAAATAGCCTGAAGAGGAGTCATTAAAAACAGTGTTATTTGAACTGAGTACAGAATGTACTGAGATCTTGGGGGTCCTGTGCAAGAAGTACTGACCAGTAACTGTGTTTGGCATTGAACTTCAAGAAGAGTTTATCATCTGCAAATCTCAGATCTTCTAAATATAGTAATTTGAAAGCCATCACTTCAAAGTGGTATTTAGGTATTGTCTCAAAGATACAGTCATCTTGAAGCTATATGATACTGAAGTACACTCGTCTGTGTGTTGTTTGAATGATTCCATTTCATTCCATCTTGTCTTGTTCAAACATCAGTTTATCTTTTAAGTGGTGTAAGGTACCACATATTTTTACTTTTGGAATATAAATCAAAATAGATGTCAGAAACTGTTGCGTAGCAGTGCAAGATTTTTTTTTGAAACAGTGGAGGAGAAACTCTGAGGTAGAGTCTTTGAGTTGCAGAAAATATTCCTGACTACAGCCCTAGGATTGGTCCGGCTGGAGTTTGTTACAAATCTATAAATAGGGTGGTCATAAAGATGTTAAATCAGTTAAGTGGAGAGAGGTTGGGGGCAAAGGGTGAGCTGATCTGGAGAGGTTATTCCAGAGCAACTCACAGAAAATGGAGTACGGAGGTGGTCAGGAATCTAACTTCACGCACACCAGAAAAGGGGACATCTATGAGAAGGGAGGGTGACCAATGTAGGACTGAGGGTGTTATACTTAAAAGCACACCGTGTATGAAACAAGGTGAATGAGCTTGTAACACAGATTGAAACTGATGTTGTGGGTATCACAGAGATGTGGCTGCAAAAAGATCAGGGCTGGGAACCAAATATCCATGGTTACGTGTCCTTGGTTATGGAGCTTAAGGTGAAGGAACCCCCTAGGGGGCAATTTGAGAGACAGAAGCAGGAAACAGATGTAATACTATTACAAGTGAAGAAAGGTAACTACAAAAACAGGAGGAAAGAGCTGGCCAGAATTAATTGGAAGGGAAGCCTCACAGGGAAGATAGTGGACAGCAATGGCAAGGAGTTGGGGGGTAATTCAGGAGGCACATTGAAATTCATCCCAAGCAAGAGCAAACAATTGATGGGGGGGGGGATGAGGCAACCATGGCTGACAAGTGAAGTCAGTTCATAGAGAAAGGAAAAGAAAAAAGCATTCAATGTGGTGAAGATTAGTGGGAAGCCGAAGATTATGCTGACAACATCAGATACCCACAATATCAGTTTCAATCTGTGTTACAAGCTCATCACCTTGTTTTGTACTGTGTGCTTTTAAATCTAACCCTCTCAGTCCTGCAATGACTACAACCTCCCCATAGATGTCCCCTTATCTGTGTGCCTGAAGTTAGATTGCTGACCGCCTCCATACTCCATGTTCTGCGAGTTGCTCTGGAAACTTGAATAACCTCTCCTGATCAGCTTCCCCGCTGCCCCCAACCTTTCTCCATTTAACCAGTTCAATGGCTTTATGATAAACACATTTATAGATTTGTAACAAGCTCCAGCCAGACCAATCCTAGGGCTGTTGCCAGGAAAGTCTCCTGTAACTCAAAGACATCTGTTATCCCTCTATAACAGAGTTCTCCTCTGCTGTTACAAAAAACATATCCTGAAGAAGGTTTACACCCGAAACATTGACGTCTCCACTTCCTGATGCTGCCTGGCTCGCTGTGTTCTTCCAGCCTCCTGCTTGTCTACCAGCCTCCTGTTTGTACAGCCTTTAAAAACTAGCGGAGGATAACTGAAAAAGCAATGTGTGGAGAAGATGAAATATGAGGCTAAGCTAGTTAGATTGCAAGAGATTTTTTGAGACATCTAAAAAGGTAAGAGAGGGGCAAGAGTGGACTGCTGGAAAATGAGACTGGAGAAGGAACAGTGGGGAACCAAATAGGTACTCTGCATCAGTTTTCACAATGGTAGACACCAGTAGAATATCAGAACTTCAAGACAGTCAGGGGTTAAAGGTGAGTGTAGTAGCCATCACTAAGGAGAAGGTGCTGGGGAAGCTGAGAGGTCTGAAGGTGGATACATCACTTGGACAAGATAGACTAGACCCCAGATTTCTGAAGGATATAGCTAAGGAGATTCTGGAAACATTGGTGATGATCTTTCAGGAATTACTGGAGTCAGGGAGGGTCCAAGAGAAGTGGAAAATGGCTGATGTAACATGCCTGCTATGAAGGATAGGTGGGGGTGGGGAACAGAAGATAAGAAATTATAGGCTGGTCAGCATGACCTCAATTGTTGGAAAGATTAGTGAGTCCATTATTAAGGATGAGATCGTACAGTACTTGGAATTGCACAGCAAAATAGGGCTGAGTCAGCACAACTTTGTTAAGGTAAAAACAATGACTGCAGATGCTGAAAACCAAATACTGGATTAGTGGTGCTGGAAGAGCACAGCAGTTCAGCAGCATCCAACGAGCAGCGAAATCGACGTTTCAGGCAAAAGCCCTTCATCAGGAAGGGCTTTTGCCCGAAACGTCGATTTTGCTGCTCGTTGGATGCTGCCTGAACTGCTGTGCTCTTCCAGCACCACTAATCCAGTACAACTTTGTTACGGCTAGGTCATGCCTGACAAATCTGTTCGAATTCTTTGAGGAGATAATGAGCAAGTCAGACAAAGAAGAGCCAGAGGATTTCCAGAAAGCCATTGACAAGGAGTTGCACAGGAGGCTGCTAATTAACATGACAGCCCATGGTGTGAGGGGCATGGAACTGGCATAGATACAAGGACTGGCAGAAGGCAGCAAGCGAGGATAAAGGGGCCTTTTTCAGGATGGTAACGAGTGGCTGGAGGAGTTCTGCAGGAGTCTGCTTTGGGATCACAATTATTCACGCTGTGCATTAGAATACTGAAAAAAAACGTAACTGAAGGTATTTCCGAAAAAAATTTGGAGATGAGGAGAAAGATAGGTGGAGAGGCAGGTAGCGCTGAGTAAGTGGGAAGGCTGCAGAAAGACTTCAACAGGCTAAGAGAGTAGGCAAGCAGGATCCTTTATATGCTGACCCATCATCTGATCCACAGTGTAGATTTGTGCTATTACATGCTTTTCCCTTAAATCTTGACAAATCCCTTAACTTCTTCAGTCTGCCACAGTAGGGTGACCACCCCTTGGAACTTTTCTTTATCATAGAAGTATACTTATTCAGTGAGTATTCTGAAACATCTCCTTAAAAATCTGCCACTGCCTCTCTATTGATCTATGTCCCAACCTCATAGCCCAGTTCACTTCAACTAGTTCAGTTTTCATGCCCACATTCGCCCTTATTTAAGTTTTAAAAAAACTAATCTCAGGCCCACTCTTCTCACTTTCAAACCAAGTATAAAATTCAATCATATTGGGATTACTGTTACTGAGGACTACATTTACTCTAAGGTCTTTAATTAAACAATGCAAAGACTAATGTAACATGCTGTTCTCCAAAACTTTCTTATAGAGTCAAGCAGCACAGAAACAGACCCTTTGTCTAGCCAGTCCATGCCAACCATAATCCCAAACTAAACTACTCCCATCTGCCTGCTTCTGGTCCATATCCCGCCAAACCCTTTCTATGTGTGTACTTGTCCAAATGTCTGTTAAACATTGTAATTGTACCCACATCTACCACTTCCTCAGGAAGTTCATTCCACCCGCAAAGCACTCTCTGCATAAAACATTGTCCCCATATCTTTGTTACATTCCTTTCTCAACTGAAAAATGTGCCTCCTAGTCATGAAATTCCCCATCCTATGGAAGAGATACCTACTATTAACTCTATCTTGCAATACTTGAATGAATTCCTACTCCAGATTACTTTTGCAAATCTGATTTTTTCAGTTAACATGTAAATTAAATTGACCCATGGTTATTGCAGTTTCTTCATCATAAGCATCCAATATTTTTATTGCATACTTTGTCCCCCCACATTGTGATACTGTTTAGGGGTCTTTGGTCACTGCCACTAATGATTTATTTTCCATACTATTCCTCATCTCTAACAAAACCAATCTTATATCCTGATTTCCTAAAATAAGGTCATCTCCAATTATAGATCTGATGCCATCTTTGAATACTATTGCTACCCCTTCATATTAATCTAGTTTCCTTTTCATCTTCAAGGTCATAAGCTTCTGAATATTCAGGGCCTAAATCCTTGTCATCCTGCTATTGTGTCTCCATAATGGCTATCAGATCACACTCATTCACTTCAATATACATTAATTTGCCTTCTTTGTTATGCATGTTACCAGATTCAGATACAGAGCTTTCAGTTTTGTATTTTTAAATTATTTTTGTGACCTCTTGTCTTGACTGATGGTATATTCATCAGGTTTTTCTCTTTGTCCCTAGGTTCCATTCTCCAACCTTCATTTGCAATGTTACTATTTTGTTTTCCTGACTCAATTCTAAACTTCGCTTTGTCGCATCTACCCAAACTTGATCCATCAACCCCTTCTGGTTATTCAAAGCATTCTCTACTTCCCTAGTTATGCATCTCACAAGAACGCCAATCTTACACACCCAGGGATAGACCATCCCAATTTCCCCAATACTGGATTTTTAACATGTTCCATGTCTCTGGCAGAACTTTTAACTCTTTGGCTGTTACTCATGATGTGTTAGGTCTGTGTCAAACTTCATTCCTGACTACAAAACAAATTTTAATGGCCTGTCTTCCTGTGTTAGACACACACGAATTTTGAAACCATAGTTCTGTCTGCTATTTAAAAACGTTAAATTTTCAAAAACATTTTAAACTGGATGCACCAGAAATGGGTGTGGGAATCCTTGAATTGAGTTCCATCCGCCATTTTAAAACCCCCTTCCTTATCCCCATTCTGATATGTTCAAAGGCATGAAAATCTGAGCTTAAATGGAAAGGAATTCTAGACATCTGATTGATAAATGTAGAAGCTCTGACTTGTTAAAAATGTTGACAGGCCCCTATAAAAATGATGCAATGGCAACAAGCCTGTTTTGTAAAAAAAAAGCACAGAATAATCTGCAATCTGTGCTTATATATTTTAAAACTTTAAAACAAGAAGCCAAGCTCATGCATTGCATGTAACATAACCAGCTGAAACAGAAGTCTGATTTTCAGAATCAAACTAACTTCCACTTTGATGATGCAAAAAAGGAAAGTTAAAGTCATCAGACCTTTGTCTCTACGGTTTTCTGTAAATAAGTTCAATAAAATTCCACAGAGGACATGCATGGAATTATTCATCTTAAGAGGCCCATAAACTGACTATTTTTTCCCTTATACTGCCTTCTAAAAGCCCTGATCTTTTTCACTCATGAAACTCATTCCAGGGATGAGCCAATGTAATTTTTTTTCTCTTTACCTTTATCTTGATAGCAAATATTTGGAAACAGGGTAGATAATGGTTCAAGAATTATTTACTGTCAAAAAAAAAAATTTTGGAAAAATTTTCTAAATGCAGTGATTGCAACAGTATCATTATAGAGTACAGAATGGAATTAATTATATATTGGACTTGATGTGTTCTATATACCTGTTAAATGCCCACAATTAAAATTACCTTCCACAAGGGAAGTTTACCATTAGGACTTATCTGGGTGCACCATAGCATGTTTCAAAAGATGCAGGTGACATAAATATGATCCTTCCAATCAATTCCACTGAGACAACATGAGGGAAAGGAATGCATTCTAATCCCAGCATTCATTGTTGCTATGGACAGAATACCAAGACTCTAAATTTTGTCAATTTTTTGTCAAAATCTAGCATAAATAACAGGAAACTAGGTACTAATGAACTTGTTTGTTTTTATCACTTTTCACCACCAGCTCCTTTACATGCCCGAACTCTATCTCTTCTGCATCTACCTGCAAAGAACATAGATACTGTAATTCACTTACAAACCATACTTCCAAAATCTTACTTGGCCACTCTTTGACTCTCCATTTGTCAGAACATTTCCACAGCTGATTTCCTTATACATATGATTATACATTACAATTTGGACAGGCTAGGAGAGCAGACAAAGAAATAGAGATGAAATACAATATGGGAAAATGTAAAGTTATGTACTTTGGTAGGAAGTGTAGACTATTTTCTAAACTGGGAAAGGCCTCAGATATCCAAAGCACAAAGCAACCTGGGAGGGCCTGGTTTAGGATTCTCTTAAGGTTACTATAAAAGTTCAGTCAGCAGTTAGAAAGGCAAAAGCAATGTTAGCATTCATTTCAGGAGGACCAGAATAGAAGAATAGAGATTTGCTGATGAGGCTGTGTAAGGCTCTGGTCACACTGCATTTGGAATACTGTGAGCAATTTTGGGTCCTGTAACTAAGGAAGGATGTGTTGGTCTTGGAGGGAGTCCGGAGGAGATTTATAAGAATGATCCCAGGGTGAAGGGCTTGTCATATGAGGGGTGACTAGGACTCTGGGTCTGTACCTAATGGAGTTTAGATAAAGGTGGTGGGATCTGATTTAAACTTGGTGTGTGGAGAGGCCTGGACGGAGTGGATGAGTAGAAGGTGTTTCCTCTAGTAGGAGAGATTAGGAACAAGAGCACAGTGAAGGAACAATCTCTTCGAATAGAGGTGAGGAGAAATTTCTTCAGCTGGAGGATGGTGAATCTGTGGAACTCATTGCTGCAGAAGGCCATGGAGACCAATAGTGCATTTAAGACAGATAGGTTATTGATGAATAAGGGCATCAAGGATTATGGGAAGAAGGCAGGAGAATGGAGTTGTGAAACAGATCAGCCATGCTCTCTTGCCAGAGCAGACTTGATGGGCCAAATGGTCTGAATTTGCTCCTATACCTTATGGTCTTCTGCTCAATGATACCCACAGATCCACCTTCAATAGCTTCGTTCCCACGTCTTATTATTCATCACTGGTAAGACTGGCATTTGTGGCCAAAACCTTCATTGTTATTGAATTGAGTTAAGATTCAACAACCAGTTGTGGGCAGCTTGCTGGCTTAGTGGTTAGTACTGCTGCCTCACAGCGTCATGGACCTGGGTTTGGTTTGAGCCTCATGTGATTGTCCATGTGGAACTTGCACATTCTCTCTGTGTCTGCAGTGCTCCAGTTTCCTCCCACAGTCCAAAGGTGAGCAGGTTAGATGGATTGGCAATGCTAAACTGCCCTATAGTGCCAAAGGTTGTTAGATGGATTAGCCATAGGAAATGTAGGTTATGGGCTCTGAGTCTGGGTGGATGTTGTTCGGAGGGTTGGTGCAGTCTAATGGGCAGAATGGCCTCTTTCCCCACTGTGGGCAGCACGGTGGCACAGTGGTTAGCACTGCTGCCTCACAGCGCCAGAGACCCGGGTTCAATTCCCGCCTCAGGCGACTGACTGTGTGGAGTTTGCACGTTCTCCCCATGTCTGCATGGGTTTCCTCTGGGTGCTCCGGTTTCCTCCCACAGTCACAAAGATGTGCGGGTCAGGTGAACTGGCCATGGTAAATTGCTTGTAGTGTTAGGTAAGGGGTAGATGTAGGGGTATGGGTGGGTTGCGCTTCGGCGGGTCGGTGTGGACTTGTTGGGCCGAACTGTAAGTAATCTAATCTAATGTAGAGGTTCTATGATTCAATGAACATTAATATCGTTACTTATTCTCTTCTTTACACTTCTCCTTGGTACAGTCCTTATTTCCACTCCCTTAAGTCCAAGGAGCAGAGACTTGAGCAATTGCTTTAGTCATTCATTGCCACATCTGCATGGCTTCACCACATAAAACACTGTCGGAATCTTTGGTTGTCTTTGAAAACTGCTCAATATTCCAGGATCATCACGAAATGCACAAAGAACGCCAGCTTTCTTTCTTCACTGCAAACCTTCTTCCTAAAACCCTTTTGTCCTTGTACAAAGCTTTATTTGTGGGTTTATTTGTCGCTAAAACTAAAACCATTTGATCAGCTGACTCTGCCCCTTTCCTCTTTGCCAGTAACACACTGACTGGCCGCCCTTAAAGTTCCTCACTGCCGAAGGCCTCAACTCACATTTTCTATAATTTTAATGACATCTCCCCTCAAGTCTCTCAGAAGCCATCTTGTTCACGAAACTAACCAGCTGCTCCATTGACCTTATTTCCACGATTCTGCTGACCATACAGTGGTACTGAAGTAGGCTCCTGCTCTTCTGATACTACTTGACTGCTGTGCTTTCACCAGCTCCACATTTTATTGACTCTGACTTCGCAAATTTCCTTCCCACTCTTGTCTTAGCTAATATTGTTAACGATGTCCTCTTCTGTTACAATTGGCCTCTCCTCTAAACCTGCTGCAATCATTACTCCCCTCAAAAATAAAATCCTTGGCCCCTTCAACCTTGAAAACTACCAGTCAATGTCTTTTCTTCTCGAAAGCTTATGGACATTCTTTCACCTCCAATGTTTTTGATAGAACTCCACCTTTTTGCCAATTGTACATGTTCTAAGTAGCTGTTGGCTGGTGAGAATAGAAGATGGCATCACTGTCACTCTGCAAGTGGACGGGAGGGTGTGCTGTTTTCTAATCTAACTGTGCCATCATTCACTGGATATGTGTGCATGAGTGGTGCAGCAAGTCTTGTGGTGGGGGCAGGCGAGCAGGAGGTCATTACTCCCATTGTTGCCAGAGACCCTGACCCAAACATACCAGGTTTAAAGGGCTCCCAGGCAATGATTCATTCACTGCAGGTCAGGAGTATCGCTCTGGGTCTCTGGGCAACGAGAGGATGCTAGCCTGCCTGGTCATTTCCCTGGAGATAGCTCACAGCAGACAAGTCGAGGCCCTGCAGTTCACTGACCCCTTGCTGAAGGTTGTTCTCCAGGGGAAGCAAGGGCAGTGGAAGGTCAACTGCCTGGCTGGGTCTGCTTGGATAAATGTCACAGTAAGGGTTAGAGTTCCAGGGGGACATCAGAACAATGCTGAGAATCTATTGCCTTTCAGAAGGTCAGTGGGCGACATACAGTTGCTGAAAAGTGACACTCATAAGCACATCAGGTCGAATAATTCTGCAAGGGCTGGGGATGTCACATCACGTGCGTGCTATAAGGTGAAGGTTCTGAAAGGATTAATGTCAGAGACTGCATTAAGCTCCACCTAATTTGATGATGACACATAGTGCAGGGTGGAAGATGAGAAGTCCAGCACATGGTCTTGATGGAGACAGGTGTGTCATCAAGCCTCATGAGTCAATGTAACTTGTACCTACTGCTGTAACATATCAGTCACATTTTGCTGTTGGATCAAGTAACCTTTCTTATTAAGGCTCAAATAGAGGCTTAGCGTCTACTGCTACTAAATAGTCCTCAGCATAGGATGAAGGATTGACCTGGTTCAGAGAGGGATGTGAAGATCGGAGGATTTTCTCATGGATTTTCTCTTGGGTCTGGCCAATAAGGTCATTAACCAGGAAGCAGGACATGGAGGAGGTGATTGCACTCGACTGTTTACCACATGTTCAGAGTTATGTCAGTGTGCCCCTGACAGCAAAACCTGGTGCCCAAAGATACACCTCATGCCTTTCTGTGACTGTTAGCTTTCCCTGGAACTTGGGCTGCATTGTATACTTTAAAATTATATTTTAATCTTAATTTGTAAGGTTCCTTTGACATTTTGCTTCTGTTACACAGCATGTAGAAGCTGTCAATTTTAATTTCATCAACGCTTTAAAATAATTCAGAGGAGGATTGGGGACAGCAGTTTACAGCAACCACAAGCCATCAATGTATAGCATTGTAACATATGTCAGGAGGATCTGTCCAAGCAGACTTGGTCAGAACGTGTGGTAAGCAAATCTCAGCAGCTGATGGAATTTATGCACTGAGTATTTGACAGTCACTTCATGCTATTAATGATGTCCATGATGTGGAGGTGTATGTGTTGGACTGGGGTGGTCAGGGTCAGATGTCAGACGACACCAGGTTATAGTCCAACAGGTTCATTTGAAATCACAAGCTTTCGGAGTACTGTCCCTTCACCTGACAAAAGGGCAGTGCTCCGAAAGCTTGTGATTTCAAACAAGCCTGTTGGACTGTAACCTGGTGTTGTCCAACTTTTGAATGATGCAGAAGTTGTTGATCACTTACTGAAGGAGAGTCCAGGAGCTGTTTTAAGTATGCATGCTCAAAAATGATCATGTGCCCATTGGGAAAATACTCATTTTGCAGGAAGAAGTGCCTAGATTCTGGCAGAGGAATCCCAGAGAGAAGGATCGTCACCCAAGGAAATCATGGCATTTTCCAAGGGTCTGGGACCAAGTGTGCAAGAGATTGCTGTTACTGTGATGTTGGGTAGATTTTAGATTAGTGAGGCTTGTATCTTCAAGACAGTCACATAGCATAACGTTCCAATATAAACGGTACCTGTTTCACTTACAATCACTTCGTCTGTGTTATGAAGTCACTGTAGTCAGTCAGGTGTGTGTGTGTGTGTGTGTGTGTGTGTGTCTGTGTGTGTGTGTGTGTGTGTGTGAGAGAGAGAGAGAGAGATGTGTGGTACATTCATTAAATCCAAAACCCAAACCATGTGAGTAAGTCTATGATATTAAAGCCTTAAAAATAGTTAGTGTTGGAAACAATGTTCAAGACATCTGGTTCACAATAACTGAACCTTTATAATAAATATTACATGAGGTAACACATCGAAAACCACAAAGAGCATCAAGAGTCAAACTGAAATCCAGGGTGGATACATTCAGTCTATTACTGACAGATGGATATGCAGCATTAATGACTGAAACATTGTTCAGAGAAAGGAGTGTGCATTAACATCAGCAAATTCTTTTTGTTCTTCATTGCAAGGTCTGACAGTGAAACCAAAAAAAAGGCAGACAGTGCAGTGACTCAGCATCTACAGAGGATATTCGCTTGTACCCTCCCCAGTACAATGCCATTCATCCCTGCAGACACTTATTCTATATTTGACTCAAGGTTAAAATCTGGTGAGCACATCACTAACACTTGGATGAGAGAGATTTCAGAAAGTGAGATACATGACAAAAGCTGCTGCTTGTGAAAGATTTTCTCTGACATTATATGTTCACATCTAACATATTTTATTACAAACTGGGTCTTCACCCTCACTCTGATTGTTGCAAACTATGGCTCCATAAAAGCAGATAGTATTCTTTGCAAATAAGAAACGGGAGCAGGAGGAGACATCTGCCCATCAAGCCTGCTCTGCCATTCAATAAGATCATGGCTGATCTTTTTGTGGACTCAGCTCCACTCACTCACCATAATTCTTAATTCCTTTACTGTTTAAAAATCTATCTTCGCCTTAAAAAGACATTCAATGAGGTAGCCTCATCTGCTTCAATTGACAGGGCATTCCATTCCTAACCCTTTGAGTGAAGAAGTTCTTCCTCAACTCAATCCTAAATGTAACATTATTGTTGCTCTAGCTCAGGGCCTTGGTTTTGAAAAGCGTTCTTTTCAAAAGGTTTAAGATATATGCATGTCCAGCCAATCATATTGTCAATTAATATCAAATAACATTCAGCACACTAATCATAGTCTGAGAATCACTTGCAATGATTTGTTGTCCGACTCCCACATCATTAATACTGGTATCTGCTAAGGATCCATCCTTGACTCCCTCTTCTTATTTACACGCCTCCCCCTCAGTGGCATTATGAGCAAGCACAATGTTACTTTCCATATACCTAACTCCACCTCATCACCCATCTCTTGATTCCTCCACTGTCACGCACAAACAGATTATTCTGCACAAATTTCCGTCAGCACAAATTGGCTGTAACACGATTGACGAATTGTGGACGTTGCTTGGATAACATGAACTTTCTACTGAACAAGTATAGTGATTGTCTATTAGCAATCATCTCCAGTGTGATTTTCCAGAGTACAATGTTTTCAATAGCACAAAGTTGCAGAGGAACGCAACTGCCGCTTTCCAGCTGAACGATCTAAACCTGACTGTTTAAGCCTCATCCAGTGCTGGATGAGCAGAAAATTTCTGCAATTAATAACTGACAGGAATGGATTCATTAGGTGGAATGTTACAAATACAATGAAGCAGGTTTGGCTTTATACAGGGGAGAGTGAAAAACACCAACACTAACAGCACCATCAGTGCCTTCCTTTTAGTCACATGCTGTTTCAGATGGGGAAAGGAAATGGACATAGATTTAACTTTAAGGAAACAAACCCTACATATAGGGCCTTAAGATAAAAACAACGTAGGTGGTTTAGAAATCATTTCTTTGACAGAGCCTCATCTCAGCAGATCTGCCCTCTCCAATTGGTCAATGAACCTGTCAGTGGTAAGCTCATACAGTGGCTCAGTTAAAGGTATGGAAGTGCCACTGTTGGACTTGGTTGGACAAAGTTAAAAATCAGCAGTTTTAGAAGTTCTGGGATTTACATATTAATCAATCAAAACCTGTATTCCCATTCTGAATGATCTAAAACTTAACAGCAATCAAGGGTTGTAAAATACATCACACCAATTATATGACATTTTGATCTTTTACTATAAATTCTGTGTTCTATGATCCTGCCCCTCTAGCAACCTGATGAAGGAGCAGCCCTCCGAAAGCTTGTACTTCCGAATGAACCTATTAAACTATAAGCTGGCATTGTGTGATTTTTAACATTTAAAAGAGTCATGACAAAGTCCACTCCAGCTGTCAATGGATACCTGAGCCCCAGTGGTATTTTTGTTTGGTCAGAGGCTATCAGTTTAGAATTGTGTTTTAGATCTTTGAATGCCCATTGTCACAATTAACTTCTGTCCCTGGCTGATGTCCTACATTCTGGATTAGTGGTGCTGGAAGAGAACAGCAGTTCAGGCAGCATCCAAGTAGCTTCGAAATCATCCTACCTTCTCTAAACTTGATGCCATCCAAAACTCTGCTGCCTGTGCTTTTAACTCTAGAAGTTCTGTTTACTTAATACCCCTGTGCATGCTGATTTGCATTGGCTGCCAGTTAAGCAAGACTCAGTTTAAAATCCATATCCTTGCAATAATTTCTAAACGTTCCATGGCCTTGTTCTTCCCCATTCCTGCAATAATCTCCAATCTCACAACTCCTCAAATAAAATGCATTCCTCTCACTCTGACATCTCCACATTTACTCACTCCACTCTTGGCAGTTGAGACTACAGCTTCCTGGACCTAAGGTTTACACTTCCTCCTTTCTACCTCTTTCATATTTGTGTCTTTCTTTCTATCTTCAAATTGGCCTTGCGAAACAATTTATTACACATCTGCCTTAAAATCTTCTTAAGGTCTTGGTATTTTGTTTTAAGATTTCCCCATCAAGTGTCTTTCTTAATATATTTTACTACATTCAATATATAACTACAATTTGTTGCTGTTTATAGTCAATAGCGGTTTTGTGGCTGTCAGTATCTGGGCTCCATGATTTCCAGGCCAATTGAAATTGGGACCATATATCATTACATCAGCATTAGATTCAGATCTGACTGTAGTCAAAAACCGTTCTCCTTCAGTTAAGGTGCTAAAAAGGACATCCAACTTGTTCTGATAGTCCAAATTACAAGAAAGTTCTCCTCATCTTCTCCCAGCTGCTCTTTCCACAAAAGAACATAAGGAAAGAACAATTTAACTGGCCTTTAATTTCATGCCTTTTTGTGAGATTGTAGAAATACCTTTTCTCTTTGTACCACAAATCTGCTTTCACTTTGAATCTTTACAAGAGAGGCTTTACATCCTGACTTCAATATTAATTGAGCCACCATCAAGGAGATTAGCTTTGGAATTTCTCAGGATGCTACTTATGGCTCCAAAGCAACCACACAAACTAGCAAAGATTGTGGTTTCTTGAAATTCGACCAGCAACCAACTGGTCGAAAAAATTAGCTTAGCGGCAGTATTGTGAGGGGAAAGAGGGGGAGGAGTAGTGTTTACAGCTGTGTAGACAATGGGAATTTACATCTAGAAATGTTTAATGGAAGAGGATGATTATGTGGAACAATTGATTTGAATGGAATCTGGACTTCTAAATGCCCAAATATTTCTAAGCTAATAACGGACTAAAGCTGCAAGATTTAATAGGAAAGCAATGTGTAAACTGAGCTTACCAGATTGTTTCACCATTTAAAATCCAATCAAAGTTAATTATATATATAAATTTAATGTGAAACAGTAACCTTGTTAATCTGGCTCTGAAGTATAAGCAAAAGGGAAATGGGGTCGATTCCAAGTAGCAGATAAAACTTTGTTGACTTAAAGACTACATTCTCAGGAGGAAATTGGAAAATTTGTAATCAGCTAAGCAAGTTTAATGGATGCATATTTTTAAGTGAATCCAACTGAAAAAAATCCAAACAATGTGCATTTTTAAGGCATATTTCATGACCTTAGGGTGTCCCAAAGCAATTACATCCAATTATGTACCTTTACAGTGCAGTCACCATCATAATATAGGGAAATGCAGCAACTTATTTGCATGCACCACAGTCCCACACAATAGTGGCATAAATCTCACATAACCTGTGCTTTGCAATGCTGTTTGGGGAATAAATACTGAATAAATAAATAACAACAACTATTTGAATTTATATTGCTCATTTAACAACATATTTACATAACACCTTTGAAGCACAAAATGTGCCAAGGTTTTTCACAAGGGCACCATAAATCAAAGTATAACATTGAGCTACATAAGGAGACGATGGTTGAAAATATCCCCTCCAGGCTGTGGCAGAATAAATGCATGAATGGTGACAAAATAGGATGAAAATGGAAAAGACAGACACTCAACTCGGAGAAATTAATATCCCAGATTTCTCCTCAAGCCTTAAATAGCGAATTCAGCATCTCATCTGGAGTGATGCAAGCAGCAACTACTTTATATCCATACATTTTCATCTCATAAAAACCCCAAATTCATCCCCTTTGAAGTCCACTTCCAATTCTCCTCTCCTCAAACAAACAACCAGACACATATTCTCCAAATTTCTCTTGTCAAACTTTCACAGGGGCCATTCCCTCCAGGACACTGGTCCACTCCTCCTCGACTCCCTACATCTCGAACACCCCCTGAGCACCTCTCAATGCAATTGCTGAAGGTGTAATACCTGCCCATTTACTTCCACCCTGCTCACCATCCAAGGCCCCAGCCACACCTTCCAGATGAAGCAGTGACTTACCTGCACTTTACTTAATCTTCACACCACTTCACACCTTCAACACTTGACATTGGAGTTAACGGGCACCCATAGCCTGCACATTTCTTCCAGGCTGCTTTATGATCTGAGGCAGTCACATATCTCAAGCATTTGTTTGCGTTGACATGGACTCAGGCATCTTGTGGCTCTTCACTTGCTTATTTTATGCACACTCACATTCGTGTTTATTTGGAGGCTGCCAGCCTCTGTTCGTTCCACCTTTCTTAGCACACGCTGGCCTTTGCAACAAGTTCCAGACTGTCAGCCTTGGCAGTTCAGCTTGCTTTTTAGCACAGAAAGAGAGGGTGGGGACAGTCATTTGTGGAGTTCAGGGGGGAAACCCAGAGATATAGTCACAGCCAGACACTGAGCTTGTCCAACTTCACCACACGTATTGCCCATGACAGGCCTTGCAGCTCAAGTGCAAGCTATCCAGGCATTGTAGGTAGGTTGAGTCAGCTTGCCGTCGGGATATCAGTATAAGATGGGGGAGATGACAACTTTTCCTGCAGTGAGATTTAGGGGGGATAGAGTATAATGGAAGTGGATGCAAGAGCAATTGGAGGTGATGCAGGAGCAAGAAAAGCATAAGGTGCCCCCAGTGAGGGTGTAGAAAGTTCAGAAAGCATGAAGGGAAATATTTGAGGAGGATGAGATTGGTGTAGCCCTTGCATGGACATGATACATGTTATACTGAGCTTTGTAAACCATGAGCCTCTGTGTGCATTTGCAGCATTAGCAGTGTTGACCCTTTAAGTGCAAGTTAGCAGAGAGAAAATGGTGATACCTACCTTTGTGGAAAACAGACTTTCTTTTGGCACTGCTGTGCACTTTTATTCATTGGGACATAGCACTGACTCATGCTGCAATTTCTTCCCACACTGACTGAGTCTGTTAGAGTGGCCTCCTTTGATATTCCCCAGGAAAAAGGATGATCCTTCTCTCCACCACCCCATCCACTAGCACCTTCAGATCCATGTCTTGGAAGTTGGGGATGCTTGTCTGACTTCTATGACATTATTGGTGTCAGACACTTCAGTTTGACAGATGTCATGGCTTTCAGGATCTGAAGTGGTAAGCAGCTGGACTTCAGATATGGTGTCATTGGTATGTACATTGGAAGAGATGGTCAGTGGCAAGCACTTCCACGTCATTGTGGGTAAGTGATTCACCAAGAGGTGGGAGGGAGTTCCCAGGGAGGGCATATAAGGTTCGTAGTATTAGGGGCTGGATGGGTGAGAGTGAGTGAGGGAATATGTTGCAGACAATGGTGAGAGTAGGAGAGCATGGGTCTTGGTGGGAGGTGGGTGCAGTAGTAGTGATAGAGTGAGTATGAGGTATCACAACCCTGATGAAGAGCTTATGCTCAGAACGTCAACTCCCCTGTTCCTCAGATGGTGCCTGATCAGCTGTGCTTTTCCAGCACCACATTTTTTGACTCTGATCTCCAACATCTGCAGTCTTCACATTCTCCTAAGTGTGATGTATCAAAAAGCATATAGTAACCCAATACTGGCACAGCACAAAAGGTCACTGATGTTCTTTCCACATTGCTGTGCATTCCTGTAGGCATGCAATGGTCTGGTGTCATGACCTTCACTGTTGATCATGGGGGAAGATGACATTCTGCATGTGTGTCATCATGCCCTGTGAACCTACAGGTTTATGCCCTCAAAGTAGGCATCAAAATTCCTTATCTCCCATGTCTGGATCCAATGTCAGGAATTGTGCAGGCAGCTCTGGGCTGACAGTCCACAAAAACCTTTGAGTTGCCAGGGATGCTGTTCAATTGTGGGATATCCTGGCACTGGTGAGTTGTTGGCAAGTGATATGTATAATTTAGTTGGAGATAAGGGATGCTACAGAGTTGGAGTAAGTAATTAATCAGGCAACTTTGCTAAGATTCAGTGAGAAAACTGAATCAGCCTTGTAGAAAAATACCCTCCAAAAATACAACTGGCATTTAGTCAAAAAACTGGATGATCGGGCCCAAATCACCACATGTGTAAGTATGGTTCATATTTGAGAAAGGAAAGATATGAGTATACACTTCTAGTCTGAAATATTACTGTTTAATTCAAAACAGGAAATTACTTCAGTATTCCAATTATTGAATCAGGAATTGCTTACAAAAAAATATTAATGCATTATCAACATTTCAATTAATTTGGCTGAAAAATGAGTCCAAAAGTTTGAAGTGAAAAGTGCTGTTGAAACTCAACATGTCTGGTGAGAGAGAGAAAAAAAAAGTTTATGAGCTCAATTTTCCCATTTTGAATTGAAGTGTTTTGAAGAAGAGGATCCATGGCATCCAGAATAGTGCTCCAGGGCTTGGAGCAACTTTTCTCTCGTAATCTTCCATTCTTTACTTCATCAACACTTCCTGCACTGCTGTGCGATACAATTTACCCAGGACACACACTGACCTTGGCTGCTATCTCAGTCTAGGTTCTCATGGCCTTCTCATAGAACTATGCCGCAGGAGAGACATGATTACTTGCTACTGCCACGACCTTCTGGCATTCCTGCAGCTGGCACCATATTTAAAGTCCAGCTGCACACAACTTCAGATTCTGCAAGTCAGGACTGTCCTTCACACTGCAGCACTCAACCATCATGGCCCAGGAAAGGAACCTTGCACACTGCTTTGTTGATGGAGATGGAAGAGGTGATGAATGGGATGGTGGAGAATGGTGCAGTGGTTTATTGTATGCACCGCCAAAGGAAGCTATACTACCCGACACTGCAAGCCCGGAGATAGCCACTCGGGTCAGTGCTGTGTCTCCTAGGTAAAATGCAATGTACTGCAATGTGTGGTATGGATGCTCCACAAGGGTAAGCAACCCCATTTTTTCTCCACACACACACAATGCCACCACTCACTCGTACTCTACCACAGCACACCCCTCTCACCAAAGCTTATGGATCACAATCTCACTATTGTATGATCTTATCCACTAAACTGCTCTTGCTCACCTCATCCTTTCAAACTAGTCATCCTTGCTACCCTCTGCACTTCCTACTCACTCACAAGGACACCCCACCATCTCTCCTACACCTGTATCCCAACCAATTGTTTTCCATCCTCTTCCACCATACTCATCCCTCCCTTATCTCTTAATGCAGGAAATATTGGCCCACAACCAGAATAAGAGAGTCAAGTTAAGTGAGCAGTAATAATTAAGACTTCTCACTCCATATGAGGAGAAGGTTCACAAACTGGCTGGAGAGCTGCATGACTGCTCATGTGCGGATGAAGAAATTTCAAAGGGTGGCTAACCCAGAAAGTTTCATTGTGCAGCACTGTGCTGCTGTCCCATTACAACCAGCATGAAATTCATTCTTTACCCACACACAAGATTTTATCCATCTTATGCAGCTCATTCCCTCTATTGTCTCATGCAGGCAATAGTAGCACCCAGAGAATATCCACCCTGAACCAGTAAGTGCTAAACAGCCACTTCCATCTCTGAGGAAGAAATGACTGAGCATTAGACAATGTACTAGCTCTGCTTTCACCTCTATCCTCAGCAGCTCCGAGACTTTTACCTCAGTGGCCTGTCATTTGGATCTTTCACCCACCCCCAAGTTCCATTCAGGCCCTATATAAGAAACCTTTAGCATCCCCAATTCACACCCAAACCCAATGAATTTCCTTGCTCTTGTTAGTCATTTACTCTCCCCATCTAGAGTCTACAGTGATGGGGACTTAGGAAAATCTGTCATCCTGAAGGTAGCCATCCTCTCATACACTCTGAGATCCTATGCTTCTATCTCAAATTGCCCCTTTTCATTGTAATCATTCCCTCAGTCACCCAGCCCAACAAAGCTCATTCCCAGACTTGAATTTCCCACTTTCCTTCAAGAACTTCTCCCTAATAAGTCTCCTGAACATTATACAGCAAACTCCTCAGGATAACTAGGCGAAAGTGAGTACTGCAGATAATGGAGATCAGAGTCAAGATTAGAGTGGTGCTGGAAAAGCACAGCAGGTCAGGCAGCATCCGAGGCGCAGGAAAATCAACATTTAGGGCAAAAGCCCTTTATCAGGAATCTCCTCAGGACAACTACTGGCTATCCTGTACAGTTTTTGTTTTTGTTTTTGTTGTCTCTAGCCTCTGGACTGGCTTCAACAGCTTCCCAATTGATCTGCCCGCAATCCCCAGACCTTACCATGTTGAAATCCCCAGACTGCAAGGACATGGATTCTGGCACTCTGGTAGGACAGACTCATCATGGTCAAACCCCTTGACTGAATGTGAGCACTACTTGCATGAAGGATTGCTCTCCTTTACCTTTCAGACATGGCAATTTGGATGAAGTTCATGCAGGATGTTTGTTGTGTTAGCTGCTGGCATATGCTGTAGGTGTGATATTGACATAACATGGCGTGGCACACTTACAGGTCCATCACCTTGAATGTTCAGTGCTCCTATCCATGACAATTTGCCTGCCTCTCATTCTATACTATCAATCAATGCAAGCCACAGAGGTTGGCAGCACATAATTGAGCAAAAAGGAGAATGAGTGTTAAGAGCCATAAGGTCCAACTTGCATGGATGCATGAGATACATGTGTGAGCCTGCATGCAATGTGATCAGACAAAAGCATGCAAGGCATCAAAACCCTAACATGGTCATTCTAACAGATGAGAGACTTAACAAACAATCAAAGTATTTTTCAATGTATAATTTCAGTTACATCACATTGTAAAGTTGTTATAAATTCTTGTCTTACAATCATGTACTCCACAACTACCTGATGAAGGAGTGGCACTCCGAAAGCTAGTGCTTCCAATTAAACCTATAGGACTATAACCTGGTGTTGTGTGATTTTTAACTTTGTACACTCCATTCCAATAACTGCATCTCCAAATTATCATATCCCTGAGCTCCAAAGTCCAGTCCTGAAGGGCTGAAACAGTGTGAGAGTTGACCTGACAGCAGGCACGCTAATGTGATGAGGTTAATTGTTCGCTAATGCAAACTTGCGAGGATGAAGGGTGGAGGAAGATAGTGTTTATGGAACATATAGGGGCACTGTGACAATGGCAGAATTCAATGGAAGTTGGGAGAAATAATCAAGTCATGAGTTGCAGTCACTGGGTATGGGCTCTGACTGATATGTTGGGAATTGACACTATTTTGGTTTTTCATGGAAGAACAGGAGAATTGGACAGGGTGTAGAAATAAGGTGAATTGGTAATGGGCCAAATGTTTAGAAATAAGTTTTCTGCTTATTTGCTAGATTCTGAAATCACTATTTAAAGCTTAAGGATAATACTGAGCAATTTCTTCGCAATGTTGAAATTCTGAATTTTTTATTAGATTAGATTAGATTAGATTACTTACAGTGTGGAAACAGGCCCTTCGGCCCAACAAGTCCACACCGCCCCGTCGAAACGTACCCACCCATACCCCTACATCTACATCGACATCATTCTTCCCATATTTTTCAACTTTCTTGCCATTGTCCACAATGATCCAGGGAATTTCATCCAACGACTTGAATCCAATATTACTGTTCCTCAGCTGAAGAGGAGCCACATTGGAATTAAACAGTTAACTCAGTTTCTCTCAACAAATGGTATGTACCTCCAGTGCTTTCTGTTTATATTTCAAAATTCTAGCCATGGAAATATTTTGCTTTTGTTCAAGAACTTGTAGTTCCATTAAGGAAGCTGCAAATAGCAATTTGTAACGTATTCAACATGGAATAGAACAACTCTTTGCCAAAACAATTATGTGCAGAGTATTGTATTGCAGTTTTAATCTGTCTTCAGAGAGCAGTACAGATCTTTGCATTCAATATAATATCCCTACCTGGTCAGGAAAAAAAAGGGAGTTCAAAAATTAGAAGCTTATTTTTCTCACTATTTGCACAGAATCCTTTGGTCCTTTCACATCTGCCTTGGAACTGAGTGCACTGTTCTCTCATCAATCATAAATTGGGAAAAGTTTTTAAAAATGTTTCAAGTAAGTCATTCTTTTCACCAAAGCCAATTATTTGAGTTTTTATTAAACATGGCACAGCAGTTTGCACTTTGGTTATGGCAGGGAAGATTTCCTCTGTGTACTATTTGCATTAAAAACCCTGCAAATTCCGTTTTCATTAGATTTACACCTTCATTAAAATATATCTACACAGGAATTTTTTTTAACTGTATGTAGCATTATCATCTTTACAAGACACATTGTAAGAAGTAGGCAGAGGTGGGTACTGCAGGTGCTGGAGATTAGAGTCAAGATTAATGTGGTGCAGGTCAGGCAGCATCTGAGGAGCAGGAAAATCGACGTTTTGGGCAGAAGCCCTTCATCAGAAAGGGTTGATAAATCTGATGAATCATCTGATGAAGGGCTTTTGCCGGAAACATCAACATTCCTGCTCCTCAGATGCTGCCTGACCTGCTGCCCTTTTCCATCACCGCTCTAATCTTGACATTGTAAGATTAATGAGAAAAGGTACTGATGAGAGGCATTAACCATTACATAATTTTAAAAAACTGAACAACTACAGTCCAAGTTAAGAAAAAAATTGAAGAAACCATGGAAGAAATACTAATAGCTTTCTTACAGCAAAGTTCTTGAAAGTGTTTGCCTACAAGAAAAGATGCACTTCCTTTCCTCTTCTCTTTCGATATCAGTAGAGACAGACTAGAGCATGTGTGAACTTTATATACAGAATACAGGTTGAAATACCTGCATAATCTATACATATATATAAACGCTGAGAATTTGAAAACGCAATTGATGAAACGTTCTCTGCTTAGAAAGCCTTTTAAAGCTTTACATGAGATAAGTATCACTTCAGTTACAACCACTGCTAAAAATGGTCCTGGATGACATTGATGCTTCCTTGAGATAGTGCTTCATTCAATTCAATTACTCACTTTCATTAAAAAAAATTAATTAACTTGCTAATACATGTTATAACACACCTCAGGGGAAGATGGGTCTTGAACATAGACTATTTATTCCAGAGATAAGGAAACCATCACTGTGCCGCATCATCTCTACTTTGTTATGATGACAAGGAATTCTTGCTTAAAGGAAATGTTCGGTTCTAAATGGTGGGAGCATGAGTGTAGTTTAATCATAGAATCCCGACAGTGTGGAAACAGGCCATTAGGCCCAACAATTCCACACTAACCCTCCAAAGAGTAAGCCACCCAGACCCATTCCCCTACCCTATTACTCTACATTTCCCCTGACTAATGCACTTAACCTACACATCCCTGAACACTATGGGCAATTTTGCATGGCCAATTCACCTAATCTGCTCATTTTTGGATAATGGGAGGAACCCGGAGCATTGGAGGAAACCCATGCAGACACGGGGAGAATATGCAAACTCCATACAGACAGTTCCCAAGGCTGGAATCGAATCTGGGTCACTGGTGCAGTGACGCAGCAGTGTTAACCACTGAGACACTGTGAATGACCTACTTAAATTTTGCAGGTCAATTCAGACAATTGTAGCCACTTATTAATTCTTCTGATATCCATGAATAATTACTGCTGTTAGGGGGAGATCCATGCTATGTGGGAAGCCCAGTAAAATTAGCTGCACACGCTGATATCAAGTTAAGGGAGGGGGGTGGGGGGTGGAATCACCTCCATCAGACCTACTGGGAACACTGCCCTGTCATGTCAGCCCTCCTTAAACCTTGCCCCCCACCCTGGTCTCTAAAACCTATGCCCTCACTGGTGTTTGCCAACCAGGCCTTGCCAATAACGCAGAAGTTCATTCAATTCAGCTTCCCTAAGCTCTTTTTTCTTCAGAGACAGTCATGTACAAGCAATGGCCTCTATGCAAACTTGCTGCTATAGTGATGGCAGAGCTGCTGGGCATCCAATTGGCTGGCAGCTTTCAAAGACAAGATCTCCTCTCCAGATGAAGACAGAAGTTTAACACCACACCCCTCCCCACTTCTTGTCTTCTTAGGAAGTACCTCGAGATTGAAGATAACTCTCTGTCACTCTGAAGTTGTAAGTCCAGAGGTGACTCAATAGTCTGCTACTGGGTCTGTACCTGCTGCCACCGATGGGTCACCTAGTGTTTGCTAATGCAGTGTGGGCGATACTTGTACACATTCCTTCTGCTGTTTGCCCTTGGTCTGTTGGAGATGTTCAAAATGGTAGAAACCTTTGTAGATGATTATTCTCTAAATTGGGTGAACTTGGTTTACAGCTTTCTGCGAGTCAAACAGGCCTAAGGCGACCTTCCTCCATTTATTAGGGTTCCAGATGAGATACCCCAAACCACTGAACGCAAGGGGAGGAGGGGTGAATTGGCTCCCCTTCTTTATTCACCCTGTGCACCCACATGCATCCTCCCGCGCTCCCTCACCACTTCTGGTTGGTCAGAAGTTTAAGTTAGAAACTACCTCACGGGTACCTTACTCCAAGACACAAATGTACTCATGTTTTAAAAGGAGCCAACTTACCCAGACTTCCTTGAGTCAACAATGAGTGAGTTCACTAATTACTAAACATGAGAACAATACAACATACTCCCACACAGGTTAGATGTAAGGAATGAGTCCAAAACCATAGGAGCCAATCAAAAACAGTTATATGGTTCAACACTGTGATGTCATATTTGAGGTGGGTACCATAGATTTTATTTTAAATACAGGCTGATTACACCAGGAAATGCCCGCTTGCTACTCACTGCAAATGCTGTCAAATAAGTATGGGCACTTTTGTGAATCTGAAGATATAGCTTGAAGCTTAAAGGTCCTGTCAGGGGATCTATTTTTTCAAATCCACTTCCTTTCATGTGACATTAGTATCTCTCACAGGATTACATCGTCTGTTCCTGTTCCTGGCAATCGGATACTTTTGTCCACATTCAAAACATGTCCCTACAAATGAGGAATACTTTCTCGCCAGGGTCTGATCTTGATAGAAGGTGGAATGAATTAATGAAAAAGCGAGTTCTTTGACAGGAATTCACTATGGTATGGGTAGCCAGCCACTGTAAGAAGACTATTTTGGATACAAGGGAATAAAGTACAAATTTAGCAGAATTATACTGAGATTTAATTAATTAAACAATCAGGTCAGATTGCTTCAATTTAGTTTGCATCCACTTGAATTTAGAAGGTTAAGTAATAATTTACTTGTTGTTTAAAGTTACAAAGAGAATCATAGAATCCCTACAGTGGATAAAAAGGACTTTTGACCCATCAGGTCTGCACCAACCCTCTGACCACCATCCCACCCAGACCCAGACCCAGCCCCCCCCCCAACTCTATCTCCGTAACCCTGCATTTGCCATGGCTAATCCACCTCGCCTGCACATTTTTGGACTGTGGGAGGAAACCGGAGCACACAGTCACCCGGGGCTGGAATTGAAACCATGTATCTGGTGCTCTGAGGCAGCAGTACTAACCACTGTGCCACCATAATAAGGTTGATGTCAATAGTGGCTCAAAGAGTAGCACTCCCTCCTTTGGACATGTAAACACAAATTCAAAGTTGCCACTACAGTGCAAGACTGTGGGAGTGCTACGCTGACAGAGGTAATAACTTTCAGTGGACACATAAATGCAAGGTTCAGTTTGCCCAGTTTATCATAAGAGATCCTATACTACTATTTCAAAAAGGGATAGGGTAGTTATTTTTGCTTTTCTGGTGAAATCTGTCTTTAACCCAACATTGTCAGAATAGGTTATCAGGCAATTATCACATTTCTTATGCCAACTGCCAGCCACATTTCTTCGATTACAACATTGGCTGTGGAGGAGCATGGGGTCTACGGAGCTCATGAAAAGTGGGATATGAATATAATAATTGCATTCTGGTAGAAAAATCCACAGAAGGGGCACAAGCCTTAAAAATAAGCCTATCTGGGTGTGAAATAAGAAAGTAACTGATTAATGGTGATCTGGAATACCTGGGCTGTGGGCACTGGGGGTCAATTACAATTTGCAAGACTGAAATTGATGCATTTTTGAATAGTAAGACTATCGAGGGATTTTGGTTCATGTGAATGGTGCTGGGCTGTAGATCAGTCATCAGTTCCCACATTAAACTATCTCCTTTTACAGGCAATTTAATGTTTATTTTTTAAGGCCACAATGATGAATTGCTGTTAACTAAACATTCGGTACATTTTTCCATAATGTACTTTCAATTCAGGCAGCAGTAGCAGCAGCAGCAACACTGGATCCTGGACGTTTTTTGTCTTTTTCTTTATTGTGAAGCTTAATTAAAAGGTTGTAATAAATGGACCGCGGTATTTTCTATTCCTCGAGAGGTTTTCTGCACATTCAATTGGCACTGTGTGTTTTTTATAGATTATAACAAGAAGTCACAAAGAAATGTGAGTTTGACAGAAAAGTAATGTGTAGTGATTTCAGTGTGGAATGGCCAGGGTATAAAACAGGCTGCTGATCTAACTCGGTGGATTTTACGGCCCCACACCTGTGTATTTGAAAGCAGGGTGGCTCATAAAATAAAGCACATAAAATAAAACAGGTGGCCTTCCCACCCACGCTGACCTGTCTCCAACATTATAGCTGAGGGCAAGTTGTCAGACAGCCTGCCCAACCATGGGCCTATTGCAGCTCCAAGTGCTCAATTGTGACCTCTCTTCGGGGGTCTCAATCCACCCCCAGCACTGATAGCTTGGCAGCTTTTGTTCGGCAGCAATAAGGGGGATTAACACCTTTGCAGGGAGGGTCCCTCGTGCCTATCGGGGCACCTAATACTGTACTCACCTTTAACTCTTCTGACCTAACCTGGTCCCAATCTCTGCCCCCTGTTCACTGGGACCTGTCAGACAGGACTGTCTAAAACCTCAGACTTACCTTAAGACCTGGCATCACAGCCTAGATTTTCAAACTCAAGGCTGAAAGCAAGATTTGAGAAAATTCCAAAATTAGTCTGCCCATCTCAGGGACGAAGGTATTTCAGTGGGGAGGTGCAACTGCAGGCAATTAGGCTCATCTTGTTGGAATAACGTTTGGATATATCCACAGGGATAGCAGGTACAGAGATGGGCTGCTTAAACTGCTCACTTCGGTGTTGTGACATTACATCTCAGATCAGAAGGATACTTCAGCCCTTAACCCTCACACACTCCTCATGACCCATCCATACGGACTGCCTGTAACCATTCATAACCCCAACATTCAATCCCCACGGCTCATCATATCACCCTACGCCAAACCATCCTCCCCATCTACCCCCCAAGGGGACCTTATGTCATCAACATGCCAGATTGTTGACCTTCAATCTGGATACATTGTATAGAAGAAATGAATGATGTCATGACAATAGGATGTGCCAAAGTATATTTTTAAAAGTTAAAATAAAAGTCATTCATTCATAATGTTCTACTTTCAATTTATAAAAAAAACTCCTTCCCATGACAGTCCATAAATATGCTAATTATTCAGACCATTTAAAACATCATTAGCTGAAACTGTTAGCACTTGGAATCTCAGAATTCGATGCAAATTAACATGCTGACATTGACAGCAGAAATCTGGAGCCAGACATGTCAATCAAGTAGCCGTTCAAATGTTTCACTTGAGTAATAGATTTCAAGGACCAAAAGGGGGCACAACTTGCCATGTTGGGCATGAGTGGCCATAAGTTTCATTTGGAAGGAATAGCTTGGCATGTGAGACCTGAAGCACCTAATTTTGTTTTAACCAATCCAGCAGGAGTAGGTGTAAATTTGATGACACTACGATTTCATGACAAGGTTGAACAGTGTGGTGCTGGAAAAGCACAGCAGGTCAGGCAGCATCTGAGGAGCAGGAGAATAAACATTCAGCCCATTTCTGATCAAGGGCGCATGCCCGAAACGTCAATTTTCCTGCTCCTCGGATGCTGCCTGACCTGCTATGCTTTTCCAGCACCACAATTTTCCACTCTGGTCCCCAGCATCTGCTGTCCTTACTTTCTCCTAGTTTCATTATTTCCCACCCCTAGAGCAAGTTGGACCAGTTACAACTGTAAATTCAGCAATTGTTTGGTATTATCTGTTATTCCATGAGATTTAATATGCATTTGCAAAGTAATAAAATGACGGAAGTGAGAAGCAGGACTGAAATCTGAACCCTCACTCACAAGACATCCATAAGTCATTTTTGTCAATCTTTCAGTCTATGACATTGGCTGAAAGCCTTGAACTAAATGTGACATTTGTTCTCTGACATTTCTATGACCTAAGTATCACTGCCCATATTGTAAAACTGCACTTGTACAGCTTGTGCAGAGAATGCAATTCACATTGTGCCACAACACTACAGGAATTTTTGTTTTTGAAAAACATACCTTTCAATATCTTGATTATCAGAACAGAATGCTACAAACTTGCCTTTTCCATTCTTGTTGGAGGGGATGAGTATTTTAAAACAAAAGATACAATTTGACGGTGATGATAGGCAAACCTAAAATTGATAGTAGCATTCTGAGGGCACAAGAGACCCTATTGAAGAATGTCCAATGGCACATTGGCTCGAACTGCATTTGGCCTCTCCATTAGCCACCTGCAGTATAGGACAGAATTTCATCAACCAACGAGACAGGCCCAAACATTTCCCATGAGCCTCCTGTCCACTACCAATCTATCTTCAAATTTACTTGCCTGCCCACCCTTAGCTAAATTCAAATCTTTCATGGTGATGGTGTTACACAACTTGCCATTCTTCTGAGGTGGAATTTCGACAGACGAAGTTGGGGGAATCAAATCTCTAATCAATTAACACATCAGGGATGCTTTATTTGCCAAGCATGCTTTAACTAGTACTGTCAGGTTCCTGAACAGCAAAATCTTAAAGGAACCACTCCAGGCTGCTATCAAAAAGGAGAAATTGTGAATTTTACCGTTCCTGAGCATGAGAGTAAGCTAGCTAATAGTATAAAAGAAAATTGCAGGAGTTTCTTTCGATATCTAAAAAGTAAGTGAGAGACAAGACAGTAGATGACTGCAAAATTAGTGTGGAGAAATAGTAATGGGGAGCAAAGAAATGGCAGAGGACCTGAATCAGAACTTTGTATCAGCTTTCACAGTGGAAGACACCAGCACCATGCCAGATTTTTGTATGTGTCGAGGGCAGAGGTGTGTGTAGTGGCAACACAAAAGGGAAGGTGCTGGGGAAGCTGAAAGATCTGAAAGTGGATAAATCACCCAGACCAGATGGACTACACCCTTGAATTCTGAAGGAGATGGCTGAGAAAATTGTAAAGGGCATTAGTGATGATCTGTCAGGAATCACTCGAGTCAAAATGAATCCAGATGACTGGAAAATTGCTACTTTAACACTATAGTATGGGTAGCCAGCCACTATAAGACGACTAATTTGGACACAAGGGTCTCCTGTTTAACAAGGGAGGGAAGGAGAAGGCAGAAGACAAGAAACTATTGGCCAGTTCAACTGACCTCAGTTGTTGGTAAGATTTTAGAGTCTATTGTTGAGGATAAGAATGCAGAGTATTTGGAAATGCATGGTAAAACATGCCTGACAAACCTGTTAGAATTCTTTGAGAAGGTAAAAATCAAGTTAGACAAGGAGAGCCAGTGGATGTGATCGATCTGGATTTCCAGAAGGCCTTTGACAAGAGGCCGCCACATAAGAGCCCATGATTAGGAGAAAGTTAATGGCATGGTTAGAGGCCGACTGGCTGGCATAGCTGACTGGCAGAAGGCAGAGAGTGAGGGTAAAGGGTCTATTTCAGGGTGGCAGTCAGTGACTAGTGGAGTTCTGCAGGGTTCGTGTTGTGACCACAACCATTTGTGTTATACATTAACAATCTGAGTGAAGGAACTGATGGCATTGTTACCCAGTTTGTGAATGAGACAAAGATAGATGGAGGGACTGGTAGTATTGAGGGACAGGGAGGCTGCAGAAGGACTCGGACAGGCTGGGAGAATGAGCAAAGAGGTAGGACTCTCTAGTTCAGGACTCTTTTAAAGTTAACATGTAGGTTTCGTTGGCAATTCAGTTTAGGTCAATGAAGGAAGTATTTGGAAATGCATGGTAAAACATGCCTGACAAACCTGTTAGATTTCTTTGAGAAGGTAAAAGTCAAGTTAGACAAGGAGAGCCAGTGAATGTGATCTATCTGGATTTCCAGAAGGCCTTTGACAAGAGGCTGCCATATAAGAGCCCATGATGAAGGAAGGCTCGGCCTGAATCCTCTGGAGTTGAGAAGTGTCAGAGGTGTCTTAATTGAAACACACAGGATTGTGAGGGAACTTGACCAAGTAGATGTGAAAAGATGTTTCCTCTTGTGGAAGAATCGAAATAGGAGTCACAGCTGAAAAATAACAGGCTGCCCAGTTAAGACAAAGATGAGGAAAACATTTTTCTTTTAGAAGATTGAGTGTGATTGGAATTCTTTTTCTCAAAAGTCAGTGGATACAGAACCTTTAAGGTAGAGGTAGGTAGATTCTTGATTACCAAGGGGGATGAAAACTTATCAGAAAATGCAGGATGTACAGTTGAGGCTTAAATGGGATCAGTCACGATATTATTGAATGGTCAGGCAAGCTTGAAGGACTGAGAGACCTACTCTTTCTTCTTGTTCATATGTTCATATTTGATAGCCTCCTCTTGGAAGATCGCCAACTCAGTCTCGTCACCAGTAAGCACAGGCTCGGGATCCTCACTTGGTCCTGTTAGTGGTGTCCTTAAACCTGAAGCGCAATTCAGCCCTGTCCCACATTCTTAACTCTCCACCCAGAGAAAGAGCTCTTAACGTTCACTATCTCAAATTCTGTAAAAATTAGATACTTCCTAATGACATCACCTCTCATTCCAAGTGCCAACTTTGCATACATCTTCACTAAGAAAGGAAATCCATCTTTAGGTAAATAACCGAAGCTGTACACAGTTCTCCAGATGGTGTCTCACCAAAGCCTTGCACAATTATTGCAAAACTAACTTACTTTATATTCGAACTATAGAATAGAGGCTAATGTATCATTTGCCTTTTGAATTATTTGATATTACTGCATGTTAGTGATTCTGTGAACTAAGTACAGAGACAACAAAATCCATCTGTATATTAGCATTTACCAGTCACACCTTTCAAAAAATACTCAGTTTTTCTACTCTTTCTGCCGAAGTGGGTAATTTTGCATTTCCCTACATTATATTCCATCTGTCACCTTGGCACTTAACCAGTTATATGTTCCTTTCCAGCACCTTTGCATCGTTCTCATAACTTCTATTCGCATAACTTACATTTCCATCAAACTTTATACGATTCACAGCCTTGAATAGGTTACACTAGTTCCTTTAAGATAATTGGTACAGATTGGATCATTCGAATTTTAGCATTCATGCATCATTCCCAGAAGGTGCAGGACAAAGGGCTTTGGCCACATATCTTTCTTTTCAGGAGTACTGAATGAAATATTAATTTCCTCTTTAAATCATCCTCAGTGGACAGACCTGATGTCCTCAGATTGGGAAAGATTGTCTGAAAATGTGAACATCTATTCCCTTTCTGTTTTCAATCAGGCTCCCTAGCCCAAGGATTTTCAGACATTTGATTGTTATTGATAATGGCCGATGTAAGGAGGCAGTACAAACTGCCCTTTTCCTGGAAGTCTTTCAGCATTATGAACACGAGGTGAAAGAAACAGTAGAATACAAGGGCCAATCGTTACAGGCCAGAAATTAAAGGTGACTGGTCAAGAACCAGAAATGACACAACAAATCACTTTTTTGAGCAATGAGCAATTTGCATTTGGAAAACACTGCTTGAAGATTGGTTGAAAAAAGCTGGGAATTGGATAAGTGCAGAAAGGCTTAACTATTGCAGGGACATGGGGAAAGTCAGGACAAAGTGGCCATCTGGATTTATTTTCAAAAGAACTGATGTCGATTTAATGGGTTAAAAGGTCATCTTTTCTGGTCTGGTGTTCTGTGTAAATAGATAAGGCCTAAGCATTCAATCTTGCAATTCTGTACCAGTTATAGCCTGCAACCAGAAAATGAGGGCCTCAATTTTATCAAGAAATGTCAATTTTAATGAGTTTCATAGAAGTTTCTCTCCATAAGCTCTTTTCAGCTTTCTCTCACAATTCTTAGCAGCTCCTCTCATCAGCTGGGCACCAAATCTCAATGATGCCTCACTTGTACTATCATGCCTCTGTCCAAAGGCAGTGGTACACATCACTGCTGGGACCTCCAGGGATTCCAGATCCCACTGTCATCTGTTTCAAAACCCAGCCGTGCACCACATCAAGTGTTACCTGCCAGGAGTTGCCTTTCACTGTGCACTTAATGGGAGGGGAAACCAAAACGAAATGCTTCTCAGGTCATATAGGTGGCACAGCAAAAACACATGCACAATCATAGATATTTTGCTGTTTCAGAACTAACAGAAACAATTTAACCAACACTTAAGATCACGTCTGAAATCCCAGTTGAAGGAAGTGCTACATTCTCCACAACACCCTTCAAAAACTAACATATTCACATTGTTTCAAGTGAGACCATCACACACTGGAAATCCTTTAAATGGTTGTAAATATTGACTTTTACTCAGCCCATTGTGTTTTGTGGTTCTCCTGTTCTGAACAAAGTGAAACAGCTCATAATGGTCAACATTTCCCAGTCCTTCTGGAATCCAGGAAGCAGCAATCACCTCTGTACCTTTTCCTTTCCAAAAGAACATGCCCGGTTTACATAACTGCTGTGCTTAATTCGATCCCTCTAATTCCTCTTTCTTTCATACCTCTTCAATAGCTGCAATATACTTTGGGTACTATAGTAACCAGGACTGTACAATACCTTTCAAGTCTGGTCACACTAATGATTTATTGCAATTCTTTACTCACTGCATTGTTGCGGTAGCTTCAAATTATTTTTCCATCAGGATCCCAGATATTGTCCAGAGAGGACAACACCCCCTGACTTCACATTTTCCATAAATGTGACTTTCTTTAAACTTAATTAAAACTCCCTGCCAGATCTTTTTTCGCCATATAAAACAACTTACAGTGCTCTGTACTGAATTGCATCTGCCACCATTTGGCCCAAATTTCACAACTTTATCCATAATGGCTGCCAAATTTACTGGTCCATTATTTCCTGGACAACGTTTTTTAAAAATCAAATAGCAACATCTGCCTTTCTCTGATCCAAAGAATCCTATAGTATTTAAAGATTGCTGAAAGATTTGTGTCAGAACTTCTTCAATTTTGTCCTTGACTTCCTTAAGAATCCTCACATGCATCTTATCCAGACCCCAAGATTTATTCACCACCGCAGTTATAAAGTTGTTCAGCAACCATCTTGTTAGTAAAGCTAAGTGTCACAGAGTTCCATAAAACTCTTCAATCCCCATTTTAAGATTAAACATTACTGAACCTGGTTGCAACACCAGAGATTAAAACTTTATTTGATATTTTGCCGGTTTCAATTTGATTTTCCTTGCCATTTTATTGTCTTCTTACATACTGTTGGAATGCAAACATCAGATATCAAACTCTTCAGTCTGTAGTTTATTTGTATTGCTTTTGAAACAAGACAAATATCATTTGATTCAAGAGTATTCACTATTTTTCACCAAACTTTATTATTTTTCTGTTTCCCTACCTAAAGTAAGTGCAGAGCAGAGAGATCTCTGACACCTTTTCTCATTGACATAGACATTATCCCACAAGACAAAAAGACAAAATCATTTTCACCATCAGGATGCATTGTTTACGTCTGTACAACAAACCAGCAGTACCCAATCATTGTCATTAAAACTTGCAGTGATATCCGATTAGCTGATGGTGGGAACACCATTTTACAGAAAGAAAGAAATTAAGTAAATTGTTTCCTGCTCCTGTGTGATTTAAATTTAAAGAATTACCTACAGCGTTAATTTTAGACTTGTAGCCTCTACTTGGTCCACAAACATGCTGTCAACTGACCAGTGTCCCACTGGATGTCAGGGCAGTTTAATAGGAGGAATGTCAAATTCAGCTTGGGAAGTAAGTTGCACACAGTTCAGCAAAGGGGGCAACTATCTCTTTGAATATCCCTTCTCTCCAAACTGGAATTTAGAATATTTGTTTCATAGACTGGGAACTTGCTCAAGTTGAGCCCATCTCTTTCTTTGGTCTTTCTCTCTCTCACTATTTCATTCTCTCTCTCTCTTACTCTCACTGTCTCTCTTGATTCTGGCAAAGTTAAAAATTCGGAGCGACGCTCCTTCATCAGGTGATAGTGCTCCGAAAGCTAGTGTGCTTCCAATTAAACCTGTTGGACTATAACCTGGTGTTGTGTGATTTTTAACTTTGTACACCCCAGTCCAACACCATCTCCAAATCATTGATGTTGGCAGGCAGTCCACCCCTTATATTTCTAAAATTGTGGGCTGTTGAACAAACAATGTAATGTTGTCACATTATTTTGACAAGCGATGCATTGCATGTTTAGAAAGTTGCATTAAAAATGGTGGTTAGCTATATTGAGAGCTTGTACAGAAGCAAAGTTACAAATTTTCTCGCATTAAAGAGAGAAAAGCATCTCCAAAATAATTCTCAAACCCATTCTTTGATGTAAACAATACACTTTTGGAACACTTAAAAAATGACTGGCTATATTTTATCCTCTGGTAATGAGAACTTCCCATATTTGGAAAATGTCCTTTATACTCTTAACTTTTTCTCACATGAGCCAGTAGAAGATAAAAAAGCATTTAACATTCTGATGATCATAGTGACTTATAATATTGGAAGCTTCATTGTCACTACTGTCATCAAGCAGTTACCATATCTGCAAACCTGTTCTTTTCCAATACTGACACTGGCTTTCTGAATTAGAAAACAAATTATGAAATGGATTATTAACAGGTTGAAAATTGAGTTTACCATTTGGTTCATCTAGGTCCTTGTAAAAACAAAGTTAAAAGAAATTGATTTGATATATCAAGGCGTTAACATCCAATGGCAATATGCTAAAGTAATACCAAACAACTTGAAATCAAACCAAACATAATTAGAACATTATGCATCATTTATTCAAACAGAAGGCTAAGATTTAAGAATGAACACTAGCCTTTCAATAAATGATTACTGCACAAGGCTTCAAATCTGACTATATAGTTTAAAACATTTTCCTTCCCAACCAGAAACTTACTCACGTGTAAATCTCATCAGTCTATTAAGTTAAAAGCAGACATACCTAATTGGTTCCAGAAGTTTTTACTTTCGCTGAAGAAGGAGAAAAGGAAGCTGATAATGAGCAACTTTTTAACAGGAGGAGGCTGTGAGCAACAGCTAGTTATGTTGGTCGAAATAAAAAGCAATTTTACGGTCAATTGGTTAGAGCATCTGGAATTGTAACTTGTAGAGTAAGGTAATGGAAGGTTGTGGAGCTCACACACAGTGCAAAGAGCTCCACATTAACACATCTGAGAACCAGCCATTGCAAACCTGGGGATTCTAAAAAAAGCTAGCACTGTTTGGTGTGGTCTAATCGCCACTTTCACTATATGTAAACATCTAGTAGTTGTAAATCCCTTCTATAAGTCTTGCAGCACCTCTGTACATTTATATAAATTTACTGTAGATATGCATCCCCCCTACTGATGCATCAAATTGTTATGTTAAATGCACCCCTAAGTGAACGAATGCAACTTTAAATTTATGAGTAGTAGAATTGCTTTGACTTATTAGCATTATTTTCAAGATCGTAATACGTAGATAAAAGTAATTATTTCTGTCATCCATTGCAGATGACTCGCAGTACAGGTAGCAATCCTTTAAACAAAATCCTTTAGGCTAGTTGCTTTTTGGAATTTGGAATTTTTCAGAACTTGGAATAAATTACATTTTCACAGTGAAATTAAAAATAATTGCCTAACAGCAGATGCACGTGTAAATAGTACATGCACTGAGACACAATTGATGCCTGCCAGTGCTGGGTCACACCGCCACATCACATCTGAGAGGCATGGTTTGAGTGGGTGTGGAGTTTGGGCACCTGTTCGCATGCCAAAATGATGCTCCACACTCCGCGAAAAGAAATTTGGATATTGGAGCTTTTTAGATTTCAGAATTTTGGATAAAGGATTGTGTACCTGTATTACAATTCTGAAGGTGCTGCAGAAAATGCTTAGATTTGTTCAGTCTCTGAAAGAAATTCCATTCCTCTCTGGGTTTGGACACTTCACACTTGAAATCAGCCTTTAAGATGGTGTGAGAGTTGGACTTATCAGCATTTCACTGAGAAGTGAATAGGGAGTAGTGGTGTTTGGCACGTCACTCCAATTCAGCGTCAATGCAGTGAGAGTCGGGGACCCTCCTAGCTTGAGAAAAATCTACCTTCTCAAAGGTTCAACAGAGCTCTGCAATTACCTGCACTCTGACAATGTTTATGATCCAATTGCTCCCAGCAAGGGCAGGATCACCATTTCTGAAGTGATCAGCAGACTTATGCCCCTCTCATCCTGTACTTGTACCAACAAAGCTGGAGGGTTAAATTTTGGTCACTTGGTCATTAGGAAAAACAAATAGCCACTTCAACAAACCACAGCATAGCAATTGTGAGAGATTCAAATCCATCGGCTGCACTACAAAATAAAAATGCCCACCTTCACCTCTCAGTTTGGTCAGTGGAATAAATAAATGAAGGAAACAACTTGGCAAGAGAAATGTCAGAATTAACTGCCCAGAGGTTCACCAAAAACTCCAAAATGCCCTTTATATTGTTCAAGATACAGAAGGTTCCAAACCTGTACAAATTTAAACTAAAAATGAAAGTCTATTTAATTAGCCTTTTTTCCAACAGTAAAATGCAGTCTAATTATAGAAATTAAAGTGAACTGTCAGATATTGTGATACAATTGTTCCTCTCACAGCTGGTTTTTAAACCAATGCAATCCTATGGTCCTGACTGTGGTAGGCCCACACTTCCATATCTAATCGGCTCATTTGCAGTTTTTCTCTTTTTTCCATATTTCATGGATGATTCATTCCTCCAGGTTTGTTTTCTTCATTTTCAAGTCTTATATTTTTCAAATTGTAGATGGCTTCAAAAACTCTTTTCTGACCTTTGTTTGTTACTTGGCACTCACCCTCATTCTAGCACGTTTAATGGCTGATCACATTTCCAAAACTTCCCTCTTCCATCTGACGATCATTTTTCTCATAAATCTCACAACCTCAATCAACCTAATTTCAATAGCACCTTTGAGCAGTCTAACCGATACCACAATGAAGATCAGAAAGATCATAAACTTATCATCATCTCTGTATTTCCCTCGATATCATGTTGTATTACACCTTTAATATTTCCTTTTGTTCTTTCTTGTCTGGAGCTCCGTACCTAACATCACTGTGGGAAGATCTTCAGCTCAAAGTCTGACATACTACAAAGAAAAGGCCCACTTGTCATACTCAATAGTTTACGATATTTTCTAATCAACCTGTTTAGAGATTATACCATATACCACTGGAGAAGGTGGGACTGGAACCCAAGTCCCTGGCTCAGAGGTAGGGATACTATCACTAGGCCACAAGAGACACCCCCTTCAATGGTTCAACTATTTACGTTCATCCTTTGACTGATCTATATCCGCTCGGTTTAATTGATTAAGCCTGGGTGTAACCTCTAAGAACTAAAATAAGCAGCAGCTTTAATGAAAACCTGAAAAGCCAAAGCTGTGAACATGGGTGTGGAAATCAGGTGACATTGGAGGTATTTTAGAGCACTGTAAATAAATGTGTTTTAGAATTTGAACTAGTCTCATTGGCATTCTTCAGGATTAATCGGCTATAACAAATCGTTGATTATATAACAACACCATTAGCCAATAAGTCAACAGAAAAGACTTTGTCAACTTCACAGACAGAAAGGGGTGAGGAGGAAATCCAATGTTTCTTAGTTTCGCTTTCACAACACGGAATAATTTGACTTTGAGTGTTAGTACAAAATGGGCGATATCGAACTGATACCCTTTTATTTCCAATTTTTATTTACATTAATTTCAAATATGCAGATTGGCTGCAACCAACCTTGTAAGATTGCCAATAGTCAAAAAAACGTATAATTCCAGAATGTTATAATGTGGCATATCAACTTCAAGCTCTCCTGTGATATAAACTGGTGCATTGTCTTCGTTTGACAAGTTCTAGAACACCTAATCACTGCCTGAATTTTATTATGAGAGTAGGAGCCACCATAGATTCCCACAGCCAAATTTGGTAACAGGAAGATATAAACGGAAAGCGCTAGAGAAGCTCAGCTGGTCTGGCAGCATCTGTGGAAAGAGAAACAGAGAGTTAATGTTTCAATCCCAAAATGACTCTTCTTCAATGTCTTCAGTTTTGAAGAAACATAATGTTTCTCTCTGCACAGATGCTGCCAGACCTGCTGATTTTGTCCACCACTTTCTGACTTCTTATTTCTGATTTCCAGCCATTTACATTACTATGCATTTATTAGGTGCTAGGAAGATGTGGTTCTGAAGTGCAAATGTGGTCAGAAAAATATTTTGCAATAGAACTACACAGATTTGAAATGCTGGGATTAGATTCCTCGTTATCTCAGAAACTCCATGCAGGAGGTCGAAACCACAGAAAATGTGAAAATTTCATTAGGCAGAAAGAAAACATGGTAAAGTTTTTAAAAACCAGTACATAGTTTGAAATAAAATAATGAATTTTTGAGGCACAACTTTTTAATGGTAACAGTGTGAGCAAAATCTCTGGAGCCTTTGAGAACTCTTTTTCTCTTGTTGAGCTGGTGAAAGTAATGTCAGCATAATAAATTAATCAAGGGTCAAAAATCATATCAGACAGACCTCCTAGCAATTATTCTTGTCCATCAGTGGCTGCATGGCAATGCCCTCCAACTTTGGAACCTGTTTGGCCTTCTTTATAGCCACTGTTTTGGGAGACCACCACAAGTGGAGGGCTTCCTGGCATGCAGCATCTGAAGGAGTTCACACATGGACCCAGAGCCTTCAAACAGGGAAAGCTTTGCAAGAACATCTGTCTCACCTGCCAAACGATTCACCAAGTAATCGTCTAACTTCTTACTTGCATGGATAATTAAATGGGATGTAGGTGAATGCATGGGAAAGTCATCCCAGCACATGGTAGATATTATGCCATCCAATGAGCTCACTGCATTACCTCAACTTCAAATGACAAAATTCTGCATGGTTTTATTATGCAATGGTTTTATTATGCAATAGGTTCACAGAATAAAATCTTTAAGTGTTTAAAATTTCCAAGAGATCTGATGAGCTTTGAAAATAATGTCATTGAACTGTTTGAAAAACGCAGGTACAAGTCGAGATTATATCAAAATATGCTTTGAAAATTGAGTTAATCATCCATAAGATGCAGGCGTTTGTTGTCATTTTCTAAGGTGGTGGAAAAGGATGATACAAAAAGTAATTACCATTGATTAAAATACATGAAGCATTATCCTGAAAAATTCTAATCAAATATTTATTCTGCATAACTGTGGATTACTAAAGCTATTCCCTGATATGTATACCATACATGGATCAAAGCTCAAATGCAAAATACTGTGGAGACTAGAAAGCCATTACAAAAAAAAAACAGGAAATGCTGGAGATACTAGATGTCCCCCTGAAAGGCCACTCATTCAATGTGGAGTGAATGTTAAATTAGTGCTGAAACACTCAGGGAATTTACGTGACAGATTATTGTAATAATAACATTCACAACGTTCATTGAATTTTATTGTTTGTTCCTGGTGGAATTGTTTTTAGTTTATTTCCATCTGGTTACTAGATTTCTTCTATTTAGAAAAGAATGAAGAAGCACACATTTTGGTGAGCAGAGTTCATGCAAAAATCTAACCATCCATTTTATAGCTTGAGCCTAAAGGCAAAACAGTTTCTGGCATGTGAAAAATGCCACTTCTATCATTCATCAGTGATGAATAATCCTAAAAAATAACAAAAACTAATTCTGAGATAAATAACCCGAACGTTCTTTGGGGTCAAAGTTTTCACCACCACACAGTGGAATGGGAATATTACAAAAATACACAATTTTCAAACTCAATCAGCTTTTGGTATCTTTTGTCATATCGAATAAATAATTTGTTTTTTGTTGTGAGGTAACATTCTGAAATATCTGTAGCTAAACTTAGAAAATTAATAGCTCAGCATGCACTGAAAATTCCAGCTGCTTTGCTTTTTCCTTAATGTTTACATGACACAGCAACATCACTCTGCAACCTTGCTGTTTTCACGATTCCTCAATGTAACTGATAGGGCAGAGAATTCATTTCTATTTCTATTTATACAATCTGAGACACAGAATACAGAGGTGGTACTGAAGCTAAGATTGGTCATTAGGTTGCTTCTGAGGTGCTCCTGCTTTCACCAACTAGGTGGCAGAGTTTTACTAAAGCTATTCCCTGATACGTATACCATACTTGTAATGCGCTGGCAACATGGATCAAAGCTCAAAAGCAAAATATTGTGGAAACTAGAAAGCCATTACAAGAAAAAACAGGAAATGCTGGAGATACTAGATGTCCTGAAAGACCATTTATTCAAAGTATTGAGTTGGACTTTTTCCACAGGGCGAGAAGTGCAATGGGAACTGTATCTGTTTTTGGGTTGGAAACTAGTGTGTAGCTGGCAAACATTCAAGCTGAGGAGGTTAACAGAGATTAGCCCTTAATTGATATGTGATGGGCTTCCTGGTCAATTTGAGCCAGTTGGAGTGGGCATGCAGTGGATCGGATAGAGTGTGGTCTCATTTCGATTCCCTATGGCAGCTTGTGCTGACACTGTTGATTGTTCAGAGAGAGCAATCTACTGACAGTGCCAAAGCCTTCCACAGAACCAGAAGGGATTGAGTACATTGTCACAAGGAAGTTGTAAATCTGGCACCCACCGCAGGGCTGCCCCTCACTTCACCAATTAATTTGGGTCAAATGTTGGAAGCATCAGGGAGAGGATGGCAGTGGAAGGGCATCCCATCATGGAGCAGGACCACCGCCCCCCCCCCCCCCCCCCCAATTCAGCATCATATCTCTCCACCTCCTCCTCCTTAGATGAGTTACCACTTGCCGCGGCCTCAAAGTCTTCATGTTACACACCTCTCTGTGGGCTCATTTTCATGTACAATGCAACAGACCACCGTAATGACTGAGACCCTTATAAAGGAGGTATTGGAGGACTCCAGGCCAATGCCAGAAGCTTGATTGGCTGCTCATTAGTTGACAACCTAAGCAAGTGGCACTTGTGCACATCTGTCTGGAGCTCTCCTTGATGGGGCAACTGTTTTTAAAGAATATTTCTTGTCCCTCACATCCAGCCACAGGCTTAGAGTCATAGAGTCATAGAGATGTACAGCATGGAAGCAGATCCTTCGGTCCAACCCGTCCATGCCGACCAGATATCCCAACGCAATCTAGTCCGACCTGCCAGCACCCGGCCCATATCCCTTCAAACCCTTCCTATTTATATACCCATCCAAATGCCTCTTAAATGTTGCAATTGTACTAGCCTCCACCACATCATCTGGCAGCTCATTCCATACACGTACCACCCTCTGTGTGAAAAAGTTGCCTCTTAGGTCTCTTTTATATCTTTCCCCTCTCACCCTAAACCTATGCTCTCTAGTTCTGGACTCGCCGACCCCAGGGAAAATACTTTGTCTATTTATCCTATCCATGCCCCTCATAATTTTGTAAACGTCTATAAAGTCACCCCTCAGTCTCCGATGCTCCAGGGAAAACAGCCCCAGCCTGTTCAGCCTCTACCTGTAGCTCAGATCCTCTAACCTGGCAACATCCTCGTAAATCTTTTCTGAACCCTTTCAAGTTTCACAACATCTTTCTGATTTGAAGGAGACCAGAATTGTACACAATATTCCAACAGTGGGATGTAGTGAAGATCTGAGGCAGTCTGACCTGGTTAGCTCAAGGTAAAATCGCCATAGTTTTACCAGACCATATGGCTTCACTCTCATGAGAGACAGAGAGGGAGTGACAACTGGTGGGGTTTAACTTGAGGGTCACCACAGCTCAGGTGAGGGTAGAGGTTGAGAAGAAGAACCCTCCACGGTAACCTCAGCTGGTGTCAGAATTGAACTCATGCAGCCAATATCACTCTGCATCACAAGCCAAACGTCCAGCCTGACTTGAAGGAAAATGAAGGACACATAACAGCAAAGTAAGTGCACACATGGAGGACGTTCTTGCTATGTTGCAGACCAACTGAATATTTAGAGAGTGGGACCATGCCCTTTTTAGCTACACACTCAGCATCTTGATGGTAACTTGGGTGCAACTGACAATTTCCCTGCACTGGCAATAGGAGGTGCGGGCAACTCAATGCCTTCTGTCCTGCAGGGCCATGCCTGTTGACACATGAACCTGATGTTTCTGAGGGAAAAGGACAGTGAGAAGTGGTGGTATGCAAACATTTGCAAGCCACCGAGGTCCATAGCTTATATTTGAAAGAAGGCAGAAATGAAGAGGTTCAAGGCAACTTGCAAGACTGTGAGGTGTGAGCCTTCAGTAAGGAGGGGACAGACTCCTGGCTGTGGGATCGAGTCTCCTGTAGCACTGGCTCCTGGTCACCTTCAGTTAACTCCACCTGATGGATTAGCTCCTGTTTGGGATTGACATGTATTGCCTTCTTGCCCCTCTTTCTCGTCCATATCATCTATTGCCAATACTTCCTTTAAGAATATTATCACTCAATATCACAGGGTCAAACTTAGATAGTTGCATTCCTAATGCCAATTGCAGCCTTTTTATTGGACCACAGGTTACTTAGTGCTAATCGCAGGCTTGTTTCTGCTCTCCTGTGCCCATGAGCTCTGAAAGTCAAGCTCCAGCTAGAAGGCAATAGTGAGTCCCCAGAACCAAGGGCAACTGCTCACCAAATGCAACCACACCCTGTCCATTATCCTTTTATAAGCAGGTATAATATCCAGGAGAAGCTCTAACTGGCTGTTTACTTTTTATTCTTCTCCCTTCAGATCACGTGCAATAGAAAAAATTCCATGCTTTAACTTCAGCAAATTCTTAACTTGCCTTTAAATGGCCTCAATCCCACCCTTGGCTAACAATGGAGTCAAGTTAGGTAAAGGGGCAGTACAAAGAGATCTGGGTGTTCTTATACACCAGTCAATGAAGGCAAGCATGCAGGTACAGCAGGTAGTGAAGAAAACTAATAGCATGCTGGCCTTCATAACAAGAGGAATTGAGTACAGAAGCAAAGAGGTTCTTCTACAGCTGTACAGGGCCCTGGTGAAACCGCACTTGGAATAATGTGTGCAGTTCTGGTCTCCAAATTTGAGGAAAGACATTCTGGCTATTGAGGGAGTGCAGCGTAGGTTCACAAGGTCAATTCCTGGAATGGCGGGACTATCTTATGTTGAAAGATTGGAGGGACTGGGCTTGTATACCCTTGAGTTTAGAAGACTGAGAGGAGATCTGGTTGAGACGTATAAGATTATTAAAGGATTGGACACGCTGGAGACAGGAAACATGTTTCCGCTGATGGGTGAGTGCCGAACCAGAGGACACAGCCTAAAAATAAGAGGTAGGCCATTTAGGACAGAGATGAGGAGAAACTTCTTCACCCAGAGAGTTGTGGCTGTGTGGAATGCTTTGCCCCAGAAGGCAGTGGAGGCCCAGTCTCTGGATTTGTTTAAGAAAGAGTTGGATAGAGCTCTCAAGGATAGTGGAATCAAGGGTTATGGAGAAAAGGCGGGAACAGGATACTGATTGAGGATTATCAGCCATGATCATAATGAATGGTGGTGCAGGCTCATAGGGCAGAATGGCCTACTCCTGCACCTATTGTCTATTGAATATCTAGGACAGCATTCTGTAGCTAATACACTGGCTTGTGCTTGTATTTCTCTGAGCACCTGTCCCATCTCCACCTCCATTTTCTATCTTCATGGATGCAAGGGGAGGCTGAAAATGTAGTCTATTAACTTGTTTACTTCACAGATATTCCCTGACTTGAGTGTTTATAGTACATTCTGCTTTTCTGAAAAGTTCAAGACATTCTTCAAATTGTGGAAGTTGATAGGCAATCAACAATAAAGATCATCACAGAATCATCAAACTGCTTTACCGCAGAAGAAAACTATTTGTCCATTGTGTCTATATTATCTCCTTGAATAAACATTCCACTCAGTGCTATTCTTCTTGCTTCTCCCTTTAACATTACACATTCTTCCTTTTCAACTCGCAGCCTGATTCCCTATTGTATGTCTTGATTAAACTTGCCTCCACCATATTCTCAGACACTGCTTTCCAGATATTAATAACCCATTGCATTAAAAAAGGCTTTTCTCATTTCACTATTGTTTCTTTTGCCAATCACTTTAAATCTGTGTACCTTATTCTCAATTCTTTCATGAATGAGAGCAGTTTCTCCTGATCTATTCTGTCCAATCTCCACGTGATTTTGAACACCTCTATCAAATTTCCTCTCACCGAGGAAAAGGAGTTATAATTTTTCCAAAACTATCTTCATAACTGAAGTTCCTCATCCCCAGAATTCTCATGACTCCTTTCAGGATTCTCTCCAGAATGAGTGGGGCACAGAACCCGATGCAATACTGAAACCAAACGAGTGTTGTGTGTTCATGGTGGCTCAGTGGTTAGCACTACTGCCCCACAGCACTAGGGCCCAGGTTTGATTCCAACCTTGGGCGACTGTCTGTGTGGAGTTTGCACGTTCTCCCAGTGTCTGTGTGGGTTTCCTCCGAGTGCTCCGGTTTCCATACACAGTCACAAAGATGTGCAGGTCAGGTGAATTGGCCATGCTAAATTGCCCAAAGTGTTAGGTGCATCATTCAGAGGGAAATGGGTCTGGGTGGGTTACTCTTTGGAGGGTCGGTGTGGACTGGTTGGGCAGAAGGGCCTGCTTCCACACTGTAAGGAAACTAATCTAAATATACAAGTGCTGAGGGATGATATTCCCAGAAATACATCCAGTGAAGTTATTTGGGGGTGGCATGGTGGCTCAGTGCCTCACAGCACCAGGGACCTAGGTTCGCTTCTAATCTAATCTTGCTCTTGCACTCTGATCCCTGAATAAACATAGCCTCAGATGCTGTATGTTTTATTAACGGCTCTCTCAGCCTGTTTTGCAACTTTCAATGACTTTGACACACACAGACTCAGGTCCTTCTGCACCTGCACCCCTCTTTATCGTTTTACTTCTCATTTTATATTTTTTTCTTTATGTTCTCCCCACCAAAATGAATCATTTCACATTTCTCTGCATTGAACATTATCTGGCACCTGTCCACCCACTCCACCAACTTGCCTGTGTTATTTTGAAAATCTACACTTCATACTCAAAGCTTACCATCTGCAAATTTTGAAGTTGTATCCTGTGTACCAAATTTCAGATCATTACTATATGCCAGGAAAATCAAGCACCCCAGTACCAACTCCTGGGGAAATCCACTCCAGCCCAAAAAAAAACCACCACTGCTTTCCCTCACTTTGACAATTCAGTCTATAGGTTGTTACAATAACTTCTGTACCATGAGCTATACCTTTGCTCATTTCTATGTTGGGCGCCTTGCTGAGATATTTATATCACTGATAATCACAGGGGAGGCGCTGGAAGACTTTAAGTTGGCTAATGTGGTGCCACTAGAGAGGAACCTTGATTATCCAGCATTTGATTATCTGAATATCGGATTATCCGGCAACATCACAATGTCCCGATGCTCAGCTAAACAATGTTATCGGACGTTCGATTCTCCAGAATTCAATTAACCAAATGAAATATTCCCCACCCATGTCCTTTGGATAATCGAGGTTGCTCTGTATTTAATAAAGGTGGTAAGGAAAAGCCAGGGAGGTACAGACCGGTGAGCCTGACCTCGCTGGTGGACAGATTGTTGGACAGAGTCCTAAGGGACTGGATTTACACGTATTTGAAAAGGCAAGGACTGCTTAGGGATAGTCAACATGGCTTTGTGCGTGGGAAATCATGTCTCATTAACTTGTTTGAGTTTTTGAAGAAATAATAGAGGATTGATGAGGGCAGAGCGGTGAATATGATCCATATGGACTTCAGTAAGGCATTTGATAAGGTTCCTCATGGTGGATTGGTTAGCAAGGTTAGATCACATGGAATACAGGGAGAACAAGTCATTTGGATACAGAACTGGCTCAAAGGTAGAAGACAGAGGGTGGAGGTGGATGGTTATTTTTCTGACTGAAGGCCTGTGGCCAGTGGAGTGCCACAACAATTGGTGCTGGGTCCACTACTTTTTATCATTTATATAAATGATTTAGATGTGAGTATAAGAGATATAGTTAGTAAATTTGAAGATGACACCAAAATTGGAGGTGTAGTGGACAGCGAAGAAGGTTACCTCAGAGTACAATAGGATTTTGATCAGTTGGGTCAATGGGCTGAGAAGTGGCAGATGGAATTTAATTTAGGTAAATGTGAGTTGCTGCATTTTGGAAAGGCAAATCAGAGCAGGACTTATACACTTAGTGGTAAGGTCCTGGGGAGTGTTGCTGAACACAGAGATCTTAGAGTGCACGTTCATAGTTCCTTGAAAGTGGAGTTGCAGGTAGATAGGATAGTGAAGAAGGCATTTGGTATGCTTTCCTTTATTGGTCAGAGCATTGAGTATAGGATTGGGAGGTCATGTTTCAGCTGTACAGGACATTGGTTAGGCCATTTTTGAAATACTGCGTGCAATTCTGGTCTCTCTCCTATCAAAAAGATGTTGTGAAACTTGAAAGGGTTCAGAAAAGATTTACAAGGATGTTGCCAGAATTGGAGGATTTGAGTTGTAGGGAGAGTCTGAATAGGCTAGGACTGTTTTCTCTAGAGTATTGGAGACTGAGGGGTGATCTTGTAGAGGATTATAAAATCATGAAGGGCATGGCTAAGGTAAATAGACAAGGTTTTTTCCTTGGGGTGGGAGGAGCCCAGAACTAGAGGACATAGGTTTAGGGTGAGAGGGAAAACATTTAAAAGGGTCCTAAGTGGCAAAGTTTCCACACAGAGGGTGGTGCGTGTATGGAATGGGCTACCAGAGGAAATGGTGGAGGCGAGTACAATTGCAAAATTTAAAAGGCATCTAGATGGGTATATGAATACTAATGGTTCAGAGTGATATTGGCAAAGCGCTGGCAAATGGGACTAGATTAGGTTAGGATATCTTGTCAGCATGGACAAGATGGACTGAAGGGTTTGTTTCTGTGCTGCACATCTCTATTGTGAAACATTATATCCAGTGATTTCTTAAAGTCCATCTATACACGTCAACAGCATTGATCAACTCTGTCTATTACGTTCTCTTTCTTGCTGAACAGGAAACGCATCTCTACAGAAAATTATCCTGAACACAGTCTGTGACTCACACCCTCAATACTCTGTTTTCTCTCCACAGATGTTGCCAGACCTGCTGAGTTTCTCTAGCAGTTTCTGTTTTTGCTTGTTCTGAACACACTTTAGGAACTCTTTAGGAACACTTCAACCATCTCAGACTATATTCAGATAATAGCAAAATATAACTGTTCTACAACTTTTGCACCTCCCTGTAATAATTAAGAGAGAATATTGTTTCATGCCTACACATGAAACGCATATATTTCCATAACACTTGGGAATTTAAAACATTCTTCAGCAATTCATTCGAGTTTGGCTAGTATGCTTTTTTAAATCTACTTTAGACCAGCTTTTCAATTTAAATGAATGCTATAAAAGAATATGAAAATGTATAAGTGCACCAAGTGGCCTGGTGATAGCAAAGTTTGAATGATAGGCATTGTATTAGTTTAATCTGGGGGAATTCATTAATTCACTAATCATAAAACACAAATGATTAAATCATATACGATATGCAATGAAACCTTTGAGTTATATTATAATGTTCTGACTCAGTATCCATTCTTTTGTTTAAATAATGCATGCTTAAATTTTATTGCAGCCCATTTTCGTGTGTAGGAGTCATGGCTCACGACCTGCCTATACATGCTGCCATTAAGGCTTGTAGAAGACAGGTTTGATGCTGCCTTTTCATTTACCAGATTATATGGTTGGTCTGAGCAATACTCATCTCACTGGCTGGCAGTGTCCTCCGCAGGGATTGAGTATTGTGCTCTGATCTCATGTGGTACAACCAGCGTCTTAAAGACAATTAATCTCTCTGAAAGGGAGGCTGTTCTTGCTAGAAGAGAAGTGATGGTGACTCCATGTGACTGACTATAAGGAGATGTAAAATGGAGCATCGGAAAAGACTAGAGTTTCCAAGGTGCACAACTGCAGAGCTGCAGATTTTCATGATGAAAGTGCATTGCAGGAGAGCAGTCATGTTCACAAGATGGAGGCAGACAATGCTCAAGACCCACTCACCAAAGGGATTGGGAGCTGGTGGGGAGAGAGATCAATGCAAGGAATCTGGACCAAAGAATTGGGCAACAGTACCCCAAGAAATTTGATTACATCATGCTTGTAGTTAAGCTCAATGAATGAATCTTTAAAACACCTCATATCCTTGACATGACTAACTCTCACCATGCAGCGCACCACATTCCCAACACTCACCAATCAGTCCTCCCTGGCACACACAGCTCATAGCTAACACCCATGTTACTCTCACCTACATTCCAGTGATGCAAACCTCACATTAGCTATTCCTGTGTTCACATTACCTACAGCAGGCACGTAATCCAAATACAGTACAGCACAATCACTGAGATCTTTCCTCCTTTAATGCAGCATAAGAATATCCTCTGTTCCCATTTTCTTCCCCATGGGTCAGAGTCCTTGTAGACACAATGCACTGCAGACACACCTACCTCAAATACTACAGTGAAGATATTTTTATAAGACCAACTTGCCTGCATTAACCACTTTAGCTACAATATTACTGTATCTTCCTCCTCTTCCCCACAGCCAGATTGAAAAATTCCATCATGAATATGATTTAAGGTTACAAAGGAAAACTGCACTTGTGCTTGAAGTTGGACTGACATACAGAAATACAGCTCAGGTGTAACTTAGTACCAAGCCCACTACTGTTTGATCCGATGCAACCTCCTGAAGAAACTCCATTGCACTTAATTTCCATTGTTTTTACAGTCATCTCAGACTGAGGTATAAACACTATGATACTCTGATCAGTAAGTACTGGTGTGAAATAATTTTTGCAGTAATGCAATTTTAAACATAAAGACTACTCTCAGTATTTTACAAATGTTGCTAGATACATTTTAACTTGTTTTTTTAATATCACTGCATTCAGTTCAATCAAGAAAAAGTTGCTTACTTCAGTCACTAGTTTTAAAGGACCAGTCATGGAACCAAGCTCAAGAAAAAGGAAAAGACAGCATCGGATGATTTCTATAATAGCTACACCAGATCTGTTGACATTGGAAGGAACACAATTAGTGATTAGTGAACATTAACAAAGCCAAACTATAAAAATAAGCAGAACAATGAAGTTTTACTCATAAAAGTAAAAAATGAAGGCACAAAAATGATCTACCAATACAAATAGCAAAAGATAGAAAGCATGTGAAACTAAATGAGACTGGTAGAATGGAAGGAAGCTTTAAATGACAGGTTTACATAATTTCCAAATTGTTCAAATCTAGTACATATCACAACTGAAAAATCAAGTGGTAACTGTACCAACAGCTACAGTCTGAAGTGATTTTCATAATTATCCATACGATAAGATGCAAAGTTAAACTATTTAAAAAGATATTACTTACAGGGGAGGAAATGATGTCAGGCCATTTTAGGAGTAATGGAATCATTGTAATAAAGCAATACCACTTTAAAAAGCCAATGAAGTATCTCAAATGGCATCTCAACTCATTAGGAATCTTTTCCCAGTTTTAATTGAGAAATGACAGACAAAAATGGAAATAGAACCCACGTGCAGAAATAAGTTTGCAGATTAGACAGAACATGAAAGCAACACTTCATGTTTGCCAAAATCAAAGACCTGTCTGCTCTTCAGTATAGAGCTGTTATATTCAAACACCCAAGACACTACACAATACATGGTGTCATCCTCTTAATTCAGCATTCAGTCAGGAGATGCAGAAGAGATTCATGTTACAGCTGAGTGGAATTGTCCTTACAACTGGTAGCCCTAGGTTTCAATACAGCTGCTATTGCCCTTACAGCATTTGCAGGAGATGAAACAGTTCTGCGCTTGCATCTTTGATAAGCCAGATTCTGAGAAACACTTTGATGTACCAGGTCTTTGAGAAATGGTTGGTGACATAGAGTCATAGAATCATAGAGATATACAGCACTGAAACAGACTCTTCGGTCCACCTCGTTCATGCTGACCAGACATCCCAACCTAATCTAGCCCATATCCCTCCAAACCTTTCCTAATCATATACCCATTCAGATGCCTTTTAAATGTTGCAATTGTACTAGCCTCCACCACTGCCTCTGGCAGCCCATTCCACGCATGCACCAGTCTCTGCATGAGAAAGTTGCCCCTTAGGACTCTTTTACATATTTCCCCTCTCACCCTAAATCTGTGCCCTCTAGTTCTGGACTTCCCCACCTCTGGGAAGAGACTTTGTCTATTTATCCTATCCGTGCACCTCATGATTTTATAAACCTCTAAAAGGTCACCCCTCAGCCTCTGACGCTCTAGGGAAAACAACCTTAGCCTATTCAACCTCTCCCTATAGCTCAAATCCTCCAATCCTGGCAACATCCTTGTAAATCTTTTCTGAACCCTTTCGAGTTTCACTACATCCTTCCGATAGGAAGGATACCAGAACTGCACGCAATATTCCAACAGTGGCCTAACCAATGTCCTGTACAATCGCAACATGACCTCCCAACTCCGGTACTCAATACTCTGACCAATAAAGGAAAGCATACCAAACGCCTTCTTCACTACCCTATCTACCTGCGACTCCATTTTCAAGGAGCTATGAACCTGCACTCTAAGGTCTCTTTGTTCAGCAACACTCCCTAGGACCTTACCATTAAGTGTATAAGTCCTAGCCTGATTTGCCTTTCCAAAATGCAGCACCTCACATTTATTTGAACTAAACTCCATCTGCCACTTCTCAGCCTATTGGCTCATCTGATCAAGATCCCATTGTAATCTGAGGTAACCTTCTTTACTGTCCACTACACCTCCAATTTTGGTGCCATCTACAAACTTACTAACTATACCTCTTATGCTCACATCCAAGTCATTTATATCTTGGACAGGAATAGTCTATCAGGCCATACATACTCTTCATCATCAGCTTTTGTATAGCACCAGAGACACATCCTTGGTACAGCAGCCAAAATACCACTCACACAATAGTCACGGCTGATTCCCTGTGTCTAATACCTCAGCAGGTTTAAGGCATTTGTGGCTTTGACTTTTAAACTGGAATTACAGATAGCTTTTTTCTGGAGCTATCACATACATTAATGTTAAAGTATTCAGCTTCAACTAACATGTTCAGGGTTTTATCCAAACTTCCGTTCTGGGGCTAACATTAACTCCTCGTTTTAAGGGTCACTATATGACTTCCCTTTCTCAGGAGCACTGGTCTGTACAGACATCCTATTTCAATGATAGCACAGGACTGCTCCACACAAATTATAGAAGTGAAGCTAAATGTCTCTCTTTCTAAGTTATGGATGCTTTCTTTAAGCTTAACAATACAGGTCTGGATATCTCTAACAAGTCTTGAGGCCCCACTATTTGCCTTCCTGACTCACAAAAGAGTCTAAAATAAACAGAAGTTCATAAATGTTGTACAAATCTCATTCAGTCTCAAGCTACAGTTTCTAATTTAAAACACAGTATCTCATAATTATAATCAATAATATTGAAGATTGTGCATCAAACCAACAGTTAGCATCACAAGTACTTTAATGATACAGCTAGTTACCTTGTATTTGGGCTATAAACCCAATCCTTGATCCAGCTAAGAATTGGACAGGATTGGAAATTAATAGAAATCAAGTGGTACAAATTTCCATCTAATTCCAGCTGAAATCATGTCCCTTCTGCACCTGCTTTTGGAATGCAACTAAGACGAAAATCGGCTCCAGTATAATAGAAATAAGAAATGAAGCAGTTAATGGAAAGAAAATTGTGAAATAAGGGTATAAAGAGAGAAAGCCATAACGAAAGAGAACCAATTATTTTGGTAACTTCAAAAAAAAATTCTCTTGCCTGTTCTCCATCATCAGTCCAACAGAACTCAACGTGAGTATTACATATCCAATTCCCAAGAGGATTGTGAATTCTGATAGAACCTATTTAATCAAGCAAAAATAAATTCTCCTGTCAAAACGAAACTGAGGTTGTCATCATTGGGTTAAAAGATTTAAACACATTTTGAAACAAGTTTGATCCAAAATTGTATGGCAATTTAGCAAATAAAGAGTATGTCTGCAGGCTACAACAGCATTTAAAACTCACAAGATAGGTTATAATATGCTATTTTATTTGGCAATCCTATTCATTGATATATTTTAATTTTACTTTGTCTGCCAGGGGAAGGTAGAACAATTTCAGAATATATTCACTATGCTTCAAGATGCTGTATGTTATGCAATGAAGCATGAAAAAGTTAAACTAAATATCTTAATGGGACAAAAAGAAGTAGGAACCAACATACCAAAGGAATAGAAAAGAAACAAATTATATTCATATTGCATCTGATCACATCCTCAAAGAATTTCAAAACACTTCCCAGTCAACAAATCACTTTGATTTTATGCAGAAAAATGCATTTTTATCAGAATAATATCCCACAAAAAAGGGACAGTAATTAACCTGGTTAGTGTTGATAAGAGAGACAAGTTGCCACCTTGCAATCAGAACACACACAAGAATGTCAAATTTCAAAAGATCACACCATATTATACTAAAGAGGAAAAAAGTGATAATTGTTTGTCAAGTTAATTCCAATGAAAGCATGGACTTCCCAAATCTCCTACAAAATTTGAAAATGCACAAGATGTAATAATTCCTTTTGTTATTGGTGTCATATCACAACAATTGGCTGATTTGTTTCTTTGCAAAGGCAGGACACAGATCATACTGCAAACTCAAAACAAACATTTACTGTTTTTTGTAATTCTGCAATTGGGTAACATTTGCTGAACAGTCCTGAGTGTTCAAATAGCTTACTTGCAATCACGTTAAGATAATCAGTGGAGTTTGTAATCTGGATCACTTAAACTTGCTCGAGTGGTATAGTTCATATGACAGGATCCATTCTCGCAGTCGGATTAACATGTGCTTTGTTTTTAACAGTTACACTCCAGTGCAGGACTGTAGTCTGAGGAATAGAGTCTGAGAGACTGCCAAACTGCCATTTGGAAAAAAAATCACACTTGTGCCTGACTTCTGTTTGCTGCCCAGATTCTCAAACCAACATGTTCAGATACCCCAGTACCTGGACTCTCCATGGGCATTATAACAGGATATGAAATTAATGGGGCTGAGTACTTAATATTTCTGTACAAAATGTGGATCTGCATCAATTGAGGGCAAAGGTCCAGATGTCCAATCTGCTTGAAATAAAATACCTGAAATCTTAGGATGACATAACAAGGATGGCCACCAGAGCTCAAAGGTCTTCATGTGCTCTCCTGACATGTTGTGTTCGGAGAATGGGCATTTCCAGAGGGTAAAGGACAGTATTATCAGCACCTTAATCTTTGAAAGTTAACTCTATGGCCATCTTTATAACTATTTCCAAACTCTCAACTCAGTACAATGACTGTTTTGTTTTGAACAGACCCAAATCATAAATTTGTACAAATTCTCATACGAATTAGGAGCTGGAATAGGCCACTCAATACTTCGAACCCGCTTCACCATTCACTAAGACCATGGCTGATATGATTACTCCGAATTCTCCTCCCCCCAATAAAATTTCACTTCCTTGTCCGACAAGAATATATCTATCCCTGCCTAAAAATATTCAAGGACACTGCTTCCATCCCCTTTTGAGTTTCAAAGATTCAGAATCCTCTGTGGGGAAAAGAAATCTCTCAGTCCATGTCTTACATAGATGATTCCTCATGTTTAAACAGTAATGCCTGATTTTAGATTTTCTCACCAGAGAAAATATTCTTTCCACAACCACCCTGCCAAGACCCTAAGGATCATATATGTCCAAATCGAGTCTTACTCGAAGTGCCAGACGATACAAGCTTAGCCTGCTCAACCTCTCCTTAACAGACAACCTGCTCACTCCAGTATTAGTCCAGTAAATCTTCTCTGAACTGTTTCCAATGCATTTACACTCTTCTTTAAATACGATTACCAATACTGTGCACAATACTCCACATGTGGTCTTACCAATATGCAGTACAGTTGAAGCATAGCTTCCCTAATTATGTAGTCAATGCCCCTTGCAAGAAATAATTGTTATTAGCTTTCTAATTACTTGCTGTAACCACATACTAATCCTATGCAATTCATGTACTAGTATATCTAGATCCCTCTCCTTCTGAGAGGTCTAAAACTTGTCATCTTTAGAAAGTGCGCTTCTTATTCATTTTCTTAACAAAATGAAAAAATTCACATTTTCTCACATTGTACTCCATTTCCCAGGTGTAGGTCCACTTACTTAACTGTCTCTATCCCTTTATGACTTCCTTATGTCCTCTTCACAATGTTCTCACTGATCTATCTTTGTTTTCTCAGCAAATTTAGCAACCATACCTTTGGTCCCTTCATCCAAGTAATTAAATAAATTGCAAAAAGCTTAAGACCCCAGCACTGATTCCTGCAGGACACCATTCATTAATGGGCAATGTGTTCCGTAAAGTATTACATTAAAGCACAAATACTTACAGACTTGTTAGCAAATATGTGTAGATAAACACCCAGAATGAAGATAAAATGTAGAACTGCATACAATTGAAGCCAAACAGGGATTTGGGGATTGTGTGGCATTTCATTTCCACTAATCTGAAAGAAAACAAATTATTTTAATCGAGAAACTATTTGTAAATTGTGTATGTTAAATACTCACTGTTGTAGTCACAGACATCATTCCTCTATCAATTTCAAATCACTCGATGTGACATCAAGAACTGGCAGCTCTCTTGAATCCCAAGGTGCATAGGTCACATGTGCATCCTAGCTGCGGTGTTCATCACCAGAATTAAACAGCTCTGATGAATGTTCATTGACTTAAGATAATAACTGTTTCTCTCTTCACATATGTGGCCTGACTTGCTCTCAGTTTCATTTTTTTTAAATTTCTGTTTTCCACCATCCCCATTAAATTGCACTTGTATCATAATTAGCCAAGAAGATACTTGATTTCCCAACTGATTCCCATTGATTAAAAAAAACCTACTTGGGAAAATTAGTGTTGTTTCAGCCTCCTTTCAATTATCAATCAAAGAGACCCACTCGCCAAATTCACTTGCTCCCATGCACTTCAGCAGGAATTCCTCAGGACAGTGTTAGTTGACCAATCATCCACTTCTTCACTGTCATTCCTTCCAGCATAAGGTCAGATTTCAGGTCCATTTCCAACTCCTCCAAAAATGAAGTAGCCTATCAGAGCTGTAGTAGGACCTAGACAACACCGGGCATGGCTTAATAGCTGGCAGGTTGCCCTCATATCATGCAAGTGCATATAAAGATTATTGGCTGACTATCTCCAACTAGAAAATCCCAAACACCTCTTTCAATCTTCAAGGACGTATGCAGTACTGGACTCACCAACACCAACATCCTGAGTTCACCATTAACCAGATCCCCTCATATTCACACCACAACTACAAGGGCAGGGCAAAAGATGCACCTCTCGACTCATGAAGCATTGTCATCATTTACAAAGCTCATATTTGAATATGATGGAATACTAACTACTCATCATGATGAGCTCAGAAGCAGGAAAACCCAAGAATACCAAAATCATCTGAGGAAAAGCAGTCTGCTTCATCAGTGTCATAGTCACTGGACTTAATAGCCAACCTTCCATCTATTCTTGAATTTGTTGCAGCGACTCAAGAAGGTTACTTCACTCACTTCCATCGATGTGACTATCATCATCATGATAAAAAATACAATGTCTAAGAACATCACCACCTTCAAATATCACACAGTCTTGACTTGGAGCAATATTGTTGGTTAACATTTCATTGCCATACATCATTATATGAGCGTCATTAGGTCTACCTGGTTTAAGGAAGCCAATGTTGCTTACTTTTGACATTGAGGAATAGATAAGAAAAGCAATCTTTCCCACTTAGCCAAGTCTTTGTGCTTCTTTTTTCTACAGCAAAGGTCAACACTTGCACTCATTTCAATTAAGTGTTTTCCTCACAATTTAAGTTTTAGGTTTAGAACTTTGCATTTCAACTTTGCATTTCTAGGTAGCCAATCCATTTGGTAGCAATCACAGTGGATACAGGAACAGCATTCTTTATTTTTGTCTTCCTTCTTTGCATTGAAGGAGAAGAAACAAAAAGCTCAGGAGTTGGTTGTACTATGGTGAAAATATATTACATAACAATTCTGCCCAGATCTCCTTGTGCAAATTTACATGAAGCCAACAGTTACCATCTGCTATACTTTTTAGTAATCTTTCACTCCAGTGTTTTCTCCACTTCCTTGTGGAAGTCCTGTCTTATGAAATTTCTACTATTGGGAGTTTTCAGCAAATGCAAACAATGCTATCGGAGGGCAGGGCTTCATCAAACTTGCTAGACCAATTTCCTGTAATTGTACTTTTTGGATTTTACATTGGTTCCTCTGCTGTTAGTTGTAAATGTTTTCTTAAAAGCGTACTTAACCTCCGGCCTATTAAATAAACGGGAGCCAGTACGTGATAATAGCAGTTTGAGGATCAGTTATTTGTCAAGCACTTTCAAAACTCAATGTCGCAAAATAACCACATGCTTCTACAGGGCGCACAGTAACAAATTTCTGATAGTATATGAGTAGTCATCAAATGAGAGCACTGTACTTTTTTTTCTGCAAACTTCCTAGTACACTGTATAGAATAGGCAGTGTGTAACTAACAAAAGAAAATCTTGAGATGTGTTATTTAGTTATCAGTCTCTCTCAAGGTGGTTAATTGTGCAGGTGGTTGAATCTTGAATTGGAACAGTGGAAGGTTTGGATTAAGCCAGTATTATGTCAGCCTTGGGAATGTAAAACAGGCAGAATAGCAAGAGTTTTATTTTGTTGTCAGCCTCAGAGATAGCACTGCGCCTCTGCATTGCATTTATGCTGAGCTGTCTTCTTGAACTGCACGGTTTTGGTTGCCCCAAGACCATTCAGCTCCTTATCTCGTTACAGTCTTAGTCCAAATATGGACAGAAGAGGTGAAAGTGACTGTTTTTGACATCAAGATTGTGTTTAATTGTGCCAGACATTGAGCAGCCATAGCAAAGCTAGAGTCAATAGGAATCTGTGGAAAATCCCTTCACTGGTGTGAGTCATAACTGGCACATGGGAGATTGGCAGTGGTCATTGGAAGTCAGTCATCTCAGCTCCAGAGCATCTCTGCAAGGGTTCCTCAGGATCCTGTTCTAGACCTAACCATCTCCTGCTCCTTCATTAATGACTTTCCTCCTATCATAAGGTCAGAAGCTAGGATGTGTGCCGATGACTGCACAATGTTCAGCATCATTAATGATTCCTCAGCTGCCAAAAACACAGCAAAACCTTGACAATATGTAGACTGGGCTAAAATGTGACCAATAACATTTGAGCCACACAAGTCCAAGGCAATGACCACCTCCAACAAAAGAGAATCTAATCAGTTCTGCTTGAAATTCAATGACATTACCATCACTGATTCTCCTCTCAAGATCCTGGAGGTTACAACTGACCAGAAACTGAACTGGACTGTCCTTATAAATACGATGGTTACAAGAGCAGAACAAGGCTAGGAATATTGATATAAGCTAATAAACTCCTGACTCCTAAAAACCTGTTTATCATCAACAAAGCACAAGATGGGAGCGTGATGAAATACTCTCAACTTGCCCGGTTGAGTGGACCTCCAACAAACTCAAGAAACTTGACACCATTCTGCTTGACTGGCATCCACAAATGTCATCCTTCCATCATGAACACTCAATAGTGGCTGTGTGTACAATCTACAGCATACACTAGAGAAATTCACCAAGGCTTCTTAGACAGCATCTTCCAAACCCACAAGTGCTTCTATCTAGAAGGATAAAGGCAGCAAATGTGTAGGAATACCAGCACCTGCAACTTTCCTTCCAAGCCACTCAGGATCCTGACGTGGAAACACATTATTGTTCTTTCACTGTCACTGGGTCAAAATCCAGGAATTCCCATCCTAAGTGCATTGATGGTCTACTTACAGCTGAAGGATGGCAGCAGTTTAAGAAGGCAACTCATACTACCTTTCTGAGGGCAACTAGGGATGAGCAATGAATGCTGGCACAACCAGCGATGCCCACATCTCATGAAAGAATTTTCGAAAAGTCAATATATTGTAGGTATACCCATATACCATTAGAGTGTTATTGCGCCATCAATACAATCCCATTTTATTTCATTTTTTTTGCTTTAGAGTAATAATAATACATTTATTACATGTTTACCTTTTGTAGTCACACAGCATCATTGCCAAACTTCTTTGTACATGTGTAATTTGAAGTCTTTTAATTTGGGAGTTGGAATTTGAAAGTATACAAGCAATCAAAGACTGCAATAATGATGCATCATGATATGAGTTAGTGCAGTTCTGTCGTTTGTACACCTCAAACCAGACTCTCAAAACAACTGATCATATCTGAGTTCAGCCAGAACAGCAGACTCCCATGAGATGCTTTGGTGGATCCTCAAAACATCCTTAAAATTAGTCCAACATGCACATCAACTCATTGGAGATCTGGTTTTTGGTAAGCACAAAATATATTGACAGATTTCATCAACAACGGACAGAGATGAAGTTGAAGTGCTTGACAGAGTGCATAAATCTTCAAACAACCTTTCTTCAAAAGCATCCAAGCACCACCTACCCCACATGTGACAAAGTCTGCAAACTATACACTGGACTTCTCGGTCGTCTGAGAACCCACCAAACTGAAAGTTGAACCAAATCATCCTTGATCCCAAGAGATGACCTAAGGGAGAGACAGACTTCTGCAGGTCGTGTACAGTTGGGTTGACTGTGTCATCATTTGAAGGATGTGTGGGTCATACCATGGAAGAAGGATGATCTTTGCACTTCTCAAGAACATACTCATGGTCTGTTTTACTGTATGAAGACTTGTGCTGCAGTTCAGCTGACCCAGAAACTCTCCCATAGACATATCAGCAAGTCAGATATGTCCATACCAGAAGTACTTCGAGTTTGATAAATCAACATATATTGCTCTGTTATGACATGCTAAGACTATCAAGTCCTGATGTGGGACTTAAACCTGAAACTTCTAGTCAAAATATTACCACTGTGCCATAAGACTTCCTATTTGACAGGTAAGGTTTTATTGTTTCATAAATGCTGCTGGTTTAGTTTGCAGCCACCTGGCTTTTTGTGGAAGATTCTTACTTTGAAATTTGAGGCAAATCATTAGAAACCACTTATAGTTACATTTTGTTTCAATTAACACACAGGACTCCACTAGATTTTTAATCAACAGCACTTCTAATGGGTTAAGGTATAAATATTTTCATTGGAGTGGGAATTACTAGGTATAAATTTAACATCACCAATAGTACTTCTACTTTCCACAATGGCCTAATTTTATTTTACCAAGAATAAGCAAAGTAGCCCAATCTACAAGAAGCAAACCCTTTCAATATCTATTTCAAATCACCTACTTACAAATCTCCAAAACGGCATCATCATATAATTTATCCTAATTTTGACAAACCGTTTGTAACCTTTTCTCTTAGAAAGTAGAATCAATGTTAAATGTAACAGTTAATGATTGGAATAACTTAAATGTATCCTCCAAAATATATACATAAACAGATATTTTTTAAGAAGAGCTATGCATATAATATTTTCCAAACCTCCCTCCCCCTTTATCCTAAAACATATCCTTTCTCAAGCTCCTAGCTACATAAAGGTCACTGTGGATTCAGCTACAAGTACCAACCTTCACGTCAGTAGCCTATCCCATTCTCAAATATGTTAAGTAACCATGAACAAGTTGACATATGATTAATATTTTAATATTGCAAATTTTACATTTTGGACTTTTTTTTGTTTCTGAAATAATTGAATTGTGCAAAGTGGCACAGCATTAACTAACTACCTGAGGTAGAAATTCTGGATCTCTCCCTGGTCCTTACCCTTCTATTTATGTAAGTTATATTTTTCATTACGTACTATGGGAATGTCTTCAAGACACCCAAGTCTGGGTTTGCCTGGTTGCCATCCTGGTCCTTTGAAGAGGACAGACATCTTGTTGCTTATGCCAGGGATTCCCCAAAATGTCTTCCAAATGTAAAGCAAGTGATGGCACTAGAGGAAAAGAAATGTGAAAAATTAAACAAAATCAGAAGTTATCAGCTACTAATTTAATCAGTAATGGAACAAAATGTTATGGGGAAGAGGCAGTCTCCAACTCCATTTTCCTGTCAGGTCATCCATGATGTAATTGAATGGTAAAGCAAACTCAATGGGGTAAATGGTCTACTTCAGCTCCTATGTCATGAAGACTTATTAGCCTTATTTTTCAAAATGCATATTCACAGTTAAAAGTTAAGGAGCCTCATCAATAAATGTGAGAAGAATTTTAACCCCACTGCATTGGGTGTGCTGGAAGGGCAACAGATAGAAGTACTAACAAATTCTCCAACTTGACCCGATCTTGCCCACTTCAAACTTTAACAGAGGCAACGTGGGAATAAAGTCACCAAGCTCCCTTTCAGAATGTGAGTTAATCACTAAAACCTTTCAAGAAAGCAGAGGTCATCAACTTTGATATAATTTTACTTTTAACATAGAAAGGACAAAGAAATGCCTTTTTTGAAATGTTTGTCGACCCATGAGGAGGAAACAGATATGCCTCAGTCTCACAATTTCACCTTCATGTTCTCTGAAATTGGTCAGGCTAAATTCCCACCACAGGATTAGATTCAACCTCTAGCTCGACCATATCCATATCATCACTCTCACACAATGTCAGACTTACCTAACATTTACTCCCTGGCTCCTTCCAGATTGAAAGCCTGCCAACCTATTTAATCAGGCCGGCTGGATGTGGAAAATATTTTTGGAAATATTTAAAATGCATCCAGCTGTTATATTTGAAAGGGCATGTGGGTAAGTCACACTTCTGGATTTCCCTTCTGAAAACATTCTCTCCTTTTGCTGTTTTCAGTATGGATTAAATATTAGGGTTAACAGTTTGGTTAACGTCAGAAATCATATACTATTCAATTCGAAGGATTGTTTTTAAACACTTATGATCTGTTTATTAAAATAAACTGCTATCTTTTTTGGAAAATATATACAACATGCAACAATCTGTCACTAATGTGAAAATAATATGCTCCCCCCAAAAAATGACATATTGAATAAGATTTTCTCCACTCACCATAAGACACTGATATACACAAACATATTGTGAGAATCATTTCAGAAAAAAGTCGGTATAAAACAATGGTTTACAAGGTAGTATCATATTCTAAGCTGTGTTGTCCATACTGGCAAAATTCTAGATTTGAAAATATCAGTTGTAAGCTATATCCTTGAGAGTTAAAATATCATAATTATTGCTAAAATCAGCAACAAAAAAAAATTGCTGGAAAAACTCAACAGGTCTGGCAGCAGCTGTGGAGAGAAATCAGAGCCTCAACCACAAATCTATTGGCCCCAGTCAACTTGGGGACTTGCAATATTGCAAAAGTCCTTGAATAATGCTAAGGAGATTGTTAATACCATGAATGGCATAACTCCACATTTTCTTGGGGTTTTGCACATCTCCTGTTAGCCTTAATAGAAACATACAAAAATGGAAAACCAGTAGGCCACTTGCCTCTTTGCGCCAGTCCGCCATTCAATAAGACAATGGCTGATCAGATTTTAATCTCAAATCTACTTTATTCCATAGAGAACATAGAACTGTACAGCACAGGAACTCGACCTTCGGCCCATGATGCTCTGCCAAACATAATGCCAAATTAAACTAAACCCTTCTGTCTGCCCTTGATCCATATCCCTCTATTTCTTGCATATTCATGTGCTTATCCAAAAGTCTCTTAAATGCCCCTATCATATCCACCTCCACTACTACCCCTGGCAGCGCGTTCCACACTCCTACCACCCGCTGTGTAAAAAACTTGCCCCTCACATCTCCTTTGAACTTTCCCCTCTCTCACCTCTAATGCATGCCCCCTTGTTTTAGACATTTCAACTTTGGGAAAAAGATTTTGACTGTCAACATATCTATGCATCTCATAATTTTATGGACTTCTATCAAGTCTCCCCTCAGCCTCTACATTTCAGAGAAAACAACCTGATTTTCTAGCCTCTCCTTATAGTTCATACCCTCTAATCCAGGCAGCATCTTGGTAAACCTTTTCTGCACCCTCTCCAAAGCTTCCACATCCTTCCTATAATGTGGCAACAAGAATTGAATGCTGTACTCTAAATGTGGCCTAACTAAAAGTCTTATGAAGCTGCAACATGACCTCCTGATTCTTGTACTCAATTTCCCCGACCAATAAAGGCAAACATGCCATTTGTCTTCTTTACCACACTATCTACTTGTGTGACTACTTTCAGGTAGCATAGACTTGAACCCCAAGATCCCTCTGTACATCAATGCTGTTCAAGGTCCTGCCAGTAACTGTATACTTTTCATTAATATTTGAACTCCCAACATGCAATATTTCATACTTAAATGGATTAAACTCTATCTGCCATCTCTCCGTCCATATCTGCAACTGATCTTTATCCCCTTGTATCCTTTGGCAACCTTCTACACTATCCACAACTCCACGAGTTTTGTATCGTCTGCAAACTTACTAACCCACCCATTTAAATTTTCATCCAATAATGAATCTAACAATCTTTCTTACCCTTGATAACTAGATCCACCTTCATATCAAAAATAATGGTGATCATTATTTTCTGCATCTAAGTCAGTTTTCAATTTGCTGCTACTTAGATTTTATAACAATACACAGGTATTCTGGCAGTGATCAGATTTACGGCTCTGAGATTGCGAAGAAATGTTGAAAACCAAAATTAAACTGTATCTAATGGATAGTGTATGTCCCTTATTTTGAAATTTGGTTATAGATTAAGGAACTGAATAAGGGAACTGAGACTTTCCTGCTAAGTTTGCAGATGACAAAAAGATGGATGGAAGGCCAGGTAGTGCTGAGGAAGTGGAAAGGCTGCAGAAGGACTTGGACAGTCGAGGAGAGTGGGTAAAGAACTGGGAGATGAAATACACCGTGGGAAAGTGTGAGGTTATGTATTTTCGTAAGAAGAATAAAGGCAAGACTATTTTGTAAATAAGGGAAAGGCTTTGGAAATCTGAAATGTAAAGGCACTTGGGAGTCCTAGTTCAGGATTGTCTTAGGTTAACTTACTGGTTCATTTGGCAGTTAGAAAAGCAAATGCAGTGTCAGCATCCATTTCACGAGGACTAGAATACAACAGCAGAAATGTACTGCTGCGGCTTTATAATGCTCTGGTCAGACTGTATTTGGGAAATTGTAAGTAGTGTTGGGCCATGTATCTAAAGAAGGATGCATTGGCATTGGATGGAGTCCAAAGGAGGTTTACAATATTGATCCCAGGTATGAAGGGCTTGTTATATGAGGAGTGGTTGAGGACTCTGGGTCTGAACTCAGTGGAGTTTAGAAGGATGAGAGAGGATCTGATTGAAACTTATAGATTATGGAGAGGTCTGGGGGAGTGGATATGGAGATGCTTCCATGAGTAGAAGAGACTAGGACCTGAGGGCACAGCCTCAGAATGAAGGGATGACCCTTTAGAACTGAGATGAAGAGGAACTTCCTTAGTTAGCTGGTGGTTAATCTGTGGAATGATCAAATCTCAGCCATGATCAAATGGTGGAGCGGACTCGATGGGCTGAATAGCTTAATTCTGCTTCTGTGTCTAATGGTGCTGTAAATTTGTATACTGGGAGCATTTCAAATCATAAAGAAAAAATGACCACATTTAACTCATCTATTCAGTGTTTTATTTATCTCTGTAAATTATCCTCATGCCCCAACAGCACAGAGGTGTACTTGAGCAGCACATCACTCTTTAAAACAAAGCTCCATTTCAATTAAAGCTTATTGGAGAGGTTGCACTTCTATTCCTTGAAAGCCCCCTGCAGTTCCAAATGGTGAATGTGTTATCATTTTAACTCTCAGTGGCACCAAGTGCCTGATTCAATCCTATATTTCTTATGCTGTATTCTCATTAAAAAGTAAAAGAGTAAGATTGCAATTGCAAAGTTGATGCACAAAAGCAGAGGGATTTATAATATATGCTATCGATTTTAAGGTTTCTGGAAAATCGGTGCCTTTTTCTCTTCCTGAGCTACTTAAGCCTTTGCCTGCCTCTTCACACTTCTTTGACTGTGAGATTTAGAATACTTTTCCTTTGCTTGCTGTCATGAACTGAGTTTGAAGTATCATCAGAATGGTAAACAAATTCAGCACAATCCATATTGCTTTGAAGTGTAGGGTGCAGACTTGTGACTCAAACCAGGATGCACCATTAATGGTTATGTTTCTGAGACAGGAGGACATAACATCACATTCTCATATAAGGCTCCTCTTGAATGTTGGAGTATTGGTATGGCTAATTACAATGTCAGGTGCATATATTGTAATTATTCCAAAGCATTAAGTTATTCACTAAAATTGAAACTTGACAGTCAATAATTGGCAGCTTTAGGGCCTCAGCTGTAAGGATAAGAGTTGTAAGGCTGCACTGCCTGGAATATTGCCAGCGTGTCAGGGGAGGGTAGAAAAAAGATCTCCTGGGGAATTGTACTGGACAGTTACCACCCCCCACCCCCTCCCCACCACCACCCACCCACCCACCCACAAACACACCTACAACCCTACTTATGGCAAAGTGTAAAAGTCTGAACCAGTAACCACCAAATAAATTGATTTTCTTGAACTTTAAATGCAAAGCAGACACACCCTTTCCAATTAGTGGGTTGCAATGCGATCTGAAATATGGCATTGTCAACTGATGGATCAAATACTGAATTGCACAAGTTTAATTTACAAAACAGCTGACAGACAATGGGTGATGAGACTGGAGTAAATGTGATCCCAGAGGGTGAGCTTGGTTTTCACATGCAAGGAGACTCCATGGAGGAATGAAGATGGCAGCCAAGACTCTATTCTAGGATTCCCAACCCCATTCTCAGGGTTTAAAAGTTTCAGCAGTTCCTTGTTAATGGTGCAGGTTTGTTTGGGTCACAAGCCTTCATCCCAACCAGGCCAGGTCCATTACAGAGATAGGCATGACCTAGCCCTCTCCAGTCTTTATGGAGTTGATCCAGCTTTTCAAAGAGTTGTGATTCACAGCACCTCAGAAGTCATAGAATCATACTATCCCTAGAGTGTGGAAACAGGCCATTTGGCCCAACAAGTCCACATCTACTCTTTGAATAGTATCCCACCTAGACCCATTCCCCTATTACTGTACATTTCCCCTCATGCACCTAACCTACACAATCCCTGAACACTATGGGCAATTTAGCTTGGCCAATTCACCTAACCTGCACATCTTTGGATTGTGGGAGGAAACAAGAGCACCCGGAAGAACATTTTGAAGAGAAAGTTCAAAACATTTTACCTATACCCGTCACGCCAAGCTATTTCACACACCCATTCCCTGTGGCTTGTCCATGTTAAGCTATATCATTTCCATATCCATTCAAGAGTGATACTCTGTATAGAACCAATGCATCCTATTGCGAGAATAGGAATACTGTTACAAAAGCTTTACAGTAACAGTAGCAGAAACTGCAAGAACGTGAAACGTCTTAATCAAGTATAAATAAGCGCTGTGCAGTTAACAGAAGAACTCAGAGAATGACAGCTGTCAAACAAGTAATGTTTTCTCAGGAGCTCAATTTTATTTTGAATAGTCTAATAGATGTCTGGGCTCTCAGCCAAGAAACATAATGTGAATGGTCTGGTGTGGTCAGGACTGTATTGTTCAAAGTGTAGTTGGCAAACCTGAATAGTCTGGTGCATATTAGCAGCCAGCTGTGGAGTTCAAAGTTCATCAAATGGAATTTTTTTTTAATGAGTTGAAAATGTGCAGGTCCTCACACATTGGGAAGGTTGGAAGTGGGCAGCTGGACCCGGTTGATATTGATGCAAGTTTTGCTGCAGATCTTTAACTCAGCTAAGACGTTAGCAGCCCACTTCAGAGATTCTTAACTGGACAGACCAGCCCGAATTACACTCAGAGCCTGGCAACCAAAGGGTTTTCCCAGAAGATAATGAAATTGATTCCTGAAGTGTCTGGAACTGCAGGAATGGAAAGGAAGCTTTAAAAAAACCCTCTCCACGATCATAGAATCCCTATGGTGTGGAAACAGGCCACCTGGCCCAACAAATCCACACTGACCCTCTGAAGAGTATCCCATCCTGACATCCCCCTACCCTATTACTTTACATTTTCCCTGACTAATACACCTAACCTACACATCCCTGAACACTATGGGCAATTGAGCTTGGGTCAGTTCACTTAACCTGCACATCTTTGGATTGTGGGAGGAAATCGAAGCATCCGGAGGAAGCCCGCGCAGACATGGAGCGAATGTGCAAACACCACACAGGCATTCGTCCAAGGCTGGAATTGAACCCGGGTCCCTGGTGCTGTGACCGCAGTGCTAACAACCTGAGCCACCATGCCACCCTGGCATGAGGCCATTGTTCCAAGCCCCACAGGGTTTTGACGCTTACTTGCAGGTCCTGCTGAGGAACTGCACAAATACTTATGAAGTACAGCGGAAAGAGTCAGGCTTCTTAAAATAAGATTGATGGAAGTGGATGAGGAAGTGAACAGCTGGAATTAGTCCTTTAAATCTGGAGATACTGCCCAAGAGGTCTAAGGTCTAAGGCAGACTGAAAAAGTGAATGGCTTAGCACCAACAGAGGGTGAGGCTCACCACTCAAGCATTCTCCTACACAGCACTCCACAATGCACATACTTAACAGCTTCAATATTTCTCTTTGGTCATCTCTTCACCCCCTCTTGTGAACAGCCAACACTTGCCCTCAGTAGTAGTCCCCTTGTATCACTGCCATTCTACAAAAATATTGCCCTTCATTTCTTCACACCATTGCTTTCACATTCTCACAATTTGGCTTTTAGAGAGTTCACAACCTCAGGCTAAAGGTAGAGGATTGGGGAGGAATAGTGCTGGGCAGGAGCCTCCAATGATAACATCCTTGACGACGACTGGAAAAGCATGGTAACCCCTGACCTGCTGGAAAGGAGTCATTATTCTGACAGTTCCCGCAAATGCCAGCAAGGATTTACTGTGAAAACCAATGACTACTTTGATTGCTTACCCTGTCAGTTCCAGCATGTTTTAGCATTTTCCGCAAACCTGATGGATTAAGTCTGGTGCTGAGTCAGATCAGCAGCCCTCTAACCCAGGGTTACTTTTCAGGGCTTTACCATCGTCCACCATCCTGAACCCACCTCCCCTTGATAGCTAAATCTCTGCTCAATATCTACTAAAGGATACAAATATCATAATAGATTGAAGGGAGTAAACATATTAAAGAATAATATCTGTGGTTTCAATAATGATGAACCATTTAAGCATCACTAAGGATGCCAGTTTTTGATAACCATCCTTAATTGCTTTTGAATTAAATAGATAACTAATTAAAGGGCAAGTTAGAGTCAACAGTTTTGTTATGGATCTTGGAGTCATATGGTAAACACACCAGATTTTATTACCTTAAGGAAATTAGTGAACCAGATAGATTTTTAAACCAATGTTAGTAGCCACCGTTACAAAGTCCAATTTTATATCTACAGTTCATTAAGTGAATTTAAATTTCTACAGCTGGTATGGTGGGATTTGAAACCTGTTTCTTTGAGCTTTGTCAGGTGTTTCTGATTTCTAGTCCAGTGATATTATTTCTATGCTTTTATATATATCTTAATTAATCAAAATTTATTTAGCAACAGTTGCAACCAAAAAAAATGAAAATGATAGAAAAACTACAAAAAACGTTTAGATTGTCCGTGAGGCTGAATGAATTATGTGATATTGTTCCCTTTGTAAAATACGTGCTGGAACTATTAGCAGTCTTTATGTGAAAACCAGTTTGCATTCTTTTTTCAACTTTAGCCTTCATTTTAAATTTGCATTCTGTTAAAGTTAAATCACCTCAAGGGAGTAATTATAGCCTCACAACATGAAGAGCAATTTCTGGTTTAATATTGTTGCAGAAAAAAAAACAAACTGTACAGATAATTTAATAATACAGTAAATTTTTTGTGTCAAATTAAGAAAATATGTACCTGCACCCAGAGAGGTTCGAATGCATTGATTGGGTGAGTCAAGCCAAAGATCACTTTCTCATTCTCTGGCGCAAAAGTACCTGTTTCACCAAAGAGAAATAGACACAGCCATGCATCATTCTGCCCAATTCTCCATTTATTAAAATAAAGGAATGTTAATAGCATTAAATATTCATTTTGCTGCTATATACTTGCTGTAGGTTATAAGCTAAGAAGTGTGTTGCTTCCTAAGTTTGATCATTACACCCTGGGAGAAACTCCGAAAAACACAAAAGTATTTTTAATGGATTAATGTCAGTGCAAAATAAGAATCCATCAGAACATTTTTAAAATGCTTAATGCTTTTCAAATGTAACAACTGGACTGTAGTGACTATTCCAGCCAGTTTACACACCAACACGATTCAAATTATCCAGTCTGTGAAGACTTGGTGAAATCAGCAATGATGTATCATCTATATTATTGTGTTTAACTTGATGAATCACTATCACATAAACATGAATGAGGCTATTTACATACACTTCATGTTGGCTTGAACATTTCTGATTCTAGAGCTCTGGAGTTGGAGATGCTAGATGAAAATCTCCTTGCTACCATTGATTCCAGAAGAACTTCCTGTCAGTCACATATCCTGCTTTTCCTGTTTTGTCATACCACTTTGCCTCCTTTTTTATGTCCTTTTCTTCTTCCCTCTCCTTATCTCATTGTCTCCTTTACATTTTTCTTCTATCACTAGTACAACTACTCATCATCTGTACAGACCTAGCTCCTCTCTCATGGTTTGCCAAGCATTACCCCCTCTGACACACATCGTCCTCTTTACCTCCTTCCTGTGCTATAGTCTTTCCCCTAATTTGATTCATTCCAGGCCTCTGTCTTCCCTCTATCTTCCTTACATCTTCCCCTCATTCCTCTCATTGGGGGTGGCACAGTGGTTAGTACTGCAGTCTCGCAGTGCGAGAGACCGGTGTTCGAATCCAGTCTCGAGCGACTGTCTGCGTGGGTTTCCCCTGGGTACTCCAGTTTCCTCCCTTAATCCAAAGATGTGCAGGCCAGGTGAACTGGCCATGGCTAAATTGCCCATAGTGATCGGTGCATGAGTAGGGGAATGGGTCATGGATGGGTTACTCTTCAGAGGGTCGGTGTGGACTTGTTGGGCAGAAGGGCCTGTTTCCATACTGTAGGGAATCTAATCTAATCATTCCTTTACTTGATGGTCCTCATAGAGGCCGGTTATAAATCCTCCTATTAGCTCAAATGCATTCCTCCAGAAAGGCCTCAAGAAAGCCAACTTCAAGGCTTACGTGGCTGAACTAAAGCAAGTAAAATTTTAATTCTCACCAAATGTTTTTAAAAATGTTGAGTTCAAATTAATATATCACGGGTGATCTGCATTCTTGTCCTCAACCCTCTGGTTTAAAATGTCATATGCACTCCAAACAAAAGGAATCTACAGAAATGCTCAGCCTCAAATCTGTCACCTTCTTCTGAGACCTTCTCTCAATGTGGTCCAGACTTTTCACGTTCTTGACATACTCATGTATTCCTGATCCCATATACTCTCTATTGCAAAGGTCACATATTTACTTCTCTACTTTCTATTGTAGTCCTTATCTGAACCAATCTCTTGCTGCCAAAATTCTTATACACACCTTGTCACATCTAGAACCAATTATTCCGATGTTCCCCTTGGGATCTTCTCATCCTGCATCCTCCATAGGTGTAGATAGGAGCTCTTCAGTCTACTCTACCATTTAAAACAACCAAGCTGATCAAACATCCTGGCGCCTTTAACTGACCCAGAACTCTTTACACCATTAGTAGTCAGTAATCTATCAATCTCTACTTTAAATATGCTCAAAACCTGAGCTTCCATAGCCTTCTGGGGTAGAAAATTCCAAAGATTCACAGCCATTTGAGTAAAAGAATTTATCCTCATCTCGGTCCTAAGTGGCAACCCCTTTATTTTTAAATTATTCCCCTTGACAAACTAGTTTTAACTCAATCCCAACAACACTAGATATTTCCTTGCTGGAATATTAATCTTGTTCAAACGTAATCTGTCTTGGTCCAGATTGGTACCAATGACATAGGTCAGAATAGGGATCAGATCCTGAAAGCAGAATTCAGGGATTTAAGAAAGAAATTTAGACAATCAGACCTCAAGAACAGTAATCAGGATTACTCCCAGTGCTACATGCAGAAGAACAGGAGGATTGGCTGATCAAAGGAATATGACATAGGAAACCATAGCAAACCCACACAGACACGGGGAGAATGTGAAACTCCACACAGACAGTCGCCCAAGGCTGGAATCAAACCTGGGAGCCTGGCGCTTTGAGGCTGCAGTGCTAACCACTGAGCCACCGTGCCGTCCCTTTTTTTCATTGATATTCCTTGCCCGGTTTTATCCCTCTATGAGCTATGTATGGTGTGATCTGTCTGTACTGATTAGATTAGAATTTTAGTTTACTTTGACTTGATTTGAGTTTGCTCCCTTTTTGTCATGCTCCTTAATGTAATGACCTCACCTGCCTCACAGCCCTGTCCCAATTCTTCAGAAAACCTCTACAGCAGTTCTCCAACTGTGAATTTGACCAGCCAATCCTCCTGTTCTTATGCATGTAGCACTAGGAGTAATCCAGTGCTTGAGATCAGATTGTTTAAATTTCCTTCTTAAATCCCTGAATTCTGCTTTCAGGATCTGATCCCTGTTCTAACCTATGTCATTGGTACCAATCTGGACCAAACTTCTAAGAGAACCTTCCCCTCCCCCATCTTCCCCCCCTCGCAAATGATATCCTGCACTTGCTCCACAACATCCTTGGCCCGAGAACCAGGGAGACAACGCTTCTTCCTGCAGACACACTTCATGCCATAGAAATGTCTGTCTGATCCTCTGATTATGGAATCCGCTAACACTATTGCTCTTCCATTCTTCTTCCTCCTTCATGTACAACCAAGACCCTGTGCTGCCAAGGTCTTGGCTTTGACAGCACTCCCCTGAGGAACCATTGGTGCTCCATTTTGGAAACTAATTACAGCAATCAGCAAGCACAAGGAACTCAGGGAACTCCTAAACTATGTGTCCAGTTCTCCTAGGTTGCCTGATGGTCACCACTGCCTTCTATGCCTGCTAGTGTTGAATTCGTGGTATGATAACCTTCCTACACATTCTATGTATGTAGTTCTCTATCTCGTGACTGCACAACAGAGACTCCAGCACTACTCAAGTTCCAAAACCCAGAGCTCAAGCTTGTGCAGCAACTGGCATCCCTGCAGATATATTTGTTAGAGACTTATTTAATATCCATGCATTCACACATCGTGCAGGATATACACTCTACTTGGTTGAGGTAACCTGCCATCCTATAACTGCTTGTTACCCTTAGAATACGTATAAACTTACTATAAAACCTAGCTGGAAACCTGATTTCACTTATGTTAACTTTATTTTCTTCTGTTTGACTTTATTATTTTAGTTTACTTTGACTTGATTTGAGTTTGCTCCCTTTTTGTCTTGTTCCTTAATGTAATCTAAGAAGTTACTCCTCACAAATCAAATTTTTATCAGTCTTTGGCTATTTGAACTCACTCCCTGACAGAAGCTTCTCACCAAACAATGCATTTACAGTAGTCCTATGATGTTACTAATTGATCTTTGGTCAGATTCAGTCAAGTTGTTGCCAAGTCACCTGGCTGTCTGACAGTGACTGCTCCTGAGGTATGCATGAAGGTCTCGATATTAACTGCTGCCTCAGTACAAGTGTACACTGCAAGTCCTACTGTTTTGCAGTCACCTGGTCTTCCTCCCTCTCTCATTCTTTCCATAAACTTCAACTAACACTGCAAGAGATCTAACACAGCATTACCCAGGGTTAATACTAGTTTACTTAAGTGACAAATTATACTTTTTTGCAAAAAAACAACTTCAAGTTCAACAATTAAGATGAGACAAACTGCACAAATGGGAGAACAATGAAGGTGACATCACTGAGTGCATCCAAGAAAGAGGCTTTATTAAATATTAAAGGCTTCGAGTATTTGGGGAGAAAGCAGAAATAACATTGAGCTAGAAGATTGACCATAATCATATTGAGAGGTTCTACCCCTGCTTCTAATTCCTACGTTATCGGATTAGGTGGGAAAATAACCTAAATATAGGACAAGAAATAATCAATATAAAAATAAAGTTAATGTGACAGCTGTGTAATGGAAATAGTGACAAAATTGGTTTCCTTGAAGTACATAAATAGGTTTTATTTATAACATTTTTAATTCTTATTTCATACATTGAATAAATTGTTGATTCAAATGACAGAAAAAAAGGATGTTCGCAGGAAGTTAGACTTTTGAGTAAAGAAGAAAATTTAAATGGCACAGATTATTTTGACTTGGATATGAACAGTTTTAGTTGCATGTCTTGAGTAGAAGACGGCTTTAAAGGAAGGAGATTTCCCAGATAACTTCGTGCAGAGTCTGGTCAATCATTCATATTGGCAAAAAAGTAATATAAGTGTGGGGCAGGCAATTGCTTTGCACAGGTCCCAACAATAGCCTATTTATAAGTAGTGTCTGGTCATACTCAGGAAGACAGTTAACACCCCCGTGTCAACATTTTTAAAAGAAATTTTGTAGCTAAGGAGCCAAAGGCTTTTCAAAAACACAAAGGACACAGATACAAAAAACGCCTGTCAAGAGCAAAGGGCAAGAAAATAGTGCTTTTCCATCAAGTAAATGTCCCACCCAATGGACTGAAACACATATGTTCTTTATTTCTGTAACAGTACATGAACAGAAAATTAACTGATAAATGGAATTCATCATACTCAAATGTTTTCTATGTTTTGTCTACTTGGAATAAAACAACTTATGCACCAAATCAAACAATGCCTTTCCTTATGTTAGCTCAGTCAGCTGCATAAAACCCAAAGGATTAGAGGATTAGAAGATTCGTTCCTACATACCAATGCCTGCAGATGCAGTGCATTGTGAATCCATAAAAGATAGCCAGGCAGTTCCAGGGAGTGACTGACCCCCAGTGAGTACTACAGGCAGGGAATGAGAACAACGTTTTCAAAACTTCAGTACAAGTGTGATCAGATATTTGGTGTCAATTGGGGCAGGACTTCATTGAGTTACCATTTTCTGTCTTTATTTTTATATTTACATCTCCAAATATTTGAGATATTAGATCAATTCAAAATTTCAAAACTGAGATTGATGGACGTTTGATTGACAAGGGCCAGGATATTGTCAGGCTGACCGGAGGTCTTCCCAACATGGAACCAATAAGGACATGTCCATCAGTTCCATGAGGAAGGCCTGATGGAATCAAATGCCAAACAGATATTTTATTGGCTGCTCTCGAGCCATCCTATCCACCAATCAGAAATCAGTAGATCATCAGTACTCCAGGAGCCAGCAGGAGTAAGAGATGCTGCTGGCACTGCAGCAGTCTGATGTCCAGATCATGAAGGAATCCAAAGCAAAAATCATACAATTAGGGTCATGGGAGAGAGCTGTGAGGTGGGTCAATGGAAGGCCAGTTGGATAGTATGAATGCTTCAAACCTCTAGTGGAAACAAATGTGTGTACTTAACCTTTCCTTTCCTCAAAAGACAACCCACTTGTTCCAGGTATCAATCTGGTAAACATCTTCTAAACTGCCTGTATTACATTTAAAATCTTCTTTAAATAAGAAGAGCCAAACCAAACACATTCAAGATTTGGTCTCACCATTGCTTGATCTGACTGAGGCATAACTTACTTACTTCTATGTTCAATATCTCTCATATTAAGGACCGCATCGATTTACCTTCGTAATTAGTTGCTATAACTGTACACTACCTTTTGTCACTAATGCTGCAAAACAATTTGATCCCTCTACACCTTGAAGTTCTGGCGTCATTAGCCATTCTAGTAATACTCTATTTTCTATTCTTCCTACCAAACTTCATATTATATTTCATCTGTCATATTTCTGTCCATTCACTCAACATGTTGTGACGAATTAAGTGTCATCATCTTCACTCGAGAAGTAGCATCAGTCAAACTAGTAGGGTTAAAGGCAGATAAGTCCCCTGCCCTGATAACTTGTATTTTGGGATCCTAAAATTGAATTGAATTGAATTTATTGTCACATGTACCGAGACACAGTCAAAAGCTTTGTCTTGCGAGCAATACAGGCAGATCACAGAGTTAAGTAGCATAGATAAGTAAATAATAGGTAAACAGCGGCAAAAACAAAAATACAGCTATGGGTGAATGTTAAGAGTTTGTTGGTCTATTTGGTATTCCAACAACAGCAGGGTAGGAACTGTTTCGAAACTGACTAGTGCATTTGTTCAGGCTTCTGTACCTTCTCACCAATGGTAGAGGTTGTAGAAAATCATTGTCAGGGTGGATTGGACCTTTGAGAATGCTGGAGACCTTTCCTTAACAGCAGGGCTGGTAGATGGATTCTATAGATGGGAGGTTGGCCTTTATGATTGTCGGGGCTGAGTTCACCACTCTCTGTAACTGTCCCTGATCTTGAATGGCACAGTTGCCATAGCAGGTAGTGATACATCCAGACAGAATGCTCTTGATGGCGCACCTATAAAAGTTGGCAAGGGTATTCGCCATCATGCCAAATTTTCTCAGCTGCCTGAGGAAGAAGGGACATTGTTGGGCCTTTGTAACAAGTGCGTCCACATGAAGAGTCCAAGAAAGCTTGTTGTGGATGGCCACTCTCAGGAGCTTGACACTCTCCACTCATTCCACCTCTGTGCTGTTAATGTGTAGGGGGGCATGAGTAACATCCCGGCAAAAGTTAATAATGAGATCCTTGGTTTTGCCGGCATTGAGAGCTAGGTTGTTCGCAGTGCACCATTTTTCCAGGTCTTCCACCTCCCATCTGTAGTCTGTTTCATTACCATCTGAGATTCGACGACTAGAATGGTGTCATCAGCAAACTTGTAAATGGCATTAGTCTGGTATTTGGCGACACAGTCATGGGTATACAATGAATACAGTAGTGTGCTGAGTACGCACCCCTGAGGGGCTCCAATGCTGAGTGTTAGTGAGCATGAAATGTTATCCCCAATCTTTACTGATTGTTGTCTGTGGGTCAGAAAACTGAGGATCCAGTTGCAGCGAGTGGGGCTTAGTGCGAGATCACTAATTAATCAATCTCGTGGGGATAATAATGTTGAAGGCTGAATTGTAGTCAATGAGTAGTATTCTTATGTAGCTGTTCTAGGTGTCAATATGTTCTAGGGATGAGTGAAGGGCAAGTGATATGGCATCTGACATGGAAATGTTGTTCCAATAGGCAAACTGGAGTGGGTCAAGAGTAGTGGGGAGGCTGGAGTTGATTAATGCCATGAATAGGCTTTCAAAGCAATTCATGATCACTGAAGTTATGGCCACGGGGTGATAGTCATTGAGACATTGAGACATCATCTCAAATTTTCTTAAAATGGCAACTGGAATAAATAGGAATGATGTTGGCCCTCTTGAAACAGGCAGGGACAATGGCCTGCTGCAGGGAGAGGTTGAAGATGTCCGAGAAGATCTCTGCTAGTTGATCTGTGCATGCTCTAACTGCACGGCCTGGTACTCCGTCTGGTCCCATTGCTTTCCTTGGATTCACATGACTGAAAACTGATCTGACCTCTGATGCAATGACTGTTGGGAGAGGTCTCTCAGGACTTATCGGAATAGGTATTGCCTCTCCGCTGAAAGCTCAAAGCGAGCATAGGTGTTGAGATGATTTGGGAGGGATGTGTCATCATCTGTCATCTGTTATCTTGCACTGTCTCTTTTTTGAACCTGTGATGTCATTCAGTCTTTGCCATAGTCGCCGGGTGTCTGTCTGGGTGTCTAGTTTGGATCTGTATTGGTCCTTGGCTGTCTTAATGGCTCAGCGAAGGTCATACTCAGATTCCTTATAGTTGAGTGGGTCTCCTGATTTGAAGGCCTCACACCTGGTTTTTAGCAGGTTCTGAATGTCCTGAGTCATTCAGCGTTTCCTATTGGGGAACACCCGGATTGACTTCCTTAGAATGCAGTCTAAGTACAACGCATTTATTCTTTCCCCTCTATCTACTTAGGTTGAGACTTAAATCTCTTGAGACAAGTCTCTTATAAATTTGTCAGAGATGATTTAGCTTTGATGAAGCCATGCTGACGCTACTTGATTAGATTATGAGTTTGCAAATGTTCTGCTATTACTTCTTTAATAATTGAGCTGCAGATAAATGTGTTGCATTTAGACTTCCAGAAGGCATTCGTCAAGGTACTTCAAAAAAGATTAAATCAGAGGAGCCCTCAGTGTTGGAAGTAGTATGTTAGCATAAATAGGGAAACAGAAAGTGAATAAGGTGGTTCTTTTCCAGGTTGGTGACCTGTGACCAGTGGGGTTCCACAGGGATCAGTGTAGGGACCACGACTTTTTGCAATATATATTAATGACTTGGATGAAGGAAGTGAATGTACTGTCTCTGAATGTACTGTCACCAGTTTTAGAGACAACGTGAAATTAGGCGGAAAGGCAGGTTGTGAGAGGGATACAAATAGTTTGCGGAGAGCTATTGATGGGGTAAGTAAGTGGGCAAAAAGTTGGCAAGTGGAGTGTAATATGGGAGATTATGAAGTTGTTTATTTTAGAAGAACAGACTATTTTGTAAATGGAGAAAAAACTGTCGAAAGCTGAAACACAAATGGACTTTGGTGTAATTCTGCATGGAACACAAAGCTAGCACCCAGATGCAGCAGGTAATCAGGAAGGCTCATGAAATATTGACCCTTATTTCAAAAGGATTAAAGTATGAGTGTAACTGCGCAAGGTACTGGTGAGACTGGAGTAGTATGAGCAGTTTTGGTAACCTTGTTTAAGGAAAGATATTTCATTGAAAGCTGTTCAGGAAGGGTCACTTGGATGATCCGAGGTATGGAGGGATTGTCTTATGAGCAAAGTCTGAACAGGCTGGGAAGCTACTCATTAGAGTTTATAAGAATGAGAGGTGATCTTATTGACAATATATAGGATTAACACCAAACTTGATAAGGTAAATGCTGAGAGGATATTTTCCTCATTAGAGAGCCCAAGACGAACAGGTATAGTTTCAGAATAAAATGGAGCCAATGTAAAACTGAGACGCAGAGGAATTTCTTCTTCTAGAGAACTGAGAGTCTTTGGAACTTCTTGCCACAGTGGGGTACAGCATCCTTGTTTTTACTTAAGGCTGAGATGGATAGATTCTTGATCAATAGGTGAATTAGGGGATATGGGGAAAGAGCAGCAACGTGGCTGTGAGGAATATTGAATGGTTGAACAGGTTGAGGGCAGTAGAATGACCTCCTGCTCTTCTTATTTCTTAAAGTCTATCTACAGTCTGATCTGAACATTTTATTTCTTTACTTTTCTAATTTATTCCTATGATCTGTAATGCTGGACTTTTTATTTCTTTATTTTTCTTTTGCTTTTCCCCTAAAAAAATTGTATTAAAGAATCTGTACCAAGGTACCTTGGTACTAAGATGGTGTCATAAGTAGCGACTTGGAAACTTTTCACTGTACTCAGTTGAGTACTTGTGACAATAAAGTTAATTCTAAGTCTTTAACTAATGTGTGTAGGAGTGTAAACCCCTGACCGGGGACAAAGGAGGCAGACACGATACAGCCATGAGGCAGATTTTTATTCAAGAAAGAACTGGCTACTACAGGGAGAGCGCCAAAGAATCTTCCCCGAATCTGGCTTTGACTTAATCGGCAGTTCAAATTGGAAGAAAGATCAATGACGCACTTTGATTTTCAGCATTTTTATACATTTTGTGTTACAATAATCACATACAGCATGGTCACTGCGTTCTCCCCCCTTATTCAATACACCCAATCCCGTGAAACATCTAATCAATGATGGGCAGTACCAGGTTCCCATGATCTCATGGTGTTTAACAAACATTATAATCATCAGGCCTTGGGATCTTTCTATGCATCCTATTAATTCAAATTCCAAAGTTGCTGCTTACACACCTTTGGGTCTGCCTCAGTCTTGCTTATCTCTAAGGACTGCTTGAATTCTGTTATTCGTTGTATTCCATGAACAATGTCTATCAACTTCTATTATTCCTCTTATATTTTCCACTGTCCCAATGATATATATGTATAAAAAACATAAGAGACAGTCGGTTTTAACTAACTGCTATAAGGTTCATAATATTAATTTCTCATGACAAAGTTAATTGTACTTTTTAACTAAAGGTTGCAAACAATCTATTGTGTTCAGAACATGCCAGGCATCTTTTTAGAGTTCAGTGTTTCCCGAGACTCACTTTCACATTTAGGTTTAAATGTTTTTCCCCAAATGCTTCCATTATACTTTAGTTATATGTATCTATATTAATCTATCTCTATGATTTTCTGAAGAATCTTGAACTAGAGCCTATTTCTTAGTATTGTGAATAACTTCAAAAAAACAAATCATTATTGTAAAATAACTTTAGCTGTTGTTTTCATAGCTGCTTAATGAGTTAGGCTGACTGATTCATGGACTGAGATTTACACCCCTTGTATGAACTAATGCTGTTCACCTAATGGGGACATCATCTTTTCATTAATGAAGTGTGAATCAATCACTTGTCGTATTTAACAAGCTTGTGTCTATCCTTACATATCCTCTTGTCAATCTGACTTGGAAGGTTCCTGTAGGACCTCCCATCTACCTTGGAATAGCCCTGTTCAAGGGATGTTTCACTGAAAGCCAAAACAGCCTGTTTAATTCTGCTTATCCCTTTTTAGCCATTTTGTCTCTTAATCCTGGAGCAGGCTGTTTCATTCTCTTTAAACCTTATAGACCATGTTGTGTCTTTCAAACATGGGCAGCCTTGCAACATTATTATTTTCTCTTCACAACTTACTTTTTTACATAGCTTTGTCTCGTCTATACGTTGAGCTACTAGGTCTTTCTTCCCTCATCTTAGCCCCTGTTATGAATTGTAAAAAGCTGAGTGCCCAAGGCAGACAAGTGCAGAAACCCATTTAGTACAACCTGTCAATCAGAAAAAGATGTGTTCATATACAGTTTGTTTTCTGACAGTCAGCCAACATTCTATCTCCCCTATACCTCACATTTGTGCAATAAACCTCTATGTTTCTACTTGTCAAATAACTTTCAGAAACCCAAGTATAATACATCTGCAATACTTGGGGGTATTGTACTTTATCCATAGCTCATGTTACTCCTTCAAAGATCTCCCTTAAATTGCTTAAACATGATTTCCCTTTCACAACACCAAGTTAAGTCTTCTCAATTATGTTGAGATTTCCTAAGCGTTTTCTAAGCTATAACTTCCTTAATGATGAATTCTAGCATCTTACCCACAACAAACACTAAGGTAAGTGAATTATGTTTTCTTGCTTCTGTCTCTCAAACTCCTTGAGTAGAGGGGCTATTTCTGATATTTTTCAGTCTCATGGAACCATTCTAGTATCTAGCAGGCTTTGGAAAATTAATGCCAACAAATCTGTGATCTTAATCACCAAACATTTTACGATTCTAGGATGAAGTCCATCAGAATCTGAGAGTTTATCAGCCCAGACCTTCATCAGTTTACTCAGTACCATTTCCTTAGTGATTGTAATTTTACTACATTCCTCTCTCCTTACCACCTCCTGAAATGAGGCTGCTTTTGGAATGTTTTTTTGTAGCCTCTATTGTGAGGACAGAAGCAAAATAGTTATTCATCTCATCTGCAATTTCCTTGTCATGGACTATTAAACTCCCATTCTTACTGTCTAGAAAACTAACACTTGCTTTACTTACATGTTTCAGTTTTAAATAGCTGTCAAAACCTGCTGTCCAGTTTACATTTTGAGATAGTTTCCTTTCTTCCTCCTGAAGAATCTTAAAGCGTTTTTTTTGTTGTTCTGAACGTTCTATCCAATCACCTGGCCTGTTGCTCAATTATGTGTCTTTTTCTATTTTTTTCTTTATTTAACCACAAATGGTAGGATCTCCATTTTGATTACTTTATTATAAAAAGGATAATCTTATTGAGTTTTTTGAAATTTCCCCTCAAACACTAGCTATTGTGTTTCAATTGATCTCTCTCCTAGCCGATTTATCTGCACTTCAGCTAGTTCAGATTTCCTGCCTACATGCTTGCCCTTATTTAAGTTTATAATATTAGTCTAAAATGAACTCTCCTCCCTTTCAAAATGAGTACAGAATTCTGTGATATTATGGTTGCTGCTAAGTAGGGGCTGTTTTTATTTGGAGATCATTGATTAATCCTGCCATATTATAACATTAAGTTTAGTATATCCTTCTACAAAAACAGAAGCTGCTGGCAAAACTCTAGGCCTGCCAGCGTCTGCAAGGTGAAAGCAGAGTTAACATTATGAATCTGGTGCCTCTGCATCAGAATGGTTAGCTAGAAAAAAGTGATATTTATGCTGAAGATGAGGTTGGGGGAATGCTGGGGGGTGGGGGGGAGGGGAGCAAATGGATGAAAATGAAGCTCAGAGAATAGACGGATAGAGAGAGAGAGAGAGAGAGAGAGATGGGGATATGAAAAGGGGAAGCCGATAAGGGATTACTGATAGTAGGTCTGGACAGAAAAGAAGCTGAACAAGTGATAATAAAAGCTGACAGTAAGAGAGAATGGAGTGGTTGTGCTGAAAGCAGCCAATGTCATGACAGACCAGGCTATGGGGATGGGTAAAAATCATCCAGCTCAAAAGTTATCAAACTCCATGATCAATTCTAGAGGCTACAGGATCCCTAAGTGGAAAATGAGATACTGTTCTTTGAGTCTCCTATTGTAGAGGATCAACCAATCTATTTGACCAGTCCTCATTTTATTCATGATACCTTTTTGGTAATTTTCTTGGTTTCAATTTGTTCTATCTGAAGATGATGTGTGATGTGGAGCCTTTGACTGGACAATGTTACTTCAAGAGATGTGGTTCCGGTGGGGCACTGGGTATGGAACCACCAACTACATAAACTGCCTTGGCATGGCCTTGGTTAAGCCTGTGGAAATTCTTCATGAGGATGCTCCTCACCTTTGGAGATAACATTTTCACATCAATTCTCTGTCCTTGGTTCATTATAAGTTCCCCAAATTGGAATATACTGCACTAGGAAGTGTGGGAGGAGAGGGTTTTTAGAGTGAAGGAGTGAGGGCAATGACAGTACAAGAATGCCACAGTTAATCTTCATGGCTCTTAAAAGTTTTCGTTAAGTGTGATCTTTGTTTTCAACTGTCTTACTATGTTCTACTCTAAATACAGTCCTGTAAAGTGAATTTTTGTTACAGAGAAGTGTCTTGCACAATGACCCAATGAATAGTCTTTGAGAAACTAGAATTTCTACCAAAATAGACCAGTGACTTTCACTTACCAAAAATCCTGTCCCAAATGATAAGAGTTCCAGCATAATTCTTGTCGATGCAGTAATGGTTCCGTCCTAAAGGAATGGGTTTGCAGAAACACACAAGTTATTTTAACAATTAGGCGTGTGAAATGACGTGTGAAGTGTGCGACTCAGTTATACAAGCTAAGCAAATACTAACAATTAAAATACAAGGTCAAGATAAGAGTGGTGCTGGAAAAGCACAGCAGGTCAGGTAGCATCTGAGAAGCAGGAAAATTGACCTTTTGGGCAGGAGCCCTTCATCAGGATTGAAAATAAATTAAAATACAAGGTCATGCCACAAACAATTTAACCATGGATTCTTCCCAATTGATATTCAACATGCAACTATATTTATACAAATGTGCACTTGATCTTCTAAATCAATTGCAGTGGCAGTTAGAGGCAATGAGTTTACAAGAGCAAGGGGATGTCTTGGATGACAGTTTCAGGAAGGTGGAGATACTGCCGATCCAGTCAAGTAGATGACTGACCGCTAAGAATGAAAGGTGGCCAGGTAGTGCAGGAGTCTCCTGTGACAATCCCCATTTCAAACAGGTATGCCATTTTGGATACTGTAGCAGGGGGATGGCCTCTCAGGGGAGTATAGCACTGATTGTCAAGTTTCTGGTATGGTGACTGACTCGACTGGTATGTCAGGTTCCAAGCAAACGATTGCAATAGGTAGCTCTCTAGTCTGGGGTACAGACAGATGTTTCTGCACCGTCAGCGAGACAATTGGTGGCTGGCTGTGTGAGGCAGCAGTGCTAACCACTGAGCCACCATGCCACCTAACTAACTGATTATTTTGTCAGTAGGCAAGGCAAGGACTGTGATTGCTCAGAGATTGAGCTGTATTATTGAGTAACGGAGCTAGTTTGCACAAGCTTTCCGAAAATATATCTTGAAGAAAGAAAAACCTCACATCGTTGAGACCAATGGTCCTTCTAAATGTGTACACACTGATCACTGTCAGTATGCAATACTGGCATTGAATTCCAGTTCCAAAACTTGTTAGTTCCAAAGAAAGTTAGAGGGAATGCTGGTTGAGACACTGCCAAAAGATGGTAGAAAGTGTGAAGCCAAACAACGTCTGTAATGGTTGCAGCTTCCAGAGGTAAAGCCCACAGAAAGCAAGGGCATTATGTGGATGTGTGATCTGTTACTCACACTACAACACTTTACTGTGTTCTCAGATCTTTGCAAGTCAGGTGGTGCGAAAGGACACTCGGCTCACCTGAGCAAGAAAACGGATTCCAGAGGCTAGAACGCAAAGTGGTTAAAGAGAAAGTGTGTTGGCAGAAACCACATAATGTACCCCAGAGAACTGCATCAGTGAAAGCACATACACAAAGTTAGCAGCAAGACAATCCAAGGTGAGGCACCAGAGTAGAGGAATCTTAAACCAAAAGGCGATTCAGCTTTCCACATTGTCCACACAATGTGCCGCATTTACAAAGTCAAATAGTTAATTTCTTTTGCCACTGCTAGTGTCACTTGCCCAAAGAAAACAAGCAAACACTGGCTCAAAACCAATGTCAACACAGAAACTAGCATAAACATCCTACCAGTCAGAGTCCTGAAGGAGTTGTATCTAAACTGTTGGAAGTCCCGTGTTGATTTTGGTCTTATGCCTGCCTTTGCTAATTTTCTTTGGCTATATGATAGCAATAGTGCCAAAATCTTTAACTGTTTGAGTTGCCCACATGGACAGCAAACTCTGAGCAACGTGGGCTTTGATGTGATTCATGACAGAATCAGACAAGAAGTCTGCAGAGACCTGTCTGATATTGGGAGCATTTTTGCTGCATCCTTCATACTTTTGCCAAGTGGCTAATTGAGTTTCTTACAATGAGTTGTCAATTAAAGGGACTTATAATTGATTAAACACCTTATTAATACCAGCACCCACCTCATCAATATTCAGTATCCTACGTTATCAAATGTGCTGAGTAAGCTGGACATTGTAAATTCTCATCACTGAAGTCTGACATCACCAAAGATCCTCAGACAGCACCTTCCAAACCCAGGGCCACTTCCATCAAGAAGGACAAGGGCAGCAGATACTGGGAATACCACCACCTATAAGTTCCCCTCCAAGCCTGCTGATGTTAGCTGTCTACTGGCAGCAACCAGCATGCCGCTACCACCCCCACCCCCCCAGACTGCTCGGTACTAAACAGAGTATCAAGGCTTGATGCTTGGACATCAGCCCCACGCACTCTTTGATCATGGACATTGGCACTTGATACTTGATAACTCCTCTTGACCACTGAACCTGTCCAATCCACTTGTAGGAAATAAAAAGAGTTGTATTGCAGAGTACACCAGGAGCTAACATTGAAAAACTACTGCAAGGATAGCTTGCACAGACAAACAGACACCTAGCTCTTGGATTTGACAAGGCTGCATCACAAGGTTGCATACTTGGTCTCTGAGCATTTGTTTGCTTAGTGGTTACTGCATAATCACACCCTCCATGCCTTGCCTTGCCAATTATCGCAGTCAATAAACCAGGCAGCTTCATTTTGATACTAAGCCATTCTCAATGAAGGGGACATGCATCTTGCTGTATAATCGTGTACTATATCATTCTGTATGTGGAAGGCAATCACAAACCAATGGAATTGACACAAGCTAGTGACAGGCACACAACATGGATTACAAGGACTTCTGGTAAATGGACATGGGCACACCTTCAATGTCTACTACAACCTGACCTCAAATGATAATTTCAGACACACAGATTACCAAATCCAAAACAGGAATGCAGAAATTCCATTCTACAATGTAGGCTTTGAGGAAGGTGTGCTCAAGGTCAATTGATGAGTTTTCATTAACCCAGATGCAACTAATTTTTGGAAGAAATGATGAATGGTCCATGACTGAAGAAACTGTAAAATAGTATAGTAGAAGGATGGCCTGATATGAATCAAGAGGTTCCAAACACACTCACAACATTTTGATCAACAGAGATGAACTAGCTATCTTTAGCGGTGCAATGTTTATAGGGAAAAAAGTACTCGAGCACAAACCTCTTTGACGTGACATATCGCACAGTGACATTAGGAACACATAGGCACAGAGCAAACTAGTGCCTAACATGGAATAATATGTATTGTTCAAATATCAAAAATGACATTGAACAAATAGTGTGAATGTGCAAAGGAAGTCAGAGTCACCAAAAACATTAACACAAGTAACTCAACACCCTTAATATTCCATCATTTCCTTGGTTCATATTTGTACCATTTATTGACCATATATGGTGATGATTTTCTTCTCATCACTGAGTACTTTTCTACATTTCCACTCGTCAGACAGTTGAAGGATACTTCAACAAGTACAATATTCAGTCTCGTCATGATCATTTCAGGGATCATGGCCAGGTCAGACAACAGGGAACAACACACTGGCAGCTCTTTCAGGTAAGTGTGTGTCATTTGGAGCATCAACCATATGATAACATCATGACATCATCACAGATCCAAAGCTCTCACCAAGCAAATGATTCACATTATTAAAGCGCTAATCATGAGTTACAGGGTAACAAAACAGGAACTGCATATTTCTATACCACTCTTAAGACCGAAAGCTCTGGATATGAGCTTAGCGTCATCAGCTCAGATCTTATTTGAAAGGTAAGATTTGACTGCTTGTCCAATTTTTCAGAGATACAAGACAAGCTTCTTGAAAAACAAGGAGAATGAAAATAGTACAAGACAGCCATGGAGGTAGAAAACTGCCGGATGTGCACATGGGACAGAAATGTAGAATCATCCATCCTACCCAGAGAACCTGGTTACCAGCAGAACTAGCCAAAAAGTACAGTATGAAGTTACAACATCTAACTGACCAACATTCAGTAGGAATAGAAGCTAACAGCAGGCAATTTAGAGTAGTCCAGTTGTGTGTACAACACAGGGTAGTTGCACAGAAAGTGCAAGTGTGGAAGACTATCAATGACAATATTCAATACAAAAAACAGACAAGATACTGCACCTACAAGTCAAGAACACCAAATTTAAAAATCCAGAAGTCAGGACGGTTATACCATCAAGGGACCTGGAAGGAATGTCAAACCTCCTAAACCTTAAACAAAATAAGACATTTCAGTTCTTAAATTCTTCACTCCTTATTCCTGTGAATAAAGATTTTTGCAACTACCGTAATGTACATTTACTTTCATTCTTAACACACATGACTTTATCACTGGAGAAAGAGATAGTTGTGGTAACATTTTAAGAATTGAGCATGGTAATGGGCCATCAACCAGAATGTATACCATGTAACTAGCAACCACTGTCATTCCAAGTTGCACATTGTAAATGAAAGTGTGTGTCGTTGTGTGTCACTGTAAATAATCTGTCTGCTGGGCAACCCGATGTTTAAGGAAACTGAACCTAAGTTATTTACCAGTCCTACTTTATTTAAATATACTACACCAGGCATCAATCCACCTATTCCGTGTTTAGTAGTTAATGTTATCAAACAGCCTTTTACCCTGTATTTGCCAATTTTCCTACTTCAGCGTCCTCAGCAAGTATTGAGATTGTGCTTGGACACAGTGAACTGAATTGCCTCAACCTCCTGCTTCTATGCAATGATGAATTTGTGCATTGATGCAGCTCCCATGGGAGTATTGTGTGTTTTGCTGGGTGTTCGATTACACAAAGGACATCACCATTACAGTGTACGCACAATGAGAGTCACTAGCATGGTGTCAGGGTTGAGAAAATAATATTTATAAAGATAAACTTGAGGAAGCTTTTTAGAAGTACTCAAAATCTGAACAGCTTTAGTCAATATAAATAAGGAGAACATTGATGCACTGAGAAGTATTGGTTACTAAAGGGGACATGTTTACAGTAATTATGAGAAGAAGCAAAGGTGGGAGGGGGAAATAAGAATTTTTTTAATACAATGAGCTATGGTTTGGAATGTACTGTTCATGAAAGTGCAAGGAGATTCAAACATGCCTTTTAAAAACAACTGGATCAAGAATTTAAAGGGAAGTCAATTGCAGGACTATCGGGAAACAGCCAGGGAATGGGACTAATTGAATAGGTATTTCAAGAGCTCATATCGGTATGATGAGCCAAATACTTTCCTTCTGTGCACTACGTTTCTTTATCCAATGGAGTGCAATAAGCTGACAGTGAATTTGTTTTGAGTTTCATGAAATTATGTGGATTTTATAGTAAACAGGTAAAGGTTGTTTCCCCTGATTCGGGGTCAGCAACAAGGGAATCCTCAATTTAAAATAGTTATTCAGAGAGGAAAAACCTCAGACAGCGACTTACTAGAGCATGGAGTGTTTTGGCACAGGAAGGCGAAAGCCATTACTATTTTTCAGGGTAAATTGGATTACGACTGAAAGAGAAGTTACAGGACTGTGCACAGAAATGAAGTCAGTAAGATTAGATTGGTATTGCTCATGCAAAATGCATTCATTGATACATCGAGATGAATTGTTTGCTTCTGTATTGGAAACATTACTGTTTAAATGCATAATGCTCCACATATTGATTCTGAAATGTCATGGTACACTTCTAAATACCTCGAAATCAACTTGTCGGCAGAGTGCAGTCCAAGTCCATATCCACACTGATATAAATCGATTTGTGAAATCTTGAACTAGGCAGTTTGATGTAACGTGTTTGGATTTTCTGCCAGCTAGATTATGCTATCCACGGGAGGGAGGAGACTGAATAATAAAATGTCTGGAGTTTGCAAGAAAGCAACGATTGAAGCAAAGTTTATCAGCCCCCTGGGATCAGGTAATGCAAATTGGATCATAGTTTGTTTCTCTTTTAAATTTCAACAATTGTGAAAAACCATCTTCAGTATATATTTTTGTGACAGTGTCGAAAATCCAAACATTTGTCGTTCTTTGCCCCTTGGGACACTGTCATGGCTACCTCCAAGTTTCATCTTACATGCACAAAAAGCTGTGGGAAAGCTACAGCAGATCGCAGCTTTCATTTTTCACCTTGGTCTTGGAAGAGGAAGCCTCGCTCCAAAAACCCATTGCTATCAAAGTCCCACAGACTGTGAGAGAGTCGAGACAACCACCCATTTCTACTTACACGAAATACAGATACTGGGGGGCTGTGGGGGCTGGTGGGCGGGGGGGCTGTTTCCTAAATAGCTCACACATTTTTAAAAATTCCTCCCCGCTGAGGTAATGATTCTGACTTTCATCACTTCACCCCATCCCCATTCAGCTATGACCCACCCCTCTCTCCACTACTACTCCTTTCTGTTCAGTTTTTCACATCTGGTCTCCATCCACCTTATTTTTGCAGAATCATAGAATCCCTACAGTGTGGAAGCAGGCCATTTGGCTCACTGAGTCCACACCAACCCTCTGTAGCGCAGCCCACCCAGACCCACTCCCCCTGTAATCCTGCATCTACCATGGCTAATCCACCTAACCTGCATGTCCCCTGCCACTATGGGCAATTTAGCATGGCTAATCTACTTAACCTGGACTTCTTTGCATTATGGGTGGAAACTGGAGCACCAGGAGCAATCCCACACAGTCACTTGAAGCTGGAATCGAAGCCTGGTCCTGACGCTGTGAGGCATCAGTGCTAACGACAGTGCCACCCTGTGCGTATCCCTGGCAAGACCAACATTAATCCTTAAATGAACTTTTACTGAGGGCAGTTAAGAATCAACCACATTGTTGCTGTCCTGGAGTCACATGTAGGTCAGATGGGTTCAAAACAGCAGATTTCCCTCCCCGTAAGCTATTCATGAACCAGGTTGATGCTTCATAATCATGTGACTAATTTTATATTTCAGATTTATTCATTGAATATAAATTCCATGAGGTGCTACAGTCGAACTTACATCCGTGTCCACAGAGTTTCAGCAGGAACTTCTCAATCTTCAGGCCAATGGCAATACCATTACCATAGAATAAATCAGGAGATGGCAGCATAAATAGGAAATTTATTTCCAAAAGGAATGTGCATTAATCATTCCTATTGATAACACAAAGGACATACATATCTGCAACAGGTAGATTGATGATCATGAGATCAAAGTTATTTTCCCCTCTTGTGAGTTCCCTTATCACTTGTAGTAGACCCAATCTAGCAGCTATGTACTTAAGGTTCAGCCAACTCAGTCAGACGTGGAGCTCCTGAGCCACTTTTGGTCATGGACACTGAAGCTCTGCATCTAGAGTATGTTCTGCACCTTTGCCTCCCTCTGCGTTATCTCTAAGTGGTGTTTAACATGGGGGAACACTAATTTATCAACAGAGGGAGATGGGCAATAGGTAGTAATCAGCTGGAAGTTTCCATGCCCATGTTTGACCTGATGCTGTGAGACAAGTCAGGTTCTGGAGTCCATGTTGTGGACTCCAAGGACAACTTCTTCCAGACTATAGTCTACAGTGCTGCCATCTCCACTAGGTCTGTCCTCCCAGTGGAACATGACATTTCCATGGTGTTGATGGTGTTAACTGGAACATTGTCCATAAAGGTCTGATTTTGCATGGCTATGCTGTTGCTTGACTATATATTTGTGCAGGATCTCTCTCAATTTTGGCAAAATCTTTGGATATTTCAGAAGTAGGGTGAGCATGACTGCCCATGACAATAATGTTGCACTTGACTGAGTGTGGCACCAAAAACCTCTAACAAAATTGGAATCAATGGGAATCGGGGAAAACTCTGGTTGTTATAACTGGCACAAAGCAAAGTGGCTTGAATTACCAGTCCAAAGGCAATGCTATTGTGCCACCATCTCCAAAGTCATACAGCATGGAAACAGACCCTTCAATCCAACCAGTCTATGTCAACCATAATCCCAAACTAAATTAAATCTCCTGATTTAATCTATGGTCATTACCGTTCTTCTAACACATTTTAATCTGACTACTGTTTGTCTTTGTTTTGAGCTGTATTTTTATCTTGGGGTTTGGATCCCATTATTCAGACAACTTTCAAGTTTCAAACAGGCACTTTTCACCCAATTTTCCCATTTGATTTTCTAGTCAATAGCCGAAGGTGTGCTGACCATTAAATGAATGAGGACAGTGAAGCCAGAGGGACAATAATGTGCTCCTCAGCACTGGATGATGGTGCTGACACAAGGAAGAGCAAAAACGAAAAGAGGGTGCTTCAAGGCGACAGCTTATCAGATTTTAAAAATACTCAAGGCTTCCAGACTCTTAAATTGTGAAATGGAGTGCTATCGCTATTGAATGTTCCCCTGATCTGCTGCCAATAGATCACCTTTCCTCTCAAGCTGTGTTTCATCCCTGACCTGACTTCTGCAAAATTGATACATGTGGGACTCTCCCAGTAAACAGACCATCTGTGGGAATTTTTTGCCCACCTCTAGTTGTGCATCTGGGATCCAATAGCCCTCTAGTTCAAAGGATTACCTAAAATAGCAGAATTATATGTTTAAAAGTGGTAACTGGTTCAATTATTTCCCGTAATTTCACCCCAGCTCTATACTCGTCTTCTCATCGTCCAATGGTCCTGTCAATTTTAAAAAAAAATATTTGCTAATAGAATGAGAGCATCGTAAGCAAAGTCAACATTTAATGTACAACCCTAATTACCCGCATTGAGAAAAGGTGGTGGTGAGCTGGCTTCTTGAACCACTGCAGTCATTCCAGTGTACGGATATGCAGTTCAGAAAGGGGTCCCAGGTTTTTGATCCACTGACAGTAAATTTTTAAAAATATATATATTTCCAAATCAGTTTGACGCATGGCTTGGAGAGGAACTTGCAAGTGGCGTTGCCATGCTGTTCTTGTCCTTCTAGGTGATAGAGGTCACAAATATGAAAAGTGCTGTCAGAGGAGGCTTGGTATGCGTCTGCAGTACAGGTACACAATCCTTTACCCAAAACGCTCGGGACCAGCTGGTTTTCAGAATTCGGAATTTTTCAAATTTTGGAATAAGTGACAGTTCAATGGTGAAATTTTTAAAAAATCTTACTGAACAGCAGACTCACTGTGAACAACAGGCCCTGAGACAGAATTGAGGCCTACATGTGCTGGGCCACGCGCAGCTCCCCCCCCCCCCCCTCCCATGTTGCATCTGAGTGACATGCATCGCATGGGTGTGGAGTTGAGTTAACTGTTTGCATGCCAAACAACCTTATTTATGAGATAAGAAGTTCACAAAAAAGCCTTCGGATTTTGGAACTTTTCGTATTTCAGATAAAGGGTTGTCTACCTTTTAGATGATACACACTATTGCCATTGTGCATCAGTGGTGGAGGGATTAGAAGTTTAAGGTGGCAAATGGGCTGCAAATAAAGCAGGCTGCTTTATCCTGGAGGGTGTTGAACCTCTTGAGCTTCAGAATTCTTTTCTTCTAATACAGTTAATCAGAGGAGGTCAACTTGGTTCATTTGGGATTTAATTTTCTGATTTTCATCTCTATGATACAGTCATGTTTTCAGAGTTATTAACAGCTGTGCTATGCTAAAATATAACAGCTGTTCAGAAAACAAAGCACCGAAAATACTGGAGATCTGAAATAAAACCAGAAAGTGCTTGAGAGACACATCTCTCTAAAGATACTGCCAGACCTGCTGAGTTTCTTCAGCACTTTGTTTGTATAAGTGCTGTTGATATTGGTGTTACCATGAATATGCATGTGTATGTATTGAAGAATCAAGGTATATGCATGCGCATCAAAGTATACATTACTTTAAGTGAGCATGTAAGTCTGTGAATACATACTAGTTTGTAAACTGCAATTTGAATATTCCTCTTAATGTATCAATTCAAGCTGTCAGCACTTAGGTTAGATAATGTTACAATACTCCAGAACTTGGTTATAGACAAAAGAACTGCAGATGTTGGAATCCAAACTGGAGAAGGGTCACACCCAAAACATCAGCTTCTCCACCTCCTGTTGCTGCCTGGCTTACTGTGTTCTTCCAACCTCCTGTCTGCCTGTTTTACACTCCAGAACTTTTAATCTAATGTTTATTTTTACAATGGCATAAATACTCTCACATCTGGATCAAAAAGCAAAATAAAAAGCTACACCTTTTTCCTCAACTCAATTCGGGACATTACCTTTATACTTGTATTCCAATATTTAAACTTCATCATGTAAATACAGAAAGTATTTGCTGAAATGGAATTTTATTTGAAAAGAAGTTATTTTTTCGCACAATTTATAGACTTTTACGGATGCACATCTGAACTGGAGGCTTACCGTAGGAAACTGACTCTCCATAATGCATAATGTGAAAGAAAGTGGAAAATATTCTTATTGATTACATGAACAGGAGAAGCAGAGGATATTTTGGTCACGATAGTACTGAATAATTATCTCCATTGTTGTTATATATTTAGATCAGAACTATTTTGCACTGTTTTAGTATCAGTTATACAAATCTTAGTATGAAGCACAGAACAATATTAAGATACGCTGAATTGAAGGTTTGGTAAACATCTCCTCAATTGAGACCAAATTCATAACCATTTATGTAATTGTTGAATTAAGTAGAATGTTACTCAACAAATTGTTTTTTTAAACACCTCATGTTATCAGTGTAATAAATATTGCCAGCACAATGATGAATCTCACTGGGACAATTGCTAATTACTTTTAGTCTTTAAAAACAATTAAATTCATTTTCCTGACATATTTTGTATGATTTTTATTCAAATTGAGTTGCTGGATAAATATTTATAGTAGAAAATTTTGTAAACTGCCTGCTTTAGGCATATGGCTAACAAGTTGATCCAAATACAATCCTTGTTTTAAACTTGGAATTCCTGAAAAATATAATTATTCAGTTAGAATTTAATTCTTTCAATACAGTGTATTTCTGAAATCATTCCAAAACTGTTCAGTCAAAGAAAAAATATATAACCTCGAAGATGTTTGCTGACAGATTTCCAGACTGCCGGAAAAATTACACATTTACAAGACAGAAGTCCATTCTACGAGGACAGACTCACCATGGTGGACTCTGTGGTGACTGGGTGTGTTGAGGATCATGTCCAGAGGCCCAAGGTTACCAATTATCTGCAACAGAGTCAGGAAACCATTTAACACTGGGCTTTAATGCCAAAATCGAAAAATAACTACCCACAGCCAGCTCAAGGGATTAAGAAACAATTTTATTTTTAAACCGAAATGACAGAAAAGCAGATGTTAAAATAATAACATTACATTGTAATAGCTACCATAAGGACTATTTTGAGTTTTATTTAAACTGAATATCCTTGAACAGCCTGCTAATTAAAATTGTTTTATTTCAGAGGAAATACCCAGGTAGAAGGTAAGTTTAGTCTGTGGTTTCAATCGGCTATGATATTCTCAATGTGTGGAAATCCCAGAGCAATTCAACATTTTCTCAGATGGAAGCTCCAGTTTCTTTTAAGCAATCTGAACCGAGTGGTTCTGTTCATTTTTTCCTTCCTAATATTTTGATACTTGCACAAGAACAAAGAGGCTATTTAGAAACCAAGGTATCTATAGTATCACTAAAATCACTACCTGCCCAACGAAAATTGATTTTTAAACAAACTTTAGTGGTGGCTCAAAATTAATGATTGTAAAAAATTGGTCGTGTTCAGTCCAACACTTTCAGGTTTCCATTCTGAATATTTCAGATTGTTAAGCAGGACAGATATCAATCAGGTACAAATCAAAGCCATTATCTTGCAATTCAAATCAATTATATGAATGAACATTACTTTAACTGGGAAAGACAATAACTTTGTTTTTATTTTTGGATCTGTCTGCTTGCATTCGATGCAAACAGGTCATCCAATTTGTTGAATTTCACACAACTTATTGACTTTACATAATTTAAGTTCCTAAAGGTAATTAATTGTTCATAATTTTGAAACCAACAGTTGAAATATGGTATTATCTTGTCTAGGGATTAACAATAAATGCCATTGCATGCTGCTGTTCTAAATGGTTTTTTCCCCTACTGCCCCAGTGAATCCTATCAAAACTGAATTATATACTTCTAAGTTGTGAGTGTGCATGCACGCATGCAAATTGTCCAGCTGACCTCTTGGCTTCTGTACTCACAGGAAGTTGGAGAGAGCATGGGGAATGGTTTGTCTGGCTGGCAACAGGTAAAACACATGTTCTGCTGAACTTAACTTTAAGACATCATTTGAATTCATGCTTTTTCCAATTTCAAGCCATTGGCTGGGTTCTAGGGGATATAGCTTTCTGCTGGAGAGCCAGAATGGAAGGAAGGGAGGGATGGAAAGTGGGGAAAGTGGGGAACAGTAAATACAAGGGAGTTGAAAACTTTGTAAATGAGATGGACATTATGATTAGGAAAAGCAGCAGCATGGGGAGGACTGAGAAAACATGGGCAGAATGTTAACTTGTTCCAAGTGTGAATTAACATTAAATTGAGACTGCTACTTTTTCATCATCACCCAAAGTTGGATTCACCACCAAAGCATTATCAGTCATTCATTCTCAAACAGGAACTAAATACAAAACTGAGACAGCACACCTCAACTCATATCTAAGAATGGGGTAAATTAAGTTCTGGCTTAACTGTATTCTACTGGTATTCACTGTTTCAACATTGATGCAGGTTCTTCATCAAAAATGAGCTTTAATTCCCAATTTTGCATTTGTTATATACCAACAGAAGCAATTGCATTTATGAGAGAATTTGAATTTATAATCTTCAGGTAGATCCTGATAACGATGTTGCTAAAATATTAAGATGTGTCCTCGAGAGAACAACTGATTTGTAAATCTCTGTAGCACAGTTCCATGATTAGAAAATTAATGGGAGAGGCTTCCTCCTTTTTACAATCGACTCATCACAGTATCATGGTTGCTGTCAGTCCAACTCACCCAGCACTTCAGCACTTCACTTTGGATTTCTTAGACACTCATGGCTTGCATGCTTCTACCAAGTTTCTTTGTGCAAAGGGACACACACACATTTCACACACCAACATTTTATGGAGTGGTGGATTAGAAGGGCTGTGCTTCATCCAGCGGACTGCCAAAGGTGGCTATATGACTCAGATAGCAGCGCAGCTATGCTGTGGGTAAAATGGAACACACAGCGACACAGGAAGAAAGTTAGTGATATTCCATGCTCCACAAGGGTAATCAACACCATTTTTCTCTGCCGCCTCACAAGCACAGGGCCACCACACACCTCTCAGCAAGGTTCATTGACATCAACTCTCATTATTACATGTACCATGTCCTATCAAAGGCTTTTACTCACATCATCCTCCCAAACTACTAACACTTCTTCCTTCTGCACTTCCTACTCTCTCACTAGGAACACCTCACTACTTCTCCTATTTCTTCAATACCACAAACTACTCTTCAATCTATTTCCATCATACTAACTCCCCTACTTTGTCTCATTATTGGAAATGTTGACCCAACCCCTGGACTGATGTCTCCACAGCACCACTACTGAGCTTCCTGTAATTCTTGGACTGGTTGCACTTCCACAACAGGATTGAACCTTGTCCAATCCAGGAATGGATTCCCAGAGCCTGGTGGAACCAAGAACCACACTGATTGCGGCCATTTGACCCCAAGAAGGATCTGTGGCTTTCATATTTGGTAATTTGCTTGAAGAACATATGGTCTGTGTTTGCCGGGTGAACTATTGGAACATGCTTTAGGTGAGTTATTCAGTAGCTCAGCACCATACAGCAAACATTTCACTGTTTAGTGCTCCCACATAAAAAGCTGCCCGCCTCTCCCCCTACATGAAAAATAACCGTCAAGTCTCAGAGGCTGCAGCCTCAAAATTACGTACAAAGTGTGTGAGCTCGAAGATACAAAATGCAGCCTGTGTCAGGCCCAGGCCACGGATCTGACCAAGGCTGCTAACTGTGTCCAGCTTGGCTGTGTCTGGTGGTGTGCCTTCTGCAATGGCCAGCAAGAACAGGCTTCATCTCCACTATCAGCACATTTGGATTCATGTGCAAGAAGTGGGCTTCAAGTTTTTCTTTCTGAATCATGTCCCGAGTGATGACGTTCCACCATTGCAGTGACAGGCGGTTCTTGGCTTGCAGTGTTGACAGTGAAGTGCAGCTGGGATTTCAAGATGGCATCAGCAGGGTGAGCGGCAATGCCGAGAACACCCACCTGTCATGTGATCCACGAGAAAAACACTAATGCATGCATAATTCATGAGGTGAAGAGCAGGAAATCACATGAATAAAGTCTCTGTCACTGGGCATCATCAACCCCAATCAACACAACATTAATTCACAGTTTTAAAATGCCAACCGTTAAGTTCTGCATATTTAGTATTCTGACTGAATGTGCACAGGCAAGCTTGTTACTAAATGTTACTAAACAAGACTCTAGGAACATTTGATCCACAAGTAAGTTTTTACATCCATTGTGAAACATCGATCAAGAATTGTGTACAATGGTTATGAAGAGAGAGCAGTTCAGTCCTTGGAAATTCAACCCTGAGGAGAGGACAGCTTTGGTGCTGTCAAATGACCTTGACTGCGTGCACAAGGGACAATCCAAATGAGATTCACAGTCAATCTCCATTACAGCCACACTCTGCTAAATAAGCACATTCAGTCTTTCAAAAAGTTGATCCTCAGTCCAGTCAAGGAAACATATCTTTAAGATTCTTCCTAGAATTTAAGTTTATACAACAGCAGCCTTTGAGAGTAGGGAACTTATGCAACTAATCTTTTCTAAAGATTTATATGTTTTTTCAGACATTTATAGAATCAACATTCATTTTTATAAATTCTAACATCATAGTAAGAACAATATTAATACCAGGGAAGTGTGGCTACAGTGCCAAAAAAATCTTTTGATCATGGAAAAATTTGAAAACTGCTGAAACCTGATTTTTATCCCCACCAAGGTAGCTTGGAAACTATTAAAAGTACAAATAAGATTTCAAAGAAAATTCCTTCATACATGCCATGAAAAGCAACAGAAAATTAACTGGTGACTGTTGTTAGTCTTATGCCTCTTTTTCGATTTAATCTTTTATTTAATTAGTACAGTAAATTAGCTCTAGCTGCAGTGTCAATGTTTGACATTTAAATTTGTATTTACACAGATGGACTTTGTGTGTGTGCTCTCAATGGGGGACACTATAAGGGAAGAATAATCCATAGGAGACTTGAAAGCCTACACAGTTTCACACTTTGAAATTCATTCCAAAGTCTAGCATATTAAGCTGCTGCAGTCTCCTGAACGTGGAGCAGACTTTAAAAACTCCGAGCCCCAGAGGAAAGGCATTTGATCATTTAACCGAATAATCGATTATCTGAATGAAATAGTGCCCGCCCATCAAGTTCTGATAATTGAGGTTCCCCTGTAGTAGGCTACAAACAGTTCAATTACCATTCAATCCTCTGGACTAGATAATGAAAAATAAATAGAAACCAAGATCCACAGTTAAAAAATATATGGTACGTAGGTACAAAGTGAGGGACGACATGTTGTTCAATTTGCATTATTGGCATGGAGAGAACTTGAAAGATGCTCATCAAATTCTCTTTCTGTTAACTTCGATTAAATTTGAAAAGTACAAATGAGAATAGAATCTTAGAATCCTAAAGCACAGGAGAAAGGAATTAAGTCTGTGTGCCTATGCTGGCACATTGAACGAAAGAGCTGCCGAAATTCATCCCAGACCTAATACTTTCTTCCTAAACCTGAAATTAAGTTCATTCAAATACATATCCAATTGCCTCTTGAAGCTTGCTCTGAAATCTGAGTCCTCCATCACTTCAACAAGTTCATTCCAAGCCTGAACAAGCCTCTGTGTGAAAATGTTTCTCCTCATTTCTTCTTTCGCTATTTTGCCAATAATTTTACAGCTATGACCTTTGGCGACTGACTTTTCAGAGGAAACAGATTTTCCTAGCTTGCTCTCTTAAAACACTTCCTTGAATACCTCTTCTTACTCATTAATGGGATGCGTTGTTAGCTAGGCCAGCATTCATTGCCCAGACTGTTAAGAGTCGACCATATTGCTGTGGGTCTAGAGTCACATGTAGACCAGACCAGGTAAGCAAAGCAGTTTCCTTCCCTAAAAGACATTGGTGAACCAGATGGTGTTTTTCCAACAACTGACAACAGTTTTATGATCATCATTGAAATTTTAGTTCCAGACGTTTTATTGAATTCAAATCTACCATTTGCCATGGCAAGAATTGAACCCAAGTCTCCAGAACATTAACTTGGCCTCTGGATTTGTAGTCTATCGATAACACCATCAAGCCATCGTCTCCCCCTGCTAAATCTCGACATCCTGGCCTCTCCAGTCTCTCCTCGTCAGTGAGGTCCCTTTTCTTAGGACCATCCTGGTGAACCTTTCTGCACCCTTTCCAAGGGCTTGGCATCTTTCCTAGAAATAGTGCCCAACTGTGTCCTTTTGGTTGTTCTCTAACTGCTCATTGTGTATCTTCCCTATTCTCCTTTGTCTTTGAAAAAGAACATCCTGTGGCTCAGAATGATTAGACAGTTGGTTGCTCTCATATACTTCCAATCATAAGCCTTACTGGGGATAGTAATCCATCTCCATTACTGCATTTTCATGCAATGCCATACCAGTGCAGAGATCTAGATTTGTTGCTGTACGTTTAAGGCTCACTAATTTAATAGTTCAGTCTATACTAAATGGGTCGCTGCCCACTTAGTACATTTGTCTTAAAATGGTTTGCCAGTGTATGCAGTCTATTATCAGATGTGACCCATTTTGGAGCACTGAATAAATTGAAAATAATGCTCATCACATTGGCGACATTCATGCTCATTGTTTTGCTACGTTGTTGAACAGTGTGAATTTTAGAGAAGTAATCCATCAAAAGGATGTAATCTCCCTGATGCAAAGTAGATAGTTTTGTTGTTGCTTTAAACTAAGGAGTGGATGAAACATCATGTGGTTGTCGAGATTCACTTCTACTGATGAGGTTGATGCATTTAACATGCCTCATGTGCATTTATAGATCATTGAACATCCTGATTTGTCCCTGGTAACTACACAGATTCACATACTAGGAGAAAGTAAGGACTGCAAATGCCGGAGATCAGAGTCGAGAGTGTAGTGCTGGAAAAGCATAGCAGGTCAGGCAAAGGAGCATGGGCTTATATCTGAAAAAGACTTAAAAGGGCTGATGCCTGAAATGTCGATTCTCCTGCTCCTCAGATGCTGCCTGATCTGCTGGGCTTTTCCAGCACTACAGATTCACATACCAGTCCTGTTATATATTCAAAGCTCATGTGCCCCTAGTATTACATGGATATGATATCTTGAGATAATCCTTCTGTTAATTGGAGTTTTTAATTTGCTCTTGAAATGACTTGTTGCGAGATATCAATTTCATCCCTGTAGGCCAAATGAACAAATCTTATCAGCTACTTTGTTAATATTGCCAGATCATCCATTCATAGTCTACAGCATCAACGTGTAGGTCCAGAGGAATATTTTGGTCTTTGTGTAGATTGGATAATCCACTCAGCATGAAAAACATAATCATCCCAGTTTTTGGCTTATATCTCACTTCAAAGTTATTGCAGTGCATTAGCTATTTGCGTAATTTCATGTCTAATGGCTAATAATTTGTTTCAACAGTGAATTTCTTGCCAAAACTGAGCGTGAATCCACATGATATCGAATACCAGAGCTAATATTTCACATTTTATACCACAACGGTTCACTTATGCAAATGACAGGGTTTTCAAGCCAAAGTTAACAAGTTTAGGGTTATGCAAAAGACAAGTGCATAGGTATTTTTGCAATGTACCTATTTCAAAAATCCTGACAAATTTGCTCGAAAGAATAGAAAATATCCTGGTGATCAACTTGCTACACATAAGGGACATCCTTCCTGAGTAAATTTCTCCATGGAAGTACCTTTTCTGCAAAATTAGGAAGAGATGGGGGGTCGGGGGGGGAGGAATTAAAAAGTACGAGGTAATAATTCAGATCCTCTCCAGTCTGCTGAGTCAGCATTTGTTTAATATCCTCAATCTTACTTGAATCGAGATAGACTCCATGCCTGGATTGTTTATCTGGCTGATGCAGACCTGATACCTTGTTCTGGTAAATACCAGTTCTTACTGTCACACTGCTTTTAGCAATAATGAAGGTGACGATCAGGCTTTATCTTTGTCTTACTCATATCACCAGCAGTACAAATATAACCTGGGATACATTCTAAATACTCTAATCCACATGCCATATTATGTTGCTTGCTGGATAAATGATTGGAAAAGATACTGTCCAAATTTACCATACTAAATGTTGTAAGCTCTGAGGTGCTTCTGCTAAACAGATAGACCATTATTAATTTGATTCTGCCAGCATCAGTCAACACATTTTAAGTGTCAGTTGAGGTGCCTTGGATCTAGGCATACGCTGACATTGCCAACTTTCTTTAAAACATATATGACAGAGACACACCAAACTGTGCGGTGGTCAACTTTCTGAATTATACCATTCCATTCCATTTCGTTCAGGTCCACTCAAAGCTTCTCCAGAGTGTGCACTTATTTAGATGATCAAGAAATGTGGTTGCATCACCCTTAAAAAGCAATACTGCATTCATCTTAAAAACTTCTCATTGCATCAAGATCATTTGGGTCCAGGCATTTGAAATTGTTGACTTATTTGGTTGGTTTGGTTGTGTCAAGTGTGATCTGTTTCGCCACTGCAATGTGGTTTCAAACTCATGAACTTTCACTATACAATGATCTGTTTATAATGGTACTCCTACCATTGCTGAAAAATTAAAATTGACCAAGGAGAAGATCTTGGAATTTAGTTTTTGTTTTGGCATTGTAGAGCAGTGCTGCTAATGCATTGAATTTGTGATCCGCTTTACACTATAATAATCCATCATCCCCATCTTTTGCAAACTTTACCAATGCAGCATCATTTGCTGATGTACATTTTTTTTTCAGGATGCATAGCTGTAATATGTTGGCACTAGGCCCAGTGTTGATTTTCGCTTATACTGTGAGTTGTCCTTTCTTTTCGGGACATATGTTGTAAGAAATAGCAGTGACTTTGTACTAACGACATGATGTGTAAAGCTAATAATTGGAAAGCTGTCATTTTCTGAAATTTACCTTTCCCTTGGTTGATGCTGAACCACATTGATGTGCTTGTGTTCATCATTATTTTTAACACTTGCCTTGTTGTCACTGTTGTGGGTTGCACCATTGTGTTGATCACCTGTTCTAGGGTCTTGCTGACATTTGCAACCAGACTTCCTGAACATATATACCCATCATTGTTTGGTGCCATATACTTTACAGCTATCAAGAAAAGCTGAACAGCTTTGGATAGCTGAGACTAACCACATCACTTACAGACTTCTTTTTTTAATTTTCACTTTGTTGATCATTGTCTGCACTTAAAGCATGTAAATGTTGTTGGCCTGGCTCTATTGCTTCCTACTTGTATCCATCCCCAAGTAATCCATGGTCCTTTGTCTTCCCAAATGATCTTTCCTAAAGGGCTTAATTGGTGGCGAGATGATAACTAACTCCAAGATCCTTTCTGACTGTTCTTCTTTTGAAAGGTCAACTCAAGTCCTTTGCTACAGCATCTTCCAGCAAACATGAAAGACAAGAGTCTCTTGAGTTTGCAGTTGGTATGACCTAAACCGGAGACTGTTTATCTAGAAGTTAACTCTTACTTTGAGCTGATCTTTGAGAACTTTCTAGAACTTTTCTGGATCTTTATGTTTGCCATGAAAAGGCCTGAAGTGTGAAGTCTGCGATGCCCCTTGCTGATTGCAAGCAACATATTTTGAAATATTCACGAGACTAACTAACAATCCATCTGCAAAACAGAACTGCATGCGTTGTTTGAATTGTAATAATTCAGTAAAGATATCAATGGATGGCCCATTCCATAAGTAGCTACTTACTTTCGATTTCTCTTCATGGTCTTTGAAATTTATTTTAGTACAGTGCAGGGTCATGTCTGTTTATATTTTGAAGGTTTTGCTTCGATCTCTTTTTTTAAATTCCTTTTCCAATTCCCATCATTTTCCCTGTTTGTGCTCCTTTAATAGGAGAGGTCCAGTTGTCCTGTCATTGGATTATTAATCCAGAGACCCAAGTAATGTTCTGGGGACCCAGTTTGAACCCAACCGGAAGATAATGGATTTTGAATTCAATAAACATTTAGAATTAATAGTCTAATGATGACCATGAAACCATAGTCAATAATTGGGAAAATCCATCTGCTTTTCTAATGCCCTTTAGGGAAAAACAGCTGTTGCATTTACCTGGTCTGGCCTACTAGTGACTCCATACCCACAGTAATCTGATTGATCCTTAACTGCCCTCTGAGCAGGTTAGGGATGGACAATAAATGCTGGCCTGCAACTTACATTCCAATCAAAAAGAAGTTAGCTCTGTGTTCTTGATAAGCAACATCCTTTCTGTATGCTACCTGTGCTCATAGAAACTGATATTGCTGAAAGGTGAGAAAACTGTCCGATTGTTCTGAATTCTCTGTTGCCCAAAGCTATTAGCTCTTTTCTCTTAGTTTTCCAAACATCTGCTTCTAAGGTATTGAGTATTTTCCTTTGGCCAGCACTCCTACCGTGATGTGAGTTTGCCTCATGCGGTAAGGCCTGTCATAAGAAACAAGGTGTAGATACTGTGGTATTGAAGAATCCAACAAACTTTTTTTTAACAACTAACTATTACACACAAGTATTACATTCATAGGTCACATTAGGAGACTGGGCCAGCATTAAGCCATTAATTTAAAACAGGGAAGCACTGAGAAAGTTTGAAGGTTTGTGATCACAACTATCCAATATAGGCAGTTGAGCATTTATCAGCAATTTTCAGAAAGTTTATTTAATTTGATAAAAAGCAGCAGCTTACATACAATGCACTATTCAATCAGGCACTATCTCTTTCTCTCTCTCTCTCTCTGTGCTGTGGCAATCACCTGCCTTTTTGGCCTATGACATGAGCAGTTACTCATGACATTAGGATGACTATTTTGCCCTCACCTACATCATCGGTGGATTAATTTACAATTCTAAGAACAAAAACCTTACTTTCCCAAATAATTTATTGATAATAAAGTATGTAAGGCACTTGATAAATTATTGATTTTAGTTCAATGGGGCATTGTCAGTTCAGTAATTCTACCTACCTTACCTTTCATTATCATATCTAGAGATCTGTTTATTCCATGATGCGAGTCACAGCTGTAATATTACTGCTACATAAAAAAATACTAAATATGAAATAGTATAAGAATTCAGTTTTAAAGATGACGTGATATCCAATAGCTGCATGCTTCTAGTAGCCTGTCATGCTTCAAATGACTGTGGGGAAAGGTGACAGATGAGCCTTTAAATCCACATGTCCCCCAAGTGACATGCCATGATATAGCACTGATACGACTGTGCTTCTCAAAGATAAACTGATATATTGACCAGGAAGCATGGCACAACATATAACTTAAGCAAATGACACATTGATAAAAATAATTAATTGTTTTGCGATGCTGTGAGCAAAGATATGTCTATTACCCTCTTTTGTACTGAAATTGCATCATACTGACAAATGATGCAATGTCTCAATCGATCAGGAAAAGCCTCTAAGATGTTGAGAAGCACTATATTCAGGTTTATGTTCCTCTGTCAGTTCTCAGACACTCAGAAATATCAACACTAAGAGTGAAGTGCATTAGGGGATCACTTACCTATGTAACTTTATGTCAATGAAAAAGATTATTTCCTTAGAACAGGAGAGATGTGAGAGTTGGATAGAAATATTTTAATGGGAGGGGGAAATGTATACTTTCAATTCTCCAAATATCAGAACAACAGAAGATCATTCAACCCCATGAAGTCTATTCAATGAGATGTTGGCTCATCTGTATCTTAGCTCCTTTCAGATGCCATGGATCTATATCCTTTTAGAGACTTGTCTACCAACACCATCTCAGCACTACCAGGCTTAAAATTATTGACTGATTGAGCACATTCTGCTTTTCATGGGAGGGAGCATCACACTTTTACTACTTTGGGGATGAATAAATGTTTCCTAAATTTGGAATTGAACAGCCATGCCTCTGCTTTGTCCTTGACTGTTCAATGACACAAAGAGTTTCATATACCTATACTATCAATTTCTTCCAAAACCTTAGAAACAGCAATCAGTTCATGGCTTATACTTCTATCTCTACTCATCATCTAACACTGGGAGTTGGCAGTATTCTAAGGAATCTGCTTTTGTGCTCTTTCTAATAGATAAAATGTGGTGCTGAGAACTGTACACTGTACTCCAGATGTGATCCAAACAGTTTTGTAAAGCTACAGCAAAACTACATCCCACTCATTCCCCAAGTCCCCCAATTATAAAGGATAACATTCCACTTTAATAAACTTTGTACATGCAACTTAGCTCCTTTCTCAAAGAGCTAACAGTTAATTATCAGTCACATTTTAAGCTGATTCTGTGTTTACATTTTGTCAAAATTGAAAACATTATAAATCTCAGCTGCTTGCCCCTCTCATTCTCCCAGCATCATCCAGATTATTCTCAACTCAATGGAGTGTTCTGTGATCTCAGTTCTAGTTAGTCAGCCCCATAATTTCCAATACAAGACTTATTTTGTCAACAGTACATTTTGTCTTAACGAACACATTAGCTGCTCAGACTTAAAAAGACCACACTCGGGAATTTAAAGGGAAAAGAATGTGCATTTTTTTAACATTGTTAAAGCAATATTGACCTCTTAAAAAGCATGCTTTTTGATTTATTAAGGTGGTTATAACTTGCAATAATAAATATATTAATTGCAAAGTGATCCGAAATTCTCAAACATTTCATTATATTCAGAGGTCCATGCTGTTGAACTTGTACCATGACACACCACAGAGACAATTACAAAATGACACCAGATTAATGAAAGCCACTAGTTAGGCATTTATTCTAAATGTTAATGAAAATAAAGGAGTTACCTCTGTGTGAATCCAGAACTGATACAACAGGTTAAATTGAAGATGTACTGCAAAAACGGAGGGAGGGATGAAGAGAGCCATTGGAAGATTAAAAATCTGGAAGAAAGTAATTATTGTATAAAGTCAAATAACTTCTTTTCAAGAAAAAACTCTAATGATATACACTGATACTTTTCAAACAGTTACAAGGTCACATCTGTGTTCATCCTTTTTGTTTTGGAAATTGGCAAGTCACCTAAAGTATTACTCACAGATTGAGAATATGGCTCAATCAAACTATGGCTATGGTGAATTAAGATGGCTCCATGTGATAGGGCAGCGAGATAACAAACTAGAGTTAGGTCCAAGGCTGTCCAAGATCAGAAAGCCTGGAGTGAAGGATAGGGAAGGAAAAAGGAAACTCAACCAGCTGGAAGATGCTATGGAAATAGTATAAGAAAACATTTTATTCTAGCTTTGCTGGGCTGGTTCAGAATTGGCAATGACATTTGCTCTGAAGGTAGTCTAGGGATAAATGGAATTTGTGAAGCTGATCCTTCAGTCCTTGAGATTTCATGTGAAAGTGGTCTAATCTCCACTTGCCCTGTTTGTGAGTAGTGAAGAAGGCAGAGTTAGATGTGGTCTTCACCTACAATCCTATTCTCTGTTCAGAAGTGATGCAGGTGAGGGAGTTTTTGGACCTTCTGCAAATCATTTCTTTCCTCAATTGTCATCTCAGAAGGATAGGGTGTGAATAGAGATAGGCCTATCCTTTTCCAGGCTCTGACTCTCTGCTCAATTGGGGTAGGATAAGGACATATTGACTCATCCAGTGCTCCAATATATTCCTTGTAAAAAGCTAGAGAGAATGGTAGGACATTGTTTTGGGGTTAGAAGAGAACATGCTGGCTTCAGCCTTTAAAGTGACAGCAATATTATAGTGCCTTTTCCTGTATCAACTTGCCTACATTTATGAAGGGCAGGTGCGTAATTAATCAATTCTACAACCTGCTTCATGCAATGAATTAATCAAATAGAAAATCCAGAATCTCAGAGTAGAATCATCCAGCAGAAGAGAGGAAAGGAGTGTATTTTCTATCTAGGTAACAAGAGACTTATTGTCTATGGTGGTACAAAACACTGATCAAAAAATGGATTTGAAGCCAATGTGAATCACTTCTCAAGTTACAACCCAACTCAGAATAGAGTGAATCTGCCTGCTCTATTGTCTATCAGGCCTGAATTTTCACAGAAACCAAAGAACTCTATCCCTTGGCCAAATGACAATGAACCTCAATTCTGGAAGTCCTGCCACTGAACCCATCATCCATTGTTTTTGTCAGGGTGGGATGCGACTGCATAGTATGAATGCAGGATACTTGTGGTACACCAAGGATGCAGCACATTTAAAAGTGCAAGCACCTTCAAACAGAAGCAAATGTGGTTACCCAGGTTTCTGAAATATGACTTTGCTTTTATTCTGAAATATGACTCATGGGCCTTAGCCATTTGGAGGAAAGAATTCTCCAGAGACAGATTACCCCTTTTGGAAGGATTGGATTTCCCTTTGGACAAAGTCAGGTACCCTTTGGGAGGTCAGGTAGTCCACTTGAAGAGGTTCTACCTCTTTTGGTGTGTTAAGAGTAGACTTGGATGCTTACAATTTTATAGACACTTTGCTTAATTGCATCTGAAATCTATCAGTACCATTGTGAGAGCTTGTTCATTCATAGTTTGATTGACTGCTTAATGAGACTTTTACGGGATTAGCTGTGATTGATGTGGGGCTTTGAATATAAATGCTTGTTTTTATACATGATTAAGTACTTAAGGGAAAATTTGGTTTTATTAGGGATTAAATATTGGAAGGAATTTAAGTGAATTGCATGGGCCCTTATTAATGAAAGTATCTTTGCTTACAACTATGAAGTCTGTAATCAATGTTTCAATCTTTATTTTGTTTAATCTCAGCAATGGCTCCTGAGGTCTGCCCATTGTAGATGCTATTTGAGTTTACATGAGAATGTAAAGCCAAAAGGAGGTTATTGGCCTGAGTTAGGACTTAGTTGACACAGGGAAATAAAAAGGTGAAGGATTAAGTAGAGGATTATACATTTAATTCTATGGAAGATATGAGGGGCCACGGGAATGAGTAGAGAGCAACAGGTTAACAAGAAGAGTATGATAATCACCAAGGGGTGGTTGGGTAGCCTGATGAGCTAGCATAGATGAGGCAAGTATCAGGGAGATAGGGTGACAGCTAAAGGGCTGTTTTTTGTTCTACCACTTTTGTTGAAACTGGCGCAAAGTCCCAGAGCACTGAGATCAGCCTATTAAAATAGCATCCCCCAAACTGGTAATCAGCTGCTTCCATGGCGACCTCTGAACTCCTTCTATTGGCAGCGTGCCTGACTCCAACACTTTCCCAGCTCCTGTCATCCACGTCCTCCTCTCTTGGAACATAATTTGAACTGTTTGGCACTTTCTTCTGAGTCTGATTTAGGAAATTTCCAACTTCTGCATAAACAATGCGGGAGTGGAAAACTAGCCCTTACTCTGCTTAGTTCCAGTCATTAATTGAGGTGTGATGCCAGTTGATGCTACATTGATAATGGGAATACCCTTCTGAGAAGCACAATGCTGCCGCTCCAGATGTGTATGCTGCAACAAACATTTTTTAAATTGCTGAAGGTTCCCTTCACCGTTCAGTTGCTTGGAACTATGGAGTCAAAGTTCCACTGAAGGCTTGGATAATTCTCTGGTGTAACAACCAAATGTTTTCCAAAAATAAGGACAAAATCAGAGAAAAGGCTATGAACTTTTGTTGTGAAGGCAAATTCCATGTCAACTGGACCTATTTGCAGGAATTCTTAGGCTTCCACTCAATATCTAATCAATTCATCCTATACAGGCCTCCAGAGTTGAGCTTGGTCCTAGTAAGGTCCCAAAGAAGTTTCCACAACTGCTTTGGTCACTGACAATTTATCTCTGACAGTTTACTGATGAACAGAAGACTTGAAAAAAACAACTAAGCTAATTCCCCCGCACAAACCTTTCGGGCCTTTAATCTGTATGTTACAGTTGCACTGATCCCACAATCTTAATATTACTGAAGTTCCCCAAAAATAAAGGAATCCCAGCTTTTGAATTTAGACAGAATCCAGGTCTCCACATTTGCAAACTTCAGCCAGTGGAAACAGGAGATTCTTAGCTTCCACGTGTCTATCTCTGAGCACCAAGGATTAGATAACCGCGGTCTAAAGATTGGAAAACAATGGCTCAATACCTCCTCAAAAATTCACCATGAATAGATATAAGCCTGTCAAACACAACCCATTTTTATTGGATTACAATAATCCAACAAATTTGGAATTAACCATATTCTCAAAGCTAACTGTATTTGTTTTATTAAATCACAGTGCATAAAATAAAATGGGATGGAAAGGATCAGATATTCAAGTCTATTGTTTGATTGTTAACACTTGGATTTAAGTTACAATTTCGGACCAATTATTAAATTAACATTTAAAAACAATTTAAATAAATTAATAAGTCTAACAATGACTTATAAGGGCACATAAGTAAGCTGTCTGTGAAGAATTTGACAAATTTGAAATGTAGTCAACTTTATTTTAAATGTGGTGTCTTTAATTTTCTCTTATTATGTCAGGACTAATTACCATACTAAGCAACTGATAACAGCATCAAATTGTCATATATATGTCTAATGCAATTAGATTCAAATTCTAGCTCACTACATCTGTCTCAGAAATATTCATCAACTCCAACCATAGGAAAGAAAGGCATTCACTAACCACCCAGTGATTTTCCACTGACCATATGAGCTGACTGTATAGCCTCCCAAATGGCCAATTTTTGGTAGGTTGCTGTAAGACCTGCAAAGTAGAATATGTGGTCAGCTCACCCACCTTAATTCCCTATAGCATGAAGATTAGATAGGGTGCCCACAGGGCCATCTACCTATAGTCTCGTTGAAACCTTTAACTGCCAAATGAAGAGGCAATTAAGGGCCTCAATCTAAACCTTTGCTAAAAATACACTGGATAGTAGCAGTGTCTATGGAGGGACAAACAGAGTTAATGTTTTAAGCTCACTATGACTTTTTATTTACTGAAGAAGCAAAATCCCATGAAAAGAGCAACTTTGAATAATCTGTCTGGAGAAGGTTAAAAAGAATGCTCTCTGTTGCCTGACATGGATGAAGTATAAGCCAGTCTGATAGGATGTGAAATCCCTTCTACAGTTCAGGGCACAGTCAGCCCCTGCATCACAAAATGGTTTTGAACAAAGTCAGTTTGCTTCCCCAAAGAAATGGCAGGGATAAATGCTCAATTTTACAGTTAATTTAGGCATGGCATTGACAGATGGCTTGCAACAAGTTTCCTGCCACCCATTATAGTCATTTAATAGTGAATGGGGTAAGGACAAACTAACAAGGTAAGGAATTGCAATAAGAAATATTTTTTTAAAAGGACTTTTATTAAACAAAGGAGGTTTTGTTGGGGAGGTTTTAAGTCTGTTTTCTATAAAATCTAAAAAGAAATGCATGGCAGAGTGTTATTCCTGCAGGTAAGCTCTTCCCTCTCCAAAATAATGTTTTGACACAATATAGTTAGATAAAAGAGAAAATGGGAGCTTCAATGACCAAACGAAAATGAAGCCGCATTGTGTAACATGAAATACAACAAAAATCTGATAACAAACATCAGTTTAAAATAATTACATAAATGGATCAACTGTATGTAATACTTATAGCATATCCCAAGCACTATGAGATTGCATTTCAGAAGGGTTCACGTGACCTTGGCAGACAACATTCTGAAAAATCTGGAGCTGCTCCATCACAGGATTAAGAAATCCTTGATCCTTTCCAATTGACAGATCAAACCACCGGTTTCAGCAGTTAGTGGGGACAGTACACTTTGCTTCCAAATATTTCTAGTGTAATATTTCACAAATAACTTACCCAGGAAAAATACTTTTGTAATACAGACTGCCGGAGGGCTGTAGATAGATTGTAGTCTTCAGAGCTGTGATGAACTTGGTGTGCTGCCCACAACATATTCACTTCTGCAACATAATGCAAAACAAGAAATTTCATAGAAGTGCACGATGTAGAACAAGGCATTGGCTATGTAATTTAGCTCCTCAGCATTGACTCATCAGTGCTGTCAGTGTATTTTACCTTCAGTATGGTGTTGGCTTTGCAAATTTCACTTTTAGTGCTACATGCCATTTTGCTGAGTGCATTCACGCACATAGTAAGCCTCAATTGGAAGCATGCAGAGTAGACAGATTGTATAACTTACTTGTAACCAGTACTACCATTTTGGAGCCAACAGTCTAGCTATAGATTCACACGGCCAGCCCATCAAGTCTATATCACCAAAAATATATTATTAACGCTAGTCCCACGTTCCCACACTAAGCCCATAGCGTTAAATGTTATGGTGCATCAATTGCTCTCTCAAGTAATTTTTAAAGGTTGTGAAGTTTACCACCTCATCGACCTTCCCAACTCTCCTCTAATCCTCCTGCTTTTCACTTTAAAAAATATGCCCACTTGTTACTGACTCTTAAATTAAGGGGAATAATTGCTTTCTATTCATCGTATCCATGCACCTCATAATCTTATACAACTCTATCAGGTCTCCCCTCAACATCTCTGCTCCAAAGAAAACAACCCGAGCTTATCCAGCCTCTCCTCAAAGCTGAAATGCTCCATCCCTGGCAATATCCTGATGAGTCTCCTTTGCACTCCTTCCAGTTTAATCACATCCTTCCTAAGTGGGTGACTAGAACTGCACACAGTGCTTCAGCTGTGACCTGACCAAAGTTCTGCACAGCTCAAACATGGCCTCCCTGCTCTTATGATCTAGTCTAAGACTGATAAAGTCAAGCATCCCGTGAACCTTCCTAACTACCCTATCCTGATGAAGGGCTCCAGCCAGAAACATCGAATCTCCTGTTCCTCAGATGCTGCCTGACCAGCTGTGCTTTTCCATCAATACACCCTCGATTCTCATCTCCAGCATCTGCAGACCTCACTTTCTCCTAACTACCCTATTAACCTGTCCTGCCACGTTCAGGGATCTGCAAACAAGCATCCCAAGATCCACCCGTTTCTCTGAGCTTCCTAGTGTCTTGCCATTCTTCAGGTAGTTCCTTGTCTTGTTCCTTCTTCCAAAATACATGATCTCACATTTATCAGGGTTAAATTCCTTCTGCCAGTGATCTGCCCATCTCTGATGTATTCGCAAATGTACTTAGCATCACTTCCACATTCTCATCGACAATATTTATGAATATCACATGCAGTAAGGGACCCAGCACTGATCCCGTTGGTAAACTGGGGTCTAAGCACACACACAGCCTTTTACCACCACCCTCTGTCTCCTATCACTAAGCCAATTTTGGATCCATTTTGCCAGGTTGTCATGGATCCCGTGAGCTTTCATGTTCTTTCTCATGTGTGATTTTGTCAAAGGCTTTGCTGAATTCCATAAAAACTACATCAACTGCATTATTCTCATCCAAACACTTGGTCACTTTCTTGAAAGTTCCACCAGATTTAGATTAGATTAGATTAGATTACTTACAGTGTGGAAACAGGCCCTTCGGCCCAACAAGTCCACACCGCCCCGCCGAAGCGTAACCCACCCATACCCCTACATCTACATCTACCCCTTACCTAACACTACGGGCAATTTAGCATGGCCAATTCACCTGACCTGCACATCTTTGGACTGTGGGAGGAAACCGGAGCACCCGGAGGAAACCCACGCAGACACGGGGAGAATGTGCAAACTCCACACAGTCAGTCGCCTGAGGCGGGAATTTGTGAGGTATAACCTACTTTTGATAAAGCCATGCTGAATATCCCTGATCAAACTTTGCCTTTCTAAATGGAGATTGATTGTCACCTTCACTACTTTCTCCAATAGTTACCCTTTCACTGATGTCAGACTCACTGGCTGAAGTTCCCTGGCCTGTGTCTACCATCCTTCATGTAAAGTAGAACCACATTAAATGTCCTCCAGTCCTCTGACACCTCCCCTGCGGCCAGACATGATTTAAAAACCCTTTTGAGTCTCCTACAGCAGTCTCATTCAGACCTCGGGTTTTGTCTATTTTTAAATTCACAAAAACCTCCAATACCCCATCGTTTATTTCAATTTGCTTGAGAGCTTTGCAGTGCATCTTCTCAAATTCTGTACTTGCACTGTCCTTCTTCTGAGTGAAGACAGATGTGAAGTATTTGTTTACCACTTTACTAACGTCCTCTGGCCTCATACACAGTTTGTCCCTTTGATCCATAATAGGGCCTACTCTTTCCCTGGTTATTATCTTCCCCTCGATACACTTGGAGACAATTTTAGAATTCTCCCTAACATTGCCCGCCAGCATTTTAACATGTCCCCTTTTGCCCTCATTAGTTTCATGAGCTCAGCCCTGCACTTCCTATACTCTTTTAGGTGCTCTGTTGTTTTGCTCCCTCTCTGCATGTTATACATCTCTCTTTTACTTTTTATTCAGTCCTGAATGTTCCGAGACATTTGCGATTTTTGAGAAAATTTGTAGCTCAGGTTGATCATAAGTATGTAAGTTAGCTCGCTGAGCTTGAAAGTTTGTTTGCAGATGTTTCGTCACCATATTTGGTAACATCATCTGGTGAAATGCTGGTGGCATGTCCCACCTCTCTATTTATAGGTCTTGGTTTCAAAAGGTGGGTGATGTCATTTCCAGTTCTTTTTTCGAAGGGAGGTAGATAGGATCTAATCAATGTCTTTATTGATGGAGTTCTGGTTAGACTGCCATGCCTCTAAGAATTCTCATGTGTGTCTTTGCTTCGTCTATCCGAGGATGTGTGTGTTGTCCCAGTCAAAGTGGTGTCCTTCTTTGTCTGTATGTTTAGAAACTAGTGAGAGTGGGTCATGTCTTTTGATGGCCACTAGGCATTCATGTATCCTGGGGCAGGTTTCCTGCTAGTTTGTCCAATGTAGTGTTTTTTACAGTTCTTGCATGGTATCTTGTAGATAATGTTAGTTTTGATGGTAGTATCAAATTAATTCTTTAGGTTCATTAATCATTGTTGAAGTGTATTGGTAGGTTTGTGGGCTACCATGATGCCAAGGGGTCTGAGTAGTCTGGAAGTCATTTTCTGTCTTTGATGGAAGGTAATGTGGCTATAGTTTTTGATTGCATTGTGTCTGCATGTTTGGGTTTGTTTCTGACGAATCGGCAGATTGTGTTTATTGGATACCCATTTTTCTTGAAAACATTGTATAGATATTTTTCTTCTGATTTTTATAGTTCTTGGGTGCTGCAATTCAATGTAGCTCCTTGAAACAATGTTGTGATGCAGCTCCATTTGTGGGTGTTGGAATGATTGCTTCTGAAGTTAGGTATTTGGTCTGTGTTTGCTATTTTTCTGTAGACGCTGTTTTGAAGCTGTACGTTAACTGTATGTTCAACTGTCGCATCTAGGAATGGGAGTCTATTGTCATTCTCCACCTCTTTTGTGAACTTTATACCTGTCATGATATTGTTGATGGTGTTGTATGCTTCCTCTCATTTATTCTGATTTGTGATGACAAAGGTGTCACCTACGTAGCAGACCCAATGTTTGGGTTGGATAAGTGGGAGTGCAGCTTGTTCAAGTCTCTGCATTATTGCTTCATCATTTATTCCTGACATTGGTGATCCCATAAGTGTTCCATTAACTTGTTTGTAGCTTTTGTTATTGAATGTGAAGTGGGTGGTGAGGCACAGGTCTACTAGTTTGAGGATGTTGTCTTTGCTGATGAAGTTGGTACTGTCTGGTATTTGTGGTCCTGGTTTTCCTAGTAGTGATGGCAGTGTTTCTATGGTCAGGTTGATGTTAATTGATGTGAAAAGGGCTGTTCCTAGACATCCATGGTTCTCTAGGTTTGTCATTCTACATTTCACCCTAAAGGGAACATGGTTGGGCCTGTTCCTGCTATCCAACTACCCTCTCTATATGTTTTCTAAACTCTATTTAAAAGGAGTTTCACAGCTGTTAGCACTTGGTCAGAACTCCACTGCAGATACTGCTACATCAGAACCTATGTCGCCAAATTTTAGCTGACAGCCTCACTGGGGTTCGTGACCATTTTGGGAAGCCTTGCGTTAAAAGGATCGTGCTCAGGACCACTCACAACTCCTTAGATTTTGAGGTTTTAGTTGTTAGAATTTTGAAACCTACGTTTGGTGAGGTGGTCAACCACACTAATATCACTGGACTAATAATCCAGAGGCCCAGGCTAATGTTCTGGAGACATGGCTATAAATCCCATCATTCAAATTGTGAAATTTGAATCCATTAAAATCAAGAATTGCAAAGCCAGTCTAGTGGAGACCATCGAACCATTGTCGTACAAACCCATCTGATTCACACATCTCCTTTAGGAAAGGAAATTACTATTTTTACCTGGTCTGCGCTACTTATGACTCCAGACCCATAGCAATATGCTGGACTCTTAACTATCCTCTGAAATGGCCTAGCAATCTGCCTAGTTGTGGACAATTATGGATGTACAATAAATACTGTCTTCACCCATATCTGTGCTAGAGTTAAGAAAAAAAAATCATGCAGCAAAGCTTGGACAATATTCAGGCTTAGGCTGATAAGTGCTAATATTTCTGCTGCACAGGTGCCAGGAAATAACCATCTCCTGCAAGAGAAAACCACCTTTACTTCACATTCAATGCTATTGCCATCGCTAGGTACCTCAGTGTAAAATTCCTTGGGTCCAGAAAGTTAACTGGACCAGGCATATGTACTTTTCTGTCTCCATTAATATTGTGGTTGCAAGATCAGGTCAGATGCCAAGAAGTTGGCAACAAGTAACTCACTCTTAATCTTCCCAAAGACTGTCCACCATCTAAAAGATCAAGTTAGGACTGCAATAGAATATGCTGCAGGTGTCTTGTGCAGTTTGCTTGACTTGTACTATTCTATAGGAGAGTTAGTAACTGAATGGGTTAACATGACAGGGTAAGCACTGAATATCAGACTGCAAAGGATTATTCCTGCGTGGAGCTAATCTGCTCTGTGCCCTAAAGGTTCAGTACCAGCTCCAGTTCCACGTAGAGTATTAAGTTTGATGTTGCTAAACAGCAATGGAGACTTACTCTTAAACCTAGCCTAAAGTCATACTTAGCTATAATGTAACTGAAATAGATTCTATGTAAACTACATACTCTACTCAACAGACTGAACCTCTCACACCAAATAGTTTGCAAAGACATTCTTCTCCACTTGATATCAGTTACACAGACTAATGGTGGCATTAAATCTATCCAAAGCATCTCACACGGTACTGGTAAACATGACTATATATCCCAGACACCAATCCATCACTTTAAAAATTCCCTCCACTACCTGTGCTCAGTAATGGTAGTATGCACCCTTTACAAAAAGTAAGGCACGGTGGCTCAGTGGTTAGCACTGCTGCCTCACAGCACCAGGATCCCAGGTTCGATTCTGGTGCTGTAAGGAATTCCTCTGTCTGTGAGGAATTCCTCTGTCTGTGAGGAATTTGCACGTTCTCCCCAAGTCTGCGTGGGCTTCCTTCCACAGTCCAAAGACCTGCAGGTCAGGTGAATTGGCCGTGCTAAATTTCCCATAGTGTTTGGTGCATTGGTTAGAGTGAAATGGGTCTGGGTGGGTTACTCTTCAGAGGGTCTGGTTGGGCCGAAGGGCCTGTTCCAACACTGTAGGGAATCTAATACAGCACTCACTAGGGTTATTTCGATAGCACCTTCCAGACTTGAGACCTGCACCAACCAGAAGAGCAAGGGCACTGGACACATGGAAACACCCATAAGTCTGCCTCATACACTATCCTACTTTGAATCACATCAACAGTCCTGCACTACTGCTGGATAAACATGCTGGAACTCCCTCCCGTTGAGCACTGTAAGGACACAGAGTCAAAAGGTGTGGTGCTAGAAAAGCACAGCAGGTCAGAAAGCATCCCAGGAACAGGACAGTCGATGTTTCGGACAGAAGCCCCTCATCAGGAATGAAGCTGTGCTTTTCCAGCACCACACGTTCCCACTGTGATTTCTCCAGCATCTTCAGTCTTCACTTTCTCCCAGTCACTGTAACAGCACTACAGCCCATGGACTGCAGTAGTTTGGGGAAGTGGCACATCATCTTTTCAAGGGCAACCGGAGATAGGCAGTAAATACTGGTCTTGTCAACAACATCCATATTCTATCGATGAAAATGAAAATGCTTTCTGGTTAGTTATGGATTGATTTTTCCTGGTTGTAGGTCCAGTGTAGGAATGTTTGGATGTTTAAAGATGTTGATATCTCCAGGGAGTGGCGGGAACATGCTTAGAAATTTGATTTGCACCTCATGGATTATGCTCATTCCACTTCCTCAGAGCCCTGGATGCACTCGTCAAATTTCCCCTGGAACACAACATGATGTAGAGAATGAAATGAGGTCACACAGAACATGGCCCTCTGCTGGAAGGGAGTTGGGTGGAGACAATAGGCTCTCAGCAAGAGAATATATCCACCCAAGATGCTCAGGAAAAAAATTCTCTGACCTCAGCTTCAGCAAGAGGTGTGAAAGGAGTCCTGACTGAAATGTACCATTTGCTCCAACCTCAGAGCAAGGTGAGGCCAGCATTGCCAGTGGCTGTAAAGCTGAATCTGACCATGAACTTTTTATATGTCTGGTTTGTCCTGGTGGCTTGAATGCAGCTGGCACAATTTAGCAAAGCAATAAAATGCAAATAAAACACTGCGACCCATTCCAAGGCAATGGAATTCAAAAGCAGAGCAATTATGTTAAACTCATGCAGAACGTTAGTTAGGACACACTTGAATGTTCTGTTGAGTTCTCATCTGGTTACAAAAAAAAAGGAGGCTCTGGAGAAGGTGAAAACCATGATCAGGAAAGACTGAACTGGCTGGGGTTCTTTATTTTAGACTATCTCCAGCACCCAAAGTGACTTGCTTCAGGACTATAAAATCCTGAAGTGAAAAGTGGCTATTTCAACTGAGGAAGTGTCTACAACTAACAATCACAAAACTAAACAGTCGTGATTAAATAAGGATTAAGCAGAGAGGTGGGAACATGGGAATCACAACCAATGGAATGGCTGTCAAAAGTAGTTACATAGCGCTGAGTTCTCCAAATTTGTGTTCAAGTGTTTTGTCAAGTGAGATTCCTGGCCAATGCCTGGTCCACTGTGATTTACAGAGACATTTCTCTCTCAATCTCCTGTTCTTCAGCTCATTCATTATACATCTGGGAATCATGTGGCAGGAGAGGCAGAATTGTTTTTCTCTACCAAGACCTGGAGGCATTGGCCACACTGGCTCAAGAGTTGAAGTGGTGTCAGAGTTGGGCTCTGGTGATGTGGCGAGATTGGTGGCTTGCTGATGCCAACTTGCATAGATGAAGGGTGGAGGAAGAGCGTACAGAGACTTTACGGTCAAGACTGAATTTGATGAAGGAGGAGAAAGCGAGGACTGCAGATAATAGAGATCAGAGTCAAAACGTGTAGTGCTGAAAAAGCACAGCCAGTTTGGCAGCATCTGAGGAGCAGGAGAGTCAACATTCCAAGCATAAGCTCTTAATCATGAATTGGGGGGGTGGGGGGGGGTGGGGAGGGTTGGAAGCAAGGGGGCTGAGAGATAAATGGGAGGGGTGTGAAGATGGGAGGCGTGTGGAGCTGGGAGGAAGGTAGCTGCGAAGGTGATAAGCAGATGAAGGTGGGGGGGTGATGGTGATAGGTCGGAGTGGACGATGGAGTAGATAGGTGGGAAGGAAGATGGACAGGAAGGACAGTTCAAGAGGGCGGTGTGGAGTTGGAGGACATGCAGTCCTTGGCGGAGTGGGAGGGGGAGTGGAAGTGTTCAGCCACAGGGTGGTGGTGTTGTTTAGTGCATGTGTCCCAATGATGTTCTCTGAAACTTTCTGCAAATTGGTATCCTTTCTCCCCAATGTAGAGGAGACCACATCAAGAGCTCCTGTGTCTGGATGTGCAAGAAAGTCTGTGCTGGATGTGCAAGGATCCTTTGGGGCCTTGGATGCAGGTGAGGGAGGGAGGAGTGGGTGCAGGTTTTACACCTCCTGCAGTGGCAACGGAGGTGCTGGGAGTGGAGAATGGGTTGTTTGGGGGTGTAAACCTAATGAGGGAATCGCAAAGGGAATGGTCCCTGCGGAACGCAGATAGGGAGGGGGAGGGAAATATATCTCAGGTGGTGGGGTCTGTTTGCAAGTGGCTGAAATAGTGGATGATGATGCATTCTACCCGGAGGTTGGTGGGATGGAAGGTGAGGACCAGGGGAGGGGTTCTGTCCTTGTTGTGGTTGGAGGGGTGGGGTTCAAGGGCAGAGGTGCAGAAAGTGGAGGACATGTGCTGGAGGGCATTGTTGACCATGTGGGAGGGGAAATTGGGATCTGTGAAGTCGGAGGCCATCTGGGATGTTCGAGAGTAGAACTATCCATTTTCCTTCCCAACTATCCGCTCCATCCCATGCTCCAACCTATCACCATCGCCACACCCCCCACCTTCATCCACCTATCGCCTTTCTATCTACCATACTCCCAGCCCCACCCCACTCCCATTCGTCTCTCAGACTACTTGCACCTCTCCCCCCCACCATGCCCCGCCACATTCCTGATGACGGGCTTATGCTCGAAATGTCGACTCTCCTGCTCCTCGACTGCTACCTGACCGGCTGTGCTTTTCCAGCACGACACTTTTTGAACTGGATGAAGGTCAGGACAAGCAGATGGTAAGCTGCATTCACTTGGTATCTGCTCTGATCTTCCTGTTAAAACTTGGAACCACCTGATTTAATGGGAAGGACAGAAAATCTGGAACTAGCGCAGAAATGAGGTGAGTTTAGGCTGTTAATGAGATGCTTATACACGGAAATTAGGTAATCACTGCTTAATAATGAGATTCTGAAGTTGCTGTTTAAAATTTAAATCAGGAAATAGTTCCTCAATACCTCAATTCCATTTTCTTTGTTCCTGTCATATCTTACTAACTTCTTGGCATTGTCCGTGCCATCTCAAGAATGGAAGGCTCTGACTATGGTGTCTGCAGCACCCAAAAGGTCAGTTATGACTCATAGGTAACTTCTTGCACCCTTCGTCATCTAACGCCCTCAACATATCCTGTGATTTCATTCCCTTGAATTTATTTACATGGCTTCCTTTAAATGCATCAATGCTGGTACTCTGATATAGCGTCAGCACAGTTAAGGTGAGCTGGATTCGTATTTCCCCTTAAGAGAAGCTGATAGCTATGCTTTTGGTTCACAGGGGGCTAAGTGCAATGCTTTGGCAGAGTAAAGTTCATTGTGGAGCTGAAAACACAACAATGGTTACAGCATGAAAATGCCTGTGTGCATGATGAAGAAAATGAAGCTTCCTGTCTGGGAGGGAGCAGCAGGTGGAGATGCAATGATCTGTGTGGAGAAGAGCCTGCCCAGATGGCCAAGGAGTGAAAAAGGAATGTTAACTTACTTAAGAACATAAGAAATAGGGACATGTGGAAGCCATTCAACTCCTGAAGCCTGCCAAATCATTATGTAAGATCATGGCTAACCTGCCCCACGCCTCAAATCTTTCTTTCTGCCAGTTCCTCAATACATGAAAAAATTCTGTCTACTTTCTATGTAAATACCTGAAGTCATCTAACTTCTACATCTCATGGGTAGAAAATTTCAGATAGTCACATCTCTCAGAGAAAAATCCTTTACAACTTCATTTTAAATGAGTGTCCCTGAGTACTCTAGTTTGGGATTCCCCCAATGGTGGAAGCATCATCTCAATATCTATCCTGCCAAAGTCCCTCAGAATTAACAAGATCATCCCTTGTTCTTCTGAATTCTAATGAATAAAAGCCTAACATGTTTACTGCTCAAGTCTAGTGAATATTATTTTGAACTACCTCTAATGCCAGTATATCCTTTCCTAAATACCGGTACCATTGTACGCAGTATTCCAGGACTGGGGTCACCAACACACTGTTCAGTTCAAACAAGAATTCCTTGTTTTTAAACTCCAACTCTATAGCAACAAAGGCCAGCATTTCAATTACCTTCTTAATTATGTGCTGCACTTAAATGCTAACTTTTTCATGTTTCATACACAAGAACACACATAACCCTTCATGCTACACATTTTTTAGAATCTTTCATCACTTAAATAATTGTCTGCCTTTTGTTTCTTCCTAGCAAAGTGCATGACTTCAAACTTTGTAAAGGGAGGCAGTCACATGTCTTAGGATAGGTTGTTCTGATATGGTTGGTGATCAGGAACAAAAGGATGTGATTGCAAGTGAGGTAGGTCAGGGGGACCAGAGGAAAGGAGTGCAGGATTGTCAGCCTCTGGTCCAACATTTGACCAACAAGTTTGTGGTTCTCTCAGTTTGTTTGAATGAGTGAGGGGGCAGTGAGGTGGATGAGTGAAATGACCGTGGTTGTGTAGTACAGAAAGCTATCAAAGTGCATGAACCAAAAGGAATGTAGTGGTAGTAGGGGATTGTATAGTCGGGGGGATTTACAATGTTGTCTGCTGCAGAGAACAAGCGTCCAGATGACTTTATTATCTGCCCTGCACCAAACTTCAGGATATCTGCTCAGGGCTGGAGAAAACCTTGCAGTCTGAAGAGCAGGCTCTGATTGTTTCGCTTCATGCAGACACTACTGACAAAGTTTGAACTAAGAAAGAAGTTTGTGTAATCAGTATGAGGAGCTGTGCGCCAAATCAAGAAGCAGAATTTCAAAGGTAATAATCTTTGGATTATTAGCTAAACCACATCTGAATTGGCATCGGGTAAACATGGCTAGAGAGATGATTATGTGGTTGAAAGACTGGTGTGAGAGAATTAAGTTCTAGTTTGTGGGACACCAGCACCATTACTGGATAAAGTGGGATCTGTACCTCTGACACGGTCTCTGACTGAACTTTACTGAGACCATTGCTGTTGCAAACTATGTAACTAGGATGGGTTTAAACGAAATAGCGAGACAACAACCCAAGGTTAGGATGATTGTGATGAATCAAAAATTCAGCATTAGGAATTAATGTCAGGAAGGGACAGAGAATACAGACCTATCAGCAAATTAACAAATAAGACAAACTAATAAGAGGACAAAACTTAAGGCACAGCATTTGAAAGAAAATGTATGAAATTCATGTTGAAATTGAGATGAATAAGTATGACCAAGTGGCCATTACTGAGATGTGGCTGCAGGATGACCTAAATTGGGACCTGAAGACAGGAAGGTAGGAATCAATGAAGGAGTGGCTCTGTGAATTAACAATGATATTAGCACAAGAAGGAGAGATTACCTAAATTCACGAAACCAGGATACAGAAGCAGTTAAGGTTGAGATGAAGAATGACCAATGCAAGAAGTCACTTGTGAGAATGAATACAGACCCCTAACAGTAACCACATTATAGAAAGGGTATCAAGGAAGAAATTATGGGAGCTTATCAAAAGGGTACAGTGATTATCATGGTGGATTTTAACCTACATGTAGATGGGAAAAATCACAAATGAGAAAATGTAGTCTAGATGAGTCATTCATTGAAAGTTCTCGCAGTAATATCTTAGACCAGCATGTTAAGGCACCAGACAGCAGGCTGTACTAGACCTGGTTTTAACCAATAAGACAAGATTAATTACTGATCTTACCGTTTAAGCACCCCTGAGAAGCAGCAACCATTATATGATTGAATTGTGCAGACAGTTTGAGAGAGAGAAATGTGGGACAAATATTTTAAATTCCAACAAAGACACTTTGAGGGCACAAAAGCAAGTCTAGTGAAAGTGAGCTAGTACTTTAGGTTGAGGGATAGGTCCAGAGAGACACAGTAGCAAACATTTAAGACAATATACCAGAAAGTGCAAAACAGCTACATAACAAAAAGTAAGAAAAACCTGAAGGGACGTACCCATCACCTGGTTCACTAAAAAGGTAAAGGCAGTATCAAAATCAGAGAAAAAAAATTATAATTGTGCAAAGATAAGTGGCAGGTCAGAAGACTGGACAGAATATAAAAACAAAAATAGTATAAAAAAGAAAATAGTCCTAAGGCCACCACCATTTTACAATTATAAATGATTTGGAGTGTCCTAGTGAAATTTGAGTGTTCTAGAGCACGAATCACAGAAGTATGCAGGCACAGCAAGAAATTAGGAAAGTTAATAGAATGTTATGCTTTATTGCAAGGCAAACTGAGTGCAAGAGGGAGGTTATTCTTCTGTTATTCAGAGCATTGGTGGGACTGCATCTGGAATATTGTGTACAGTACTGGTCACTATACTTACCACAGCATATTAATGTAGTAGAAGCAGTTCAGCGAATACTCACCAGACTAATATTTGGAAAGAGTCAATTGCCTAATGAGGGAAGGTTAGACAGGCAATGTTCTGGAATTTAGAGTGTCAAAAGTGACTTAATTGAAATATATAAGATCCTGAGCAGACTTGACCTGGTGGATGTGGAAAGGATATTTCCATTTGATGGGGAATCGAGAACTAGGGATTACAGTTTAAAATAAAAAGGTCACCCATTTAAAACAGAGATGAGGAATAAACATCTGTCAGAGGTTTGTGTTTTTTTGAAACTCCCCTTACCAAAAGTCGGTGGATGCAGCATCTTTACATATTTCTAAGGCAGAAGTGGATTAATTGTTGATTATCAAGAGGATGAAAAATTATCGGGGAAAATACGGGAATGCAGAGGTGAGGTTAATTCCAGATTAGTCGCGATCTGATTGAATTATGGAGCAGTCTTGAAGGACTGGGAAGTTTTCTCTTGGTCCTTGTTCATATGTTCATACTTTAAGTTCCATTTGCAAAGTTTTGTCTACCCTTATTGGAGTTCCTGGCAGCTTGAAGTGAGTGAGGAAAATGGGAAATTTCAATCATCATATAATCAGACAAATAAAGAGCAGTGGGTGGCAATTTGGCCCCTTTAACCTGTTCTACGACTCATTAAGATCATATGTGATCTGACTGAGATTTAAAATCTGCATTTCCACCTTGGTTAATGGCATCAGCTCTGGAGAGGTCCACAATGCATAAACCTGTCACATAAGCAATTAGTGACTGACAATATCTTTAGGATTTGCATGCTACCAGTGAACCATTATATTGTGAAGTGGTGATCAGTTTCAGAGAAGTAATGATGGCAAACACTGAGTCAATGGTCAACTGCACAAGCAGACATTTCCCTGCATCATTACAAAATCTAGATTGATTTTCAAGCTTAGAAAATATTTGTAAATCCACACTAAATCTAATCAAACAGTTAAAAAATACTAATTGCCAATTCCATTGCAGCATAGTTGACACTGTATTGACGAGGATTGAAGTGAGCCAAAATTCAAATTTAGTTGCAGCATTTGAGTACAAAAATATATTTCCGATCATGACTGCAAAAAGACTAATCACAGGTATTTATCTTCTTAACTTTCCGTATTTAACAATAAAGTAAACAGTCAGCATTCTGCCAAAATCTAACTCAAGTGAACAGCAAGAATCATCAACTTCTCTTAGCTTTTTATGACCACATACAACTTACAAGCCCCTGAATAGGTTTCACAATTAATTATGATTCTAATTATATTGACATTGCCAAAGGTCCTATTGCACTGTGACTCAAATCAGAGACACCTCCAACATAGATTAGGATCATATTAATAAAGAAATTAGATTTACAACACAATTACATTAACAAACTTTCTTCTTACACCGAACAATAAATTTCTTTGCACCATTGTTTTTTTGAAAACAATTTTAAAATATATTTCTGTTTTCCATTCTTGATGTTTTACATTAATTGTCGCTGAGAGGGGACCAGACTTCGCTCATGAACAAAGGGTGGTGGCATAGTGGCAATGTCACTGGATGAGAGATCCATAGACATAGACTCGTGTTCGAGGATATGGGCTTGAAGTGCACATTGTCAGATGGTGAAATTTGATTCAAATAAAAATATGGAATTAGAATTTGCCAGAGGTCAACCATAAAAAAAATTGCAATTTGTACTACATTGTAACAAAAACCCATTTGGTTGATTAGAGTGACGGAAGATGTTTTCAACAGGGCTCTCCAGTAACACTTGCCTATTTAATAACCTGCTTACTAACATTCTGCCAGGCCACTGTGCTCCTGACTTCGTTACAAACATGGATAAATGAGCTGAAGTCCAGAGATAAGGTGAGAGTGATTGCCCTTGACATCAAGGCCACATTTGACTGAATATGGCATCAGGAGCTCTAGCAAAACTGGAATCATTGGGAATCAAAGTAAACTCTCCACTGGTCTGAGTTATACCATGCACAAAGGAAAATGGTTGTGGTTGCTGGATTTCAGTCATCTCATTTCAGGGCATCTCTGCAAGAGTTCCTCAGGATACTGCCCTTGGCCCAACCATCTTCAGCTGCTTCATCATGACTTTCCCTCCATCATAAGGTCAGAAGTGGAGGCATTTGCTGAAGATTGCACAATATTCAGCACCATTCACCACTGCTAAGATACTGAAGCTGTCCATGTTCAAACGCAACAAGATCTGAACAAAATCCGAGATTGGGCTGACAAGTGGCAAGTAAAGTCATACCACACAAATGCCAGGCAACGGCCACTTCCATCAAGACAGAATCTTACCATATCCCCTTGACATGCAAGGGTATCACCAATACCAACATCCTGGGGATTACCACTGACCAGAAATTAACTCGACTAATCACATGAAACAAGTTGCTGGAGATACACAGCATGTCCAGCAACATCTTTGGAGAGAAAAGAGTCAATGCTTTGAGTCCAGTGACCCTTCCTCAGAAAAGATGGTATTTCTGTGGATGATGGGTCTCATGGGGTGCGGGGTGTGGGGGGGGGGTGGGGGGGAACAGGGGGCACTTAGCGGGGGGTGGTGCAGTGGATAGAAGTACAGTGATTACACCAGTAGCTTCATGCCTATCAATCTTGCAACAAGTAATTCACTTCCAAACCGATGACCAGTAACATTTAGAAGGACAAGGGCAGCAGATAAATGGGAACACCATCACTAGCAAGTTCCCCTCCGAGCCAGTCTCCATCCTGACTTAGAAATTATCACTGCTCCTTCAGAGCTGCTGGCTCAAAATCCATCACTTCTTCCCTAATGGCATTGTGGGTGTCCAGCACCAAATAGATTGCAGTTGTTCAAGAAGACAGGCCACCAGCACCTTCTCAAGGGCAATGAAAGCTGATCCAGCTAGTGATACCCATATCCCATGAGTGAATAAAAGAAGATTGGTTCACTAATTCCCTCTAGGGAAGGAAATCTGCAGTTACCTGGTCTCTAAGACCCATAACAATAAGGTTTACTCGCAACTGTCCTTACAAATGGCTTAGGAAGCCACTTAGTTGTTTCAAATAGTTAAAAAGTTTATAGAAAGAAATTAAACTGGATCAAACATGTGCCACTGACCTAGGCAGTGAAATTGATAATGGCAAACCTGACCATACAAAATCCTCCTTATAAACTTTGGGACTTTGTGACAAAATTGGGAAAGCTTTTCCATAGACTAGTCAAGCAACCGTCTGACAAAGTCAAACTCATGGAATCATATCTTGCAGACAATGTCAAAGACATTGGATACATCTCTTGACTCATTGAGTTGACTGAGTCATAAAAATATAGCTGCGAAACTGTGTCTTTCTGTATGGAGAAACAAACAAGAGAGAAACACCGACTTGGCCTTGGCCTCACCATCACAGAAGCATCTGTCAACTGATAGTAGGAATCAGAGTGACCATCGCACACACTCACTGTGGAGACAAAGTCCTACCTTCACATTGAGAATGCTCCTTCCCAATCATATTTTGTACCGCTATCATTGTGGGAAATGGGTCAGACTCAAAGACGAGCATCCATGAGGCTCTATGGTCTAATCATGATTGAGGGCCTCGGCAGCTGAAGGAACAGTTGCTAACAGTAGAGCAATGAAAATCAGGCACAGGCAGGAGACCAGTATTTGTGGAATGGGCAGGGCTGGAGGAACCTACCGAGATAGGATGGGAAGAGAACATGGAGCATTTCAAAACAAGGATGTGAACTTTAAAAGCGAGGCTTTGTTAACATTTCAGTCACAATACCTCTGGAAACGTGACTTGATTTGAGGTAGAAAATAGGCAACAAGAGCTTGGATAAAGTCAGATTTACAGAACTTGCATGATGGAAGACAGCCAGTAAAGCACCAAACAAGTCAAGTCTGGGGACAAACAAGACATGGAGTTGCAATAGAAGATCACATGCACAGGAGTTTGGAGATGTAAATAAAAGATATTGGAATGAATGTAGGATTGGAAACTCAAGCTATGCTGAAATAATATTCTGAGGTTGGAATCAATGGAAAAGGAACAAAGTTCACTGTAGGACTGCTTTCATCTTCCTGATATCTAATTGGAAGAAATTTCTGTTTAACCATTACTGGGTTTGGAACAAACAGTATAAGAAGTCAGAAACAGTGAACACCTCAAGTGACGCAGTAAAATATTGAATTGTCATTAGCATACACATGAAAACAGATTCAAGACTGTGGTGCTGGAAAAGCACAGCAGGATAGGAAGCATCCAAGGAGCAGGAGAATCAATGTTTCGGGCATAAGCCCTTCAAAAGGAATGAGGCTTATGGGCAGAGGGCTGAGTAATAAATGGGAGGGGGTGGGGTTGGAGGAAGGTAGCTGAGAAAGCGATAGGTGGATGAAGGTGAGGGAGAAGGTGATAGGTCAGAGGGGTCAGTGATGGACAGGTCCAAAGGGGACAGCTGAGTTGGAGGATTGGGACTGAGATAATGTTAGGGGAAGGGAAATGAGGAAGCTATTGAAATACACATTTATCCTGTGTGATTTCAGGGTTCCAAGGTGGAATATGAGGCGTTCCTCCTCCAGGCATTGGTTGGTAACAGTTTGGTGGTGGAGGAGGGCCAGGACCTGCATGTCCTTGATGGAGTGGGAGGGGGAGTTGAACTGTTCAGCCATGGGGCAGTGGGGTTGGTTGGTGCGGGTGACCCAGAGATGTTCTCTGACACAATCGTCAAGAAGGCATCCTGTCTCCCCGATATACAGGAGACCACACCCGGTGCAATGGATGCAGTAGATGACATTGGTAGAGGATTAGTGGTGCTGGAAGAGCACAGCAGTTCAGGCAGCATCCAACAAGCAGCAAAATCAACGTTTCGGGCAAAAGCCCTTCATCAGGAATAAAGGCAGTGAGCCTGAAGCATGGAGAGATAAGCTAGAGGAGGGTGGGGGTGGGGAGAGAGTAACATAGAGTACAATGGGTGAGTGGGGGAGGAGATGAAGGTGATAGGTCAAGGAGGAGAGGGTGGAGTGGATAGGTGGAAAAGAAGATAGGCAGGTCGGACAAGTCAAGGAGACAGTAACTGAGCTGGAAGTTTGAAACTAGGATGAGGTGGGGGAAGGGGAAATGAGGAAGCTGTTGAAGTCCACATTGATGCCCTGGGGCTGAAGTGTTCCGAGGCGGAAGATGAGGCGTTCTTCCTCCAGGCGTCTGGTGGTGAGGGAGCGGCGGTGAAGGAGGCCCAGGACCTCCATGTACTCGGCAGAGTGGGAGGGGGAGTTGAAATGTTGGGCCACGGGGCGGTTTGGTTGATTGGTGCGGGTGTCTCGGAGATGTTCCCTAAAGCGCTCTGCTAGGAGGCGCCCAGTCTCCCCAATGTAGAGGAGACCACATCGGGAACAACGGATACAATAAATGATATTGGTGGATGTGCAGGTGAAACTTTGATGGATGTGGAAGGCTCCTTTAGGGCCTTGGATAGAGGTGAGGGAGGAGGTGTGGGCACAGGTTTTACAGTTCCTGCGGTGGCAGGGGAAAGTGCCAGAATGGGAGGGTGGGTCGTAGGGGGGTGTGGACCTGACCAGGTAGTCACGGAGGGAACGGTCTTTGCGGAAGGCGGAAAGGGGTGGGGAGGGAAATATATCCCTGGTGGTGGGGTCTTTTTGGAGGTGGCGGAAATGTCGGTGGATGATTTGGTTGATGCGAAGGTTTGTAGGGTGGAAGGTGAGCACCAGGGGCGTTCTGTCCTTGTTACGGTTGGAGGGGTGGGGTCTGAGGGCGGAGGTGCGGGATGTGGACGAGATGCGTTGGAGGGCATCTTTAACCACGTGGGAAGGGAAATTGCGGTCTCTAAAGAAGGAGGCCATCTGGTGTGTTCTATGGTGGAACTGGTCCTCCTGGGAGCAGATACGGCGGAGGCGGAGAAATTGGGAATACGGGATGGCATTTTTGCAAGAGATAGGGTGGGAAGAGGTGTAATCCAGGTAGCTGTGGGAGTCGGTGGGTTTGTAAAAAATGTCAGTGTCGAGTCGGTCGTCACTAATGGAGATGGAGAGGTCCAGGAAGGGGAGCGAGGTGTCAGAGATAGTCCAGGTAAATTTAAGGTCAGGGTGGAATGTGTTGGTGAAGTTGATGAATTACTCAACCTCCTCGCGGGAGCACGAGGTGGCGCCAATGCAGTCATCAATGTAGCGGAGGAAGAGGTGGGGAGTGGTGCCGGTGTAATTACGGAAGATCAACTGTTCTACATAGCCAACAAAGAGACAGGCATAGCTGGGGCCCATACGTGTGCCCATGGCTACGCCTTTGGTCTGGAAGAAGTGGGAGGATTCAAAGGAGAAATTGTTAAGGGTGAGGACCAGTTCGGCCAAACGAATGAGAGTGTCAGTGGAAGGGTACTGTTGGGGACGTCTGGAGAGGAAAAAACGGAGGGCTTGGAGGCCCTGGTCATGGCGAATGGAGGTGTAGAGGGATTGGATATCCATGGTGAAGATAAGGCGTTGGGAGCCAGGGAAACGGAAGTCTTGGAGGAGGTGGAGGGCGTGGGTGGTGTCTCGAACGTATGTGGGGAGTTCCTGGACTAGGGGGGATAGGACAGTGTCAAGGTAGGTAGAGATGAGTTCAGTGGGGCAGGAGCATGCTGAGACAATGGGTCGGCCAGGGTGGTCAGGCTTGTGGATCTTGGGAAGGAGGTAAAACCGGGCAGTGCCGGGTTCCCGGACTATGAGGTTGGAAGCTGTGGGTGGGAGATCTCCTGAGGTGATGAGGTTCTGTATGGTCTGGGAGATGATGGTTTGGTGATAGGGGGTGGGGTCATGGTCGAGGGAGCAGTAGGAAGAGGTGTCCTCGAGCTGGCGTTTGGCTTCACCGGTATAGAGGTCAGTGCGCCAGACTACCACTGCGCCCCCTTTATCCGCTGGCTTGACGGTGAGGTTGGGATTGGAGCAGAGGGATTGGAGGGCTGCGCGTTGAGGGTGAGAGGTTGGAGTGGGGGAGGGGGGACGACAGGTTGAGGCGGTTAATGTCCCGGCGGCAGTTGGAAATGAAGAGGTCGAGGGCAGGTAATAGGCCAGCGCGGGGTGTCCAGGTGGATGCAGTGTGTTGGAGGTGGGCGAAGGGGTCCTCGGAAGGTGGGCGGGAGTCCTGATTGTGAAAGTAAGCTCGGAGGCGGAGGCAACGGAAGAATTGTTCGATGTCACGTCGTGTATTAAATTCATTGATGCGTGGACGGAGGGGGATGAAGGTGAGTCCTTTGCTGAGGACTGATCGTTCGTCCTCAGTGAGTGGGAGGTCTCAGTTACTGTCTCCTTGACTTGTCCGACCTGCCTATCTTCTTTTCCACCTATCCACTCCACCCTCTCCTCCCTGACCTATCACCTTCATCTCCTCCCCCACTCACCCATTGTACTCTATGCTACTCACTCCCCACCCCCACCCTCCTCTAGCTTATCTCTCCATGCTTCAGGCTCACTACCTTTATTCCTGATGAAGGGCTTTTGCCCGAAACGTTGATTTCGCTGCTCGTTGGATGCTGCCTGAACTGCTGTACTCTTCCAGCACCACTAATCCAGTATTTGATTTTCAGCATCTGCAGTCATTGTTTTTACCGACATTGGTAGAGGTACAGGTGAATTTCTGACGGATGTGTAAGGATCTCTTGGTGCCTTGGACTGAGGTGAGGGGAGTGCAAGTTTTGCACTTCATACGGTGGCAGGGAAAGGTGCCAGGAGTGGGGTATGGGCTGGTGGGGGTGGGTGGGTGTGGACCTGATGAGGAAGTTGCGGAGGGAACGGTCTTTTTGGAATGCTGATAAGGGGTGGGGAGGGAAATATATCTCTGGTGGTGGGTTCCGTTTGGAGATGGCAGCAGTGGTGGAGTATGATGCGTTGTATGCAGAGGTTGGTGGGGTAGAAGTTGAGGACCAGAGGGGTTCTGTCCTTGTTGCATTAGGAGGGGTGGGGTTCAAGGGTGGGGGTGCGTGAAGTGGAGGAGGTATGCTGGAGGGCATCATCAACCACATGGGAAGTTGCGATCATGAGAAGGTTCAGGCCACAGACTGTGTGTTTTCAATGATGAGGCAGGATAGAAACAGCAGGGGCCCAGCGATAAATTATTCAAGGATTCCAGAACTAAAAGTGTAGGAGCATTGGGTGTAGAATAAAATCATCAGTTTTTACTGAAGATTAGTGAAATTAATCAAATGTTTGCATCATCTGTATTCCCCTGCATCATCTTTGTGTTTGCAGTCTGAATTGTGATCATAGTCTCAAAAGTACACTACAGCAGAACAATTCGAATCAACACATGAAGTAGATTGGAATTCTAGATAGCATAGGAGTAGGATTTGTATCAGAAAATATCCACTTAGCAAATTTCTATTTCGTCAATGCCATTCTAAAGATGTACTTTACAAAATAGGGTAGAGACAAGGCTGTTCGGAAAATTAACTTATCAAGCAGATTGCACTTGCCTGCCATCTAGTGATAGGTTTCATCATTGAAAAGACTTGAGAGAGTGAGTGGCCTGTTTAATTTTTTCATTCATTTAGCACTTGGCACTTGTCAAAGAGTTCTAAGACAGACAGGAAATGATTTTTTTTAACATTAAAATGAGAAGATTTGAATTTTAAAAATTGTTCTGGACCAGAACCGAGAGATTACAGAAAGTTGAAAATGAACAGAGCACTGTAACAGTTTGGGAAGAGGAGTTGAAGTGGAATTCTTACAAATTTAAGGAAACTTGCAACTTACCAGGTTGAATTACTTGGAGAAAATAAATGTGAAAACATAAGAATCTAGTCTGAAAGCATTTCATGATTTGAATACTGACAATATTAAACTGTTGGAATAATTGATGCACATCGAAATGAATAAAAGCAGCAGACTGCTTTCCCAAATAAAACTGGCAAAGCAGTTATTGTATACTAAGAGAAGATTTCCTTTGTGTGTGATGTGTAATGGAATCATAAACTTGTTTACAAAGAACATGTCGTGATTTGCTCTGTACAGTACCCAAAGGCATTCTTCCCTAAATCATTCCAAAGTAGACAGGGTTAGTGAATACTAAAAGATGCTCAGTAATGTTTTCTTGCTGAACAATGAACAGAATGTAAGTCATTATTGAAATTGAAGTAGTGAAACTATGCTCCTAGAATAAAAAGAAAATAGGGGTTATAATGTTCCCATTATTATGCCAAAGCATGTCCCTGGCAAATATTACTTTACCATGGGAGGGCCAGATCATAGAACCATGTTTATTATGACAGCTCATGGCTGCTTTTGCCAACAGTTTATCTTCCTATCTGTCTCTGGTCACTCACTCGGAATAAAAATAGCTTAAAATATCTCACAATGAAGACAGCATTACATTAAATACATGTTAAACTCTGAACAGTCAATAATTGTTCAGTAATGATTTGATGCGAAACTCCCACCAAAGAACTTCATAGAGACTTTGGCACTGCACGGATGCCAGGGGTTATGATGCACAACAACTTCAGAATTCAGCTGAAAGATCCTTTTTCCAGTAACTCATCGAGTCAGACAGCACAGAAGAGAGAAACATTGGATTTATCATTGGATTTGTGCCACCTTATCTACACTAATCCCAATTTCTGGCACTTGACCCATAAAATGTCATAATATTCAAGGTTAAGTGCTCAACAGTGTACTTTTTAAAGGTCATAAGATTTCCCACCTCCACTACCCTCCCAAATAGTGCATTCCCATCAACATCTGCATCAATAAACCATGTCAAATTGCCTCTAAGCCTCCTGTCCTTCACCTTAAAATGATGCTCCCTTGATTTTTCCCTTGTTTGTTTTTAATTTGCAGTCAGTACTGTATACTGGTTGCTATCCTGATGCATCATCACAGGGTTATCGTCTGGATGTGAACTTTCAAACTCACTATGCATGACTGACATGTTGTGCATTCTCTTTAGCTGGCTTTCACTTTAACATTGACCTATGGATGTTTTGACATGATAAGATCTGGACTTACTGCACAATTCAGATGCTTCCTTAGGGTTGTATGACTCTGACATTTTGTCATCCTGAGGTAGTTGCACACCTGAAAGTTGATCATGCTCTATCATCGTCCTCCTGTGTTTGTTGAAAAGAGTGTCTTAATCTCAGGGAATTTGGGTACTTGGTAGCTCGATAGGATTGTTCTCACTTTCCTTCTGAGCATGATCTCTCCTGGCATTGGTAAGCCCATCCATAGATGGTGCTCTCAGGTGTAACATGACATCAAAGTCTAGGTTTGTTACTCTACCTTAAGGCAAGTGATTTAATGGTGAAAAAATATTTGATCTGGCTTAATCTTTCATGGTTCACATCCCATTTAGTGCACATGACTCTTAAAGGCATCTGACCAAATACTGTATGCCATTGTCAGAAATAATTTCTTCAGATTGAAAACTGAATACGGCAGAGAGTCCATAATGGACAGATCTTAAATGTTCATTACCTGCCTGCCAATTGGAAATTTGAAGAAATATTTGGTGACAAATATTGATGCTAAATAGATCAATGTCAACTTAGACCAAGGACCCTGACAGAACCTAATGAACAGTAAAGCTTGTCTATGACTGGAGATTCTGCCTCAAACATTCTCATAAACCTTTCGATGTCACTACTGTTGCCATGGTCAAAAGTCTGTATCATTTGTTAGTTCATATCTACTCTATACCCATGTCTCCTTGATGGAGTGTCAAAATGCCCTGGCCGAGAGCTTCAGACTCAAGTATTTGCTTTCCTTACCTAAAGGCACCACAATGATTTCTGTAAGGCCTAAAACATCTGAAAGAGTAATGTTAAGAGCTTGTGAATTCATTCAGTATTCAAACAACGGTAGGGTAGAAAGTATTTCGAAACTGGCTGGTGTGTGTTCAGGCTTCTGTACCTTCACCCCGATTGTAGAAGTTGTAGAAAGCATTGCCAGAATGGGATGGATCTTTAAGAATACTGGCAGCCTTTCCTTAAAAGCGGGCCTGGTAGATGGATTCTATAGATGGGAGGTTGGCCTTTGTGATTGTCCAGGCCGAGTTCACCCCTCTCTGTAACCATCGCCGATCTTGAATGGTACAGGTGCCATTCCATGTCGTGATACATCCAGACAGTATATCTTTAATCTTGATGTCCATGACATTTACTTGCAGATTGGCAGAACATTTGCATCCCTTTTCAGGTTTGGGAATCTGTTCAGCACATCTAAGGTGCGGGGATTGTGACAGATATCTCAGCCATATCCCTGTTATAGTCGAGATGGTGCACTTGTCAATGGTTTACATCAAAGCATTTCCAGGGATGACCTACATTTGAGCATACTAAACTAACATGAGATCTGAAAGATTAGTTACATTTGATGTTCACCTTAGGTACATTAAGATATCATATTTGCTGTTCACCCTAGGTAATTTAGTTAAAGATGATCTTATATCAGTGGCTTATGATCAGTTTCAACAGTGAACTGTCTATCAAACAGAATTGCATGGAAAGTTGTAATTTCAAATGCCAAAGAAAGTGTTTCACACTCTACATTGGAGTAATTCAGTTGTGCCTGAGGTAGGCTTTTGGATCTGAATGCAATCGGTTTGCAAGCAATGAATGTTCCGTGCTGTGGAAGAATGACTTCCAGGATTTTTTTCTCCATTGGGTGTGTTTTCTATTGACGCAATTTTCTATTGACAATTTTTATTTAAGAGACTCAAACATGATCCGATGCCTTGTATATCGTACATCTTTCTTTAGGTGTTTCTCAGTGATGATGCTTTGTCGGAAAACTCAAGAGAAAATTGCCCAATGAAAATTGCAGGTGCTCAGCACAACCTGAGCAAAGAAATTGCTGGCTGATAGTCACGTACTGTCCCACCTTGGTTGATGAATCAGTGCTCCTCCCTATTGAACAATGTTTGAAGAAAAACTTGTGGTTGAAAAGAGCACAGAATATACTATGAATGGGAGCTTTTAATGTCCACCACAACACCATTACTGATCAAATAGGTCTTGGGCAGGTGAAGGACAAATCCAAGAAGAAAAACTCATTCAGTCCCATCCTCAACTTGCTGTCTGCCAGATGACAGTATTGCTAATACTGACCACCACACAGTCTTTGTGGAGACAAAATCTATCTTCATATTGAGTATAACTTCCATCATGTGGTATGGCACGATCACCATACTAAATGGAACAGACTTCAAACACATTTCGCATCTGCGTGGGGGGGGCTGTAGGCCATCAACAGTGGGAGAATGGCAATCAACACAATCTGGAAGCATATACCCTGGTAGATCCCTTACTCTACCATTACAATCAAGCCAGTCTATCAATCCTGGTTTAATGAAAACTGCAGAAGGCATATCAGGATCAACACCAGGCATAGCTAAAAATGAGTTGCCATCCGAGCTAAAGATACAAATCAGGATTATTTGCATGACATACAGCATAACCAACAGGTGATAGAGTTAAGCAATTCCGCAACCAGTAGATAGTCTAAGCTCTACCATCCTGCCACATCCAGTCAGCAATGGTGGTACACCATTAAACAATTGTCCACAAACATCCTCACCGATAATAATTGGTTAACCCAGTGCATCTGTGCAAAAGCCAAGACTGAAGCCTTTGCCACAATCCTAATCTAGAAGTACTAAGCCCTATCTTCAACCAGAGGTCACCAGCATAACACATACCAGTCTTCAGCCAATTCAATTCACTCCACACATCAAGCAACACCTGAAACTACTGCATACCACAAAGCACCAACAATTTTCCTGAAGACTTCTGCTCCAGAACTTGCTCTTGCCAAGCTGTTCTAGCATAGCTACAACATTGGCACCTGACTAGCAAAGTGAAAAATTGCACACATATATCCTGTGTACAAAGAGCAGGAAAATCCAACCCGGCCAATCAAGTGATCAAAGGTGTTATCAACAATCATCCAGCAGTATTTGCAAAGGAATAACATGCTCATTGAGAGATCCACCAGACCCTCTCAATTCCTGACCTCTTTACAGCTTTTTTCCAAAGATGGGCACAAAGCTAAGTTTCGCTAGTGAGGTGAGAATGATTTCTTTGATATGAAGTTTGCATTTAAATGAATTTACATCACAAAGTATTAAGCAATGACTATCTCCAACTAGATAGAATATAACTATAAGAGTTGGCAGGTCATGTTACAGTTGTAAAATGTGTTGCTGGAAAAGCGCAGCAGGTCAGGCAGCATCAAAGGAGCAGGAGAACCGACGTTTCAGGCATAAGCCCTTCTTCAGGAATGAGGAGGGTGTGCCAAGCAGGCTAAGATAAAAGGTAGGGAGGAGGGACTTGGGGGAGAGGCATTGGGAATACGATAGGTGGAAGGAGGTTAAGGTGAGGGTGATAGGCCGGAGTGGGGTGGGGGCGGAGAGGTCAAGAAGAAGATTGCAGGTTAGGAAGGTGGTTCTGAGTTCGAGGGTTTGACTGAGACAAGGTGGGGGGAGGGGAAATGAGGAAACTGGAGAAATCTGAGTTCATCCCTTGTGGTTGGAGGATTCCTAGGCGGAAGATGAGGCGCTCTTCCTCCAACCGTTGTGTTGCTATGGTCTGGCGATAGAGGAGTCCAAGGACCTTCATGTCCTTGGTGGAGTGGGAGGGGGAGTTGAAGTATTGAGCCATGGGGTGGTTGGGTTGGTTGGTCCGGGTGTCCCAGAGGTGTTCTCTGAAATGTTCCGCAAGTAGGCGGCCTGTCTCCCCAATATAGAGGAGGCCACATCGGGTGCAGCAGATGCAGTAAATGATGTGTGTGGAGGTGCAGGTGAATTTGTGGTGGATATGGAAGTATCCCTTGGGGCCTTGGAGGGAAGTAAGGGGCGAGGTGTGGGCGCAAGTTTTGCATTTCTTGCGGTTGCAGGGGAAGGTGCCGGGAGTGGAGGTTGGGTTTGTGGGGGGTGTGGACCTCACGAGGGAGTCACAGAGGGAGTGGTATTTTCGGAACGCTAATAGGGGAGGGGAGGGAAGGGAAATATATCCCTGGTGGTGGGGTCCGTTTGGAGGTGGCGGAAATGACGGCGGATGATACGCTGTACATGGAGGTTGGTGGGGTGGTAGGTGAGGACCAGTGGAGTTCTGTCCTGGTGACGGTTAGAGGGGCAGGGCTCAAGGGCGGAGGAGCAGGAAGTGGAAGAGATGCGGTGGAGGGCATCATCAACCACGTCTGGGGGGAAATTGCAGTCCTTGAAGAAGGAGGCCATCTGGGTTGTACGGTTTTGGAACTGGTCCTCCTGGGAGCAGATGCGGCGGAGACGAAGGAATTGGGAATATGGGATGGCGTTTTACAGGGGGCAGGATGGGAGGAGGTGTAGTCTAGGTCGCTGTGGGAGTCGGTCGGTTTATAATAAATGTCCGTGTTGATTCGGTCGCCAGAGATAGAAATAGAAAGGTCTAGGAAGGGGAGGGAGGAGTCTGAGACGGTCCAGGTGAATTTGAGGTCGGGATGGAAGCTGTTGGTAAAGTGGATAAACAGTTCAACCTCCTCATGGGAGCATGAGGCAGTGCCGATACAGTCACCGATGTAGCGGAGGAAAAGGTGGGGGGTGGTGCCAGTGCAGCTGCGGAAGATGGACTGTTCCACATATCCTACGAAGAGGCAGGCATAGCTGGGGCCCATTCGGGTGCCCATGGCTACTCTTTTGGTTTGGAGGAAGAGGGAGGATTGGAAAGAAAAGTTGTTCAGGGTAAGGACCACTTCAGTAAGTCGAAGGAGGGTGTCGGTGGAAGGGTACTGGTTGGTACGGCGGGAAAGGAAGAGGTGGAGGGCTTTGAGTCCTTCGTGATGGGGGATGGAGGTGTACAGGGACTGGATGTCCATGGTGAAGATAAGGCGTTGGGGACCGGGGAAGCGAAAATCATGGAGGAGGTGGAGGGCGTGGGTGGTGTCCCGAACATAGGTGTTGTCAGATAACTGTGAACGTCTTCCACTTGCTTGTTAAATATTATAGGATCAAGCTACATCTTTAGGACTAGATATTATGCCTAGGTGGTCCCAGTTTTCTGTTGTCCTCACCCCTTGCGCCTTGCATGAAACTTGAAATGTAGGTTAGCTTTGTGGTGAGTGTGATAGATCAGAGTAATTCAAAGCTTGCTTGCTTATTATGACTTGGTTATTAACTGCAAATAGTGCTAGATGCTGTTGCCCAGCTATAATATCTCTGTATACTTTCCCATCTACTAGCACTGAATCAATATTTTGACCATTTTTTTTCCCAAGAGGTCATTTTGGCTCTGATAGGTGTTTATGCAATTACCATCTGCATTATCCTGTTTAATAGTTCAGTCTCTGAAAAATTGCATTCGTTGCTCTTGTTTTGGTGTCTGCTGAGAACTTGCTTGATTTCTGTGGCAGTTGCCTTTTGGATAGCAATTCTAACCAACAAAATCTAAAACTGGCTCTTATGTGCAGCTGACCTTCAATCACTTTCCATATCCTGTGGGATCTTCCCAGCTCTATTCAGGTAAACTGAAGATATTGATTATTTTAACCCTTCATTTCCATCACCACCAGAACTTTCATCACTTGTTTAATCTGTTCACCAACTGCTTGGCCTATGAAGCAAAACTTAATTCTTTATTTAAAAGTTTTGAACTCTGATAGGTCACCAGTGACCTTCCAGTTAATGCTGGAGGATTTGGCATCCATCCCCCTGCTGTTCTTTTGCTCTATTTCAGACATTGTTATGAAAGACATCTTAAGTCATCTTGTTACCATGGGGTAACTCCACAATTGCCTTCTGTAGTGCTTCAGCTGTGCTCTTTGTTTTTATTTTGTCCACTGTATTTTGTTTTCCTTCAAAGTGGTAATTGGTTTTAAAAATACTTCATTGCCATGTTCTGTCAACTGTGGGCTATTGCCAGTTGCAGTCCATTTTTCTTTTCTTTATATTTAATACAATTGCCTTTGTTCAGTGTAGGGCTGATACCTGAAAAGTCTTAAACATTTAAATCACCGTTAGACAGCATAGTTTTACATCATCTGGCTGCCCGTCTGACTTTGCCCAGTTCACAGATTGTGAGATAAGGCTGGTTCTCTTCTTTCTCTGCTGTGGGAACTTCTGGCTTCTGGAGGACTGTTGAATCTTGTCTGCTGTTTTACCCTGTGGTTTTCAAACTGCATCACTGCCTCCTTTGTTTTTTTTTCAAAGACGATCACCAATACACAACATTCTTTGTGTTATATGTAACACAAACTGGTTACGTGGATTCTGTGGAAGATCTCTTGTGGGTGTATTGATAGTTAAACCAGTACAAAGAAGTCTCTGGACACATTCGGTGTCTAGGTTGCTTCAATCAAAAGTGGTCATGGACTCTAAACATTTTTGTGACATCCAACTAATTAGCTCATTAATATGTTGGGCTTCTTAGTGGGATGTCACTATTAAATCGATAACAAATCCAGTACTTTACATAGACATGATTCTAATTACCTCATTCTTACCTTAACAGAACAGAAGGGTTAAAATGTTAAGGTAAATAATTCTGTGGAGATTGTATTAGAGGCCATCATAAATATCGTGTTCTTTCTTCACAAAATAAAGTTCTATTTAATTCCTCTAAGTTGGAAATTGGTGAAGTGTGGTTGTGTGTAAATCCTACATTTGCAAAGGCAGCCTTTGTAAGGATTATGTTGTTGCATGTTTTTTTTAAATATGATAAACCCTAAAGTGTCTCCTGTCATCCTCAAGAATCTGGATGTGATTATGTGAAACCCTGAACAAAATCAATGTCAATTTATGTCAGTGTCTTAGCAATGCAATGAACATATCATGATCCCTTTTTCAAAGTGAAATTGAAAGCAAGCTCGCTGAAGGAAAACCTAAGTTTTTGGGAAAGTGCTTGTTACTTCTTCTGTACACTCTCCTATTTCTCAAGCGAATGCTTCCCCTCAGTGATATCACCTAATGGCACAGTGTGACAATGCCCAACTTTACCACACATACACAAACATAGTTACAGAGTGGGGAAGGATAGACTTATTCATTTACAATCTAGAAAAATAAAAGAGAAATACAACTTATAGCCTGGCAACTTGGCTGGTTCAGGCTGAGTTGAGTTGACTTGTGTCCTTCTTCACTGGTCCCAATGCTTCAAATTTAAATCTGCAGAGAGCTCATTTGACTGTTCTTTTAGGGATGGCTGTGCTGGGTTTGAATTACTTTGAGAAGGTTCTGGCTCCGGCAGAGAAATTCCTGGATAGTCATGGTCAACATACAAAGATTAAGGTGGTTTGCATATCAATAGGAGAGACGACCTGCAGTCTCAGGATGTTTTTGGACAAAGTAAGCTTTCACTTTAAAAGCACAGGAAAAGGTATTGTCCCTCACAGCTTGATAAAATTTTGGATAATAACTATCTTCATATCAACTCAACTGCTCTGCAAATCAAATACCAGATGGAATTTGGTAGCTAATCCACCAAGGTTCAACTTGAAAGAATGGATTGGAGATAAACATGACAATTTGTTCCATCACATCTAATTCTGGAAGTCACCTATTGAATCCTTCTGCTAACTTCCTCAGGTGTGCACAAAAGGATTCCCAGAGGAACCACTATGTCTTCATATTTGACTTTCTTTTTAAGGAATTTTCTCCAGAATTGGGAAGTCGTGCAGTGCTATGTTGTTAATTAGTGGAAGTACAGACCCAGTTTTAATTTAAATGCATTCCCAGCATTGATTATACGTGCTCAATCTCTGTCCTTTCCCTGCAATTCACAATTTAGCACATTCAGTTTTGACTTTATGTCTGTAACGAATCTGAAGTCAAGAAACCACACATTGTCTAATAGCTCACTGCCCACTTCACAACTTTGATTGGTGCATATATCTTTTGAATTCATTGTAGATATTGTTACTTGTTCACTCTTTAAGAGGCAAAAGGGTGAGAATAGCCTAGTGACGTCCTTAAAGATTATGCACATAAAAACAATTAATTGTTGGTCATGTCATGTTGTCATGTTGGTCATGTCAATGGATTGATCGAACTGCAGTGACAAGTACTCACAGTCCTTCAGGTCCTGCTGTAGTTGCTGAAAGGTGTTTTGAGACAAAGATTTCCACTTATTTGGCAACGTAGAAGCACCGAGTAACATGTTCTGGGTTGTTGTTATTATTTCTTCTTTGTTATTATTGTTTTTGAAGAAAAAAATCAACACCCACAGCAATTGCTTCATTAATTATTTCACCATCTGTGAAGGATTGCTTGTATTTTGCAGAAAATGGAAAATGTGAAAAGATGCTTCAGTCCAGGTCTGATCTTTTGCTGGTAGTTTAAAAAAAAAGCCATTGTTGAACTTTCAAAACCGCCTTCAGTTCATCAAATTCCTTTGCCCAAAGCCTGCTATTCAAGGGAAAACCATCCTTGAACTTACTGGCCATCATTGTGTGGTTTTGTTGTAAATTCTCCTTCTTATCAATGTACTTGGGTTACATTCAAGCCAAATACACTTGTGAACAGAAATCCATTTTCACATTCTGTGGATATTGTATATTTTCGGTTTCCTTTTAAACAGTCCAGCTTCAGCACCCATCATTATTGCTTCACCTTTTAGTCTGACATCATTCTGCCACGGGTCACACTGCAAAGAGAGACCTCTGGATCTGCTTCTCTGAAATGCTCAGAATTTTGCTGACTGTTTTTAAGTGTGGAGGCATGGGGAGGTCACTTCTGTGGTTGTGATTTGTTCCCATGGCCCCTGGCCAGCTAGTGTTGCTCAGACATCGGATGTGAGATGCAGCAGCATTTCTTGTCATTTTTCTTCAACCTGCAGAGACCTATTAAATAAGGAGCTGAAAGAAATTTGCAGGTTGACAGAGAATGGACAGAGTTGCAAAATTAGTTGAATTGCCCTTGCATTGAGTCTACATGAACATGATCGGCTGAATAGGCTCTAATGCTTCGATGCAATGTACTGGATTCACACATCAATTCCTAGTATATTTCTTCTTCTTTTGTTTGTCTTACCCTCAAAAACTTACTTTACCCTGCAATGATAATCCATCTGGACCAAACTGAAACACAGTAGAACAAGTTGTCAAAGCCTGTTCAGAGTATGCATTTTTCTCTAGCAGCACAGCATCCAGAAGCAGATAGCCAAGTAGCAGTATGATGATAGACATGCTGCAGCAAGGGAATGTAGGCAAGTGTGAGATCAATGACAGAGGTTCTGTGGTTAACTAATCAATCACAATCCATGTATTGGAGACCAGTGGTTTTTGCTACATGGTCAAATCTCTGACTTACACCCAAGATCTCCAACTCAGTCCTCATAGCATCAATGATGATACAGTTTGACACCTAAAAGGACAGCGATAGGGCAACAGTTTTGATCACGTAGATATGAGAACATGATTTTTTTTTCGTGCATTGTGATGGCAACTGCAAGAATTCATTGTAAAACCATTTTGACAAAGTACACCAATTATTATTTAATACAATGCAACTCTGCAAACAACAATGTAATACTGGAGATTCGGTGAGGTTACAAAAACAGAATTGCAGGTATCAAATGTTACTTTGAGATTTCAGATTATGAGCTATACTTAAATGTAACAAGGTATAATTTTAAAATATGTGGTAATTAAGAAGTTTCTTTGGAAAGGATGACATTTGGACTAATATTTTATACCATGAATCTTAATGTTGAGAAATTTACTCAGTGGTAGGAGTGTCTTCCAGCGTGCAATGTGAACTTAAGAGATTTTTGCTGTGTTTTCCTGCCAGTTTTCTCCCACCAGTGCTGAAGAGACTATGTCACATAAGCGTACAGCTCCATGGACACTAGCCAATTCTGAGTATTTTTGCCAAATGGTTATTTTACAAGAGAGCCCCCAGATAGTGTCAGAATGTATTTGATCATGGGAACCATCTCAACCATCTCTTCCCTCTCAAAGTCAACATGTACAAAAATCCTTTCCAGCACAGATTACATGTGAATACTAGCAGCCACAGATGAGTCTGCTTCGAGTTTGACAGTGCCAAGATCAGTTGGGGTACTCCTAACTCCTATTCTGACTGAAATCAGTTCACTCTGCACAGACCAGAGAGTGAAGTTAGGGCCTATTGGTCTCTTAAGCTCAATTCTACATGAAGCAGTATATTCGCAAATGAGTCATTGAGGGGAGCATCTGTGTGTGATTGTGAGAGTGTAACATCTGATGTTTGTGTGGGAGTGTTTGGAAGCAGCAAAACTGTGATCTGTCTAACAGAATTAATATAAACATTGCTGTTGCAGTCATGGGATTCAGGTTTAATTATCCTGTTGAATTTCCAAAATGTAATGTCGCCCTAGACAAATCTAATTTTCAATGTGCAGGGTACAATTATTTTGTCAATATATACAGAAAGAACAATTTCTTTGCAAGACCAATCTCTTCAGTACAGTTCAAGATGCGAAGGATAATTACAAAATAATGACTTGATTTTGTAGTTAGCAGAGAGGAGAAATGATGCCACCCGTTCATTACCTTTACTTTGCACACAGGCTTGGTGCAGGTTTTTGCACACGGACTTGCTATGATTAGAAATCCCTTTCAGTGAAGCACCCTCTGCAGGAGATCTGGGATCTCTGTGAAGAGGACAAGCAACCAGACACCTCTTTAGACAAGTGTCAGAGAGGTGATTTGGCAGTAATTAAGACCTACCAAGCCACTAACAATTCACTTTATTGGAATGGACAAGACCTAAGATTTTCTAGCTATTTAGTGAGTATCTATCAATCATGTTGACCACTGTAACATCATATCTTTCCACATGTTCGAATATCAAGTCTCTCAAGCCACTGGAAACTGCCAGTCAGATTTACAATTTTAGCTGTAATAGTCTGGCTGTTACTTTTACCACATTATTATTTTGCTATGATGTCTTTTGTTATTTTGCTAGCAACTTCACTTTTAAACAGCTAACCCAAATTAATAATAAAATAGCTTCCAAAATATCCAAGCCTTCAGGAGTCACAGTAAATTAAACTGCACAGCAAACACATTTTGCTGTCATTGGGAAAATAGGAGTAAATTTCAATATCATGACAATACAAATCTTTGCTGAGACAGAAACACAGGTTTCCCCTTTTTATTTGACTAGAGCACTCCCTAGTCCATTTTTAAAGCTAAAATTAAGTATCATTGCTTCAAATAGATCTGAAGGTTTGCCTTTTTTTGCTAAATGTTTTATCTAGGTTAGATCAGTTCAGCACTTTTAAAAACATCAACCTTTGTTAAAGATGCAGTAAAAACAAATAGAAAGGAAGATCCTAAAGGTATTTACGATCCGCAGTTAATTTTTTTTAGAGAAGTGTTTGTGCAGAGATGTCTTTTTATTTATTATGCAGACAATTTAGTGACCGAATGGTTAATAGTCAACCGCTAAACACATTGTATTCATTATATGGTTTAGTAATTTCTGTCTTCGCAATTTACTTCAAACATTTGGTAGCAAAGGAAACAAAGTAAAACCTGCTTGAGTGCAAGGAGAAAATTGATGGCAGTGCATTCCTTTTGTAGTTGTAATTCTCCAAAGAATATAAGAATAGCGTGTCAACTGTTTCCTAATGCATTCCCCTACCAGCAGGCAGTACATTGCCGGTTAGACGTCCAGGGTAGTACCTGAGGATGGATGAATGATGTAACCTGTTAAACATAACTGCACACGCTCGTCTGTTACTCCCCGCTGAGGAAATGTGGCTGGGCTTTCCACGCAAAGTTTTCAGTGTGCTTTTAAAGAACTATGCTTCATTTAAACTGTTCCCCATTTATAGCCAAGTCCATTGCAATCCAGAAGTATTTTTTTTAAAAAGAAACAAACTCTCAATATTTCAAGTCATTTGATACAACAGATAGTTTGTGTCTTTTACTAATTAAGAAACTGCACAAAAGTTCGATCCCTAAAAAGTTATTGTGTAACATTTCCCGAATGGTTTCAATGATCAAGAGATGGCGTCAAAGTTATTTTAACCTTCCTCCCTTAAATATAGTCTTGCAACAATAATAAACAAAAATAAACTGGCAATTCCCATGGCAAAAAAAACTCGAAAAGTGGGGACGGAATAAGATTATTTTTAACACACACAAGAATTATACCAATGGTACCAAACAAATCACACAATTTTAGGTAAAAATGATCCAGTTACCAAGAAAAAAAATGATTGCTGCAAAGGACTAAAGAAGTTTGCAATCATATTTTCAAATAGGTTGACGGACTTGAAGATGCACCGTGACAGCTTCCACTTTAACAATCTGGCACATTGAATGCGTCAGCACGGTTCAGCGATTGAGCATTGTTTAATAATAAACTAAGGTGTTTTCTGCATTTCCACAATGGGGCAATGTTGCTATTTACTTATAAATGTTAAAGTTCATGGATGATCATTGAGGGCATTTTGTAATTTACTTTTTTCTAAAATACGTTGTTTAGTGAGGATTACCAATTGATAACTTAAAAACATCACTTTGGCCTACGCACTGAGTTTACAGATTATTTGCAAGAAAACAGGAAAAAGAGTCAGTTAAGGAAATAGACTATAGATTGAAAAAGTCAAATGTTAAAATTCTTGCCTTTTCCTGGCATACAGCTTCACGAAAAGGAATAATAGTCTTAACAGTTACTAATTTTAAAGGTATCTCTAACAGGGTGAAGGAGGTACATTTCAGATATATATTTAGACGTATATAATAATTATATTTTATATACATGTACTTCATATCAAAATTGTGATCATTTATTACTGCATATCAAGTTTAAACAAAAGTTAGAGACTGTGTCTAGTATGGATGTGTCAGGTGACTTCAAACCTCGAAGTGTTAATGGAAAATTGCTGATATTATACTGTTTATAACAGAGAGGAAACATGAAAGACATTGCTTGTGTTTGGTTTGGAATCATGAAAGATTGATTTTAGCTTAAAAAATACAGAAACCTTTTAGGACAATTTTAAAAGTGAACTGATTGGGGTCAGCCGTAAACACAGTTTCTCTCCTAGAAAGAGGTATAGAATAGTTCAGAAAAAAACTCAGTTACCTTGCTGTAAAAGTTCTGTTTGTATAACTTTCAGAACACGAATGTTTGGCGAGAAATCTGGAGATTATTAAAACAATGAGAAACCCTAAACTTTCAGTTCTGTGAATATTCACATAAAATGATTCACAGGACAGAGCTGGATGTGAACACTGGATTTTTCCTGGATGTGAACACTGTAAAGTGACACTGTTGGGAAACAGATGAGACTTTGTTTTGATATGTATTTTATGATTTTTTCAAACTGTGTTCTATATTTAGATAGCTTAGTTTGTTTGTTTAATGTATTTTTCAGTATTAAACTTCTGTTCTTTGTTAAAATAAATTTGCAGCTTTTTGTGCCAATGTTTTAGTGAATAACTCAGACAGTATTTTTTTTAAAAATGTATTCCACCAAGCCACAACTCATTCTGAGATTTGACTCATTTAGAAGCACCATCAGCTGAGATCATAACAAAATCCAGTAGGATATTCTCTTTTGACCTTAAAAGTAATTACATTTATTTTTCAATATCCGTCAATACATTTCACAATTTGAACAGAATATCAATCATTAAGTAACAGATGCATGGCAAAATATTTAAGGTTCAATATTCCATCTAATGTTTCTTCCTCCTGTATAGATTTGAGGTCTGTTTACAGCAGGAACTTCCAGAAGCTGAGGCCAAGCATTGCATGACCATTAACATGTACATGGGGCTTCACAACTTAGAGTGAAGATTGTTTAAGCTTTATATCATTTTGACTTTCTAACAGGTACAAAGTAAACAATTTAACAAACCTAAAGATTCACAATTAAGTTGATGGGCAAACTTTAAGTTATCGAAACAAACAAAATCAGAATTTGCTGGAGAAACTCAGCAGGTCACTCCAGCAATTTCTGTCTTCGTTTGTTTCAGAACTCCAGCATCTACAGTTCTCCATTTTATTTAAGTTACTGATATTTGCAAAGATCAAAAGGGACAATTTGAAACACTCTGCCATTATTCAGATACTGGTTCACAAAATTCTCAATGCGCTGGCATCTATATGTAAATGATTTTCTAGAAGACGCATCTTACAAATTCAACTTTCTGGTACAGATGCAGTTTGCACCACAGTTGTTGCAATGGGTCCCATGGCTTTGAAGGCCTAATACTCTCTGAAACGTTTGGAAAATTAATGTTCAAAAATATATTCTGTAAGGCCATTGTTGAAAATGAATAAAATTGGAACATATTAAATTAAAATAACTGTAATTATTTCTTGGTTACTCCTTTCAAAACATCTGATACGAGAAACATTATTGCCATCTTTCAGAAGAGATCTAAACTACTGAATTGATCATAAAAACTCCCATTGGGCTAATTGGACTAATTCTTCTCTACCCTAAGGAATTGGACTAATTCAGAGTATATTCTGATTGTCCCAGATTTCTTGCCAGAGCCCATGTCATTCAAGCCCCTAAATAATTCCTCCCTCTTCAGTTACTCAAAGACATTCATGAATATCACTTTCTTCTGTTAACCTTCTCCACCCTAAGGAAAACAAGTGTCTTCTCTCACAAAATGGATGTCCCTCCTCTCTGGTTCTTTTATAAACCTTTTCCATACCCAATCTGAAGTCAGAACAACCCAAGTAAAGTATGCTACCCAGAATTAAACACAATTCTCCTATTGAGGCCTCCAATGTGTTTTACAAATGTTTGGTGAAATTTCACTGCTTTTATACAGTATTCCCCCTTTAATAAAATCAAGAAGCCCGTGACAGCATTCTCAACACATCCAGCCAGCTTCAAAGATTTTATATACATCGGCTGCCAGGCACCCCCCCTTGAAGATTGCACCATTTAATTTGTGCTGCCTTCCCTCTTTTTCCTATCTGCATGCATCTGTCAACACTTCTCAGCATAAAGTTTCATCAGCCATATTTCTGCCCATTCACCCATTTCCTTCTATTACTATTTCTTTCTCTTTGCTGTTTAGTACATGTTTGGAATTTCATATTATCTGCAGATTTTGCAATTCTGTCCTGAAAACCAAGTCCAGATCATTAATGTACATCAAAAAGAGCAGTGGTAGCACCATTAGATCCTCCTATCCCAGTATGAAAACAAAACTGTTCATCATTATATCAAAACCGAAAGAACCGCAGATTCTGTAAATCAGAGGAAAAGACACAAATTGCTGGTAAAGCTCAACAGGTCTGGCAACATCTGTGAAGAGAAATCAGAGTTAATGTTTCAGGTCGAGTGACCCTTCCTGAGAACTGGTCACTCACGCCAAAACGTTAACTCTCATTTTTCTTTGCAGATGCTGCCAGACCTGCTGAGCTTTTCCAGCAATTTCTGTTTTGTGTCTGTTCAACGCTATTCTGTTTTCTGCCCTTGTACCAACTTTGGATCTGCCACCTATTTTCATTTAACTTCCATGCCTTTAATGTGACTCACAAGTCTATTATGTGGTAACACGATTTGCCTTGAACACAATTTGACAAAATTTAGTCAAATTTCATTTATCAACCTGCACATTTCCAATTACCAATTAATTATGCCATTGATTAGCTTGTCTAAATGTTTTCCTATCAATGGTGTTAAGCTGACTGGTTTGTGGTTGACAGATTTATCCATTTGTTTTTTTAAACAGGGATATAAAATGCCAGATTTTCACGGGATTGGACTGATTCCAGAGGCTTCAAAAATGGTGGGCAAAACTCTATTCTGGGATTTCCCAGCTTCATTCTTAGCATGGGCTAAGGATGTGGATAGTGAGTCTGCAATATTCACACCCAATCTGGTCATTTCTAATGTGTGGTTAGACAACTCATAGCTCTTTAGAGTTTTCATGGAGTTGAGCCAGTTTCTCTTAGGACTCATGGTTCACAGGCATTCAGGAACCCTTTGAAAGGTAAGTTTGAACAATCCTGCAAAGTCCACTCCATTCCACCCATTCAAACTCACCAAGTGTACACTCGAAAGAGAATCAGTGGTCCATACATTAAAAGTGGCAAAATGCAAAATGTTCACAAAAATATACCAAATCAAAAGTTAGTTCTGTTAAAAACAAAGCTATTATCAACTTAGAAAAGAATTGCCATTCACAGTTTCAAGAACAGAAACTTTAGTCCACTTAATATCTATTAATTTTGTCAAAATAAATTTACAGACCATTGAAAAATCAGTCAAACAAGTTACAATATACTAAGCTCTGATGAAGATACCAGTTAAAACAAACATGCAACTCAGCTTCTTTAAACACATTCTCACTGAACGAATCTGTTGATGAGTTTTGATTCTCAGGCAAGCATTGAAATCGATGCCTTCTTGTTCAATGTATAATACATACCACCGGCAGCATCACTTTGCCTGGGCATCAACATTGTCTCTGTGTGACCAATCTCCTTCAGAGCCTCACTGTCTATTACCGAAAGTAGGATTTGCCTGGACCTGGCCGGACACCAGGAACCACCACCCCACTGCACCAAACCCCCAATCGACTGTGAATGTACAAGTCTCCAGAGCAACAGGAAGGAGCGCTTTTCGTGGAGCAAATTTTTCAGGTGACTCACTCATCAATTCCTTCTGGATCAAAGGCATGCCTGGATTTCCCACTAACCTGGCAAATTGCAATTGGCTCTACTTTAGAATTTTGCTCTGATCCTCTGAAATTGTTGAGGTGAGCGGACTTTGAAAGTGTGTCTGTTTTTGCAGTTGAATATGCAAGGTACATTTTTGCAGGTAGATTTCAGATGTTAAAGCTTTTGATGCTTCTCCATAACCTTAATAAATGTGATGTTTATCTGAAATCATCTCTGCTGATAAAATGTGGATGTGCCATGAAACTCGTTGACATGTGTCTCAATATTGAACAGATTGTGAACCACTGGTCAACTCCTCTGGCATAACTCCCATAACCAAGGAAGTCTGGACATTCCATCATAGCCTGTATCTATGCTGCTGGCTTGGCAGCATCCTGTTTTATAGAAGCAGATGTACAGTAGTCTTTTAGTACCTCAGTCATTCTGTTTATCTCTACAAGATCTACATTTTTGTCCTTAATCAACTCCACCCTTCCCTGATTACCTTTTCCCCGATTTATGTTTTGACCATAGACTTTTTGGTCCCTTTCTTGTTAGCCACTAACTGACTCTCATTTTACTCTTTGCCTATCTTATTTGGTTTTTAGATCCACTCTATGCTTCCTATTTTCAAATTGGTTCTCAACAGCATTACAAACCTCAATTGCCACAATCCAGTTTTTTCTCTCTCATTTTAGTATCTTTAGTTAAAAAAGTAGTTTGAGATTAGGATCCTCTTCCTTTTGCACTTATAGAGATGTGTTGATCCTCTCTTGTATAAGGATTTAGGGTCTTAAAAGGTTACTAGTGAGAGAGTTAGGGTTAGCCTGAAGCATTGCCCAAGATAATGATGTCATATGAACCTGACGGGAGAACAGCTTAGGACCTTAAAGGAGCAAGACGTAACATCAAGATCCTCTTCATTGTCTCTGTAACAACATTTCCATGTCAGTGCTACCATTACCTCGTTATTAACATGCAATAAATTCCTTTTTAAAAAAAAGAATAGAGCCTTTTCTTGCAAGTGGATATCATCTACCATACCAGACCAGGTCTGACAATCCCTAACCTAAAAGACAATGTTGGCAGCAAACCTAGCCCATGGTAGGCAATGGTACAGGCAGACAGTCTCATACAACAGGGTGGTCAACAGTAAGGATTATTCATACAACAGCCTGTAATTGAAATGTAGCAGGCTATTTGGCCCATCAAGGCAATCTGATTATCCTCATCTTGAGTTTCCTGCCTTTTCCCCATAATTCTGGAATCCCTAGCCTTGAATACATTGCCTCAGCCTTTACATCCCTCTGTAGTAAAGACTTCTACAGATTCACTAACCTCAAAGAAGAACTTCCTTCTGATCACTGTCATAATTAGAAAACTCCTTGCTCTGGGGTTATGGCCTGTGGTCTGAGCGTGCCCCATAAGGGGAGGTGACCTTTCTGCTTCTATCGTTTCATTCTCCTGAAAATCCTTTATGTCTCAAGAAGGTCACCTCTCATTCTTCAAAACTTCAATGAGTACACACCCAACTATTCAACATCTCACAAGAAAATCCTTGATACCAAGGATCAATCTCATAAACCTTCTCTGAACTGTCTCCAATAACAGTATATCTTGCCTTAGATAAAGGAATCAAAACTGTTCACAGTATTCTGGATGTTGTCTGACAAGTGTTTTGCATTTTTTTAGCAAGATCTCTCCACTTTTATGCTCAATTCCCTTTATTTCAAAGGCCAACATTCCATTTTTCTTTCCTATTACCTACTGAGTCTATATACTAGCTTTTTTGTGATTGATGCACAACAATCTTTAAATCACATTGTGCTGCAACTTTCCCAAAATGTATACTATCACATTTTCCCAAATTATATTCTAACAGTCCACTCACTCAATCTCTGTATCCAGTTGGAGAATCTGTCATCCTCACCACTTGCCTTTTTACCTATTTTTGAGACAGCTGCAAGCTTGGTGATAGTACACTCAATTCTCTCATCCACATCATTCATATATATTCTAAATAATTATGGCCCAGTACCTCATGGCACTCCACTAGTTCCATGTTGCCATCCTAATTCTATATTCCTTTTGTTAGCCAATCCTCTATCCATGCTCATACTATCTCCAACACCATGGGCTTTTCTCTTATTAAATTGTCTAAAATGTTGCACCATATGGAATGCCTCTTGAAAATCCAAATATATTACAGCTACTGTCTCCTTTCCCCCCTCCTATTAAGTGTTCTCAGCTTTGGGCACCACCACAGTACTGCACTAAAGAAGCAAAATCTATCCATGCTTAATTTGCAATACAACTGAAACTCACAACTTTCTCACTCAAAGGGCACGTTGCTACCTATCGAGATCAATAGCTAGTCAGTTTGTGTACATATTGGAAAAATGAGAAGGAATGTTAAAATCTAGAACAATATTCTTCAGATGGAAAAGGAGAAAATGGTAAATTATTTTTTTAAAAAAACAAAAGATAGCAAATACAGAGACTTGGAAGTGCCAGTGTTGGACTGGAGTGGACAAACGTAAAAATCACACAACACCAGGTAATAGTCCAATCGATTTATTTGGAAGGACTAACTTTTGGAGTGGCACTCCGAAAGCTAGTGCTTCCAAATACAGTGAAAAATACAAGAAATCTGTCCTTGCAGCTATTGTGATTTATTTCATTTTGCTTACTTTATCCTGACAACGACATTTACTATCTTAATCATTGGCAAGAGACTTTGTTTCCCTACTCAACTAATCTATAGCCAGTCAAATGTTTGAACATTTCAGAGTGATTGGTAATGAGCACAAATTTGTTGTTCTGTCCTATATGGTAATGCATCCAATTACAATTAATTTGAGATCAAGTGCTCATTCCAAGGAAGAGATGGTCCTGACTTTTATCAGTTGGCATGTTAACACTTACTTGAATACAACAGCAACAGCAGGTGAATTTGCCCTCAAAAGATCCCAAAACGTATGGGAACATTCAATCATAGGGCAACCAATGAGAGAAAAGTTGCCTTCTTACTTGGAAGTGACAGTTTCATACAGACTTGCTCTGCCAATCACAAGCTGTTTCACTCCCACATTGTCTGAGCCGATCAGCAGCAGATGCAAAGAAGAAATAGCCATTGTGGAAGAGAGGCAAGTAACAGGAAGGAGAGTGGCAGTAGTGGGAGTCACTTCTGGGCTTGGAGGGCAGAAAATCTATTGAGGGGTAAATGGACAAAGAGTTGTAAACCTGTCTCAACTGCTGACTCCAACCAAGTTGGAACCAAGCAACTTTAATGAGGACAGAACTGAAGCTAATCATTGTGTATGGATTTTATGCTGGGACTTGGCACACATCAGTGCACACTTACCCGACATTATGAGTGACAGGATGGAATCCCAAAATTGCCACATCTCTTGAGAGAAAGGTTCATTCTATTAAGCAACTTCATAAGGGAGTGCACTGCTATTCAAGGCTGGAAGATGTGCAATGGACAGTTCACATATCCATTCTCCCTCATAGTGCACAGCCCTGCTGCGGAAAAAAATCTGTGCATAGCTATTTCTCTTGATCGGTCCTGTGATTGCTCTCTCCTTCAACATTGTCCTCACGTTTGAAGTGATGCTGCAAGGACTCCAGCCAATGTTTTGGCCTTGACTGTTTTCTGCAGTTGTGAATTCCACAGCTTCAATACTCCCTAGGTGAAGAAATCTCTTTTCATATCAATCCTCAATGATTTACCCTATATCCTTAAACTGTAGCACCAGGTTCTGGACTCACCCAACATCGTGTACATTCTTCCTGCAGAATACACTCGACTAAGCACTGCCCAGACCTTAAGGCATGTCTTCTCAGGACCCTGACTGATGTCCTTTTAACCTCAGAATGATTGCACTAGACCTGCTGGAATGACCGGAGCACAATCTGACTGCAAGGACACAAATCTCTGAAATCTCGTAGGACCAAGTGGCAGTCAACTCACTGAACAGGAGGAAAAAAACGCCTCAATGTCAAGTTTCCAATTTTGTTTCATTTTTGCCATATCTCCTCAACATTCTCAGCATGCCATCCTGGATTGGGGGAGGAAGGTTCAGAGGTGGAATGGGTTTGGTGGGGAAGAATTCCATTCATGCAGAATAATTATTTGTTTCATTCTGTTCTTTGAACTGCGAACAGGAGACTTAACAAGGATCACAGTTTCTGATTATTTGCTTCATGACTGAAATTAGAGTGGCTTTTTGAAACTGGTAACCACATCTGAGTTACCACCGAGAGCTATTGGCAGGAGGAGAGACAATCCCAGACTTCAACTGCCAACGACTGTACACTCACAGTGACAATTCAAGTATTTGTTTGTCTATAAGTTAGGAACACTCTTGATAAAATGGGCAGTGGAATTTGATCATGTTGCACTATGATTTCACAATCTATAAGTTGCAGATTTTGAACTTTGTATTTGAGACTCCAGCATTTTTTATGGCTTTATGTGTTGATTACCTGAATGTAAGCACCTTAATTGTCAAATTTGGAGAAACTGCACAAGTGTCTTTGAATGAGCAGCTTTTACGTGAGAATAATAATAAATATTCTGTTCTGGAGCTTTCTATACTTTTTTCATCAACTCTAATAGTAAATTACATTGGTAAATTAATCGAACTTGATCAACTCTAATTAAACATGAAAACCTTCCAAAGCAATATGTTACCATCTAAACTTTTACTTGATTGACAAAGTTGCATGCCGTGTATGGAACTGCCTCCATTACTCATGTTTATCCCAATTGCTTGTCTTTCTATGTTACTTTATGTGAGACACCTTCTCGTGGATGACTCTCTAAATACGTCACATCCAATCCTTTTCCACTCACCCATGGGATTTGGAGGAATCCTGAGTTCCAGATTTCTTATGCCTTTCTGACCCACCCTTCAGATTGCTCTGTTAATTTAAAAGCAAGGTGTTCACTTAAGTATAAAATATACCAACAAGAAGCAGGATGAGGCCTTTCAGCCCATCAAGCCTGCTCTGTCATTTAATAAGATGATGGCTGATCTGATTTCAATATGAAAACACCACGTTCTCTCCTACTCTTGATAACATTTCATCCCTTTGCTTAACAATAATCCATCAACCTCTGCCTTAAGACTCTGCTTCTCCCAACTTCTCAGAAAAAAAAGTTCCAAAGACTCTCAGCACCCCTGAGAAAGAAAATCTTTTGAACCATGTTTTAATTGGGCAACTCTGCTTTTTAAACAGTGACTCCAGTTCTTTCCTATGGAGGAAATGTCCTTTCCACATCCACCCTGGCAAGAACTTGCAAGACCCTGCATAATGTTTCAATCAAGTCACTTCTCATTTTCTGAATTCAAACAGATCCAAATTGAGCCTATTCAACCTTTCTGAGACAATTCTCAAATTCTAGGTTTGAGTCTGGCTGACCTTCTCTAGTCTGTTTACAATTCATTCATAATCGTCTTTGAGAAGGTGACCAATATTGTACACCATATTACAGATACAGTCTCACCAGTGCCCTGTATAACTGAAGGAGAACCTCCCTATTTTTGTATTCAATTCCTGTTGGAATAAATGGTAACATTCTATTAGCATTCCAAATTACTTGCTACACCTGCATAATAAACTTTTGTGACTATGTATGAGGTCTGATCTCTCAACTCTGTAACACCTCACCATTAAGATAATATGCTTTGTTTTTCATATTCCTGGTAAAATTGACAATTTTGCATTTCTCACATCATACTCCATTTACCAGATCTTTATCCACACACTTGACCTGTCCATATATTTTTACAGCTTTCTTGAGTCATCTTCAGAATTACTTTCCTTTCCATCTTACCAGCAAATTTGCTAATCTTACCTCTGTCCCTTTATACAAAACAAAATCTGGAAGATATTTAGAGAATATCAGCACTGATGAAATGCTATGAGTAATCCTAAATAACTCACAAAGGCCGTATTCCATCACTAAGCCACCTTTAATTTACATGAGGAGAGTTCTTCACTCCGATCCATCTTCCTCAGTGAACACTCCTGTCAGCCAAGACTCCCTGACTGGACCAGATTAATAGCACCTATCAGGCAACTTACATTCTGTGAGGTCCACTTGACTGACATTTTTACAACCATTACACAGTGCAATATTGATTTTCAGGTACTTAAAATTTTGTAACAATTTATCGAGCTACTGAAAACAAATCCCCATTATACATCCCCAGTAAAAATTCAAAATTTGTCAGGTCTCTCAACAAAATGCACACCAACAATTCAATTTACCAGGAAAATGCTACCCTGGATCTGGTCATTTCCTATTCCTGTCCTACTTGAAGTCACACTCATCATCAAATCTAGTTTGCAGTTTAACTATGCACATGTTAAGTCAATTTCCTCAAACAATATTCATAGTCTCCTGATCCTAACTTAGTCTTCTTTGTCAGGGACTGTCTGACTGGCCTTACTGAAACACACACCCTCACTTTATTACTCAGCTCTCCTGACACTTGTAGGATTGACTGCACTCCCAGAAATGGCCACTGCTCAAAGTGGTGCAAGAGAGCTTCTGGGCATTTGATGAGCTGGCAGGTCTCAGAGGTATGTCTTCCTCGCAGGTGATGAAGATGAAAGTTCCACTCTCGATCAATAATGTCCTAATGGCTATAAACAGGCTTTCCCCTGATTTTTAAGCTGCAGGGCAGCTTTTCTGAATGAAATTCTATGTGTAATACAATGGGTAAACTTAAAATTCTTCCAACTGAACATGGGAAAAACTAGAATTATTCTCTATGGTGCTGCCACAACCTCTGTTCATTTAATGTTTCTCTGCATCTCCATGGCAACTGTTTTTTTTTAAATGTGTGTGATATTACCAATCAGTTCTCTTCGGCTCCAATTTCAGCATTTTGCAAATTCCCAATTTTAATTGCCCCAACCCTGACAGCCATACTTTTTAGCTGCCTTGGCCCTAAGCTCTGGAATGTTCCTCCCAAATTCTTTCTCTCCTTGTTTTAAGGCATTCCTTAAATCCCTCCTCATTAACAAAGAGCTTAGTCATCTGCCCTAATATTTCCTCCAGTGTCAATGTTTGAAAAACACTTTGCTTTGGGACAAAGTTCTTCATAGCATCTTAGTTTATTTTGCCATACTAAAGTGGCATATATAAATGCAATATGTTGCTGCTGCAGGATGGAGAGACAAATTTGATGGTGCCTCATATTGTCTTCGCCAGAAATGGAGGAAGCTAACTTGTGAATGCAGAGACTACTGAGTAAAAGTGGACACATTGAATCTTGTAGAATTATGTGCTTTTGTAAAGAAATATTTATGATTAAGTAAATATCTGTAGATATTCAACTGCCCTGTTCCTGTTGATCTTCCTGTATTATAATAAATGGGAACTGAGAAAGGAGCATGCTGTGGAACATCCAAAACTGTTAATCAAAAGATTATTCCATACTTGGAGCCACCTTGAACTTTATAAAATGTCATTATTATAGGAGTAAGTTGAAGGAGGCAAGCAGAATTGTGACAATTGTCCAGACAGAGATTAAAAAGAGGCCACTCACTTTGGATACTGATCATAGGACATCTTTATGTACTCATATAGCTTGACAAAGTCTAAAATCACACAAAACCGGGTTATAGTCCAAGAGATTTATTTGAAACCATGAACTTTCAGAACCCTCGCTCCTAGCCGCCTGAGGAAGGAGCAGGGGCTCTAAAAGCTTGTGGTTTCAAATAAACCTGTTGGACTATAACCCAGTGTTGTGTGATTTTTGACTTTGTCTGTGCCAATCCAAGACCGGCACCTCCACATTATATAGTTTGGTTAAACATGAAAAGCAGATTGGTTTTTCCACTATCTTTTGAATACACGTCCTTGAAGGAAAAATACAGCACCACCCTGCACCCCATCCCCCACCCCCCACCCCCCACACTTCAAATGACTGCAGGTTGCTCTGTGGGAATGGACTTTAGGGAATATTGCAACTCTAGTAATAAATCAGTTCTAAGAGTTGCTGCATTTAAAAAGATAGTTTCAAACAGTTACAAAGGGTGCTGGTGAAAGTGGCCCCAGTTTCTCTTTAATGATCCTAGCAGCTTAGTTAAAACTGTAAAGCCTTTGGCAGAATGTAACACACACAAGTCCAGCTCTCAATCGCATTAGGTTCTCTTTCCTGTGGAGCTCTGATAGTCACATGCCATTAGACAGCGAATAAAACAAGCTTTACATCACAGAACTTATTTCCTGTGATTCAAAGCCATTATGCCCCATAAATCAACCAACACCATTTTAAGTTTCAAAAATGAAAAGGGCTGACAAACTGAAAATCCCGTTTGGACCAATATCTGCAAAAGGTTTTTTTTCTCTCTCTGAAGGTGACATTGAAAACTGCTAACAATGTCCAACAACTCTCATTGTTAAATCAATTTCTGAGATATTTGATCCTGGCTTCATTTTTTTATTGTTTTCATTAATATTGAAAAATATGCAGACATAAATTTCCAAGTGCTTACAAAAAATGTCACTCAGATTCAATAACTTCCTTTGCTTCTCCACTTTCTCCAGTTAATTGCTCTGAACTGGATTTGTTTTATTTTCTTTTACTGAGAAAATTGACTGTACTCTATTTTCAAATTCAAGCTTGCATTGTCTGAAGTTTTGGAGTCCCTTCATTTTGGTCTGGGGAAAGAAGTATTCTGTTAAAGAGCTTTGTATTGCTTACAGCCAATCTGGGGATTTTCCACACTGTAGGCAATGTTCAGTCACTTAAACTTCCTTGAATTAACAGATTTCAGGAAATCAACCTACACACGTTTTAACAGTGTATAAATCTACAGAGAGAAGTGAACATGTTAAAATATTAAAATGCACTAGGAATATTTGTAATCATGAATGTGAAGGATGTTAGTGTTGAAAAAGGATTTTCATTCTCCAATTTTCCATTGTCGTACTGAGACATTCCCATGGTACAGTACAGTTGTGTTCTTCTTCATGTTTTTTTTCTCATATGTTTCCCACTGGATTTCAGCAATAATCCCAGCTGACATTTCGGAGAAAAAGAATTTGAATTCATAAGGCAACTTCCACATCCTCCGGATGTTCAAAATGTTTCAAGGCCAACAAATTGTCTAATGAATTGTTGCCATTGTTCTTGTGTAGGCAACCAGCAGCATTGGAAGAATGTTACATTATTGGAGTTTCAATTTAGTATATCATTTTCTAAATGTGAGTAAAGAATGATGTAATGTAGAAGAGGCCATCTGGCCCATCGTGTCTGTTCTTGCTCTATGTAAGAACGATCCAATTTGTCTCATTTCCTTATTCTTGCCACTTAACCCTATAAATTTTTCACTTCCATTTCTTATTCAATTCACTTTTGAATGTTGAGTATATTTCAATCATCCTTTCTGTCAGCATATCCCACTCCATCACAACTTGCTGTATTAAATTTCTATTCCCTTATGTTATCTCTACTAACATTGTCACTAATCTTCAATCTTTTCTAATTGCCAACATGTCTGCCAATAAAATGTATATTTACATAATTTATTTTAAAACGTCGTAATTTTGAACCTCCCCTATCAAATTTCTACAGTCTCTCTACACAATTAAAATCCAGCTTTTAGGAAGCCATAAAAGTAAAATTCATCTGCAACCTCTCACACTCTTCCCCACAATCCCTAAATCCCCATTCTGCTCTCTCCATTTTCACAAAGGCCTGAACATCCTTTTTAAATTGTGGTATCCAGAACTAAACACAATACTCTTGCTGCAGGTGAAGCCAGAAACTAAAAAGGTTGAGCATAATTCCTTTGCTCTCATACCCTATTCTCCTATTAATAGAACTAAGATTTCCTAGCAGCTTTTTGACTATTTAAAGCATCAGTTTGGGGCTTACAACTACCACTGGAAAGGTACAGCAGGATTTAATCAATGTACATGTGAAACCCAATCTTATGTCTCGACATGCAATAAAAGGCAGCATGCAGATAAGGAAGAGCGTGATGCAGAAGTTAAAGTCAATGTGATGATGACATGTAAATATGTTCAGGCCAAGAGTGGATAGATAAACATAATAATGCAAAGAATTAGGGCAAAAGATCATATGGCCTGTTCTTCCCTTTAATATCATCTGGCTGACCTTGGGGTTCAAACTTCTTTTTTGCATCTTTTCCAACATCACTTGAGACTCTGATTGTTGAAAGGCTGGATTTTCCCTTGGGATGGAGTTTGGCGAACCACACTCCCAACTTTTTGTGAGTTTGCACCAGACAGTTGTCCCTTCGCATAGGGTTTAAGTCCACAGTGCCATTTGGAAATCAGTGCAGGAGGAATGCTGATACTGATGCAGAATGGAAGAAGACTCGGCTCAATTCTCGGCAACAGCAGGTGGCTCATAAATTCTAAAGGCCCTTAATCTTCACCTCACATTCCCTGAACCACAACCTGCTACCCCATGCCCCCTCCATGAATGCTCATTAACTCTCCACAGATATTCAGTTAATTATGCACTATGTACAATTCTCAGATTCCATGTAATATCAATGGAAAATAGTTTGTCTTCCATTGAGGAAAATGAATGAGTGTCTCACCATGTAAAATCACCTCCATCTAAAAAAGTTATTGAGTATGAGAATGTAGTGGATTGCGTCATTTGAAAAAGAGCTACAATAATTGTAGTCCTATTCGCTTGTGTAAATACGTCAGAAACCACTTCAAATACTGTGATTACAACCATTTAATATTATTACACCTCTGCACGCATTCCTCAAGATGGTGTCCTCAGCCGCCTCAAGAACATCCTTCCCTTCATCATGAGGTCAAAAATGGAGATGTTCACTGATGATTACACAATGTATAGCACCAGTTGTGACTCCTGAGATATTGAAGCAGTCCATACAAAATAAAGCCAGACCTGGATAATTTCCTGGTTTGGTTGAAAAAGTGGCAAGTAACATTTGTGCCACACAATATTCCAGGCAACGACCATTTCCCATAAAAGACAATCTGACCAACATCCTTTGATATTCAAGGGAGTTCTTATCACTGAACACTTAACGTTCTGGGGGTTACTATTGACCAAAAACTCAACTAAATTTGCCTTATAAATACAGTGGCTACAAGTACAGGTCACAAGCTACAAATCCTGACTTCCAAAGGTCTGTCCACCACTCCAAGGCACAAGTCAGGAGAGTTATGGAATACTCCCCACTTGTCTGAATGTGTGCAGCTCCAACAACATTCAAACCATTTAACATGATTCAGGATAAAGTAGCCTGCTTAACTGGCACCACATCCTTAATTGTCCACTCCCTCCACCATCAACACTCAATAGCAGCTGTGTGCTCCATCCATAAGACACACTGCAGGGATTCATAAAGCTCCTTAGGTGGAATCCCCCAGACCCACAACCACTTCAATCTCGAAGGAAAATGGAAATACCACAACCTGAAAGTTCCTCTCCAAGTCACTCACCATCCTGACTTGGGAAAGTAACACCATGCCTGCAGTGTCATTGGTCAAAATCTTGGAATTCCTTCCCTAACAGTATTTTGGATAGGCCTACAGCACATGGACTGTAGCTGTTCAAGGTAGTGCATCACCACCACCTTCTCACAGCCAATTAGGGATGGGTAATAGATGCTGGCCAATGATGGTCACATCCCATGCATGAATATACTTTAAAAAAGTAATTCTCTGATGAAAGATATGCTGAAACCCATTTGTACTTGAAACTCAATGGAATATATAGAAAAAAAACTTGAGTTGGGTAAACAATAAAATACAGAGCTCACCAAAGTCTCCCCCACTTCCAGCTTCATCCCATGTCCAGCCCTCCCTCTCCTCCCTGACTCCCTGACCTGACCTGACCTATAATGTCCATATTCCCATTCACTTATCTTCTCCACCCCTCCTCATGAACCAATCACCATTCCCGCCTACCTGCATCCATCTATCACCATCACTCCGACCCTTCTCCCCAGCCAATCCCCCATTTATTTCTGTACTCCCTTACCTCTCCCCAGTCCTGATGAAGGGTCTCAGCCCAAAATGGTGACTTTCCTTCTTCTCCAATGCTGTCTGACCTGCTGTGCTTCTCCAGCTTCACATCTATTGACTCTTGCTTCCAGCATCTATAGTCCTTACTGTCTCCAAACAATGAAGTACTCAGAGATGGAGAGAACAGAAGGTGCTCATTTCAAATTCAAAGCAAAGTGCTAATCAATCGACAGACAGGTGTCAGAGGTAAATATCATTTATTGTGTAATCAGCCAGAGCTGTCATTCAATTTGAATCACAGCATAATGACAGCATAAACTGACAGTGCACTTTGTAACATACTTCACATCATTAGGATACTTCAGCCACTGTCAGACTACAATAACACATGTGAACAATTACATAATGCAGAACAATGCAATAGTCAGCATATCTTTGCAGAAAAAATCCCTGTGATGAATTACTGCATTAAAAATACACCTACAATACATCTACAATACTATACACCTACAGATCATCTAATAGCGGTACTTTAAGGAATGAAAAAAATTTATATTTCTGACTTCTCAGTAGGTGTTCCATTTTAGCGTCACAACTCTGTTTTTAATGAATCAACGAAACCCGACACCACCAAACAAAAATGATGTGTGGGATAAAATCTGATTATCATCTCCCAGTTAAAATGGGGGAACCTGATCTCTGCAGGGGCAGCTATACATTTTGAAATCAAAAAGAAGTTGCTGGAAAAGCTCAGCAGGTCTGGCAGCATCTGGGAAGAGAAGTCAGTATTAAGGTTTTGGGTCCAGTGTCCCTTCCTCAGAACTGATGGTAGCTAGGAAAATGTTTATGTGCAGAAGATGATGGGGGGTGGGGGAGTAATGATAGGTGAGGAAAGAGCCCAAAGCGAGAGAGAACAACAGTTGGACAGACAAAGGAGTGGATAACGATCTGGCTAGGAGAGTGAATAGCTGTTAATGGAGACTGTTAGTGGCTGACCTTCACTGGAATACAGCACGAAGTCTGAGACAGAGACAGAGTGGTGTGTTAAAATGACAGGAAACTGGAAGCTCAGGGTCTTTTTTACAGGCAGAATATAAATGTTCTGCAAAGTAGTCACCTATCTATGCTTTGTTTCCCCAGTGTAAAGGAGACCACATTGTGAGCAGCGAATGCAGTCGACTAGGTTGTGTGAAGTGCAGGTAAAGTGTTGCTTCACCTGAAAGGTGTGTTTGGGCCCTTGGATACTGAGGAGGGGGGAGGGAAATGAGCAGGTGTTACACCTTTGGCAGTTGCAGGGAAGATGCTGTGATGCTTTGGAGGGATGTTGGGAGTGAAGGAAGAGTGGACCAGGGTGACCTGGAGGGAATGGTCCTTGTGGAAGGTGGACAAGTGAGGGGGCGGGATATTTGTCTGGTGGTGGCATCTCACTGGAGGTGGCAGAAATGGCCGCTGTTGATCTTGTGGATTTGGATGCTGGTGGGATGGTAGGTAAGGACAAGGGGAACGTTATTGGTATTGAGGGACGGAAGAGAATGGGTGAGGGCAGAAGTGCAGGAGATGGGTCAAACCCAGTTGAGGGCCCTGTTGACAATGATACTAGGGCATCCTTAGTTGAGTAAGAAGGTGGACATTTTGGAACATATGCGATCGACAGAAAAGGCCATTTATAAACAGCAAGGCAGTGAAAATACAGATGAAATTTGGATTTTCTGCAAAAAACAAAGAGGAGTGGCCATTTACACAGCAAAACCTGGCCCCAGACTTAGATTATAATTTTCCTTAAAGAGCTGTCTATTTCAGTCTTCAATATATATATATAATGTTGACATATCCACAACAGTCTCAGGCAGAAAATTGCAAAAATTCGCTCCTGTCTGTCAGAAGCAATTTCTCCCCGTTTGTCTCTACCTGATCAGTTTCATCCTGAGGCACTGCTGTTTTGCTCTAAATTACCCAGCCAAGGGAGACAACATCTCAGTATTTAATGCTGCGAAATGCCTTCACATCCTTGCTGTTCCAATGAAATGACTTCTAAATCTTCGAAATTTGAGATTATGGATTCAATTCATACAGCCTCTCAACAGAGGGCAGCACTCTCATTCCAGGGAAGAATGGAATCAAGTAAGGCCAGTTCCATCGAGCTGGACATTAAACGAAGGCTGTTGGACAACAATGATTTGGTCAACAGTATTGGAGATCGGAGAGACACTGAGAAGGGTGAAGAAGGAGAATGCATCTTCATCACCATGACAGAAGATAACATTTTTGACTTTGATTTGTGCTCTTTCCCGGTTGTGAAAGCATAAACCTTATTCGACATGGAGTTTCGAGAAAGATGGGCATGTCTGTAGGGGTGACAACACAATCAAGGACTTTAGAAAGGATAACAAGATAGGAGATGGAATACTGGCTTTCTATGACACACCAGTCGAAGTTCTCAGGCTCCTGAGATGAGTTGGTGGGGGAGTGTTATTGATAGCAGTTTTGAAAGGGAGGAAGATACATCCAAAATAATAGAAGTGTGGTTAACAGTCAGTGTTACATCATTTTAGATTCATTTGTCGAAAGCATAATCACAGCAAAACAAAATTTCCTGCTCTCATTTCTCTAGAACAGGTTTTGTATATATAAAGAAATAAATTAATCTTATCATGCGTGAAAAATGCAGGCTTGAAATTAAATCTGGGGATATTCCTGGGGGGGCAGCCCTTGCTGTTAATGAGCCTTACATTGGGCACTGCGTGCCTGATCAGCAAGTTCCCCTCCAAGCCCCTGACTCTCTTCTCACATTACATTGGTCTCCCTGCTATTGGCTAATAGAACATCAGTGGCAATGGGAAGAGGCCCTTAAGTGGTCATTAACTGGGCTAGGTGTGAGAAGGTCACTCTCAACCTTACCCACTGCTGACCTTATGGTAGTGAGTCGGGCAAGCAACAGATTCTTGACCCTGAGCCATCTCATCTGGTGAGATACAATCATCCTGCTTCCCAGCCTGAACTCCGGATGGGGAATTGCTGGATGCGGAATTAAAATCCACCCAACTTGCTCGAAGACAAACTTTGTACACCTGACTGCAATTTTTATTTAACAAGCACAAAACAAGCATTCAGTTCCATTAGATAATGTCATTGCCTGAAACACCTCAGGCAATACACTATAATTACTGATATATCTAATGCAGATACAATTTCTCTCTAGCATGAATGCACCACATGGAAACTGAACTGCAAAGAAAATCATTCCATTGATGTGTTAGATCCAACATTCATCTTAAAGCAGCTCCTGTGCAAGGGTGCAGAATTGCAAGGAATTATTTTTTCCCCTTAATGCTTCCAGCCCACTAATTCTGATGGGTTTAAAATCTCCCCTTAGTCTCTGTAGTTGTCACATAAGACAGGTAGGGCTGTGGATATCATTTTTTATTCATTCACTGGACATGCGCATCATTAACTGGGCAAGCACTTGTGGTCCACTTCTTGCTGCACTTTAGCTGTATGGCCTACTCGGTCATTTGTGAACCCAGTAGAGAGTCAAACACATTTGGCTTAATCTTATGTTTTTTTTCTTACTGTGTGATTTGCATCCACCCCAGAGCAACTCTCCTATCATTTTAGCGCACACCATTCCCAGAATAACTTACCTCTCAGCAGATACTGGCTGAAAGACCAGCATTTCTGCTAGAAAAGGCAACTGAACACCTGGATGATGACTGGCATTCTGAAGGTGGCTTGTACAGTGGCAGACAGTGCAATGATGTCAGAGAAGGGCAAGATGGCACCGCAATTCTCTGACAGGACCCTGAAGGTTCTGGTGGAGAGGGTGGTGTACAGGAGGGGACTCGACTTACCAGATGACTGGCAGACCCCAGCAGCATGATCTGAGGTCAGCACCCAGCTCTCACAGCAGTCTCAAATGGTACATAGGAATGGCCTGTGGAGTCGTGAGAAAGTGAATGGCCTTCTCTGCTCCAGCAGGGTAAGTATCACACTTGAAACAGGATGTCAACCCCACAAAGCCCCTCCTTACTAACATCTACGGCCTCGTGGCAAAATTGGGAGAGCTGTCTCACAGACTAGTCAAACAACAGCCTGACACTCTTGAATCGTGCCTTACAGACAATGTCCAGCCAACATCAACCCCGGATATGTCCTTTCCCACTGACAGGACAGACCCAACAGAGGTGGTGGCACAGTGGGATACAGTCAGGAGGGAGTTGCCTTGGAAGTCCTCAACATTGACACCGGACCCCATGAAGTCTCGTAGATGCAAGTTAAACATGGGCAAGGAAACCTCCTGCTGTTTATGACATACTGTCCTCCTTCTGCTGATGAATCACAATGCCTCCATATTGAACAACATTTGGAGGAAGCACTGATGGTGACCAGGTTGTAAAATGTACTATGGGTGGGGGAATTCAATGTCTACCACCAAGACTGGCTCAGCAGAAGTACTACTGATCGAGCTGGTCAGGTCCTAAAGGACATAGCTGCTAGACTGGGTCTGTGGCCGGTGGTCAGGAAACCAACAAGATGGAAAAATATACTTGACATCATCCTCACCAATCTGACAGCTGCAGACGTTTCTGCCCATGACAATATCTGTAACATTAGCCACAGCATAGTCCGTGTGGAGATGGAATTCCACTGTCATATTGAAGAATAACCTCCATCATGTGGCACTATCACTGTGCTAAATGAGACAGACTTTGAACAGATCTAGCAACTCAAGCCTGAGCATCCACGAGGTGCTGTGGCCCATCAACAGCTGCAGAACTGCCCTCCAGCCTAGTCTACAACCTCATGGCCCAGTATATCCCCACTCAACCATTACCATCAAGGCAAGGGAATAATCCTGGTTCAATGGAGAGTGCGGGCAGACATGCCAGGAGCAGCAGCAGGGCATATCTGAAAATGAGGTGTCAACCTAGTGAAGCTACTAAAGAGGATAAGCAGCAAGTGGTCCCACAACCAACAGATCAGATCTAAGCTCTGCAGTCCTGCCATATCCAGCTATGAATGGTGGTGGACAATTAAACTCACTGGAGGAGGAGGAGGGTCCACAAATCTCCCCATTCTTCATGATGAAAGAGACCAACACATTAATGCAAAAGAGAAAGTTGAAGCATTCACAGCATTCAAGATATCAAGAAATGAATGGAGATACTGAATAGTGCAAAGGCTATGGACCCTGACAACATTCACACAGTAGTACTGAAGACTTGGTCTCCATCACATGCCGCTTTCCTAGTCAAGCAGTTCCACCAACAACAACAAGTTCCCCTCCAAGCCACTCACCATCCTGATTTTGAAATATATCACTGTTCCTTCACTGTGGCTGGATCAAAATCCTGGAATTCTGTCCCTAAAGGCATTGTGGGTCTACCGGCAGCACACGGACTGTAGCGGTTTAAAACGGCAGCTCACCACCTCCATGTCAAGAGCAACTAGGGATGGCCATAAGTGCTGGCCCAGCCAGCAATGCCCACAACCCATAGGTGAATAAAAAGACTTTTGTCTCTCCGACCTCACATTTGATCTATTTCTGCTAGTGCTCCCATTTCCCACCAAGGCACACGGTCTGTCATTCTCATGTTTGTATGCAGCATCTTCCTTCAGTCAGTCTGAAACCCCCTACCTCCCACACCATGAACCCTACATGGCCTCAGTGCACCCTACTCAATACCAAAGAACACCACACCACCATTTGCGCCAATACAAACATACTGACCATTTTCTGCTCACTCAATCGCTTCCTTTCTCCCATTCCAAGAGAAAACAGCCCCCAAAAGGGTACAAAGGGTCTGAACAGATGGAGGGTCTTCAACATTAGACTGCCCGGCCTCTACAGGAAGAGAATCCTGGTCCTTGCAGGAGAAAACTAGAACCACTGCCATGGAGCTACCATGTTATCCAGGTCCTGCCAACTGAGTAAGTCCCATTTCTCATTCCACTGCATCTCTCACAATCACCTGCTGTCAATGTCATTCATTGTAAACCATTTTAAACCACTGGCCACTACATCATCTCTCTCTTTTGCCTCACAGTACCAGCAGGAAGTACTGAACCTCAGTCGAGAAATGGCCTGAAACCACTTTATCAACCTCTGAAGACTAAAAGCATCAGAGAAAGCACTTCCACCTACCAGCAGCCCAGATACTGACAGCTCAGTGGGAGATTAGCCTCAGAAGTTTTGCTGGATTAGTGGTGCTGGAAGAGCACAGCAGTTCAGGCAGCATCCAACGAGCAGGTACTGCCTGAACTGCTGTGCTCTTCCAGCACCACTAATCCAGTATTTGGTTTTCAGCATCTGCAGTCATCGTTTTTACCTCAGAAGTTTTGCTGCTGACCCACATGGAGGCTCCTCATAGCTAACGATGCACTGAAGATGAGTCAAAAAGTGTGGTGCTGGAAAAGCAGCAGGTCAGGTAGCATCCAAGGAGCATAAAGCATGACGTTTCAGATGTAAGTCCTTCATCAGGGATGTGGAGGAGGAAGGGGGATGAGAGATAAAAGTGGGGTAGGTGTGGGGCTGGGGGGAAGGCATGTGGGATGGCGATAGTTGCATGCAGGTGGGAGGTAATTATAATAGGTCAGAGTGGAGGGTGAAGCGGATAGGTGGAAAGGAAGATGGACAGGTAGGTCAGGTCAAGAGGGCAGTGCCGAGTTGGACAGTTGGATCTGGAATGAGGTAGGGGTTATGGAGTGTTAGAAACTAGTGAAGTCGATGTTGATGCCATGTGGTTGGAGGGTCCAGAGGCGGAAGATGAGGCATTCTTCCTCCAGTTGATGGGTAGCTTTGATTTGGTGGTGGAAGAGGCCTAGGATTTGTATGTCCTTGGTGGAGTGTAAGGGGGAGTCACAGTGGTCAGCCACAGGGTGGTGAGGTTGTTTGGTGGGCGTGGACCAGAGCTGTTCCCTGAACCGCTCTGCAATTTGGTGTCCTGTCTCCCTGATCTCTCATCCCCTCCCCCGTCACATTCCAAATGAAGGGCTTATGCCCAAAACATTAACTCTCCTGCTCCTCGGATGCTGCCTGACCTGCTGTGCTTTTCCAGCGCCACACTTTTTGACCCTGACTCTCCAGCATCTGCAGTCCTCACTTCCTCTGGTGCGTTGAAGATGCCAGGTACCTACTCTGAGAACTCTTGATGCCTAGTTTGTCCAGCACATATGGAAAGATAGGAGGATTAATACTCATGATGTTAGTTAAAGTGTCACTGAGGCATTTAAGAAACTATAATCCCCATTAATTGTCAGCTCATCACTGCCTCAGCAATCAGCAAATGCAGTGAGTTGTTCACATCATCATGACAAATCTAACAATAGTCAGTGTCACTCTGACCCCTATATGATTGTTATGGAGGTCAGACGAGGTTAAGGACATGAGGTAGATCTTTATGATAACTGACCGTGGTTTCATGATCATCATTAGACTTTTAATTTCAGGTAATTATTGAATTCAAATGCTATTGTCGGTTCAAACCCCAGTTTCCAGGACATTTACTGGGTCTGTGGTTTCCATGGCGGTGGGACTTACTGGCATTGTTGCTGGACAAGTAATCTAAACAGGACCGGCAAGTAGGTTTGAAACCAAATCAATATTACTTTTCAGAATTTACAGGTGCAACGAAATGCACAAGGGAGCCTCGAGGAACAGAACTCAGTATTTTTCCTTATAATTCAAAGAACTTGTTTATTTCGTTACATTAATAATGACAAAGTTAACCCTTGTACATTCAAAGCTAAATACATAGAACGCTTTTACCTTGTGCAAGTTGCATATTTTGAATTTAATTATGTACTTGGTTCCCAGTGTATTTAGTAAAGCAAGTACACTATATTCTGTTTATCTTCTTAAAGAATTATTTAAATTGCTTTCTTATCATCATTTTGCTTATCAAAAATAAACTTATTACTTTGGGTCTTTTAGAATGAAAAATATTGTGCACTGTTTCACATTTTTGATTGTGGAATCATCCACTGCAAGCCACATAGTCCCTTCAGTGAGTGTCCTAATTGGAATATAAAACGCAAAGCTGAAAATGTGTTGCTGGAAAAGCGCAGCAGGTCAGGCAGCATCCAAGGAGTAGGAGAATCGACGTTTCGGGCAAGAGCCCTTCTTCAGGACTTTTCCAGCAACACATTTTCAGCTCTGATCTCCAGCACCTGCAGTCCTCACTTTCTCCATATAAAACGCAAAGACATTGATGAAACTTCATCAAAGCATTTTGAAATGTGCCAAGGAGATAAAAATGTACAGGTTAAAGATGGGTCGGCCATTTTATAAACATTTACATATCATAAACTGTGCATAATGCAACCTTGCAGCAAATGAGCCCCAGCAGCGACAGGGTCAGCTGTATAAATAACATCCTTGCTGTTCTTCATTTCTCCATTATTGTTATTTCGAGCACTACACAAATATCAAACAGACACACAAAGCAAGGTCATTATGTCACTCGAGTGAATTCTGACTCAGGTACTTAGATGATTTAGTTGTGACTCTGAAAACGTTGTGTGACTTAAAAAGCACAGTGTAGGACATAAATATAACTGAAGCATGAACGAAGGGTATGCAACAACCTTAAAGGAAATAATGACTGTTCAAGATAAATCGATAAGCTGCGATACGGACAGAGCAGCAATAACTAATGTATTAAAAGTCAAAATAGAATTGTCTGAATAACATCACACAAGCTGTGATGAATTTTCTAGACAAATTCATCAGATTAATCTTCACTGACATTAAGTTTAAAACAAAATTTCCAAAGATCAGTGAACACAACTTGGAACTTGCACAAGCTCCATGACATTTAACAATTCATTTTTATAAAGAAGCTGTCAGTAACTAATCTGGGAAGCAGAGTTTAGAAGATGCTGAATCAGTTCTCTGTGAATAAAACAAGCCAACAGTGTGACTAAGTAGAGAGAAGGCAGAGAGATTCCTGCAAATCAGTGCCTTTTAGACAGTTGCTCCATGTACTGGAGTTAAAAAGGAGTTGCATTTCTGAAGTACTGCAGCAACTAATAATTGCTCCTTCCTGAGTCTGAACAAGTAAGCTCCTGAGAAGTCTTTCCAGAAAGATTTTGTCTTATACGTTTACCGATAACATCTGAATTAACATGCTGTTGAAAGTGCAACCAAGGAAAATGACTGCCTTTGGAGCAGAAAAGTATCCAAATGTGGAGGCAGTTATGCAAGGTACATGTGAACTGTTTAAGGAACAGGTTTTCTAGAATTTAGATAGACCCAATGTACATGCACCCAGGGCAACAGGCACTACTACTTGGATTGGACTTCGATGGATCAGTTTTCAAATAGAAGCTGCTACAGCTACATCACTGATCTTGCAATCACTGGTTATGATTCATACTACTTGGAAAGGTGATCACAGGAACATGTTGGAAACAAACAGACATTACCAAGCCACAGATAATTTCATGAAACACTTGACATACAATATGGTCAGACCATTTGAGCACAGACAAGCACAATGCCTGGATAGTGATAATTGCTGCTGTGACTCCAAAAATGACCTTGGGCTGAATAATGATTTTAGTTTGACTGAAGTTGTGAAATAATATAGGATCTTGCCAATCATAGGTATGATATATGAGGAAAGACTAAACTTTCTCCCCATTATTTTAAACAAATGTTTGCTACATTTTGTCAGTGATTGAAAAACTCTGAACAGAAATAAACAAGGAAAAATGATTTCTTGACACTCATTAATGCACCAATTTTTAATTCATTTCCTTTTGTTCAAAAATGCAGAAACATTTTAAATTCATACACTTCAGAGCAGAAATCGGCGACTAAAATGTGCTAACATTCTTGTCAATAAGAGAGAGACAGTTCTAGCCACAAAGCATACAAGGGTTTTTATCACGACGTATTGATATCTCACCCAAGACTGGGAAGAAGCTTTTTTTTAAATTTGAGAAGGATAGTATCCCTCGCCAAACCCCACAGACAAAAATTAGTGGCTGAACTGCATGACAGACTTGAAGGCAATTAGCAGCATTTCCATTCCTCGTTAGTCAGCAACTTCATCCTAACGTGAAATATATGTCATTGCTGTTTAGAATGTGACATAGTGCATATCTCCTACCCTTTTCCTGTTGTTTACAAAACGTCTATTTTAGGATTTTTTAATATATAACTCAATAGCTAAACTACTTGAGATGTGTTTTGTCAATTTGTCCTGGATACCAGCAAATCAAGTGTATACAATATGCTCAATATTGCCATGCTGAAGCAATATTTGTTTGATTCATTTAGCTTGCTCAAATGATATTGCTGGAGAGTCTCTAGCTTCTAGCAATAAAACTGGATTTTTTAAAGACGAGTAGCTGCATATTTCTTTTGAACACAATGAGGATTGCAAAGATAAAGCTGCCATAGTTACAGAGGACCATAGGGCTGCTCTCTCATTAGAGGGAGATGATTGGTGGTGGTTTAACCTGAGGATTTCCACATCTCAGATAAGGGGAGAGATTGAGAGGGTCAGAGGACTGTATTCAGTCACAACAGAAAGGACAGTTCTGGAGTCAGGTAGCAAACAAGTCCAGTCAAATCTTAAATTCTGATCCACAATAAGCTGAGTTACGCTGCAACATTTGGCAATGACATTTGCCGAAGCAGACTGTGAATTAGCACAAACGCAGTAACAGAGTACCGTTTCCCTCAGAAAGGCCTACGATCATGTTATATCTTTATAAAACTATAGTGACTGTGAAAGTCCTCCTAATTTTCTGCTTTTTGCTTCGAATTCTTTCTGTACTAGCACTGGCTACATCAGCAGTGCTAGCCTGTTTATTGTCCATATACATATCACAAAAATGACATATTCCTGACTTAGGAGGGTCAATAATTTCTTCAGTGTTTTCCTTAACCAACAGTGGTACATTTCCATCATCCTCAATGGTCATCAACTGGATTGCGATTGTAATTTGAGTCTTCTGCATAATACTGAATAGAAAAAGAATCAGAGCTGCAATTCTTTGATGCAAATGGCAAGTCAGAGGATTTCTGTCAGAGACAAGTCCAAGATTATTAACCTAAGATTCACAACACCACATGAACATCTAAGGGCAGAGGCAGATGCAAAAAGCTTGCTGTCATGTTTATTATGCAAGGCCCTAATGCTTCCTGAAGCAATGTATTGGCTATCTGGTCAACCTCAGAGTATCATTGCAATGCCTAACATGTATTTCTATCAAAGATTTCCAGATTACTTACTGCTTCTGCACCTTCCATACCTTCCTTAAACAATATTCCTGACCAGTCGGCTAAGAGCATTACAGATTATGAGTGTGAAAATATAAGTGAGGCATTGGCAAAAATACACGTCAAATACAAAATACCCTGCAATGACTGCAACAAACACTAAAGTGTACAGACAGGAAGGAAACTAGCCACCAGGATATACGAGCACCAACCAGCCACCAAGAGACATGACCAACTATCAGTAATATCCTTACACACAGAAGAAGAAGGACACCACCTCCACTAGGACAACATATCCATCCTCGGACAGGCTAAACAAAACAGCATGGGAATTCCAAGAGGCCTGGCATTCAGTCCAGATCTCCATCAATAAACACATCGATCTGGACCCCATTTACCAACCTCTGAGAGAAAAAACCGGAAATGATATCACCCACGTTAACAGACCAAGGCACACAAATAGAAAGTGGGACAGCACACCAACGCTTCAAAGGGGGCTCACTGATTATGTTACCTAGCATGGTGACAAAATGTCTGAGAACAAACCTACCAGCTCAGCAAGCAAACTTACAGCCTGATCCACAATACAGCCAAGACAAATTATGCATAAAACATTAATTTCAGATACCTTCCCACACTTTTCACACTCCAAAATCTGCACCTTATATCATGAGCGAAAGATATGATTGAGGGAACTGCTAAAATTATCTTGTCCTAACTGTCACTCTGAGCTCTCCAAGCAAAATGAATTGCTGTTTAATACTGACCTCTCACTATTCTGTAACACATAAGAAATGCTTAGTGCAGTCCTCTCCTCAGTTGCAAAAAAGTATTATTTCTGTAAAGAACAAGGAGTTCACATTCACTTAGTCATGTGAAAGGAGTAAGGGTGCTTTCTGACTTACAATGAAAATAAACAAAATTTGCATTTATTTAATGGTTTTCACATTTCAGAATATCTCAATTAATGTTAAATACTGTGGATTCTAGAAATCTAAAATAAAGACAGAAAGTACTGTAAATACTTACCAAGTCTGACTGCACATTTTGAAAGAGCAATGGAGTTAGCAGCCTGGATGATCTCTCCTGAGACAAATTAGTAGAGTCAAGAACTTTTCTGACTAGCTGAATTTGTCATGCAAAAAGTGTTCCACATAATGGAATATTCGTGCTGGGGCCTGGTGCAATCTGAAGTCAAGCATGCCAACCATAGTGAACTGCCGAGGTAGGCTGTTCAAAAAACGTGCTCTACGACTTCTTCCCAGTTATGAGTTTCGTTATCCTTAATACTCCTCACAGCTCCATCTACTCCCCTATCCACATTAGCTCATGTGTCTCTTTCCACCCCCAATGGTCCTTCATGGAACCTTCATGGACACCACATGTCCTCTCACTCATCCTAAAGGCCTCTTATAACTATTATGCTAACTTAGTGTCAACGCATACCAACACATGATCCCCACAACAACCTTTGCCTTTGTACCCTCCATGCTAATTCACCTGTATTCATCATTGACATGCGTCAGTAAGCACACTGTAATGACATAAAAATGCAATTCTACGTATGCTGTTAAAACATCACAACAAAAAGCCGAATTAATGAAAAGTCATTATATTTAATATACTTCCCAAGTAATTAATCCACTTATAAAACAAACATCATATTCCTAGTCCTACATGAATGATACCTAATCTATTAAGAACCACTTGCAGTTGTCAAACAAACTTTGAAGTTACAGGCCCCCACTGTGATGATAATTTATAGAAAGTCAAGAAGTAAAAACGTTATTATGATAATGCTTAATGTTATGCTAACAAACAACTTTTGAAACTGCATTTATTTTTAAACTTAGAGTCACAGTAGGCCGTTTTATCTAAAAATTTAAAGAGCAGAGGATTTAAATATTTTGATAGCTGTTGGTTCCAGAGATGTTGTTTACTTTTTACAAACATTCACATCAATTATTAAAAGTCATTATCACAAAGGACAGGACATGGACCTCACCCCAGTGAAACGTTTAGCTCTCAGCTCAAATGGGCCCTGCTGAGTTTAATCTTCCCTCAGGTGTATCCTTGTCATGCTCCCTCTCTCTTACTGAGAAAGATATGAGGACTTGAAAGTAAGGTAGGATTTCCAGGTCCCAGGTTCCTGTTACCATTTTGGATAAGGCAAAGAGTCATGGAGACTCTGTGAGAATTTGGGCCCAAGCATTACCAAATCAGTAATTCCTTCTTCACCTAACCTGTTTTCATCTGTTTAGTTTTGACGTTTTGCACTTTTGTACTTGCTTTTTCCACTGGTTTTCTCAAGTTGAAATATATTAATTTAGTGTGTCAATGCAGAACTTCATGGTAAAGTTGTGTTCAGGACAATTAACAATGAACATCTCACTTAATCACCTTTTTTCCCCCCAAACTGACTGCATATAATACCTAACCAACTGGTACACTTTCAATCAAATTAAATTTTGTGTATGAAATTGTTGTGATGACAATGAAAGCAGCCGGATAGACCATATAGAATATGAGATCCCTGATTGGGGCTGTTAACCTGGTTCATTCAGGAAGCCCTGACTGACAGATATAAACAGGAGTGTCACGGATTCTGGTCACACTGAGAGTCGGCTCTGAGGAAGCTGGACCAGGGTCAAGTAATGTGCATGTGTAAGGAAAAGGTGACTTGGTAACAGGATACTGGCCTCAGTGGGGTAATTACACAAGTGATATTAAATTTGCAAAAGGATTCCCTTTGTCAACTCAGTGTTTCGCAAAATTAGACATTTCTGTTGTGTCTCGCAACCCCGTAAATACTTTCAAAGCAGATGAGGTTAAAAACCAAGCAGCGTCCAGAGGGTATCCTTCTACTCAAAGCATCTCACTTTGTGTTCTTTCATTTTAATAGGAATCAGAAATTAAAACTAGCTTAGAAGCTGGCCCTGGGTACATTACCCCAACATAAACATTCTTGTATGCAGCAATGAGTCTGGTCAATTTTCTCTGGATCTGTTTGTTTATCATGGGAAATTGTGGCGTTAGACAGGAGGCAAAACCCATTCTCTGTATATAATGTGTAACACAAATGGTTAGAAATTATAACAACAGCAAAGAAGGTGGTATAGAGAAGAGAATGGAGTAAACTCACTCAGAGAGTGTGCATGGATAAGACCGTGGTGATACTGCACCTTTCAAGCTGCATGCAATTCCAACCATGGTTAATCTTTCTTGAACGCTTTTTATTTCTTGGTCATTTATCACAGGTTGATATATTTCTCATATCAATCCTAGCTTCCCACATTCATAGCTAAAGCTCAGTGTAATGGATAATTTGTATTATGGTTTGCCTTGGGGGGCTTTAGTTCCCTTCTACTTGCTCACACCAAGCAGAAAAAGAAAGCATTAAAATCTTTTCTTCTGAGATTGAATGCCAACAAGAAATCTTAACAAAATCACGTATTCCGATACCGAGGAAGTAAAGTTACATTTCAGATCTTGGATATTTGACGATCGTGGATAACAGGCGTAAACAGGTCATAGTCACATCAAGCAGCGAGGTGCAGATTACATGAAATGGGTGCAAGCAGAGACTAGAAGTAAATAATACAGAATGGTATTGTACCTTTTGTTTTTCTTGCTGGAACCATCACAGTAGAGGCTAAAAGTATACTGGGAACGACCAGTAAAATAAAATTAGTTATTTTGTATTAACTTAATAGTTAAGCTTAGTTTTGCATTGCAACAGAAATGCATTTTCTAATCAATACTGTGATACCATTGTGCAAATTCCGAGTCATGTTCCTAATTTATCGTAATGCACTAATTTGTAGCATGCCACTAAAGTGAGCATGGAAAGAAGTATTCCTGCCACACTGGCACTGGAATTCATTGCAATTTATGTGAGGTATTTCTCACAATCATTATGAAGGTGAATGGTGTTCTCTTAATTTGTTTTAAACTACTCACTTCCTCTTCTGCATAGCAGTCACTCATAATTTTACTTTGCTTCTCTCTGCAGGATGGAAGTGAAGTGAACTCTATTTAATATTTCATTTGGGTTAATTTACAAATGAATTCACTTGCTTCAAATGGGAAAGAAATATGGAAAATTCATGAATATTTATTTGTTGTGACAAAAATGGAGTTTCATGTTTCAAGTCAGTGGAAGCCATAGGCATCAACACACTTAATAATCATCAATGCTAGCATAAAATCAAGAAAGACATTTAATGAAGTCAAGTAAAAAAAGAATTCTGAAGAATCATTTTCCTTTCATTGTATTTTCAAAATAAACTTGTTGGCTGTGCAATAATTTGGATTTATACCCAAGTTGTTACCACAATCGACAAAGTGCTAACCTAAATTCAAGCATTAAAATGGTTGCACTATCTTGATATCATTTCCTGACAGGAAATTCAAGTCTACTTTTAAATATCTGCAGTGAAATCAAATCATAAACAGTAACTTTTACACATACCATTTTCTCTCTTTGTAGTCATACAGATGTACAGCACGGAAACAGACCCTTCGATCCAACTCGTCCATGCCGACCCGATATCCTAATCTAATCTAGTTCCGTTTGCCAGCACTTGGCCCATATCCCTCAACAAAGCATTGTGTCAGAACTTTCTCCAATTGCTTGGATGACAGCAGCTCCAGTAACACTTTAATAGCTTGTCAGCATCCATGATAGCAAGTGTTCCTCAAAAAGTGAAAATAAAGAGCTATGTGATGATTTCACCTATTGACAATCCTTTTGTCAATGTAAGTTATCATTAATGTGGGAGGAGAACGATGAAAAATGACTCAGTTGTCAACCAGTTTTGATGCAGGTTGACATGTCCTTGCCAGTCATTAACTGTAAATTCTTGTTCCTTCCTCTAATCCCACTACTTCAAAAGCTTACTCTCTCACTGAACCAGTGGCACGTTCATTCAGATACTGACCAACCTGTATCAAACCTGTCTATCCAAATAATATGAATGAACTTAGAGTGGACATTGCATTACACTCTCTTAAAAACCAGAGATTTATAGGACCATCTGTTACAATATTAAACAATCTTAAGGTCATTATGCTTTAGGCAGCATGGTTGCATGTGTTTGTTACAACAAGCAATTTGCTTGAGCTATTTTCCCAAGTGGCAGTTATTTTTAAATTGGTTTAACACAGCGCTGAAAATAATAGACATTGCGTTTAAGTTAAATTTTTGTGTTTTAACACTATGCTGCACTTTCTGACAGAAGTTTTACACAGCAGTAAATCCTAATTGTCACAGAATAACAGAGATTGTTCAAAGGAACATCGATTGCACATTATTTAACTATTATTTTATTAAATTAATGTAATGTTGCAGAATTTATATCGACCAGAAATTGAGATAATCTAGTTGAATTTTTTGAAGGTTGTAAAGTGGGCTTGTGTTGCAATGGTAATGTCTTTAACTCTGAGCCAGGAGACCCAGGTTCAAGTCCCACCTGCTCCAGAGGTATGTATTAACATCTCTGGACTGGATGATTCGAAAATATTTATAAAGTGGCTGACAAAAGTCAGCTAGAAACACTAGAAATAATGGCTAAATAATGTGAAATGGATCTTCCTTAAGGGAATGGGGCCAGGGCCAAGTTAAACAATTGGGTTTAATTAACAGCAACCTCAGTTCACCTCTAGTTAGTCACACTATCCACTGGCTTCAGTGCAGTTCACATCAAAACGGGTTGCCACTCAATCAGGGATTTCCTATTTACCTAGCCTGCTTTGTGGAGCCATGAAGAAAGAGGAATGATGGACGTGTATCTGGCTCAGCCTCACTCACACTGACTAACCACACACTCTCACACACCCACCCATTCGCACCCAATCACACCCACCTACTCACCCATTCACTCACTCAAGCCTGCTGGATGTTTGCTAATTACTTTGGCTAAGGACCAGTATGTAGTGTTTTCAAAAGTTACCAAACTGTGCTCCTGCCCGGTCTAACAGCCTGTCCCTTGCTGTGCTGTAGCTGTAAGTCCTGCTCTTCATCAATGCTCCAGCTCATCCCCTCACCTACTCCCAATGAAAGGCCGACCCTCATTTCACATCTCCACCCAGCCCTAGCACAAAAGCCCATCTCTTTCCTCCCCTAAAACAGAAATAGAAATTGTTAGCAAAACTCATCTGAGGGAGAAAATTGGGATAATTGAGTTAATATTTTGAGTCCAGTGACTCTTCATGAGATGAAGAGCCACCAGACCCGAAACGTTAACTTGGTTTTCTCCCCAGAGATGCTGCCTGATCTGCTGTGCTTTTCCAGCAGCCCACTTTTTGACTCTGATCTCCAGCATCTGCAGTCCTCACTTTCTCCTATGCTGCCAGACCTGCTGTGTTTCACCAGCAATTTCTCCTTTTGATTTAGATCTAAAGCATTTCTTTGTTTTATCTTATTTACCCTCCCACAAATTTCCGGCAGTGGGCTAACTCTAGTTCCAGTCTGAATCCCCTGGGACCTGACTCTGAGCCAATATCTCCCTGAAATCTTCCCAAATCCCTTTCCACAGACTCACCATTGTGGCACCTGGGATTGCTTGGATAAAAACCATTCATGATGCATTGCTCTCTGCTCCTCCGTCCACAGATTGTTTCTCTCCAGCATTCATCACAGATAACACAGAAGAGAAACAGTGTATAATTGGAGAAGTAGCTTGAAAATTCTTCCAATTCCATTTACCAGCAGTTTACAAAATGGTTTGCTGTGCCACATAGAACAGGGTTGTGAAACAGCACATTCGGACGTCATGATTTGCAGAGATTCTATCATTGCCATTCAATTAGAAGTATGGGAGAGTATGCCAGGAGCAGCATCAAGCATGCCAATAAAGAGATGCAAACTTGGTGCAACAATGATAGAGGAGTATGTGCTCTGCCACATTCAGTCATGAACTGTAATTGCCAATTAAACGAGGTGGGTGTACAAACATCCCTCAAAATGATGGAGAAACCCAGACTGGGAAAGGATGCCCACACAAAGTGTTCAGCAGTAAACACTTTGTATTTATTATGTAGTACAAATTAGCTAGTTATAATACATCAAAGATACACATTTGTTTCTTGAGAGACATCCGGGTCAATTTAAGGCTAAGTTCATATCATTGCTCAAACACTCCAGTTCACACAAGGCTTCACTGGATGCTGGCACAACACCAGTCAGCTCAGGAACTGTTCTTCACATCCTGATGGATGGAACTTATCTCATGGTGTCAAACGCAGGCACTAACTGCATTTGACAATAATTGCCAGCTTCAGATCTCCATTATTTCAAACTGTATATCACAGCTAACGAATGGTTTGTCTTGTACTAATACTGCTATATTAAATATTAAACTGGAAAAATGGCCTGCACTGGATATGACAATACCACGAGCAAGAGAAACTGCATGTGTGATTAGGCTAGCGTTTACATTGAAGTATTGCACCAGATTCTTTTGTTTGCCTGAAGAGAAGTGATCCAAAATTTTAGTCACGGTGGATTTTATGAATCAAAGCTTTTGGCATGGAGCTTCAAGTAATGGGGATAATCAGGAATTCAGGCAAGACAATCAAAAAGGCTGGAAAAATGCATGCCTGATAATTTTTAAAGATACATAATCGCGAGGGAGCAATGTACAGACACCCACTCTAAATTTCTGGCATGAGCACTTTCCCTGTAAAGTTCTATACCTTAAAAGCTAATCAGGCAAATCTATGCTACATTGTCAGAAACAATGTTTGCAGGTTAATTTTGCCACTCATAATGGTTGCCTTTTTATACTTTAAAAACATATTCAGATGGAGTGACAGACTTGTATTCAATGCTGAGTTGAATTTTTATCAAGCCGGACATTTGGAGAATGTTGGCCTCCACTCAAATGACATTCTTCACAAAAACAAAGGCTGATGTTGAACTGCAGTTTTAACTGAGCTGCATTCCAAGCACTTTCAGCTCCCATTAACCTTCTTTAAGTTACCTTTCTACATGAGACAGATCTGAATGCAAGTCAAAAATATTAATTGGGAAAACGATGAGGTATTTTGATGTAATAATCATTGAGCTTGTTTATAGTTTCTACAAAAATGTTGCTTTTGAATAAAGGGATTCGAACACAAGTCTTTGAAACTACTGAAAGGCAGATTATACATCATGTTTCACAGAACAGTGAAAAAGTGCAAGTTATCTTTTAAATGTAACACAAAATTGCGCACATTGAAGATGATAGCTCAATTAGCACTTTCTTTCCCCACAATCCACTATGTTTTTAAGAATGAACTGGTGGGGTAAGTATGATAACTCTCTTGGTATAACTGCCTGTAAGTATTCTGCAGCATTTAACAACTATTGGTGTTGCATGGGAAAAAAGCTTAACTTACATAAACTGCACAAATAAAACCCAATCATAACTCACAGAGAATCTTACATCTTAGCTCAATTGAAAATGATTCCCATATTCCCAAGAAAAACCCTGAAAGAACAGCAGATGCTGGAAATCAGAAACACAAATAGGGGGGCGGCACGATGGCTCAGTGATTAGCACTGTTGCCTCACAGCACCTGGGACCCGGGTTCGATCCCTGCCTCAGGTGACTCTCTGTGTGAAGTTTGCACATTCTCCCTGTGTCTGCGTAGGTTTCCTCCCACAGTCAAAAGATGTGCAGTTCAGGTGAATTGGGCATGCTAAATTGCCCATACTGTTAGGTGCATTAGTTACAGGGAAACGGGTCTGGGTGGATTACTCTTTAGAGGGTTGGTGTGGACTTGTTGGGCAGAAGGGCCTGTTTCCACACTGTAGGGAATCTAATCTTATCTAAAATTGCTGGAAAAGATCAACATTTGTGGAGAGAAATCAGATTTAACATTTCAGGTCTACTGACGATTCTTCAGGACCCACTATTCCCAACAGATCAACAAATGCAAGTCTTACTAATTAATGTAAAGTCCTACACAAGGTTTTCAGTGAATCAAAGTTGCTCATGCACACTATTCCACACCACACAAAACTAGTACACTGAACCAAAAATCAGACAAAATGCAAACTCATTTTTAATTCAATTATCCCACATTACAAGTCAGTTATGAATTTACCACTTATTATTTAATTGATAACACCATCCATTTATTTAATTTCTGCTAATTCATTATCTTGTGCAACCAATTGGACATCTCCAATTGTGGTCAAATGAGTTTCTGCTTTAGACAAACTACCCATTTAAATGCAACTTGAACATCAATAAATAACTTATATTCAATGCAAAACCAACAGCTACACGGTTTAAATATCTAGTTCATGGTTCATATTAAAAATTTAAAGGTAGTGTTTTGTTAGTTACAAACCTTGTAAAGGTACGTTAAATAAAATCTTTGGCTTTAATGATCACAGAACAGTAGTGGAAAAGGTCACCTCTGCTTGTTTGATAGAGTCAGAAGCAAGCAGATAAAGCATTGGACAATGGGCTTGCTGAGCTGGAGAAACTGGGGAATTGAAGAATAGTTAGCTTAAAAATGCCATTTTGAGAACTGTCCAGAGCAGACACTGTGTTCGAGCTGTGTGGAGCTTCTGAAGACTTACCATGCCCGTGGCATCTCTCACATCTTATCTTTGCCCCATTTTACCAAGCATGAATCCCAGAATAATTTGTTACACAGTGGATATAAGGATATCAACTAACCTTTGGGGCCTGTCATGTCCATGATTAATGTGAGGATGTTGGGAAGACGACAGGTCTCAACCCTACACTTTCCCACCCGCTCACCACCAAGTCCCAGCCCAGTGCAGCAAACAGCATTAAATTCTACCCAAAAACTTCCACTCAGTTGTGGTTCTACAACCAACAGGTGAAGAGTTTTGTCATGTTCTGATATATCTAGCCTGCTCTGAAAGATATTGTTCACCTCTGATTACTGGACTCAAATCTTTTTCACTAACAGTAATATTAAACTTGAATTCAAACAACAGAAAAATAATGTTTTCTTTTAATTCTCTCATGGCTTTTGTTGGCGTTGTCAGCATTTGACGTTTGCTCCTAATTGTGCTAGATCGAAGTGACTTACTGGGTCTTTTTGGAGGACAGTTCAGAGACAACCAGACCAGGTAAAGACATCAGATTTCCTTCCTGAAAGAATGTTAAAGAATCAAATAGGTTTTTAAACCAAATGATCAGAGTTGCGTGTGATGACTAAGTGTGAAATCAGCTTTGTATTCCAGATTTATTAATTGAATTTATATTCTACCCATTGCACTGGTGAGATTTGAACCCACTCCGGAGCGCCTAGTCCTCTGGATTACTAATAACAGGTGTTACTACTACTCCACCATCTCCTCAGAAAGGCAAATATTTCTGGATCAGTCACTTACATGATATACTTGGGATAAAGGAAAAAATAGATAAGATCAAAGTTACCCACTGACCAATTAGTTTAAGAGGTAGATTTTAAACAAGCAAAAACTGCTACAAAAACTGAATTGCAAAAGAAATTGAACAAATTGCAGTCTCTCTCTCTCCATGGATTTCCTACTGACCAAACCCTGCTTTGTGAAGCCATGAAGAAAGAGAAAGGATGGATGTGTATCTGGCTCAGCCTCATCCACACGCACCGACTAACCACACACCCTCACATACCCAAACATTCATATCCAAACACACCCATCAACCCATCCATTCACTCACAAGTCTGCTGGAGGTCTATTGATCGCTATGGCAAAGGAGCAGAATGTGGTACTTTCAAAAGGTGCCAAACTGTGCTCCCTCCTGCCCAGCCTAACAACCCAGCCTAGACATAACCAATGGAAAAGAGGCAGGTTGTTGGGTTATAGAGTCATAGAGATGTACAGCATGGAAACAGACCCTTCAGTCCAACCTGTCCACGCCGACCAGATATCCCAACCCAATCTAGTCCCACCTGCCAGCACCCGGCCCATATCCCTCCAAACCCTTCCTATTTATACATCCATCCAAATGCCTCTTAAATGGTGTAATTGTACCAGCCTCCACCACATCCTCTGGCAGCTTATTCCATACACGTACCACCCTCTGCGTGAAAACGTTGCCCCTTAGGTCTCTTTTATATCTTTCCCCTCTCACCCTAAACCTATGCCCTCTGGTTGTGGACTCCCCGATTCCAGAGAAAAGACTTTTTCTATTTATGCTATCCACGTCCCTCTTAATTTTGTAAACCTCTATAAGGTCACCCCTCAGCCTCCAACACTCCAGGGAAAACAGCCCCAGCCTGTTCAGCCTCTCCTTCTCGCTCAAATCCTCCAAACCTGGCAATATCCTTGTAAATCTTTTCTGAACCCTTTCAAGTTTCACAACATCTTTCCGATAGGAAGGAGACCAAAATTGCACGCAATATTCCAACAGTGGCCTAACCAATGTCCAGCTGCAACATGACCTCCCAACTCCTGTACTCAATACTCTTACCAATAAAGGAAAGCATACCAAACGCCTTCTTCACTATCCTATCTACCTGCAACTCCACTTTCAAGGTGCTATGAACCTGCACTCCAAGGTCTCTTTGCTCAGCAACACTCCCTAGGACCTTACCATTAAGTGTATAAGTCCTGCTAAGGTTTGCTTTCCCAAAATGCAGCACCTCATATTTATCTGAATTAAACTCCATCTGCCACTTCTCAGCCCATTGGCCCATTTGGTCCAGATCCTGCTGTAATCTGAGATAACCCTCTTCGCTGTCCACTACACCTCCAATGTTGGTGTCATCTGCAAACTTACTAACTGTACCTCTTATGCTCGCATCCAAATGACAAAAAGTAGAGGACCCAGCACTGATCCTTGTGGCACTCCACTGGTCACAGGCCTTCCGTCTGAAAAACAACCCTCCACCACCACCCTCTGTCTTCTACATTTGAGCAAGTTCTGCATCTAAATGGCTAGTTCTCCCTGTATTCCATGAGATCTAACCTTGCTAATCAGTCTCCCATGGGGAACCTTGTCGAACGCCTTACTGAAGTCCATATAGATCACATCTACTGCTCTGCCCTCATCAATCTTCTTTGTTACTTCTTCAAAAAACTCAGTCAAGTTTGTGAGACATGATTTCCCATGCACAAAGCCATTTTGACTATCCTGAATCAGTCCTTGCCTTTCCAAATACATGTACATCCTGTCCCTCAGGATTCCCTCCAACAACTTGTCCACCACCGAGGTCAGGTTCACTGGTCTATAGTTCCCTGGCTTGTCTTTACTGTCCTTCTTAAACAGTGGCACCACACTTGCCAAACTCCACTCTTCCGGCACTCACCTGTGATTATCGATGATACAAATATCTCAGCAATCACTTCTCTAGCTTCCCACAGAGTTCTCGGGTACACCTGATCAGGTCATGGGGAATGATCCTTCTACAGGCCCATTGCCTGGATCTGTTCATGCCACTGTGACTAGGCCCAGGAGATAACCCACAAAGAAGTCTTCTGACTTCTCCATCTTCCTCTGCAGAGTGACCAAAACTCAGAGCATGGGGCTGATTTGCAAATGGAGATTGGAAAGCCAACTCTTTCAACACGGCACATCCTGTGTATGCATGAAACACAGACTCACTCAAGTCACAAGAGATACTGGCAGCCTTGCAAACCACAAACCAAGTTAGCCAAATCGCCAAACGTGAAAGTAAGTACTCCCACAATAAGAGCATCCCTCTAGGTGCCCCTGTCTTGATGACAACACCGTCTGAATTATTGATATGGATGATGAAGTAGAGAGTGTGCAGTAACAGCCCATCCAGGAAACGCCTCATGCAGAACAGAATGACACAGAGAAATTCTGCAAGATCAAAATCAGAAGTTGGAATTCCCAAGTATGCTTTTAAGACCTGGAGAGTACAATGTGTCATGGATTTTCTTTGTCCCAAGAATTGTGTCACATGATTTAAATTTTCATCCAAAACTGCTTGGGGTGGATAAGCTAATAATGTCCTGCACTTGAGAAAAATCCCTGAAGTTCCCCATTACTTTCTGCCTTAAAATCATGACAGAAATTTAGAACAATGTATCCACAAAGTTGTTAACAAATTGGATGCACTGCTGTCGAACAATCTCAGTGAATTATTTGAATGTTGAGACAGTGTCTTATGAAGAAAACTCTCTGCATTAACAAACGCCAGATAGTTAGACTGTCATCCCTGTTGTGGACATCTCCCAGACTGACTCTAAAACAAAACTTTTGGAAACCTGCTAAGAGGGGTATGAATCTCATGATCCATATTTAAAACAACAGTACAAATAAAGTTCAAACAGGATGTTCTCGCATGTATGAACCACATAATGACTCATGGGTTTCTGATGGAAATAAGAGGGCCTACCTTGAACATCTGATTAAGGACAATTGAATATATGATTAGTGTTAGACATGTCCCCTCCACCCCACCAAAGAAAAACAGGCAGATGAATGGGTTCTCAAAAAGGGAGAAAAAAAATTCACTTCAGGTATAAAAGAAATTGCTGAGGTGAACGAGTACAGGATCCAGCCAAATTACTTGGTTAGCTCAAAAACGCATCTGACAGGTAGGAGCTTCTTGAGATAGTTCCAAGCTGGTTTCTGACCAATACTTTTATTCAAGAAGACTGAAAACAAGAGCCTGCTACCTCCAAGTTAATACATCCATTCATCTACTCCAGGGACTAGTCAACCATCCTGATGAGACTGTGTTTCCTGCCACAGAATTAGCATCATCTCTCTGTTTCCCCCATCTGTCCATCTGATCCAGAACCAGTAAACTGTTCTCAGCTGTTACGGGTCATATATCTTTTCTGTCTATTTACCTTATGTATTGTATAAAATCTCACACAAGTCCGACACTGCGCCTCAACCCCTGGGGATAATTTGTGACTTCCAGACCAAAGCACCACACTACATTCCATGAAATGATAATACATTAGCCATTGCACAGTCTACAAAATTTGATTTTGGTATTCTACTATGAATTCTCCAATATTGAAATCAGAGTTTAAGAACATTTGGCGTTTCTTCAATGTTTGTTTTAGCAGTCAATAATTTCAAGCACTATCCATTGGTAAATAGTCTAAATGCTTTTAACAGTGAAAAAAAAAGCTTATCAGAATTTGTGATTGGACATAACAATCGTCAATATTATAATTTATGCATTTATTGTGACATATTTTCAGAACATGTGTTAATAAGAAATTTCAGGTGTACCATCATTCAGTATAAATTATCAGATGAACTAACTAACAACACAGTACAACCTTGAATACTGTTTCACTTTGAGCTTGTCATAAATTGGGGACCTCAAGTAACATCGTGCTGGAATGGGCCAGTTCCGTGAAGTGTTTCACTGTGAATTAATTGTAAAGTTGAAATCCTTCCAGAGCTTCCTGATTTCCATATGGGCTAAGCATGTTGAAACAAGTTAAATCTTTAACATATGGTCTGGAGAGAGATGAAAACTCCACAAAAGCATGTGTTAAAAGCATGATTTATTTCAGCAGGTTAAGCAAACAAAAATACATTGAATTGCAAATCTAAGCCAATAAAAAAAAGCTATCTGAATACTCTACCCCATGTTTCATAATTAATGCTGGTAGAAGTAAGAAGAAGTAACATCATATTGGGGGTAAGGAGTGAAGGTAATTACTTTGGGTGCATGCATGAAAAAGTCTATTCCTGTGATATTTCCTACTGAAATCCATTTTACAACTTCCTAGAAAAACTGATCAGTAAGCTCCATTAACACAACGACTGGGACAAAAGTGTGGATTTCACAGGTCACTGCGGTCCCCCATCCTCGACTTAAAAGTCCCATGAAAGCCCACTCACCATCAAGCCCAAGTGCTGCATGCCAGCAATTTAATATTGGACGACTTGGACTACTTATTGTCCCATAAAGAGGGGTGTGAGAGGGATGGGAGATTGGGTTCAAAATGCTCGAGGGAGGGTTTAAGAGTTAGATAACCTACAGTAGAGTTGGGGGGGGGGGGGGGGGGTGCCGAGTGGGGATGCTTCCATTGGATCTAGAGTGCTCAAGGTTTGACTCTGGTCTATCAGCAACCCATGTCGCTAAAACTGCAGGCTTCCCTACGACTCCCACTGCAGGTAAAAACTGGCAGAAACAAGATGAGGTCATTTCATAGTCAGCAATTAGCTGCTTAAGTGCCTCAAAATCCAAGGTCTGGCAGCCCACCCATCAACAGCCCCAGCCCACTTCGAATTTCAGAGAGGTCAGGGTGTCAGCAAGGCAGAACACAGGTCGTCTGATGTATTTTATTAGCCTAAAAAACCCAATAATGGTGACCATAAAATTCAGTCAAAAATTGAAAAGCTCAGTAAATTCTCCGAGTATCAGGCCTCACTCGGGCACATTTTTGTGCTGCAATTCAAGCATAAGCTGGTTTTTGTATATAGGTTCGAGAGATGACTAAAACAAAAGTCCCAAAACACCTCAAAATTCATTACAATCAATGACGTGCTTCACAGTGGAGACACTGTAATGTATTAGGAGAAAGTGAGGACTGCAGATGCTGGAGGTCAGTTGAGAGTGTGGTGCTGGAAAAGCACAGAGGGTCAGGCAGCATCCAAATAGCAGGAGAATTGACATTTCAGGCATAAGTCCTTCATCCTTCCTGATGAAGGGCTTTATGCCCGAAACCTCGATTCTCCTGTTCCTCAGATGCTGCCTGACCTGCTGTGCACTCTTGACACTGGTGTAATGTATGAAAGACGGTAGCCATGCACAGCAAGGTCCCACAAGAGACAATGTAATATTCAACTAGTGACCTATTTGGGATGTTGCTCAAGAGATAAACATTGGCCTGGAAACCAGAGGGCAGAAAGATCTTTTATTTAACACTGCAGCCAGAATACAGTACTTCCAGAATTTCCTCTCAGGCTACTGGAGAATCAGCCTTCCTCTGTATTATACTGGAGTGTTGGCCAATCTTTTACAGTCCCATCTTGCAATAGCATTATTCAATCCAGTTTGAAAGGGCACAAAATTCATAGCATTCCCATTGGGTGACAATGTGAACAACAGTGGTCCCATGGAGAGAGGGATGGTACAGGAAAGATGACTTTACATTCCTAAGGCATTGGGAGGTGGAATCTATACAAGCAGGACAGGACAGCTCTGAACAGGAACAGGACCAACATCCTAAAGGAGGGGTTTGCTGCTGCGATGGAGTTAAACAAAATTGGCAAGGGATGTAATCCAAAACAATCAGAGTAGTTCAGAGTGGAGAGAAGCTAAGATGGAACCAGAAGACAAAGCACAAGTAGCTAAGTCTGGGAGGCAAAGCGAACACAGGCTACATAAGAAAGAAGTGAGTGAATCAACACTAAGTCTACTATATTTTAATGCAAGGAGCCCGAGGAATAAAGCAGATGAGCTGTACGAACAGATAGGAATAACATCCTAGCTATGTTGGAAACTTGACTAAAAGATTAGCATAATTGGCAGCTCAACGTTCCTGTTCAGAAGGTGTTTAGTTGGAAGGTGGAGTGGGGGAGGGGGAGAATTGAAGAGGCAGGCAGGGAATACAATAACAAAGAAAGAATCAATTATAGCAAAGGCAGGAATGATATCTTCAAAGGATCGTTAAATGAGGCTATGGGGATAAGTAATAAAAATGAAAGGGTAAATGATATAGAATGTAAACTATAGGACCAAAACAGTCAGGAAGAAATACGGGATCAAATATGTTAATTACACTTCAGAGAAGTGTACAAATAATAAGGCAGAAATAGAAGGGGATTTCAACTCCTCAAGTTTTAACTGAGATAGTTTCAAGATCCAAGTTAAGATGAAAGCAAAATTCTCAAATTCAATCCAGGTGGAGCTTTCTTTTTAACCAGTACATAGAAAGACCAACAAAGATGGGTGGGGGCAGGGGGAGCAGTTCTGGACCTAATATTGAGAAATTAGCCCCAGCAGGTTGAAGATGAATCGGTGGGGTGGGGGTGGGGTGGGGATGATGTTGGAGGTCGTAACAGTAACTCAGATTTAGAATAGTGATGGAAAAGGATAGGAAGGCCTAGGAATAAAAGTTCTAAACTATCTCAAGGCTAATTTTACACTGAACTACGATTTATTACCAATTTGGTGCAAGTGGACTAGGAACAATTACTTGCAGATAAAACTGCATCAGAGCAGTGAGAGACATTCAAGGAGGAATTAGCAAGAGTCCAGGGCAAATATGTTCCCGTAAAGACAAAAATGTGGGACACAAACTGGATGTCAAACGTCATAAAGGTTAGAAATAAGAGGAATAAAGGTTTATGGCAGATACCAAAGGCTCAATGTGGCAGACTCCCGCAGGGAGTATAAAAGGTGCAGGGGGTATTAAAACTGAAATTAGGAAAGCTAAGAAAATTCACAGGAGAGCATTGCCACATAGAATAAAAAGGAAAATTCAAAGGGTTTATATAAAGATATAAAAAAAGAGAAATGCTAGGGTAAATGTAGGGCTTTTTATGGATCATAGAGATGATCTGTGTTTGGACCTGGAAGACTTAAACACCATCCAGAAGAAATACTTTGAGAGAGTTCTCAATAGAAAAGGATGTGCAGGAATAAACATCAGGGAGCACTGTTAAACATTAGAAGGAATTAAAGTAAAGAGAGAGGAGGTACTAGTGGGTTTAGCAGCATTCTAAATGGAAAAATCCAAAGGCTCAGATGAGATGCAACCCAGGGTGTTGAGGGAAACAAGGAAAGAGATACCATGGGCCCAAGCAGTGATTCTCAATCTTCTCTAGCTACAGATAATTTGCCAGGGGGCTACTAGTGTTGTTAATGTTGTCCTATTATTAAAAAGGAAGGAAAGGTTAAACCAGGAAATTAGAGACTGGTCAGTCTAACCTGAGTAGTGGGGAAGTGTTTCAAAAGAATTCTGCAGGACAGAATGAATATGCAGTGAAATCAGGGATCACTGACATGGATCTGTTAAGGAAAGGTCTTGTTTGAGAAATTGGATCAAATGTTTGGAAGAGATAATCAGGACTGTTGACGGAGATTAGCAAGACTTTTGATAAGGTCCTTAAAGGCAGAAAGTAGGACCCTGGAATGTACTTAAAATCTTTAGGATCTTGGTGTGCTGAAGGGACTGTGGCAGGTAGATAAGGTGATTATGAAGGAGACAGTGAGGTCTGCAGATGCTGAAGATCAGAGTTGAGAGTGTGTTGCTGGAAAAGCACAGCAGGTCAGGCAGCATCTGAGAAGCAGGAAAATCGACGTTTTGGCCTGGAGCCCCTCCTGATGAAGGGCTCCAGCCCAATACATTGATTCTCCTGCTCCTCAGATGCTGCCTGACCTACTGTGCTTTTCCAGCAACACACTCTCAACAACGGTGATTATGAAGGTATATGGTGTACTTGACTTTACAAGACAGTGAACAGACACAAGAGCAGTGAGTTTATACTGGAACTGTATCAATGGTAGTTCTGGCCAACACATTATAGGAAGGATGTTACTGCACTAGAGAAAGTGCAGAAGGAATTTATCAGAACGCTGCCTGGGCTGGAGAGTCTGAGCTATAAGGAAAGATTGGATAGGCTGGAGTTATTTGCTTGTGAGTAGGAAAGGTTGAGAGGCCATGCAGTAGAGACATATAATGTTATGAGAGGAATAGATTGAGTGAATTGGAAACTACTACTTCCATTCATAGAGAGGTCAAAAACCAGCGGCCATAAATTTAAAGAAAGAACTTGAAGGCAAAGAGGAATGTTAAGAAGAATTCTGTACACCGCCCCCCCCCCCCCCCCGCCCAGCCCACCAGATGGTGGTGGGAGTATGGAACTCATTGTCTGAGAGACTAGTTGAACCATAAATTTTTGTAACATTTGAGCAGTATTCAGAGATTCACTCACATTGCCATTGTCTTCAGGGCTATACCTAAAGGCTGAAATATGAGGTTAGTGCAGTCAATCTTTGTTGACTGGGGCAGACACTATGGGTCAAATGGCCTCCTGTGCTGTAAGCATCTATCAATTAATGGCCACTATTAACAGAAATACTGTTATATTGAACAGAAATTTTGCAATTTTCTTTCTTATAGCTTTTTGGCTTCATGGATGTTATTAATATGCAGAAAATTCAGCCTTGTTTTCAGTGTCAGCCCTGTTGCATTATTGCATTGATACCAGGTCAGGCAGATATGACACTTTAAGACAGTTACATGGCATCATAACATGTGGCTTTCCAGTTTAAAGGTATTTGCCTCACCTTCAGAAACAAGATTAATAGGAATAACCTGCTTTCAGTGATTGTATCTTTATTTACTCAGTAGGTGCAGAGCCCTATATTTACATTAGTGCAAATAATTTGTGTTAATAATAAACTTGAAGAGACCTGTCTCAAAATGAACACAGTTTTGGGCAGATGTGACAGGTGATAACTTTTAGGAAACACTCATAACATAGTGTACTCTCCGTGGAGTTTAACCCAAATTGAAAACACTCATTGTGACTAGTAATTTTCTGTTCAGTTCTATTTGCCTTACAGTGGAATGTATTTTCACTAAACCAAACTGCTGAGTCCATTCCTTGTTGGAGAAATCCATAGTGATAGAGCATGTGGTCCTGAAACATGTGTTTATAATTCTTACTTAAAAGCACAGAAGTCAAAACCCTTATCCAGGTAAGGAGATGTTGACAATCAGACAGGCAGCCCTGCTGCCTGCTACCTTTGCTGATCTCACATGAATGCAATAAAACATGCAGGATGGCTGAATTATAGTGCTTAATGCGGTGATTTGACATTATATTTAGCAAATAGCAAGCTGCAGTCTCAAAACCTTACAATTAGAATCAAACGGTTGGCCTTAATAATATTGAAAAACTGGAAGAAATCAAAATAATAGCTAAAAGAGATTGATACATTACAGTTAAAAAAAAATCACAAGTAAAATTAGAAAAGGAAAACACAGATCTGGATCTACCTGGTCCCACGGAAGATGGGTAGCAGCAATCCAGGAAAATAGCAGGGAGCTACTGCCTCTAGGAACTTTGCCAGGACAAGACTGGGAAGAAGGTAAGCTGCCTATTGCATGGAAGCAATTAGTCCAACTAATGTCCCACTTAGGTGCTATTTTAAGACAGCATTTTACTCATTTCAAAGCATTCCCTAGCATATTCGCACCCACCAGTTTAATCGAGGCAGCCTCTTGGCAGCAATACATAGAAGCTGGAGATTTCATTTCTCATTGACACTGGAATGAAAAGCTGTATGCCAGTCAGTAACCTGGAAAAAACTTTCTCTTCCCCATTAATTCCTCTCTGGGCTTTTGAGGTCTTCAGAGGAAACTTCCTGTGTAAACCAGCAAGGATGTCTCCATGTTTTCTTCGGATGCTCCGGTTTCCTTGCACAATCAAAAGATGTGTAGGTTAGGGGAATTGGCCATGATAAATTGTCCATAGTGTTCAGGGATATGTAGGTTAGGTGCATTAGTCAGGGGTAAGTGTAGAGTAATGAGAAATGGGTTTGGGTGGGATACTCTTCGGAGGGTCAGTGTGGACTTGTTGGGCTGAAGGGCCTGTTTCCACACTGTAGAGACACACGATCACAAGTTTCCATATGCACTGACAAAGAAGGACACCACTTTGACTGGGACAATATACACATCCTCAGACAGGCAAAACAAAGACACACATGAGAATTCTTAGAGGCATGGCATTCAAACCAAAACTCCATCAATAAACACATCGATTTTGACCCTCTCTACCTTCCCTTGGAAAATATAACCGGAAATCACATCACTCACCTTAAGAAACCAAGATCTATAAATAGAGAGGCTGGACATGCAAGGATGTTGCCAGGGTTGGAGGATTTGAGCTATAGGGAGAGGCTGAACTGGCTGGGGCTGTTTTCCCTGGAGCGTCGGAGGCTGAGGGGTGACCTTATAGAGGTTTACAAAATCATGAGGGGCACGGATTGGATAAATAGACAAAGTCTTTTCCCTACAGTGAGTGAGTCCAGAATGAGAGTGCATAGGTTTAGGGTGAGAGAGGAAAGATATAAAAGAGACCTAAGGGGCAACCTTTTCACACAGATGGTGGTACATGAATTGCCAGAGGAAGTAGTGGAGGCCAGTACAATTGCAACATTTAAAAGGCATTTGGATGGGTATGTGAATAGGAAGGGTTTGGAGGGATATGGGCCGGGTGCTGGCAGGTGGGACTAGACTGAGTTGGGATATCTGGTCGGCATGGACGGGTTGGACCGAAGGGTCTGTATCCATGCTGTACATCTCTATGATCTATGGCTCTATGAAGACTGTCTGCCAATTTCTCAGCCCATAGAGGAATTAATGGGGGTGAGAAAGTCCTTTCCAGGTTACTGACTAGCACATAGCTTTTCATTCCAGTGTCAATGAGGAATGAAATCTCCAGCTTCTATGTATTGCTGCTAAGAGGCTGCCTCGATTAAACTGGTGGGTGCGAATATGGTAATCGACATACCATGAGCACTTCACCAGAGACTCTCACTAATGATGTTACCTAGTATGGTGACAAAACAAACCTTCAAGCTCAGCGAGCTAACTTACACACTGTAGGGATTCTATGATGTTGACCTCAATGCCCCTGACCTGCTACTCCATCTCTCCTGAAGTGGTGACCAAGGCTCTGGAGCTGCTGGACTTCTGCAAATGGAGAGTCAGCTAATTAAAAAGTGCATCACGAAGAAAGTTGTGCCACTGCCAATTGCTATAGCCTCTGCACCACCATTCATTGCTAATATCAGGGTCCCAAAGCTCTGGCAAAAAGAAAGCCATCCTAAGTTATTGACTCTTCTCAATGAAAATACACAAAATAAATAAGATAAACAAGTCAAGAGGCAGACTACAAAATCTGCTTCATGCTCTATAAAAGAAACATTCCCAGTAGTTCAATTACTTGATAAAAACTGAACCTGTTTGCATTCCAATTGCCAATCTATTCCTAACTTTCAACCTGGAAGTAAAAGCTACCGGAGAGGTTGTGAAGCAAAGTCCTTAACCAAGGACCCAAGTGAGGGAAATCTTCGTGATCTTTACTCTACCACAAGATACACAAATTTACATTCATCACATTCACGTTCTGAAGGGATTTAGTTCCTTGGTCACCACTTCAGGAGAGGTGGAGTAGCAGGTCAGGGGCATTGAGGTCAACATCATAGAATCCCTACAGTGTGTAAGTTAGCTCGCTGAGCTTGAAAGTTTGTTTTGTCACCATACTAGGTAACATCATCAGTGAGAGTCTCTGGTGAAGTGCTCGTGGTATGTCGATTACCATATTCAATAAGCAAAGGCCAGGGTAGTATGGTGGCTCAGTGGTTAGCACTGCTGCCTCGCAACACCAGGGACGCGGGTTTGATTCCAGCGTTGGGCGACTGTCTGTCTGCAGTTTGCACACTCCTCATGTGTCTCTGTAGGTTTCCTCCCATGGTCCAAAGATGTACTGGTTAGGTGAATTGGCCAGGCTAAATTGCCCTAAGTGTTCAGGGATGTATAGGTTAGGTGAATTAGTCAGGGGTAGATGTTGAGCAATAAGGGAGGGGAATGTGCCTGGGTGGGTTACTCTTCAGAGGGTCAGAGTGGACTTGTTGGGCCAAACGGCCTGTTTCCATACTGTAAGGATTCTATGAAAAAATAATTTTACATCATATGGAAGAGCGTAAGGATTGCCACTAAAAATATGTACACCCAGGTTAGACTAAAATAAATGGTCACTTTATACCTAATTGCTTGAATATTATTTCTTTTCATTATACTGCCATTGGAAGTACTCAATGTTTTAGGTACATCAAACTCTCAAAATTAGGTAAATGCTGTGTTAGGTCATTTCCTAGGCAAAGAGGAGGCTGACCTGATATCTGATGTACTGGCCTTAGTTACTTAATGACAACACTCAAATAAACAGCAAACTGTGTAGAAAACAGACAGTTGGCATTCATGCTGCAGCCCAAATCATGACAGTCAATTATAACACCCAAGATTCATAAAGGAATCTAGAACATACAATCTATCAAACCAGGAGAAGAAGTTGGCTATTTGGCTCCTCTACCACACTCCTTTATTTTAGAGATCATGGCTGATCTGATTGTGGCCTCAACTCAACTTTCTTCCCCATCCCCAACAATCTTTGATTCCTTTGGATTAAGATCCAACAAGTCAGTTGGGTATGGTCGGGTCACAATAGGTTAGACCAGCATGGGATTGGGAGGTGTGGATAACTCTGTGACAAGTTTGAGTTAGTTTAATAGTTATCCAGGATTTAAAGAAGATTTGATGTACATCTTGTCAAATATCTTCTGGAAAATATAATACATCCTCTTTATCCACATGATTTGTTACTTCCTCAAAGAACGCAACTGAAAAGTTTTAACATGAGATTTGAACATATGGGTAGCCAAAAGATCATGAAGAAGAAATACTTTGTTCTACTGCAATCGGGTCATTATGAACATGCAAGGAAATTAGGGGACATTGTGTTGAGATTGTACAAGACATTTTTGAGGCTCTTCTGGAATACTGTGTCCAATCCTGGTTGTCCAGTTACACAAAGTATATTATTAAGCTGGAGAAGATTCAGAAGAAATTTATCAGGATGTTGCTGGGTATGGAAGGTTTGAGTTATAAAGAAAGGCTGGATAGGCTAGGACTTTTTAACTGGAAGGTAGGAGGTTGAGAGGTGACCAGATAGAAATTTATAAAGTAATCAGAGATAATAAGTAGAGTTGATGGTATTTGTCTTTTCCTTAAAAGGGGGAGTTTCAAGACTCGTGGGGGCAGTTTAACATGACAGGAGACAGATTTAGAAAAGAGATAAGAGGCAAATTCTTTACACAGCGAATGGTTCGTGTGTGGGCTGAACTTCCTGAGAAAGTGATTGATGCGGGCACAATTACAACGTTTAAAAGACATTTGGATGGATATATGAATAGGAAAGGTTTGGAGGATAGCCAGTAGCCGTCAAGTGGATTGAGTTTAGTTTAGGATTATGTTTGGCATGCACTGATTGGACTGAAGGGTCTGTTTATATACTGCATGATTCAATAAAACACAATACTTATATGGATGAAGCTTGTGGTTGACATCGAGTTGAGAAAATCCTTTGACTGTCTGATTTGATTCCCCTCACAAAGACAGCCTTTCTTCCAGGAAGGGTCCGTTCTATTACCCTTGTTGCTCTCCTTGACACCCTCCCTCACTATCGCCAACTGCTGGCAAACTCGCCTGGTGTTTCCTGCTTTCTTCCTTCCTTGTTTCTTGACTAGAGGAGTGACATCTGGAATGTTGAAATCTGATCGAACTTTTCCAAAATCCAGGGAATTCTGAAAAATTAAAACCAATTCTTGCACTTTGTCAGCACACATGTCTTTTAACACGCAGGGATGAAGCCTTTTTGAGCCAGAAGACTGATTAGATTTTAAGACTAATAACTTCCTCTATATCCTTTCCACGGCAATTGTTAATTGTTTTAAGTTGCTCTGTCCCTTTCTTGACTCTCTATTGTTTCTGGATTGTTATTTGTATCCTCTACAATGAATACAGATGCAAAATTTAAACCTTAAAGTTCAGTTCCACCTTGAACAGTAAGGTTGCTCAGTGACCCCTTCAAGAAGTCAATATCTCAGATTTTCTTTAGATTGTCTACATGTGTGGCAAAAGATTAGAAATATTACAGATTGTGTTGAATTGGCAGCAAACATGTTCCCAAATTTAAAATCTGATATTTTAAATTGGTTTTGTTTCCTGCATGTTGAAAACAATGTGGTTTTGGCAATATGACAGGACCGCATCATTTGCTAAACTGCTTTGTGTTTATTGAGATGTTGTGCTTTCTGATTTTTACATTAAACATGGTGTCACCATCAAGACCGTATTTTATTTAACATAGCTGAACTGTAAAAAATTCTTTAATGACAGATTTTTGTTGATTCCACCTACTTCTACTGAGCTGGCTGATAAGGTGCAATACAAATAAAACAAGCAAAACCTGATCAAATTTGAACATCTGTGGTAATCTGGCACTCTAACCATAACTTGCAAAACAAGATAACACTAATTTGGGACAACAGGTAAACATGCACATGAGTCAGAGAAATAGGAACAGGCTTCCTTCATAGTCATGTACACCACTTCTTTTTGTATCCTACATCTTGGGGAGAAAATAGCACATGACTAGCCCAATCTAACATTGTCACTCTTCATTCCATATTGTAGGTTTGCAGTCTTATAGTTAGTAATAAGGCAATGGAATAACTACAACATTAGGCACAATGTTCACTTTCTGAGGCCTATTTTGTTTTTTCTCTAAAAAAACTACATAGAATAGTGGTTGTGAATAAAAGTAGGTATTGCACCATCCCTCTTTTACCCATGCTGCAATTAAAAAATGGAACTGAATCACATCTGAAATTCTGAGAGATAAACTACCCAAATTTACAATTTCAAAAACACTGTCAATCTTGTACAGGATACAGGAGATTCCATTCATTTCATCATATTCTTCCAATGTTAAAATAATCAAGTCTTTTCTCCTCATTTCTTTCTCAGCCTCAGCTCCAAGCAGCTTTTCTATTCCTGTGAAGAGCACTTCTCTAGTTACACAAGGAAATGCTATTAGTCATTTTCTCTCCAGGATCCTTTTTAGTCATCTCACTGATGGCTAATACAGCCATAATGAATGGAGCAATCCGCACATGTATGCAATTTCAAGATTTTAGATTAGATTACCTACAGTATGGAAATAGGCTGTTCGGCCCAGCAAGTCCACACTGACCCCACCGAAGAGTAACCCACCCAGATCCATTACTCTACCCTATACTTATCCCTGACTAATGCACCCAACTCTATGGGCAATTTAGCACGGCTAATTCACCTAACCTTTGGATTGTGGGAGGAAACCTCAGCACCTGGAGGAAACCCATGCAGACACGGGGAGAATGTGCAAACTCCACACAGACAGTCACCCAAGGCAGGAATCGAACCCGGGTCCCTGGCGCTGTGAGGCAGCAGTGCTAACCACTGTGTCACCGTACCGCCCAGAGTCTAATAGAGTTTATTCAGTTGGGTGAGTTGTACAAATGATAATGTGTAGTGGCAATCCTTTTATGACACTAACAGGATGGAATTTTCCATGACATAGTGGCTTAGGGTGTACAAGTGAGCATCCCTTCCTTTCTGAGGCAACTCAGCTTCTCGTGTGCATCGACACATTTCTTAGCTCATTACATATGCACATATGAGTAACCTGGTGAATCTCGTAGTCTGGCTGGCAGGAAGCCCTCATCTTCACTGCTGCCTCAGCTAAAGATCTTAGTGCTTCATTTAAATGGCATCCAGACAGCCATTCACTGATTCCAAGTCAGTAGTACCAGCTCAGCCTGTAAGATTGCTACCCCAACACAGAAAGTGGCCCTGACATCTTACTGCATGAGTGTGAAATCTGAGCTTCATTTGTTCCAGCTTCATGAACATATGGTATGATAGATATTGATCCACATCAGATCAGCATTTTCTTTGCTCTCCTTCCATTGCTGGATCATTCAACAACAATTGTCTCTCAGCTGAAACTCTTCCAACTTTGCTTAGATCCTAACATTACAAGACTCCTAGTCACTTTTTTGGCTCTTATACAGAGAAGACAACACTCAAGAGGATGGTTTTCATGTAGTTGCTTCATATTAATACATGTCTACTTTCAGTGAGCTCATAAAGTACCACAGTAACTCCTCCCAATTTGACTGTTTACAATTTATGATGAACTAAATACGGAGATCGAGAAAGGCAGACAGTTTGCATCAATTTCAGAAGACGATCCATCACCAACTTCTCCCTTTTAGCTTAGTCCATCCCCAACCTCCTCCCTGACACCATTGAGCAATTGTTTTTGAGGTTTGTTCATGGGATGTGGTCATTGCCAGCTAGGCCAACATGTATTGCCCATTCCTAATTGCCCGCTGGGCAGTTAAGAGTCAACCATGTTGCTCAGCGTCTGGAGTCACGCATGGGCCACCCTCGATAAGGATGGCAGATTTATTTCCCTTAAAACACATCAATGAACCAGAAGGGATAGATGCCATTATACCGGACTCCATCAATATACTCATCTCTATAGCTGCTCCCCTCTCCAAGCCCATATCCATTGCCATCCCCATGCCTACATGGATCCTTAGTGCTCCTATTATTAAATCCACGTGCTCCACCAACTATAATGACAGCCCCAGGAGAACTTCCACTTACCATTTAAATGCCATGAATTTCTCTCCCCCAACAATATATCACACTCTCAACTATCATTTTCACTATCCAAACAGTTTCTCAGTATTATTGCCCAAGATCCCACTATTGACACCACCCCACTCTGCCCGTTCGGTACAATGCTTACCACCATTAGTGCCTGTAAATCCCTCCCATCCGTAGCTTCCCACTTATATTCATTTACAACCTTTCTCCATTTCCTGGCAATCCTTCCATCCTTGGCCAGATAGAAATCCCCCTCAGCCAGTTTCCTTGCCTTGTGCCCATTAGACTTTGACCTCCTACCTCAGAAATCCACTGTGTCCAGTGTAACTTAGACTACCAAAATTCAATCTCAAATCAATTTATGGCATAGATGTACATTGCCCAGAGCAATAGCCGCTCATTCCAAACTCCTGGAAAATGGCTCTCCCACTTGATGCATGTCTCCATAACACTGCTGTAAAATGGAAGGCACATGTTGCTTGCTTGTGCAGAACATAATTGGGAAGGAGTACTTAATTCTGGCAAGCTAGTCTTTTAATGAGCATACACACAAGCTTGCCATTGGGAAACTGCCCCTAAAAGTTCTGAGAACATAATTACTAATTAATCCGGCTGCTAGGATTCTGAATTTTAGCAATTCAGTTCCCCTGCCATCTTGCTTCCACCTACCAGAAAAATGTTGACAAAGTATTTCAACAGTTTATTATCAGACAGCCTCATTTACCAGATATACTTGTGTAAACATTGAATTTCTTAGACTAATTTTTAGGGTTATATTTACGGGGTCAACTATTACATAGATATTACTTTTTGAGGGGCTGGAATTGAAGCATAAATTATGGTAATTCCACGAGTGCGATAGGAGAACTGAACTCTTCCAAGTTGCACACAAAGGTAGGATGCCACCTGATTCTGACCTGATCCAACTTAAACTTTCGCTCTAAATTCTTCCATTCCTCCTCATTTTCTCTCAACTACTGTTGTTTTAGTTCTACAAACGAACATTTTAAGCTTTTATTTCTGATGAAAAGTGATCAGACATTTGAAACTCATACAGTCTCACCGATCATTGTAACCATGAGAAATTGTCAACAGCTGCACGATAATTATAATGAAGTAAATGCATATAGGCCTCTCTTATATAGGAAATGATGGTGTGTTAAACTTTGTATCACACTAGTTATACTAATTACAGTACTCGTTCGCTAATGAACTGAAGAAATCTGTAGCCTAAAGTTGGAGTGAATTGTACATCAAAACTCATAATAGCAAAGAATAAAGAAATAATTTCCTCATCGTAACATTTATATACAGGATATTACCTTGACTCACAAATGTTGATCTGTTATCTGTGAAGAACTAGGGTTGACTTTCACACGAGATGCATGGAAAATTCCAGACTTTCAGGCCAAAACTAAGGGGTCAACTTCTACATGACATCGACTTTTATTCGAGTAGACAGGTCTGATTTCTGATGGGGTGGTTAACCATGCTCATTTTGCTTTTAGTTGGCACTGTGTCCTCCAGTTCATAAACAAGTTAACTATTCTGCATACATTTCATTGTTTGTGCTGTGAATAAAAATTCAGTTCTTTAAACCTTTCTGGAAAATTTAAATACTTTGTGTCCTTGTAATAAATGTGACTACACTCTCTCTTCACATTCTTGAAACAGAATGAACTGGAATGCACAATTATTTGCATTCACCAGCCATGTTGTGCATTTTCATATAAAGATAGTTTCCAAATTCAGCAGGTAACAAAGAAGACAAATAGAATATCAGTCTTTAAATAGGGAAGCCTTGTTGAAACTTTACAAGGCACCAGTTATGCTACAGCTGAAATGCTGTGAAATGTTCTTGCTGAATTATCTAAAGACAGATGTCCTGGCATTGGAGGTTTTACACAGAAGGTTCATCTGGTTAATACCAGGCTTGAAGGGATTTTCTTGAGGAGAGACTGAGCAGATTGGGCCTGTACTCATTGGAGTGTAGAGGTGACTTTTTCAAAATGCAAAATATTCTTAAGGGGTTTGGCAGGGCACTTGCTGAGAGGTTGTTTCACCTTATGGGAGAAACCAGAGGGCATCATCTCAGAATAAGGGGTTGCTCTTTTCAGATAAAAATGAGGAGGAATTTATTTACTCAGAGTATCATGAATATGTTGAATTCTTTACCACAAAGGACTTTTAAGTATTTTCAAGCCAGAGATGCACAGATTTTCAATCAATCAATAAGTGAATCAGGATTATGGGGGAAAAGCAGGAAAATTGAGTAAATGATTATCATTGAATGGCGAAGTAGACTCGGTGGACTACTTCTGCTGCTACCTCTTAGGGTCTTCTGGTCATAATTTTGGAAAGAAAATTGAGGTTTGGGGGAGGGCATATGCATCAGTCCACTGCCATTTTTTTCTCATCCAAAAGGGATCCCTTAACTGTTGTGAAAAAGCTGATTGAAGTCCAATGTTTATGGTGGATTGAGGAAGGAAGGCAGGTTAGCATGGAAGACACCCAAAAGAAAGAGTGGTTTTTCCTCAACTCCTAATAAATTTAACAACACAAACTGATTATCATTTCTGCATGCTGTTAATGAGCCACCAACACCTAGACTGAGAAATTGGTTGGCTAGTGAGTAGGCAGATGTGCAGAACTAAGGAAGGAAGTGATATCAAGGGAGCAGGGGAGAGGATACCAAGGGCTCCATGGAAGAGACCACAGCCCTTGTGTCACAAGGATGGTGAGATTAACCATGACACTTTCAGGGACTGGGCAGAAACAGTTCTTTTCTTCTGGTCCACAACCAGTTCCAGAAAAAAAAAAATTCTCTCCTCCATCCAGCATGGCTTGATTTCATTAAGTTCTCAGGGATTTGAGAATTCCAATTATTAAAACTAGAACAAACAGACTCCTTAAGCACACAAACTTATAAAATATTTTAATGAGAGACACAAGTGCAGATTCCTCATCCATATCATTTCATTCCTTTTAATTTCAAATTGGAGCTGTAGTGGACAGTGGTTACCTCAGAGTACAATGGGATCTTGATTAGATGGGCAAATGGGCTGAGGAGTGGCAGATGGAGCTTATTTTCGATAAGTGTGAGGTGCTGCATTTTGGAAAGGTGAGTCAGGGCAGGATTTATACACTTAATGGTAAGGTCCTGGGCAGTGTTGCTAAACAAAGAGGCCTTGGAGTGCAATTTCATAGCTCCTTGAACGTGAAGTTTCAGTTAGACATGATAGTGAAGAAGACATTCGATATTTTATTGGTCAGTGCATTGAGTATAGGAGTTTGGAGGTCATGTTGCGGCTGTACAGGACATTGGTTAGGCCCCTATTAGAATACTGCGAGCAATTCTGGTCTCCCTCCTATTGGAAGGATGTTGTGAAACTTGAAAGAGTTCAGAAAAGACTTACAAGGATGTTGCCAGGGTTGGAGGATTTGAGCTACAGGGAGATACTGAATAGGCTGGGGCTGTTTTCTCTGGAGCTTCCGAGACTGAGGGGTGACCTTATAGAGGTTTATAAAATCATGAGGGGCATGGACAGGGGTAAATAGACAAGGTCTTTTCCCCAGGGTGGGGAAGTCCAAAACTAGAGGGCAAGGGTTTACGGTGAGAGGACAAAGATTTAAAAGGGGCAATTGTTTCATGCAGAGGGCGGTGCCTGTATGGAATGAGCTGCCAGAGGAACTGGGGGAAGATGGTACAATTCCAAGTTTTAAAAGGCATCTGGTTGAGTATATTAATAGTAATGGTTTAGAGGGATACGGGGCAAATGCTGGCAAATGCTAGGAGTTGCTGTGAACCTGCACTCCAAGGTCTCTTTGTTCAGCAACACTCCCTAGGAACTTACCATTAAGCGTATTTATTGCCCATCTTTAATTGCCCAGAGATCAGTTAAGAGTCAACCACATTGCTGTGGTCTGGAGTCACTATAGGCTGGACTGGGTAAGAATGATAGTTTCCTTCTCTGAAGGATATTAGTGAACCCAGATTTTTTTTTACTGACAATTGGCAATGGATTCATGGCTGTCATTACATTTTTTACTCCAGATTATTACTTCATTCAAATTCCATCATCTTCTGTGGTGGGACTTAAACCCAGGTCACCAGAAGATTACCTGGGTCTCTATAGTTATAGAGTCATAGAGATGTACAGCATGCAAACAAACCCTTCGGTCCAACCCGTCCATGCCGACCAGATATCCCAACCCAATCTAGTCCCACCTGCCAGCATCCGGCCCACATCCCTCCAAACCATTCCTATTCATATACCCATCCAAATGCCTCTTAAATGTTGCAATTGTACCAGCCTCCATCACTTCCTCTGGGAGCTTATTCCATTCATGTACCACCCTCTGAGTGAAAAAGTTGCCCCTTAGATCTCTTTTATATCTTTCCCCTCTCATCCTAAACCTATGCCTTATAGTTCTGGACTCAGCCACCCCAGGGAAAAGACTTTATCTATTTATCCTATCCATGTCCCTCATAATTTTGTAAACCTCTATAAGGTCACCCCTCAGCCTCCGACGCTCCGGGGAAAACAGTCCTAGCCTCTCCCTGTAGCTCAAATCCTCCAACCCTGGCAACATCCTTGTAAATCTTTTCTGAACCCTTTCAAGTTTCACAACATCTTTCCAATAGGAAGGAGACCAGAATTACACGCAATATTCCAACAGTGGCCTAACTAGTGTCCTGTACTCCTGTACTCCCAACTCCTCCCAACTCCTGTACTCAATACTCTGACCAATAAAAGAAAGCATACCAAACGCCTTCTTCACTATCCTATCTACCTGCGACTCCACTTTCAAGGAACTATGAACCTGCACTCCAAGGTCTCTTTGTTCAGCAACACTCCCTAGGAACTTACCATTAAATGTATAAGTCCAGCTAAGATTTGCTTTCCCAAAATACAGCATCTTACATTCATCTGATTTAAACTCCCCCTGCCACTTCTCAGCCCATTAAATTGACAATATCACCAGTACTACCACTAGGCCATTGCATCCCTTCCAGGAACAGCTGAAGTGGGAAAGGTCAAGGTTTGGGACTCAGGTCAGAAATGATTAAAATCTATGACACAGCTTCGGTTCACCCATTATTAAATATTAAAATTGCCTTCCCAGCAAAAGAGCATGTTTTTTTTTCAGATTTGTTCATGGGACGTAAGCATTGCTAACACTGATTGCCAATCCATTACTGTCTTTGAGAATGTGATTGCAGCCTGCCTTCTTGAATCACTGTAGTCTTTTACTCAAGGACATTGACAGTGCTATAAGGAAGGGAATGGTGTGTGACTTGGAGGGGATCTTGAAGATGGTGGTGTTCCCTTGCAATAGTGGTGAAGGAAGCAAACTTTGAACATGGTGGATGGCATGCTAATCAAGAGGGCCGTATTTTTCCCGGATGATACTAAGCTTCTTGAGTGTTGTTGACTGTATTCATCCTGGCAATTGGAGAGTATTCTATCGCATTCCTGATTTGTGCCATTTAAATGGTGGGCAGGCAATGGGGACTCAGGTGATGAGTTACTTAGTACTGAATTTCTAGTCTCTGATCAGCTCTTGAACTCACAGTAGGGTCAGTATATCTGATCCAATCAGTTTCAGTCTAATGAAAATCCCAGGATATTAATAACAGAGAGATTCAGTGATGATAATGCCACTGAAATTAAAGGAAAGATGGCTAGATGCTCTCTTGTTTGATTTGGTCATTGCCTGGCACTTGTGATGAAAATGTTACTTGACATTTATCAGCCCAAGCTTGGACTTTTTTCTATGTCTTATTACATTTAGACATGGACTGCTTCAATATTTGTGGAATTATAAATGATGCCGGACTTTGAACAATCGTCCTTAAATATCCCACTTCTAACCTCATGATGATGCAAAAATCATTCATACAATTGAAGATGATATTGCATAGGACTCAGTGGAATTCCTGCAATGAAGCCTCGGATGCAGATGATTGATCTTCAACAACCACAATTACCTTCCTTTGTGCTTTGATATGATCCAACCATCAGAGAGATATTTCCTGATTCCCATTGACTCCAGTTCAGTGAGGGATCTTTGGTACCATACTTGGTCAAATGCTACCTCAATGTCATGGACAGTCACTATCAACCTCACTTCTTAATTCAGCTCTTTTAGTCATGTTTGAAACAAGGCCAATGAGGTCAAGAGCTGAATGACCCTTGTGGAACCCAAACAAGAGTCAGTGAGCAGGTTATTAAGCCAGGCCTAATTGATTGTATTGTCAATGACCCCTTTCATTGATGTGTTGATATTCAATAGTGGACTGATAGAGTGGTAATTGACTGGATTGGATTCATCCTGCTTTTGTGGACAAGACACACTTTGACAATTTTCCACATTGTCAGATGAATGCCAGTATTATTTGCAGCAGAAATCTTGAGTCCTCTTACTGGAATGTTGTTAAGGCTGATAGCCTTTGCAGTATCGGCCATTTCCTAATACCACATGATTGAATAGAATTGGCTGAAGACTATGATTTGTGATGCTGGGGATTTCAGGAGGGGGACAGATGGACTATCTACTTAGTACTTCTGGCTGAAGATAGTGCAAATGCTTCTGCTATGTTGTTTGCACGTAGATGCTGAGCTCACTCATTGTTGAGGATGGGGATGCTTGAGGAGTCTCCACCTCCTGTGAGTTGTTTAATTGTCCATCATCATTCACTACAAGATGCAGCAGGTGTGCAGAGCTTAAATTTGAGTTATTGGTTGTTGGATTATTTCAGTACATTGTGTGCTACTTCCACTATTTTGCACGCAGGTAACCCCTTGTTGTAGCTTCATCAGTATGTTCCCTCATTTTTCATTATGTTTGGTACTGTCTCTGGTATGCTGTCCAGTACTCTTCATTGAACCAGTGTTGGTTCCCAGGCTTAACAACGGTGGAGTTGGGGTATATGACAGGGCACAGAGTTACATCCTGCAGTTGAACTCATTTCTGTTGCTGCTAATAGTTCACATACCTCAGGAGCCCAGTCATGAGTTGCTTGCAAATTCAATTCCATTTAGCATGGTTGTAGTGCCATGCCACATAATGGAGCAAAACCTCCATATGAAGGTGGGACCATGTCTCCATAAGGACTGCTCTGTGGTAATACTGCTAATACTGGCATGGACAGACACATCTGCGACCGGTAGTTTGGTAACAAGGTCAAGTAGGTTTGTGAAGTTCAGAAGGACAGTGGTCAAAGTGATGACGTTTTGACAAGGAAATAGGTAATGTCTGCTTCTGTTTTGTCACAAAGTCGAAAAGCAAAAGAAACAATTGTTACAAAACAAGGTAAACTCTCCTGCTTAATTTCAAACCAGCAATACAGAAAAGATTTATCCCGTGCAGTAATCTGTAAAAATTCCAGTGGCCAAGAACAATGTAAAGTAAAAATTAACAACTTTATTTCTTAAAGTATAACAGCGAATAACTAATTAACCACTATTTACAATTTCTTTCTCTAACCTATCTTTTACCTTCCCTTCTATAATACTAGTCTGATAAAACTCCCAATTAAGATTTACAAAACAACACTTCCTATCTCAAACCCAGGCAGCTGTAGGTTCTTGTCTTCGGATCTTCCTGTGTCTTCTTTTCTCCTTGTTAGGAATTTCTGTGTCACAGGTTACTGAACAAAAAGGTACTTTTAAGAGAGATTTCATTTTTCCAAGCAGTCTGTTACATGCTAGGACTTGGCAGTTCTGCTCTCAACTGTTCAATTTTCCCCTGGTCTTATACCCAGAGCATTGGATTGTGTCATTGGCTTTTAAGGTTGTCAATATACTCAATTCAAACTTGATTGGAAATTGGTTATTTTCAGGGTATAATTTAAACTGATTGACCAAATTCACTTTGTTTTTGTCTCTAGGCAACAAACTAATAAAGTTGTTCGACCTAGTGTTACATTGTTGCCTTATTGCAAACACTTGGTACTATTTTTAGATCAGAGTGGTGCTGGAAAAACACAGCAGGTCAGGTAGCATGCAAGGAGCAGGAAAATCGACATTTCGGGCTAAAGCCCTTCATCAGGAATAGGGCTGATCTAAACTCTGGTTTCCAGCATCTGCAGTCCTCACGTTTGCCCACTTGGTACTGTGTCCGGTAATTCTACTGTTTTTAACTCTCTTAAAGGTCCACCCACATCTTCATAACACAATGGTGCAAGCGAAATCTCCAGTAGTGTTGAAAAATGGAGGGAAATGGGTTTTTTTTTAGTTGAAAGGATACAGGGAAGAGCAAACACACCGCATGGAATGGATAGCTGTTTGAGAACTGACACAGACAATGGGCTAAATAGATTTCTGTGCAGAGAAATCTTTTGATTTCATTTTAAATGTAAACTGAAAACTGGACTAAGAAGATTTTTTCTGAGGCTTGGAATTGCAACAATTGACAACATGATTCCTGATGAAGGGCTTATGCCTGAAACGTCAATTCTCCTGCTCCTCGGATGTCGCCTGACCAGCTGTGTTTTTCCAGCACCACATGCTTGACCAACATTTGACAACAGAATTGATAACCTGTCTCTATAAATATATTTGGTAACAAACTGTCTTTCTTTACATTAGTACAGTGACATGACATTTCAACGCATAGTTTTCTACCTTTATATACAACATACAATTTTACCGATCTCAGCTATAAAATCCTGGGAACGTCTGGCTAGAGAGACCAGGCACTTTGCAACAAGTAGAGTGGTTCCTGGACACCAGTGAGAAATCATTTCCTCCTTTTGGTACCAAGAGACAAGAAACAGTGGTACATGCGAAAAAAAACAGACTAAAAACACAGAGCAAATGGACTTAATACACATCCAGGGTATTTCCAGAGTCACAATAGAATATTCTACAAAGACCAACTGATAACCAGAAAGTTGAGAAATATCCTTTGGATTTAGAGAATAGGATCTCAGGAAATTTGTCTTTCCTTTTTCAAGTCAGACCAATAACTGTAGCACAATTTGGCCAAGTTACCAAGCACAAAAAAAAATTAAAGAACTATACACAGTATCATACCAATAGGCATGAAAGTGTATTCATTTTGGGTTTTTAACACCTGCTTAATCATGAAAATCCCTGCAATAAACACACTTATTCCTGTTTTCATCCTGTTTCAAACATCATTAAACATGGTAAACTTCAGTCACAGAATGTATACAATATTGGGTTGGTCAGATATTACATAAGTTATTATATTAGCACAAAGACACAAACAGGTTGAACTCTAACGTTGAGCTACAAACTTGGCAATTGCTGTGTTATTTTAGAGTCCCAGATATAATTCTCACATGTACAGTAGTGACTTCACTTCCTGAACTCTTTGATTGTTTTGTACATGCTCCAATCTGTGGGTTTTCAAAATTTCAGACAAAGAAAACAGAAGTTATTAAGTGCTTGCCAGTAGGGTTAAGACTGTTTTATCATTACAGACATCTTCTCAAAACAATAACATCTATCTATTTCCACAAGTTTTTCACCATTTACAGAAGGGACTTTTCTTTTTCCAAGCTGCAAAGCACTGAGATTTACGGACTTGATGCAATTTGCCTTCAGCCCTGCTTGACTCTATCGCTATAATCTTTGCCATCTATCAGCTTCTGTCATCTGATACAGCCACTGGGTCGAGCAGCTGTTAGCTGGAGAGTGATTTAGGAGTGTCCTCTGTTCAGCTTTCATGATAGCAGCTTTCAAGAAGTCAGCTCTATTTCTTCAATCATTCACTGTGGCAGAAGTCCAAACCCCTGGATGTAACACCACCTCCCCCACTGCCACCCCCAACAGTGAAAGTATGCAGTGGACAGCAAGTAACAGTCCCAGATGGACTCAGATTTCAGGACCTGTGTTCATGTGGAATTACGCGCTAAGTTTTCCATGAAAATATCAAGAGACTACCATGAATAGATGGCTTTCATTCAGCTTTGAAATGATAGGAAGAAAAGAGGGTTCCTAGTGAATTGCGTGCTGACGCAAATGTCAAGACAAAGCAAGACCTCTGGAAAATATTTCCTTGAAGTTTCAGCAAACCTGTTTCCCATAATCCTATCTAATTGCACGAAAGGTGCCAAGTCTTATATAAGACGACAAAAGCTTTTGTTCCCAAGAATAAGAAAGAAGCATTTTATATTTTAGCATTAGCAAATGAAAATTAATGCGCTAAATCCTAATACTTCCTCTCAGTGGACAAAATCACAATGCTTAAACCCTCAAGAATATCTGTCAAAGAATGCCAAGTGTGCATCTGGATTTTAATCATCTTTCATCATTTCCTTCACTTGATCCAAAAGCCTCAGTTATTTCAGCTGAGGTCTGACCCAACCGACTTTACTTTTTGCCCTTAAAAAGAAAACAGTTTTCATTGGCTGAAAATTGCTACTCTCTCAGATTTTCTGTATCACAGATAAAAGTAAGTAGGATATATTTTATATGGAACAAATCAATGTCGCATTGCTCAACAGCCAACCCTATTTCAGGTACACTCTCCCAAAATGACTCAAAAGAAGCTGAGCCGTTCCACCAGGGGCACAATTGGGAAAAGAAGCCCAGAATAATCTAGGCACTGCACTGCTGTTGTGGAACTGAAGTTACATTGATCTTTCCAAGCAAAGCCATTAACAAAAACTCAAATACACAGGCCCTGGATGAGCTGGCAGCTGGTAAATGAAAATGACCAAAGAATTTTGGTCCTGCCAAACTTAACAGCCCACCAATGAGAAATGCTGCCCAAAGCCAGGAGCAGTGAAGGTCAGCCTTCATAGTCAGTCTGTAGCATACCCTTGGAACAGGAATGATTGCTCGCTTTTGGCAAGAAACAGCACATGTGATCCTTTAACAATTTTTCATTCCCATGGTTCTGGCCAAACAGGAAACATTCCCTCTCTTATCGTCATCCGTTGGAATATTGGAAGGATTTAGTGATGGATAATAGACTGCCTGGCCATGACCTATTAGATCTTCCATGGCCATCAAGTCCTGAGGTGGGACTTGAATCCAAAGCTTCTAGCCCAGAGGCTGGGACCCCACCACCTAATCACTGGGCTGCCATTTATTGCAGCCCATGATGCAAAATATCACCATGTGGACTAGAGGAGCAACAGACTATCAGACCAGGAGACGGCGTACTGGTTCATTTTAATAGAGAAGTGATAAACCCCCTATATGGATGAGGTAGCACTCTTGAATACCACTATATAACTTTCCATAACAAAAAAGGCAGGAGCCACATGTACAGTTTGTTGAAAATGTATTCAACATTTTTAGACTTCAGATCAAAGCCAAAATCTGCCTTGAATCAGCACAATCAATCACAAATAATCAGTTAGTGACTGGAACGGGACCATAGGGCCCTCAACTGTGGCATGTGTATTTGTGTGAAAGGCGAAGGAAGAACGTTCCCCGCAGAGCGGGGCTGAAGATCACAAGATAAACACTTCCTCACTGTCCTGTGGCTCCAGTTGTCTGCCTTCAATTAACTAATGACAGCAGCAGAGCAGGACATACCTGACATGCTTCAATTGGCTGCTATTTTGAGGTCTCACACACAAAACGTCAGATTAAATGACTGACTTTAAATTCATTTAAGATGAATTTGAAGTAAATTTAAGTAATTGCAGCATTATGTTGAAGTTGAAGATCATTGTATTTCTGCTAGGCAGTTCACAAAGTTCTTGGCTTAAAAATAAGTTTAAATTGCTTTATCTTGTGGCTATTACATATCACCTAAACAAAAAATGCTAGTGAAATGACATAACAGTGTCAATACGTTGGACATGGGGATGAAGAACAGGTTGGTGTGTTGGATAACAAGACTCACACCTTGCTAGCAGCATGCCCACACTTTAGTATTAACTTGCTTTTACTTTCTGTCTAACTCCTAATCTGCCAGAGCCCTTTCTGATTTGTCACTTTTAAGGCAACTCCAGTTCTACGTTCCATATACCACCTAAATATTTCCCACATTCTCTGTGTCTCAAACATGTTTCATTGACTTATTATACTTCACCATGGTGCATGTCGGTGACAAGTCAGTTCCGGATAATGGTGTCCATTTAAACAGTTCACTAAGTGGCAGTCAGCTTATCCTCCCCTTTGTTTTTTAACTCCTTACATAGACACATAGACTGTTTATTTGCAATTTCTCCAGGTCTGAGGAAAAGTCTGCACCTGACTCACTCGTGCAGCTGTGCTTTACATAGTTGTTGAACAATTTGCTAAATGTTTCCCTCTCTGTTTCTGTTGTTTCCAGGATCATCAATTCTTGGAGAGCTTTTAAAATTGGGGAGAAATTTTTCAAAGCTTAAATTGACTAAAATTATAATTAATTTTTGATCGGAGGTGGTAAACAGAACTTTTAGCAAGTCAGGTCAATGTGACCTCTGCAAAGTGTAACATATAAACAGCAGAATCTCATTAGATTTAGATTTTATCATCATATGTACTCATGTACAGAGAAGTACAGGAGTACAGTGAAAAATGTATAATGTCACCATACATGGCTTGATCTTAGGTACCAAAATGCCTTGGTATAAAAAACTTAATTCCAAAGTAATAAGAGAAACAGAGTTTAAAAAGTTAAGCATTACTTCATAGAATAAGTTAAAAAAAAAGAAATTAGAATAATAGTTAACATTAAAGTCTTTCTTCATTTAAACTAGAAAAATAAAGGAACAGGTTAGAAGTTCAACAGACCTTTATGAGTTCTCTGCTTATCTCACTCTCCAGAAGACCTCGGCTGCCTGTTCGCGACGCTGCAGTCACAGATACTAGCTCTCTCACCCCTTACACTTGCCACGGTGCCCGGTGCCTTGGGAACATGCCCAGGCAGGACACATGCACGCTGAGCCGAGATACCCCCATGAGCCACCAAGAAACTGGGCCAAGACCCATCAAGACCTGCCACGAGACCAGGCCAAGATAGTGTCACAAAATGCCAACAGACCAGGCCGACTGACCGCCGAGAGACCAGGCTGAGATCCGCCGAAAGACCAGGCCAAGGCTCGCCGAGAGATGCGAAGAGACCAGGTTAAGACCCACCAAGAGACCAGGACGAGACCCAACAAGAACTGCCTAGAGACCAGGCTTTGAGCTGCCAAGAGACTGGGCTGACATACCACCACAAGTTGCTGAGACCCACTATGAGACCAGGCCGAGACACTGCCATGGGAGAGGTGAAGAAACCCCAAGAGATAAGAAATAGAAAAGGGAAGAAAGAATAGAAGGAAATGAGAAATAAAGAGACGGAGTGGAGGAGCTCCGGCTGGAGCATCCTATTCTGCCGCCATCTTGGTCCTGTCATTACAAAATACTCATATAATTCCTTAAATGTGAAATACTCCCAAGATGCTTTTACAGAAACGTATGCAGACTAAAATTGTTCATCAAAGTTAGAAAGTTATTTTGAATGCTTTTTTTCTCTGCTGAAGTAGGATTTAAGAGAATTTAACCCAAAATGGCAAGAGAATTAGGCACACTTGATGTCAGAAAAAGGAAGATTGATGTTGGTATAATAAAAGTAAAGCACAATGAATTCTGGATATCTGAAGTAAAACCACAAAGTGCTGGAGAAACTCAAATGCTCCAGCAGCCTCTGTGGAAGGAGAAACAATGTTAACAAGAGTCTTGTTTGAAATGGGGATAGCCACAGAGGCTCCTGCACTACCTGCCTACCTCTCTGACCTTTCCTGGAGTTAACCCATCTATATGACTGTATCTGAGACTTCCTCCCTTCCTAAAACTGCCAAACATCACATCCCCTTGCTCTTGTAAATTCGTCATTGCCTCTAACTGCCTCTCCAACGGATCCATTTGATCTGTTAGGATTCGCAACCAACAGCATTTATTGCAGATATAATCCTCAGTAACTGGTAAACTCTCCCTAAACCCTCACATCCGACAAGAAGAGCATATCACCCTACTAAGGGCCATTTTTGCTTCTTGTAATCTACAGATGTGAGCATGAGAGGTATAATTAATAACTTTGCTGATGACACCAAAATTGGAGGTGTAGTGAACAACGAAGAAGACTACCTTAGATTACAACAGAATCTTGATCAGATGGGCAAATGGGCTGAGAAGTGGCAGATGGAGTTTAATTCAGATAAATGTGAGGTGCTACATTTTGGGAAAGCAAATCTTAGCAGGACTTATACACTTAATGGTAAGGTCCTAGGGAGTGTTGCTGAGCAAAAAGACTTTGGAGTGCAGGTTCATAGCTCCTTGAAAGTGGAGTCGCAGGTGGATAGCGAGGAAGGCATTTGGTGTGCTTTCCTTTATTGGTCAGAGTATTGAGTACAGGAGTTGGGAGGTCATGTTGCTGCTGTACAGGACATTGGTTGCTGGAACATTGCGTGCAATTCTGGTCTCCTTCCTATCGGAAAGATGTTGTGAAATGTGAAAGGGTTCAGAAAAGATTTACAAGGATGTTGTCAGGGTTGGAAGATTTGAGCTTTCGGGAGAGGTTGAATAGGCTGGGGCTGTTTTCTCTGGAAAACTGAGGGGTGAGGGATGACCTTTTAGGGGTTTATAAAATCATGAGGGGCATGGATATGGTAAATAGACAAAGTCTTTTCCCTGGGGTGTGGGAGTCCAGAACTAGAGGGCATAGGTTTAGGGTGAGAGAGGAACGATATAAAAGAGACCTAAGAGGCAACTTTTTCACTCAGAGGGTGGTACTATATGGAATGAGCTGCCAGAGAAAGTGGTGGATGCTAGTAAAATTATAACATTTAAAAGACATCTGGATGGGTAAATGAATAGGAATTGTTTGGAAGGATATGGGCCAGGTGCTGGCAGGTGGGACTAGATTGAGTTGGACCGAAGGGTCTGTTTCTGTGTTGTACATGACTCTAAGAGTCTTCTTTTTCAGAATTGAAGATAATAGGTAGACAGAGGGATCCTGGGTGCATTTGTTGTGGGAAGATTGATGACGGCAATTTTGTAAGAAAAAAGGACAGCATCTAAGAAGAGGAAGTAATTTGCAAGCTTTGTTAACATTGGGTAAGAAAAGGAAACTAAGTAGTCAGCATTATGCTTCAGAAAGCTGATTGACTCAGTTATATCCATTTGCTAATGTTTACACAAGTATTCATTACATTGTTGCATATTGCAAGTACCTACAAACCCAATCATCTCAGTTTCAGCCAATGCCTTTTTATAGCATGCCCATGTGAATCCCCAGTTAAGTTTATGTAGGTGGTAACAAAATTAATATGTAATTAATAGATTTCTCTCTTTACATAAAAAATTAAGTTTGGGGGTGGAATCGAGTGGAATGAGTTGGGTGAGGGCATTGAATTGAATGCTGAGCAAAATGTCAGCTTTCCAAACGTGGGATGAAAGTTGGGAAGTATGCTGACAGCAGAATAAAGCCAGATCATTCAATTCAATTCAATTCAATTCAATTCAATTCAATTCAATATCTTTATAACACAAATAACTACAGATCTGAGGATCTGAAACAAAATCAGACAACACATCAGAACCAATATCTGATCAAGTTTGAAAGCCTAACTAGTTCAAACAAGTGGCTAAGTTTCACAATTTTTCTGTCTCTTCTTTAGTTTTAAAATCATAATTCCCTGAGAACCTAGCTTGATTAGCCAGATACCGTAGATCTGAAATACAACCAGAAGAAACTCAGCGGGATAGCAATTGTGGAGAAAGATTTGCCTTCAATGACTCAATGGAAATTTGCAAGATATATCCGTGAAGTTTGTTGATTTATTCTAATGGAATTAATTTATTAAACTAATATTAAACATAAGAAATGTTATTAATTAAATGTGAAAAAACTTTAAAAGTTGAGATTCAGACTTGTGAGGTTTTAAGCATCTTGGTTTAGATATTAACTATTCTAAATCTAGAACAACTTAAAATCTTTCAGAATGAAAACACAAAATATTGCAGAATCTTTGTCGGCCTTGCATCAGCTGTGGCCAGAGAAAAGGAAAGTTAACATTTTGAGTCTAGTTACTCCTATTCAAAGCTGAACCAATAACTGAGAAGAATAATGCTTAGACATCAGAAGAGCCACCTTAAAGAACCCTAACTTTAGATTATGAAGTCTCAATGAAGCCTTTGTTACATTATGGATTAGGGCTTGACTGGAGGGAGAGAAGGTTGCTGCAAAGAGTGATCAGGTGACACAGACATCACTTCAGCCTCTCCAATCTTAAATCTTTCTGGGTGTTTTTGTCACAATCATGGGGCTGTAGTTCCATCAACAAAAATGCCAATTTCTGTGCAGTGTCACTTTTAAGAGTGAATTGTTTCTGTAACGGTCCACAGAGGCAGCAAATGCAGAAGCAAAACTACAGGGTTGGAATTTACTGGGGGAAATCTAACTTGCTGCTGTCCCTAAAAGAAAAGTGTGCACTGAATGGCTTAATCTTTTCGAAAAAAAAACTCTTGAAACCCTCGAACAACCAGCCTAGTTTTAGTCTTATAAATGGATCAGTAAAGACATTTTCAGTACACAGTGCACTGTAACAAAAGGTTGCCTCTTTTCTGATATATCAGAATAAATCCTATATTCTGTCCATCTCATTCCTTTTGATTTTCCTCTACTCTTCATTGTTTTCCCAGTTTATTAGCAGTCACCTATACTTCATGATTGTATGGACTTCTACTTCCAGTCACTATTCTGTAACCTTTAATTTATTGTCTAGGCTTTTCAAGTAATAGTTTCTACATATACTGATCTATCTGTAAAAACTCTAATTTGTAGTATCAGAGAGATTCCTCTGTTACATGATCGCCTTCTGATGTGAAAGTCACATTGTCAGAACATACACTATCTTGTCTTATTCTCCAATCTTTCACTCCATTCCACCATTCCTTTAACATAACTTCTTCATTCTGAATAGTCAACCAATATCTAAACTTGCTTTTTCTGCACATCCCATAATTGTAACATTCCTTTATTCACTTTTCCCTGACTCAAATATCAGTGTAACAATTATCCATTCTGGAAAGTTGGTCTTTAGGTGTGAAGACTTTGTCATACATGTTAACAGCACTCACATTACCAATAACCAGACTTTTATGTACTACTTCTATTCCTCAAGGCCTTCATTATGAAACACATGAGAACTGGAGGTCATGAGTGCCTCATCAGTTCTACCAACTCCTCAAAAGGTTCAGGATTAGTTTTGATTAGTTATGACAAATGAACCTCGAGAATTTGACTGTCACAGTTGATAAATATCATCATTTTACCACTAAAACATACCGGACCTTTTCCATTCCCTGACATTCCCTTTTATAATACACCACATCTCAAGTAAATTCCACTTCAGATGGTCTTGTACGATGCTTCGTCGCTGATCTAATTTTCTCTAAGTCAGGTTTTATGCCAACTCATTGCCCTCCATGTAAAGCATTTAAATGTGCAGTTAAAAATTGAACTAATTTCAGAACGTTCTGTCCCAAGAGGTCCAAATATGGAAACAGAAGGCAATTTGGGATTTTTCCCATCAACTCATTGATAGGGACAATATTCTATAACCACATGGAATCAGTTTTTTGCATGACCAACTTGCAGTTCAACTGATCAGCTAAACCTTTATGCAACCATTTCATCGATCACCACAGGATTCCTTTTACAGAGTTCACTGCTGTAAGGACATTCAGCAAATTCCACCTTCTTTATCAAAGGAAAATTTCAGTGGTTTCTGAAATCCAGTCTGATCCAATGATATGTCCTTCGTAAGCAACTGAGAGATGAGCACAGGTCTACAAAATATAGAATGAAAATATTTCTCTCTCCATCCCATGGCAACTAAAATTATATTCACATGTTAAATTCACATCCATGAAAAGCTTACTGTAGGATATAGCTCCCTGTTCTGATATAATATGCAGATTTGGCACTTATTAATACACTTCCTTTCCTGGCACACTGTTCAGTAACCACAACATTTAGAAGTATTTTAAATGAAGGATAAAGTAGGGTGAGCAAATCGCTTAAGTAATTTTAAACCATTTGCTTTATTCTCTCAGATTCTTGAATCACCTGATACCATTATTGCTCTGATCAGAAACATTAGGTTTTGTTAAGGTTATTATTACAACTAGAAGGAGGGGTGAACTGGATCACCACCTTTTAATCCTCTTGCTTGGTCACAACAAATATGTTAATTTTTTTTAAGTATGCAGCTGTATCACACTTGCATTAACATGGAGGGCTGATTTTCACCAAAAAAATGGCAGAGTGCCAATTTCAGGAGAATTCCTCTCAGTGAAACAGTGAGTTAGCTCCATAGCTCACCTCAACAAGTATGTTTCATGCCTCCATAGCAATGCATTCACACTATCTCATGCTCATCAATAGCAAAGCGATCGAGACTGTTCACCACCGCGAGTGCCATATTTAAATCCCGACAGTGCACCACTTCAAACGCTGACAGCCTGCTCTGAAGTAGTCACCCAGGTCAGTCAGATGTTCAAAGTCTGGAGGAGCAAGAAGGTTAATGATCTTCTGCCTGCTGCAAGGTTAAATGTCACAGCACTGTCTCTGTGTCACCTCTCACTCACCATAACTGTGCCATTCCACCTATGAAGACTCAGGGTCTGTCAATCTCAATATTACATGTAGTATCTTCCCTCATTTGATATCATTCACCCCATTCCAAGAAACTAACTTTTCCTGACTTCTGCGCTTCCTTCTCACTCACCAAAGACGCCTCGTCATCTTTCCTGATTGACGGAAGAGTAAGCCCCTGAACACCCAAAGACTCCTTGGACTGTTCACTGTGACCTCCCTATCTACCTGCATTGAAAGGAATGGCAGAGATGCTGGAAGTATTCAAGTGCAAAGTGAATGAGCACTAAAAAAAAGGTTATTCATCAGAGTATTCAGTTCAGAAACCAAATATCACATTGCAGCTGTTACAGGTTATTGGTTAGACCACTTTTGGAATAATACATTCAATTCTGGTCTCCCTGCTGCAGGAAAGATGCTATTAAACTTAAAAGAGTTCACAAATGACTTACAAGGATGTTGCCAGGGTCGGGGGATTTGAGACATAGGGAGAGGCTGAACAGGCTGGGGCTGTTTTTGCTGGAGTGTCGGGAGCTGACGTGTGACCTTATAGAGGTTTACAAAATTATGAGGGGCATAGATAGGATAAATAGACAAAGTCTTTTCCCTGGGGTCGGGGAGTCCAGAACTAGAGGGCATAGGTTTAGGGTGAGAGGGGAAAGATATAAAAGAGACCTAAGGGGCAACATTTTCATGCAGAGGGTGGCACGTATATGGAATAAGCTGCCAGAGGAAGTGGTGGAGGCTGGCACAATTACAATATTTAAAAGGCATCTGGATGGGTGTATGGATAGAAAGGGTTTGGAGGGATATGGGCCAAATGTAGGAGATGTGGTTGGCATACACGAGTTGGAACTAAGGGTCAGTTTCTGTGCTGTATAAATCTATCACTCTATGATTCAAAGAACCCTATGACAATGCATGATTCAGGTGCCTGTCCTTGAATTGAAAGTAGCATAGCAGAAGCATATCAATTGGAGATGTCTGTGAGCTCCAAAGTGCAGTACTGTATTAAATATGAGCCCTAAGTTTGTCCTGATGATTTGATGTGTCCAGTCCTTTGCTGCTGCCAGTTTCCTCAGTGGAGGAAGCAGGTGGGTTGCTGCCCATGAAGCACACCCAGAGATGTTTGGATATTCCAGAGAAAAGGCTGGCAGGTTGGAGCAGCCAGACATCCATCAGGATATTCATGTTGAATATTGTCACCACCTAGTTTCTCTACACTGCCTGGGAATGGAGCAAACTACGTATAAAGTTTCATGATGATGTGTGCCAATCTTGCTGCTCACTAGCAAGATTTCCATTTTGCTGTTGAAACCTTAGATGGAAATTGAACCTTTCTTTCCTCAATATTGAGAACCTCATTGTTTCATTATTGTCATATTTTATTAACTAATTTGCCATTAGCTTTGTAAATCTGTTACACATCAAATAAACGCTGAAATCTGAAACAAAAATAGTGCGCTGGAAAATCTCAGCAAGTCTGGCAGCATCTGCGCGAGAGAGAAAATAAATTAATGTTTCAAGTCCAGTATAGTGCTTCTTCAGAACTGAAAAGGTGTTGGAAAATGTGTCCTTTATGTATTTTTGATAGAGAAGGTGGAAGGGCAAAGGGAAGGCTGGAGGAGAGGCCCAGTGAAAAAGACAATGGGATTGTTAATCATGGTGAAAGAGAGTTTGTAAAATGGAGAGAATGGGTTCTCACTGCCAACATCAAAGTAAACAAGACACAAATAAGATAAGGCTGTTAACGGGATGGGGAGGTGGGCAAAATGTAAGGAAAGTGTAATTTGGACCAGTTTCTGAAGTTCTGGAATTCAATGTTGAAACCTCAAGGCTGAAGCCTAAAATAATGTTGTTCCTTGGGCTCACATTGTACTTCATTGGAAATTGCAGCAAGCCAGGACAAAATGAGCATGACAGCAACATGGTTTATTAAAATGGAAAGCAACAGAGAGGGTACGCTCATTCCTACAGATAGAGTGGAAGTGTTCCAAAATGCAGTTACCCAGACTGCGTTTGGTTTCACCAATGTAAAGGAGACCACATTGTGAGCAGCAAATGAAGTAAGATTCCTTTATGTATTCTTGAGTGTGGGTTTATCATCTTTCCAAAGTGGGGAGATGTAGGCAACCTTTAACATCCAATATATGCAAACTATCATATTAGAGCAAATTAAACAGAATCTGTAAGCTTCTTGATGCTTGGTTTCAATACCTTTAGATAAAATGTTAATTTAATTTCAGATAATTTTGTTTATTCTACTCGTAACTAATCTGTGGTGAGGTGATTGCAACCATCTTAGATCCATGCTTCACGTTTTCAAAGAACATTTTAATTTGTGAAGTTTTCAGATACTAAAATCAGATGATAAAAGTTGAAAATTGGTAATCCATATTTGACCATTATCATCTCAATATAAAATAATATCCTGTCTGTAAAAATCACAATTTATTGACTTCTAAAAATAATTGCTTTGCATACTATTTCAAATTTCAACTATGGTTTCTTTTAGAAAAGGATTACATAACAACACAAATACCTTATTAAAAGTGATCAGTATTTAAGAAATAGTTTTGCCCAATTATTTTCTATGAAATTACAGCTACTCAATTACTTCAATAAACTTGGTGATGACAAGACAAAGCAACTAATACTTTTACATTTCTTAACCTGGCATCAGTCATCACTACGGAGTGAATCAAGGTAGTATTTCAACCAGTCTGTTCCACATATTGTCAAAGTGAAAATGCTATCCAGCATTTCAAAGTTAGATAAGTCTGCAACCAACACATTTATTGAAGGATTAGAACTCCTTGTGGCTTGTACCACTCATTCAGATACATCACTATCTTCATACACTTCATCAGAATTCTCTTTGTTATGTATTACTGTTTTGACTAATTCATCTCAGCTTGATGCCAGTTCATACCTGAAGCACCTACTTATGACTCCTCAGGCATTTTGTTGTGTATTGTTGCTGCTCCAATTCTATCTTCCTCCAAAACAGCCAAATCCAAAGACCCCTTTCATCCTCATTTGGCTCATCTTTAAACGCTTCCATTGATGCCTATATGCAGTATCTGGATCATTTTGCAATCTTGTAATCATTGAGTTTTTATTCTGTGACATGACAGAATGCCTCATTTGCTCCACCGAGAAAATGACTGTTTCCTCAAGAGATTTTAAGATAGCAGACATCTGATCTTAAAAGAAAGGTTTCCCTTTCTCTAAACACCAGTTAACACTAATATAATATTGAACTGGAGATTCACAAATTTAATTTCTTTAGTTCTTTGCACAATCTGTTCAAGTCCACACCATTGTCTTGAAAGGAATAACCATCTACTCCTGAAATCTAATAATGCTTACCTACATTAAAAGCTTTTACCTGATCTATTTTCTTGTAATTTTCACTGAAGAACTCAAATGAAAGCCTCAAACCTTCATTACAATCCAACTAATGGGCATGCACCTCAAAATAATTTTTTTACTTCTGAGTTTATTTCTAAGTCAAAAGTGACAATGCTAAGGCCATACTTAGTTCCCTCTTCAACAGGGATGAAACTCATGTCCACCTATCCACTTCATTCTTCCATTGGTCATACGATTCAGAGTGAGAGAGAATCAGACCGTGATCATATTCCAACACTTTGGTTTGTGTCATTTCCCATTATGGGTGTTAGAATTGTAGTGTTCTGTCTAAAAATTGTTTTTCCTTAAACTCCCAAACTTCACCTTCAAGTAATCATCTTCCATTCCCATGGTGTGCTTCAGAAATCCAGTTGGTGAAAGATATAACTGGAATCACTTGCACAAACATTTATTTATGCATGCAGTTACAAATAAGCACCCCAAAATCACACTGCCAATTGGTAGGTACTCAAGTGTATCCTGACTTAGTGCCCACCTTCTGCTGACAATTAAATGCAATACATGATGAAGAATCAGAAGTTTTAAAAAAAAATCATAGGATCCTCTCGGGCAAGATGAAGTCAGACAGAGCACAGAGGAGACAAAAGAGTTACATTAAAAAAACGTGGGTTCAGATCCAGAACAGGGGAGAATTACAATAAGATTTGGCTTCATCCACATGTAGAACAGAGAGATGCAGAAGCAGCATAAATCTCCTAATCTTAATATGAAGAGATTCATGAGCTCCCTATCCATGATTTTACTTTATTTTTGGCAAAGAATGAACATATCCCAAAGCTCCCCTAAAAAAGACATTTTGCACCGCCAGACCAAGATTTTGTCAAGGTTTCTCAGCAAACTAGGACAAAAATACCCAACTGTGTGTTATATAAATAAAAAGAAAATTCAAGTACAAAGACAGACTGCAGCATAATTTGGAAGAAAGTCATATTCCACTGCATTTCTGTGTCACTAAGAATTTTCATGATAAGTTAAAGGCTAATGTATGTCTGGTTTTACAGAGAAAATAATTGAATTATAGAATTGATCCCAAAACATCACTAAAAATACAGAAATGCAATGCAATAAAAAAATGAATTTACCATACCCAACCATCATAAATCTGTGGCCTCAGCTATTTGTTTTTTTTTTAAGTTGTTCATGTTTTTGAGCCTGGGTCAGCTTTTTTTTGAAGTAGTTGTTTGCTTTTCTGTCAAGTTGATATATCATCTCACCAACTCTGTACTCCAGAACTTCCCTTCCAACACTCTGAGACCCACAGACTCTCTTTCTAAATATTCTCAAGCCACCATCACCTCATTGTATTTTAAAGGCGAAAGTGAGGACTGTGGATGTTGAAGATCAGAGTCAAGATTAGAGTGGTGCTGTAAAAGCACAGCAGATCAGGCAGCATCTGAGGAGCAGGAAAATCGACATTTCGGGTAAAAACCCTTCATCAGGAATGAGGCTGAGAACCTCGGAAGTGGAGATATAAATGGGAGGGGGGTGAGGCTGGGGGGAAGATGGCTGAGAATGCAATAGGTGATGGAGTGGGGGTGAAGGTGATAGATTGGAAAGGAGAGGGGAGCAGATAGGTGGGAAGGAAGATTGGCAGATGGGACAGGTCATAAGGTTTGTGCTGAGCTGGAAGGTTGGAACTGGGGTAAGGTGTGGGGAAGGGAAATGGGGAAACTGGTCAAGTCCACATTGATGTCATGGGGTTGAAGGGTCCCAAGACAGAAGATGAGGTGTTCTTCCTCCAGGTGCTGGGTGGTGAGGGAGTGGCAATGGAGGAGGCCCAGGACCTGCATGCCCTTGGCAGAATGGGAGGGTGAGTTGAAATGTTCAACCGCGGGACAGTGGAGTTGATTGGTGCCGGTGTCCTGGAGATGTTCCTGAAGCGCTCTGCAAGTAGATGTCCAGTCTCCCCAAAGTAGAAGGAACCACAATGGGAGCAACGGATACAGTCAATGACATGTGAGGAAGTGCAGATTAATCTTTGACGGATGTGGAAGGCTTCTTTGGGGCCTTGGATGGAAGTGAGGGGGAGGTGTGGGCGCAGGTTTTGCAATTCCTGTGGTGATAGGGGAAGGTGCCAGAAGTGGAGGGTGGGCAGTAAGGGGGCGTGGACCCAACCAGGTAGTTGCAGAGGGAATGGTCTTAACGGACAGTGAGTAGGGGTGGGGATGGAAATGTATCTCTGATGGTCGGGTCTGTTTGTAGGTGGCAGAAATGTCGGCGGGATGATGCAATGTATGCGGAGGTTGATGGGGTGGAAGGTGAGGACCGGGGGTTCTGTCCTTGTTGCGGATGGAGAGGTGGGGTTCGAGGGCAGAGGTGCGGGACTTGGATGAGATGCACTGGAGGGCACCATCAACCACATGGGAGGGGCAATTGTGGTCTTTAAAAAAGGAGGCCATCTGGTGTGATCTGTGGTGGAAGTGGTCCTCCTGGGAACGGATGAGGTGGAGGTGGAGGAATTGGGAACAAGCGTTAGTATTTTTACAGGAGGCAAGGTGGGAGGAGGCCATTCAATAAATTACAACACTGCGCAAAAGTTCTGATCAATCTCATAAACCATCAAGAATAGCAGCAAAACAAATCAATAGGTAAGTAACTCAAAAGCTTGTAAAATAGCCACTCCATTTATTTGCAATACATAATTAGAATTTACATATATTTAAAACAGTTTAAAAAGTAGAACATTCAATGCTTAGAATTTGGTTCTTTCAGATGTTTGGTCAGTTTTCTAAAATAATCCTCATTTTCCAAACAATGAAGGGAGAGTGGAACAACTGAAAACACAATCTGGGACCAACAGGCACAAAAAGTAACCTCGAGATTGTGTGAACAGCACAATTTCTAAGGAGTCCCATTCACAAACCTGCTGTACTAACTTACAGATTTGAATTTTATCATATAGATAATATTCCCTAATGAAGAAGTCAATGCCTATTTCACTGAAAATTCTATGCACATGTGAAATTCATTTTTTTGATTATAAAATTAACGTATAACTTATTCCATCCAGAATTATCTGTCATTAATGTTTTCCACTGCGACATATTGAGAATTTATGAACATGATAGTCAATACCTTTATGTATAAAGAAACTAAAATATATTTGAGATGAACCGACGGCCCTTATGCATGGCAAAATTAAACCAATATGGTTCAAATTCCCCAAAATGACTTTACAGACAGTCTTTTTCAGACAGAATTATTCAGACTTGCACCCATGCTTATTATTTAGGCAAATGTAGCAACCAATTTGTACATTGCAAGTTCCCATGAACAGCAAGTGAAATAAATACCCAGACACTAGAGCTGGATAGTTATTCTGCATGCCATGCACATCATTTTAAAACACATTATGCTAAGCTAGGTGCTGTACATATTTGATCCACTGTTCGAAGTTTGGCTTAGAAAGTTTTACATTCTTGCCAACCATTCAGATTTTCTTTGGACAATAAAAAAGCTAATTATTTGCCAGGACTCCAGACTTAACATAGCTTTGTCCAAAATTTTATGGATGCACATCAAATTTCATTTTGGCAGGAGGAGTTTAAAGCATCCTGGAGAATTATCAACACATGATTTACTGTATTACATAAACATTTAAGAAGACAATGAGTAATATCTCATCGCCTTATGCGAGGAGACAGACAAATTGACCCGATCAATCCGTAATTTTTCGTATACTAATTCTGCAAAGTATAACAGAGTAGGTATGGGTAGTATTAATACTCAATGCTCGAGCTGTTATTTTAAAGGGTCACTGCTTTTCTAATGACGTGTATCACAACAAAGTGTATAGCAATCCTTTTGGTTTAAGTGAAACGACCATTAAAGAAGTCAGGTATCTCACAATGATGTGGTTAGTATTGTTATTGTTCCTACTCCTCCACCATAACTTGTAATTCAAGAGGTGATTAGACTCTCACTTGACGGAGATATCTTGGCTGAACATTTGTGATTTATTTGTCAAAGTTTGGATGTTTTCCAGGTCTTCTTACATGCATCATTAACAGAAAAGTTGCGAATAGAACTGAATGCTGTGCAATCATCATTAATCATTCCCACTTTTGACCTTTTGTTGGAGGGAAAGTCATTGATGAAGAGGCTGAAAATGACTAAGTTGAAGGCTGTGGTTAGTTTCACTTCCTTAAACCAAGGCTCTCAAACTAGTTTTGTCCATGGCTAAGGCAACGACTCAACAGACCATCTGCCTGTCCTACCCGACCCACTTTTTCTGAAAGTAAATCTCAGAATTAACGAAAACATGTGGGAACAAGAAATACCATGCTGTGCTTTCAAGAAAACACATAATAGCTATTTGTGTATTCTTAAATGCAACGAGGCAAGTAAATTAATTCATGTCAAAACAGAAGTACAGAACTTTACATATTACAAACATAAAAGAAGATTTGTTCGAAACATTCTTACACATGTTACACTGTTCATAATAATTCTCTTCTGAAAAACGCATATTTATTGTGTACGTCCCCACAGGACTAGAAATGTTAAATCTGCTTTCTCTCCATTATTCCTGATGAAGGGCTTTTGCCCGAAACGTTGATTTCGCTGCTCGTTGGATGCTGCCTGAACTGCTGTGCTCTTCCAGCACCACTAATCCAGTATTTCTCTCCATAGATGCTGCCAGACCGGCTGGGTTTCTCCAGCAGTTTCTGTTTATCTTTCAGATCTTCAGCATCTGCAGTTCTGTGTTTTAAATTATGACATTGTATAGTTGCTCAGTTCTGAAGGAAGTCACAGAACTCAAAACATTAACTATGTTCTTGCCACAGATTCTGTCAGACCTCCTGAATTTCTCCAGTAATTCCTGTTTTTGCTTATATAGTTGTTCCTGCTAAAGAAGCCACCTACCACACACCCAAGATCCAGCATGGTTGGATGACATTATGCAAACCATGGAGCTGGATTTTACATGTCACTGTCAGGTATGTTTTCAGTGGGAAGCCATGTATATAACAAAGAAAAAAACACCAGTTCAAATAGAAGTATGGCCTTCAATTAACTGTACATCTTCTAATCCAATGTAATAAACAGTCAAAGGCATACCTAAAACATCTTGCAATGCAATCAGATGGAAACCTGCGTAGACCCCAATAGTATTCGTACCAATATCTAACTTACTAACGTAATTTGTACATGACTGTATCACACAATAAACTATAGCTTGTTAAACACAAGACTATCTTCTTGGTAAGACTCACTAGTGTGATTCTTCTACCTTTAGAACACAGAACATAGAAAAGTACAGCACAGAAAAGGCCCTTTGGCCCACGATGTTGTGCCAAGCGTTAATCCTAATGTTAAATAAAATAACTTAGCCTACTCACCCCTCAATTCACTGCTATCCATGTGCATGTCCAGCAGTCGCTTAAATGTCCCCAATGTCTCTGCTTCCAACACCACCGCTGGCAACGCATTCCATGCATTCACAACTCTCTGCATAAAGAATCTAACTCTGACGTCCCCTCTGTACCTTTCTCCTAATACCTTAAAACTATGACCCCCTTGTGCCAGTCCATCCTGCCCTGGGGAAAAGTCTCTGGCTATTGACACTATCCATTACTCTCATTATCTTGTATACCTCAATCAAGTCATCTCTCTTCCTCCTTCTCTCCAGAGAGAAAAGTCCAAGCTTATCAACCTTTCTTCATAAGGCAAGCCCTCCAGTACAGGCATCATCCCGGTAAACCTTCTTTGCACCCTCTCCAAAGCCTCTGCACCTTTCCTATAATAGGGAGACCAGAACTGGACATAATATTCCGAGTGTGGCCTCACCAGGGACTTGTAGAGCTGTAGCAAAGCCTTACAGATCTTGAAGTCAATTCCTCTGTTAATGAAAGCCAAAACACCATATGCTTTCTTAACAACCCTCTCCACTTCGGTGGCAACTTTGAGGGATTTATGTACTTGAACACCAAGATCCCTCTGTTCCTCCACACTGCCAAGAATCCTGTCTTTAATCCTAAAGTCCGACTTTCCAAAATACATCACTTCGCATTTATCCAGGTTGAACTCCATCTGCCATTTCTCAGCCCAGCTCTGCATCCTGTCTATGTCACGCTGCAGCCCGCAATAGCCCTCGATACTATCAACGGTACCTCCAACCTTTGTTTTGTCTGCAAATTTACTAACTCACCCCTCAACCTCCTCATCCAAGTCATTTATAAAAAAAAACTATAAAGAGCAGAAGCCCAAGAACAGAGTCCTGCAGGACCCCACTCAACACTGACCTCCAGCCAGAAAACATTCCATCTACAACCCCTCTCTGTCTTCTGTCAGCCAACCAATTCTGAATCCAGATAGCCAAATCTTCCTGTATCCCATTCTTCCTGACTTTATGAATGAGCCTACCATGGGGAACCCTATCAAATGCCTTGCTGAAACTCATATACACCACATCCACTGCTCGACCTTCATCGACCTGTCTTATCACCTCCTCAAAAACCTCAATAAGATTTGTGAGGCATGACCTGCCCCTCACAAAGCCATGCTGACTCCCTTTAATCACGCTATGCTTTTCCAAAAAGTCATAAATCTTATCCCTCACAATTCTTGCTAAAACTTTGCTGACCACAAACATAGGACTGACTGGTCTGTAATTGCCAGGGATTTCTCTATTACCCTTCTTGAAAAAAGAGAAACAACATTCACCTCCTTCCAATCCTCCGGTACGACTCCCGTGGAGACTGAGGAAGCAAAGATCTTCGCCAGCGGCTTGGTAACCCCCTTTCTCACTTCCCGGAGCAGCCTAGGATAAATCTGGTCTGGCCCTGGGGACTAATAAATCTTAATGTTTGCCAAAATTTCCAGCACATCAACTTGATCTGCTCAAGCCTGGTCAGCTCCTCAAAGTTCTCATTCACAACAAGGTCCCTTTCATTAGTGAAAACCAAAGCAAAAAAATCATTTAGGGCTTCCCCTATCTGCTCAGACTCCACGCACAAGTTCCTTACACTATCCCTGATCAGCCCTACCTTCTCCCTGATCATCTTCTTATTCCTTACATAGGAGTAAAATGCCTTTGGATTCTCCCCAATCATTCTTGCCAAGCCTTTTTCGTGCCCCCTCCTGGCACTCCTCAGTCCATTTCTGAGCTCCTTTCTAGCAAGCCTATAATCCTGTAAAGCTGTGCAAAATCCTTGCCTCCTCCACCTTACATAAGCTGCCTTCTTCCTTTTGACGAGAAGCTCTTTTGTTCTCGTCATCCAAGGTTCCTTAATCTTACCCCTTTTTACCTGTCTCAAAAGATCAAATTCATGCATCACTCACAACAACTGCTCCTTAAATAGTCTCCACATGTCTGCTGTGTCCTTTCTGTGGAACAATTGCTCCCAGTCTGTACTTCCCAGTCTGATAGTGTCATAATTTCCTTTTCCCCAATTAAATATCTTCCCTCAGTAACTGCTCCTTTTTCTCCCCAAGGCTATGGTAAATGTGAGGCAGTTGTGATCACTTTCACCAAAGTGTTCTCCCACCACGAGATATGACACCTGTCCTGGCTCATGGCCGAGCACCAAATCCACAATGGCCTCTCCCCCCGTTGGTCTGTCTACATACTGAGTCAGGAAACCATCCTGATCATACCTGACAAAAACGGCTCCATCCAAAACATCTGCATTAAGGAGGTTCCAGTCGATATTGGGAAAGTTGAAATCACCCATAACAACAACCCTGTTACATCTGCATTTTTCCAGAATCTGCCTGCCTATGAGCTCTTATATCTCTCTACTGCTATTAGGTGGTCTGTAGAAAACCCCCAATGCGGTGGCTGTTCCCTTGCTGTTCCTAACCTCCACCCATTCTGACTCAGTAGACAAACCTTCCCCAACAACCTTCGTTTCTGTAGCTGTGATGCACTCGTTGATTAGCAATGCTACACCCCCTCCTCTTTTTCCACCCTCCCTGTTCTTTTTATATGTTCTAAACCCTGGAACATCAAGCAACCATTCCTGCCCCTGTGAAACCCACGTCTCCGTTATGGCCACAACATCATAGCCCCAAATACTGCTCTAAGTTGATCACTCTTATTTCTGACACTCCTTGCGTTAAAGCAGACACACTTTAACTGATCCTTTTGTTTCATCACGTGAGAAACCTTCCCAGTAGGTTCACTACATCCTGTCACTGCCCCATCTGCAACTGACCACCTCTCAGATATGTGGCTCTGATTCCCACCCCGCTGCCAACTAATTTAAACCCTCCTGAACCACACAAGCAAATCTCCCACATTTGTGCCCCTCCAGTTCAGGTGCAACCCGCCCTTCACATACAGGTCCCATCTTCCCCAGTAGGTATCTCAATGGTCTAGGTATGTGAAGCCCTCCCTCCTGCACCAGCCTTGCAGCCATATGTTAAGCTGCATTCAACTGACTGTTCCTCACCTCACTATCTTGTGGCACTGGTAGCAAACCACTCTACTCGTCCTGCTCTTCACCTTCCAACCTAACTCTCTGTAGCCACTTTTCAGATCCTCAATCCCTTTCCTGGCTATATCATTTGTGCCAATATGTACCATGATTTCTAGCTGCTCACCCTCCCCCTTCAGAATCCTGTAAACCCAAATCAGTGACATCCCAGACCCTGGCACCAGGGAGGCAGCGTACCTTCCAGGAGTCCAGTTCCTGACCACAAAAATCTCCTGTCAATCCATCTAACTATTGAGTACCCTACCTCAAATGCTTTTCTATTCTCCCCACTTCCCTTCTGAGCCACAGTGCCAGGTTCAGTGCCAGAGACCTTTGTATACCAAATACACACCTAAGGTAAAAACAATGACTGCAGATGCTGAAAACCAAATACTGGATTAGTGGTGCTGGAAGAGCACAGCAGTTCAGGCAGCATCCAACGAGCAGCGAAATCAACGTTTCGGGCAAAAGCCCTTCATCAGGAACCTAAACCTATTCACAGGTAGTAGCAACAAACTATCCCAACCATTGGTTGGCATTGATTGTTATCACAAAACATGTAACATCAATATAACATAATGTTCATGGAACATTGCAAATGCACATACAGATTTTAAAAACATTTTATTTAAAATCTTATATATAAACATAATCAATTCAATATCATGATGCACAATTTCTTCATGTACTTTTTTGTCCAATATCATTTTGATCTATTTGGTTTATGTACTCGTAATGTCTCTATTTTAAAATTCCCAACACGAATTACAAATATTCTCCCTTAAAACATTCAAAATCTCTGTGTTGCCCCATTCTGGTCTCTTGTGTATTCATGAATTTAATTCTTCCATGCCTTCAACTGCCAAACATCAAACTCTAGAATTCCATCTCTTTTACATAGCTTCTTATAACTTAACATTTTGGCAAATTGATTTTTTTCGCCTGATTTAATAACTTTTTATTTTACTCCGTATAAAATGTTGTTTGATAACTCTCCTATAAAACACTGTTTTACCATGTTAAAGGCATTATATAAATGCAAGGTTTGTTGAAACGTAATAACTGCTCCATCTAAAAGGTACTGCTTCAATGTTAACAATTTACAAGAAAATGCCAGCATAGTAGTCATGGCCGAATAAAGTTATTCTGAGATATAATAATCTATCATTATATCATATCATGAAATAACCATTCTTCACTCAGTCTTGCAGAAATAGTCTCAAATTTAAAAATGTCTTATGTGAAAGGCTAAAACTGCGATTCTCTTGAATAACATTTAAACATCAGTAAAATGTTGCTTAAAAAATGTCCTACCATGAGACATTCGATGGAGCCAGTAGTAAGCAAAGTCAACTCCTAAAAATGCCAACCACCATGTCCAGGCAGAATCCCACGGGAGTTCAAACAGTCTAAAATTCTTCCAGATGTAAATGTAGCCAGTCAGCTCAATGCCTCGACCCAGTAGCCTACGCAAAAGAAATAAAGGTAAATTTGATACATTGTTACTCTTCTCCAAAACTAAAACTGCATACACATGTCAAAACTGAGCACTGCCTGCTGACCAATGCATTTATCTAAAATAGCCAGAGCTAGAAATATTAAATACATTTCAGTCCTTGTCCTGTTTTCCAAAGGTTTTTTAAAATAAAAAAGAAACACCTGCATAGATAAAAGGACAGGAAGTTGCAAATGTTACATGGGCTGCAAGGAATTAAGTATTGCTAACCTATGATTTTCATCTTTTCCCTGCGGTTATTTTTATCCATTTGAGTCTCCCTTTTCTATATTTTGTTTTCTCAATTGCCCAACTAACTGAAAAGAATTATTAAACTCAATATGGAGTGTGCCTGAAGTAAAGTATAAGCTTTCTACAGATGTTGGCAAAATTCTACTTCCATAACAGTCTTATGCATCCTTTTATTAGCACCCTAATGACACTCTCAGTGTACCTACACTTCAAGGACTTCAGCAGAGCAGGAAGACATCTTACCATAGTCCTCTGAAGGGCAATTAAAGATGAGTTAATAAGTGCTGTATCAGCCAGTGACACTCACATGCCATAATTTTAAAAATGCCAGATTTTATTTAAAATTGGTGTGTTGCATTCCATGAAAATACGAGTTCATTGTCTACTGTTCAAGATCCCTCACTGATTGAAGAAGAGTTTGTAAATATAGAAATATTTCATTTTAAACATAGGGTGCTGCCAAATAATTCAAACTTCTCTTGTTCCCAAAAACTAAATTTAAAAAACCACGAGTATCCACAGTGCGTAACTCATTCGTCTGACTTCATGGAATTTGTCATAGATAAATTTTGTTCCTTGGATTAATACATTTCATGGTTGTTTTAAATACAAGAATAATTATAGTTCAGCCTCAGACAATAATTAAACAAACTGAAGTAACCTTAAACTAAGTCTTCTAATGGAAGTTAAATCCAAAAACTAGAATTGTCCATTTTATCTTCAAGAGATGATTATTTCATGTCTCACCTTGCAGCACTACAGCAAAGCATTATGCAGAATTTGCACAAATAATGTTAAATATCACAGATATTGAAAATCTGAGATAAAAACAGAACACAGAGCAACTTCAGCATGTCTAAAAGCATCTGTCTTAACTTGCACCAGTCCTGTTCTTCCATCACTCCTGAGGCTGTTGACCTCCGTAGCTCTTGGCCAAACAATACCTTGATTTTGAAATTTTTACCTTTCATCTGTGCTCACCTAATTCTGGTCTCTTGAGCACCACTGATTTTAATTTCTCCACCTCGAGTGGCTACATCCTCAGTTGCCTGGGCTTTAATCCCTGAAATCGGTTACCTTTCTCCCTCCACCTCTCTTTTCTCCTTTAAGACACCCATCAAAATCTACTCTTTGACCAAACCATTGGTCATTTTATCTAATGTCTCCTTCTGTGCCTTGATGTCACATTTTGTTTTATATTGCTACTGTGAGTGTCTTGAGGCACATAAAATTTAAAAAAAATTGCAGAAACTCAACAAGGCTGGTAGCAGCTGCAGAGGGAGAAAGCAGAGTTAATATTTTGGGTCTATAATAACCCATGATACCCGACTGGATAGGAATGTTTATTGTTGAATGCCAAAATAGAGTCACTAATAGTGTATACAGACTAGTCCCAGCTCAGGACAGACAGTTCTGCAGACCCATCTTTGGATCTGCCTTATCTTTTCTGTTTCCTGACTGTGACTTATTCTCTCCAATGTTTTTAACAATCAACAACCACCAGTAAAACACCCATGCAAGGTCCACTTAATTTTTAAAAATCTATTTCTAATTAAGCTGCTCAACAATATTATTTCACATTTCTGGAACAGGTGAAACTTGAACCCTGGCCTCTTGACTCAAAGGTAGGGACACAACCACTGCACAACAAGAGCCTTTCCAGACCTGCTTATTTTTCAAAACCGATTTTCTAACAAGCTGTTCAGTCATGTTATGACACACCTCTGGAGCAGGTGGGACCTGAATCTGGGCCTCAAAGGGTTCTGCTGGGAAGGCTATTACCAAGGAAACACCTACTCAATGACTTCCACAAAGAGATTCATCTGTGATTCACCACGGTTCGAATAGGGTTCATCACATCCCTTCCGAATCTGTGGGTTCATCTCGCTCCTGTGATCATGGGGCCTCTTTGTGTTGCTTTGCCCATGACCCCATTTCTGTTGCTTTCAGGGTCAGTTTGGGGGTGGGGGACTGGCAAACGTTTCTTTAGCGATGACCAAAGAACCACTGCAGGGGGGGCCCTCCTCAGTGGCAACCTTTGACTGAGCTTCCACCACTTCTGACTCCTTTTCTGAGACCTTGTAGTCCTCAGGACTGGCTCTCGAGTTTCTGGTGGGCAGATGTCCCGTCCACAGGATGTCAATGGTGGTGTGTATGTCAAAGCAATTGTTTCTGTGGAGGATTGCGGCCAAAAGAGGTGGTCAACGTGCCTTTTTGCAGTCTTCTTCCCGGTTTCAACAATGTATGGTAACTCCCAAAATCCATGGAGAGCCATCACTAAAGTTCCTTACATAGACCATATCTCCCAGATTAAAATCTCTGTCTGGTCTATGCCTATCACGGCCTCTGTTTCGGGGGTTCATATTTTAATTCTTGCCAACTAGTTTTGGAAATTCAGGATAAGCCTAGTCCTAAAAAGTCAACCCATCAATAGTTCCAGCCGAGTTACACCCATCGTCATAATCAGCAATGACATGTAGTTGAAGAGGAAAAGTGCTAGCTTTGTTTCCAAAGACCCCGGAGTTTGCTTTCTCATGAGACTTTGAATACATGGACCACTCAGCCAGGCAGAAGGTAGATAGTAGAGTGTTAGAGTAAAATGCTTTGTTTTCATGAAAGTCTGAAACGTAAAAGGATTGGAGGAGTTTTTCTCTGTTGTTGTAAGAAGTAGTAGAGGTGCCAATCAGTGCAAATCGATTCATTCTGAATGAGCGCAAATAAGGATTTAGGACATCCTGCCCATAAATGGCCCTGCAGAATCTGCATTGACTCACAGTCAGGGTCTCCCAGCCATTCCCATGAGTACATTGAGGCTGCTGGTAGAGACTTCCTGGGAAGTTTTGCACTGTTTGACCAGATGTTCGATACCTGTGTATATTCCAGGCCACAGCTCCTTGCACACATTCATATTTTAGAAATTCCTTGGTGGCCATTGTGCAATTTTTGAAGTATTGCTCACTGAATTGGATGTGGAACAACCACCCAGGCTGCTCACAAAATGATACATTCTGGTATGCTGAACTCCTGATACTTTGAGATATAGTTCCAACTCTTGCATAGGTCGTGCTTGTGATCCACCATTTAGACAGATATGACATAACTTTGCCAACGTGTGGATTCCTGGATTTGCTTGACAGATATTGGTTGAGTGTCCGTGAAGTTCAAAGTCCTGATGACTTAATTAGCCTTTGGAGGTGACATTAGTCTGGTGGGTAGCAGAGGCAGCTCAAGGCATCTGCATTGGTTATGTGTCTCCCTGAATGGTGTTCCAAGATATATTCATAGGTACCAAATAGCAGTGTGCAGCTTTGGATCAGATTTGATGCAAAGGGAGGAATCACCCTGTATTCCTTGAAGAGTCCCAGCAGAGGACTGTGATCAGTTACACTGCTGCAATACTGACCATAGACATACTAGTGAAACTTTCCCACTGTGTAGACATGCTGGTGAAACTTTCCCACTGTGCAGACATGCTGGTGAAACTTTCCCACAACCTTCTTCCTTGATCTGGACATACTTCTTTTCTGCCACCGCCAGGGGTCATACATAATTGGACATTCTGCTCCATCATCCCAATGCAGCAATAATACCGACTCCAACCCATAGGGAGGCGTCGCAGAGATCATAATGAGTTAATATACTTGTCAAGAGTAGTTTTTGTCTGATATTTCAAAGGCTTTCCCTTGGGACATTAGTCATGACTATTTATGATTTTATTTTGCAGGGCATAGAGGGATGTCAGCTGTATCGCCAGGTTGGGCATGAATTTCCCATAGTATACAATGAGACACAGAAAAGATTTCCACTCCATTGCATTCCTTGGAGTTGGAGTCCTGCATATGACCTTCACTTTCTCTTTGACAGTGTAATTTGTCCTTATCAACCCTGTAGTTAAAGTACTTTACCTTGCTCCCCATCTATTTACCTCATTACCAGGACAACAGCTACAGAGGAATGCCTCAATACCCCTCCTAAACTGTCCCAGTGTCCTTTGCAGTAACTTCTGTACTTATATAGTCCTTTGTGAGTGATATGTAGTGACATATTTCTTGGAAGATGCCTCAAGCTCCAGTTGGAGGTAAACACAGCTCATATCCAATTTAGAAAATATGTGAACCCCAGCCAGCTTTGTAAACAAGACTTCTCTGCATGTCATAGGGTATCTGTCCAAGCCAGAAGCTCTGCTAAAGCCAAAGAGACGGACTGAGTTGTCAGGTTTTAAGAATGTGATAACTGGCATGGCCCATTCAGCAAATGGCACTGGGCACATGATGTCAAGTTCCTCCAGATGATCTACTTTAGCTTTTACTTTGGCACGTAGGGCACAGGTCGTACCTGGAAATATTTAGGTCAGGCTTCTGGATCTGCATAGACCTTCGCTCTGGCACCTTTTATCTTCCCATGGCCCTTTGACAGTACATTAAGATAATTCCCAATGACTTCATACAAATTGCCAGTATCCACTTTAAAGATCAGTTGCCAATCTCAGCAAATTTTCTTTAGCCAGTCTCTTCCCAAAGTGCTGGAACTTGGCCCTTGTACTACCATTAAGAGCAGTCAGACTGTTTGTTGCTCATATATAACTGGGGTTACAGCGGTCCCAAAAAGACACAAGGTAAGCAGCCAGTATAGCTTTTGTTTCTTGTAGAGTTAAAGGCAAAACACCCAGAGTTTCCTAAATGTTTTCTCCCCAACAACAGGTATGGCCGCCCACATGTCTACCTCTATATCTCCGGAGTGATCATTTACCTAAAGTTTTATCTTAATTAGGGCCGCTTTGGGAGCAGAGATATAAGTTAACTGTATCAATTCCTCATCCTTGGACTGATTTATTTGCAAAGCCCTATATTGAGGTGGATTTGCCCTTTGACCTGGTCAGTACATATTTCAACTGTTGTTTTAGTAGCCTTATGTGGAGCAAACTCTATGACCACAAGTATAGCATGGAGTTCTTGATCGTCACTTTATTGTGGAGAAACTTCACATACACTTCTGAAACCCTTGTGGTCTCCAACTCCAAATACCCTTTCTTGGCAATGAACAGGAGCCACGAGTGTTATCCGATGGGAACTTGGCTCTGCAGTTTGGGGGATCCCAAAGTTGAGGACAGCACTGTCTATGAACTCCTGAAATTCCAAGCTCCTATTCCACATTTTTGCAGGGAAGGGCCAGTTCTATGACTTTCTTGCGATCCAGATCTGTTTCAGTCAATAGCTTCCTTTGGATGTCAATATTATTAATTCCACAAACTAAGCAATTCCTCAATATTTCCCGAAATGATTCCCGAAATCAGTGTTCCAACAATTTTGAAATGTCTCATCAAGAATGCAATAAATGGCTCCCCAGCAGGTCAGTTTGCCAAGTTAAACCTGCAACACTGCAACCTAACTAATAGTTTGGGGTCGCAGTGGTCCACTACCATATTTATCAGATTATCAAGGGATTTTGACTCCAAGGTTGCCAGGTAGTTTAAACACTTAATGATGCATAAAGTAAGGGGCCCCATAAGTGGTAAGGAGAATGACTTTTTGTTGGTGATTCTTTTCTATCTCACCCTTGTCATCATGGCAATTACACAGAAAGCCTGACTGGCAAGGGACATCATTTATTGTTGAACATCAAAATAAAGCCACTACTCTTGATGTTCACAGGCTCGTCACAGCCAGGGACAGAGAGTTCTTTAGTTTTTTTTATTTATCCAGAAGTATTACCACACACAACTTTTTGTTTTCCAATCACCAAGTCACCGTGTTATTATTTTCATCTGTTAACCACCATCAATAAATGACCAGTGTTTCCAATTGAATCATTTACATACAAAGACCATTACGAACAACGTAAAGTGAGGGAAAGATAGGGCTGGGTCTGCTATAGAACCTTTAATTCAATGTGGCCATGAGGTATAACACTTGAAACATTGTTAAAACCTTTCAAGTGAAAGTATCAGGACATCAGTAGAGAATGAACATCCTCGAATAAATGTCATAGTCTCTTCAAGCATATCAAACTTCAATCATTTTAATATTTCTTTCTCTAAACTCAATATAATTTTTCCTGAAATTTAATCCCAACAAGTAATCATCTTTGAAATAATATTTTTTTAAAAAAAGAAGGAAGAGAAAGAAAAGATTTGGAATGTTAGCCCAAAAAAAGACATAAATATCTTAGTACTTTTGTCTACCAGCATGAAAATTGGCCTAGCCTCTGGATCTACTTCTTTTTTGCTTCTCTCTTATATCCAGAAGTGTTCTTACACACAACTGAATATTTTTCTTCCCTCTCACCAATCACCACGACTTTATTTCTTGTTTTAGATAGTAATCATCACAGCATTTAAAAGACATTTGGGCATACATGGACAAGAAGGGTTTAGAAGGATATGGGCCAAGTGCAGGAAAATGGGGTTAGTGTAGGTGGACATCTTGGTTAGCATCTTACAAAAATACAATTGCTGCTAGTTAAACAGGGAAAATGATAAATCAAGATAATCACCGAATCCAAATTAACCACAAAAAAATGGGGTCTATGGTTTGATCGAAGGGCTTAAATCAGATCACAAATGATCGTTCATCTTGGATACAGATTTAAATTACTGTTAAATGTAGAAAATATAATCCAATCTGATTTGTTTCAACGCACTGTAACCATAAGACATCATGTAATCATCAATGACATTGGAACAAGATTAATTTGAGCCTTGGAGTCACCTGTATAAAGGATTTGAAACCTGAAGCCATTTTGATGAGAGAAATTCATCAAGGTTCCTTTATTAGTGGATAAATACAATGGAAGAGACCTAGAATATCAGAACTTCATCCTCCATCATTTACACTCTATACATGTGGATCAGTATTCCAGACAAGAATTAATATATTCAACAACAAAAAAATGTGTGTGTGTCCGTGGGTGTAATAATGGGATTGAGGGAGATGGGTCCAGTCAAGGGACATGTGCGGGTTTAGAGGTGCAAGATTCAGTCCTAATCTTTAACCTCAGTTGATCCATTCAAATATTCTATGTTCATTTTTCTCTGTATTATTATACTATTTGTAATGATCCTCGTGTTGCTGCTCTTGTCTTCTGAGCTCCAAATGTAGTATTGTTGCTGTTCCTTCTCCTCTCAATATAAGCATTCTGTTGAAATTATACTCTGTGTTCTCTTCTATCTCAAAATTGTGCAAAATTGTGTTGGCTTCCTGAGGCTTTTTTCTCTTGTACAACCTTCAGACTTTAGTCAAAACTTGACATTTCCTAAAAACTACTTCCTGATTTATCCAGTCCTTCCTTAATGTTATTCTTAGTGCTTTCTTATATCACATGTCTTGGTCCTTCATTTGATTTCTCAATTCAACACATACGCAAGTGCACATTCAAAGCATATCAACCATGCCAGAATACTGATACTGTATTGGAGGCCACCAAGTGAAAAGATGGCTACCAGAGATCCTCAAACAGAAAGTGAAAATTAATTTACTTTTTTTTAAAGCAAGGGTATTCACAAAACTTTTAACAGCCCCATCATTGACAGTGATTTGCAGGCCTTAATTTTAAATAGTCACTGACCTGAGAAGCAATAACTTCAAATTGAGACACAGAATCACATGATTTTATATGAACTTTCTTTTTTTGTATGTTTTCTCTCTGAAACGAAAACCTATTTTTGAAATACAGGAATACTGTTGTGGTAATGTGTATTTTTACATCATAGCCTGGATAGTAAAGGGAACTATCTTTCTTTCATATGGCTGACCAGGAAGCTCTCCCAATCTTACTGCCTGCCATTGGCAAATATTGGAAGGATTTGGAGGTTAATAAATCACCTGTTGGGCTTCTTTATGAACATGTCATCCAGACCTGGGGGGTAGAACTGAAGCCTATAGCTTTGGGCTTAACAAGGTCTTTTTCTTGGGGTGGGGGAGTCAAGAACTAGAGGGTATAGGTTTACGGTGAGAGGAGAAAGACTTAAAAGGGACCTAACGGGCAACTTCTTCATGCAGAGGGTGGTGCGTGTATGGAATGAGCTGCCAGAGGAAGGCTGGTACAACTACAACATTTATAAGGCTTCTAGATGGGTATATGAATAAGAAGGATTTTGATACTGGCAAATGGGGAAGGATTAGGTTAGGAAATCTGGTTGGCATGAACAAGTTGGACCAAAGGGTCTGTTTCTATACTGTACATCTCTTGGACTCTGTGACTCTATGACAGCATCACAAAACTTACAAATAACACAAATACCTAACCAGAAATGATTTTCAGATTAATGCACTGGATCCCTACTGAACTAATGGATTTTAATTTTGGTTCTGTGCACAGGACCTACCCTCTTCTACTTTTACTAACCTTACTCAATATCTGATAAAGTTTTAAGTCCTATGTACTAAAAAAAAAGTGAATTGGATTACAATTGACCTTACACATTTCTATTGGGGAATAAGTTAAACTCAAAGCTGAAAACATCCAATATTTTATTCATATCAGTCTTTGATCAGCAGCACGAGGTATTTTTTAAGTTCTGTTTGTTCTCTCCCTTGGTTTTATTAAGGCTTTTAATTTAGCATATTAAATATTAGTAACGATGGCTCCAATTACTGGTTCTTTCTTTGAGAGATCAAAAATTACGTGTATAGTGCAGTGGCTGGATTGCTTTGTAACACCAAAATGCACATCAGTGCTACTTAACAGCATAGATAAAATGGCACCATAAATGGAAAGGTTTGTTGAACTTAGTCTGTTTTGTGACTTCATGACTGTCCTCAGCTGATTTACTGTTAAGACCAAGAATCAGGCAGATGAATTGATTGATATTTGTTGCAGGCCGCCATGTGCATGTCTTGAGGACTATAGTAAACAGTCATAGAAAGGATCATAGGGTCATGTGTGTATGTAATATGATGGCTAAGGAAGCAATAGATGCAGAAGAGCTGAGAGAGTGACAATGGATGTTGCAGGTTCTAGGGTTGAGATCTTTCATTAAGAACAGGCAAGGCAGTAAAACAGGGGGAAGTGTGGCCTTGTTAGTCAAGGATAGCATAACGCTGAAAGAACTTTTGACAAGGACTCATCTACTAAGGTAGTATAGGCTGAAGTTAGAAACAGGAGAGGAGAGGTCACACTGCTTGGAGTCTTTTATAGGTCTCCGCAGAGTTCCAGGGAGGGGGAGCAGACGACTGGCAAAATGATTCTGGGAGGAGTGAAAGGAACAGGGTGGTTATTATGGACGATTTTAACTTCCCCAACACTGACTGGAAATGCTATAACTCTAATATGTCGGATGGATCACTTTTTGTCCAATGTGTGCAGGAGGGTTTCCTGACAGTATGTCGAAGGACTGACAAGAGGGGAGGCCACACTGGATCTCGTGCTTGGAAATGAACTAGGCCAGGTGTTTTATTTAGTGGTAGGTGAGCACTTGAGAGAGGGACCATAATTCTGTTAAGTTTAGTTTAGCGATGAAGAGGGATAGGTACATGCCATAGGACAAGAGTTATTGATGGGGCAAGGGCAATTACAATGCGATTAGGCAAGACTTAGGATGCATAGAATGGGGTACCAAATATAGGGGATGGGAACAATTGAAATGTGAAGCTGGTTTAAGGAACAGATATTGCATGTCCTTGATAGGTATGTCTCTATCAGGCAGGGATGAAGTGACAAGGTAAGGGAACCATGGTTTACTACAGAAATTGCATCTCTTGTTAAGCGGAAGAAGGAAGCTTACTTGACAATGAGACAAGATGGTTCAGATGAGGTGATGAAGAGTTACAGATTAGCTAAGAAAGATTTAAACAGAGAGAGTTAAGAGCAAGGAGAGGATATGAACAGTCTTTAGTAGGTAGAATAAAGGAGAACCCCAAGGCTTTCTACGAGCATGTGAGGGATAAAAGGATGACTAGGGTCGGAATAGGGCCAGTTAAAGACAGAGAAGTGGAAAGTTGTATGCAGACCCTGTGGAGATTGGAGAGGTGCTAAACAAAGATTTCTCATCAGGTTTCACTCAGGGAAAAGGACAATATTGTAGAGGAGAAGAATGAGATACGAGATATTAGACTAGAAAGGATCGAGGTTAGTAAGGAAGAGGTGTTATCAATTCTAGAAGGAGTGAATGTAGACAAGTCCCCTGGGACAGATGGGATTTATTCAAGGATTCTCTGGGAAGCTAGGGAGGAGATGGCAGAGTCTTTGGCTTTGATCTTTGAGTCATCATTGTCTACAGGTTTAGTACCAGAGAACTGGAGGATTGCAAAAGTTGTGCCCTTGTTCAAGAAGAGCAGTAGAGATGATCCAGGTAATTATAGACCAGTGAGCCTTAGGCTGTTGTAGGAAAAGTTTTGGAAAGGATTATAAGAGATTTATAATCTGAGAATTCAAGCAATAATTTGATTTCAGATAGTCAACATGGTTTCGTCAAGGGTAGGTCATATCTCACAAACCTCATTGCGTTTTTTGAGAAGGTGACCAAGCACGAGGATGAGGGTAGGGCAGTTGACATGGTGTACATGGACTTCAGTAATGCCTTTGATAAGGTTCCACGTGGTAGGCTGTTGGAGAAAATGCAGAGGCATGGGATTGAGGGTGATTTAGCAGTCTGGATTAGAAACTGGCTTTCTGAAAGAAGGCAGCGAGTGGTGATTGATGGAAAATATTCAGTCTGGAGTCCAGTTACTAGTGGTGTGTCACAAGGATCTGTTTTGGGACAACTGGTGTTTGTCATTTTTACAAATGACTTAGATGCAAGCACAGGTGGATGGGTTAGTAAATTTGCAGATGACACTAAAAAGTCAGTGGAGTAGTGGACAGTGTGAAAGAATGTTGCAGGTTGCAGGAGGACTTGGATAAACTGCAGGATTGGGCTGAGAGGTGACAAATGGAGTTCAATGCAGCTAAATGTGAGGTGATTCACTTTGGGAAGAATAACAGGAAGGCAGAGTACTGGGTCAATGGAGAGATTCTTGGTAGTATGGATGCGCAGAGGGATCTTGGAGTCCTTGTACATAGATCCCTGAAAGTTGCCACCCAGGTGGATAGTGTTGTTAAGGCGGCATATGGTGTGTTCGGTTTTATTGGTAGAGGGATTGAGTTCCGGAGCCGTAATGTCATGTTGCAACTATACAAAACGCTAGTGCAGCCTCATTTGGAATATTGTGTACAGTTTTGGTCGCCCAATAACAAGGAGGATGTGGAAGCTTTGGAAAAGGTGCAGAGGAAATCTACCAGGGTGTTGCCTGGTCTGGAGAGAAGGTCTTACGAGGAAAGGCTGAGACACTTGGGTCTGTTCTCTTTGGAAAGGCGGCGGCCAAGAGGGGATTTGGAAGAGACATACAAGATGATCAGGCTATTAGATAGGGTAGACAGTGACAGTCATTTTCCTAGGATGATGATGTCAGCTTGTACAAGGAGGCATAACTACAAATTGAGGGGTGATAGATTTAAGACAGATGTCAGAGGCAGGTTCTTTACTCAGTGAGTGGCAAAGGCATGGAATGTCGTGCCTGCCAATGTAGTTAACTCAACCACATTAGGGAGATTTAAACAATCCTTGGATTAGCACATGGATGATGATGGGATAGTGTAGGGGGATGAGCTTAGATTAGTTCAGAGGTCGGAGCAACATCTAGGGCCAAAGGGCCTGTTCTATGCGGTGTTGTTCTCTGTTCTACATTCTCATCCTCTGAGGAGGAAGCTGAAGACATTGAGCTGGAGGCACATCACCTCAAAGTCATAAAGCAGTACAAGTTTGGGCAAACAAACCAGATAGGACTAACAGACACCTGCCTCCAACAGATGTGAACTGAGTGAATTTATTACTTATTGCCTGTAAATTTCTGTAAGAAGCAAACAAGCCCTGTATAGTTCCAAAAGCAAATACTTTTTTTTGTCCTTTCTTTGCTTTTGCTATTGTTCAATAAAGATTTATATCAATAACTGCTTGAAGGCTTTCCAACAGGAGATGCTCCTACATTCAAGATTGAAATGATGCTATGTTACAAAGGGCAATGGGGAAAGAGTGGTGGCTGTAATGATGGGTCACCTCTGTTAATACATGTTTGCTCAAAAGTGCTAATACCTGTAGAAATATGATATTCTATTTTGTTACAGACCAGACCAACACGCCACCCCCCAAATATTCAGAAGATAGTCTCGACCCTTTTTTTTCTTATTTTAAAAGGTAAGTATAAGGTGTTGTGTTCCAGATGCAATTTGATTGATCAATCAACCGAATTTAAAGCAAAACACACTTTATTCTTCCACTATAGTTAAAATACAACAACAAAAAAGGTTGGAATTGAAATAACTTAACTATATTGGAAAATACCATTTAACTGTACCAATATAGTAACATCCCATAAACACACTCTTGGCAAAAGACAAATTCAGAACACAGATGGTCTCACACGCAACTTCCATAGCAGGCAGAGAATCCCCAGCTATTGGCTGTAACCGAGACAGGGAAAGACAGTTTTCACTTCTTCAATCCCCCAACAGCAACCGCTGAAAGCTAAACTGAAGATCCTGGTCCTGTGGGAGTTTGACCCTACCCATTCAGGTTGATTCTATTGTTCTATTGTTCCAACTTTTTAAAAAAGACAATCCAAGACCTCAGAAGCTGTTTACTCTTACAGTTCTGATAGACTGCTCAGTCTGCTTTAAAACTTCTCTCAAAAAAAGGACAAAATAATCTCTTAAAGCCACAGCATCATCATAAATTTATAGTGAAGTGTCATCTTTGCTACCAAATGTGAACTGAAAAGTCTTTCTGTCTTGTTTCTCTCCCACTACATGTACTGTAAAAGACTACTCAAGGCTGACAACATTTACTCTGGCGTACAACAGCAGCGAACATTTCTGCAGCTGGTGAATATACAACAGTACAAGAATGGTGATAGGGGACATGGTTTATATGCAGTTAGGTCCATATCAGAGGAATAACTCACTGGTTCTTCCAAGGGAAAGACCTCCTGTAGTCCTCATGAAACTCAATTTTGGGGAAAATCCACTCCTTGGGATTTGAGGGAACAAAAAAAAAGGTAACCACATCATCAAGGAGATGCATAAATAAACAAAAATCTGCATCCAGATTAAAACAGTTCAAGGTAAGATATGATTAAGGAATAAGGATTTTTTGTTGATAAATATTAAACCTGAGCAACAAAAGTGCTCAGAATAAGGTGAACAGAGACCGATAAAAAGGAATGGTTGTATCAAACCACCATTCTCTGGCCAGAGTCAATGTAGGACTCAAGGAGTCAGGATAATGTAATAATTCCAATGCAGCTAAATCTGAAGGAATTGCCTGGCCAATGTTAAATTCAAAATGGCAACAATACTGCATCTGGTATCCTTCAAAACAGTCCTTAAATGTTGGAAAGTTTAAAGTGTACTAACTTATTTAAACATAATTGTTCCTCAGGAAAAGGTAAAAGTTGAAAAACCCTACTGACTCCTGGGTAGCTATTAAACTGAACCCCTGACTCACCAGTGAATCATTCAATTACATCTCCCTCCAAGCCCTGACACCACCAGTCCTAACACCCCATAACCCCAACCACAATGGGCCAGACTCTATCTCCCAACCCAGCTTCATCAGACCAGACAAAACTGTGATCAAGGTCCTCCTGACCGGATACTTGTAGACCCTTCTCCAAGAAACAACACCATCAGATGAGATACCCTCCACTCTTCTCCATCTTTATGGTACCCTAAATCTTTCAGCCACTTTCCCTCTACCACCTCCATACACACCCTGACCCCACACTTACCCTATAGATATTTTTAATCAAACATTAGATGATCCTGCTCTGGAACAGGTGGGACTTGAACTCACAGAAGTAGGAGCATTACCATTGCATCACAAAATCCCTCATACTTTTCTTAACACTTACCCTTTCACTGTCACTGCCAATGGACATTTCAATGGCAGAATACAGCACACTGACAGCTGCAAAAGAGAAGCATGCGTTCAACAAAACTCTGCTGCTAGCTGGACCCATTGAGAATCAAGGTTGTAGTTGTTCGGGGCCAATCATCTCAGACCCAGGACATCTCAGCAATTCATCTCCGAGAAGTGCCCTTCGGCTAACCATCTTCAGCTGCTTCATCAATTACCTTCCCTCCATCATCGGGTTAGAGTGGGATTTTCACTGATAATTGCACAATTTTTAACAGCATTTGCAACTTCTCAGATACTAGAACAGTTTACATCCATATGCAGCCACACCAGGCTTGGGTTGATGAGTGATAAGGAACAGTCATATGACACAAGTGTCAATCAATGATCACCTTTAACAAGACAGAATTCAACTATTGCCCATGAAATTCAATGACATACCTATCATTGAATTATCCTTCTATCAACATTGTGGTGAGTTAGCATTTAATAGAATCTAAACTGGACAGACCATATAAATACTATGGTTACAAGCGTAAATCAGAGTCTACAAATTCTGTGGTGAGTAGTTCACCTACTGCCTTCCTACTGTCCTCCATCCACAAGGCCCAAGTTTGGACTGTGATGGAATACTCATTTTACCTGAATGAATGCAGCTTCAACAACACACAAGAAGCTCTAAACCATCCAGGACAAAGCAGGCCTGTTGACTGACAATAATCAACAACCATAAATATTCACTTCTTTCACCACAGAAGCACAACGACAGCACATTACAATTTATAAGATCCAGTGCAGTGAACTCAAGGTTCTTTAAACAGCACTTTAAAGCCCATAACCTTAGAAGGACAAGAGTGGTAGAGTCAAGGGATCATCACTATCTACAAGATCCCCTGGAAGAGTTTGGAATTGTATCATCATTCCTTCAAAATCCCTTTCTAACCACAATGTGGGTGAAACACACAAGCCAAGGACTGGAGCAGTTCAACAACACAATTCAATATGATATTTTTCAAGGGAAATCAGGAGTAGATAAATCCAGGCCGAGCCAACAATGCCCACATCTCATGAATGAATGAAAAAAAGAAAGGCTCATGGAAGACATACTGGGGGTTTGCACAAGGATGGTTTTATTGATGGTTAGAAGAAATATGGTGCTGTTTGAACTGTAAAAGAAGTTTGGATTTATTCTATGTGGCAGCTTTTAATTCAGCAATGTGGCCAAAGGGATGTTGTGATGGACAAGGAAAGGGAAGACAAGATGCAGGACGAGCGGTAAATGGGAAATTGGGGTGCATTAACGGTTACTGCAATTGATCAGGAAGGAACTGTCCACCTTACCTCTTCATTAACTGTCGCTTGTGAATATGTTCAGTGATTGATCACCACTGAGGCCCAATGACAATGCTTGCCCACCTGGTTCAATGGAAAGGTGGTCTTGTTACAGAAGGTAACCTGCTATTAAAGTCTAAGCCTCACGAACATTAGTGCTCAATCACCTCAAAGAAGCTGATCGTTTTATTGTATGTCCTGCATTCACTGCCTCCTGAGACTTGGAACTGTGCATTCATTTCCTTTGTCGTGTGGAGGAACATGTAGCTGTGGAGAAGTCTGCTGTTCTTTCTGGTCCCTTATTTTCATATTTTCCATGATCCCCTAGTTCCAAAAACAACTTCTGTAAAACCTCTCCATTTATGGGCGGCACGGTGGCACAGTGGTTAGCACTGCTGCCTCACAGCGCCAGAGACCCGGGTTCAATTCCCGCCTCAGGCAACTGACTGTGTGGAGTTTGCACGTTCTCCCCGTGTCTGCGTGGGTTTCCTCCGGGTGCTCCGGTTTCCTCCCACAGTCCAAAGATGTGCAGGTCAGGTGAATTGGCCATGCTAAATTGCCTGTAGTGTTAGGTAAGGGGTAAATGTAGGGGTATGGGTGGGTTGCGCTTCGCCGGGGCGGTGTGGACTTGTTGGGCTGAAGGGCCTGTTTCCACACTGTAAGTAATCTAATCTAACCTATTCACATCCAATTCTCCCAAAATCCCTAAATTTACCCATTGCTAAAGGTCTATCAAAAAGTCATTGCATTGAATCATTGCAGAGTCACTATGGGGTAGAGTATGGAGCATCAGGCAAACTCAGATAAAACTTTACAACACAAAGTTTGCAGTCACAGGCCTTTCTGACAGAAGAAAATGAGAAAGGGCTGCCTGTTTGACATAGGAATCCCTGCTGAACATATAAAATTATTACAGCCAATTTCAAATGTTGTGGGAACAAGGGCAAAATTAACATTGAAAAGGTCATGAGTAATGCTGAACTTTGACTGACTTGCATATCCAGTGTATCCTTCACATTGAAGACATTAGATTTGCATATAACACTTCAAGAAAACACAGCACAAAAACAAAACAGCTTCCAAACAAGAACGATACCCCAGTTATTTCCTGTTGCTCTCTGATATGAAAATATGATATCTCTTCAATCTAAAGAAACTTTCATCAGGAAAATTGCTTTTAGTATGTGCCGATTTAGAGCATTTTAAAACCCCATTCAGTTTAGCAGCCAACCAGTATGCTGATGCTTCAGACCCAATGGGCAATCAGCTAGTCCAGAAAGTGTAAATGTCTCACAATAAAGTATAGAGTACAAGCAGGTCATCTCATAGAATCTCTACAGCATGGAAGCAGCCCATTTGAGCCATTGAGCCTCTAAAGAGCATCCTACCCAGACCCAAACCCCAAACTTTTCCCTGTAACCCTGCATTTTTTATGGCTAATTCACCCAGCTTGCACATCCCTGGACATGATGGGCAATTTAATATGGACAACACACCTAAACTCGGGCAATGAACCTCTGTAAACATGGTTCATTTATGCATAAAATTTAAATCAAACAAGCTGATAACCATAATCGCAAAGTCTGCAGTAAAAACATCAAGCACTATTTCACAAAAGGCATCATGAAGTTAGGAAAACTGCTGGAGAATCTTCTGTAGTGACTGAAAAAGAACACAACATCCGATAACTGTGAAGTATATAGCTGTAAAGTGTAATGTTATGATCCCAGTTGATAGAAATACAGAACATTCAGATTCCAGAGTGAAAAGTGGCTTGATTGACCACGATTGTTTCTTGAGCAAATTAGTAACTATGGTGGTCAGCCACTGAACATATTCACAAGAGTCAGCCAAGATACATTTAACAAAAGAACATCAATGTTTATTACATACAAAAGATCTTTTATTTTAAAAATTGTATGTTGCAAGTGATATTTGAAGCGGTCTTATTATAAATATCAAAAATAAAGTTTCAGCACTTCTGCCCTCAAGAATAACTTTACAGATAGATACTCAAACCTCAGTGAAGGGTTACCCTTTACTACATGTCAAAATTCCTTGTTTAGCTGACAAGTTCTACTAAGTTTCTTTCCAGCAATGGTCTGTGTTGCTTCAATATTATTTAGTCAATATCTCTTCCTGAGTTTCTTGAACAAATAGATGTCCACAACTCGTGTTTCTTAACAGATTCAATGAAACCTCTCTCCTACAGTCTTCCATTTCTGGAGCTTTCCAATACTGAAGCTAAACCACTCAAAACTTATTTTATTCTGTTCTTACTGTTCTGGAGTTTGCCAAACTCTGCAACTACCCTTACAGGTTTTCCTCCACGAATGTCCTGTTTCTTTCTGGAAGAAATCTACACACTAACAGACCTTCTGGGTGGTTCTCTCTTTCTAAGAGCAAACTGTTTTGGTCTCTGTCTCTGTGTCATCAGACACTTTGTTGATAGGGAACAGCCAAATTATTTTCTCTCTTCTGCTCTTTGGTTTCTGAAGTACTGCACAAAATTCTGCTCCTCAGGTAAACAGTAAAAGACAAAGATGAAAAAGCTGTTGAATGACTTTCAAACCCAGCAGGTGGTGTGCCAAGTAGATAGACTTAATCCAAACCAGGTGATTTGTTAGTTCAAGGATTCTTCTTTGTTCCCAAGCATTCATGGCCAGAAGTACTGGCATCAAATCAGTATTTGTCTTGACCACTGCATCCTACTGGCTGACTGTCAGCCTCAGGAGAATTAGCAGATTGGCAGAGAGTTCTGGAAGCTGAAGAGGAAACTGTTGACCTCAGAAAACACTGAGGAACTCAAATGGGATTTGTACATTCAGAGAACTGTAAAACTCTCTTATATTCACGGACACATTGGTGACAAATGATCAATGCAAACATCAAAAAGTATATTTCTATATCATTCTCACCTGATCATCTCAACTCCGGAAATCATGCTGTTGTGTTCCCAGTGATGGTACTACTAGACAAGTCAAATCTCAGAATGAAATATGATTTGATGGATTATAATTTTGTTTAGTTATTTAATATAGTGTGCAGATTTTCATTAAGAAAAGAAGTGCAAAGGATGAAATTTAAACAAAACAAATTTATCTAAATATGAAATACACTTAAGATCTAAGTCACACAGAAAATAGTTTTAACATGCTTCCCAACACTATCTTTTACAGAGAGTATGTTTCTGGCCAGTGGCATGTCAGAGTCCATGAGAAAAGACATTATCAGCCTCACCGACAAGCAGAAGGGGGAAAGGGAGGTATTCAAAAATTAATGGCTCTTTCCTTCTTAACATAGTCAACAAAATCTTGACCAAGGCCATCACTAGTTGGTGGTGTTGATGATCCACCCTGACCAGGTCTCTGTGCCTGGCAGGAAGATGTTTGATGGCTTCACACTGCTCAGGGTTATGTAGGAAAGGATGGTAAATAATTCCTCATCCAAGCTAATGGGGCAGAAACCACTGACAGCATATCATTCACATCCATGACAGATGTGTTGTCTGCAATAAGTTTGGGGAGCGAATCCATATTTGGATCCAACTGAAATTGCACCACTGTTAATTAGGATTAGCATTTGATTGATGGAAACCAAAACATTTTTACTAACTGACCTGAAGTCGGACTGGCAGTCTTCTCTCTCCTGTCTAGCCTGTGTGCTATATCAAACCTTTCACCAGGTCCATCAGGGTGAAGATGGGTACAAGAAAGTTGACAATACCAGGCAGCAGATCATCTTCTGCTCAATGCATTGTTGGTTCACAGATTAATAAGCATCTGGCCTTGTGTAAATTGTTGGGCCTTCTTCTGTAGGAACTAGGAAACTGAAAAAGTTGAGAATATCGGTCAGAGGAAGAGGTATTTGCCAAACTGGATAATATAGAGAGTAGATATATGTGAGGAATGCTCCATTTCCACTCTGGATAAGGATCTGGTCATCGCTTGTAAGGCTCTCTCTCTGCTGTTGCATATGATGCAGGCCTGGACCATATCATCCTCCTGAGAATGTATGAACATAAAGAGTGGTGATCACCTGAGCCAACATCTGTTTGCTCTAAAGATTGAAAATGGATCACACCCCCAGAGTTACAATCTTCAAACCGCTATAACAGGGTAAGAATTGTCTCTAATGTCACTGATCCTAATAGCCTCCTTTGCGTGCAACTGCATCAGGCTGTGTACAGACCTTGCTGTGTAAAAACCGTGAGTCACTATATGCTGAGGTTCTATGTCTTCATTATTACAGTGGTTGGGTCTGATCATGTAGCTGCACCATGGTATGTTCAATTGGATAGTACCATACAGTTTATCCTGAGAAAAGATCCATGCAGAAAAACAGCTCTGACCACAAGTCCATTTAGGCCGTGGTTTCCAAGCGATGGTCATGAGGCCCTGAGGGAAAAGAAAGAGGTTCTTGTTGGATTGGCCCCTCAGTAGCCATCAAAGTTATTTGGCAGAATGCATCAGAACAAGGACTTTCAAACAAGCACCACGATTCTCCTGCTCCTCAATTGCTGCCTGACTTGCTGTGCTTTTTCAGCACTACACTCCCGATTCTGATCTCCAGCATCTGCAGTCCTCATTTTCTCCTACCAGGATGTAGCTGGTTAGTGCTGAGCAAGATTATTCTTGTCAGGTCCTTTGTGGCTTTTAACCATAGCTGACTGCACACACAGCCCCAGTAGTAGAGTGGTGGGAAAGAAGTCATTGACAACCTCCTCATGGAGTGGAAAGGGATGCAATGATTTTTGTCAAGGATCTTCCTGAGCAGCTGTGTAATACATGATTCTGTATTCTATAGGCAGCTCCCAACAACTGCTGCTGAGGACCATCAACTTGAATAATATTCTATCCAGCCAAAATACACTGGTCAACCGGTATAAAGAGCTGTCACCAACAGAGGGTTTCAAACTGACACATTCCATGTCCAGGACTACATGTTGAGGAATCCACAAAAGCATGGGACAGCCATCACAAAAGGATCAATGGGGAACGATCATTGTCTAAGGTCCACACATCATAGCATGGTACAAACCACCTTCACTGAAGAGCCCTTATCTTTGGTTGAATAAAAATAAGTTTAATTTTATGAACCCTTAGAATGTAACACATGAAATGGCCATGCTACTATGAATAATTTTTCTGCATTTTTCTTTCTTATCATATTAAGTTTTCACATTGGTTTATTTTAACTCCTGTATCTTCCCGGTTGAGACAGCCAGATTTCAAATACAAGGGTCTTTTGATAACATGGTTTCAATAAAATGAGGGAAACCAAAATCTTTAAAAACAAATCTCCCAGCTGCAAAGTAGAGTTAACCTGAAGCTGTTTTAATTTCACTTTTATATCCTGTCAGGTGCAAGGATTTAGCACAGACTTCCAATTTATTACCCAGCCAACCAGCTTCAAAACATTAGCACAGATGTTTTAAACAATTACCCTGCAAGGTAACTGGTAACTATAATGTAATAAAACATGATTGTGCTTAATTTACATGAAACAAATAGCTGAACTCTGTTCACAAACAGCAATAATAATAAAAAGGTCCGAAAAACTTGCTTCTCACATGTGCAGACCTCATTTCCTTGTCCACCCATTACTTACTATGCAGAAGGCTCGTTTTCCTTTGCTCATAATACAGATTAAACCTGTACCATTATATTGATTCTTACACTGCCTGAAAAATGTTCTGCATAAAGTGCAGCATAAAACTAAGTGAGTCAAATTCCTTCTGTTGACAATTTTAATGAAACAGCCGAAGTACAAAATGAAAAATCCCAGCTTTTTCACTAAAGTTATTGACAGGCGGAATTTCAATCTATAGCAGCCTCCAAGATCTGCACTCAAAACAGTTTATTGGACCAGATGGACTTCACCTTCAGTGAGATCTCTTACTAATTACTAATTTAATACAGATGTACAAATACTGGGCTGCATTTGTGTTTCAGGGAAAGAATGCTCTGGTTTCAAGACCATGACAAATTAAACTTGAATGCTTGCAAAGACATGCAGGCAACTCTGATCAAGAGACAAAACAACCTCACATACTAAACAAAATACTGCAGATGCTGGAAATCTGAAACAAACACTACAATGCTGGAGAAGCTCAGCAGGTCTGCCAGCATCCACAGAGAGAGAAACAGAGTTATTGCTTCGAATCTGGTAAGACTCTTCTTCATTTCTGAACAGCCATACCAGACTCAAATGTTCTCTCTGTTTCTCCCTCCAGAGATGCTGCCAGACCTGCTGAGTTTCTCCAGCTCTGTGTTACTTACACGTTATACCATGTTGTAATAATGTAAAATAAATGCTTCTTTTTATTTGTTTTTAAAAACTGTGGACTCAAGGAGAAAGAACTGTTGTTTTTAAAAAGAACAGGGATTTACTAGGATTTCACTGCAAGGATTTACTTGTTATTATGAACTTTGCACATTGCAGGAATGCAATAAAAAACAATCAGGACCAGAGACCAAGGAGTTGTTTACAAGTGAGGTTGATTGGTTCTCAACTAACTGAGGCGAAAGTGAGGACTGCAGATGCTGGAGATTCTCCTGTTCCTCGGATGCTGCCTGACCTGCTGCGCTTTTCCAGCAACACATTTTAAGCTCTCAGCTAACTGAGCAGATTGCAACTAGAAACAAGTTACAGAGAAAGAGAAACAAAAAGAAAGACACGGAGGGGTGTGGTGTTGCCCTTCCCAGCAAAGGCTGTCTGTTCTCTGCAGTAACACTCAGTTTAACCCTGAAGAAAACCAGTTACCTTTCCTGCAGCAGTTGCTGCGAGCTGTGACTTTTAAATTGATAAATTAGGGACTTTTTCAAAGTGAAAAGTCCACTCTGTAAACACAGACAAGCAGAAACTTCCAAAGAAAGACAACTGAACAACTAAGGGCCTGACTAGCCAAAGTAGAATCAAGTCAATAACAGAACCGGGATGCAAAGACCACTGAACTGTCGTTCCAATCTTTTCCATCTACCTTCAATTATGTATTTTCATGATTTCTTTGTGTGGGCGGGAGTTCATATGGGGATTAGGGTTTTAGTTGGTAGTGTTACAATGGTTTAAAGTTTATATGGTTTACTTGCAGCAACAGTCTAATTATTATGAGGAATAATTATTCTGTTTGGTACAGAAACATGATCCATGTTTTCCATCAAACCTTGTCTAAAAGTAAAGTAAATTGGGGTACTGTGTGTACTTTCGAAAATAAACTTTAACATTCGGTCTGACTCTCTTAACAGTGGGGCTTGATTTATGACACTCTACCCCCAAGTGGGCTGTAACATGAACAAGGACACATCTTCCTACACAGCATGGGGAAATATTACCTCTTACTCATCCACTTCAAATTGATCATCAATACATGTGTGGACCTAATAATCTACAGGGTTGATCACCCAGGAGCAGAAAATATGGTAAGAACAAAACAAACTACTCCTGCTTTGGATTACCATAGAACGGAGAATAAACATTGCAAAAAATATGTACTTCAACAGCCACATTACCTAAGTGGATATATTCACCACAGTGGAAACCTGGAAGATCCCATGTTCAGTCCCTAACATGCACTGATTTGTCAAAGTCTTGGTCATGACAATGGGGGACAGGACTGCAATTGACATTAGAAGCTCCAAGATACAAAGTACAATGCATTCAGGAAATGTTCCTGCTTGACCCTTCACTGTCTGTACTGCAAAGTACATTCATGTTAATGACTCGAGAGGATTTGTTCAAACGCTGAAATTACTTTCAAGGTTAAAAATTCTCCCATGAACTATACAGGAGGGGTGGCCCCTTTGGGTGAAGCCCTGGGAAACTGCTTGTTGGACTGTATCTGAGCATGACTCACTACTTTTCTCATAACAGTTAAAGAGAAAAGGAAATAAAATTGTCAGAGGGTGGGATATTGGAGAAACTCTCACCCATCTGGGTGAATTGGATCTGAGCAGTAAAGAGAAAATGCATTTAGTGTGTCACAAACATGAAATCCAGTTCAAAAGGGACAAAGACATAAGCCAGGTAATCACAGATTGGTTAATCTTACATTATTTCTCAATGACCAAAGGCTACATAATAAATTGTCAAGAACTCAGCAGCTAATCAATACCAATGTGGATTGTTGAACAAGAAACATTTGACCTACTCTTTTGAAATAAATAACAAGGTAGAAAAGGAAATACAGTGAATTTGTTTTCTTATAATTACTTTTTTAAAAATTATTATAAAAGATAGCATGTTATAAATTTATGGTAAAGATTGTGTCTGAGGGAACTCAGGGAAATGAAGCCCTCAGATAGACAGATAGTCAGGAAGCAGAAAGAAATAGGGAAGCGTAAAACAACATTTCTCTGACTGAAAAGACAGCAAGTATGGTGATAAGGTGATTCAGTTTAATATATACATATATGACCTGAAGTGAACAATAGACGGAAGAATATTGGAATTGGGTGGTCCGGTAGCTCAGTGATTAACATTGCTGCCTCAAAACACCAGGGACCCGGGTTCTATTCCCACCTTAGGTGACTGTCTGTGTGGAATTTGCACATTCTCTCCATGTCTGTGTGGGTTTCCCCCCACAATCCAAAGATGTGCAGGTCAGGTGAATTGGCCATGCTAAATTGCCTATAATGTTATGCACATTAGTCAGGGGTAAACGTAGGGGAATGGTTCTGGGTAGGTTACTCTTCAGAGGGTTGGTGTGGACTTGTTGGACCAAAGAGCCTGTTGTTTCCATACTGTAAGGAATCTAATCTTATTACGAAGAAATTGAGGGATCTGGAGAAATGTGTCAGCAATTAACAAAAAACACAAACAGTCAAAATAGTGATCCATGTCTCAAATGTGCCAAATATTTTAGTGTTTTCCTTCCTTTACCCTTGTCCTGGCCTTGCAGACGGTAAAAAAAGCTCTATTTTCTAGACTGTAATTACCAGAGAAAGTTCTTACTTCTGGCTTTCTGATACCCTCTCCTCTGAAGGTGCTCTTTTGATGTTGTGTTAAGATAATATGAGTGGCAGCAGAGTAGTTCACATCACAGATAGACTCACCTCAAATCCACATGTGCACGCTCCTCAGAAGAATTTCAGAGACTGTGTACATAGGTGGGAATGCAATCTGATCTTTCATCTTCCCAGTCCAGAAGAGGAGGCCGAGTACCCATCAAGAATGTCAATGCTGAGACCGTGTAGTGCTTAGAGTCCTTCCACCTGTTGCAACCTTGACCTCCTTCCACCTATCGTAACCTTGACCTCCTTCCACCTATCGCATTTCCAACGACATTGACCTCCTTCCACCTATCACATTTCCAACGCCCCTCCCCCAAGTCCCTCCTCCCTACCTTTTATCTTAGCCTGCTGGAAACCTCATCACCTCAGGGGATTTCCCATCCACCGCCTCCAACCTCAGAGTCCCACAACCCCGCAACGCCCGTTTCTACCTCCTACCCAAAATCCACAAACCTGACTGCCCCGGCCGACCCATTGTCTCAGCCTGCTCCTGCCCCACCGAACTCATCTCTGCATACCTCGACACAGTCCTGTCTCCCTTAGTCCAAGAACTCCCCACCGACGTTCGGGACACCACCCACGCCCTCCACCTCCTCCATGATTTTCGCTTCCCCGGTCCCCAACGCCTTATCTTCACCATGGACATCCAGTCCCTGTAAACCTCCATCCCCCATCACGAAGGACTCAAAGCCCTCCACTTCATCCTTTCCCGCCGTACCAACCAGTACCCTTCCACTGACACCCTCCTTCGACTGACTGAACTGGTCCTCACCCTCAACTTCTCCTTCCAATCCTCCCACTTACTCCAAACCAAAGGAGTAGCCATGGGCACCCGCATGGGCCCCAGCTATGCCTGGCTCTTCGTAGGATATGTGGAACAGTCCATCTTCCGCAGCTACACTGGCACCAACCCCCACCTTTTCCTCCTCTACATCGATGACTGTATCGGCGCTGCCTCATGCTCTCACGAGGAGGTTGAACAGTTCATCCACTTTACTAACACCTTCCACCCCGACCTCAAATTCACCTGGACTGTCTCAGACTCCTCCCTCCCCTTCCTAGACCTTTCCATTTCTATCTCTGGCGACCAAATCAACACGAACATTTACTATAAACCGACCAACTCCCACAGCTACCTAGACTACACCTCCTCCCACCCTGCCCCTGTAAAAACGCCATCCCATATTCCCAATTCCTTCGTCTCCGCCACATCTGCTCCCAGGAGGACCAGTACCAATACTGTACAACCCAGATGGCCTCCTTCTTCAAAGACCGCAATTTCCCCCCAGACGTGATCGACGATGCCCTCCAGCGCATCTCCTCCACTTCCTGCACCTCCGCCCTTGAGCCCCGCCCCTCCAACGGCCACCAGAACAGAACCCCACTGGTCCTCACCTACCACCCCACCAACCTCCATATACATCATATCATCCGTCGTCATTTCCGCTACTTCCAAACGGACCCCACCACCAGGGATATATTTCCCTCCCCTCCCCTATCAGCATTCCGAAAAGACCACTCCCTCCGTGACTCCCTCGTCAGGTCCACACCCCCCACCAACCCAACCCTCCACTCCTGGCACCTTCCCCTACAACCACAAGAAATGCAAAACTTGCGTCCACACCTCCCCCCTTACTTCCCTCCAAGGCCCCAAGGGATCCTTCCATATCCACCACAAATTCACCTGCACCTCCACACACATCATCTATTGCATCCGCTGCACCCGATGTGGCCTCCTCTATATTGGGGAGACAGGCCGCATACTTACGGAACGTTTTAGAGAACACCTCTGGGACACCCAGACCAACCAACCCAACCACCCCGTAGCTCAACACTTCAACTCCCCCTCCCACTCAACCAAGGACATGCAGGTCCTTGGACTCCTCCATCGCCAGACCATAGTAACATGACGGTTGGAGGAAGACCGCCTCATCTTCCGCCTGGGAACCCTCCAACCACAAGGGATAAACTCAGATTTCTCCAGTTTCCTCATTTCCCCTCCCCCCACCTTGCCTCAGTCAAATCCCTCGAACTCAGCACCGCCTTCCTAACCTGCAATCTTCTTCCTGACCTCTCCGCCCCCACCCCCACCTCCAGCCTATCACCCTCACCTTGACCTCCTTCCACCTATCGCATTTTCAACGCCCCTCCCCCAATTCTCTCCTCCCTACCTTTTATCTTAGCCTGCTGGACACACTTTCCTCATTCCTGAAGGGCTCATGCCCGAAACGTCGATTCTTCTGCTCCTTGGATGCTGCCTGACCTGCTGCGCTTTTCCAGCAACACATTTTCAGCGCTTACTTAGAGTAAAACCCTAGTCACACCTTTAAACATGCAACAGTAAAGTACCTGAATAATTCTTGTAATATAAAAGATGGCCTGTGGAATGACATGACTGCAGCTTGAAATCAAATTACAGCCTTAACCATACAGCACTACAAGTTGTTAGCTGTCTTCAGATGATATATTAAATGATCTTCCCTCCATCATTAGTTTGGAAGAGGGCTCATTACAACATAACAGATCTCACTCCCCTCCCTCCCTGTGAAATGGGATAAATTTTGAACAGAACTCAACACTCAAAACTGGGAATCCACATGGTGAGCCATCAACAGCTTCAGAACGATACTCCAACACAATCTGCAACTTCATGACCCAGCACATCCTCCATTCTACCATTACCATCAAGCCACCAAATCAAGCCTGGATCAAAAACAGTGCAAGACAGGAGATGCACCAAGCTTACCAAAAAATGAGGGAGTCAACTTTGCGAAACTACAGCTCAGGACAACTTGCAAATCAAACAGCAAAAGCCGTAAGCGATAGAAAAGGCAAAGCAATTCCATAGCCTATGCATCAGATCTAAGCTCTGAAGTCAATAGACAATAGACAATAGGTGCAGGAGTAGGCCATTCTGCCCTTTGAGCCTGCACCACCATTCAATATGATCATGGCTGATCATCCTTAAATCAGTATCCTTGTTCCTGCCTTATCTCCATAACCCTTGATTCCACTATCGCTAAGAGCTCTATCCAACTCTTCCTTAAATGAATCCAGAGACTGGGCCTCCACTGCCCTCTGGGGAAGAGCATTCCACACAGCTATGACTCTCTGGGTGAAGAAGTTTCTTCTCATCTCTGTCCTAAATGGTCTACCCCGTATTTTGAAGCTGTGTCCTCTGGTTCGGCATTCACCCATCAGCGGAAACATGTTTCCTGCCTCCAGAGTGTCCAATCCTTTAATAATCTTATACGTCTCAATCAGATCCCCTCTCAGTCTTCTAAACTCAAGGGTATACAAGCCCAGTTGCTCCAGTCTTTCAGCGTAAGGTAGTCCCACCATTCCAGGAATTGACCTTGTGAACCTACGCTGCACTCCCTCAATAGCCAGAATGTCTTTCCTCAAATTTGGAGACCAGAACTGTACACATTACTCTAGGTGTGCAGTGACCAGGGCCCTGTACAACTGCAGAAGAACCTCTTTGCTTCTATACTCAATCCCTCTTGTTATGAAGGCCAGCATGCTATTATCCTTCTTCACTACCTGCTGTACCTGCATGCTTACCTTCATTGACTGGTGTACAAGGACACCCAGATCTCTTTGTACTGCCCCTTTACCTAAATTGATTCCATTTCGGTAGTAATCTGCCTTCCTGTTCTTGCCACCAAAGTGGATAACCAGACATTTATCCACATTAAACTGCATCTGCCATGCATCTGTCCACTCACCTAACCTGTCCAGGTCACCCTGTAATCTCCTAACATCCTCCTCACATTTCACCCTGCCACGCAGATTCGTATCATCAGCAAATTTGCTAATGTTATTACTAAAAACATCTTCTATATCATTAATATATATTGTAAAAAGCTGCGGTCCCAGCGGTACCCCACTGGTCACTGCCTGCCATTCCGAAATAGAGCCATTTATTTCCTGTCAGCCAACCAACTTTCAATCCAAGTTAGTACTTTGCCCCCAATACCATGCGCCCTAAATTTTGTTCACTAACCTCCTATGTGGGACTTTATCAAAAGCTTTCTGAAAGTCCAGGTACACTACATCTACTGGATCTCCCTCGTCTATCTTCAGAGTTACATCCTCAAAAAATTCCAGAAAATTAGTCAAGCATGATTTCCCCTTCATAAATCCATGCTGACTCTGACCTATCCTGTTACTACTATCCAGATGTGTCGTAATTTCATCCTTTATAATAGACTCCAGCATCTTTCCCACCACTGAGGTCAGACTAACTGGTCTATAATTTCCTGCTTTCTCTCTCCTACCTTTCTTAAAAAGTGGTACAACATTAGCCACCCTCCAATCCGCAGGAACTGATCCTGAATCTATCGAACTCTGGAAAATAATCACCAACGCATCCACGATTTCTCGAGCCACTTCCTTCAGTACCCTGGGATGTAGACCAACAGGCCCCGGGGACTTATCAACCTTTAGACCTAACAGTCTCTCCAACACCAATTCCTGGCAAATATAAATTCCCTTCAGTTCAGGTCCTTCAGCCACTGTTACCTCAGGGAGATGGCTTGTGTCTTCCCCAGTGAACACAGATCTGAAGTACTAATTCCATTCTTCTGCCATTTCTTTGTTCCCCGTAATATATTCCCGTTTCTGTCTTCAAGGGCCCAATTTTAGTCTTCACCATTTTTTTGCCTTTCACATACCTAAAAAAGCTTTTACTATCCTCCTTTATATTTTTGGTCAGTTTACCTTGGTACTTCATTTTTTCTCTGCGTATTTCCTTCTTAGTAATCCTCTGTTGTTCTTTAAAAGCTTCCCAGTCCTCCTTTTTCCCACTTATTTTTGCTATGTTATACTTTTGCTCTTTTAACTTTATATGTTTCTTAACTTCCCTTGTCAGCCACGGCCACCCATGCCTCTTTCTTCCTTTTTGGAATGAACTGATCCTACATCTTCTGCATTATACACAGAAATATCTGCCTTTGTTCCTCCACTGTCATCACTGCTAATGTATTGCACCATTGAACTTTGGAGCAATGAGGGAGGACCCGGCCATAGTTCCCTTTATTCAACAGAAATATTGTCACTTCCGATTGTCCCCTCTCCCTCTCAAATTGCAGATTGAAGCTTATTGTATTATAGTCACTACCTACCAATGGCTCCTTCACTTCGAGGTCCCTGATCAATTCTGGTTCGTTGCACAATACCAGATCCAGAATTGCCTTCTCCCTGGTAGGCTCCAGTGCCAGCTGTTCTAAGAATCCATCTTGGAGGCACTCCACAAAGTCTCTTTCTTGAGGTCCATTACCATCCTGATGCTCCCAGTCTATCTGCATGTTAAAATCCCCCATAACAACTGTAGCAACATCTTTGCGACAGGCCAATTTCAGCTCCTGATACATCCGACATCCAGACTACTGTTTGGGGGCCTGTAGATAACTCCCAAGAGGGTCTTTTTACCCTTAGTATTCCTCAGCTCTATCCATACTGACTCTACATCCCCTGATTCTAGGTCCCCCTGCGCAAGGGCCTGAATATCATCCCTTACCAACATGGCCACCCCACCCCATCTGCCCGTCAGTCTGTCCTTACAATAGCACGTGTAGCCTTGAATATTCATTTCCCAAGCCCTGTCCACTTGAAGCCACGTCTCAGTTATCCCCACAATATCGTATCTGCCAATTTCCAAAAGAGCCTCAAGCTCATCCATCTTATTTCTAATGCTTCGTGCATTCATATATAGTATTTTTAATTTGTTACTGCCCTCACCCTTCCCATCAACTCCTATTTCACTCAACCTTACAGCATGATCCCTTTCTGAGTTTTCTGCCTCATTGATACAGTTGTCTTTCTTGACTTTCCTTGTTCTAACTTTCCCTCCAATTTCCTTCTTAAACATCCAGTTTGTCCCACCCCCCCCCCCCCCCCCCGCTACTTAGTTTAAACGCAGCTGTGTTGCAGTAGCAAACCTGCCTGCCAGAATGCTGGTCCCCAGCCTATTAAAGGTGCAAACTGTCTCTCTTGTATAAATTTATGCTTACCACAAAACATACCCCAGTGATCCAAGAATTTAAATCCTTGCTTCCTGCACCAGTTCCCCAGCCACACGTTCAAGTCCATTATCTCCCTGTTTCTGGCCTCACCAGCCCAAGGAACTGGAAGCAAACTGGAGATTACCATCTTGGATGTCCTGCTTTTCAGCCTTCTTCCCAGTTCTCCGAAGTCCCGCTGGAGTATGTTCCTCCTCTTCTTCCCGGCATCATTTGTGCCGACATGTACCACCACCTCTGGCTCTTCACCTTCGTCCTTGAGGATTTCCTGCACTCTGTCTGTGATGTCTTTAACCCTGGCACCAAGAAGGCAACACACCATCCTTAAGTCCCGCCTGCTGCCACAAAAACCCCGGTCAGTTCCTCTCACTATGGAGTCCCCTATTACCACAGCTCTGTGCGATGTCTGACTCTTCCGCTCTGCTTCCACGCCAACTTTTGATTGGCAAACCTGGCTGGCTGCCTTGCGGACTGGCAGTGTCATCTGTCTCTACTGTTTCTAAAAGATTCAACTTGTTCCTGACAGGTACTTCCCCCAGGGTCCCTTGCACCGGTCTCTTCTCTGCCTTCATCATCTGCTCTCTTCTGCTCTCTTCTAGTACGATTGGTGTAATAACCTTGCTGAAGGTCTTGTCCAGAAAGATCTCATTCTCTCGGATGAGCCGAAGGTCCTCGAGTTCTTTCATCAGTGCTGCAATATGCTCTGTCAGTAGCTGAACATGCACACACTTTACATACTTATACAGCCAGACAAACCAAAGTCGTTGACCTCCCACATCAAGCACGTAGCACACTGAACCAGCTTGGCAGTCACGTCTTCACCCTCTTCAACTGTGGCATAATCACTTCAGTCAACCTCCTTGTCAAAGACTCCAGAGCTAAAGCCTCACTCTTCACTCCACAGGAACTTCTTTGGACCCTCTTTTTGGGGCAAGTCTGTGGACTTTTAATTTAGGTTAGAGGAGGAGGGTGGGAGGGAGGCCCCAATTTGTAGGACCTGGGGTCTAGAACACACCCACTCACTTCCGCCCAGCACCCGCTGTTCTCTGCTGCAAAATGACCGTTGCTTCACTCAGTCATAAATGGTGTTCAAAAATTAAACAACTCACTGGTGCATAAGGCTCTATGTATAGCCCCATCCCCAGCACATCAGAGCAAAACACAAAGTTGAAGTATTTATAACAAACTTCAGTCAAGCATGCCATCTGATGAACCTTAGCTTTCTGCAGAGTCCCAGCATCTCAGGTGCCAGCCTTCAGCCAATTGATACATTCCATGTAATAGCAAGAAACAGTTGGAGACACTGGATACTACAAAGGCTATGGGCACTGACAATATTCCGGCAATAACACTAAAGACTTGTGCTCCAGAACTTCCTACTCCCCAAGCCAACCTCTTCCAGCACCTTTAGTACATCTGCCCAATAATGTTAAAAATTGCAAATTTATGTCCTGTACACAAAAAGCAGGACTAAATCCAACCGACCAATTACTACCCCATCAGTCTACTCTCAATCATCAGTAAAGTGATGCAAGGTGTCATCAACAGAGCTATGAGGCAACATCTGCTCAGCAATAACTTGCTTGATGATGCCCAATCTGAGTTCTACCAGGGCCACTCAGCTCTTGATTTAATTACAGCCTGAGGTCAAAGATGAACAAAAGAACTGAGCTCCAGACAGTGACTGTCCTTGACATCAAGGCTGCATTTGACTGACTGTGGCATCAAAAAGAGCCCCAACAAAATAGGAGTCAATAGGAGTTAGAAGGAAAATTCTTTGCTGATTGGAATTGGACAAGGCACAATAGAATGGCTATGGTTCTTGCAGGTCATTCATCTCAGCTCCAGGACATCTCTGCAGGAGCTCCTCAGGGCAGTGTCCTAGGCCCAACTATCTTCAGCTGCTTCATCACTGACCTTCGCTCCATCATAAGGTCAGAAGTGGATATGTTAACTGATGCTGGGACATCATTCAGTACCATTTTCAAGTCCTCAGTACATATCCAAATACAGCCAGATTTGGATGATATCTAGGATCAATAATAAGTGACAAGTGCCAGGAAATGATCATCTCCAAAAAAGAATCAAATCATTGTCCTTAGACATTCAATTGAGGAATTGCGACACTGAACAATTGTCTAACCCCAACCTCCTTCTAGCAGAACTTTCCCTCTTGTAAAATCCAAAAAGATAAAATTTATCTGAAGGAACAGGTGTAATAATTTCAACAACTGTTTAAAACATCATAACAGGTGTGCCACACAGACCAAAGTTTAAGTACTGCAACATTTCAAATTGGTTAACAATGTAGAAGTTGTCATACAACTGGGCGTTACAGAGAGTTCAATTTAAAGTAAGTGTTGTAGATTTGATCATTCTTATTGATAAACCAGCAAAGTCTCACTTCCAGTTCAGTCAAAAAAAATCAACTACTTTAAAACAGGGTGGCATGGTGGCTCAATGATCAGTACTGTTTTCTCACAGTGCCAGGGCCCCGGTTCAATTTCACCCTTGTGTGATTGTGCAAACTCTGCACAGACAGTCTCTCTGTGTCTGCATGGGTTTCCTCTGGGTGCTCTGGTTCCCTCCCACAGTCTAAAGATGTGCAGGTTGGGTGGATTGGCCATGCTAAATTGCCCTGGGATGTGCAGGCTGGGTGGGTTGGTCATGGAAAATGCAGAGCTGTGGGTCTGTGTGGCTTGGTCTTCAGAGGGTCAGTATGGACTTGATAGGCCAAATGACCCCTTTCCACACTGTCAGAATGTTATGAAAACAGGACTTCTAAGTTTAAGTAAATTCATGACATTTTGCAGAAAGTTATCAATTAGAAAAACTTATCACCTTTGCAATTTTCTCAATGCATTTTGTGGCTGTTTCACCATAATAATGGACCACGAAATATGCACATTTATTATCATCAATTGTTTAATCTTGGAGATGTGCCCTTTTCAGTCAGACCATCTAAAATCAGGGAGGAACTCAGCAAGTCCTAAACTATTTATTAAATGATGTTACGAATGCACTCCAGTATTGCAGAATTCAGTGAATCTGACCAAGTTCGGAGGCCAGGCAGCAGCGAGAGTGGGTTGGAAAGTTACAGCGAGAAATAAAATTACCATTTTATTTCCATGTTTCAGGTCAAAAATCAGGCATGATGCACATGATGCAATCTCAATGGCATTATTTTAAGCACCAATCTAAGATAGAGTCTCAAGGAATTGGAAAGTTTAGAAAACAGACAGCAAATTCATAGAATTAACACATGATATGCAGAAGCTGTCCTACCTAAAATGCTACTTTTTAACAAATCCCCCTCCTGATGAGGTAATAAGGAGTAGAAGGGAGATAATCTTCCCAAGCAATGTGAACAATAAACTTACTGCTGTTTCCAGAAGGTAAGAAGGTTGAAAGAAAACATACAGCAAGAGGTGTGGTGAGTCATGTAGCAGGATAGGCGACAAATCGACACCCCCACTATCATCTCTCAGGGTCTCAACACCATATTTAAAAGGACACCTAAAAAGGACTTCATTACCTGTAAGCTCAGTAGCAGTCCTTGGATATTTACCCCCTTGATCAGAACAGATAATAGTTACCTTACGGATCAATGTTCTCCTCCAGATTAGAGTGGCGCTGGAAAAGCACAGCAGGTCAGGAGGCATCTGAGGCTTTTGGAAAATTGACAATTCCTGATGAAGGGCTTTTGCCCAAAATGTCAACTTTCCTGCTTCTCGGATGCTGCCTGACCTGCTGTGCTTTTCCAGCACCACTCAAATCTTGACTCTAATCTCCAGCATCTGCAGTATCCAATTCCTCCACGCCAGCTGGTAAAGGTGGGACCTCTGGTCTTCCAAGGATGGGAGATAGAGATTTCGCTGTATGACCAAGACGGGCCAGACAGAGGAACTTTGAAGGTCTGCATCAATGGAGCCCAGAAAAACCTGAATCCAGGGCCAGGAAGGGTGAATGATCTGCTGCACTGCACACAGCAGGTAGCACTGTGTAGTCACTGCAATGTGATATGGATAAGGGAAAACAAGCATTGTCAGACCAAGAGTTTAGGTTGCACAATATCAAATGGAATACTCTGGTACAATCCCAGCTAACAGTATTACAGGGCACTTCAGTTCCCAGAATGAAACCTTACTTGACAGATCATACTTTATTTTGTTTAGTTAATGTGGTGGTTAGTCACTGAGATACAGTCACATAAGGCTACAGATATTCTTTAACAACAGGACAAACACGGTATTACACAAGAGTAATGCTTAAAATTAAGCTATACAAACACAAGACAGTTAGTAAGATCTTGAACACATACAAAAGTTTCAAAACATTCCCTGACATTATCAATTATGGGCTCTTTAGTCCAGATAAATCACATCCTTGTATCAACTTGTTAAGGTTCTACTTCATTGACTTCTAACAGTTTCTTTGCTGTGAACTGAGAAGGTCGATTTAATGAGTTGTTTTAAAATCTGCAATGCATGTATTTTTCTAAAAACCTGTCTCAGATCTAATACCCTGTAGATTTCTAACCAAACACGCTTGGTTTGGAAGTTTCCCAAACTAAACCCTTCTGCTGAGGTAACTGGTCCCTGAACTGCCCTGAAAAACTCAATTTGTTTCTAAACCCAACACTGGTGTCTTCTGAACTGAACGTTTTTTCCAGAAAAAGCTCATCTAAATCTAGATTCCTCTGAACCGAAAACAAAGCGATCTTACATATTTATACTGTCTTTCGTAAACACAACTGTACCATTATTATTCTTACCATTATTAGAACTCTCATTGATTTTTCAATATATTCTTTTATCAATTGCGTTTTGGAGCTCTGAACTGAAAATGATGAACATGAACCTTAGACTGTGGGCAGCAATTTGTATTTTAAAAAAAGAGAGAACAATCAATGGTGTGTTCGTTTGTGAGAACAGGCCTGGAAGTTCATTGCAGGTTGGTTCTTGATTTTTAAAAATCAACTGTTTGGCATTGTGGGAAAATAGTAAATGTAAAAGTAAAGTCACCATAGTCCCAGGGAACCATAAGGCTGTGTTCTCAACAGATCGCCAATGTTGACCATTAACAAGGTCAGTACTGAGGAATTGGATTCAGCAAGTTGAGAAAAGACCATATATTCAAGTAGATTGTTAATGTTGAATACTAGCACCTTGTGGGGAGACAGTCAGTCTGACAGGGAGAGGCCAGAGATTGAATTGGGTTTTGGACTGTGCCTTCTGAAAGAAGCAGTTTGGTTATTAATGCTACAGCATGAAGATTTGAAAGCTCCCTGCCTAACCTCATGCTATCAGCTATTGGAAGTTCAGAGTATAGCAAATAAGTATCATTGTCTTCAGAGTGAACTGGAAAAGGTGGCCCTGATCAACAACATTTGAAAATCAACCACGAAACCATCATCTATGCTTGTGGAACAATGCATTGTGAAAAACACTTAAGTAATCTGGTCAGTTTTATTATTTCTTTTATTTATCCCTGAACTTGGGTCGGTGTGGACTTGTTGGGCCGAAGGGCCTGTTTCCACACTGTAAGTAATCTAATCTAATCTAAATTTGTTTGTCTAGCTGTGACTAGGGCTGAAAACAAAGATTGGTGGGTTTAAACATAGACATCAATTAGATTACTTTGTAGTTTAATTTTGTTTTGAGAAAATGAATGAATTGCTAAGTCTTCTGTTTAAGTCATAGACCCAGTATCTAGACTTGGTTATTCTTAGAGTCTGTGATTGATATTCAAAAAATCTATTGGGGTCAATTTTGAGGGTCTTTGAAGGTTTTATTTCTAATGTATTGTGAATACAGAAGTAGAAAGGTTGATTTGGTTTGGATGTCTGTCTTTTTTTTCCCTACTGGTGGGATGTAGGCATCACTGGCAGGCCAATACAGTAGTTATTGCCTGTCCCGACATGTCCTTGAAAAGGTGTTGCTGAGCTGCCTTCCTGAACTGCTGCAGTCCACATGGTGTAGGTTGACCCACAATGCCATTAGAGGGGGAATTCCAAATTTTGACTCCATGACAGGGGAAAACAACAACATATTTCCAAGTCAGGATGTTAAGTGGTTTGGAGAAGAAATTGTAAGTGGTGGTGTTCCTTTGTATCTGTTGCCCTTGTTCTTTGAGATGAAATGGTCATGAGTGTGGGAGGTGCCAAGGATCTTTGTTGAATTTCGACAGTGCTTCCTGTAGCTAGTACACCCTACTGTTACTGAGTGCCTTTGGTAGAGGGGGTGGATGATTGTGAATGTACTGCCAATCAAGCAGGCTGCTTTGTCCAGGATGGTGTCAAGCTTCTTCAGTGTTGTTGGAGCTGCACTCATCCAGGCAAGTGGAGGGTAGTCCATCATTCTCCTGACTTCTGCCTTGTAAATGGTCAACAAGCTTTGGGAGTCAGGATGTTGGTTACCTGCTGCAGCCTCTGACCTGCTCTTGTAAGTAGTACATTCATCTTGCAAGTCCAGTTGAACTTCTGGTAACTGGTAACACCCAGGATGTTGATGGTGGATCATTCAATGATGGTAACACAATTGAATGTCAAGGGGTGATAGTTAGGTTGTTTCTTATTGGAGGTGACCTTTGCTTGGTAAGAAGGGTAAATTTTCCTGGAACTTTCCTTGAGTACCCTTTATTATTCAACTCTAATTGTCTTCCCAAAGATAATTGAAAAGCACCTTCCTGAATTGCAGCAATCTGAATGGGCTGGGTACACTCAAGTGCTCTCAGGGAGGGAGTTCTAGGATTTTGACCAAGTGGTACTGAAGGAACAATGAGATTGTTCCAAGTGGGGATGATGTGTGGTTAGGCGGGCAACTTGCACTGACAGTGTTCCCATGAATCTGCTGCCCTATCCTGCTAGGCAGCAGAGTCTTGTTTTTCAGCTATAAATCAAATCAGCGTATTGTTTTCCTACTTCACATTTTCTACATACCTAATTTAGGCTCATCATTTCCATCCATATTTCTGCCAGCTGGAGAAACGGATTGTCAAAGCAAGTTAGAAGGAAGTATTTTTGGCCTCCGGGTTTTGGTTCAAACCAAATTAGACTGAATGGGATTTCACGCTTGTGCCAGCTGGTTCCAATCCAATCTGTGTTTGGGCAGCCTTAACCCAGTTTCCATTGGACACGTGTCAACATTCTGAAGCTGCTTCTAATTTGCCACAATTGGCACACATTCTGCAACCCTAATCGGATATGCAATGTGGGGGGAAAATGAAAAGCATGTTGATGCTATAGCAAGAACCCAGATGAAATGACTTATGAAGTTTGCTTAAGTCAACAGCTCTGCATTGTAACTAAATTTTGTTCTGCCAGTCGATAGAGCAGGTAGAAACAAGAGGCTTGGCATTTAGGGCTGCTGCAGCTAGGATCAGCGGGCTGAAGGCACCACCAGCACTACCTGCTCCTTACTCCAGTCTCACCATTGACCTGAGCACCGTGATCTGGGCCACCCATGATTTGCACTTATATACCAGCCCCCATCCCAGGCCCCTGATGGAAATCATGAGGAAGTAAGACATTGCTCTGCGGCAAGGATGAGGGGTTGATTCTAAGGAAGAACCCCCTTTCCAATGCCAGATCCCTCAATAAGACACTAAGTCTTTGAACGAGGAACTCCACCACCCCAAATATCCCTTGGAAGTGCTCAAGGGTGCTCACATGGATTTGCTTGTCATGTTCCCCATATGGTTAGCCCCGCCTACTGCAATATCAACACCAATGGTGACAGAATGGGGCCTTTCTCTAAACTAACAATCCAGTACAACAGTGAGGGTTCCACCAGCACTGATTTGCAGGAGGCATATTTAAAGTTTTGTTTCAACAAGTCACTTATAAATGCAACATATAAACAAACGATTCTTAATCCATTTGCGAAACTTAAATATTGCTGGCTTAAAATCCTGGAATTCCCTCCCTGAGAGCATTGGAAGTATATCTGCACAATACTCTAGATTAGATTGGTGCTGGAAAAGCACAGCAGTTCAGGCAGCATCTGAGGAGCAGTAAAATCGACATTTCGGGCAAAAGCCCTTCATCAGGAATAGAGGTATCTGCACCATACAGACTGCAGAAGTTCAAGAATGTGATTCGCCACCTCCTTCTCAAAGGCCACGAAGGAAGTGAAATACTGTAAATGCAGGCTTAAAAAAAAGTGATGTTCACTTCCGATGAACAATTAAAATAAAATGTGCTGCCTGAAACTTAGCATGTATCAAGTCGCTTTCATCTATCTCTCTTGTGCTAACTGATCTATATTTATACCCAGTCAAGCAATTTCTTGATTTTAATTTATTACATGGTATCATCCCTCCCTATCTCTAATTTACTTCAGCCCTGAAGGCCTCCAAGATATCTGTACTCATCTGACTATAACCTCTTGAGCATTCCCAAGCTCTAAAATACAATCCATACACCTCTCAGCCTTTCTATTTTAAGACACTAATTAAAACTACCTCTTTAACCAAGTGTTTGATCATCTGATCCAACATCTCCTTTTGCACCACAAAATCATAATTTGTTTTCTAATATACCTGTGAAGCACCTTGGGGAATTGTATTAGTTTACAGGTGCAATATAAACACAGGCTGTTGTGACATTAGGGTTCACTTAGGAATGAAGCCATAACTTAAGAAAAGTGCCAATGAATGCTTTCCCCAAGGTTAAATAATCAGGAAAGATTATTTGTTTTACAAATACAATATGTCAAATGAAGAAGAGCAAAATTATTGCAACTGGTTTTCAAAGCCAAACTGTTAAGAAGGCCATAACAAATAGGTATAGCAGTAGGCTGTTCAGCACCCCTCAAGTCTACTCCGCCATTCATTAGGATCATGGAAGATCTGACATTCCTCACATCCACTTTCCTGCCCTTCCCCCATAACTCTGGATTCATGTACTGATCTAGAATTTATCTATCTCAGACTGCACCCACAGTTCTCCAAAGAGCTCCAAAGATTCTCAATCCTCAGAGAAGAAATTCCTTCTTATCTCAGTCTTAAATTGTTGCCTATTTATTCTGAGACCATGACCTCCGATCCTAGACTGTCCCACGAGGAGAAATATCCTCTCAGCATTTAGCCCATCAAGCCCTTTCAGGATCCTACATGTTGCAATGAGATCACTGATTATTCTTCAAATTCCGATGAGTAGAATCCCACCCTGTTTAGCCTTTACTCAAAGCAATCCCTCCATATCAGGGATCATCCCTGCGAACTTTCACTGAATGGCCTCCAATGAAATAATATCCTTCCTCAAATAAGAGGACTAGAACTGCTCACAGTACTCCAGATGTGATCTCACCAGCACCTTGTACAGCTGCAATAAGACTTAGATTCATAGAGTTATAGAGATGTACAGCACAAAAATAGACTTCCCTACTTTAATACTCCAACCTCCTTCAAAAAAGGCCAACGTTCCATTCACCTTCCTGATTATCTGCTGTAGCTTTCGGTGATTCATGCACAGGTACCCTCTTGTCCCTTTGTGTTGCAGCTTTCTGTAATTTTTCCAGTTTAAATAGTATTCAGTTCTCCAGTTCTGCCTTCCAAACAGAGCAATTTCACACAGTCCCACATTATACTCTATTTGTTAATTTATCGCCCTCTTACTTATTTGCAAATTTAGCAACGGTGCATTCACTTCCTTCCTCAAAGTCATTAATATACATTGTAAACAGTTGGAATCCCACCACTGATCTCTGTGCAACACCCCCACCCCCCACCACCCCAACTTCCCCACCCCTGGTTAGAAGTCACCAACCTGAAAAATTACCTTTTATCCCCACTTGCTGTTTCCTACCTATTAGTCAATTCTCTATCTATAGCTCATATACTACCTCCAGTACTATGGTCTCTTATGATATGCTTTAACCTTTTATGAGGTACCTTGTCACACCTTCTTGAAGTCCAAATACAACACATCTATGAGTTCCCCTCTATCCACTCTGATTCAGACTTACTTGTAAAATTCTTAAAAATTAGTCAAACATAATTTGCTTTCATGCAGCTATACTGACAATTGGATCATAATTTTATTTATGCCAGTACTCCTCTAATAACTGATTCCAACATTTTTTGACCAACAGCTTATAGTCACCCACTTTTTGTCCCCCTCCTTTTTTGAATAGTGGTGTCACATTGGAAAGTGTTGCAGGATTGGAAAATTGCTAGAGTCCAAGAATTTAGGGAAAAGTACAATCAATCTATCTAATATCTCTGTTGTTACTTCCTTTACGATTCTGAGATTCAAGCCAGAGCCAGGGGACTTATCTGTCTTTTGCCCCATTAGTTTGTCCAATACCAATTCTCTAGTGATGGCAATAGTACTCAATAATTTCCCAGCATCAATGGATTTTGTGGGATGTTCTAAATACCTTCCACCATAAAGACTGATGCAAACCTTTGTTATACTCTTCCAGAACACATGCTTTTGGAATCCAATGTAGCTGCACCAAACGTACAAAGGGCTCTGATTGTTTAGAGTCTTTCATGCTGCTATAGACTGTACTCTAATTAGAAACAAGTCATCTTTAGTCTTTAATTTAAAAAAAATGAAAAGGGCTGGCAGCCTCTATGGAAAGAGAAACATTGAATTGATATGACATTTCTTCAGAAATTCTTAAATCTTTACCTTAAATTAGTAGTCAATAATTTACAAAGGAAATTTTATGAATATTAACATTTGTGACTTAACAAAAGTGCAAAAAAAATTCACACGTAAACAATACTGTGAAAAATTTGTGTCCATTTTTATAGATTGGCTGCATCAGATGCTAAAGTATAAGCATGCTTAAAATGTTGCTAAAAAACACACTCTTCTCATCATCACCTAATTAAACATGGTACATTTTTGAGTATTCTCCGAATTAGAATAGTTGGTGGGCTGATAACAGCGTACAACATCATTTTTGAAGCTACAACTGCTCAGTATGGGATACCTGAACAAATTGAATGTTAGCTTTGCAAACAATTATATTGAAAATAATTTCAGTAAAGGGTCCTTAACATTACTTTCCAAACAGGGGAGCTCTGCCATCAAGAATAACATAGGTGTCAAGTGCACAGCTACAACACCATATGCTAGTTTTCCTCCAAGCAGCATATCACCTTGACTTAGAATTGTAAAGTTTTTACTATTGATGAGTCAACTCCTGGCATCCCCTTGCTAACAGCCTTATGGAGTGTATTCTGCACAAGATGGACTGCAGAGATTCAAAAGATTCAAGAGAGATTCAAAAAAACAATCTTGGCATTCTCAAAGGCAATTAGGGACAGGCAACAAATGCTGGCCTAGCCAGAGATATCCAAAATCCCATGAAAGAATAAAATATTGTTAATGCCTATACAGTAATGAGGTTTTAAATGTTTCCTTAGATTTAATGACTAAAATTGGGCCAACAGTATCTAAAATAATAAAATCCCCCTCAATGAAATAAACACAATTATTCATTTATGTAACTGCATGCAGGATGAACTAAATAAATAAGCACAGAGAATTCGGCTTTAGTCTGCAATTAGTGAACATGCATTGTAGTTATACTTCGAGGGCAGCTGTAAATCTGTACATTTGTCCTACAGATGTCTTTACGTCTGGTAAAAATCAGACTCTGAGGAAATGATAATACTTCACAATTACAATTTTTTTATATCACAGCCACTGATTGGGGCTCCGATCAGCTGCAATTATTTCCTCACTCTAAGCAACAAAGCCAATTAATTCAGAAATGGAAGAACCACTCAAGTTGTTCCAATAATTATAAAAAGGAACAGTGGATCAATGAGAATCTTGCTACCTCATCAAGATGGAAAATTAACAATCAGCATAAATATCTAAACTTTTCGGTTTGGGATGAAGTCTTAACTTTTTTTTTACAAAGGGATGAGACATACAATAAAATTATAATGGGGCAAGGGGACAAATCGTTTCTCTGTTGGCAATGTTTTTTACAAAAATGTAATCCCTTTTAAGGCTAGTACAGAAACAGCTACTCCAAAAAAGTCTGATGCATCATAAAAGGTGATCCTGTTGTATTCCATTGATTATAAATATATAGATAACACCCTTCGAATGTTGAAACTATTTGGAAATGTAATGAGAGAAAGTGAGTTATAAAGTCATAGAGTTACATAACATGGAAACAGACCCTTCAGTCCAACTTATCTGTGCCAATCAGACATCTTAATCTGACCTAGTCCCACTTGCCAGCATTAGTTCATCTATATCCCTCTAAACACTTCCTTTTCATATATCCATCCAGATGCCTTTTACATGTTGTAATTGTACCTGCCGCCACCACTTCCTCTGGCAGCTCGTTTCATGCACACATGAACCTGTGTGAGAAAACATTACCCCTCATGTCCCTTTTAAATATTTCCTTTCTCACCATAAACCTATTCCCTCTACCTTTGGACTCCCTTATCTGAGGAAAGATACCTTGTCTACTCACCCTATACACGTGTGTTATGATTTTATAAACCTCTGTAAGGTCATCCCTCTACCTCAAATTGTTCCAACACTCTATAGTCTTGCACCAGTTAACCGGCATAGTAGTGATTTAGCCAAAAGAATTAAATGGCAAGTAAAAGCAAAGCATTTCCTCCTGCACCTAGCACACCAGACTGAGCCAGAACTATGAGTAAGGTGTGTGCCTACATTTTTGGACATAAAGGCTATGAAAACGAAAATGTGTTCTATAAAATATTGCATAACCAAAATCGTCGACTTAGCAATAACAAATTAAGGGTCTAGATATAATAGAATCACATACCACACAACACTCTAAGGAGGATAACATAGAAATTCTATGGATGCTTGAATGATCACCAGTTTTAATTTCTGCACAAGATGAATGCAAACCCAACAGTCTTACAATATTTCATGAGTGTTTCCACAACTTTCTTGCTGAAGTTGCAGTGCAAGATCAGATAAGTCTCTGATGAAATATCTGGCAAAGAAGAAACTCTTCCAAACAGGGCTCCATCAACGCTGCTGATTTTACAGTTGATGCATGCCCAACACATTCATTAATTCACTGCTTTTTCCTTTCTCCCGAGATCACTGCACTCTCTTTTTAAAGCACATGTAGAGCAAAGTGATTTATGCACATCTCCAGAACCCTGTCATTAATGTTAAAGGAATGCTACAGGATTTTTAAAAATGTTTCATTTATTTTAAATACATGCATGCGAGTTTTTTCTCTCAGTGTTTCAACATTTGAAGTCCTGACTTCTCGCTAAGATTTGGTTCAGTGAAATAATGAATAAAACACAAAGGGACTAAAAAGAATTTTGGAAAATTATAGGAAAATCTCAGTTATGCAATGGCCCATGAATGTGCCTGAACTAAAAATTAGGCCAGAATATTTGCTTCCACATCAGGACCCGGAAAAAGTGCCCCAGAAGTTAAGACTTTCCTTCCAATTTGGGATTGTGAGGGGAAATGTTACATGCTAACATGGTAAGAGTAAAGTTAATACTTGGGAATCAACCTCATGATCATACTGGCGCTTGGTTTGAAATGTACAAGTTGAATTGAAGCAGTATGAGCCATTTTCCATTTTCACAACTTTTTTTTTTCCTTCTGGGTGCCCCCACAAAGAGTCTTCAGGCAGCCTTGTATGCAGGTGGGCTGGGGGAAAATGTATGCCTCAGTGCCCCAGCACATTGTCCGATCACTTCATTTGATGATTTCAATGCAGGCAGCTGAGCCCACATCCACATTGAGGTGCCCTTGAGACTCGACTGCTTGCCCGCCTGTATACAAGGCTGCTTGAAAACTCCCAATGGGGCTTCCGCACTGACAGCAGTATGAGCTCACCGAGTTGAGCCTCCAGCCTCACATACCAACCTGCGCTCCTTAATCTGTTGGAAAGCACAGAGGCAACCAAGTCAGTCAGTGCCTCCTTATAGGTTGTTCCAGAAAGGTGACTGGCAATATGTCTGAACCAAGGATTCCTGAAGAGTCCTGTGAGCCTGATGTCCTGTCTCAGAAAATTTATCCCTGTGTATCCGTTCAGTCTAACGGTCAATCTGATTTTTTTTGTCATGATCTAATCAACTTGCTTTATTTATGTGGTATGTTTTCAACTGATTCATCCAAATTCATTTCTTTCCTCAATTAAATTGTTGTATTTTTGGCTGATTTGCTTTTCAAATTTCAGTGGTGTTAACCCAAATCTGAAGTCCAAAATCATTTGACCACGCTTATTTAACCGAACACAATAATAAATTGGAGCATTTTCAATTTGAATAAAACAGAAAGGGAGCGAAAGGTGTTTGGAAAATTACAGGAAAATTGCAGTCCTGCAATGAGTCAATGTACTGAAACTAAAATTTACAAAAGAACTTTATCAATTCCCAAGATTTAGATTAATTTTTCTTTCATTTGAATGGAAAAATAGCTTATAGGAATCATTCTTTGTCAGGGCTGCAATTGGATCAATTATTAGATTTGCAGATGTGAACCCACTAAGTCATATTAAATATTGGGAAGAGGAAGATGGACACTAGTACAAATGCTGCCCAAAGCAATTGTACATGGTAGCCTGATGAAGGGCTTATGCCCAAAATGTCAACTCTCCTGCTCTTCAGATGCTGCCTGACCTGCTTTGCTTTTCCAGTGTCACCCTCTTCGACTCTGATCTCCAGCATCTGTAGTCCTCACTTTCTACTATCTTCAATAGACTAGTATTTGGCATGTGGAAGTAAAAAACATGTAAATAGTAGGAAAAGTGTTTTTCTTTTGAAAACGCTGGTTGGGTGTGAGGAGGCAGGGAGTGGTATTTCCCAACTTCAATTTCTGAAGCAAAATTTGGATTGTTCTGATTTTCAAGCAGCCAGATTGTCATGTTGGAGATAACAGTTCATACGCATTGACAACGATTGTTCCTTCTTTAAAAAGGGATTCAACAATTGAAATAAGTCTAAAAACAATAGAAAACTGGAAAGACTGGCATACCTATGCAAGGTTGAAAGAAAGAGACAGAATCACTAGGAAAATTAAGCAATATAATTTAGCAATCTATCATACGCATTTGTTATGCATGTTTACTTCAATCTAAAGCAATCACATGAGCTTTTTACATGCGATAATTATATCAATTGACACGCAAGGTGTACTGAATAGCTTGGTCATATCAGATACAATAAAACCAAGAGCACACCTTGCCACACAAAAGATTCATACCTAAGAAAGCTGCATAGGACTTTGCTCACAATCTTGCCTGTTAATGATTTTCTATTTACTAGGTACTGGTGTTATCCACAAACATGCCCAAGAACAGGATGTAACCAGGGATTGTGAAGCCAGCTGGCAGGATTATTTTGCTCAGAAGGGAAGGGGGGAGAGGAGTAGAGCATTTGTCAGTAGGTACTCCATAGTTAGGGGGACAGATAGGAGATTCCGTGGGATTGAGAGAGATTCATAGTTGGTATGTTACTTCTCAGGTGCCAGAGTCCGTGATGTCTCGGATCGTGTTTTCAGGATCCTTAAGGGGGAGGGAGAGCAGCCCCAAGTCGTGGTTCACCTAGGCACCAATGGCATAGGTAGGAAAAGGGATGGGGATGTAAGGCAGAAGTTCAAGCAACTAGAGTGGAAGCTGAGAGCTAGAACAAAGAGTTGTTATCTCTGGTTTGTTACCCGTGCCACGTGCTAGCGAGGCGAGGAATAGGGAGAGAGAGCAAATAAACACGTGGCTACAGGGATGGTGCAGGAGGGAAGGGTTCAGTTACCTGGATAATTGGGGCTCATTCTGGGTAGGAGGGGCCTGTACAAACAAGATGGTCTACACCTGAACTAGAGGGATACCGATATCCAGAGGTGGGAAAATTTGCTAAATGCTCTTCAGGAGGGTTTTAACTAATTCAGCAAGGAGATTGGAACCTGAATTGTAGCCCCAGTGTACAGGAGGTTGAGAGCAGTGAGGTCATGAATAAGGTTTCAAGGTCGCAGAAGCAAGAGGGAAGGTAGTTTGAAGTGTGTCCATTTTAATAACAGAAGCATGCGGAATAAGGTGGATGAACTTGCAGCACTGGTTGGTACCTGGGACTTTGATGTTGTGACCATTTTGGAGACATAGACAGGAATGGTATTGCAGGTTTCAAGTTTTAGGTGTTTCAGTAAGATTAGGGAAGGTGGTAAAGGGGGGGGGGGGGTGGCATTGTTAGTCAAGGACAGTATTATGGGGGCAGAAAGTACACTTGTTGAGGACTCATCGACTGAGGTAATATGCGCTGAGGTTAGAAACAGGAAAGGAAAGGAGAGGTCACCTTGTTGAGAGTTTTCTATAGGCCTCCAAAAAGTTTCAGGTATGTAAACGATTGCACAGATGATTCTGGATAGGAGCGAAAGTAACAGGGATAATTGTTTTGGGGGTCTTTAACGTTCCAAATATTGAATGGAAATGCTCCAGATTGAGTACTTTAGATGGTCAGTTTTTATCCAATGTGTGCAGGATGGTATCCTGACACGGTATATGAATAGGCCAATAAGACATGATGCCACATTGGGTTTGGTACTGAGTAATGAACCCAGCCAGGTGTTAGATTTGATGGTAGGTGAGCATTTCGGTGATAGTGACCATAATTCGGTTATGTTTATTTTAGGGATGGAAAGGAATAGGTATACACCACAGGGAAAGCTGGAGGAAAGGCATTTATGAAGCAATTAGGCAAGATTTAGGACGCCTAGGATGGGGAAGGAAACTGCAGGGAATGGGCACAATTGAAATGTGGAGCTTATTCAAGGAACAGCTACTGCATGTCCTTGATAAGTATCTACCGGTCAGGCAGGGAAGAAGTGGTTGAGTGAGAGAACCGTGGTTTAGGCATCCGAGATGGTCAGATGATTAGTTAGGATGGATAGTGAGAGCCTTTTTCCTAGGATGGTGATGGCTCACACAAGGGGACAGAGCTTTAAATGGAGGGGTGATAGATATAGGACAGATGTCAGAGATAGGTTCGTTACTCAGAGTGAAGTAAGGGCATGCAATGCCTTGTCTGCAACAGTAGTGGACTCATCAACATTCAGGGCATTTAAATGGTCATTGAATAATGACATGTATGATAATGGAATAGTGTAGGTTAGATGGGCTTTAGATTGGTTTCACAAGTCGGCGCAACATTGAGGGCCGAAAGGCCTTTCTGCGCTGTCATGTTCTATGTTCTATTTTTGCTTCTGTCCATTCCAGTTCTGGCCCCAGGGATGGCGTAAAATTCAAGCCCAAGACTTCTGTACTAAGTTCCATTCAGCCACCATCTTCCCTTTATTCAGTCTATATTGACAGGCATGGGCAGAATTCCACTTTCTCCTGGAGTGAATTTCACTCCCTCTGGTTCTTGGTTTGTTCCAACTTATATTTTACCACTGCTTTCTCAAGAGAATGTACAGATTGCTTCTACTGCACTCATTAACCTGCTTTTACTGGATTCTATTGGTTCTTTCTGCCCCCTTAATAGAATTCACAAGTCATTTGGCCCATTTAATTTCGACGTTGCTCTGATATGTTTCCCATTTTCTCTAAACTGCTGCTGGACACTTGAATCTGGTGAATATTGAAACTAGTTTGCTCAAAATCCCTCAGGACTACTGCACCATCCAGTGGGTTAAATCAGCTCAAAATCCCTTGTTATTTTTAATTTTGCATATTATTCAACATTTTTCAGCCGCTGTTCAAACCAGCTCAGTTCAACTGTTTTGCTCTTCAATCTGTCTAGATTCTTGGTCCTTTGGGTTTCATCATTCCCATTCCCTGTGCATCTACTGATCCACTATAACTACACCAGAACCAATGCATACTCATCTGAAAATCAAGATCAACTTCTGTTGGCTCATGGTGGACTCTCCACACCCCCTTAGTCATTGGATTCTTTTCTTCACTTAAATAATATCCTGCCTGTAAAATGGGTCTCCGAAATAGCCTTTCTCCACAAATGGCACCAGTTCTGGCCACAAGTCCACACAGGATAGAAACCAACTCTGACAAACTGCAGGCATCAAACTTTAACATATTTCACCTGTCCTCGACTTGCAATCATCACTGTCATTCATACACAAAAACTTGGGGATTCTGAGCAAGCATGGAATTGACACCAATTTCTCACACATTTGAAATACCCAAGTTTTGAAGGCAATTGCATATCGAGCTTGAAGCTACCAAAAACCATTTTATGACGAGGTCAGACTTTCAGGGGATTTAGCCAAGAAACTTGTGCTGTTTATCCAACCTTGATGTCAGTACCTCTCCCAGGTTCAACAATAACACTTTGGAAAACTCAGCAGGGCTGGCAGTACCTGTGAAGAGAAATCCATGTTAACATTTCAGGTCCAGTGATGTTTTCTCAGAACTGGCGGCAGCTAGGAAAATGTTGATTTATATGGAGAAGATAGAGTGGGGGAAGGGGATAAGGAGCAAATGATGGGTGGGATAGAGCCCAGAGATAAAGAAGAATAGTTGGACAGACAAATGAGTCGATGACAGTCTGGCTAGGAAGGTAAATAGCTGTTAATGGAGACGGTTGGTGGCTAACAATAGATACTGTGTAATGGCAGGCTATGTGATAACAAGCCTGGTGTGTGTGGGGTAGGGGACTAGGACAGGGGAGAGTTCAGGCCTTAAATTATTGAACTCGATGTTGAGTCCAGAGGGCTGCAGGGTCCCCAAGTGGAAAATGAGGTGTTGTTCTTCCAGCTTGCTCTCAGCTTCACTGGAATACAGCAGCCAGCCTGAGACAGAGATGTTGGCCAAGGACAGGGTGGTGGCAGGCAACTGGAAGCACAGAGTTTTTTCTGCATGCAGAATGTAGATGTTCTGTGAAGCCACCACCCAGTCAATGCTTTATTTCCCCAGTGTAGAGGAGACCACATTGTGAGCAACGAATGCAGTCGACTAGGTTGTGGGAAGTGTAGGTAAAGTGCTGCTTCACCTGGAAGGTATGTTTAGGCCCTCAAATACTGAAGAGGGAGGAGGGAAATGAGCAGGTGTTAGACCTTTGGTGGTTGCAGGGGAAGGTGCTGTGAGGATGTGGAGGTGGAGGGGATGTTGGGAGTGGAGGAAGAGTGGACCAGGGTGTCCCAGAGGGAATGGTCACTGCAAAAGACAGACAAGTGAGGGAAAGGGAATAGGTGTCTGGTGGTGGCATCTCGCTGGAGTTGGCAGAAATGACAGCTGAAGATCTTCTGGATGTGGATGCTGGTCACAGCCCCACAGTACCTTCCCCTGCAACTGCCAAAGGAGGCGAATCACTACATTCTGCCCCCAAAACAACCCTGAGGTTCTAGTCGCCTGTTCCCTGGCCAACATCTCTGTCTCGGGCTTGCTGCAGTGCTCCAGTGAAGCTGAACACAAGCTGGAAGAACATCTCATTTTCTACTTGGGGACCCTGCAGTTCTCCAGACCATCAAGCTCAATAATTTTAGGGCCTGAAATCTCCCCTGTCCTAGATCCCTATCCCACACACCAGACCTTGTTATCACGTAGCCAGTAACAGTCTCCATTAACAGCTATTCCCCTCTCAGCCAGATCATCTTCAACTCTGGTCTGTCCAAGTAACCTTCTCTGACTTTGGGCTCTATCACTACCTATCAGTTACCCCTCACCTCCTTCCCCCACCCTATCTTCTGCCTATAAACTGACATTTTCCTGGCTATCAGCAGTTCGGAGGAAGGATCGGGGGACCCGAAACGTTACCTCTGACTTCTCTTTACAGATGCTGCCAGACCTGCTGAGCTTTTCCAGCAACTTCTGCTTTTGCTTATAAATTACAGCATCTGCAGTTCTTTTGGTTTTTACTTTAGAAAACTCAGTTGTCATGAAGTTTAAATTATATATACACTTTTTGATGAGTAAATATGTTTAGATACATAAGCCTTGAACATTAAAATTTTACTCAATATATTTGAGCAAATTATAGCAAGCTCTATTGTCAGCTCTAGAAGCAACTGTGTACTAAGTGTCTTACGCAAAAGTAATACCCTTGATTCAACTTATTAAAGGTGTATTACAATGTTCCCTCTAAACTGCATGGCGTGCAGTATCCCAGAAGTTCCTGCACAAGTCAAGATCAAGTTGGTACCCTTAATACATTTCTCATGCAGTTCCAAATGCTCAGAGTTAAAGGTGCCACGTACACAATGAAGGAACTTGCATGACAAAAACAAATAGAGCGGTTGTTATTTGGGTGACATAATGATGCTGTAGTTAATGGTGGAAAAGCCCAGCACAATATCTGAAGTAACTGGTGTGTGAATACCTGGAGGAGACAACTTAACTCCTTTCAAACACTGCACTGGACACGGTATCAATCTCACATTAGCAACAAGTGTCACTGTAAAATGCTTTTAGCTTTGCACTGATAATAAAACTCTGGGGCTGGATTTATATAAAGGTGGGAACCCAAATCAAGAAATAGCCAGGCGTGCAATTTAACACCATTGACCCGAGCTTCAGGCCAGTTTGCCACCAAGATCCTGAACCTGAGGAATTTCGAGGGTAGTCAACTGCCATTAATTATCTGGAATTATGTAGCCCACATCAACGGGAATTTTCAGTCACCAACGTGAGCAGCCCAGAATGACACAGACAAGCCTTTTGTTCTAAAAAAGCCAATTACCTGCACTTTTCTCTTGCTGTTGCTATGTTCACATTGGCAGCATAACCTTCCAAGATAGGAGCTGCCAATTTTGAAGTGCTGATCATCACCCATTGACCCTTCAGCACTGGAAGACAATTGGCAATTTCGATTTGAGGGCCAGGCCAGGCCACTCCCTGGGTTTTAGTTATCTGGACTGTTAAAGATTGTAGTGAGTGTACCAAATGTACGCTGTGTGAGGTTGAGACCTGAAACTATCCCACATTTTTGGTTCCCAGGTTAAAAGCCCAGCCTGTGAAGTGTGAATGTGCTTCAAAATGTATATCGGATGTCAATTAACACATTAATAAATAGGGTGGGGAGTTAGATTAATGATAATCCACATATCACCACTTAAATGTAACCAAGCCAAGCTCTCCAGCACTAACCAAGGTAACTGAGCACATGTCATTAGGCTGTGACTGGTTTTACTATTCAAAGTGATTGGTAGGAATAAACAATTTGTAAAGTACTTATCTCTGACTAAGTTCCACATCATTTGCCATGAGGCTCCCCAAGTCTATATTCGGATTTGTCATTTGTGCGCTTGATCCAAAAGAAATTTCCAGGCTCACCAGAAATTTTCCTTAAATCCACTCCTAATGCACTTAGCAAGGTCTTCCCCCAGTTTTTCCAGCTGTATTTCAAATACAGTAAATCTTGCATATGTATTGGATTAGTCTTCTTTTGTCTCACAACCTCCTGGTTATTTTCTTTCAACTCAAATATCAGTGTGCATTCAAATATTCGTAGGACAAAAAGGACAAAAAAAAATCAACTTTCACCATTAAAATTTATAAGAAAGCACAATATAAGAATTATTAATTAAGTGGAGCATAGCAAGAAGCAGCTGCTTTGACATGTGAGTTAACTCACTTAAGCATTACCTATTACTTTAAGCATCCAAAAGGAGGCAGGTTTTGTTTTTATTAAGTTTGGACTGCAAAATCAGGCAGAAAGATCATGTGTTCCTAATGAAGTTAGCATAGTTCTCAATTAATTTAAATTGCACAAGTGAAATGGCCCCTGCCTAATCTTTCTCCACATCTTGCACTTGTATATTCCAATGAGAAGAAAATCTTCCCCTATAAATCCAAACAAAATTCACACTTCATAATCAATGCGTGAGCAGCAACTTAACTTACTTACTTGGAGATTCAAATACAAATCCAATAACAAGCAAGCCAAACATTCAAACTTTTAAGTCGATTGACACATTCTGACCGTAATTTTTTAAAAAACGCTGTTCATAGTTCCAAGTTACAAACTTAGTCAATCTTTTCAGTGCTGAAGACAACAAGTCATCAATGGCTGAGTAATTTGGTTTTTATTTGTCATTGATTTGTTTACCATTTATTTTTTCATGCACGTGCTTTATATACTTGATAATGATTTTATCAGGCAGATTGTGCATTTAAATTTTCAAAGATCAATAATCAAATTAATCAGTTATTAAATCCTTTTTTGTGTGTATTAAAGGCTATAATACCATCAATGGAGAAATCTTAACACTAAAGAAAATCTAGTCCAGGAACAGTGATTTTCCTCTTATTTGGATTTTGTGGTATGATGTACCATATTCTCACATTAATAAACAGAGAAAAACACACTGAAATATTAATGTTGAAAAATGTATACTTTTAACGTTGTGGTGTGGACTTCCATTACGTGTGGAGTTGCTGAAAATTAATTTCTGCAGAACTTGCTTATGTCGGCCAAACATTTCAACTGGGTCAATCCTGAGTTCTAGATTACTCAATTCACTGAAGTTGATGGACACAACTTCTCTCACAATAAAGAATGCAGAAAAATCAAATGTTTGCTGGCCTTCATTTAATCTTAAGAATCTTCAGCTTTGCTCAAAATTATCTTTATCTCTCATCTTTGTCTTCAGCTCTTAAAATTGTTCCCTGTTGCTCACCGTTTTAAGTTAAGATCCCTGTAGAACACCATGTTTTCTGAAAGACAGATTTTTTTTCCAATCTCATCTGAGTTATGTGAAGGAAGCCACTCTTCTGAGCTGATATCCTAGATCTAAAAATTTCTTGTATGCTATCTTGGCTACGTCAAATAAATGGCAGTAAGTGTAAAGTTCCAACAAGCAAAAGACAAATCAATTCCACAAATCACAACAGCATCATTGGAGTCACATTTACCAGATGTCAAATTGAACCATTCATTTCAGCAACAAGATCAAAACAATGATCTACAGGGCATCTTGAAGTGACTGGCTCATCTCTTAATCCTGCTCTTTGACTACAACAATGACTACAAGGTCAGCAGTATGATGCATGGCTGTAGTTGTTACAACTACTAAGAAGCTCAGCATTATTCAAGATCAGCTTGATCAGCAGACCCAAAGAATAAACCCAACTGTCAGCTTTCCACGAGCAGTGCAACAATACTGTTGCCAATGCAATATAAAGCACCTATAGGATTGAAACAAAATATCAATGACATCGTCAAACCCTGGAAAGGATTTTTTTTTAAATCATGATGGGATCAGCAACATTTTCATATTCACACCAAGTGATACATAACCCTAGCTTGGAAATAACACACAAACTTCAAAGCCACCAAGTCAAAATCTTCCCTACTTAGTACCATTGATAGTGCACCACCACAATGTGATGCAATGTATCAAGGAGAGACCCTATTTTATATTCACAAAAATACACAATATTTGTCTTCCAAAATCACTAACGAATATCTCCATAGTTTTCTTGTAATGATTATGACTGCATTTGAAGAAAATAATGGATATGCTCTTGCATCAACTATTCTCTTACCAAAGTGGCTGTCTAACTGTAGCATTTATTTTCAATTGATTCCTGAAGGGCTTATGCCCGAAACGTCGATTCTCCTGCTCCTTGGATGCTGCCTGACCTGCTGCACTTTTCCAGCAACAGCATTTATTTTCAATACCTATCTTACCACAAAAACAACTTTATATCTATTATTTCATGGCCCTTTAAATCTTATCTCATGGATAGTACGATCCACAATCGACCAGAAGGGGGATATTCTATGAAGATGTTCTCATGGATGAAATCATGAATTTTAAAAACATCTAAATTCAAATGGCTTATAAACAAGATGGATTCCATAACAGTACCAAGTATCAACCTTACAAGAGGCAAGACTGACTTACATTTATAACGCACATTTCAAGTGCATGTTTAAATATTATTTCAATGTTATGAGGTCTTCTGCCTCGACAGCCCTTACATACAGTGAATTCCAGATTCCCACCACCCTCTCTTCACACAAACAAACAACCAACTATCACAGCCAAAATTTCTATGTTAAGGTTGTTTGTCTTTTAATAGCTCAACTGATGCACAACATTTAGCTTCCAAATTGTTCTTCCCATCAGTATTTGAAATCTCCTTCCAAGAGGATAACAAGGTGACAAATAACAGTACTTACTCTGGCAGTCTTGACAAGATGCCTGCACTGATGGAAGTTAGTGCATCATTTATTCGGAATACAGTTTTGCCCTTGTGAAACCAAGTGACAACCAGCTCGATGATCATCAGGCCCACAAAATAGGGTGTCGCCTACAAGACATAATTTTCATTAATTCATCTTTTGCTCAATCAACATATTTACATCACTGAGCTGCTAATGAGTGACTTACAGTATCAAAAGAATTACATTTCTGATAATCAAGCATTTCCAGTGTGCTAATCGTTTGAGACAAGTAGCTACTGTGGATTGTACAGTCAAGGAGATGTTTCAGTGTTTGATAGGTCAAGGTGACAATAAGACAATGCATATAAGTAAGCACTTGTAAGATTATTTTCAAAAACTGTGAAATATGTTAATGAACTAAATACAACAAGCAGGATCCACCAACCATTAAAGAGGATATGAGAAATAAGTTAAGACACAGTACTTAGATGATGTTGACCGTGAGTCATAAATGGTTATAGTAGAGGGGAAAGACTAAAGTAAGAAGTTTCGGAGTTTTGAGATCCTGAAACAGAATAGTTTAGAGTTGAAGACTGAGGGTTAAGTCCTAATTTGAAACAAGTGAGAAAAGCCTATACCACATAATACTGAGATGCAAAGATTTTAAAAATATACCCTAAATCTTTCTTAGTTTTAAAATAAATGGGTTCAAGCGCCTATGAAACAAGTTGATATAAAAATTTTAGTCACATCTATTAAGTATTTATAAATTTATATTCACTCAACAAAACTTTGAGGCCTACTTATAATGACAGTAAATTAACAATTGTGTTTATAAATATTATTATTTCAAAAACTGCTCAATACTTCACTTTTGTAATACCCATTTTAACACAATTAGAACATAGTTGGAACTGTGAGGTTTGTAGCTGTTCTATCAATGCAGTTCTGATCATTTCTCACAGGTTTTGGTACACTTTCTCTTGACTCTCGTACAGAAAATGTTCTCATTGTTGCAACTTGAACATCACAGTATCCAGCTCCCGATATCAAGTAGTACATTTTTATTGTGTGAATTTGGTGATTTCAGCATTATGAATTAACATCTTAGATAATCTTTGTTCACTTCTCCAAAGAGAGGAACTCAGCGTGCTTCGATACAGAGGGCTTTGGCTGTGCTTATGCATGAATTGTGCAGAAAACTAGGTGTGGGTCCAGCAGATAATAAGGAAGGTAAATGGAATTTTGGTCGTTATGGCTAAAGCAATAGAGTATGAAAGTTGGGAAGTGTTACTGCAAATGTACAGGCATTAGTGAGACCACAATTGGTGTATTGTGTACAACTTTGATCTGCAGGAAACAAGATGTTGCTGCATTGGAGACAGTTTGAAGGAGGTTTGCTAGATTTATTCCAGAGAAGACAGTTTTGTCTTGTGAAGAGGGATTGAGCAGCTTAGGCCTATACTGGCTGGAGTTTAGAAGAATGAGAGGACTCTTGAGGTATATAAGAACAAAAGCAACAGGAGCTGGAGAAGGCCATCTGGCCCATTGAGCCTGCTCCTCCATTTAATAAGCTCATGGCTGAACATTCTGTGGACTCAGCTCCATTTACTCACCCACTTACCATAACCCTTAATTCCTTCATTGTTCAAAAGCCCATCTACTCTTGCCTTAAAAGATAGAAAGCATAGAAGATGCTAAAGGTGATTGACAAAGTAGTTGGCGAAAGGATGTTTCCTTATGTGGGGGAACCTAGAATGAAAGATAATTTTATGATAAGGGGTAGCAGATTTAAAAGAGATGAGGAGAAATTACTTCACCAAGGGTTGCAAATCTGTGGAATTTACTACCCCAGAGTGTGGCAGTTGCTGGGCAGTTCCTTGAATAAATTTAAGAAGGAGATAGATAGATTTTTTAAATTAGTAATGGGTTGAAGAGTTATGAAGAGTGGACAGGAAAGTGGAGTTGAGGTCAAGATGACATCAGCCTTGATTGTGTTAAATGGCATAGCAGGCCCCAGGGATTGAATTGCTGACTTTTGCTCCTAGTTCTTATGCACGAGCTTCAAATTTTCAAAATGAGGAAGAGGGTCACTGGCTTAAGGGCTTAGACAAACTAGTATCCAAGACCTAAATGTGGAAGTTTCATCCCTGCTTCCAACAGTTGTCATTCTCACTGGTGTGGGAACTGAGGTGGGTGGTACTGTATGTATTCATGGCTCTTGAATGCAACACTTTAGATCTTAGACCAATCAGGAGAAGTCTAAAGCTGCAAGAATTCTTTAAAGATAGGGTATCCTTTTGGTGAGAAAAATACTGTTTTGGATGGATCCAGGAACATCTTTGGGAAAGACAAGGTGCCCTTTGAGATTGTTTCAAATAGATATATGAGTGTGCATAAAAAGTGGACAAAATAATTGGAACTTAAAAGGGACTATCAAGGAGCTGTCAAAGGAACTGTCAAACCAAGCATCACGGGGTCCATGAAGCCATCAAGGAAGCAGTCAATTGAATAGGCAAGCTGTCACATAAATCATTTCAAAGACCTGCTTTTGACTTTTGAGTATTAACAAAATCAGAGATTGCTGTCTCACTTGTTGACATACATTTGTGGACTATCATTAAAGGATCGATGCTATATAACAGATTTCACAACCCATCATTATCAAAGGTGCACCTGTCAAGTTACAATTTGATTGACAGTCCAAATGCTTATGAAAGCTTTGAAGAATGTTTATTTTATTACAGTAACGGATTATGTGATTGTAGAAAGTTGAGTGGTGCGAATCAACTTCCAACAATACTATTTTTCTTAGAGTAAATTTATGAAAAAGTCACTTAGAGATTTATCTTATTTTTTGTGAATACTGGGTGAGTTAGTATAGACGATGCAAGCAAAAAGGACAGTGCGTGAGGGGCATGGTTCAGCACTCAGCATTGAGACAATAAAGGACAAGGACGGTGGTAGATGCATAATGGTTAGGACAGAAAATATGACAGGACATGGAGTTGGTTGGGGGCACAAAATAACGTGGACTGGGCACAGGGAGTATATGAGCATGAAGGGTGGTGAGGGATGAGAATTTGAAGGATGTTTTAAGGTTTATTCATTCTTTAGAAACCAACTACAACACTCAGATCACCAAAACAGACCTTTCCCACAGCCATTAGATGGCTATCTCTGAAATCTTTGTGGGGATGGCAGACCTGACTTCCATTTATAGCCTTTAATTACAATTTTTCTTTTCCCACAACTTCCATTTACACTTGCTCACCACATTGCTGTAGGCTTGGAGTCCTATGGAGGCCAGACCAAGTAAGGATAGCTGATTTCCTTCCCAAAAGGAAGGATCCAATCAATGGTTGCTTTAGGCTATCGCTGATTTTGTACCATCAGGAACTGGGTTTTTTAATTATTTCAACTCATTTCAGATTACAAATAGCACCAAACAGTTAAGATGTGGACCTCAAATGCCTTGGACTAGATTCAAACTAATAAGAGCATACATTTTGCCATGCACATCACTCAGGGATTATAAACCAAGGATTATGCAATCTCTCCTACATTTACCATTTCACACCCGGTATAAAACTAGCGAGTTGGAATTCTGTTCTTTTCATGGTTAGTACATCTTTGCTGAGGTTCAGTGCTCAAAACAAAATATAATATTTCAGAAGTGTTTATTTATTCATGGGATGTGGATGTCTCTGGCTGGGTGAGCATTAATTGCCTAGAGGTCAGTTTAGAGTCAACCACAATGCTGCAGGTCTAGAGTCACATGCAGACCAGAGCATGCATCAAGCAGTTATGACACTGTCTTTTTTCATGGTTGCAAATGTTTCACGGAAGGAGTGCAAGTTTTGCAGAGATCTGGTCAGAAAGTTACCTTTACTGAAACCTCCCAAATGGTTACCCTCCCAAAAATGGACATTGGAAGGCTTTTCCAATAAATGATTTACAGTCATCGCTACATTCTTAATTTATTTATTATTGAATTCAAATTGTATCATGTGCCATGATGAGATTCAAACCCAGATCCCCAGACTATTACCTTGGGTTTCAGGATGAATAGTCTAGCAATAATACTAGGAGGACATCACATTCCTGCCTGAGCAAAGCTGGAATAGAAACATTCATTTCCTAATCAAGACTTTAATTGTGTTAAATTAATTTAATGTGATTTAGTATTCTACTTAAAATCAGATTACTAAGTGATTACTTATCCCACAAAGAGATACAGAAATTAATAGTGTTATTTCTCTTCTGGGTTTCTTGTTCTGCTGCTTAAAATTTTCACTCATGCTGCAGCATAGCTCCGTGAACATTAGGAGCACTGAAGAGCTTTGCCTTTGTGACTATTGTTTACTTGCACCCCTCAGGGTTTTCCAATGGGAAACCCTAGGAAACCAAAAAGAGGACCCCCATATTGCCCTTTACACTGGTAGCTTTTTGTTCATCTGCCATCACATTGCTGAAATGTTCCACCCTTATGAATTTATTAACATGCTATTTGTATTACTGCACCTTAATTGCATACATAATGCAATTGCGATGCTGATGTTTTTCATGGTTGCAACCGGTTTTTAGAATTCAGTATTCTGAGTTCATAATACAGTGGTCTACCTTAATGACTACCGCCCAGTGGCTATGACCTCCATAATCATGAAGTGCTTCGAGAGGCTGGTCATGGCCCACATCAACTCTAGACTCTCAGCCTAACTCAATTCCTGCAATTTGCCTACCAACAAAACAGGTGCACAGCAAATGCCATTTCCCTTTCCCTACACTCATTTCCGGAGCATCTGGATGACATGTACCCCTACATCAGACTCCGACTCATCAACTACAGCTCCACCTTCAATATCTAACATCTCCAGACTAAGCTCAAAATTCCAAGACCCAGAGTCCACCCTCTATAACTGGATCCACAGCTTCCTGACTCACAGACTGCAATCAAAGAAGATAGACAAGTGCACCTCCTCCACAATAATCCTCAACACTGGAGGCCCCCAACGATGCATTCTCAGCCCCCTACTGTATTGTATTCATGACAGCGTAACCAAATTCCGAATGAACGCCATCTACAAGTTTGGTGACGACACTACCATGGTAGAATGGATTTCAAACAATGAGGAGTCAGAGTACAGGATGGAGATAGAGAGCTTGCTATCATGGTGCATTCAGAACAACCTCTGTCTCAATGTCGGCAAAGCAAAAGAATTGATCATTGATTCAGGAAGAAAGGAGGAGGACACGCCCCCCCCCGCCCCCCATCCACATCAATGGAGATGGTTGAGAGCATCAAGCTCCTCCGCGTGATGATCACCAACAACCTGTCCTGGACCTCCCATGTAAATGAGATGGTCAAGAAGGCACAACACCTCTTCTTCCTCGGGCAGCTGAGGAAATTCGATATGTCCATAAGGACCCTCACCAACTTTTACAGCTGTTTAGATTAGATTAGATTAGATTACTTACAGTGTGGAAACAGGCCCTTCGGCCCAACAAGTCCACACCGACCCGCCGAAGCGCAACCCACCCATTCCCCTACATTTACCCCTTTACCTAACACTATGGGCAATTTAGCATGGCCAGTTCACCTGACCTGCACATCTTTGGAGTGTGGGAGGAAACCGGAGCACCCGGAGGAAACCCACGCAGACATGGGGAGAATGTGCAAACTCCACACAGTCAGTTGCCTGAGTCAGGAATTGAACCCAGGTCTCTGGCGCTGTGAGGCAGCAGTGCTAACCACTGTACCACCGTGCTGCACCACAGAAAACAGACTATCCTGGTGCATTGCAGCCTGGTATGGCAACTGCTTTGCCCAGGACTGTAAGAAACTACAGGAGGTCGTGCACACAGCCCAGACCATTGCAGAAGCCAACTTCCCATCCATGGACTCAATTTACACACTGTGGAATGGCTGTCAATATCGTCAAAGACCCATCCCAGCCCATAAATGCTCTCATACAACCTCTTCCGTCAGGCAAAAACACAGGAGCTTGAACACACGCACCACCAGGTTCAAGAGCAGCTTCTTTCTTGCCATTATTAGACTGCTGAATGGACTGCTAATGAAGAGCTTATGCTCGAAACGTCAACCCTCCTGTTCCTTGGATGCTGCCTGATGGGCTGTGCTTTTTTAGCCCCACACCTTTTGACTTCTGAATGGCATCTCTAACTACAAATAATGTTGAACTTGCTAATGTTGATCTTACTTTGTACACCTCCATTGTGCAGTTGTTAGCCTGTATGCTTTGCTCTGTCTAAACATTCTCTGATCTGTCTGTCTTTGTTTATTATCATCACCTGTACTGCTCGCAAAACAAAGCTTTTCACTGAACTTAGGTACACATGACTACAATAAGTCAAATGAAACCAAAATCAATTCAAATGAAAGCCTGATCTAAATGGTATCTCTATTCAAGTGGCACCAAGATGGGTGCCTTAAGAAAGTGCCTCATGATAGAGATCACATGATTATAGCAGACCAGAAAGGACATTTGAACATGATTGCACATCAATCCAAAAAAAGTACAATACAAAAAATGTTCATACATCATCATGAAAGTTTTGAATTACCCAAGTTCCCCAACACACACACAAACTGTTCTCATGCCTTGGCCCTTTGTTATTCTCCTGTTTCTTGGATGCTGCCTGACCTGCTGCGCTTTTCCAGCAACACATTTTCAGCTCTGATCTCCAGCATCTGCAGTCCTCACTTTCTCCTTTGTTATTCTCATCAACTTCTGCTTATGCTTTTCTCAAAACTCTTTAAACCATGCTGGTCTCTTAAAAATGCACGTATGGTTGTTGGTGGTTAATCATCTGGAAGATTTTCCTTCCTTGGGGTATATTGTTATAGCATCACTTTTTGCAGCCACTCTATCTGTAGTTCTGTATTGTTAGATTACTGTGGACCTCAGGTCTGATGGTGGATCTGTGGACTGTGCACATGACGAGCTTACATCATCCTGATCTACTGTCTGCAACAAAGGAACTGCTTCTCCAGTTGTGTATGTGCGCTTGCAGTTGTGAATGGCTGTCCACTTCCGCTGGGTAGGATTGAGGTGACAGCTACAGTATGCAAGTTGCCATATGAGCTGATGTCTTTTGAAAGCATTGAAGGTTTGTAAGACCATAAGTCCCCATACGATGTAAGAGCATACATAGGCTGTTCTGCCCACCATGTCAGCTTCACCATTCAAGATCACGGCTGAATTTATAATCCTCAACTCCACCTTGCTGCTTTTTCCCCACAATCCTAGATTTCCTTGCTCATTAAAACTCCTTCTCTCTCAGCACTGAACATATTTCATGATCCAACCTCTTCTCCGACTGGCTCCCAAATGCTCAAAACTGGTAATGATTTAGCCGTTTCCTCAAAATGAAGTTGGTTTACTGCCACTTCACCTTGACTTTGTCACTCACACCTGTTATTAATACTGTTTTATTTTCTGACGAGGAGTCACACTCAACTCAAAAATGTTACCTCTGTTTTCTCTCCACAAATACTGCCAGACAGCTGAGCTTCTCCACCAGTTTTGGTGTTTGCTTGTGGGGCGATTCAAAGTACTGTTTCAAATCACAAATTGCTAAGAGCATTCACTGTCCATCCTGTCCCAGCCTGTTTCCAGACATACATGGCATATTGGGCTGTTTGAATTACCTCTTGTCTTGTGTGGCTGCCAGTAGGCACTCAGTAGTCAAAGAAGTAGAGGCGACTACACCTGAAGCAGAATATATGTCATTTGTGACAGCTTCCCATGAGGGTAGGGCCTATGCATCTGCTGTGGTGTGCTGCTTACCTTTGACTGACTGTGCCACAAACCTCATGAATCACCGGCAAAAATTTGCATTCTGGGCATTATTGTTGGCTATTCTTCAGTGTTGAGCAGGATGACCGACGGCTTAAATTCTGTTTGAATTGTGACCGTGCATCCCAGAATGTAGTCAGAAGATTTCTTGTTAGCCCACACAATAGCTAGGGCATCTTTCTCAATGATATCTCAGTGTTGCTGTGTATCTGTCAGTACCCTTGGGGGTATAGTGTACCTAAGAACATAAGAACTAGGAGCTGCATTAGGCAATTCATCCCTTCGAACCTGCTCCACCATTAAATGCAATTTAATCTTGGACTCAACTCCACTTTCCTGCCCATTCCCCATAACCCATTAATCTATTACTAATTAAAAATCTGTCTGTCTATCTCCTCAAGTTTACTCACTGTCTCCGCATCCATTGCACTCTGGGATGGCAAATTCACAGGATTTACAAACCTTTGAGAGAAGTAATTCCTCCTCACCTGCCATCCTTTAGCCTAAAATTGTGATCTAAAATACTGATCCACAAGATCTGCGAACTGAATTTGTAGCACACAACCCCTAAACCAGCAAAAAAACACATCAGCCAATGAAATAGCCATTTTGAGTTGCAGTCAGTCAATGTCTCCAATGATGTGAGTAACCTCATTGATTCTGTCAAGTGTTTTCGGTTGGTGTTCATCCTGATAGCAGATGTGGTCCTGATTAAAGGACAGATGGAGTAGTTTGTAATTGTATGCTAAATTGGACAGGAACTTGTCTAGTTGTATGAACCTGTTCGTGAAATATTGGATCTCTATATTAATGAGATGGCTCTGTTTCTCAGATGTCAGCTTTGATGTCAGTTGCGTGAAGAACATGGTCTAAAATATCGATACTGGATTCAGAGAACTTGCACTTACATTTAAAACATGAAACCATAGCCTTTGCAATACTGTTGAGAGTCTGGCACCATGCTCCAATGTGTTAGATCTGGGAATGAGGATATCATCCAAATGAGAGATGATGGCTTTGAGCTCTTCCAAAATGCTGGCTATAGTACATTGAAAAGTCTCAGATGCTCAGCCAATTCCAAATGTTAACTCATGGAAACAAAGAGGAACGATAAATTTTCAGGAATTTTGATTGCTTGTTAACTGTCTGCTATTGGCATCTAATTTTCTGAAAACTAAGTTCTTTGCCAGCTTGACAAAGCTGTTGTCCACAGATGCCACAGAGTAGATCTACCTTTCCACAGCCTTGTTCAACTTTATATGGTCCACGTTGATGCAGAGTCAGCCATTCTATTTGTTAAAGAAACATACCTGAGCATTCTTGAGTGGGTTCCATTACTGGCAATACTTCATCCAAGAAAACAGAATCTGGCCCTTCTCTCTCCTTTTTCAAACACAGATGTGGAAACTTTGAGGTAAGCAGACATAGTTGTATGGCATCTGATCTGAATGTAGCAAGTCATTTATAGCTTTCCCAAACCTACGAACAGTTTTGGGGTAAGTTGCTGGATAGGTTAATTAAGTGGGTAAAAATCTGGCAAATGTAGAATCATGTGGGAAAATATAAAGTTGTTCACTTTGACTGGAAGAATAAAAAGAGCAGCGTATTACGTAAACAGAGAATAACACACATGAGCACATTGAATATGCAGGTACAGCAAGTGATTAAGGCGGCCAATGGAATTTGATACTTCATTATGAGAGGAATTGAACAGAAAAGTACCAATGTTATGCTTCAGTTGGACAGGGTATTGATGAGACCAAATCTTGCATAATGTGTGCTGTTTTGGTTTCCTTATATAAGGAAGGAGCTTAATGTATTGGAGGCAATTCAAAGGAGCTTTACCAGAATAATATATGGAGTAAGCAAATTATCTCATTAGAATGTAGAATTATTGTCATGTGTACCAAAGTACAGTGAAAGATGTACAAAGTCACCATTTCTGGCACTGTCTTAGGTACAAAAGTACCTCAGTACAATATCATAGGTACAAAAATAGAAAAAGTAAATAAAGAGGTACAAATTAAACATTACAGTCCTTCTTAAGCCATGGGCCTGCAGACACTCCATGCTTGGCTTTCCCCATGAAGGCGCGCTCTCCCCACCTGTGTCCCACAAGGGCTTTCCAGCCACAATGCTGCCAATGGCCGCTTTGTCACCGACCACCATCTGGAATCACCAGGCTTTGCCAACGCCTGCCACTTCTCCACCAACCACCATTTCGGCTGGCACTGACCGCAAAGGTCCCACTGCGGGTCCACAGGTGCTACTACAGTCCATCACCGATGCTGCCTCCATGGCCGACCTCTCTCCAGAGGGTAAGTTTATCAAAAAAAAGCTAGAATAACTAAAGAGAAAAAAGAAAGAAAAGCAGAGTTAAAAGAAGGAAAGCGGACACAATGGACGAAACCTGCGTTCAGGTGTCTGGACGCTGCTTACTCCGCTGCCACCATCTTAGAAGTACTCACGGGCTTATTTCCACTGGAACGGAGAAGGGCGAACAGTAACTTCACTGAAATTTCAAAATGCCCTGATGTTTCTTCTGGTGCATAAGTCAAGAACAAGGGACACTTAAAACTGGAGGTCACCCTTTCAGGGCAGAGATGGGCAGAGGGTTGTGCAACATGGAAACTCATTGCATCAGAATGCAATGGAAGCAGGGTCATTGAATATTTTTAAGGCAAAGGTAGATGGCTTCCTGTTAATTATGGAAATCAAGGGCTATTGGTAGCAGATGGAAATATGGAATTCAAAATACAACAGATCCGCCGTGATCTTATTGAATGGCGAAGTATTCTCAATCGCACAAATAACTGCCTTCTGCTCCTAATTTGCGTATTCCTACTTTTAAAAAATTTCTTCTGCCTTGTGGATAAGTTGCAAACAGGTGCACACATGATTTTGAATAACAAGGCTTAAATTTCTCTTCCACTAGGTTGAAGTGTGGCCATCAGCTGTCCCTTCACCTTCAGCTGAACTCCCCATAGACCATGAAGTCATTTCTCAATTGCTGAAGAAAATCAGGAATTAGCAACTCTACTGTACCAGAAAAAGAGGGGTGACTACTTAACCTAGTTGGCTAAAAAGCTGATTTGTGTGTCGCCAATATGATGCCAACAGTGGGTTCAATTCCTGCACCAGTTGAATCTATCATGAAGATTCTCCCTCTCAAATTCTCCCCTCACCCAAGGTGTGATGACCCTCAGGTTAAAACACTACTAATCACCTCTCTAATAGGATAGCAGCCCCATGGTCTGCTATAACTAACAGCAACTTTATCTTATCAGAAAAAAAATCAACTTGCCTTGCACAACATTTAATTTGAATTTTGTTCGGTAGCCATCATCTATAATGTGAGAATTCCAAAACACCTCGCTAGATCTTGTCACCTCACCCATGGTTATCTGGACCTTTTATATCTTGAATAGAACATATCTTGAGTATTACAGCACAGAAACAGGCCCTTCGGCCCTCCAAGCCTCCGCCAATTCAGATCCTCTAAGTCTGCCGCCTATTTCCAAAGGATCTGCATCCCTCTGCTTCCTGCCCATTCATGTACCTGTCTAGATACATCTTAAATGGCGCTATCATTTCCACCCCTACCACCTCCACTGGCAATGCATTCCAGGCACCCACCACCCTCTGCATGAAGAAGTTTCCACGTAAAAACTTTTCCCCTCTCACTTTGAACTCGTGACCCCCTAGTAATTGAGTCCTCCACTCTGGGAAAAGTTTCTTGCTATCCACCCTGTCTACACCTCTCAGGATTTTGTAGGCTTCAATCAGGTTCCCTCTCAACCGCCTTCTTTCCAATGAAAATAAACCTAATCTACTCAACCTCTCATCATAGCTAGCACCCTCCATACCAGGCAACATCCTGGTGAACCTCCTCTGCACCCTCTCCAAAGCATCTATATCCTTTTGGTAATGTGGCTACCAGTACTGTTTTCTCCTCACTGGTAGCCCTTTATTTCTATAGGGGTTACCAAGGCCAACCCACTTTAAAATGCCCCCTCCAATTGCTGAAGCTGCAGTCTACATTAAATGACTGTAGAAACGTGTCACCAGTCAGGCTTTTATCAGCAATAACATAAACCCGAATCCACGGCAGTGAGATCACCTTCTGTATTTCTGCTCTGAATCCCTGCACATTTAGCTGGTGGTCACAGATCAGGAGCAAAACAATTAAAATGCACTGCATGTAATCATAAATTACCTTTGTGACTTGATAGCTATGAGTAAAATATGTAGCTGTATTTAATTAATTGAAATGTAGATCATCAGATTTACAATTGAGTTTCATTACTTTGCTTATTTTGTGAGCATCCATCATAACTACCCTGAGATGTTAATGGTGCAATCATCAAATGTTAGGTTTTACTCATCTGCATATTCTATATTGAAAAAATGAGCAATTCCTACTAGATTAACAATGAGTGACTGCAATTACCAGAAGCAAAACAATATTGTGTTTCTTCATTTGATTGCCAGATTTAGGGAGCTGTAGTTATTACTGCATAAAAAGAAACACTGGGCTGAATGTTCCCATTTTTTGGCAAAAATAGTGTTTTTTTGGGAAAATTCAAGGCAGGGGGCAGGCCATGGATTATATATTGGCTTCTGTTGCGTAAAGAGCTGAAGGGCAAATGGTTAATTATGCAACGGCCTGTTCCATGCCCGAGCTCTTGTATTAATTTGGAAGTGTTTGCTGCAGCCAGGACTTTGTGATGTGTACATCATTAGCTTCATATTCAAAGCCCAGTTTCACAGCGCTTTTGATGTTGCAAGCTAGGAACTGTCAGTCACACTGTGGTGCTTGATCATTTATAACTGACGGTACGGCCCAGATGCAAGCTTGCACCCTGCTTTTTGGTCAGGGACCTGGAGGGGCTGGCAGATGGGATGGTGGAAAGGAGGGCCACCTTCTATACTGCAGACCGCCAGAAGGGGATCTGTCTCACCCTCCCTTTAAAAATCGGTCACTGAACGGAAGAGCACCAAGGCTAATGGTGTACAGCTCTCACCATTGCTTACAGGATCTCCACTAAACGGCTCTCACCCACTTCATGCTCCCAAACTATTAACCTTGGAGACAGTAAGGACTGTAAATGCTGGAAGTCAGAGTTGATAAAAAGTGTGGAGCTGGAAAAGTACAGCAGGTTGGGCAGCATTGGAGGAGGAGAGTTAACGATTCAGGTCAGGACCCATTATCATCATCCTGCTCCTCTGATGCTGTCTGACCTGCTGTGCCTTTCCAGCTCCACATTTTATCCAAGCTACTAACCTTCACTGACCATGCACTTCCGACATGCTCCATTGGAATACCTCACCACAACTAACAGATGCAAGCTCTCATTGCAAAAACCACACAACCAAAATTAATGTCAAGATGGGGAGCAGCCAACATTCAACTCCGCATCACCGGTGAGGTGAAGACCCTGGAGACAGACAGGATCAAGGTTGCTTATGTTGAAACTCTGAAAGCACCATGTCCAGTCAGCCCAGTAACCTTCACTGTGCTGTGCTGCTCTCCCACTGCCAAGACTGTGAACTCATTCTTAAAATGTTCAAGTTTCTAGCCCTATCGGACAAGCAACGTATGCACCAGCAACATCCACATGCCCACACACTGAAAAGGTCAGTCCCTGAATGCAAGAATTCTTCCTCCATCTCTTTGATGCACTGGCAAGGCTTTTATTAGCACTCTCCACCAGCTCATTTTGGTGAGTACTTTTTCTAGTTTAGACCAAGGGTACAACTGAGTGAGTACATCATTGACATAGCTCTGCAAGTAGGTAAGGAAGAAACACCCCTGGTCAGAGACCAGGCCCAGATGGAGGATGATCCCATGGTGTAAGCTATTAATAACACTGTGCAATTTCACACATAGGTTCAGGAACAGGAGGCAGGCTTGTCAGAGACACTCAATATACTGATTCTAAGGTCTGAGGAACTCAAACTATGATAACCATGCTATCTCTTTTTGCATTGTCTGCATAGGGTTGTGACAGCAATGATAGCACTAGCTCTTAGTTCATCTGTTTGGAATGGGCATGTCGATATTATGGGAGAAATTCAGAAGAATAGCTTTTCTAAGATGTGATCTCTGAACAGCCATACCAAAAATTGAGGCTCCATTGTAGACCCCAATATATAATTGTATGGAGGCCTCCCAAAATGAGGGCAATGATGAAATAACCACACAGAGGCCAGTATTCCATCACAGTCACACTTTATTTACAAGTGTAGGGTCCTTGACACTGATCCAACTCCCTCAGAGCCAGCTCTCAGAGTGAACAAGATTGTTGACACTTTTGTTGTTATCTGTCAGCCAGGGCTCCCAGATTGGGGCTGTTAAATCAGTGAACTCATATTCTATGACATCCATCTCATTACAACCACTATGTCCCTCCCTGACTGAGTCTGAGGGGATCATTTTTTTTTGTAGCTCCTCTTGGGGTGTTTTAGCACTGGCTCAGGGTCCTCTGACTCTGCCTCTGGTACAGAGAGTGTGCAAGAGCAGTTCTCCTCTTGCGCCTGGAGCATCTCAGAAGAAATCTGTTCTCCTCTTCAAGCAGCCAGGGTTCGAGGTGGCAACATTCACTGTGTCCATACCAGATTCTCAAGTATCTTCAACACTTGGAGAGGGAGAACCCACAGGATCTGGAACAGTTGGGAAGGCTGTCAGGCACATTTTGCTCCAGCACTAATTGCAAGTTTGCATATGGTCCGTGTGCTTGATTAGGATCATCAGACCTACCGAACCTTTAAACATCAGCGGAGCTGACCTTGTGCTGACGATGCCCCTTACCCATGCAGGGCCATTCTCATGGTTCTTACATCAAATCTTGTCTCCTGAAGTAAACTGCCTCTCTCATTTATTGCTGTCTTGTGTCCAGCATTGACATTCCTGATCCTGTTTCACCCAGAAGATCAGACTTAACCTGGTGTGGGACTTTTCAGGGTTTGAACTCTCCTAGATGCTGGACTAATTGTGGGCCAGTCTCTGGCAAGCAAAGACAATGATCCTTGGACAGCGGTATGACCAAGCGACTGACTCAACATGACCAACACTTTGTACGGTCAGTGGACAAACCCCTTTCGCAGGGCAGGTTGGGAGAATTGGAAGCTGCATAGAAGTGAGACAACTTTAGCTATTAATGAGATTCAAATGGATGGATACAAAAGTATTGGCCGTTCATTAATGAGATTCAGAATTCTTCCCTTAAACCATAATGAAAAATAAAATCAGAAACATTTCTCCCCAATGTATGGAGTCTAATTTATTTTAATTCGCACTCTTCATTCCCAAAATTTTGCCATTGGCCATAATGCTAAAGGCAGTGGAAAATTCTATTTTTTTTAATATAAAGATTTCACACAGAGTTGCACCATTCCTTCTCTAGCAGAAACAATTAGGCAATGGTATAGATTCAGAAATCTAAGATACATGCAGATACAAATCTAAACAAAAATGATCCAATCAGTAACAGAACCTACATCATTGTAAAAACAAGCAACCCATTGACTCTCCAATTTATCAGTTCATTTTCAAAAGGAATCCGCTGCAAAGGGAATTTGAGAAGATAGCTACTATAATAATACAGTTCAGTTGGTTTTAGCTTGACCTGTCACCAAATTAGAAACTCTTTATTTCAACAAATTCCTGATTGACAGCATCCTGGGAAGCAAACTGTAAATAGACTCTGAACTTTTCAGAATTAATTTTCAATAAAAAAGAAAACACTATTTTTTTCTTCAAAGACAATGTTATGGATGTAGAATTGACCACAATGTTGTTATATTGTCTTATAGTCACCATCAACAAATAAGACTGTTTGAATATCACTTGCTTTCCATTGTGGAAGACTGGAAAAGTAAGTGTCAAGTGAATTATTAACCATTAAAGAAGCAATCGTGCTTCATTTTCCCAGTTATGTACATTATTTTTTGAAGATACCAGAAATCTGATCAATACACAACCCGTTTGTAGTTTAACTTTCTAAAGTATTTTTCGAATGTCTACTGTCTCACGAAGGACAGATGTTGCTTATTTTCTGCAATCACGCTGCCAGTTATAAACAAAGCATCCATATTGTTACAAAATAAGGATCCTTTAACATGCCAATACCAATTTATTTTTAAAAAATAAACATGATACGTGATAGATTGTTCAATTTAACACCCATTTGCTAAGCTGGTTTCAGGAAATAAGCCAAGCTGTTACATAATGTAATGAAGCATCAAAGATCACTTGGTAAAATCTGTTTTTTGACCTCTCTGTTGAAGGTCAAAAACAAGTTCTCGCAAAAGATTTCATTTCTGAATCTTTCTCATCCCTTTCTCTCATGGGAGAGAGGAATTAGAAGCAGCATCATTCAAACAAACAAACAAGTGCAAAAAAAACAAATTAAATGCACGCAGTATTACGTTAAGGCCCAGGAGAGAAAAAGAAAGCATCTACCATAATTAGCTCAACATCATGCTGAAAAAATACAAATCCATGAACTAATGGTCATATTGGAATCAAATGATCATTCAGAAATGCAAAAATCTCATTCAAATCTGGCTACACATGCCAAAATTTTGCAGATTGCTACATTTATGACAGACATAGCACACAGATGATTCTAATCTAATTAGCATCAAGACCATACCTGCTATTACTAGAAATATGGCATATATTTATACTGATGTGCATAGAAACTACAACAAAGAGACATACCTTTGCACCCAATCTATGTGACTAATTTAGCCTCCATCCAAGCAAAGTCAGAAGATCATGAGTCTTGTCCTGGTCCCCTTATTTGCTTTTCTTCAATAATTCAGTAATATATAATGAAATGCAGAAAAACAACTTCTTTCTTGGAAGATTAAAAGGATGTGCAGCATTTGAGAGGGATACCTTAATAATCCTGAAGCAGCAAATTTGATTACTGAAATTCTGACCTATTTTGTTGTTGACACAGGTTCACAATGCAACGTGCATTACATCGTGGAATGACGTTTTGCAATAACCTTTTTCAAAAGGAAACTAAATTGACAATTCACACAGTCTAAAGGAAGTGCATTAAAAAGTGTACATGCAACCATCCATGACACTTTGTTGATCTCAAAATATGATATTGTACTATGAATTCTGTAGCTATTTGAATGATCTGTTTTCAGCCGACTGGATGATCCATTTCATCCTCTTCCAGTATCACAGATACCAGTCTTCAGCCAATTCGATTCATTCCATATAATATCAAGAAACAGATCGCGTATGGGCCCGGACAATATTCGGGCAATAGTACTGGAGACTTGTTCTCCTGGACTTGCCATTCCCCTAGCCAAGCTGTACCAATACAGTTACATCTACACAACACTGCAGAAAATTGCCTATGTATGTCCTGGACACAGAAAGCGGGACAAATCCAACTCAGCCAAGTTCTGTCTCGCCAGTCTACTCTCAAATATCAGTAAAGTGATGGAAGGTGTTATCAACAATGCTATTGATCGGCACCTGCTCAGCAAATACCTGCTCAGCAAATACCTGCTCGTGATGCCCAGTTTGGGTTCCATCTGGGCCATTCTGCTCCTGACCTCATTACAACCTTGGTTCAAACATGAACAAAAGACCTGAATTTCATGAGGTGAAGAGGTGAAAGACTTAAAATCAAGACTATTTTTGACTAAGCGTGGCATCAATGAGCCCCAGAAAAACTGAAATCAATGGATATCGGGGGCAAAGTCTTCACTGGTTGGATTCATACTTGCACATAGGAAGAGGGTTGTGATTGTTGGAGGGGAGTCATCTCTGCTGCAGGACATCTCTGCAGGAGTTCCTCAGAGTAGTGTCCTCGGCTCAACCATCTTTTGCTCTTTTTTCAATGACCTTCCTTCCAGCATAAGGTCAGAAGTAGAGATGTTTGCTATTGATTGCACAATGGAGGAGAAAGTGAGAACTGCAGATGCTGGAGATCAGAATCGAAAAAAGTGTGGCGCTGGAAAAGGCACAGCAGGTCAAGCAGCATCGGCGGAGGACAGTCAACATATTGGGCATAACCTCGACGAAGAGCTTAAGCTCAAAACGTCAACTCTCCTGTTCCTTGGATGCCTACTGACCAGCTGTGCTTTTCCAGCACCACACTTTTCGATGATGACTGCACAATGTTCATCATCCTATGTGACTCCTGACATACTGAAGCAGGTTCATACGCAACAGGATCTGAATATTATCTAGGCTTGTGCTGACAAATGGCAAGTAACATTCATGCTACACAAATGCCAATGATTATCTCCAATAAGACAGAATCTAACCAACTGCCACTTGATATTCAATGGCGAATCCCTCTGTCAATATCCTGGAGGTTACCCTTGACAAGAAACTCAACTGGACTCACCACATAATCACAGTGGCTACAAGAGTAGGTCAGAGGCTAGGAATACTGCAGCGAGTAACTCTCCTCTGAGTTCTCAAAGCCTGTGCACCACCTACAAGGCAAAAGCCAGGATTGTGATGGAATATTCCCCACTTGCCTAGATTAGTACAGCGCCAAAAACACTCAAGAGGCTTCTCACCATCCAGGAAAAAGCAGCTCCCTTGATTGACACCACATCCATAACCATCTATTCCTTCTCCACAACAAGTACACACTACGGCTACCATCTGCAAGATGCACTGCAGAAATTCACCAAGGTTACTTTGCCAACATCATCCAAAACTACGACAACTTCCACCTGAAAGGAAGAGGGCAGCAGACACTTGGGACACCACCACTTGCAAGCTCCCCTCCACGCCTCTCACCATCCTGACTTGGAAATAGATCACCATTCCTTCAGTGTCGTTGGGTCACAATCCTAAGAGAATTGTGAGTCTACCTATAGGAACTGCAGTGGTTCCAGAAGGCAGCTCACCACCACCTTCTCAAGGGCAACTAGGAACAGACATAAATGCTAGCCAGTCAGTGAAGTCCGGGAGTTAATAAAAAGTTATCAAACCAAATAGTTTTCTTAACTTGAGGACAGTGATGCATTTTGAAGCATTCAGCTACAATATTTCAAAATATTTTGAGAACTAACCAATGCTGCAGCACTATTGATGAACATTCATAAGTTAGCTGGAAACTTATGTCAGCACGTGCATGCTTTAACTTTGATGTAAATTTCTGGATTGTGTTACACATTTAGATTCATTTTTTTTATTTTGGAGAGTGGTGCTGGTTCATCTGGATAAATGCTGACATGCACTTAGATAAAATTTTTAAATAAATCTCTTGAAGTGAATAGTTCAGTGTTTTAGAAAACAAAGAATAGAACCGAGAAAAGGCATTGGGCTGTTACCTAGCAACAAGATATCCAAAGACAGAGGGAAATAGAGACAAAGAAACTTGAACGTAGGAGAGTTGATCAGTCAGTTCTTGGTTAATACAAAACTTGGTAGGGTGGTAAATAATGAGGAGGACAGCCTTAGATTATAGAAGGATATAGATAACTCAGACTGGTTGATCAGTGGCAACTGGAATTCCATCCAGATATGTTTGAGGTAATGGACTTGGGAGGACAAACAAGAGAATTTTTGATGAAAGGTGGAATCCTGGGGACCACCGAGGATCAGAGAGACCTTGGTGTGCACATTCACAGATCCCTTTAATTAAAAGGGGCAGGGAGATAAAATGGTTCAGAAGGCATATGGGATATTTGCCTTTATTAACCGAGGAAGAAAGTTTGAGAGCAGCGAGATTATTCTGGAACCGTATAAACTATAACTGTTGATTAGGCCACAGCTAAAGTATTGTGTGCAGTTCTGGAATCCACATTATAGACGGGATGTGATTGCACTGGAGATTTACCAGGATTTTGTCCAGGTTGGAGAACTTGGTAATGAAGAGACATTGAACAGACTGGGGTTGTTTTCCTTGGAATGGAAGAGACAGAGGATGGGGCATGGTTGAGATGTATAAAATTATAGAGTGGCATTATCCAATAGATGGGAAGAGACCTTTCCACATGGAGGGATCGATGTTCTGGGGCATAGATTTAAAGCAAGGGAAAGGTTTAGAATGGGACTGAGGAAAAATATTTTCACTGAGAGGGTGTGGGTTTCTGCAAATCACTTCCTAAAAAGGGTGGTAGAGGCAGAAACCTCTTAATATTTTAGAGATATTTAGATGTGCACTTGTGATGCAAAGGCATACAAGGTAATGGCCAAATGCTGGAAAATTGGATTAGAATAGCTAGGTGATTGTTTTTGACCAGCACAGACATCATGGTCCAAAAGGCCTTTTACGTACTGTAGATTTATATGACTATAACAAAAAGTGTTTAGGAAGTCAGAACTATCGAGAAGATCAGTGAGTAAGCAAGTTTAGTTTAGAGACAAGCAGGTCCTCAGAGAAGAAGGCCTATAACATCAGCAATGTAGGTTAGCACTTTCCAAAACAATGAGGCAGAAGAAAAGAAGTTCTGAGTAGCTTAGAAATTAGGAAGTGAAAAGTTCCAGAAACAGAAGAGTCCAACGTGTCAGGGAAGACAGCCTACAAAACTGTTGAACGCATGAGTTTAGGCAACATATGTTAATGAGTAAGTGGGCTGTGTAAAAAATGTGTAAAGGGTCTAATAAAGAGAGAGCAATTAAATAAATTAGCCATCAAGTGAATGCAGAACTTTGCCTGAAAGAAACCAAGCGCAGCTATGGCAACAAGGAACGTTAAAAGAAGAAATGCATTTCACTGTAGTTTGTGTAGTTGTAATGTTACATTACACTAAAAAAGTTGGAATTTAATTGGTATTTACAATAAAACTCAATCAACTAATTCTTGTATCATTCATAGCATGCTCATGTTTTATGGGACATAATAAACTGATTTTTTTTGTTAAAAGGTTGATTAGCAGTGTTTTTGGAGGATCTCCACATCATTTTTTGAATATGTTGATTGACTGATCATCCCAGTAAGCAAATTGCAAAAAAGTCATGATCTATCAGGGCAAATTCCACACTGGGTTCTGACTTATCCAGTATTACCACCAGCTAGGATTAGAACAGTGTGCAAGACTGATGGAATTTCTTCAAGAATTGCTTTCATTTCAGGCTTCTGTTCAAAATATCCCACGTATACACGCTCTGGTCAGCTAAATGTTCCCTGTTAAAACTAAGAAAATGCCTAGTTTTCTACTTTGTGTCACATTCCTTTTCTCTGATCAATCACACCATTCTTTTTCTTAATTTGACGCTACCTAACTAATCTAGCCTCTCCCTTCCTATTATTTCGACCAACACTGCTTTCCTACTTCATTTTAGTTTCTCAAGGATTAAAAATTTCCAAAGAATCATATTAACTTTGCTTTTCTCTCTGCAGATGATGCGAGGCCTGCTGAGCTTTTTTTCCAACACTGTTTTTATATCAGTTGAAACAGGTTTTGCACAGGCTGCACCGAAGGTGAGTCCATCGTTTCGGGACATCAATGGTCTGCTCCCTTACCCTCTTTGCTGCAACATGCTTCTCACTATAGTAGTGCTGTTTATATCTGGTGGGGTAACAAAGCTGATCAGCATCATGTACAGCCAGTAGCTCATCTGACAATGCAGCCATCCTCTCAAGCAACACAATGGCTCAAATGATGGCTGGAATAGCTGGCTGCTGCAGGATGACAGCATTGCGACTGCTGCCCAAGATAATGGGAATTCGCCAACACAATGGCCTTGTCGTGACCACACATCAACTGCATGGGCAAACTGAGGAATGTTTGTAATGGCACCAGGTCCAAATTTCACGAGAAACTGAGGACCTTGGAGATCTGTACAATCACCGACAACACTATCCTTATCCTGTCCTGTGGTTGGAGTGATCATACAGTACAGTTGCGACAACTTTGAGGAAGCAGATGTCATGACAACAGATCACAACCGCAAATTACTTATGGATATATTGACCTTTTAAAACATCATGGAATTCAACCATTGGTCCTGTCAGGCAGCAATACAAATAATTTAATAGATGCCTGTATCTCATTATAAATGTCAGAGAAAATTCTCAAGTGGAACACTTCTTCATAACTCCAATCTGAATGCAATCCTAACGAGTACAAATATTTAAGTAGACTAAAATTGTGTCTGCTGTTTTGTCAAAGGAAAGCTAAAAAAGTCACAAGTCATAAACACATCGATCTGATCCTAGGACACTTCTAGGAGAAGTCAGATGCACTTTGGGGAGTTAAAGTGCCTTCTGAGGCCATTAAAAGTGCACATAAAAGTGCATAAACTCATGATTGACAACCTTATTGGAACTGTCAATGAAGACCTGTCAAAAATCAATCATCAAAACTGTCAAGAGCACCTGTCAAGAGGATGTTTCAAAGGGAGATGACAAGAGAGTTGTCAAAAGTGTCAAGAGGAGCTGTCAAACGAACCTATCAAAAGTGTTAAACCATTTAAAGGTTCTGCCCTTTAAATCTTTGAAAAAAAAGTTTAGAGTGTAAAAAAAATTGTCACTTGATATTTAACCAAGCCCAATGTTTTCCATTATTGAACTAATTTTGCATGCTTGATTTTACAAACATCCATATCACAATAAAGTGCTGCCATTTCCCAGTTGCTTGGCAGCTAAAAGTGGTCATAGACTGTTAATTGTGGAATGGTTAATTGTAATGAATGTACCACGAGAGACAATACAGTGGAAGGATTGTAAATACAATAATGAGATTTTTGTGAATGTGTGCACTTTTTGTATTATAATGAGGTCTGCAAGACACATTTAGAATGTTATTTTAGAGAACTGTATTGTATCTCATCAATTCATCATGATTCTATGAGAATGAGGAGACATGGGGTAGGTTGGTAGTGGGGTATTATTTAGCATGAAAAGCATGAGGTGGCAGGATGGGTCCTACCAAGTGTGTGACAGGAAGAGATGTGGCAAGAGAGATCTGGAGGAATGTTTTCTGCTTTATTCTTCCTTTATTACACTTCAACACAGTGTGAGTGCACTAGATCAGGACAGTAAAGCCCACCCAGCATCCTCCGCTCTCCTTTTATTGTCCCTGGCCCACATGCAAGACAATCTATCACCCTAGAATGAAAATCCAACCTTCCAGGCAACTTTGCTTCCAGATTCAGTTTGTGACAGTTTGGGAAATGACCTGACTGAAAGTCCAGGCACAAAGATCTAATGAGAATGAAGTACTTAACATAGTTATCAGTAAAGAAAATGGTACTAAAAGTTAACAAAGTCCTCTTGAGTCCATGTCTGCATCCTCAGATTTTCAGAGTTACAGGAGGTGTTATAGTACAGATCAAGGCCATTTGGTCGATTGTGTCCACACTGGCTCTCCAAATGAGCGTCATGACTTGGCTCCATTCTCCTGTCTTTTCATTGTACTCTTACACATTGTTTCGATTTACATAACGATCTGATGTCATCTTGAATGCCTCAATTGTAAACCTGCCTCCATCACACTTCCGGGCAATACATCCCAGAACTGAAGCACAATGGTGAGAAGAAATAAAAACTTTCCTTACATTCCATTTGCTTCTTTTGCAAATCACTTTAAATCGGTCTCTCTGACCTCACATTCTTGATCATTTTATGAGGGAGGTTAGTTTCTTCATATTTATTCACTGCAGCCCCCTCAATTTTGAATAGATCTGCTCTTAGCCTGCTGCCCTCTAAGGAGAACAGTCCCAGCTTCTCCAGTCTATTCTCATTACTGACGTTTCTGACCTGAATGCATTCTTATAAATCTCTTCTGCATTTGTTTCCATTTTTCCTGTAATGTGGTGCCCAGAACTCTACATATTATATAGCCTAATAAGTGAGATCTAATAAGTGTTAATACAAGTTCAGCACCACCTTTTATATTACTATATTCCTTGTTAATCATGTTTTCCACCGTTTCTGCTATATTCAGCAATCAGTACATATATACATCCAGATTCCTCTGCTCCTGCACCCCCTTTAGAACTATGTCCCTATTTTACATTGTCTGTCCATGTTCTTCCTCCTGAAGTGCATCATTTCACACTTTGCTGCATTGAACTTAATCTACTACTTGTCCTCTTACTCCACAAACATGCCTGTGACCTTTAAGGGTTCCAAATTGTCCTGCTCACAGTTTACAATGACTCCCAGTATCACACAATTTGCAGTCTTTGAAATTGTCCCCCATACAAGATGATCTAGGCCCTGGCAGCTCTCTCACATGGAGGTGAAAGATCCCTTGCCACCATTTTGAAGTTGATGAAGGGAATAATCCCTAGTATCCTGACCAATGTCAATCTTTCAAACAACATCACAATAAAATTCTGACTATTGTCACACTGGAAATTGTGGTTTGCTGGGAAGAGACTGGTAGTCACAAAAACAGTGACGACACTTCAGAAGTACTTTGGTGGCTGATAAGTGTTTTGAAACATCCAACAGTTGGTCAGTTATTCATTTGCTTGCTCAATCTCTCTCCTTCTTGATCTCCCTTTAGAAGTCAGAAATCCATCAATCCGAACCTTAAATAAATGCAATGACTCGGCAACTATGGCCTGCTGATGTAAAAGTTTCTGATAATTCACAACTCTCCAGCTGAAACATAAAATTTGCATCTCAGCGCTAAACAGCAAGCCACGGCACCTGAATTGATGATAAACAAGAGGCTGGAAAAATACAGCAAGCCAGGCAACATAAAGAGGTGAAGAAGTCAATGTTTTGGGTATAACCGGACTAGGGTTATACCCAAAACGTTGACTTCTCCACCTCCTGATGCTGCCTGGCTTGCTGTGTTCTTCCAGTCTCCTGTTTGTCTACTTCGGATTCCAGCTGCTGTGGGTTGTTTTTGTCGCCCGCTCCTGAAACGGTGTCCTCTACTTCTAGGCTCTCCAGCAAGAAAAACAGCCTTTCACATCAATCCTGTCGAGCCATGTCAGAGCATCATAGGTTTTAATCATATCATCTTTTATTCTTTTAAGCTCTAGAAAGTACTATTCTATTTTATACTATTAAATTTCCCGTCTTATCCTCAGAAAAATCTAGTGTAACTTCACTGCACCCATCTAAGGCTGGTACATATTTCCTCAGGCATGGGGACCAATATTGCACACAGAATTCAGGTTCAGGCTCACCTCTGTACAATTGCAGCAAAACTATTTACTTTGGTAAAACAAAGAACTGTGGATGCTGAAGATCTGAATCAAAAATAGAAATTGCTGAAGAAACTCAGCAGATCTGGCAGCATCTGTGAAGAGAAAGCAGAGTTAATGTTTCAAGTCCAGTGACCCTTCATCAGAACCTTCTCTCCTCAGGATGGTGCCAGACCTACTGAGTTTCTCCAGCAATTTCTCTTTTTGTCACTCTTTCTTACTCCAATTGCACTACTGTATTCTCTGGAGTTTAGAAGAACAAAAGGTAATCTTAATGAAACATGAAAAGTACTTAGAGGATTTGACAATATAGGTGCTGAGGTGAAACCAGGAGTGGCAGCCAAAGTTGCTTGTTTCTTGTCATTGGGTGAAAACCGAGATGGACAACTCCACTTACTCTGCCATGGGATGCCAATGAATACTGAATCATGCTGTTAGACTTCAAGCAACACCATCATTTATTGCATCACATGTTTCAGCTGCAAGATACAATAATGTACTCAAATTTTACACAATGGCATAAATCACAATGGTTACCATCTTCTAAACCCACCTGCCTCATTTCATTGATGCACACACCAATTTCTGTCAGCTGAAAAAGTACATTCAAGTAAACTTCTCAATGGAATTATTATAGTTCTACCAGATTATTTGCTGGTATGTGCAGAAAATTTCTTCATAGACATTCATGATCATTTGGAACTCCCTACAGGGTTCTGGAGGTTTGGTCACTGAGTGTATTGAAATCAAAGACCAAAAGACTTTTGGACACTAGTGGACTCTAAGGGTATGCCATGAGCAGAAAAGTGGAGTTGATGCAGAAAATTTGGAAAATCTTCCTGAATGGTTGAGGGTTTGAATGAGCCTCCTCCTATTTCTTACATTCTTACGTAGTTTGTTTGCGTTGATCCCTGAATCTCCATAGAAGGCAGTGCAATGTATTGGTTTTCCAATTGCAGTTAAGTTGCTACTCTAATCCAGGAAAATAAAAGAACATCTTTAAGAAAAATGAACAGCAAGCTTCCTTACTTTACAATTGGTTGCATAATCTGGATGTTCGTTTCATTTCCCATTTGACAGAAAAGCTCTGCAGGCATGTGATTTTTTTTATATACAAGGCAACAGTCCTATTTTCGAATGGCCTGAAAATTGATGGATTTGTTGGACAGAGGGACACATACAATAGCAAAAGGCTTGCATTGCCACATTTTGCATTTGACTGTAGTTGTTGAAAGCATTTTCCTAAGAAGTCAACCCCGTGATACCTACATAATACATAAAACAGCAATACTGTATTAGTGGTAGCTGCTTCTATAGCTTTTGATTCGACTTAATTTGCACAAACAAAGAAAATAAGTAGGCATTGAAACCTTCGGTGAACAGTTCGTTAATCTTTGATTCTCAACTGGAACTACGAAAGGTTGGGAAATGTTGTGATTTCAAAGTTAAAAATCACACAACACCAGAGTATAGTCCAACAGGTTTAATTGGAAGCACACTAGCTTTCGGAGCGATGCTCCTTCATCAGATGATTGTGGAGGGCTCGATCGTAACACAGAATTTATAGCAAAACTTTACAGTGTGATGTAACTGAAATTATACATTGAAGAATTGATTGTCTGTTAAGCCTTTCATCTGTTAGAATACAGTGATAGTTTCACTTCTTTCATGTGTAAATCAACAAAACCCTTTTTTTAAAAGCTGCATTCTCGGGTTAGCTGTTAACAATGGTGATAGTTAGACAATATTTTGAAGGTTTTAGCCCCCTGTGTTCTGTCTATGACCTGATGTTTAGATTGTTATCTCACTTTTTAGATTGGAATCAGAGTTTTACATAAATTCATGCAGCTTTTGAGCTCAGAGTTCTACTTGAATGTATGTGGTTTTTGAGCAAAGAACAAAAAAATTCACCACACAAAATATGTGTGCATGTGGGTCTGTGTGTGTGTCTGTCTGGGGTGGGGGTTGAGAGTGTGAGAGAGTGTGTGTGTGTGTGTGTGTGAGAAAGTGTGTGTGCGTGTGTGAGAAAGTGTGTGTGGAGTGTCTTAAGTCTGTGAGGGGGTGCACGTGTGGGGGTATATGTGGGTGTCTGTGTCCGTGTCCTGCAATGGTGATCACCTGTAATGTGACATGAACCCAAGGTCCCGGTTGAGGCCCTCCCTATGGGTACCGAACTTAGCTATCAGACTCTGCTCGGCCACTTTCCTCTGCTGCCTGTTCCGAAGTCCACCTTGGAGGATGGTCACCCGAAGGTCCGAGGCTGAATGTCCTGGACCACTGAAGTGTACCCCAACACGGAGGCATGGTACATTGGGGAAACCAAGCAAAGACTATGACAACGGATGAATGGGCACCGCACAACAATCAACAGACAGGAGGGTTCCCTCCCAGTTGGGGAGCACTTCAGTGGTCCAGGACATTCAGCCTCGGACCTTCGGGTGACCATCCTCCAAGGTGGACTTCGGGACAGGCAGCAGAGGAAAGTGGCCGAGCAGAGGCTGATAGCTAAGTTCGGTACCCATAGGGAGGGCCTAAACCAGAACCTTGGGTTCATGTCACAGGACAGGTGATCACTATTGCACTACACGGACACGGACACGGACACAGACACCCCCTCACAGACTTAAGACACTCCACACACACACACACACACACACACACACACTTTCTCACACTCTCAACCCCCACCCCAGACAGACACACACACAGACCTACATGCACACATATTTTGTGTGGTGAATTTTTTTGTTCTTTGCTCAAAAACCACATACATTCAAGTAGTACTCTGAGCTCAAAAACTGCACGAATTTATGTAAAACTCTGATTCCAATCTAAAAAGTGAGATAACAATCTAAATATCATGGCATAGACAGAGAACACAGGGGGCTAACATCTTCAACATATTGTCTAGTTAACACCATTGTTAACAGCTAACCCGAGAATGCAACTTTTAAAAAAAGGGTTTTATGATTTACACATGAAAGAAGTGAAACTATCACTGTATTCTAACAGATGAAAGGTTTAACAGACAATCAATTCTTCAATGTATAATTCAGTTACATCACACTGCAAATTTTTGCTATAAATTCTGTGTTACGATCGAGCCCTCCACTATCACCTGATGAAGGAGCATCGCTCCAAAAGCTAGTGTGCTTCCAATTAAACCTGTTGGACTATAACCTGGTGTTGTGTGATTTTTAACTTTGTACACCCCAGTCCAACACCGGCATCTCCAAGTTGTGATTTCAGTTTGCATTTGTCTTCAAATTTAGCTTGATCATTTATGCTTAGAGAAGTGTAAACAATGTAACCCAGTTGGCTATTGTGCAATTCTATCCAAAGAAGTTTAAGAATATATTCCACCTCCACTGTGCTGCTCGAATACCAATCACCACTGAGGAAAATCAGTGAAACTTATTTTCAGATTTGCAAACACATTTAGACTTCACATTTTTGTTTACACATATCTCCATCAAGGCTATGGAGGTATATATAAACAAAAATGAAAAGTTTTAAATAAGGTAGAGGGCTGGGGGTCAAAGCTGTGGAGGTATATGTAAACAAAAACATGAAGGTTAAAATTGAGATACTACCTGCTCGAGAGAGAGAGCCAGCATAGGTCAGCAAACCAGCAGACATAAGTAACTAGGCAAAAGTGAGGACTGCAGATACTGGAGATTAGAGTGGTGCTGGAAATGCAGAGCAGGTTAGGCACCATTCGAGGAGCAGGAAAATCAGTGTTTCTGGCAGGAGCCCTTCATCAGGAATGAGGTGATGTTACATGGTTAGAAACAAATCTTAGTAGTGGTGCAGATGTGTGGTAAGATGCATCGGAACATTAAATATAACATTAAAGATTTCCAACAATCTTGTTCATGCTCAGGGAACTGCGAGGTAGAGAATTGGAGGTGGTGATTAGTGAACAATGTTTGTGGCAAAAGACTAAACAATGGATTTGGTCTACTAAATATTTAATTGGAGGCAATTTATGCTCATCCAGCACTGGATGTCAGACGAGCAATTTGATCATTTAGAGACAGTGAAAGAGTCAAAATACATTGTGAGGAAGCTGAGCTGTGTTTTACTAGTGTCCATGTGAAAACTGACAGTCAGGAGCCACTTAAAAGGTGAAAAATAGGACAGGACCAAGGAATAAAAGAAATGGCATGAGAACAGGATGAATAATTATTGCAGATAATTTGCTGGTTAAAAGTAAGCAGATAAAATTGCAAACAGCCAAATGGAAACTCATCCAGCTGAACATTAACCAATAAATATTGCAGCAAAATTTCATGATTAACCACGTGAAAGATTGCAGAGATGGGCAAGGACATATAATTTATGCTTGTCATTGTGAAATGGGAGGTCATTTGTGACTTCATTTCAGTACTGTGATGTGATGAACGCCTGATTTGCAGGGTTCAAATGTAGAGTTCCGAAGCATAGATCTGTTATTGCTACTGCAAACCCCCAGCAATTATACTGTTGTAATAATAATCCAATCTAGAAGTGCACTTGAATGTACTTTCCAGAATACAGAAATTGGGTATGCATCAATGACAGGAGGCAGACGGGTTCAGAAGTTAGTAACCACTGATTTGCAGCTAAAACAAGTGATGCAATAAATTATGATTTCACTTGTGCTCTAACAATATGATTCAGTATTCATTGATATCACATTGCGTTGTCCAACTCTCACTGTGCACCTGTCGCCCAAAGGCAAAGAAACAAGAATGGGAATGGTAAAGTGTCAGATATCACAAGGTATCGGTATCCAGGGGCTTTGATAAAATCATTTTAGCTAGTTCCACATTTTATCATATAAGTTCAACCCCTTACTGACTGGTCACATGTATATACTATCGTGCACTATTACCAGCAGAGTCCGGTATATCTGCCCGGTTATTTAGTTAACCCCAACCCGGATCAGATATCCGGCAAGCTGTATTTAGAAAGGAAATATGTGGCCTTCTGTGGTCCCGGAAGTGCTGTTCATGAAACTTGCTTCGGAATAGGAGTTCCTTAGGCGAAAGCTGACAGCCAGAAGGAGACAAACTGGGCAGCTCACCTGCTGGACATAGTCCTGGACCTCCTCCACTTCTTTGAATGTGGTTTCGCTGGGGGTTAAGGCGTAAAACATCAGCCTGGCCCCCTGCGAAAGGGTGAGGTTGGATTGTAGATGCAGCACCATATTTCAGGGGTGAGAGAGACAAGGCGAGGAAGTCCCGACGGACAGAATTGCTGGTAATGCAGAAATGTTGGTAATGAATCCGGTTCGGGAGGCGAGAAGCAATACCCCGGGAGAAGCGAAGGAGGGAAGTCAAGTCAGGGGAGGAGGAGGCGGGTCGGACTTTGGCTCTTTCTAATCTGTAAACAGGAGAATGAGAGGCCGGGGATACCGGGCCCGCTGAAACACGACGTGCCTGGACTCGTCTCCAAGCGAGTAAACACAAGTTGCACCACAATCAGGAGTAAACATGAGTTACATTTAACCACGATAATTAACAACTTGCTAAAGATGTATGCCCGTTCCTTCAAAGCATTGTTTGAGTTTCTGTTAACTGACTAATGGTTTGTTTACAGGCACCTTTTCAATTTAAGAATTCGCATTCTCTCACCGGGCAAGATGCAAATTCATTTACAAGGATAATACCAGAACTGAAGGTCATTACAGCCTCCAGCTCTCGATAGAGGACAGAGCTGTGTAGAGCCCGAATAAAAGGTTTCCTTTTACTTTGTGGGAAAATCCAAAAAAGAACCATAAATATGGTCACTCAGTAATCAAGGTGAAAATTCAGAAGTAGTTTCTTTAACCAGGGAGTGGTTAGAACGTGAAGCTTACTAGCATCGAGTAGTTAAGGGAGAACGGAATGACATATATTGGGGTTTGGGTGCTTGAAGTGTAAATGCCAGTGTGAAGGTCAGCTGGATCAAATGGCCAGTCTTTGTGTTGTAAATTCTTTGTAACACATTTATCTTAAATTAAGGCAGTAAATTCATTCCACTTGTTTTCTTTGGGGGTTTGAACATGTTACCAATATTCACATATGTTAACCTGTGCCATCCTCACTTTAAGTCAGAACGTGGAATTCTCACTCCCATTCCAGAGTCTTAAGCAGTTCATCTAGGCTGGCACTTATGTAAAGAATTGAAGGAATGCTCCAGTGTCTTTTATTAGACTGCTTAACTCACGTAAATAACGTAACCAGCAGAAATTTCCTCCAATCAAACATCAAGGAGAGTGAAGCCACTGTGTGAAGCCATTGGAACTACACAATGAGATGTTGTTCCTTGACTCCCAATGCCCAGACTGGATCCATCGTTGGGAATTGTAAGCAGGAATCCTCTATTTTACTTCTGAACTACTGAATCCATAGCCCTCCCAGACAATTATCCGAGGTTGAGCCAAACTCTTCACATTCATTGCTAACAACTTAACAAGTGATCCGGAGATGAACTTCTGACCATTCTTGTCATCAATGCAACCATCTATTTCCACCTCTGTAATCATTGCCCAATATCACCCCTACCCCAGCTAGTCTGCTAGAGCTTTCATTTATACCTTTAACATTTCTGGATTTGCCTATTTTAACACACTTGGGTCAATTTCCAACATTTTACACCTTATGAGATTGACACTGCTGCCTACTTCCTTTCCTGCATAAAAAGCAGTCAATCATGATGCCTGCGTTTGCTGACTAATACTGGGTCATGTTTTAGGAATGCCCCTATTTTGAAGTTCCATTCTTGTTTTCAAGTCCCTCCGTAATCTCGCCTCTCCCTGTCTTTGTAATTTACTCCAGCCCAACAAGCCTCCAAACGTTCTGCAATCCTCTTATTCTGATCTCTGAAACTAACCCAATTCTAGTTGCTTCAATATGGATGCTATTCCTTCAGCCTGCAATGCCTTAAGCTCTGGAATTCTGTCTTTATTTATCTCCCATTATTTATTCTCCCTTAGTTCACTCCTTAAAACCCGCCTATTGAATCAAGCTGTTGGTCATTTCTTATGTGATGTAATGTCAACTTCTCCTTTCTAATACTGTTATAAAATACCTTAAAATATTTTATTGCATTTAGGGTGCTAAATATATGCAAATGTTTTTTAAGAGATGATGTTTTCAGCTAGGATGGTGGTTAAGTCAGCTTGGACAGTACACATAAGTTTATCAATAGCAGTTTGCTATAGATTCTCAGATTCTTGTTTACCAAAGGGCAAATTTACAAAGAGTAAATTCAGTGTCAGTCAAGTCCACCCTGCAAGACTGCGTTATGTAATGAAAGGAACTGTGACAAAATTAAACTGCCAAAAGTGCCAGTTACAGAGTGATGTTCAAGTTGGTTACTACACAATCTGTGTAGTATATCAAAAATCAAAAAGTGGAAGCTGTGGTGATGTGTATATCACCATAAACACAGGCTTCTTAAAACAGATAAGAACTTGTCTTTTAAAATCAAGGGAATGTGACAAAAACACACTTTTGCCAGTGAAGTATCATGAGATAGACCATAATCGCAGCAGCAGGGAAAGTAGAGAGAGAGAGAGAGAAAGAGAAAAAGGTGTTCAATAAGCCTCGTTCTTAGCTTGCTATAATCAACCAGGGCCACTCGTGCTGTTTAGCAGAAACAAAGATTGGCTATTGGCACTCTCCTCCCTCTTTCACATCTATAAGCCACCTTTTAAAAACACACAATCTCTGATAGATCAATTGTGGAAGCCATCACAGCTGATGAGATACCTATGCCGTTCCAAAGTCTTCATTTCAGATAACATAATATCTCAACAATGGGCTTACATCAAACTGAGAATAATTATTAATTAGTTCTTATAAGTCCTGCTTTTAATCTTCATCTATAATTAATTTTTGAACATGTGTGTCTCTATGGCGTATTTTCTTTTGTGACTTACGCAGCAAGCATATAAAACAAGCTAATCATTCCTTTTAAGTACCAAAGGCTTTACTGCATAGTTGTTTAAAATGGATTCACTCCAAAGGTAAGAAATCCACACATCCACATATCAATACATTGATCACAAATAACTTTAAGGAAATTCCTTAAAACTGTCCATAACAATATTCCATCAAAAAGCTTTCAACATTTTTGACACTGCCATGAAGTCCCACTTTATGACTCTATGACTTTAATTTTCTCAGATCTAAAGTTAATGATTGCAGTTCCTCCAATCCCTTCATAAATGTAAACACTCTTATCCTTGGTCTCGTTCTGGGAATCTCTTTTGTAACTCCCAAAGGCCTTGACATTATTCCAAACGTGTGGTGCCCAGTATAGCATATGATATTCCAGGACAGACCAAACGGAGTGTTTTATAGAGAGTTAACAATACTTTATAGTTTTTATACTTTATTCCTCAATTGATAAAATCAAACTTCTAAAAAGCCAATTTAACAGTCTTCAAAGATTAAAATATATAAAATCCCTTGTATATTAGATTACCTACAGTGTGGAAACAGGCCCTTTGGCCCAACCAGTCCACACCAACCCTCTGAAGAGTAACCCACCCAGACCCATTATTTCCCTCTGAATAATGCATCCAACACTATGGGCAATTTAGCATGGCCAATTCGTCTAAACTGCACATTTTTGGACTGTGGGAGGAAACCGGAGGACCCGGAGAAAACCCATGCAGACACGGGGAGAATGTGCAAACTCCACACAGACAGTCGCCCAAGGCAGAAATCGAACTTGGGACCCCAATGCTGTGAGGCAACGCTGCTAACCACTGAGCCACCATGTTTGGTATGTGGGATTAGTGCTTACTAGCTGAAGCTCAACTGGCTTTATCATTGGAAAATGCACCAAGTGGAGCATATGAGTTACAAGGTATTCCAATGGAAGTGGACACCTGCGCCAGTTTGACTGAACTTGGGGAACGCCACTTAAGTGAATGCAATTGCATAGCCTCACTCAGGACTTATTCTGAACAGAAGGACTCCAGGTCAACCCTCAGCAAAACCCCAAAACAAAGCTAAGCCTTGGCTAAACAGTTAAAAGTTTTCTCATGATCTGGATTGGAAAGCCATTGGAGTTGCTGCCGGTAGATGGACTCGAGATAGAAAAAGGGTTCCATTTGTTTGAGGATCTTTGGTGAATCTCTGCACTGCATCTTGTAGATAGTACACACGACTGCTACTGAGCGTTGGTTGTGGAGAGAGTTGCTGCTTGTGGCTGTGGTGCCAATCAAGCAGGTTACTTTGTCCTGGATGGTGTCAAGCTTCTTGAATGTTGCTGGGGCTACATCATCCAGGCAAGTGGGGATTATTTCATTATACTCCTGACTTGTGCTTTGTGGATGGTGGACAGGCTTTTGGAAGTCAGGAGGTGAGTTACTCACTGTGATATTCCTTGCCTCTGACCTGCTATTGTAACCACTGCATTTATATGGTGAATAAAGCTGAGTTTCTGATTAATGATTACTCTCAGGATGTTGCTTGTAGGGGATTCAGTGATGGTAACACCATTGAATGTCAAAAGGCAGTTCTATTCCATCACCCTCTTTATAATTTAGGATCTAATGTCACTGTTCTTATTTCCTAGTAAAAAAACACTATCACTACAATTCTCTATGGTATATTTTATCTATCGTGTTTCTGCCCATTTCACCGGACCTAATACTTTTTAACTTAGGAAACATTGAAGAACAATGTACCAACATTTCGAAATTTAATAATAATTGGCAAGCTTTGAGACTCTAATCTGTATACACAAATACTGATCATGAATGTATAATGAAAAGAGTAGCAGACTTAATACTGTCAGTTAGGGTACATCACTACATATTGTCCTCCTGTTGGTAAAAAAAACTGATCACCATTACCTTTGCTTTCTGTCCTTGGCTAATTTCAAATCCACGTTGCCTCTGCTTCTAAAATTCCATTAGCTTCAATTTTACAAACAATCTTTTATGTGGTACTTTGTTAAAAGCTATTTAAAAGCTCAAATGAACAACAGCATTCTTAGCAATCCTCTTATTACTTCATCAAAAAACTCAATCAAGTCAGTAACAAATCGGTGCAGTCTTTCATTTAGAACACTTCTTCTTTGGACAGAGTCGTGATGTTCGGAATCCTCCAGGCTTCTGCCCTAACCTCACATCCAAGTAGAATGAGAAAGCTGTGACTTGAAACCTCGCAATTCCCAGCATTATTTCCCTCGGTAACTAATTATGCATCTTATTCAGGTCATGTTAATGTTAAAAGCCTAATGCTCAATTGCTTATCAGGTTTGTTTAACTCCATGGATTAGTTTATTTAAATCAGTAAGTGCAGTATAAGTTATGAAGCACACTGATTCTGTGGCGTGTGAATCTTGAAAACCCACAGCAGGCTAATAACTAGGCAGAATCACAACATTATAGACACACACAGTTATGGAGTCCTTAAACTTGAACTCTATTAAAGCCAATGCATATATATATAACATTGAACAGCTGAATTTCCATGATGAGTACAACCAACTTATTTAATCCTGTTTTTGTTCTTTCCAACAACATTGGCAGTAACCATGAAGATAAATGCAACATACTCATTTAGTACCTCATTATGTCTCCTGCCTCCACCAGAATACATTGTTTTTAGTCCTTAATTGTTATATCTTTCCTTAAGTTATCCTTTTGCTTTTCCTAATTTTATGCATTATACATGTGACAAATTCTAGTAGCCACTGCACAATGTCAGAGTTATCCAACGCAATTTCAATGTGTTCCTACAGTTCACCTGGATATTGGACAGAAAGAAAGTTCACTCCATAATATAAGAAGAGTAGCATCTATTTACAAAAGCAGTCAATGATACTGAAGCCAAGAAAGTATCTAGGAACATTACAAAAACAATACAGTGGGATGGATGTGCAGAAAGGGGAACTATGGCCCAGCATTTCATGTTGAGTAGATAATATCGAAAAACAGGTCCTTTGGCCCAACAAATCCACACCGACCCTCCGAAGAGCAACTCACCCCGACCCATTCCCCTACATTTACCCCTTCACCTAACACTACGGGCAATTTAGCACGGCCAATTCACCTAATCTGCACATTTTTGGACTGTGGGAGGAAACCTGAGCACCCGGAGGATACCCACGCAGACACTGGGAGAATGTTTCTGAGAAAGCCAAACTAGTGTACAGGTCCAAGTAGATTTAAATCAAAGAAGTAGGAATTAGTTCTCCCAAGGTTATCCAAAGTGTTGAATTTGGAACCACCCTGTTTTCTTTCTCCATGTGTTCAAATCTCAGGTTATTACATCTATGATGGATTTTCACTAAGCTTTGACCTTGAGATAAATGACCCATCAAGGTTTAGCATTTTCTGTTCTAAGGAGGCGGGGGGGGGGGGTCAATGGACCTGAAACATCAACTTTGATTTCTCTTCACAGATGTTGCCAGACATGCTGAGCTTCCCTAACAGCTTCTTTTGTTTAGCATGTTCTGGAGTGCAACTATCCTTTATTATAACATCAGTTTGATCTGGATCTGTCTGAAGGGTCTTTCATGTTCAAACACAAAGCAAGTAGCATGTGGTCTAATCAGTCAATCAGATCAAATCATTCTCACAAACAACAAAACAGGAAGCAATAAGTAGGGGCTATAAGTCATATTTAAATTTTGATCTGGAATATAAATAAGTATGGAGGCATATAAATGAAAAACTTGGATAGCAAAACAGAAGCTTTTAAACGATAACAAGGTTTTCTCTTCTGTATATTTTTACAATGGAATGCGACTTCATACTTAGAAATTACATTTTTCAGTGTCAGAACATGTAACGACAGTATAGTCTTATTTTCTGTATATTTGATCGTGAACTAAAATGGCAAAAATGACTTTTAAAAACCAAGGACTGTAGAAAAGATTATTGCACTTTTTAAAAACAAGTTATTTTAGACTCAATGCATGTGCTGTTAACACTGCTGTTTATTCAAGCAGTGGGGAAAGTCGAGTCTTAGATGGTCTGGAGCCAAGAGTGTGTATAAGTGGATATTTGGCAGGCAATACGTAGCTGATTAGTCTGGGGATTGGTGACAAGTTTTAAATGCCAAAGGCTTTCTGCCTGCTAACAGGCACTGTGTAAATATTTAGGAGAAGCCAGTGGACCACTGGAAAGGAAGGAGCTGTGCTTCCCTCTGCAGTGAAAACATCTCAAACCAGAGGTTAGCCATTTTATTTTTCCTCATAGGTCGCTGTAAACTGTGGCTGTAAAACAACAAATCTGAGATGTTGCAAGTGTGAGACACTCATCCTGTGCCCCATGCGATCAAGTGAAGGAAGTAAGACTGTAGAATAACTGGATATGACAAGCAGGAAAGGATTATCTTAACGTACAGGGACCATTCAAAGCCTTTCCATAGAGTCTTGGAGTTATACAGCACAGAAACAGACCATTCAGATCCAAAAGGATCCACTCCGACCAGGTCTCCTAAACTGATCAAGTTCGATTTGCCAAATCCCACTAAGTCATTCCTATTCATGTATTCCTCCAGATGCCTTTTAAATACTATAATTGTAATTGGCCTTGCCACTTCCTCTAGCAGCTCGTTCCATACATGCACCACACTCAGGATGAAAATGTTGGCGCTCCGGTCCCATTTAAATCTTTCCCCTTTCACCTATCCTGGGAAAAAGATATTGGCTATTCACCCAATCCATGCCCCTCATGATTTTATAAACCCCTATAAGTTCACGCCTCAAACTTTCCAATATCGGCAACGTTCTTGTCAATATTTTCTGACCTCTTTCAAGTTTAACAACATCTTTCCAATAGCATGCTTTGAAGATGCCAGTGTTGGGTGGACAAAGTTGCGTGATTTTTAACTTTCCAACATCAGGGAGACCATAACTGAGTGCAGTATTCTAAAAGTGGCGTAACCAATGACCTGGTCAGCCATGACATGACCTCCCAACTCCTACACTCAATGCACTGATCAATGAAGGAATGTCTTTCCCTCCAGTCAATGCATTTTTTTTTAATGTATCGGTCTGCATGTCTGGCTGTATATGCGGCTAGTGGCATTTTTAGAAGTGGAGGGTTAGAGTTTTAATTAGTAGAGTTATATCTCATGGTTCATAATTGTTTTTCTGTAGCTAAAACCTATTTCTCTGTAATAAATAGTAACTCTTGTTAAGTACAGAAAACTGATGCATGCTTTGTGTTAACCTGGGCCTAACAGACAGGCACATTGGAGAATTTTGCATACTTTTAATCAAAATCTTTAACTTTTCATAATGATGCCTTTTTCCCCATAAGCTTTGATTATTCTACTGATTAACAATCTATCGTAGCCTAACAACTCTACAAATGCTGATTAGCTCCTCCCAGTAACAGTTCTTTATATACCAATGGGCAGAGCTAATTCAGTGTTTGATAAACTCTTTCAAGTACTAACAGACTTATATGACAAAAATCAAATAAATTGTAACAGCTCCAGAGAAGTAAAAGCAAGGGGAAACAATGGAACAAAAGGAAGATTGCAATGAAAAAGGAGAATATTATCTCGCAATGGGATGAACACATCATCTCAAACTCCAGGGTAATGATGGACATTGTTTCCAATATTATCCTCTAGCTCTTAATGGATAAACCAACAGATGTTAATATTTAATTGTAGTATGAGGAATAAAGAGACTGTAATGTGAATATAATTTGTATATTCAATCACTTAATTAAATAAATAATTTTATTCCAGCAGGACAATTAAAATGTTTGTAGTACAGAACAATTCGCTGATGAATTGGAAGGAACACAACATCAAATCTTGGAAGCGTCTCCCTTTTCACCAGAAAAAAGAAAAATAAAACTAATGAAAAAAAGTCATGGTTGTTTTTCGAACTAGAACATGTTGATTTTTTTCTTGGCCCGTAACAGAATTTGCCATGTCAGTATTTGTAATAAATACTTTATGATCTACAGCCAATAGGGTTACCATGGTATTTTGGATCAACTAAACAACTCTAAGTTTAGATTTATTTTTCAATTTCACCTTCGCTTGTTGTTCAGAATCCCATTTTGCAAAAGCTGGCTGAACAATCCAGTTTTCCTTTTTTTTAAGCGATGCCTGTTATCTTCATCCAGATATCTATAATTCACAACTGCGCTTTCAAAAAAATAGAAGCAAACCAAAATATGCTTTGACATGAACAGGAAATTCATTAATGCACACTGTATTTTAGCCACTAATATTTATCGCTTCTCATTATAACATGAGATTCCCTGGTTATTATAACATTGGCTGTTTGTGGAACATGCCTGTGCGCAAATTGTGCAATGCTTCTTTCATTGCAACAGCGACTACACATCAAAACATTGACCACAAAGCACTTTGGTCATGGAAGGTACTATATGAATGCAAATTGTCCTGCACTACATTTTTCTTCTTAATTTCATTTATTTTAAGCAAGACATTTTAACAGAATGCATTGTCTGCCAACAGGAGTAATTGATCTGAACAACTTCGACCTGTACACTGGTGTGATTATCCAAAGAGACAGTGTAGGCTGAACAGAGGAAACAATGTAACAATTCTTTTTCCTTATTCTTTCAATAATCCACCCTTGAATTGGAATACTTCCCTGTCAGCCTGCCGCTCCACATTGGAGCCTGTTCAATATTTGATCATATTTATCGCAGCAAGACAAAACAAGTTTGATTGATGGGAGACTTTCAGTTCACGAGTGAGCCAATGTATTGTCTTCAATTTGCATGGTTACAATTTTAGTTTAGTTACTCCTCAAAATAATTTCTATTCATGCATTATGTGCATCACTTTGATGGATAACAAATGTCTTTAGATTCCTGTATTATAACTTGAGCAGTTGAAGGCAAAATGCCTTTTCCATTTTATCATTATTTGCAAAGCTCTAATGTAGTCTGCATCTATTTTAATAATTTGTTATTGAGATTCTGTATCATGCTTTAAAACTGTGGGACAAAACAATACAATTTTTCCTGCTTATGAACACGTACATAATTTCAAATTACTGTCGTGTTGGGGTTTCCTAGACTGCATATTAATTTTCTGTCAACAGTGACTACACCTCAAAAATACTTCATGATAAAATACTTTGGGACTTTGAGCTTAAGGAAAAGCCTAAACAAATGCAAGTATTTATCTCACTTCTTTTGTCAGTCTTAAAGTGAATCAGGCTCTGCTGAAGAATAGGGAGACTAACAAGCACTGATCTTCCACCAGTTATTACCAATTGCTACCACAAAAGAGGCCAATGATGGTGGTAGCCAGCCAGAGACTTTGACCCGATTCTGGGCCACTCACCCGACGACAGATTAAGAATCAAGTCAAGATGGTGCAGAGTCAGCTGGCGAGGCTGACCTACTGGAATTCCCAGATGTGTTGATGGAGATTTACCCTTGAGCTGACCTCACCTGATCTGACCTGACCCTGCAGCGTCCCACCTGCATGGCCTTACCCTGCCGAGACCAGGTGTTGTCCAGTACCAATGCAGTAAGCATTTTATGACTCGACTCTTTTTCAATAATGTGACGCCAAGGCCAGAGAAATGTATTTGTAGTTGTTTCCTCTTGGACTTGATGCTGCTATTTTTTAAACTCAATAAACAGAGTGGTACACCTGCTCTAATGAATGTAAATCATCAGTTCGCAGCAGAAACTGCAAAATCTCTGCACAATCATCACCAGCGCTGTCTTTGCAAACATCTGCAAGTCTATAGGCAGGATAGGCATAGCAATATAAATGTCATCTCCCAGGCCAATATTTTCAGTACCAAGGCGCTGGTCATGCACACCAACTGAAATGGGTGGGCTATATTGTCTGCATGCTTGTTACAGCACTCCCTGAGCAAATGCTGTACTCCCTTCTGCAACGATAAGCGATCGCTAGGAGGGCAGAGGAAACACTTCAATTACACCTTGAAAGCCTCTGAACAAAAGCAACATCACTACCGACACATGCGAATCACTTGCTCTGGAAAGCACAAACTGGAGGAAATGCATCTGCAAAGGCACAACCACTTTGAGTGTCACCAAGTGGAGTGTGTGGAGGACAAGTACAAGCAGAGGTAACAGTGCTCCACCCACTTACTCCTCAAACACCATGTGTCCTACCTGTGGCTCCGTCTGAGACCCCAGCACTGAAACATTTAGCCACTGCAGAACACCATCTCTCACACACATACCCCACCCCACCCCACCCCCCACAACCACCACCGAGTAGATGCAACTCATCCCCAATCCTGAGAGGCTGCCAATGAAGAAGAAAGTGAAACAATATCCATTTGAGTCGACCCGCAGAGTATAATGCACATTTCAATAATTTTACAGACAATATATGTATAATGAGAATTATGGGTCTGTTTAATTGCACTTTTTAAATTACAAAAGCAGCAAAGTGTTTTCTTGCCAAATAACAATTCAACAAGATTTCGTTCTGAGAGTTTACAATTCATTCGAGGTACACTTAGCCATAGTCTTTCTGTGGGGATTTGTGCCGGAAATTTCTGTCAACCATCTAAATAATGCTTCAACTGCCATCGGGTATCTAGGATCTTAAAGAAGACGCAACAATTGTTTACCTCCTTAACTAATTGGGATAAAAAAAATTATTGGAGGGAATCCTGAACCAAAAATCTTGCATTGAAGATTAGAATTGTGAATTTAATCTGACTTGGAAAGCACACAAAAGAGAGAAAAATTGGATTAAGAGAGAGAAATAGAAACGACATGAAAAGTTAGATAAAACAAAGGACCGTGGATGATAGAAATCTGCAGCAAACATAAGCCGCCATTCTGTCACCTCTAGCAGATTGCTGCCACCAGTCACATATTGCCCTCCCATCACTTGTCAGCATCTGCAGGGTCCATTTCCTCTGGGACACCCTGGTCCACTGTATTCTACTCCCACTACATCTCCAAATCCCGTGGCACCTTATCATGCAATCACAGAAAGTCCAACACTTGCCAGATTACCTTCTCACTATCCAGGGCCTCAGACACAACTTCCAGGTGAATCAGTGATTTACCCGCATTTCACTCAATCTTTTGGAGATGCTGGTGTTGGACTGGGGTGTACAAAATTAGAAAATCACACAACACCAGGTTATAGTCCAACAGGTTTAATTGGAAGCACACTAGCTTTCGGAGCGCTACTCCTTCATCAAGTGGTTGTGGAGTACACAAGTGTAAGGCACAGAATTTATAGCTATAATTTTGCTATAAACCTGTTGGACTATAACCTGGTGTTGTGTGACTTTTAACTTCACTCAATCTAGTCTACTGTATTAGCTGCTGACAATGTGGTCTCCTCTACACTGGAGAGTCTAAACATAGACTTAGATTCTGCCTGTAAAAATGACCCGTAAGTTTCCAGTTGCCTGCCACTCACCACACAACTGTGTTCCATGGCCAATATTTTTGTCTCAGGCCTGTTACAGTGCTATAGCGAGGCTCAATGCAAATTTGAGGAGCAACACCTCATCTTCCACTTGGGGACCTTACAATGTTCAGAACATAACAAATATAGGCGATGAACACATCCTTTCATTCCTATTATCCACGCCCACACCCCAGTCCTGTCATTATATGGGTTGCTTAAAGCACAGCCAAACCATTTCCACATATCCACTGGTCCATGATGTCCTACTTAGCTTCTATTCTTCCCTGGCTTACTATCAATCATTCCTTTGTCAGCCTCCATTTTTGTTTTCTCTGTCTGTGGGCTCTGCTGAGTTTCTTCAGCCAATTCTGTTTTAATTTGATAATAAAACAGAATTTTAAAATATTTTTCAAAGTCCAACAATCATTAATATTTGAGGGAATGGGACATCACACTTAAGGTGTTAATTTTCACTGCTATGGAGATCATTTGTGACTTACCACACCCTTAAAAGCATTAATTATACTGTTCTGAAGAAGGGTCACTGGACCTGAAATATTGACTCTGATTTTTCTCCACAGATGCTGCCAGACTTGCTGAGATTTTCCAGCAATTTCTGTTTTTGTTTCTGATTTTGTTTCTGATTTTCAGCATCCACAGTTCATTCAGTTTTTAAATTATACTACATTGAGCAATCCCTGTGTTGTTGCTGCATGTCTAGTGTGTATCTGAGGTGAACTCAGGAATGTCATGCCAGTAATTATATTTGCATGGTAGTCAGATGGTAGGACGCCATTTCCCTTAAAACTTTGGAGTAGCAAGTCATCCCAGATAGAGCCTTTGAATTTTTCTGTTTAACAATACAGTCAGTGATAGCTTCTGTCTTTAACATTTGTCCATAAATTATACTCAGGGCTTTCAGCCTCATCAGGTTATTACAGGAAACTCCAGCCCAAATTGCAATGGCATGGTCCCGTTCACAGCAGTATAAATGCTTTGTGCCCCCTTGTGGCAGGTTATAGATTGGAAGTGATCATTCTTCATGCAATAAATCTTCAGTTCAAAGGAAAGTGGCTAATTGGATGCCAAGGACCTTCCCCATTGAAGTGGAAAGTAGAACTGGAAGACATATCATTTGCTGGTCAAATAAATACCTGTTAAGAAAATAAGTGACATGCATTTATATAGCACCTTTAACAAATTCAGGACATCTTAGACTTAATGAAGTACTTTTGAAGTACAGTCATTATTGTAGTGTAGGAAAATGCTGCATCCAATTTGCACACAGAATGGTCACAGCAAAAGCAGTGAGATAATGACCAGGTTATCTGTTTGAAATGATCACATGCAGAACTGTGAATCCTGCAAATCTGAAACACAAACAGAAAATGCTGGGGAAACTCAGCAGGTCCAGCAGCATCTGGGGAAAGAAAGCAGAGTTAATGTTTTGAAGCTCAATCAGCAACTTCTGTTTAAAATAACGTTTTTTGAGGAATTAATCTTGATTAATTCAAGGACACCAGGAAGAATTCCCTGCACTTCAAGTAATTGTGCCATGGGATAATTTGTATTCCACCTAAGATGACAAACCAAGCCATGGTTTAATGATTCATCTGAAAGATAGGCCTGTGAACAAAGCAGCACTCCACTAAAGTGTCAGCATTAACTATATGCTCAAAACTCTGGAGTGTGGTTTGAACACAATCTTCTGACTCAACAAGGGATTATCACTGAGCCAAGGCTGGTAGTTCAGGACACAAGCTTGGATGAATAAATGCAATAACTTAAAAATCTGAGGTCAAAGAGAATTAAGACATTGAGCTGAACCTGAAGGGGTTTTTTGGGGTTCACTCCAAATTATTTCAAGTGTTTTTGGAGGGTAGTTTTTTGTTATGCAACCTCATGTGTTTTCGCTCCCTGCCTTAGTAAATTCACCTCATTAATTACTTACCTACATTGTGACTCTAACATCTAATCTCCATTCCGTCTTACCCCATTTCCAGAACAACTCAGCGGATAACCAGCGAAACATTGCCATCCCTTCTGCCCATGTCATCTCTACAATGCTGTACCTGGGCATTCTAAAGCTGCCTTGGTCATTAATGGAGAGAACCTGAATATGTCAGAGAAGGGGAAGGGGGCATTGTGTTTCTCTGACAGGTATATCATGATAGATGATACAGTGCAAAGGAGTGGAATCCTTTTCCTGGAGGACTGGGAGAGGAGGCCGTGCCACCAGGCCTGGGCAGCCTAGTCTGAGGTCACTGCTCAGGTTAGTGCCACCTCCAGTGTGCGAAGGAATGGTTAGCAATGCGGAAAGTAGGATAACGGCCTTCTCCATCGTCTAGGAGAAGTGCCACACTCTTCCCTCTGCCATCTCACACTCAGTCTATCAGTCCATGACACATACCTCACAGCAAGGCTAATATCCCAACACCTTCACTGTTTCCTGCAATACATTCCCCAACTCACTGTTCCCTCTTAGCCTCCCACTTTGCACGCATTCTGCTCTGGTTCCTCAGGCCTCCGGAGAACCTCACCATCCTTGCTCTACCTGAGCCAGCATGAACGGCCATGTCACCCATTGTCATCTCACTTTTTTCCTCCCTGTTTCTCATTACAAGAGAAAACTGCCCATAACATGGCAGACAGAGCTTGGACAGGTTGGCTGGAGGTGGAGGGACGGTGACAAAGTTGGGGGCAGATGGTGAGAAAGGGAGTGCCTGATATCTGTGTCCTTACTCTAAGGTGGGAGAAACCTGGCGCTCGCAGGAGAAGACCAGAGTGAGACACAGTAGGAGGGACAGAAAGAACCTGGTACTTGAGAATTTTGGTAGCACGTTTTTGTAAGTGTCACTGTGTACATCCATATTGATGATTTTAAGTTTCATGCATCTGTTTTTGAGTCTCTCTATTTTGACACTCCACATATTTCCACACCAGCCGGCAGCAATTTCTGGCTACACACAGGCTCTAATGGATGCACTGAGAGCCAATTGCACCATCTACAAGCAAAGAGAACAATGGGTTCGTATTGCATTGGGTGCTGCTGACACATGTGGCCCTCCTCATTCGACATCTTTAATACCTGGTGCCCTCTGTGTTAATAGATGTCAAAAATGTCCCACAATGGCTGTGCCAGGGAGGTGCCCCATACTGACAGGGTCATGCTGTAGGATGGCTGGGGAGTAGGCAGCCTCTATGCCTGTGTTGTAGACCTTTCATGGGCCTTTGGAAGTCATTTGTATGGTTGTCCATGCAGCCTCCTCCCTCACAGATTGAGTCACTTGCCCACTCACTTTTTGTTTCTACTGCTAAGGGAGTTGGACAGTGAGTGCTTCTCAGCCAGTAGTTTCCAGACTCAGCCTGACTGAGTCAGTGAGCCCCCAAACATCCACATCCCTTTCCTAGTAACCCACCTTGTCAACCCATCAGGAATCACGATTCCCAAAGCTCCCACTCCATGTGTCTAACATTCGGATCTCCTTGCCTACCATTTCCAAGGTCTTGGCAAATGATTACATTGGAAAAGGGCACTGTTAGTGGGATTACAGAGATACAGGTTACTAGATTAGATGGGATTGAAGTTGACAAAGTGGAGGTTTTAGCAATTTTGGAAGATCTGAAAACAGATAAGACCCCTGGGCCAGATGGTATTTATCCTTGGATTCTCTGGGAAGCCAGGGAAGAGATTGCAGAGCCTTTGGCTTCGATCTTTATACCATTATTGTTGACAGGAGTAGTGCCAGAAGACTGGAGGAAAGCAAATGTTGTTCCCTTATTTAAGAAGGAGAGTCGGGACAACCCTGGTAATTATAGACTAGTGAGCCTTACTTCGGTTATGGGTAAGGTGTTGGAAATGATTATAAGAGATAGGATTTATAATCATTCGGAAAGGAATAATTTGATTAGGGATAGTCAACACAGTTGACTAACCTTATTGAGTTCTTTGAGAAGGTAACAAAACAAATGGATGTAGGTAAAGCAGTTGATGTGGTATATATGAACTTCAGTAAGGCATTTGATAAGGTTCCATACTGTAGGCTATTGCACAAAATACAGTTTCAGGATTGAGGTAATTTAGCGGTTTGGATCAGAAATTGGCTAGCTGACAGAAGACAGAGGGTGTTGGTTGATGGGAAATGTTCACCCTGGAGCTCAGTTACCAGTGGTGTGCTGCAAGGATCTGTTTTGGGGACACTGCTGTTTGTCATTTTTATAAGTGATCTGGAGGTGGGCGTAGAAGGATGGGTTAGTACATCTGCGGATGACACTAAGGTAGGCAGAGTTGTGGACTGTGCTGAAGGATGTTATGGGTTACAGAGGGACATAGATAAGATGCAGAGCTGGGCTGAGAAGTGGCAAATGGAGTTTAATGTGGAAAAGTGTGAGGGAGTTCACTTCAGGCAAAACAACAGGAATGTAAAGTACTGGGCTAATGGTAAGATTTTTGACAGTGTAAATGAACAGAGAAAGCTTGGTGTCCAGGTGCATAAATCCCTGAAAGTTGCCACCTAGGTTGATAGGGTTGCTAAGGTATATGGTGTGTTGGGGTTTATTGAAAGGGTAGCTGAGTTGCGAAGCCACAAGGTCATGCTTCAGCTATATAAGACACTGGTATGGCTACACCTGGAGTATTGCATGCAGTTCTGATTACCGCATTATAAGAAGGATATGGAAACTTTGGAAAGGGTTCAGAGGAGATTTACTAGGATGTTGCCTGGTATGGAAGGGAAGGTCTTACAAGGAAAGGCTGAGGGAACTGAGGCTGTTTTCATTGGAGAGAAGAAGGTTGAGAGGTGACTTAATCGAGACGTATAAGATAATCAGAGGGTTAGATGGGGTGGACAGTGAGAGCCTTTTTCCTCTGATGATGAAGGCTAACACGAGGGGACATAGCTTCAAATTGAGGGATGATAGATTTAGGACAGATATTAGGGGTAGTTTCTTTCCTTAGAGAGTAGTAGGGGTATGGAACGGCCTGTCTGCAACAGTAGTAGACTCGCCAATGTTAAGAGCATTTAAATGGGCTTTGGACATATAAATGGATAATAATGGAATGGTGTAGGTTAGATGGGCATCAGATTATTTTCACAGGTTGGCACAACATAGAGGGCCAAAAGGCCTGCACTGCGCTGTAACGTTCTATGTTCTATGTTCTATTGACATGCTTGATGTGCTTATACACTGTACTCCACGGGTGATTCTGACCACTCCCCCTATCCCCCTGCATTACACCCACCATCCACCACCCACCATTCAGTGTGGTTATCTTCAAAACTCTGCTGCCATCCTTTACAGTTGCTCAGTGCTTGCTGCTTCAGCAGCAGACTGAACCAGTGCTGCAGATGCAGCCACACCTGCTCCTCCCTCCATTTCTATGGATGGATCTGACAGACTGAGATTCACCCCACCAATTGACGTGACTGGACAGCCTCAGATGCCTCTACTTCTCCCCAGCCCCACACACACACACACACACACACACACACACCCTTGCTGACAGGTGCCTCCATGGACCTTATTGATGACTATTCCCTTTAGAATTGGAAACATAGCTACTTGCATGAGGGACATGCAATCTGTTCACCACTTAAGCTGCCATGTGGAGCAGGTGTAAGATTGACATAGTGGACTGCCATACGCTGAGAAGTCTTCCCCCTAGACTGAGGACTTCTTAGCAGCAAGGTCCCTGTTTTTTGTGGCTGCACCAGTTGGCATGGGAGTAAGCAGGTAAGTGCCAAGTAGGCAAGTGCAAAGAAGGCAAACTAACAGCCCCGGGATGCAACCTGGACCAGTGAGCAAGCCAGGTACCAATCCATTTAAGCAAAGTATCCCTGCTGCAGCCTTTCAATGTTTGTTGCTGATGTGCCTTGCAATGCAGGTCCTTGTTTCCAAAGCACACTGCAATTGCACTGGAGAGGTACCAGTATCCAACATGGAGACCATTTGGAGCAGGCAATGCACTGAATCTGCCAGGAACATGCCCTGGTTTCCTTGTCAAGTTTTCCCAATGTCTAGCTTGTTTGGCAAGTTTGGTAAAGCATCAGGCAGCAGATTAATGAGGCAGATGGTGGCATTAGTAAGACATTTAAAGTCAGTAATCTCTGTCAATTAATGTCTTGCTGTTACCAAGTGAGCATTTTTGTTAAGAAAGCATATGGTGTTTTGGCTTTCATTAACAGGGGGATTGAGTTTAAGAGTCATGAGATCTTGTTGCAGCTCTATAAAACTTTGGTTAGACCGCACTTGGAATACTATGTCCAGTTCTGGTCGCCCTATTATAAGAAAGATGTGGATGCTTTGGAGAGGGTTCAGAGGAGGTTTACCAGGATGCTGCCTGGAATGGAGGGCTTATCTTACGAAGAGGTTGACTGAGCTTGGACTTTTTTCACTGGAAAAAAGGAGGAAAGAGGGGACCTAATTGAGGTGTACAAGATAATGAGAGGCATAGATATAGAGTTGATAGCCAGAAACTTTTTCCCAGGGCAGAAATTGTTAACACGAGGGGTCATAGTTTTAAGCTGTTTGGCGGAAAGTATAGAGGGGATGTCAGAGGCGGGTTCTTTATGCAGAGAGTTGAGAGAGCATGGAATGTGTTGCCAGCAGCAGTTGTGGAAGCAAGATCATTGGGGACATTTAAGAGACTGCTGGACATGCATATGGTCACAGAAATTTGAGAGTTCGTACATTACGTTTACCTCACATGAGGATCAATGGTTGGCACAACATTGTGGGCTGAAGGGCCTGTTCTGTGCTGTACTGTTCTATGTTCTATGTTCTATGTCACCACACCACTTGTGAAAGATGGAACAAGATAACCTTGACATTGAGACGGGTGTCACCACATTTATCACCTGATTCTGCCAGACATCTCGCCAATGCCTCCACTACTCAGACACCTGTAAGATTTGACCCACAGTGGTAATCATTAAAGCGATTGATCAAATAATTAATTCAATCATCAACAATAGTCTAAGTGAAACTTATAAAGTGGCTTTTTCTTTGGAAATTTCACGTCAATCAGCTTTAACTGCCAGAGCAATGATTTACACTGTTTTGAAAATATTTCCACTCCTCAGCAATACAGTTTCAATGTTAACTGTTTATCTCATATAATAAGAGTTAAGCATCTTTTTAACAATCACTATTGATTCTCAACTACCCTCTGTGAAGTACAACTTGGAAAATGGTTCATTGATTTTTAAAAAATTATATTCAATTTCAAAATGTGATTAGTTTCAAATTAAAGATTCCTCTATTAACTTGTAATGCAATGTTAAATTTAATTAAATATGATAAAGATTCAACTTGCTGGAGAGTTCAATAATTGCTGAAGAGTTTTTACTTGTTTAATACTCAAGATTGAATCAGATATGCTGTTTTGTTGCTGTAAAGCTAATTTTCCATTTCAAGTAAGTTATACATCATGTCTTATCAGAACATAACTCACTTGTATGTTTTACTTTAAATAGAAATATAGTAGATAATTGTGAATTTATACATATGACACTGGCTATATCTCTATGTTGTTCATTAATTAATCAACCAAACTCACTTATGATTTTTTTGAGACAATATCGCAGTTCTGACTGCAACATTCCCTGACTTTACAAATGATATCAAAGCCTTATTGAACACGTACTCATATTTTAAAATTGATTTTGAAATAATATTTGCAAACATGGTATGTTAAAAATACACAAAGTAGTCCAAACAAAACAGAGAACCCCACACTCTTTATTAATCTATCCCTGACCATAAATGTTTAATGAGGAGTGTGCAAGTTCCCTGTTACAGTGTACATTCTGAGTCACACCATTAATGTGAACATTAATTCAAAACTAATCAGAACCACAAGCACTTTTACTCTAAGTCTTTCACAAGTGTAGCTATACATGACCATTGTTATTTGTTTTACTAATGAGTTCTGTGATTAAAATGGTTTAGTGTGCATGTTGTTTATAATTAGAAATGAAGGATGAATAGCAACATGACTCACAGGTTTATATCAATGTGTATCGAGATTATTTAACATGAAACTCTAATTCAGTGTTTTTTTTTAAATTGATATTATAACTTTCCCCTCTGACCAATGCTCAGGGAATTCAGTCTCTGTTAATCAGATTTTCACACGCTAAAAAGTCAATTCAGCTTTTACACATCAGTATTTATTTTGGAAGCAAGCCAGGCTGTCTGCAAAAGCTGACAGAAATTTGAGCCTGAGAGCTGGGAAACAGGCAAATATCAATATCATAATTAAGAAATTAACCTTCATCAGTGGACCTTGGAAATATTACATTTCTTATTGAATATTTCCGAATTCCAGCAATGGTAGACCTATTGAAGCTAAATGTATAAGAGAAAAATCTAGATTGATAATAATAATCAGACATTTTGGAAACCATTGTCAAATGATGAGGCATCAGGAGAGTTACACTGAAAATTATCTGCATAACTCTAAATATTACAGATGAGACATTTAAAATGACAACATTTTAAAGCAACAAATTGATGTAAGTAACTTCTTAATGCTGTTGCACTGGGCAGTATTTGCATGAATGCTGTCTAGTGGTAATTTTGCCCAGATTTGTTCCACATGAGAAAATTATTCCTGGGGTATGAAGTATATCATTATTGCAATGCTGAAGAAACGAGCCAGCATTGTCAGCATGGTACATGATCTGTGTTATAATTTAGTAGCTTTTCTCACTTTGTATGTGTATTGCTGAAGGAATGGGTCATTTATAACTGGCATTTCCAAGACTTCATTCAAGTTTCAATAGATCCCTAATGAAAGCAAAAAGTACTTTGACAGTGTATGAACCATTCATTCTGCAATTGATTGAAGAGATCCAGCAGAGGGCAGCACATGGGATGATATGCCACATAAGTTGTATTGAAGGTATTATTAGGTGCCATACTGGGAATATTGAGTCACCCTGCTCCCAGGGTAGGATGGAAAGAAATAAGAGCTTCAAAAATAGAAAACTTAACCTCAAACCCAACTCCAATATACCGACGATGAGAGAACAGAGTTAATATTTCTAGACAACAGAACTGGACTCAAAAAGGTTAACACTGCTCCTCTCTCCACAGAAGCTGGAAGACCTGTTGAGTTTCTGCAGGGCTTTCTGGTTGTATTACAGATTTCCAGTATCTGCACTATTTGTTTTTATGTCTAGTGTGCTTCATTCCTCTTTTAACAAAGGCAGTCAGTGAGGTGAGGAGGGAGAGACAAGGTAGGTGAATCTTGGATGCATTTTAATGTGGATACAAGTCCCAAATTTTAGGACAGTTTAAAATTTAACAATTAACATGATATTTCCAATAAATACAGCAACCGAGGAAACATGAGCACACATGGATCATTGAGGTGAATGTTCTACCAGCCTTGCTTGTGGGAGAGAGAAATAAAAATTCTTTGCTTCAGCCCACCCCAACACCAGAGTTAATTCTCATCAGTTCACAGTTAATTCCCAGTCTGTGGTGTTCTGTTTGATGTCCCTGTCCACAACACCATACCTCTATATCCTCTCCTGCCTTTAAATTTTGCAGAGGCCAGAATCTTTCCCTCGCTCTTTGGTGCTCCTTAGCTGCATCAAGGGCTTATCATGTAAACATTAAGAAAGGGGAGAAAACTTTTAATGATGCACTATCATTAGATTCCACAGGACCACTGCAAAAAACTCAGCTTTCCAGCAATCTTCCACATAATTATGGCCCATGCATCCTTCACAGCCAGCACTTCCTGGAATCGATGGAGAGTTGGTGTCTCAGGAGGCTATCATTAAACTGTAGTATCATAGTACTATGTTGTTATCTGTTAAACAAAGACACAGATATAAGGCAAGAGCAATTGCCAATGGCAAGGGAGATCACCGCAACTTTGCACTTCAGGCAAAAAAAATTAAAGATAAAACTAGAATTATTTGGAGATGTCAACATTGGACTGGGGTGTACAAAGTTAAAAATCACAACACCAGGTTATAGTCCAACAGGTTTATTTGGAAGCACTAGCTTTCGGAGTGCTGGTGTGCATCAGGTCAGACAGCATGTCTGGAAAATCAGAAGTTTGTTGACATATCAGGTCTTTTCCTCAGTTCTTATTCCATGCAGGTATCGTTTAGGTGGCACATTTCTCCATACCAACCACTTCACACTGTTTTCATATGGATCAACATCAGAAGAAGACAACAAAGGTTTTAAATAACACTGCTGGTTTTCCCAGTGTTCAACAACACCCATGATAACATTCTCATTGCTCGACACAATAGTTTCCTTTTATATGAAACATAGGTGTTTCACAACAAATATCAAACATTTTGGATCTTCCTTCTATGAGATGTGAATATTGTTGGTAAAATTTGCATTTGTTCATGAACCCTAATTGTCCTGGAGAAGGTGACAGTGAGCTGCCTTCTTGAACTGCTGCAGTCTAACTGCTGTAGATACACCCACAGAGGGATGGGGGGAGTTCCAGCATTATGACCCAGTGACAGTGGGGAAATATCCTTTCCATATCAAGACCATTCAGAATCTTATACACTTTAATCAAGTTATCCCTCATGTTTCTAAACTCCAGTGGAAACAAGCCTAACCCGTCCAACCTCACTTTACAGAATAACCCAACCATTCCATCAATCTAGTAACTCTCCACTAAATCAATTCTAATGCAATTATATGCCCCAGGACTGATCCTTTTGGAACACCACTAATTACATCTTTCCAACCAGAAAAAGACACATTAATCCGGACTTTCTAAATTCAGTGTGTTACTAATCACAAATGCATGCTAATACATTATTCACAACAATGCGAGCTCCTATCTTGTGCAATAACCTTCTGTGGGTCCTGATTGAACGTCTTCTGAAAATCCAAATACACTACATCTGCCAGTTCTCCTTTAGCAACTCTGCTATATATATCCTCAGAGAACTCTAACAAATTTGTCAAACATGACTTCCCTTTCACAAAACCATGTTGACTGTGTTCTATTGTGATAGGCTTTTCTAAATGTCCTGCAATGTCTTCCTTAAATATGCACTCCAGCATTTTCGAAAGAACAGGTATGGGCTTACTAGCTTATAATTTACTGCTTCCTGTCTGTCTCCCTTCTTGAACAGGGGGTCACATTGGTAGTATTCCAATCTGCTGAGCCCTCTCTGAATCCAGTGAGTTCTGAAGTATTTCAAAAAATGACTCCAAATTCTCTGCAGCTACATAGATGCAGACCATCAAGTCCTAGTGACTTGTCTGCCTTTTGTCCCAATAGTTTTTCCAATACTTTGTGATAGAGATTGTTACACGACCGTACCTTCCATTAGGTAAAAATAAAGGACAGCAGATGCTGGAAACCAGATTCGACCATTAGCATTTTGCTATTTGATATCTTTTTGATGTTTATGGTGAACTCCACATTGAAGATCAATGCAAAATATTGATTTAAATTATCTGCCATTTTCATATTTCCGTTATCAATTCCCAAGTCACATCCTTCCCGGGTCCCATACGCATTTTAGCTACTTTTTAAAAAATATGGTAGATGTTCTTGCTGCTTGTTTCTGTATTTAGTTGCTAATTTACAGATACAATCAATTTTCTCCTTTCTTATGTAAGCTTCTCAGGCATCTGCTGCAATTTCTTTAACAATTTCTCAATACCCTGGCTTACTATTTGATTTTGCCACTTCATATGCCTTCATTTTTTTGTTGGATGCTCTCCTTGATTGCCTTTGTTAATCACTTTGTATACTTTTGTCCAACTTTCCCATTGAATCCTTCTTTTTGGCCAGAATAGATGTTCGCTGAATATCTGCTTAAGCATCTGCTTAGGCTCTTCCTTCAACAACATGGGACAGATTAGAGTGTTATTTTTTGGGGCTGTGGAATCTAATATGAAGTTAACTTGCCAAATGGTAATGAGGTCAAAGGTTGTCTGAAATTACAGATTTAAGTGCAGGCTTATTAGGTTTTTTTTAGTTATTCATTCATAGGATGAGGGTGTCACTGTCTTTGAATGGAGTCATTCAAATGTGGTCTTATGCAGATGAACAATTATATTAATCCTCAGTGAATGCTGCACAAAGAGTCATGATAGAGAAGGTGTTAGCTCTGAGGCAAATGACGTACCAATGGAATCTGAGCACTATTCAGTTTCAGCACTCCCTCAATGATAAAAAAACTCACTGTACATATCTCAGTCCACACTATCTAAATGTTTAGATATTTTAAACGTTGCTGCTTTCCACACTCTAATAACAAATGCTCCTTTAGATAGGTCTTTATCTCAGTAATACTGGCACACTGACAATTTACAAGACTGCATCATAAACATGCAAAGATCAATTTTCAAGTTAGCCATGTGGACGGTAACCAAACAGAGTAGGTCACATTCTAAAAATATTAGTTGCAGACAATACTTTTTCTATCCCACATGTAGTAGAGCATCTGACAGTAGGTGGCAATGATCGGGGAAAGCTCATCAGTTTATCTGTGCTCTTTCCTGCAGGGAGCAATATTTTTGACCAGCTAGGGAAGATGGCGTAAGAGGGCATGGACTTGGGTTTTACAGCATGGCCCACTGTATCCACAATAGTTTTCAAGCATCTATCTACTAAGGTGGCACAGTGGCTCAGCAGTTAGCACTGCTGCCTCACAATACCAAGGGCCAGGATTTCATTCCAGCCCTGGGTGACAATCTGTGTGGAGTTTACATGTTTTTCCTGTGTCTTTGTGGGCTTGTGCAACCACAGTCCAGTCTCTCTTCATAGCTGAAACAAATGGGCACGGGATGACGAATGAAGAAAAAAAAACAGGACTTGTGAGCAACCTTCCTCTCTGTGTTTGCCTGCACCCAACTGTCCCTATGTTCTATGTTCAACAATTGGAGTCTACACATCAATTGCAGCATTGACCTCAGGCTCCAGAGGTCACTGCTACGTACAGACTTCAAAGGCCCACATAGCCAGAAAAAAAATTAGAGGGAACAGTTCCTATGCATAGGAAGGCTTTGATGGTAGCTACAGAACAAAGAATAGGACTACAGTTGGCATGCAATGGTTCTTTGTCAGATTGACTGACATTACCCCTGTACCTGAGAAGCCTCAGGGAAGCAGTAAGATAGAAGCAGAGTTCCAGACTGGTGGGTCAGCATTGAAGAGTCAGGGTCCCAAGTAGTGCAGACTATAGCCATTGACAATGGCGGGAAAACTGAAGTACTGGTGGAGCAAGCCAACAGCTGTGGGAGACCAAGGCAGACTGTCTGAGTAAAATCCCTGGTCACAAAAGAGAGAAAGATATCTTTTGAGTTTGGGAGGCAAAGTCATCAGGATTCTCTAAGCTGTGTGTTTCCTTAACACTTCAAAATTTGTTACCAGTGGAATAAAGAATCCCTTTTTAATACAAATGCAATGTGTTTAAATTGTCTATTACAAATGGACAAATTTAAGGGGATGAAATTGAACAAGTTTCTACAACAGGCAGGCAATCAACTCTACAGTTAACAGTCCAGGTAATGAAGTTGAAATGACAAATAAAGGAGAATTCCCACAATAAGAACAGACATAATGTACTCAATGTTGCTGTCAGCTACAAAATATAAAAATTATACTTGCTGAACAATTGCCAGACTGCTGTTTCCAGGGGCAGAATCATCTGGTGAGACTGGAGGTGGATATGGATTTTAATTAGGTGGAATGATGGTCTGCTGAAACCATGCTGCCTTCTTACCACCAGCAGATTTATTGTCTAGGTGGGTCTTTCCATGGTCGTTTGGCCTTCCTCCTCCCCTCCCCATCTCTAATTGTACCTCTTAAGTGACTGACTAATGACCATTTTAGGATCTCCTTCCACCACTGCTGGAATTAACCCAGCATTAATCTGATCTGTCACCCCAAGGTGTGCCCAACAAGGCCAGTTTGTGCAGACAGCTTGTTCCCTCGGAGAGGTAGCCCTTGATTAAACACAATCTGTGTTTGATGAAGCAACTGGATGTCAGGGAGGGCAGTGCCACCAGCAGCTACCCTCCTTGCCTTGCTCTGACCCCCTTTGCCATCGTCACCCTGTGATACCCAAACCAAGATCCCAACTCCCAACCAGCCCTATAAATAATTTTTGTGGCTGGTACAATTACAATATTTAAAAGGCTTCTGGATGGGCATTTAAATAGAAAAGGTTGAGAGGAATATGGGCTAAGTGCTAGAAAATGAGCCAGGATTAATTTAGAATATTTAGTTCTTCAATCAGATTGCAAGATCTTCATTCAGAAATGAAGAATCCAAATAGTATGGAGCAGGCATATCATATAAATGATGTATAGAAGTCAAACAAAGGATTGAGAAGTACAGGAGTGACTAAGAAATATAAAAGGCAAAGTTAGAAAATGTAAAATGAAAACTGTTTACAGTTTTAACCGTCTCTATTAACTTTCTTATTTCTAAAGCCAGGCATTTTGACAGCGAACTGATAGTTTTAAATTTCATGTGAAGTGAACTCATGTTACATTGCAACTGACATCATATTTGTTGAACGAACACATGTAACATGAACAAATGGAAATGTAACTGCAGAAGGAAATTTATCATCCATGTTACAATTTAGAAGTGCCTCAATGGCTGAAGATAATTGAATCCATTTCCCAATAATTGGATTAATTGGTCTTGTTAAGTTAACAATTGCCATATGTTATAATTCGATTGAGTCTATTGGGAAATTGAAAATCCCAAGAATTTGGGCTATGACCAAGTAATCTTTCAGTCAAAATTAGATGGTGTGTAGCTGGTATTAAAGTCAGCAGCAGGTGGATTATCAAACTGACAATCATTTAACAGTGAACACATTTTCTTGTAAAGTCCTCTGAAAGAATTCAGACTCCATAGCCTAAACAATAACTAAAATGATTGAATTTCCAACTAATATGTTTGATAAATAGTGGATATAGCTATATCACTCATAAGCATTGTTCTGATATGTTAGACTGAGATTGGAAAAATGTTTTAAAGATAGATTTGAAGTTCCAGACTGGTCAAACTACTTGATGTTAAACAAAACAATTTATTCAAATGTTATGGTTAACAGACAAGAAAAAATGAATTTAGAATAACTTAACTATTGGAAAACTTAACCAAATAATAGATACAGTACCTACTACAGTTGTTACTACAGTTGTTATGGGGGATTTGAACATGCAGGTAGACTGGGAGAATCAGGATGGTATCGGGCCTCAAGAAAGAGACTTTGTGGAGTGCCTCGGAGATGGATTTTTAGAGCAGCTGGTGCTGGAGCCGACCAGGGATAAGGCGATTCTGGATCTGGTATTGTGTAACGAACCTGAATTGGTCAGTGACCTCGAAGTGAAGGAGCCATTGGGAAGTAGTGACCATAATACAATAAGCTTCAATCTGCAATTTGAGAGGGAGTGGGTACAATCTGAAGTGACAATATTTCAGTTGAATAAAGGGAAATATGGAGCTATGAGGGAGCAACTGGCCAAAGTTCAATGGTTCAATACCTTAACAGGGAAGACTGTGGAGGAACAATGGCGGATATTTCTGTGTATAATGCAGAAGATGCAGGATCAGTTCATTCCTAAAAGGAAGAAAGATCCCAGGAGGAGACATGGGCGGCCGTGGCTGACGAGGGAAGTAAAGAAACATATAAGGTTAAAAGAGAAAAAGTATAACTTAGCGAAGATAAGCGGGAAAACGGAGGACTGGGAAGCTTTTAAAGAACAACAGAGGATTAGTAAGAAGGAAATACGCAGAGAAAAAATGAGGTACGAAGGTAAACTGACCAAAAATATAAAGGAGGATAGTAAAAGCTTTTTTAGGTATGTCCAAGGCAAAAAAATGGTTAGGACAAAAATTGGGCCCTTGAAGACAGAAGCAGGGGAATATATTACTGGGAACGAAGAAATGGCAGAGGAATTAAATGGGTACTTCAGATCTGTGTTCACTGGGGAAGACACAAGCAATCTCCCTGAGGTAACAGTGGCTGAAGGACCTGAACTTAAGGGAATTTCTATTTGCCAGGATTTGGTGTTGGAGAGACTGTTAGGTCTGAAGGTTGATAAGTCTCCGGGACCTGATGGCCTGCATCCCAGGGTACTGAAGGAGGTGGCTCGGGAAATCGTGGATGCGCTGGTGATTATTTTCCAGAGTTCAATAGATCGGGGTCGGTTCCTGAGGATTGGAGGGCGGCTAATGTTGTGCCACTTTTTAAGAAGGGTGGGCGGGAGAAAGCAGGAAATTATAGACCAGTTAGTCTGACCTCAGTGGTGGGAAAGATGCTGGAGTCTATTATAAAGGATGAAATTACGGCACATCTGGATAATAGTAACAGGATAGGACAGAGTCAGCATGGATTTATGAAGGGGAAATCATGCTTGACTAATCTTCTTGAATTTTTTGAGGATGTAACTCGGAAGATGGACGAGGGAGATCCAGTGGATGTACTGTACCTGGACTTTCAGAAAGCTTTTGATAAAGTCCCACACAAGAGGTTAGTGAGTAAAATTAGGGCACACGGGATTGGGGGCAAAGTACTAGATTGGATAGAGAATTGGTTGGCTAATAGGAAACAAAGGGTAGTGATTAACGGCTCCATTTCGAAATGGCAGGCAGTGACCAGTGGGGTACCGCAGGGATCCGTGCTGGGACCGCAGCTTTTTACAATATATGTAAATGATATAACAACTGTAGTAACAACTGTAGTAGGTACTGTATCTATTATTTGGTTAAGTTTTCCATATCATTTTACAATATATGTAAATGGTATCAGCAATAACATTAGCAAATTTGCTGATGACACAAAGCTAGGCGGTAGGGTGAAATGTGATGAGGATGTTAGGGGATTACAGGGTGACCTGGACAAGTTAGGTGAGTGGGCAGATGCATGGCAGATGCAGTTTAATGTGGATAAATGTCTGGTTATCCACTTTGGTGGCAAGAACAGGAAGGCAGATTACTACCTCAATGGTATCAAATTAGGTAAAGGGGCTGTTCAGAGAGATCTGGGTGTTCTTGTCCACCAGTCAATGAAGGCAAGCATGCAGGTACAGCAGGTCGTGAAGAAGGCTAATAGCATGCTGGCCTTCATAACAAGAGGGATTGAGTATAGAAGCAAAGAGGTGCTTCTGCAGCTGTACAGGGCCCTGGTGAGACCACACCTGGAGTACTGTGTACAGTTCTGGTCTCCAAATTTGAGGAAAGACATTCTGGCTATTGAGGGAGTGCAGCGTAGGTTCACGAGGTCAATTCCTGGAATGGCAGGATTGCCTTACACGGAAAGACTGAAGCGACTGGGCTTGTATACCCTTGCGTTTAGAAGACTGAGAGGGGATCTGATTGAAACGTATAGGATTATGAAAGGACTGGACCCTCTGGCAGGAGGGAACATATTTCTGTTGATGGGGGAGTGCCGAACCAGAGGACACAACTTAAAAATATGGGGTAGACAATTTAGGACAGAGGTGAGGAGAAACTACTTCACCCAGAGAGTGGTGGCTGTGTGGAATGCTCTGCCCCAGAGGGCAGTGGAGGCCCAGTCTCTGGATTCTTTTAAGAAAGAATTGGATAGAGCTCTTAAAGATAGTGGAGTCAAGGGGTATGGAGATAAGGCTGGAACAGGATACTGATTAGGAATGATCAGCCATGATTATATTGAATGGCGGTGCAGGCTCGAAGGGCAGAATGGCCTACTCCTGCATCTATTGTCTATTGTCTATTGCTATTGTCTATTACTAATCAACTGTTTCAAGACAGTAAATCCCATAAACACACCCCTTGGCAAAAGGCAAATTCAGACACAGATTCTCAAATGCAGTTTTCCAATCCAGGAGGAAAAAATGGCTAAAAGTGTTTTCTAATAAGCAATTGACATTGGTGTGTTAGAATCCAGAGCACGGCAAGCATAACACAGATTTCAACTGTTTATTGCAGTTTCATTAAAAAAAAACACAGTGAGCCATTTGTTATCCTTCAATTGTCACAGATTTTCGAAGGGGTTTTTGCGTTTGAGATTGCCAAATTAGAAATCAATTCCGCCACCAGCATTCTTTACCAAAAGAACAAAGCAACCAGTCGTATGCCTAGTTAATCAATTGATTGAAGAATTGTTAACAAGCTATGCAATCTGACCCAAGAAGCAACTGTTAGAATAGATGTTAAAACAGGCACAGAAAGTATAATAAAGAGAAGCAAAGAAAGATGGATTAATAGAAATAAAAGAGAGAAAAAGAATAAGATAAATATGCAATTTTCAAACAATAATTTAGAATCTGCAGCAATGAGACTCCATGCCTCTAAATTTATTTTTTTGGTAGCAGCAATGTTGGTTATAGAGTCGTAGAGATGTACAGCATGGAAACAGACCCTTCGGTCCAACCCGTCCATGCTGACCAGATATCCCAACTCAATCTAGTCCCACCTGCCAGCACCCAGCCCATACCCCTCCAAACCCTTCCTATTCATATACCCATCCAAATGCCTCTTAAATGTCGCAATTGTACCAGCCTCCACCACATCCTCTAGCAGCTCATTCCATACACGTACCACCCTCTGCGTGAAAAAGTTGCCCCTTAGGTCTCTTTTATATCTTTCCCCTCTCACCCTAAACCTGACTGTCACTAAAACATATCACCCTGTTAATAATTTACTTTCACAGAAATCAGCAACCTGATTTTTTTCTTATTGTTTTCACTGTGTGTCTGCTAGGTAAGTGCAGCAATTTTATGACATCTCATATCTCTTTGCATGATCTACCAGTGTAGAGAAGTTTCTAGCAAAGCAGGCCTCCTTCCTGATTTCTCCATTTAACCTGCTTTACAAAGTTGCTGAAAGTTGCTATCAAATTTTTAATGGACCAGACCAGATCACCTCAATATATTTTAAGAAGGTAGCACAGAACCTAATTTTTTCTTATTTTAAAGGTAGATTTGAAGTTCCAGACTGGTCAAACTACTCGATGTTAAACAAAACAATTTATTTAAATGTTATGGTTAACAGACAAGAAAAAATGAATTTAGAATAACTTAACTATTGGAAAACTTAACCAAATAATAGATACAGTACCCATTACTAATCAACTGTTTCACGGCAGTAAATCCCATAAACACACCCCTTGGCAAAAGGCAAATTCAGACACAGATTCTCACATGCAGTTTACCAATCCAGGAGGAAGAAATATCAAGAGAAAATTCAGAGATTGTAGCAGCCAACTCTTTTGAGACCCCAAGAGCTTCTGGTATTACTGAAAAAAACCAAAACCCAGAAATCTGGATCTGTGACAGCTGGTCACACACCCAATCAGGCTGCTCCCATTATTCCAACTTTAAAAAAATCCAAAGCCTCACAGGTTGTTTACACAAGTAGTCTTCAATAGTCAGTACAATACTTCTACCTCACAACCTCTCTTCAAAAAAAACACAGGACAAAACAACCCTTAAAAGTGACAGCATTGTCACAAATTTACAATCACTTCACCATTGTTTCTACAGCAAAATCCTGTCCCTCAGTATTTTAAATTGAAATGAGAAAAGGTGCACTTGGTCCAGTACATTAACTATATACATAGAATGGCAATAACATGAGGTGGTGGGAGGGTCAATTTCACCTATTGTGTCAATAATCCCTCTGTCTGCAATGGCAACTCTACAGACCCACTCTTTCAGCACAACTCAGGATGTGTTTGTCATTGTCCCACCCTCAGACAGTGCATTCCAAATACTAGCCATTCATAATGTAACAAAATTTCATATTCAAAGTTTGGGAGAAGATTTGTAGCTCGGGTGCTCATTGTTGTGGTTCTGCTTGCCGAGCTGGGAATTTGTTTTATAGTGGACCCAATATACCGGCCACTACAGCGGACAGCTGGAACTGACAACCGGAAGCGGCAGAGACAGGCCACTATAAATGCCGGAGGAAACAGCACAGAAGCGCTTCACAGGAGGCTCCCAAGCACTGAGGATGTCACCTAGACGGGGGACGAAACGTTTGCAAGACAAATTCCCAGCTTGGCGAGCAGAACCATAACAAAATTTCATATTGAGATCAACTAATTTTGGGGGGCATTTCAGATGTTTTCTTGTCCTGATTCTCGAAATGAGTAAATCTTGTGTTCATTCCAAGATGTTCAGCCAATTGTGGTGAAATTTTGTGACTCGTTATAGGGATGAATATGTTCCACAAAAGGTTTCTATCATAAGGAGAGAAGCACAACAAAATTCTACAGGCTCTCAGACTGCAGCAGGTCACTATCCAGCCATAGGTTCCCACTTAAAGTTTGTATTCATCTCAGTTATTGTTCATTGAATATCAATTGCTATACTATATATGTTAAGTTCCAGAGTTGTACATGGAAGAATTATATTGGCACCATGTTATTTCATGATAAAGTTATGGGCATTCTGAACACAGCTTCAGGCCAGACCCACTCTTTCCAGTTTTTGTTTGTTTTTTTGATTGCACCTGTTAGTTATAATTTTGGATTTTCTAATAACACTTGCTCTAGACACATCTTTCTTTGACTCGTCCCATTAGCACCCCACATTTGCCTAACACCATTACCTCTTGCTGTCCAATTTCTTATGTCTTCTACCATATCACGAACCATTACTTTTGTTCCTCAGCTCCCCTCCCCTTTTGCCCTGTCTTGTACTTGCGAAAAAAACCTGATACCTCTACGTTTTGTAGTCTTGATGAAAGGTTATCATCTTGAAGTGCTAACTTTGATTTTTTTTTCTCCACAGATGCTTTCAGCCCTGTTGAGTATTTCCTATATTTCCTATTTCCAGCATCCATTGAATTTTGCCATGATACAGTGCTTCTGAGTGGACATAAGGAAGAGGCATCTAAATATTTTATTAAAAATGTCCTCCCTCCAGTGTCCACTTCAAATAGATGCTCACACGAATTGATTTTTTTTTGCTCACTGTCTTCATCAGTCTCTACTTATTGATTTGTGTGACTTATGCTTCAGGTGTCTACAACTGATTCAATGGAAACATATAATCAATCATAAAATACAAAACAATCACCAGGAATTAGCACAATGTTATCATAGATTGCTGGTGTATTACTTAACCTCTGAAGCCATAAAATAATCCTTTCAAAAACAGGGATCAATATATATATACACGGAATAAAAAAGTGTGAATCATTAGTGGATTTAGAAATTCATTTAGAAATGTGAAAAATTTCTGTTCATTGTTTTGCAATGTGCAGTCTACTCTGTGTGGCCTTGTCATAAATTCCCATGCATTTTCATAGCAGGATGATCAGTACTGCCTCCCTCATCACATGTACTGACTTTTAAGTTAAATCCTAAATATGTGTTTCTAAGTTAGGGACCAGCATTTGCACTGAGTCTTTCATGCATTGTCAAATCCGCAAAAGCCTTTTAGCACAAACAGAAAGGCAGACACAGTGTTATGGTTGCCAGCACTGAACAGTAAAGGGGGAGTACGTGTTTCTGTATGGCACCATACCACATCAATCTCACACCTCCAGCTCATGCCAGGCAAGGGCCTGCTGAGAGCCACACCACTGCCTTTGCTACCAACCACCTTGCCCCTTTACACACACATGCACACACGACTTACCAGTGGCCTGGGTGACTGTGAGTGGCCTAGGACTCCAGTGTGTGTTAATCTCCACTGTTGAGCTACTGATCAATAGAGGTGTCAATCTCCTATTGGCTGGTGGCTAGCAGCAAGCAATTTCTCCGCCCTTGATTTGAGAGGATAGGCTGTCAGTCACCCTAGAACTGGTTTGTGATTCAGCATATCTTCCCAGGCAGACCAGACTCCAACATCTCAGCAACATTCCATCAGTTCAATCTCCGCAAACCACTAGCACACCTGCTGAGCACGTCCAACATTTTTTGTTTGCATTTCATTTTTGAGAAGGCCTGCAGATTTATAAAAATCTATCACAATTCCCTTTATGGTTTTCAAATCTCAAAAATTCGCTGCCTTTGAAGAGCCAAATGAGCCAATGTCATAAATATATATAATGCTAATTATTGCTCAATTGAAGTGGTTTCTGTTTTGCATTTGATAACTTCATAAGGCATAGCTGTGAATATATCAGAAATTAAGAACAGCATCTTATATAGTGCTTCCAACATAATTAAACATCCATTGCACTTAATAAAAGCATTATAAAACAAAGTATGAGATCAAGCTACAGAAGGAAAAAACAAAAATTTGGTCACAAAGGTAGGTTTTTGGCAAGTAATTGCGAGTAATACAGAATTTCAACATGGCGAAAAGGAGATGCAAAGTCAAAGATTTTCATCTTGCACTCACTGGGACTAGGATGCAAGAAGCAGGATAAAAATGGTGAGGTTAGTTGTCTCCTATAAATCTTTAAGTGGTTTTCTCCACTAACAGGCCGCTGCCGTTAAGCTGAAAAGCATTTTTGCCTATCACATGAATAAGAAATGTTGATGTAGTATCTGATATTTAGGTCAAGCATCCCAATATCTCACAGGCCGTATCAAATACCATAGTCCATTGACCAATCATAGTGGCCACTTACTGATCATGTTCATCCAGCCTGTGCTTACAAGCCTCAGAGCTGTATATCCACTGTTACATGTGATTCTTCTGTTGGAAAGCATTTATTAAATACTCAGACCAGTAGTAAGCATTATACTGGAAACCAATTTAAGATCATCAGTCACACTTGTAGCAGGAGCCATTGGCATGTGCTTGAAGTTACATATTAATACACAGGATCCTGCTTCATATGGGCAAAAAGATTTTGTACACACACCACACCTTGCTCCTGGGAGGTAAAAGCAGGCTTGGAAACTGCTAACCTCTGCTGCAATCCTGTGGCAACGCCCTGGCTATCAAACTCTATCAGTCTGGTCTGAAAACTAAGATGGACAGTTAGCTACTTATCTTATTTGTTCTTATCCATTCTGAAGAAGGGTCACAGAAGCCAAAATGTTCATTGTGCTTTCTCTCCACAGATGCTACCAGATCTGCTGAGGTTTTCCGGCAATTTCTGTATTTGTAGCTATTCTTGCAGGATCTCCATTCCAGTGATTGCCCAACCAGTCAGCTCCCTCTTCTCATGCTGTATAGTTACATATCCCTTTAGTCAAGGCTGTTTCTTGTCTCCTGGTCCTGATGAGTGCAAAACTTTAAGCTTCATCTTGTTTTTTTCTTTCTGGTAATGTTAAAATCTTAAGAAATCTTTTAAAGGATGGAAGTGAAGTACAGAAGTGGAACAGTGTTGGGAGGATATTCCAGAGGTTAGGGTCTCAATCACTGAAGGTGCAGTCATTAATAGTGCAATGTTTACAATTAGGGATGCACAGGAAACCAAGTTTAGAGAAGTGCAGATATTTCAGAGGGTTGTAGGGTTGGAGGAGAGTACAGAGATATTATAAGAAAGGGCAAAGTCTTGGTGTCACATGCAATAAACATTCAATTATTAACATTGGTGTATCAATGCAGTTAACTCTATCAAAATAAATAGCTTTGGTGGTGAAATTAAGCACTAATTTGAGTGCAAATGATGGCTAAGTTCCAACCCATTTTAAATCCTATCCATTTTTTTCTTCCATTCATGTGGGCAGAGTGTAAAACAGACTGACTGCCACTTGGTCGGCTACTGGAGAAGGGCAAGAGACTGGAATTAAAATTCACTGTTCAATTCAATATTCTTGAATCCTAGATTTTATCTCCCATGTTCTGTTCAGTAATATTGACCTGAGTTGTACAGCAGACTGCTATCTCATCATCTGGCTGGAGAAGGCATGAACATGACATTGAGCAAACTGCAAAAGAGGGAAAATGTTCACCTGAGAATATATAGCGCACAATAACATTTTCAAACAGTTCCCTTTTAAAATGAGTGTTAAAATGATATATTTCTGAGTATAATACATAAGTCCCTGTGTATCATAGTCCAAGATATTCAAACACTTAAATCAAAACGATTACTAACATTTCTGAATAACTGTGAAATCTACATATGCTGCAACTAAAGTGCAATTGCAGGTGAGATTGCATCAAGCTGCACCTGTAATTGGGACAATTTTACAGTTGATATTCTTGTACACATATTAAACATTGCAAAGGTTGTGGTTAATTTTTAATTTGATCTTTCATCTGTCCATCACATTACTGGCCTTTGTATTCAATAGTTAAACAGTGGTCTTGTTACTGTGTCCATTGGATCTTCTGAAGTTACACGTATTGCATCAAGTCAACATTTGGACATTTGAGGCTTGCAACTGTGATATATTTCCCTAGATTTTACATTAATCAGGCTGCTGGTTTGACTGTCTGTATTCAGAACAATAAGAATTTTTTTTATATTGGAAGTTCACCTCTTTTGCAGTGCTTAGAGGTGTTTCCATACAGCAAAAAATATAATCCTTTGTATTTTGTTTTCTGAAAGGAAGATGTAAATGTAAATGCAGCAAAATTACAGAAAACAGATGAAGCATGTTCGCTCTTTTTGCAGTATTTTTCATACTTTTTCAAAAGGCAACAACATTGAGACTGTGATTGCAGTATATGTGGTTCTAACTAAATTTGACTCCCGAAAATGAAATCAATTGTGCTTCTGGAATGGGGAAAATACCCACATGAGAGTTTTCAAAGTGATATAATCCCTCATGATTACTATTTCAATGTAAATTTATTAGGAGCACATTTCAAATTTATTTTTAAAGTATTTCATGAAACATAGGGAAAAAGTGAGGACTGCAGATGCTGGAGATCAGAGCTGAAAAATGTGTTGCTGGAAAAGTGCAGCAGGTCAGGCAGCATCAAAGGAGCAGGAGAATCGACGTTTCGGGCATAAGCCCTTCCTCAGGATTTCCTGAAGAAGGGCTTATGCCCGAAACATCGATTCTCCTGCTCCTTTGATGCTGCCTGACCTGCTGCACTTTTCCAGCAACACATTTTTCAGCATGAAACATAGGGAACAAGTACATGAAATAATATTTGTTTCACAAGTCACGCCAGAACAATAAGGCACTTTATGTTGTGTGCAAGTATTGTGCAAAGGCATCATAAACAAAATGCCGCCACAGGTTTGGCAATTTCAATGCTTAATTGTACCAACAGGAAACCATTATGTTTCCCAAGTAATTATTGTCAATGCATTGCATTTCAATTTGTTTCAATTCATTAAGAAAATAGCATGATTATCATTCCTAGAAGATAACAAATTGAACAGATTTGCTTTGATAACAGCAGGATTTTTTTTATATATTACTTCAAAACCCATTGAAAATTTACAATTTACTCTTAACTTAGGTACTGCTATAGAAACAGCATTATTTTAGAGGCACTACCAAGAGATTTGAGTTTCATATTTGGAAACAGACAACAGAAAAAGATTTCCACAATTCTTTCATTCATTTCTTCACTAACATGTTGTGTCGTTTAATTGTAATCACATATACTGTATATCAGCATACGAAACTTTTTTCTGAAGACAATCCAATTTATTACATTCCTCTAATTCTTACACCAAAGTCTTGAATGTAAAAACAGAAATAGCAATAATGTTTTTGTTTTCTGTCTCATCATTTGTTATATTAAATATTGTAGGCTGCTGGGGCAAAATTTTTATCTGTGATTGCATATCCAGATATCTGAAAACATATTTCTTTCATTTATAAATGTTATACTTTAGAAGGCTAAAGTGCAGCATTACTACAATGCTGAACACACTGTGAATTAGACTTTCTGAGAGTTAAGACATAATCATTGACTCAATGCATTTAGAGTCATATTTACCAAGCAATTAATGAAGCCTTATATTTATAACATTATTTACAATTATTTTTATATTTTGATTGATGTATGAAGCATGTTGGCACTACAGACACTATGATAATATAGATTGTTTATGAAATTTTCATGAAATTCTAAAATTGTAAGCTATTCACCTGTAACCCTGTGAAGGAATGCATAACCACACTAGGAACACATTCAAATTGTTGATTTGACAATTCAACGAAATATCGTACACACTAATAAAACATACTTGCTGCAGTGAGGTAAAAACTGGAACCTAATCTCTGAATCAGACAGCATTTGTAAACATTTCTGCATGTTACTTTTATTCTTGTATACATTATAGGAATGAAGATAAAACATTCAGCCATCTAGTCCACCCTGTCCTTAAGCATTGCATACAAAATCCATAGTCTAGTTGTTATCCAAATCTTATCCAGACACCTAATGGTAGGTCAGGAGTTATGTTATCAATTTTTGATTGAGGGACAACCTTGTATTTTATTCCATTACACTATATACAATATCATAGAGAAGATGCTGATTGAAATGTGGTTGGGTTAGATATGCATATTACTTAATAATTTATCACATCTTAATAGAATGTGAGAGATTTGGTTAATGCATCTATTTTTTGTATTGAAAGTGACTCCTAAACAATTCCAAGTATGAAAGGGCCATGAGGAATTTCAGAATACTATTAGATAATCATGTTTAACATAACCTAAATCTGTTTAACATCAGTGCATAAAATTGCAATATCAACATTTAATGTTGTGGAGGTACTTGAAAACTTTTCAAATATTGGAGAATGCTAATAGATTAACTTGATAATATTGGATGAAACTGCTTTTATTGTACTAGCAAAGACTGATGACTCAACAATGAAACTAATGATTTTGATTCAAATTTCCAACTTCATACATTTTATTTTGAACACATTTGTTTGATTGATTAATTACTGAAGCAAAACCAATTTGACCAAACAGAATGAAATAGGAGTGTCTATTTGAATTAGTAAAATGAAAAGGGGAACATTAATTGAAATATTTACTACACTGTTTAACAATATTCTAATAGCTAATTATGCAATTTGTATTCACTTGATAGAATCTTATAATATTTAGCCATAGGAGATAAGATTTCCAACACTCAGTTGACTTCTGATTAATAACTCTGATGTGTCTGAAATTACTACTGACAGGACAACCATTAAACCTTTATTGTTACTGTATAATGTTACTCTCATTCACTTGAGTAGCAATCTATAGGAGTTTGAAGATGTTGTTGATCTGACTGAATATTTGCAAATTTCATTAGGTTTTAAAATGCATTTCAGGACAACCCTGTAATAGTAATGTCTTGTGTGTTGCTGCTGTCTGAAGAGTTATTTTTATGTTTGAAATGTATTGCACCTATGAATTAGAATAATGGGAAGGTGATTTGCTTTCTCTACTGGTCTCTTTTAGAGCACTATTTTGACATTTCAATCATATTGAATTGCTACATTTCCTATTACTGGCTGAGGATTTCTTCTGTGGCAAGATTAAATAGTCATTCTTCATAAATGTGTTTATTATTCTGCTTCACCATTTACACAAAAGATATCTTCCCTGTTATTCTCTGTTGAATTTCTGTTGATATTTATTTTGTATCTTTGAATCAATTTCTGCTCTTATTTACAGTGGAAGTCAAGGCACAAACTTGCAAACTGTCCAATTGTCATTTCAAATATGGAATGTTCAGAGGCTCTGATGTTTGCATCATGTCCACAAGGAGTCATTCACACAGAGACTTTACGACAATGTTGTTTGCATTCTCCTCATGCCATTTCTTTCCTGAGAATCTGTTGAGACATTCCCTTTCTTTGTACATCACAAATGGCCCAGTTCAGTGCTGTGATCACTGTCCTGGCTTTCATCATTTGAGAGAATGTCTCCAGCGTGATGACCTCCTGATGTGGAGATACCAGACAGCTCAGAGGGCAGTAACGTCCCTTTCTTCACATTCACTAGTTCTTTTTCCCTTGCAACAGCTCCTTGTTGGCCTCCCTTAACACGTTTCCATTTCATCCTCCGGTTCTGGAACCACACCTTGACCTAAAATAATTCAGAATTAATTATCATGTGAAGGAATGTAGCAATTTTATCTTTGTATTACAACAGTAACGTGTTAAGGTGGAATTATCTTAATAACTACCTTTTTTATAATTCAGTGCTAGACAAAGATAAGAGTGACATTATAATCAGACATAAAAATGACAAATAATAATTCAGACTCTTCTTGATTTTCTCTGTCCTCTGGATGACAACAGCAGAACATGACAAGCATTTTCATGAAGATGGTGTTCATTTCAAGATAAATATGCAAGATAGATTGTGAGACAAAATCAGGAAGCGCTGGTGAAACTCAACAGATCTGGCACATCTGTAAAGTAAAAAACAGAACTGATGTTATGAGTCCAGTGGCCCTTCATCAGAACAGGATGTAAATAGACAGTGCCCAGAGAAAAAGAAAGAAAGAGAGAAAGAGAATGAAGCAAGAAATAAGCCATCCATGATTCTAGTTTTCTGTAATGGGATGGATTTAAATTCTACTACCTGCTATGGTTGGGTTTAGAGCATTAGTTTGGGTTTCTGGATTACTCATGCAGTGATAGGGTGAACAGCCAAGGTATTTTCCCTCGGGTAGGAGAGCCCAAAACTGGATATCATAGGTTTAAGGAGAGAGGGGAAAGATTTAAAAGGGACCTAAGGAGCAACTTTTCCACGCAGACAGTGGTCCATGTATAGCACGAGCTGCCAGAGAAAGTGGTGGAGGCTGGTACAATTCCAACATTTAAAAGGCATCTGGATGGGTACGTAATGGGAAGGTTTTAGAGGGATATGGGCCAAATGCCAGCAAATGGAACTAGATTAATTTAAACTATCTGGTTGGCATGGATGAGTTAGACTGAAGGGTCAGTTTCCATGCTGTACTTCTCTATGACTCTATGCCACCATCTCCCCTAAATTCCACTCACAGGAAGCAGATCCCAATTCTACGTTGGCTGGAATGGAAAACAGACCTGTACTGTTAGTGTCCTGCAATAAAATGGTTAACACTGACCTCTAGTAAGTCACTCAGTTCAAGGAATCAGTCCTGTGCCATTGATGTTATTTTGAACTACAGGACAACCTCGATTATCTGAACGAAACGGGAGGGGAGTATTTTGTTCAGACAATGAAATGTTCGAATAACACAGTTTACTCAAGCATTGGGACTTTGAGATCTTGTTCGAATAATTCAAAATTCAGATAATTGGTGTTCAGATAACCAAGGTTGCACTATATGTGCTAAGTATCGAGTTAACTTAGCTAACCAGTGTCTCATTGTATGTGGAATTAAAACTTGGCTTTTCCCCTCTTAAATATGTGTTCAATCCCAGCCCAGACTGATCATGCTAAAAGTTTCCACAGCAAATAATCCATATCACAGGTTTCATAATCTCAGCCTAATATTATCCAGAGGTTGGGACTGAGGCATTTTGTTGCAGCAGAGTGGTAACATCTAATGATCCAGTGCTAATCTAAATTGCCTAGATTCAAAAATTTGCACATAAAAATTTAAAAGCAATAACAAAGACAGATATAAAATGAAGCAGGAAATTTCTGCTAAAGCTTTATAAATCTCAGCCAGTGTATTGCACCACAATTCAGGAAAGATGTCTAGGCCTTAGAGAGAATGGAGAGTAGATTAGCTAGAATTGATCCAGAGTTAAAGAACTACAGTTCTGTGACAAGTTTAGAGAAGCTATGATAAAAACAAAATACTGAAGATTTCGAAGAAGTCATATTCAACTCAAACTGTTAACTTTGTTTCTCTCTTCCTGGATGCTGTCAGATCATGGTGAGTATTTCCGGCATCTTCCATTTTTGTACACATCACAGAAGCTGGAATTGTTCTTCTCAGAGCAGAGAAGGGAATGGAAGATTCAACATTTAATTCTGACTAAAATTATAGGGTTTATTGGAGAAAACAAGGAGAAGCTGTTTCCACTGCCTGGTGTGTCAGGAACTAGAAGACATAAATTTAAGATAATTGACAAAAGAACGAGAGAGGGGAATTAATTTTCATGCAGCAAATACTTAGGATCATGAATGTCCTACTTGAAAAAATGCTAAAAGAAGATGCAGTGATAAATTTCTATACAAAATTATGTAAACTTGCCAAGAAAACTGTGGGAAAGAGTGGAACAGTTGTACAAATTAACTAGCTGTTTGAAAGAATACTGTTGAAAGTGATTGCATTCTCTACTGGTCTCATTTTGAGCACTATTTTAACATTGCATTAACATTTAACATGAGTAAGTTCCTTCTTAGTTGAAAGATTCTAAGATTCTATGGACAGTGAGTTATCAGTGAGGAAATTTACATTCATGGAGCAGTTATTTTCAGGAATTTTTCCCTGTCTGAGGAACATCCACTAGTGTTGACTGCTTGTTCTCTTTAATCAGGTTCACCAATATGTTATTGCATTGACTGCAAACATGAAGTTGCACAAAGAAGCGCATGAATAAATTAAAATTAGCTCTTTAATATGACCTTCAGTGTTTTCCTTCAAAAATGACAGAATGGGAATCTCTTAAACTGAAGAGACTATAAGTTAGAGGAATGGTGAAATTACATGTTTATTGCAAAGCTTTTCCTTTTTGTAAATTCTTGCAAATTCCGACCACATTCCTTCTCAGAAAAATATGATCCACTTCGATAACAAATAGATATGTTTTGTTAGAAAATCCTGAAGGATTACATGAGCTAACAAAGTGTAGTTGTCAGGTATTTCTAAACTGCAAGCCAGAAATTCCCAATGTAAAATAAACTGCCTGCTCTGCATTATCCAACATGGCATTAGTCTGGACATCTGCTGTGATCATCAGTCCCAGTGACATTTCTACTGTCGGAGAGAAAGAAATATGTCTTCACGCTACTGCCAGATCATGGAGGTCACTCAGATCTGAAGACCTTTATCTGAAGGCACTGCTGATCATGCTTCAAAAGCTACACAGATTTTTCTCTTTACTTTCCCACACTTTTTTGAAAGGACTTATTATAAATAATTAAGCTGATCTACAATGTTGAAATAAGTTAATTTATCAACTTGACGAGTAGGTTAAAAATGCCCTAAATATACTCAGCGATTAGAGGTGAATTACTCGCACTAATATTCCCAGCTCTTGTAGCCAATCTGCTTATATGTCTGATTCACTTTCTGGGCAATGGTAACCCCCAGGATGTTGATTGTAAGGGACATTAAACGTCAAGGGACAATGGTTAGATTCTATCTTGTTAGAGATGGTTATTGACATTCATGTAAAATTAATAATACTTGGGCCATCTTTCAGCCCAAACCTGGATATTGTCAAATTCCTGAAAAATTCCAAAGCACCTGACATTTTAAAATGAGAGACAAAATGACAAAGATGGGCAAAGGTAGCCATAATAGTAAAAGGATGCCATAGGCAGTACTGAGAAAGAAGCATTGTTCATAAAATCAGGAAATAGTATTACTATCCCAAGAGATGAAAAACAGCAAGCACAAAACTCTAGCAGAACTCGTTTTTGAGTCGCTTGACAATAGTGATACTGTTGGATGTTAATATTATATGATATTAATCAAGAAATAAAATGGATTTGTAACAAATGTAACATAATAATTAAGTAGAACTGAAATCTTCGTATATACTAAACAAATCAAATTAGCAGAATATGGTCTGGAATATAAGAACATAAGTACTAGGAGCAGGAGTAGGCCATCTGGCCCATTGAGCCTGCTCAGCCATTCAATAAGATCATGGCTGATCTTTTTGTGGACTCAACTTTACTTCCCTGCTGCTCACCATAATCCTTAATACCTGGACTGTTCAAAAACCTATTTTTGCCTTAAAAATATTCAATGAGATAGCCTCAACTGCTTCACTGGGCAGGGAATTGCACAGATTCACAACCCTTTTATGTGAAGAAATTCTTCCTCAACTCAATCCTAAATCTGCTCCACTTTACTTTGAGGCAATGTCCCCAAATCTAGTTTCACTTGCTGGTGGAAACAAACTCCCTGCTTCTATCTTATCTATTCCCTTCATAATTTTACATGATTCAATCAGATCCTCCTCATTCTTCTCAATTCCAATACAGTCCCAGTCTCCTCAATCTCTCCTCATAAACCAACTCTCTCAATTCTGGAATCAACCAAGTAATCTTCCTCTGACTGAAATCAATCTTTATACACTGAGGGAATCAAGAGATATGGAGATCAAATGGAAAGATAAGATCAAGATCAGGGATCTGCCATGATTTTATTAAATGGTGGAGCAGGCAAGAGGGGACAAATGACTTGTATCTACTCCTATTTCTTATGCTCCTCTATTATTCAGAAAAGTAACCAAATACCAAGTATAAATGTTGGGAATTTCCTCAGGTACTTTTCTGATCGATCATCTTATTTTCATGAAGAAATCAGTGGAACTTCGCAATACCGGTGGACTTCACCAGTTTCCTCATTTCCCCTCCCCCCACCTGAACCCAGTTCCAACCTGTTGTCTCAGCACCGTCCTCATGACCTGTCCCACCTGCCAATCTTCCTTCCCATCTATCTGCTCCACCATCCTCTCCGACCTATCACCTTCACCCCCACTTCCATCCACCCCTTGTACTCTTGGCTATCTCCTCCCCAGCCCCAACCCCCTCCCATTTATCTCTCCACCCCGGAGGCTCCCTGCCTCATTCCCGATGACCAGCTTTAGCCCGAAACATCGTTTTTCCTGCTCCACGGATGCTGCCTGACCTGCTGTGCTTTTCCAGCACCACTCTAATCTTGACTCTGATCTCCAGCATCTGCAGTCCTCACTTTCACCTTCTGTGAAGATATGCCAACTATTTGTAAGAATCCCTCGGAATTCGAGTTATAGTGGATGTTCAATGTTAGAAATTCCATTCATTCTGGATGTAGGATTAAAGGTTTAATAATGATCAGATATTTGGTTACAGGGTGGCACGGTGGCACAGTGGTTAGCACTACTGCCTCACAGCGCCAGAGACCTGGGTTCAATTCCCGCCTCAGGCGACTGACTGTGTGGAGTTTGCACATTCTCTCGGGTCTGCGGGGGTTTCCTCCGGGTGCTCCGGTTTCCTCCCACAGTCCAAAGATGTGCAGGTCAGGTGAATTGGCCATGCTAAATTGTCCGTAGTGTTAGGTAAGGGATAAATGTAGGGGTATGGGTGGGTTGCGCTTCGGCGGGGCGGTGTGGACTTGTTGGGCCGAAGGGCCTGTTTCCACACTGTAAGTAATCTAATCTAATCTAATCTAATTTTACTAAATTTTTAAACATTTAATATAATTTACTTTATATTTGAGAGTGTTCCCAAAAAAACCAAAGCCAGTAGCAAGTGCATCTCAAGAAATCACAGATGCACAGTCCTTGATCTTTTTTGTCCGTTAATTTTACAGAATAAAAAATATTGGTTGTGTCTACCTGATTTCTCATGATCTCATTCCTGCCAACAACGTTGTCTGATGAAGATTCACTACTTAGATGTAAATTACAAAAACAGTTAAGAACACATGCACAATTTCTTTGTACATTATATAGGCAACATAATCTCCTACTAGATGAACTGAATGCCATTCCTATAAAATAATTGATGCTCCTGAATGAAGTGTATGGTGTAAGCTTAAACAGTAACAAGCAATGAGTTTCTGCTTTGAGCACAATATGAGAACTGAATGTAAACTGCATGGTTAGATTACTCTTCAGATGTTTGTCATAATGTATGAACACAATCACAAAGATAAAATATTCCATAAATCAGCACAACTGGTTATTGTTATAAGCATTACCATTTTTCCTTTAGTATTAAAAAGTGATATTCGGTGAAAAGGTTTAAGGGTTATAACCTGGCACAGTTCTATTAATACAGCTAAGAGTTTGTTTATTGTAACTGTTAAGTATTCTTATTTGCCCCCAGCACTCCATTTTTTGATTAAACTATTTTAAATCAATTACTTTAAGACTTTCCAGAAACATTTACTTGTTATACTAATTAGTTTGTTAGTGAAGATATTTTTAATTTGCAAAATCTTTTCAAATATCCCTAAAATTCTGCTTCTTTTCTTAATCATAGAATCCCTACAGTGTGGAAGCAGGTCATTTGGCACATTGAGTCTACACTGACCCTCCAAAGTGCATCTAACCCTGACCCCCTCCCACTACTTATAACCCTACATTTCCCATTGGTAATCCACCTAGTCTACACATGCCTGAACACTATGGGAAATTTAGCATGGCCAGTCCAGCTAATCTGCACATCTTGGGACTGTGGGACAAAACTGGAGCACCTGGAAGAAACCCATGCAGACATAGAGAGAATGTGCAAACTCCACACAATTGCCTGAGGCTAGAATCAAACCCGGGTCCTTAGCACTCTGAAATAGCAATGCTAATCACTGAGCCACGATGCCGTCCAAAGTAAGTCCAAACTATCACAGTCACCTTTTCTAGATTTTCTGTATTTTCTTTATAACCAACCTATTCTGAGATATTGTGACTTGCCTCTGGAGCAGGTGGGACTTGAACCTTGTCTTCCTGATTTAGAGGTAGGGTTAGGGTTAAGATTACCAGCCGCAAAAGAGCCCTTATATCTTTTGTATAAGCTATGTTTTTTTTAATCTAAACATCATTTCTTATATTCAGTTTCAGAGGTTTAGAATTCACCATGAGTTCCATCAATACCTATTGGCCACTCACTGTAGGATTAACACACCAATCGAGACAAGGATTAGAATGCATCATTTGGAGACATGAATATAAACTGGTGCATTGTAAAGATCAACTGCTGGCATGACCAACTTCCTCGGTGTGATGTTGGGGTACAGCTCTCATTGCTGTTTCAGTGCACTCTGCAAACAGCGCATTAGCAAAAAGAATGCCATCTTCATCATTTGATTTTGGCTAATTTTGTGGGCAGTCATATTTTGGTGAAATTATTTTATTGAAACAATGGGTAAAATTGCAGAAAGTCAATTCATGTTTGATGCAAATTACCTTTAACATTTCCCAATTTTGTATTGGTTTAGTCAATTTAAATCAGATTGCACTAAACACAGTTTGGAAGCTCTACCACAATGTCACTAAGAGATAAACAATCATATGCAGAAGACACATTTTACTTGCAGTAGGATCTGTATGGCTACTTTCCCAGTTGCCACTTGTGTTTCCAATTGCAACACTTTCGGATTTTGTCTCATTTGGCATATTAGTCATATTGATTAATCACAATGAATAACGGTCAAGCTCTTGGCAAATTATGAACCTCTTCAAACAACTAACGCTGGTTGAATAAAAAAAAACAACTTATATAAAAGCTCTAGAAGAGATGGCTGTGATAGTTTGCCCATGTTTTAAGAATAGAAACATGCTCAAATACAAGGATGTGTATACCAAGAAGTCAAAGAAAACCAAGGAAGCACTGGATAGAGAATACAAAGTAACTTGTCATCAAAAAGGTTACAGATGACTTACTAACAAGACCAGGGCTTGTTAGTACGGAAGCAATTACAGTGAAGTGATTTCATTCAGGCTCACCATTGCCACTAAGCTGACAATAGAGAATTTAGTAGCTCAATGTCTGAAGTGGAAATCCTCCTTACAGATCAGAAAGGGTATATCTGATAGACAGTCATTGCTGATTTTAGCCAGGACTGTGCAGAACCAGGTTACAATAGGGATCAGTGCTTTCAGAAAAGAGGAAATAATTTAGCAGGGACAAAGTTTTAAAACAAAATAAGAACTGAGAAATGTAAGTTTGTATGTTATTGTGAGCAATGCTATTGCTTATGGACTTAAAGTACTTGTTCAAAATACCTCTGACACTTTTATAAAGACATGATCCTAATTGTGGATTCATCATTCAGTTAACACAGCAATGAAATAATTTAGATACACACTTTTAGATTTTTGAAATGAACATTGCTAAACATTATTTTAAATCTGCAATACTTAATTATTTTCATTGATTGGTAAGATAAAATGTAAAATCAAATTACAGATATTTCTCCTACCCACAAAAGAATCAATGAGAAAAACAATGGTGACACACATATAATGTTTGTATAATTTTCTTGTTGTGTGGTTTAATGGAGAGGGTCTTGGATTAGCTACTATTTCTACACCAGTATAATATGAAAGATTGATGCATTAATACACCTGTTGTAGAATGTCAAAAGCTTCTTCTATTTCCTTAGTCGACAAGTTGCTTCGTATTAATGTCTTACAGAATGATGAATAAGCTGTTACTTAAAAAGGTCGCCAAATAAATAGCCATAAGCTGAGACTTCTGCTGTCCCTATGGGATCAGACTTTGACAACTTGATTTGTAACTTTCAAATGCATATCTAGTCTTTGGATTTTGGATTAAGGAATAACTCAATAGTCAGAATGCTAGTTTTTGTGTGATTCAATAATTCTGATGTAAAAATGTTCTAATGACAGCTTGTTTAAATAACCATATCCAGATAAACATATTTATATTTAATTTCTCAACATTCTTTCCTATTTGCGAACACTATGGGAAAAGTAAAGTAAATAAGGAATTCTTTTTGATGTATGGCAACATTTTGTGAAAATTGACCTTTTCAGTTTTAACTTGAATATTGTTGCTGTTTGTATCTACTCATTCTAGAAGTTTTGCTGTCAATGTATGCCATTCTCGTCAGCCTTATGTAATCCTCACATCTGTAACCATTCTGTGACATCCATCATCCAGCTATACCTAGGTTGACCCTTCTTTTGGCTGTCTTTTGCTCCCTAAGGGAGATGTTTGTAGCTTTTCAGCTGTGATCAAGTGGCTGAGATACTGACATTTTCTTTTACAGTCATCACTTCTAGAGTTCTTCTTATTCATGCAATTTTAGATACTTCTTCATTTGTCTTATGGTTGTATTCGAAACTTTTACTAAACATCTTCGCACCTAATTTCAAAGGCCTCTATTTTCTTCCAGTTATCTTTACCTATTGACAGGCTACTGAGCCCTACTGGAGACTGGATATAATGTACCATCTTATGAGGTTTTTCTTTATTACAAGTTTGGGTTAAAAGCCTATTAACACATCCTTCATCATCTATAAATCACTTCTGGCCATATGTATCAATCTTCTAAATTCTCTATCACATCTGACATCTGATGTGATCATTTGTCCTAAATAAATAAACTTACTTACTTGTTCTAGTTTCTTATAACATATGATTTCCAGTTCTTTAGTATTCATACTCAATGATCCTGAAGAAGGCCTCATGCCCGAAACGTCGATTCTCCTGCTCCTTGGATGCTGCCTGACCTGCTGCGCTTTTCCAGCAACACATTTTCAGCTCTGATCTCCAGCATCTAGCAATCCTTACTTTCTCCTATTCATACTCAATGCACATTCTAAACTTTGAGACCTTACTTGACTTACAATGTTTTATAGGATGTTTGATTCTGCAAATAGTGCTGCATTGTCAGCATACTGCAAGTTTGTTGTGTTCTTGCTTCTAATTTTTGCACATGGAACTAATAGAAGTACATCTAATTCTCAGAACATTTGTTCTCTGTAGAGACTGCATGATCCTAACAAAGGTACACAGCCTTGTCGCACTCCTCTCTTGACTTGAAACCTACCTGGTTAGCCCTCGACTAACCTGATGTTCTTTAAAATTGGTGAAGGAAATCAAAAATGAGTATCAGTCAATACAGCCTTTCTTTGAGAAATGAAAGTGGAGAGAAATTGATATGATTTTCTCAAGAAAATGATTCTATGGTGGCAAACACCTTTAAGCAATCAAAAAGTGATTGTACATGTGGAAAAAGTCAGGCCGCAACCATAGAAATCAAATCAATTATAGGATGCTGAAATAATGTTTCAAAAACACTATTAATATTAAAAGTATATATATCCAGTGTCAGAAAATTCTAAGATGTGGACTCTTAACCTTTACTCCCATCTCGGTGTCATTTCATTTCAAGGGAAACTTTGAGTAATCACTATGTTTTATAAACTCACCTGACCTACAGAAGTGGCCAGGCTTCTCAAAAATTCCAAAATTGAATTAGCAAGGAATATGCCTGGGCAATATCCTGCACATTTTCCCACTTTCCCCTTTTTGGGCTTGCAGGGAAAAAGAATACTTAGAACAAAAAGCAAAATACACTTAGGTGACAGGAAGTGCCAGGGACAAAGGAAATCTACCAAAATCTATTATGCAGAAAAGGGGTGCTAATGGCTCCCTTATTGGTTCCAATAACATCTTGATAGCTTTAGTATAGAGAAACTATCATTAATATGGCTGGAAAAGTAAGAGGAGTTCTCTCCTAACTGTTTTTCCCGTAAATCAGGGACCTTATTTCTTTTACAAGTTAGAATATAGATGAAGAATTCTAAAATTAAAAGAGGAACTTCAAACACCATAGTATGTATTCTGGGAAAAAAAGATGCATTGATGTTTAAAAAGCACTGCCTCCAGAGGAACAACCAGTTTACATCAGCCATAACAGCATGGAAACTTCAAAATGTGTGTGTGTATATGTGTGTGTGTGTGTGTTGTGATGATTTATGAATGAACTTTAAAATAAAATGAATAATTGATGTTTGTTAACAAAGTAATGTATATTAACTCAAGATCTGTCTTATTTATTCAATTAGCTTTGGTGAATTTAAAATTCCTTCAATAAGTTACCCTGTTATAGCCAACCTCAGAGGTGGAAAAGATTTGGATGTATTAGTTAGCATAGATATCCATTCAAGACATTGCCCACTATGGCAAAACTTAAGTTGAAACTGAAAATATCAAACAAAAGCAAAAGATGTCCAAGCATTTAGAATGTGACATATTGGAAAATGGGAGCATCAGAGAGGTAAACACTCTTAAAAAAAATTGAATGTCTCAGGATTAAGGAATCAGAAATAGGAGAAGTCAGAAATCAAGGAATAGAAAGCAAATGGAAAAACATTAATGTTGGTATTTAATGTGCTGCAAAGAAAATATTACTACAACAGAAAGGAAAAAGAGTGGATGACAGCTGGTCTACTAACAATGATGATGAAAAGAAGAAAAGAAGGACACCTGAGTATGATGTAACTGAAATAAAAACAAAGCATGCATTTAGGGAGGCTAAAGGGAATGAGCATAATGAGATTTGTGTTGAAGTATTGGAGCTGGAAATAAATCACAGAGTGAGGCTTATGTATCAAAAATCTTTGACAGATGAAATGAAATGGATAACAAGAGAAAGTGGGTGCATAAATGTTAAAGGTCTCAAAATATTGATTAAAAACGATGCTGTAGAAAAACATTGACAGAAGATAAGTAAATTATAGATGGAGGGAAACAATTGCTGACATATTTTATCAAAGGCAAAGAACCCCATTGGAGACTGGTTAGCAAAGTTAGATCTCACAGAATACAGGGAGAACTAGCCATTTGGAGACAGAACTGGCTCAAAGATAGAAGACAGAGACTGGAGGCCTGTGACCAGTGGAATGCCACAAGGATCGGTGCTGGGTCCATTACTTTTCATCATTTGTATAAATGATTTGGATGTGAGCATAAGAAGTATAGTAAGTTTGCAGATGACACCAAAGTTGGAGGTATAGTGGACAGTGAAGAGGGTTACCTCAGATTACAACAGGATCTTGTTCAGATGGGCCAATGGGCTGAGGAGTGGCTGATGGAGTTTAATTCAGATAAATGCGAGGTGCTGCATTTTGGGAAAGCAAATGTTAGCAGGACTTATACACTTAATGGTAAGGTCCTAGGGAGTGTTGTTGAACAAAGAGACCTTAGAGTGCAGGTTCATAGCTTCTTGAAAGTGGAGTTGCACGTAGATAGGATAGTGAAGAAGGCATTTGGTATGCTTTCCTTTATTGGTCAGAGTATTGAGTACAGGAGTTGGGAGGTCATGTTGCAGCTGTACAAGACATTGGTTAGGCCACTGTTGGAATATTATGTGCAATTCTGGTCTCCTTCCTATCAGAAAGATGTTGTGAAACTTGAAAGGGTTCAGAAAAGATTTACAAGGATGTTGCCAGGGTTGGAGGATCTGAGCTACAGGGAGAAGCTGAACAGGCTAGGGCTGTTTTTCCTGGAGCGTCAGAGGCTGAGGGGTGATCTTATAGAGCATTATAAAATCATGAGGGGCATGGATAGGGTAATTAGACAAAGTCTTTTCCCTGGGGTTGGGGAGTCCAGAACTAGAGGACATAGGTTTAGGGTGAGAGGGGAAAGATATAAAAGAGACCTAAGGGGCAACTTTTTCACACAGAGAGTGGTACGTGTATGGAATGAGCTGCCAGAGGAAGTGTTGGAGGCGAGTGCAATTGCAACGTTTAAAAGGCATCTGGGTGGGTGTATGAATAGGAAGGGTTTGGAGGGATATGGGCTAGGTGCTGGCAGTTGGAACTAGATTGGCATGGATGGGTTGGACTGAAGGGTCTGTTTCTGTGCTGTACATCTCTATGACTCTATGACTCTACGTTTTGAAACTGATGAGCACAGGAAAAGCTCCAGACATAGATGAAGTAACACCTGAACATCCATAAAGCCTTGGAAAAACTGAATTTGTGATCAAACATACACTAAAAGACATATTCCCAGTGACTTGTGACATTCATTATTTACTGTTACCTGAGAAACCTAAAACAATGGAGTGAAATCATTTGAGAACTATTAAAAAGAGCCCTTTCATAAATAGATATCCAAATTCAAAATTGAAATACATTTGAACCAGAAATTGGAAAAGTCTGGCACAGGAGCAAGAGAGGTAATACTTAACCAAAGACCTATTTCTGATGAATGTCTACAAGTAAAGCAGAACCTCTACACTAGTTTCATAACTTGAAAATGTTACACTTCATATGATATATTTGAAATGTATTCTGGTACATTTACAATGTAGATTGGCTTCTCAGTGACCAGCTTGTATCTTCCTTGGCACAAAGTGCAATGTGTCCTTCTCAGCCACAGTTCATTCTGACACCAAACTGCATAAAGTAGAAGGGGCAAGAGAAACTGCACTATGAAATACAGCCTCCTACTCTGTTGGGTTAAATATACTTAGCGATGATAGCATACATGCTATTTCTGTGGCAGTTAATGCAATTTTCGGGTCAGTACTAAAAGGGGTTCGTGAACCACTCCAAAACGTCACCCTGGCTATCCAAACAAATCCACAAAGTTTAGATGTACTCATACGAAGTCTCAACTGCGCACCTCATGTTTCACACACCTACGTCACTAAAACCAGACATAAGTGTGATTGCTATGAGCAGCTGCCTCTGTGAAATACAACATACATATTGTGATCTGTCCCCAACCCTTGCCCTGGTGGGAACTGTGTTTGGGGCAGGAGTTCCAGGCTTTGGCCTCCCCCGCCATTCTCTGCCATTGTGGAAATCCAGGTCTGGTTGTTAATTACTGTGCATGCAACCCAGCTGACCAGTTCTATCTAGTGTGTTTCTAAAGGGCATGTATGAGAGAGCTATTGGAAAAAGCAGTGTTAAGCATTGTGAACCTGTTAAACAGAATTAAACAATGGGAATTTTGTAAAAGTAGCAATTTGGTGCATGGGAATTCTATGTAGACCAGAAAGGAAAGGATTGGCTAAGTAAGTTATAGCAAGGAGTGACTAGATTGAAACATAGAACCATAGCATCAAGAAGCAGGAGTAGGTCATTTGTCCCTTTGAGCTGTTCCACCATTCAATATGATCATGGCTAACCTTTTATCTCAGTACTTTCTCCCCATACCCCTTGTAAAATTGTAAATCCACAAATAGTTAAAATAATTACTTAGATCAAAGTAGATCGAGTTCAATTTCATTCAGTAGAGGATATCAACTTCACAGGGATCCAAATTTCATTTTAAAAATCTGACATGCATAAAGAAAACATAAATGGGAGGAAGACAATACTAAACTAAAAATATTAAACAAGCTAACTATATAGAAAACATTACAAACAAAATGACAGTACAGTTGTTGCCTGCAATTCTTGTGCCATACGGGAACTCCAGGATCCTTTTTTTTGTCCTGGGTAATCCCAGGGCAGAACCTTTTGGACTAAGACAATTCTCAGGTTTCGAGATTATTTAAAATGGGTGAGGTTTAAAGAAGAAACCGTGGGTACACTTGTCTGCCACCAGGAAGTATTGCCTGCCATCAGGCATCTATCGACCTTTGACTTCTATGGAGGGTATTATTCACCATCAAGAAGATCCTGAAAACGTTATCAATTTGTCACAGTTAGTTACTTAATTGCTACTAAGTGGTTACCCACTGCTGCCAATGGGTAGCCAGTACCAGTCAGCTCCCTCCCCTGACAAATCATTTGCAAGTTCCTCAATATGAGACGTTATCATTTTTCTTGCAATCTCTCCTCAAGATCCACCTCACACAAAAACAATGTAGTGGGGATGGAAATATAAACAGAAAGTGCTGAAGAAACTCAGCAGGTCTGGCAGCATCTGTGGACAGAGAAGCAGAGTTAATGGTTTGAGTCTAATCTGCCTCTCCTTCATACCCTCACACGAACTTTAAGACAAGTAGAAAATTATTTAAGCTTCCTTTTTAAAAGAAGAAGTCAAAGCTGCCACCCCTCCTTAATACTGCTTCAAAGTGAAGAAAAAAATTACCCAAAACATACCAATTAGCTTAGTTGCACCAGGCCATTTCAAGCACTGGCTGGGTTCCTGCTCGGTTTAGCTGCTGCTGCAACTGACTTTAATCTGGGCCTCAAACCCAAGGCGTTTTTTTTGGAAAGGTCCACTGCCATTGTTCACCCCTAGGTTCATTTTGCTCATTCCATGCTGGTCTCAGTAATGTTGACTGCCTGTCTCTGGGTCCTCACCCCACCCACTCCTCTCAATGATGCTGACTGCCTGTCTCTTAGTCCTCACCTTGACCACTCCTTTCAAGTTGGTGTAGGATTAATTGTTTACCTCTATCAAAAGCTGACGAGAATGCTGTGAGCCAAATAGCTTCCATCTGTTCTGTGCTGTTCCATAAAAATGTCGCTGAGTAAACTAGAATTGTGTCATTTTTCTTTCCACGAAACATCAGCAGTAAATAATCATGGTTTACCCTCTGTCAAACCTTAACCCTTTAGTAGATTACTGCCTAATTAATGCGTACTTATTCTGGGAATCCCCAACTTCAGTCAAGATATATCATCAACAGTATAGCAACGCAAAGTGCTGCGTGAATGAATTTCTCAAGCTGTGCTAATAAGTAACCAGATTTGATCTCTGCCCTTGCTTAGTTAGCTCATCTCAGCAGGACCTCAGTTACTGAGCTATGAATCAACCAGTCTTCTTTTTTTTACTGACCAACCTTTCAGTGACTGCCGTGGGAACATGCATGTAGCTTTGGATGTGACCAGGATCAGTCCTGAACTGTGATACTGCTCCATCGTTAAGCAAGCTATCAGCACCCACATATGATTTCAAAGATCCTGAGCAACTGCTGGCACTTGTTTAAACTTGTATGTAGCAGGTAATAGGGGTGTAGAGTTTATCAACTGAGGGAAAATGCAGTATTCTCAGGCTAAAAAGGCTCAGAATTTTGAACACCACAAATTAATGTTCTGGGGTAATGGATACAAGCCCCACTATAGCAGATGAGATATAGCTATATAGAGATTTTAAGGTATGGAATGCATAAACTGGAATTATATTGGAGGCAAATACAATTGGGGCATCCAAGGGATATTGGATGATTATTTCAATGAAAATAATGAGCAGGGTATGGAGGGATAGCAGTAGATTGACAAGTGGTAACAATACTCCTTTAATGGGATGGTACAGGCACAGTGGGCTAAATGGCCTCTTTCTGCACCTGAACAATGCCGTGATTCTGAGATTAGTATTTGAGCATCATGCCAGTCTGTTAAAGTTAATCCAGTTTTAAAATGCCTTCAGCTGACTGAGCAAGCCACATTTTTTGTGATATTGGTAAACACTAACACAGAGTGGAAATAATTCAGTGCTTTCCACATTATTGAATCAGTCCGAGGTTGTTTTCATATTATCTGTGAAGAGGAAATTCTCTCAGTGCTCCATTAATGTCAACTGCATTGTGTTGCCTGTGGCTTAGTTGGTGCCACTGTTGTCCCTAAATCAGATGTTTCTGAGCTTGGGGCCTAGTCCAGAATTTGAGCACAAAATTCAAGGATGACATTCCTGTGTAATACTGACGGTTTGCTCCACTATTGGAGATGTCTTTTGTATAAGATGTTAAACATAATTCTGCTAATGTCAAATACTCCCTGCAAAGTATCTCAAGAAGATTAAATTGTGCAGCCATGGAGGATGTCAAGAGTTTGGTGCTGGAAAAGCACAGTAGGATGCTACCTGACCTGCTGTGCTTTTCCAGCACCACACTCTTGACTCTGATCTCCAGCATCTGCAGTCCTCAATTTCTCCCAGTTATGGAGGATGTCCTGATTGGTTTTGAACTGATTAGGAATATTGGCAACAACCCATTACAAGTTTGGAACACCAGTAGTTATATTTTCTAGTGCATTATATAATGGGTCATGATAGGTACAATCCCTATAAACAATTTGCCAAGAAACGTTTTTTCTGGAATCTAGGGTTTACAAGCTGCAAATACAATGACTAATTCCTAACATGTTACAGCATAGTCTATTTGAGCAATAATATAAGAATGTAAACAAAATTATACAAATATGGAATAAATGTCATTTGCACATTGTTTCAGTCACAGACAGCAGCAGTAGCCAGCCATTAAGTTATGTTTAATGGACTAAACACCAAGGGCTGAAATTTATGCATTGATCCATGTGTGTGACCCCCAACTGTGGAAGTTGGGGGCAAGCCTGCCCTTGTTTGACCAGCTCACATCATAGCATCTATCATTAGTCTGCTAACTGACTTGAAGTAGGACTTCAGTCACCATTAAGGCGGAAGTTCCACCTCTACAAGGTACTTCTTTGGTATTGCAGCCACCAGGAGACATGGCCACTGGTGGAACTGCAGTCACTTCCTGAGAAACATTCTCAGTGGTGGAGCCTGTCATGGGTAAGTTTGAATACTGCAATCACTGCCAAGAGGCTGGAGAGAGAGTTGACATGGACGGCAGATGGGTAAGGGGAAACATGGATGTTGGTAACTTGATTGAGTGGGGGTGGGGAAGTAGTGCTGGGGAAGTAGAGCGGTGGTGGGGGTGGGGGGGTGGTGAGGGCTTCAGTTGACTGAGGGAACCCAAAAAAGGAGGCACCCTTCTTCAAGGTTTCACCTAATGGGTTGGTCACTTCTGCCAAACTCCTTCACTTTGGGTAAAATCCCAAAAGCTATTGGAGAAGGCCATTGAGTGGCCCTCATCTCATCCAAAAGACAGCAGACTGAATAATAGCAACACCACCACTGCAGTGTGGTTGGGTATGTGCTCGGAATGGTGCTGCTGGCTTGACTTTCAATTTGATAACCCCTGCTCCTCCATCCCAGTTCACAAGAGGCTATAAAATGTCAACTCTTGTATGAAACATGAGAAATGTTGTCATATCAACTTGTTATAGAATGTCAGAATTGTGGCCAAGATGGTGCTGCAATGGTCCATAATGGAAGATAAGGACGTGTTGACCGATGGTAATCTGGGTGATACTAATATCTGAGACTGTGAATGTTTCTGCTGCCTCTTGCCTTGCTCCTCCAGCATAGCTTTCCTTGTACAAGTGCTCGGTATATGGTTGGTTTCAGAATGGTGTTATTAACCATCCTCGCTGCTGGTGTTCAGGGACAATGCTGCATTCAGATAAGAAGCTGTGTTAATTTGCCTAAGTTGGGTTGCCTCACCCAGAAAAGATGCAATGAGTGGAAAAATTGAAAGCCGCAATTACTTTGATGGCCTTGTTTAGCTGTGCATGTTTAAAAGCAGCATTAACACAAGCACTGACACCCAAAATGGCAGATTAGGTGCCAAAACTACACTAGACTCTGACAAATTATTCTGCTTAATTCTGCTGGACACACAGGATGCCCACACTATTACTCTCCAGAATAAAACAATTGGCAAGAGTTACAATGGATGTAGTTGGAGGTGGATCTCTATCAATCTTTGCCTCAAATGACTTTCATGGTGCCAGAACTACCAGCGCATGCAGAATCCAATAACTTTACTCTAAGCTTTCGATAAGACTATTGCTCGATAAATATTATGAAGATTTGATAGACGTCTGAATGAAATTTTCTGAGAACTATTAGCAGAACCTGGCTCAATTACCATCTTTGATGTCATCCTTTATGATTGCCAATTTTACTGCAATTTTTGCAAATGTTCCATTAAATAACATTCATAAACCAGATGAATTTCCATAACGTGGGAGAGATGATTCTAGATATCAGGAAGAGGATACGGTATTTAAAAGAAAAATGCACAAACAATGGTATTATAGAGGGAGATGTTTCTGGATTTGCATTCAGGTAAATATCAAAAGATTGGACAGGTCCACGATCATGCCTCCAACATTCAGCCACTTGTGAAATATTGTGTGCAATTCTGGTCTCCTTCCTATTGGAAAGATGTTGTGAAACTTAAAAGGGTTCAGAAAAGATTTATAAGGATGTTGCCAGGGTTGGAGGATTTGAGCTATAGGGAGAGGCTGAACAGGCTGGGGCTGTTTTCCCTGGAGCTTCGGCGGCTGAGGGATGACCTTATAGAGGTTTATAAAATTATGAGGGGCAGGGATAGACACAGTCTGTTCCCTGGGGTGGAGAGTCCAGAACTAGAGGGCATAGGTTTAGGGTAAGAGGGGAAAGATATAAAAGAGGCCAAAAGGGCACCTTTTTCACACAGAGGGTGATGCACATATGGAATGGGCTGCCAGAGGAAGTGGTGGAAGTTAGTACAAATTCAGTATTTAGAAGGCATCTGCATGGGTATATGAATAGGAAGGGTTTGGAGGGATATGGGCCGGGTGCTGGCAGGTGAGACTAGATTGGGTTGGGATATCTGGTTGGCATGGACGAGTTGGACCGAAGGGTCTGTTTACGTGCTGTACATCTCTATGACTCTACAACTCTTTCCTTTCATATAAATTATCTGAAGGAAAGGTGAGTGTTTGTTCTCATCTATTTGAATTTTTCATTACTTGTTGCTCTCCCCTGCAGACCCAGGACAATTTCCTCTTCTTAACTCCAAAGTCATGAAGAATCTACTGAGAAGAATGTAGGAACTAAAAACTAGCAGGAAGAAGGAAAGAACTGGTATTTATGTTTTTCACTGAATAGTGATTGGATTGATTTTGGTGCTGAATTAATTCATCTTGATTCAGTTGGTAAAGTTCTCATTTGAGGAAAGGTCTAGGAGTTCAAACCCCATGGCAGTTCCAAGCATGAGAGTTCCACAATCATAGGGATTGCTACACTGTTGGAGGTGTGGCCCTTCAAAGAAGATTGTTAATGCAAAATTTGGACTGCCTATTCTAGTGGATGGACAATAAAAACCTCACAATATTATTTGAGGAAGAGCAGTGGGTTTTCTTAATATCATGATCAATATTAAAGTCTTAACTAGCACTGCCAAAAATAACCTGGCTAACTGGTTATTTATCCCATTGCTTCTTGTGGGGTATTACTGTTCAGCATGTTTATCAAACAGCAGGAGGCTAAAACTGGATTCTATAAACATTGGTTCACAGTGTGATGTGCTTCAAGATATTTCCATGGTGTGGATAGCAATTAAATTATTTCTTTTACTTGTAAGCAAATATTTTGCTTTAAAGCTCATTTCCATTGTGGAATGCAGTAAGAGAAGTTTCCACAGTGAAAATGAAATAATATTCACTGTTCAAGTGCTGATCCATTACTTTTGAAGTTAGGTCCTTAAGACAGAAAGCATTAAATAATTAATTCTATTTTATATGTCATACTTATAGTGCAAACTTGTCCTAATAGACTATATAGACCTGATGCTTTTACATACTGTGTTATTGTCAATTAGTTGAAACAAAAGTGGATTAAAATTTGAACATTGGGATAGCAAATCACCAAAGGGATTTTCTGATTTGACAACAACATAATTGTACATCATGGCATTCTCCCTCCCACTTTCACTAATGTTGTTAGTTTTATGGCACACTGTCCACAAACATGATAATTACACTTTCTTTTAAAAGTAAAGTGTGAATGAGCTTGGATTTGAAACCTCTTAAGTGAATATAGATTGGTTTGTGAGGGACTGCTATTATTATTCAGCTTTGCAGATAGTTCTATTGATTAGCAAGAAGATCAAAGAAAGATAAATAAGCAAAATATCCGAACCAACCATAAAAGGAAAAGGAAATCTACAAAAATTCAGAATCGGTTTTATGTAGAAACATTTATGTGTTTTCACTTTGCATGTCAGTTTTCCAATGAATCATTTATACAAGATATTTTTAAAATTAAACTTGCTTCACTCTTTCTATGCATGTTGAAGTGGAAGAGTATTATTTGAACACCTCAAGGAATATCCTAAGGACTAAGTGTCCTTGAACTGCAAAACAAAATTCACAGGGATTACTGTCTTTGATTAGTTTCCCTACAGTGTGGAAACAGGCCCTTCGGCCCAACCAGTCCACACCGACTCTCCGAAGAGTAACCCACCCAGACCCATTTCCCTCTGACTTATACACCTAACACTATGGGCAATTTAGCATGGCCAATTCACCTGACCTGCACACCTTTGTGACTGTGGGAAGAAACCAGAGCACCCGGAGAAAGCCTACACAGACACGGGCAAAAGGTGCAAATTCCACATAGACAGTCATCCGAGGATGGAATTGAACCTGGGACCCTGGTGGTGTGAGGCAGCAGTGCTAGCCACTGTGCCTCCATGAATTTGTGAGTATTCTTTTAAATTAACTGTTGAAAACTTGCATTTATTTGAGGCTGACTCTCTGTTCACTCAATTCTGTTGAGATCAGGGAATCACAAAGTGGAACAGGCATAAAGAAGAAGTATTAAGGACTTGATCTGCATTCTTTTTCATTGTTGACATGGTTGGACATTAAGGATTTTTATGTGTTCAGACACACTATGGTGATATAGCTAAGAAGATTTCCTTAAAGTTGGTTGGGTTTCTATTACAGTTGCCAATAATTTCATTCACCTTTGAGCCTGATATTGAGCCATCACCCTTTTATTTTTTTCTCAGTTTGTGTGAACTCTTGATAATGTTCTCCAACTAGTCAGAACACAATTCGGCATAAATGAAAGACAGAAAAAAAAACATAAGTTTACAATCTAGTTTAAAAACAGATGAAGTTGATAATAGCCATCAATTCTGGGAAGTTGATAGGATCCAAAGGGATTTCCTTTGGCTGATATCAACTCAGTGTATCTATTCCATTATTTCACTGAGAAAAATTAGATTAACAGGTCAGTAGTGAAAACACTGATAAAATGTAATTATTTCAATTAACACAGTTGATAAAAGAAAAAAAAGTTATTTGTTAAAAATCTCCCCTTATCTCCCAGCACATTTTGAGCCTCAATACTTTCAGGTGAGATAAAATCATATGGTTTTTGTTGCATTAAAACTTTGTTGCAATAAAAATGTGGAAAAGTATGTATCACTGATAAAGAATACAAGATTGGGTTATCAATATAAAAACTGGAGTTAAAACGTATGGAACAGAACTGTAAAGATTGGACACTCTCTGTACTTACTTTCTCAAAAATGAACAGCATAAATAATAATAATTATTTAGAACCATACAAAATCACAGAAATGGTATAGCACGGAAGGAGGCATTGTGTCTGCACCAAGTGAATAAGCTATCCACCCCTTCGAGCCCCACTCACCAAAAACAGCCTGTAGCTTTGCAACCTACAAGGCTTCTGATGCAGATCCAAGGTTCTCTTAAATGAGTTGAGGGTTTCTGCATCAACCACTTTCTAAAAGCACATTTAAAGAACTGGTAGCCATAAATAGGATCCCACTGAGGCTTCTAACTGGAATATTTATACTTCAATTTTTCCAACAATAAGGTGTTACATCTGCCATAAATGCTGTTGGATGCGAATCTTATCAGATCGAGTGGATCGGTTGGAGAGACAGATTGAAGCGATGAGGAATTTGCAACAGCAACAGTATATGATGGATGGCAGTTATAGGAAGTGGGGAAAGTCTCAGATACAGTCACATAGATGAGTTAACTCCAGGAAAGGTAAGAGAGATAGGCACCTTGGGCAGGAGTCTTTTGTGGATATACCCATTTCAAACAGGTATGCTGTTTTGGAAAATGTAGGGGGGTAATGGATTCTCAGGGGAACGTAGCATGAACAGCCAAGTTTCTGGTATTGAAACTGGCTCTAATGAAATGATGGGTACGTCGGGCTTCCAAGAGATCAATTGTGTTAGGGGACTCTGTAGTCAGAGGTACAGACAGATGTTTCTGTGGCCAGCAGAGAAAAAGCAGAATGGTGTGTTGTTTCCCTGGTGCCAGGATCAAGGATGTCTCAGAGAGGGTGCAGTATGTTCTCACGGGGGAGGGGGCCAGCAAGAGGTCATTGTCCACATTGGAACCAATGACATTGGAAGGGAAAAGGTTGAGATTCTGAAGAGAGATTACAGAGAGTTAGGCAGAAATTTAAAAAGGAGGTCCTCAAGGGTAGTAATATCTGGATTACTCCCAGTGCTACGAGCTAGTGAGGGCAGGAATAGGACGATAGAGCAGATGAATGCATGGCTGAGGAGCTGGTGTATGGGAGAAGGATTCACATTTTTGGATCATTGGAATCTCTTTTGGTGCAGAAGAGACCTGTACAAGAAGGACGGATTGCACCTAAATTGGAAGGGGACTAATATACTGGCAGGGAAATTTGCTAGAACTGCTTGGGAGGATTTAAACTAGTAAGGTGGGGGGAGGAGGGAGGGGGGGGTGGGACCCAGGGAGATAGTGAGGAAAGAGATCGATCTGAGACGGGTACAGCTGAGAACAGAAGTGAGTCAAACAGTCAGGGCAGGCAAGGACAAGGTAGGACGAATAAATTAAACTGCATTTATTTCAATGCAAGAGGCCTGACAGGGAAGGCAGATGAACTCAGGGCATGGTTAGGAACATGGGACTGGGATATCATAGCAATTACAGAAACATGGCTCAGGGATGGGCAGGACTGGCAGCTTAATGCTCCAGGATACAAATGCTACAGGAAGGATAGAAAGGGAGGCAAGAGAGGAGGGGAAGTGGCATTTTTGATAAGGGATAGCATTACAGTTGTGCTGAGGGAGGATATTCCCGGAAATACATCCAGGGAAGTTATTTGGGTGGAACTAAGAAATAAGAAAGGGATGATCACCTTATTGGGATTGTATTATAGACCCCCCAATAGTCAGAGGGAAATTGAGAAACAAACTTGTAAGGAGATCTCAGCTATCTGTAAGAATAATAGGGTAGTTATGGTCGGGGATTTTAACTTTCCAAACATCAACTGGGACTGCCATAGTGTTAAAGGTGTAGATGGAGAGGAATTTCTTAATTGTGTACAAGACAATTTTCTGATTCAATTTGTGGATGTACATACTAGAGAAGGTGCAAAACTTGACCTACTCTTGGGAAATAAGGCAGGGCAGGTGACTGAGGTATCAGTGGGGGAGCACTTTGGGGCCAGCAACCATAATTCTATTCGTTTAAAATAGTGATGGAAAAGGATAGACTAGATCTAAAAGTTGAAGTTCTAAATTGGAGAAAGCCAATTTTGATGGTATTAGGCAAGAACTTTCGAAAGCTAATTGGAGGCAGATGTTCGCAGGTCGAGGGACGGCTGGAAAATGGGAAGCCTTCAGAAATGAGATAACAAGAATCCAGAGAAAGTATATTCCTGTTAGGGTGAAAGGGAAGGCTGGTATGTATAGGGAATGCTAGATGTCTAAAGAAATCGAGGGTTTAGTTAAGAAAAAGAAGGAAGCATATGTCAGGTATAGACAGGATAGATCGAGTGAATCCTTAGAAGAGTAAAAAGAAAGTAGGAGTATACTTAAGAGGGAAATCAGGAGGGCAAAAAGGGGACATGAGATAGCTTTGGCAAATAGAATTAAGGAGAATCCAAAGGGTTTACTTATTAAGGACAAAATTTATTAAGGACAAAAGGGGAACTAGGGAGAGAATAGGGCCCCTCAAAGATCAGCAAGGTGGCCTTTGTGTGGAGCGACAGAAAATGGGGGAAATACTAAATGAATATTTTGCATCAGTATTTACTGTGGAAAAGGATATGGAAGATTTGGACTGGAGGGAAATAAATGGTGACATCTTGCAAAATGTCCAGATTACAGAGGAGGAAGTGCTGGATGTCTTGAAATGTTTAAGAGTGGATAAATCCCGAGGACCTGATCAGGTGTACCCGAGAACTCTGTGGGAAGCTGGAGAAGTGATTGCTGGGCCTCTTGCTGAGATATTTGTATCATTGATAGTGACAGGTGAGGTGCCGGAAGACTGGAGGTTGGCAAACGTGGTGCCACTGTTTAAGAAGGGCAGTAAAGACAAACCAGGGAACTAAAGACCGGTGAGCCTGACCTCGGTGGTGGGCAAGTTGTTGGAGGGAATCCTGAGGGACAGAATGTGCATGTATTTGGAAAGGCAAGGACTGATTCGGGACAGTCAACATGGCTTTGTGCATGGGAAATCATGTCTCACAAACTTGATTGAGTTTTTTGAAGAAGTAACAAAGAAGATTGATGAGGGCAGAGCAGTAGATGTGACCCATATGGGCTTCAGTAAGGCATTCGACAAGGTTCCCCCTGGGAGACTGATTAGCAAGCTTAGATCTCATGGAATACAGGGAGAACTAGCAATTTGGTACAGAACTGGCTCAAAGGCAGAAGACAGAGAGTGGTGGTGGAGGGTTGTTTTTCAGACTGGAGGCCTGTGACCAGTGGAGTACCACAAGGATCGGTGCTGGGCCCTCTACTTTTTGTCATTTACATAAACAATTTGGATGCGAGCATAAGTGGTACAGTTAGTAAGTTTGCAGATGACACCAAAATTGGAGGTGTAGTGGACAGCGAAGAGGGTTACCTCAGATTACAACAGGATCTGGACCACTTAGGCCAATGGGCTGAGAAGTGACAGGTGGAGTTTAATTCAGATAAATGTGAGGTGCTGCATTTTGGGAAAGCAAATCTTAGCAGGACTTATACACTTAATGGTAAGGTCCTAGGGAGTGTTACTGAACAACGAGACCTCAGAGTGCAGGTTCATAGCACCTTGAAAGTGGAGTTGCAGGTAGACAGGATAGTTTGGTATGCTTTCCTTTATTGATCAGAGTATTGAGTACAGGAGTTGGGAGGTCATGTTGCGGCTGCACAGGGCATTGGTTAGGCCACTGTTGGAATATTGTGTGCAGTTCTGGTCTCCTTCCTATCAGAAAGATGTTGTGAAACTTGAAAGGGCTCAGAAAAGATTTACAAGGATGTTGCCAGAGTTGGAGGATCTGAGCTACAGGAAGAGGCTAAACAGGCTGTGGCTGTTTTCCCTGGAGTGTCAGAGGCTGAGGGGTGACCTTATAGAGGCTTATAAAATTATGAGGGGCAAGGATAGGATAAATAGACAAAGTCTTTTCCCTGGGGTCGAGGAGTCCAGAACTAGAGGGCATAGGTTTAGGGTGAGAGGGGAAAGACATAAAAGGGGCAACTTTTTCACGCAAAGGGTGGTACGTGCTTGGAATGAGCTGCCCAGAGGATGTGGTGGAGGCTGGTACAATTGCAACATTTATGAGGCATTTGGATGGGTATATGAATAGGAACGGTTTGGAGGGATATGGGCCGGGTGCTGGCAGGTGGGACTAGATTGGGTTGGGATATCTGGTCGGCATGGACGGGTTGGACCGAAGGGTCTGTTTCCATGTTGTACATCTCTATGCCTCTATTTTCTCTTTTTAAATTAAAAACAAACAAAGTTTTCTGTACTAGTTATTCCAGATAGACAAAGTGGAAACTTTGATTTGTTTCTGGAATTTGAGTTTTAAAATGGGAGTTTTTACCTCAGAGAGCACACAATAATTTTACTCTTCAACTACTGTTCAAAGTTTTTGTATATAGGATTTGAATGTCAAATCAATATTCATTTTTAATAACTTCCCACAACTCCATCAGTGCAATATTTAACTAATAACACTATAGAAATGGCTCATGTTGTTCAATGTGAGCCTGAAGAATGATTAATGAAGTTTTTAGTGTGTGGTGTTCATTTATGTCTCTCTTAAGGAATTGCATATCATGAAGGGCAGCATTGGTTGTGACCTGTGCTTTCAACTTAAATTTGCGCTAGAATTAGAGTAATAATTACATTTTATTGTCACATACACTCAAGTCTAGGGACACAGCAGTACAGTGAAAAGCTTACAAAGTCATCTTTCCCGGCACCATCTTAAGTTCAAAATCTTAGGTACAAAGTAGCACCAAAAATAAATAATATTAAAAGTTCAACATTACAATCCTTCTAAAGTAGAAAAATAAAGAAATAAAGTTACAAGTTCAACATTACAATCCTTAGCCATGGTGGCCTCGCAGTCCCAACAAGTGGTTGATCTTCTCCGCACTGGGTTCCTCTACTGCAATGGGTTTGCTCTCCCCATGCTGACTCAATCACCCCCACGCTCGGCATCACCGCAGATGCTGGCACACTTCAAGCTGCTTGTTCTCACCCCCACCTCAACCTGCCTGTTTTCACTGCCACCTCAAGCTGTTCTCGACCCCACCGCGAGCTGACTGTTCTCGCCCCCACCTCAGGCTGCCTGTTCTTGCCCCCACTGCAAGTTGCCTGTTCTTGCCCCCACCGCAAGTTGCCTGTTCTCGCCCCCACTGTGAGCTGCCTGTTGTCGCCCCCACCTCTGGCTGCCTGTTCTTGCCCCACCTCGAGCTGCCTGTTCTTGCCCCCACCTCAAGCTGCCTGTTCTCGCCCCCACCTCAGGCTGCCTGTTCTTGCTCCCACCTCAGGCTGCCTGTTCTTGCCCCCATCTCAAGCTGCCTGTTCTTGCCTCCACCTCAAGCTGCCTGTTCTTGCTCCCACCTTGACCTGCCTGTTCCTGCCCCCACCTTGAGCTGCCTGTTCTTGCCCCCACCTCAGGCTGCCTATTCTTGCCTCTCCTCGAGCTGCTTGTTCTTGCCCCCACCTCAGGATGCCTGTTCTCACCCCCACCTCGAGCTGCCTGTTCTTGCCCCCACCTCGAGCTGCCTGTTCTCGCCCCCACCTCGAGCTGCCTGTTCTTGCCCCCACCTCGAGCTGCCTGTTCTCGCCCCCACCTCAGGCTGCCTGTTCTCGCCCCCACCTCGAGCTGCCTGTTCTCGCCCCCACCTCGAGCTGCCTGTTCTCGCCCCCACCTCGAGCTGCCTGTTCTCGCCCCCACCTCAGGCTGCCTATTCTTGCCTCTCCTCGAGCTGCTTGTTCTTGCCCCCACCTCAGGATGCCTGTTGTTGCCCCCACCTCGAGCTGCCTGTTCTTGCCCCCACCTCAAGCTGCCTGTTCTCGCCCCCACCTCGAGCTGCCTGTTCTTGCCCCCACCTCGAGCTGCCTGTTCTTGCTCCCACCTCAGGCTGCCTGTTCTCGCCCCCACCTCGAGCTGCCTGTTCTCGCCCCCACCTCAGGCTGCCTGTTCTTGCCCCCACCTCGAGCTGCCTGTTCTCGCCCCCACCTCAGGCTGCCTATTCTTGCCTCTCCTCGAGCTGCTTGTTCTTGCCCCCACCTCAGGATGCCTGTTCTTGCCCCCACCTCGAGCTGCCTGTTCTTGCCCCCACCTCAAGCTGCCTGTTCTCGCCCCCACCTCGAGCTGCCTGTTCTTGCCCCCACCTCGAGCTGCCTGTTCTTGCTCCCACCTCAGGCTGCCTGTTCTCGCCCCCACCTCGAGCTGCCTGTTCTTGCTCCCACCTCGAGCTGCCTGTTCTCGCCCCCACCTCAGGCTGCCTATTCTTGCCTCTCCTCGAGCTGCTTGTTCTTGCCCCCACCTCAGGATGCCTGTTCTCGCCCCCACCTCGAGCTGCCTGTCCTCGCCCCCACCTCAAGCTGCCTGTTCTCGCCCCCACCTCAGGCTGCCTGTTCTCGCCCCCACCTCAGGCTGCCTGTTCTCGCCCCCACCTCGAGCTGCCTGTTCTCGCCCCCACCTCGAGCTGCCTGTTCTCGCCCCCACCTCAGGCTGCCTGTTCTTGCCCCCACCTCGAGCTGCCTGTTCTCGCCCCCACCTCGAGCTGCCTGTTCTCACCCCCACCTCGAGCTGCCTGTTCTCACCCCCACCTCGAGCTGCCTGTTCTCACCCCCACCTCGAGCTGCCTGTTCTCACCCCCACCTCGAGCTGCCTGTTCTCGCCCCCACCTCAGGCTGCCTGTTCTCACCCACACCTCAGGCTGCCTGATCTCACTGCTGCCTCGAGCTACCTGCTCAGTAGTGCTTCATAATAAATCTGTGGTTTGATTTTAAAATCCATTGTTTACATTCTTTCTTCCAAATATGTTGATTCTGCCTTCAGAAGCATGTTTATTTGTTAGCCCAGACTAACAACAAAGTAGTCCCAAATGCTTGTATATGCCAATACTAAACAGTTAAAGACCTATTTTCATTTAAATTTTCTCCCCTTTAAACTAATGGCACTTCCTTTCAGCATCAGTTGCTATGAGACTTAGATCTAATACATCATCCTCGGATATTGATTTGTTATTGGTCTATGAAATAATATTGATCATTAATATTGGTCTATGAAAAGGATTAATTGCACATATATAACTTTATATCTACGTCTAGATATATAAGTTTCTATGATTATTTAATTTGAGATGAACTCGTGCATACTAAATGTAATTGAAGATAATCTGGGCAATTAAAATTCAGTTCTGTTAACTTGGTTTACTGCCATACAAACGCATATTTACATTTCTTGACATTTCTATGTACATTATTTTCTGGCTTGCTTAACCGAAGTGTCAGTGTATACTGTGCTTGTTGACTTCTTCATTATTTATCTATGTTTGAGGAGAAGCAGTTTGGCAGAGAAGGGTTGAGGTGGATGGATGTGGATGGAAATGTGTGCAGTATAGAATGTCCAATGTCCATCTCACTTAGCTCTTGAGAGTTGGCAATGTATTAGAGCCCTGCTGGAGAAGTAGTACATGTGAAAGTATAAGCAGTAAGGTCAACAGAACAAAATCCAGCAACAGTCAAACAGACTACAAGACTTTCAGCGTATATAGCTCAACATTTAGACACTATACTACTGGGATTTAATATTTATTTATAATGATTACTGAGAATTTTAAATTGAGTCTTCCAAACAATATCAGACAAAATTACAAGAATGAAACCTAACAGATTTTTTTTTATACATAGAACAACGGTAGTTATCTCTCAAAGCTAACATTGTTCAAGAACTTCATTTATCTATTTAACAGTTAAGGAGTAATCCACACTTTGACTGTAGGCTCATTGTCCTAGATTACAGTTTGGATTCTGTGGAGAAATATGTGAAAATGTTTGGAGTTTAACAACATTCATTTGGAAGGATTCTGCAAATATTTGAAGTCAAGATTGTGGTAAAGTAGTTAAACAGAATATTGCAGTTTAAATTAGTTAATGCTTAAAAAATAAGAATTAACTCTGAAGTCTTACGAAATATCAGCAATGATGTAAGACGGGCACAGTAATATTTATTTTAAAATGCAACACTATTAACAGTTTCCATCTATTAATTGAGTATATTTTTCATGCCATTGATGTAGAATCAGAGATTGAATTAAAACTTAATGTCTTCAAATTCTTGGAACCAATGATTGTATGACATTACTTTTAATACTTTACAGGAATAATTTATTTTATTCTGCTGGGCTTAATTATTTTTGTGATCAAAAATTTGACTTATAAAAATGATCAGTTGTAAACTTTTATTTAATACTTATTCTGATTATTCGATTAATGCTCAAAGATTTTATGCAATTAACTGTGTTCTGGTTCAATGTTTGGCACTGAAGAATGTGAAATTACAGAGTTGGCAAAAGATTGTTTTGACCACAGTCTTGTTACTAATCAAAATAGTACAGGACATCTGTCAGATTTGTAAAGTACTCCACCCATAGCTACTTAGTTAAAATTCCAGATGGCATCACCATTGAAATTGTTTTGATCCAACTCAGTCAGTTTTGTAAAGAGAAGGATAAAATTGTCAAAAACTTTCATGTGAAATTTGGGAATTAGCTGTGAAATGTTCCATCTATTAGTGTGCTTCTGTCATTTTGGCAGCAAGAGCCAGCTGTCAAAGGAAAAAAAGACTAAACAAAATGTGCAAGTTGGTGAAATCATTACCATGAGTGAGGCTGACTTCATTGTTCATAAGGGGTGAGCGACAAGTAGAACAAACAAGACTGGCCTGATTACACAATAAATGCAGCATTATCTCCAGGTCACATCAAATATTCAATGTACGTTTACATGTCTTTTTCCAGGATTTTTCAATTTGTTCTGTTTTCCATTGTATATTTTCAGGAGTGTTTTGTAATAACTCATGGACAGTGGCAACATGAGGGTTGGATGTACTATTCCCGCTAGGTTGCATACATGCTGCAATCATGCGAGTACAACGTGGATCACTCACAAACTGCCCCCTTTAAGAGACTGTGATGATGCAGCTGCATAAACAAAATTGCACCATTTACTTAATAAAACAGGCCATGCATGGCAAAACGTTTGGAGGGATCTTTAGTTTGCCAGATTTTTTTTTGGAGCAGCAGGTGGTGCATCCTTTTTGGTGAAGTGATTTGAAAATATATTAGTGAAATGAACAATAATAATTGAATGATCTTGGCACAATATACAATAAGCATCTCAAACACCACCTTAAGCATTGGCCCCCTCAACAAGCGTATGTAGCTACATTGTGTAATATCTACAATGCCCTGTAGCAACTCCCCAAGACTTCTCCGACAGCATTTCCTAAACGTGCAACTTCAAATAACATGAAAAACAAAGGTAATAGATTCAATCAGCACCTGAGCTTTTCCCTCCAATTCATGCACCATCTTGACTGCATTCTTTAGGAGGTCAAAATACCTACAGCCTGCACCTAGTACCTCTAATAGTATTGTGGGTGTACCTACACCACACATGCTGCAGCAATTCAAGAAGATGCCTTATGACCAAGTTCTTAACAGCATTCAGGGACAAGTGACATCATAAAGTTCATACATTATCACTATTACTTTCTTTTTTAACGTACGTGCTTTTTAAATAAAATTTGTATTTTTACCACATTCGATGTATTTCACCAGTAATTGATAATGAATTTTTTTTCAGGAACTATCAGACAATTTAAATTTTTCACAATCAATAAACATAAGTGCTGCGAGGATTTGAAAAATAGTTGGTTGCTTCATCTAAGATGTGTAATTTTATTACTTTTTTGGACTAATAATTTTATTCTTTCAAGGAATAGTTTAAGACAATGGATGAAGTGTTGCTTGTACTCTGATTTACAAAGCATAGATTGCTATGATAGTTTTATACAGCCTGGACCTGAATCAGGCTCGTAACAAATCATCTACATAATCCAGGATGTTTTAGAGACTTTGCTTATAGAACAATCAGATGAAAAAAGAATTCACTTGTACCTATTGTAAAATAATATTTTGTTTGTAAACTAATTTTATTCCATAAAAATTTAATCTCTTTGAAATTATTTAGTTTAGTTCCCTAAGATTTAACAACATCCAAAACTACGTATTTATTTTGAAAATTGGTATCAATTACAGAAACACATCAAATTGTAGTGAGTTTTATATTTAATAGTATGGCAGAATGTTTTTTAGAATATATGCATTTGTGTAAAGTTGCACGTTCATGGATTTTTTAAATAATTTCTGCATTTCGTTCAGAATATTTTGGAATTCCATCCATGATTCCTGCTGATTTTTAAAATCATGAAAACCTTGGCCAAAATTGCATTGGAAATCACTATTTTAAACTTTTTTTTTGTAAACAATGTTTAGTTTATACAGATGTTAAACACTATATGATAATTACTCCCCTGAGTTGCATCCAAGTGTTTGCTTTTAAAATTATAACAAAACCAGTAGTTCAATCTGTTTTTTTCAAAAGTCACCTATTGCTGATCTGTCTATTATCTTCTTAAGCATGTCAAACCTTTGCCCAAACAAAGATCTAAAAAGTTATTTGAATACACAATATTTTTTATAACATCACATATTAGCAATCAGATATAGTTAGATTAACAGTTGACAGCTAAAACTATTCCAAAGTTCCAATACAGATTTTGAGCAGTTATACTGCAATGATCTCTAGCCTTTCACTGTCTCCATTGGAGTAAATTAGTAAAAATCCGACAATGTTCTTTTTAAAACAGCTTTTCTTTAAAGTCCAGGGCTTGCATCTCACATTATAATAGCCACCAAAAGAGCGCAGCTGTTGTGTCCCTATGCCTACAATACTTGTGAGTTTGAGTGTTTGTGTCACGCAGTTATGCATATTTATATATTGCTCCCAGCTAGGATTCTATATTCACTTCTTAATTTTCAAATTAAATGAAACTCTAATCTTTTGCTTTTTTCACTGTTTTATTGTTTCTCAGCATTGTATTTTTATAACCTATACATTGCACTCATTATGGATTTACAGCACAATCAAAGAAACTGGTCTTGTATAAACAGTAATTTCAAAGATCAAATTTCAGGGCAAATAATTTTCATCTCCAGCTCAAAGTCTTGAGCGTAGCTACAAAATGAGACATTCACACAAGAAGACATAAAATAACTTGTAAATTTCCTGTAAATTTAAACTGAAATTCAACTATTGAACATTTTAGGAAGCAATATGAATAATGCGACAGATGCCTATGCCTTCATTATAATGTCTCAGAGATGGTTCAGCTTGGCTACTTCTATCATAACCCATTGTGAATACAATCTCAATGGCTACGAACAGTTAACTCGATTTTTAGTAAGGGTAAGTTGGTAAAGTCTCAAGTCATGAACAAAACATGCTAAAAGGCATTAGATTATTGCGATCTGACAATAAATACTTGTCATTATTCACATTGGAAAAGTATAATAAAAAGGTTGGAAAATGTGGGAAGCAAAGACCTATGGCAGGATTTTACTGGACACCACAGTTGGGTGGCAAGTAAGTGGATGTTTAAAATAGAATTTCATGCTCTCCAACAGGCCATTCATTCCCATTGTGAATTTGTGAGCATCAAAGAGGTGTTTGGTGAAATGCCTGAATGTGGCCCAATTAAAGCCCTTAAATGGCCATCTGATGATCAATTAAGGGTTTTCAATGGTTGCCATTCTCATTTAATGAATGGTGGATAGCATTGCCCCTTGATGTGAAGGGCAGTGCTTGTCAATGGCCACTCGGGTGTTTTTCCTATCTTCCTGGTGGTGGAAATTGAATAAAGATTCGTGCACTTTGTGTCTTTCACTGTGTTTTACACCTGCACACACACACACCATGGGTGCTGGGGAATAAAAATAAGCACTACCGCACTTAGGCGGTAGTGTGGGGGTGTAAAGTTAAAAAAAACAGGAGTGTCACTGTTTCTCGCACGTGCACACACACACCATGGGTGCTGGGGAAAAAATAAGCACTACCGCAGTTAGGCGGTAGTGTAGGGGTTGAAAAAAAAAAAAAAAAAAATTTAAAAAAATTAATGAATGGTGGATGAGGCTTACATCTAACATGCAGCCCAGCAGATACAATGTTATGGCTGTTCACTAATGAAAAAGAAAGGGTTATAAGAACTATTGCAGTTAGACAATAATGTGGGGGTTTAAAAAAAATAAAAAATAAAAAGAAATGAAAAAGAGAGGGTGCCCTCCATTCTATGCTCCTGGTTTCAATAGGTGGTATCTCTACATTCTCATTAGAGTTTCCTTTGCCTAAATCCACCCATCTCACCATTGCCCTGTCCAACACACTTCCCACTTCCTTCACCACTCTTGCCAGAACCACCCAGCCTGGCCCCAGGGAGATCCCAAGGTTAATTGGAGCTTCAGGTTCATTACAGAATGTCGTCTTTTTGTCCAGGCTTCAGCATTTGGTAGCAAATAACACACCTAAAGGCACCTGCTGCCAGAACTGCAGACCTGCTTACCTCCAGTTGGGATCATTGATATTAAAGGCCATTGGCTGAATAATTAAAACCATGAGAGGCAGCCTCATCCCAAAGATTTAAACAGTGATGGAGGGGAGCCTACCCCCACATATCATCCATGACTTTAGTGAGAGCGAAGCACCTTAAGTGATTTATATTATATTGAAAAGGTATAAAAAATTAATAGAACTAAAACAAACATATCTGTAAGCCTACATGCTAGGATTTTAAAAGAGATAGTTGCAGAAATAGTGGACATATTGGCTTTGATCTTACAGATTTCTTGAAATTTTGGAATGGTTCCTATAGATTTGAAAATAATAGATGTAATTTGCCATTTTGGAGAAAAAGGAGATGAACACTATGAGACTATTGGCCAGTTAGTCTGACTTTACAGAAGGAAATTATTATTGACAGCATGGAAAATCACAAGATTATTAAGCATAGTTTTATGAAGGTGAAATAGTGTTTAACATACCCATTTGTGCTTTTTGAAGGTATACTAGCAATTTGCTTTGCTAGTTATGCCCTCAGTATCAATACTGGAATAACCATTTTACTAATATCTGATTAACAAACATTCGTCCAGAAGAATATGATCTCCTACAGAGTGTAATTTGAAAGATCTGATATATGAACAGCTCCTATACTTACAAATGGTTCCTTAATATAGTCCTGCATTATGTTCCAACTTGCACACAAAACAACTTTCAAACTCTGAATGGAACCCATTCGCAACCTGGGGACTACTTGCAGCATATTTTGATTTACAGAAAGCATTCAATAAAGTGTTACACAATAATGTGTTGTGGAAGGATAGGCCTCACAAAACTGAGTTTAATAATGACAGTGGGATAGAATAGGTCATTGTTACATTGGCAGAATAATACGGCCAAAGTGAGAGAATGATCAGGACTTGGATCTCAACACTTCAAATCTGGATCAATTACTAAAATAACGATTAAGTATATCAAAGTTTAGTGATGACAAACAGCTAGCTGGGTAAGTAAACATGCAAAGCACCAAAAGGGAATTTGAACTAGTTAACTGATAGGGCAGGAAGGAGACAATTAAAATATAATGTGGGAAAGTGTGCAGTTATCAATTTAATTGGAAAAAGTGAAAAACATTTTATTTTAGGTGAGAAGGTAGTAAAAGTTGGTATGAAGAGGATTTAGGTATCCTTATGTGTGAATCACATACAGCAAGCCATTGGGAAGGCAAAGTGGATGTCAGTCTGTATTGCAATTTGGCAGAATGAGGAAGGAGGTCATGCTACAATTATGTAGTACCTTGATGGGAGTGCTAGGTGCATTTTTAGTTTCCCTAATGATGATATATTTTTCATAAAGAGACTGCAACAAAACCTCACTAGCCTGATTCCTGAAATGAGAGGGCTGAATAATGAGGACAGTTTGAGTAGAACAGATTAAGGTTCCTATTTAGAAAAGTGAAAGGTGATCATATTGAATACAAAATTCTGAGATGGAAAGGCTGTTTCACGTGGTAGAGGAATCTGAAACTAGCAGTCATATTCTCAAAAAAAGGAGTTGGTTATTTAAGGAGGTACGAAGGAAGTTCTTCACTGGGAGACACATAAGCCTTTGGCATTTTTATCCTGCAAAGGGCAATGGATGCTTTCATAAAATGAGATTTGAACACATGGACAACCTAACGATCATGAAGCAAGGGTTCTTTGTTCCACTGTTACAAGTTGTTCCAAAAAGGAAATAAAACTAAGCAAAAACCAGGAAATATTTACATGTTGTACATAGAGTGACTATGAGGTTTACAACAAACTGAGGAATTCCTTTGTCAGTCTGGTCTCTCTATCCATCATCCCTCTTTCTGCCAAAGAAACTTTTTTTTCAGCAGAAGTCCATGCATTTGCTTCTATGGTCTTTCCTCATCATTGCCACCTTCTGGTAAAGGTCCTGAAGACCTGCTCAGCTTACTCACTCAGTGCTCTCCATCACTGTCATCACTGCAGCTGAAGTCCCATCACAGTTATTCAATAGCCATGTTCAAGTGTGAGCTTGTTAATTTTTTTGGCATTAGGGGAAATCAAGAGGATAGGGATAAAGTAGGAAAGTGAAATTAATGCAGAAGTTCCATTATGACCGAAAGAATTTTGCAACAGGCTTGAAGGGCTGGATTGCCAATTCCAAGAAGATTTCTCATTCATGTGTTTATGAATAACATTGTCAACACCAATTATAGTGATGTACTGTGTATTTATGATTGGGTGAACAAGATTTCCAACAACTTAATGGGAAAAATAAATTAATAGAATACATTTTAAAAAGTTAAGTTAAACGAAGATAAATAGGAACAAAAAGAGAGCTATATGTTTCAGATGAATGAAAAATGGCTGAGAATGGAAAGAGAAATGTGACAATATAAGTAGCAACAGATTGACAAAACACCCATGTAATCCTATCTAACATGATTCTTTATCTCTGATCAATTCGTGGGCTTGAATTTGCTTTGTGCATGTCAGTCTCATGATGGGAGGCCTTACTAAATTTCAAAGCAATATTTAACTCATCCTGAATGAATGATAACCAAAACCTTGATTAACAATTATTTGTAAACTCTGGGCATATATCTCAAATAGACATAAATTGATTGCGACACTGGTCAAACATTTTTACTTGCCAAGGTGCACTGCTATTCAGAATAAAAGTGCATGCATTTGATCTGTTTCAACTGACTTTCTGGTTGTCTGTTTTCTTTTTCTCAAACATATTTAAAATCTGTGCTTGCAAATTTTTATAACACCCATTATAGCAGGGGGATCACAATGCTCATTACCCTGCCTCTGTTGTTTGTAGATGTCAGAAGCGTACAACTGTTGTACAGGTGACTTAGTTATAGATACTTTTAAACCAACTTGTTGAGAAATGTAATAACACAACTCTGGAGCAGGTGGGACTTGAACACGCAAGTCATCTAAGCCAAGAGGTAGGAATACTATTACTACACAATAACAGTCCATTCATGTGATTGTAAAGTCCCAAAAGCTTGGGAAAATGACTATCAATTGACCAATTACTTGCTTTAGTTGGCCACCTGCCATTCCAGAGGCTGCTGTCATTCTTACCACTGTGAGTATTCCTTGATGGCAAAAACATATCAGGTTTCTTCCCAATGTCATCTTAAGATCTTCAAATAGTTGGTAAAATTCCAACCACTGAGACTTGGCATAATTAAAGGTGATTTGGCATGTGGTGATACACTGATACAAGTGGACTGCACAGCAGAGAATGAGGTCACACATGAATGTGCAGTAATGGTCTCATCTGAGCACTTTTGTGGAGCATCTTACTGTAAAAGGTTGAAGAGTGTGTACAATGAAAACCTTGATGTCTGTGGTCTCTGTCAAAAAACATGGAGGGACCTATTCCAGAGTTTCGTACAAGTTTGGGGCCTGTCCTTTCCAGGGGTGAAAATATGGTCAGCTTTGTGTATCTGATCATGATGCAGTGCTTGATGATACATGCCTCAGCACAAACAGAAGCCACTCAACATTTAACTGCTGCTGTGGAAGTTGACTGCAGTCATACAACTTTAGATTGCCTGCCCCAAACATTCAGATTACCGGCATCATGGTTGCAAATACCACTGTTCAGTTTGCATTGTGCCCAGCAATCCGTCTTCCGACATGTCGTAGGGTTGGTGAGGCAACTCGATTTAGGGAGAGTGACAGCAGTACCTGGAACTCAGGCCTGTGGTTCTTTGTCAAGGTGCTATTCTACTCCACTCCTGCTCATGCTCTTACCCATCAGCCAGCCCAGACTGATGCGTCCCATGTGGAAGTCATGCTCTTTGAAACTGGACGTTCCTGGGGAAAAACTGCATTAGGTCATTTGCTAAGGCCGTCTGCAGCTTTCCCTGCTGGAAATTAGCAGCTACGAAGAGCCATTTTGCAGCTAAAGGTGTCGAACAGTGGTGGTGACTACGGTGGGCAAAGGTATATGTACACCAGCAAAAGATTAATTTGTTGACTTTTGGATGCATTTTTGTAACATTTATCCTATAAATCCAGTTGAGAATGATTGTTTGGAATGTCTTTTATTTTGGGATTATGACCAAGAAAGTTAGTAACTGAGAAAAGGTAAAGTGTTGATGAATGGTGAATGGAATGTTTGTTGACTATTATCAGAGTCAGATGAGTCAATATCCTGGCCAGCCTGGTTAAGCAGGAACTGTGTTAGTCACCTTCTGCCTTGCTCTTCCAGCTCCCCTCTTCTTCCTCCTCCTCAACTGCTCAGACCATATAACTGTGTGGTGACAGATGTGCTTCATGGCAATGAGGTTGTGCAGCATCAAGCCAATAAGGACAAATCTTAACATGAAAAAGCATTGCTTAAGCTCCCCAGTGGTCAGTTTGCTTATATTTTGTGTAGCTGTGTGGTTTTCATCATATAGACGCTTCCCATTTGTGCATGGCTGACATTCCAAAGACATGAGTTGAGTAATCCTTATCGCCTGGAATCACCCTCTGATTTGTCCTGGTGGCTCAAATAATTCCTGCAGATCAAAGTCATCAAAATTGCTGCCAGGATACTGGGCAATGCCTGGGTGACTTATCATCTATTGGCACAAACCAGCTGGGGAATGGAATCCCTGTCAGCCGGAGCACATCTCAGAACTGATACGTGGTGCCTGCAAAGGGTTATGCAGTCAATTAATGGCACTGTGTAGCATATCCTACTGAAGTAGCACACTTGCTCCATCTGATTCCCTCAGGCAGAAAGACTGAAATGTATTCAGCCCTCTTGTAATGCAGAGCCTCAGTGACTTCCTTTAGACGACAGTGGATGGCAAACTGAGAAATGTGACAGATATTGCTTACTCTGGACTAAAAACAGCCAGAAACATTAGAACTCATAACATTCAGAACCACAGGCAATGCTGCCCTATCCCTTTTCTCAGGCTTCAGTTGTGGTTACAGCTAAGGCAAATTACAGTGATGACCTCCAAAGTGAATTGGAGATGCCCGACACTCTGTTAGTTGCTGATTTTCAGGTAGGAAATTGCTCCTACAAAACAATGGGAGAGAATGACCTCCTATGAAACTTTCTTTTGTCCCTCTGCCATACCATTTCCAGCCATTTGTGTTGCTTCTTCTGTCATGTTCAATCAAAAGGATTGAAAACCAATGCACCCAAATCTGGGAAAAACTGCAAGGTATAGAATCTTTGAATTCAGGGCAAAGTTCTGTAACATGGGCCACATGACTTCATATCAATTTCAACAACTTTAAACAATTCTGGAACCACTAAAGCTTTCTATAATCTCAACAAGAGCCAGGAGTAATCAATCAGCAACAAACTTGAAAGTAGGTGATGCTACCTCCAATAGCAATAGTAAGGAGATCCTCCCAGCTACTCAACATGTATTTAGCTGTGTGAGCTTACCAAGGGAATGTTAACTGCAGCATTGCGCTCAAAAGTGGCTGTTTGGAGATAGTGAGGACCGCAGATACTGGAGAGTCAGTGTCAAAAAGCGTGGCGCTGGAAAAAGCATAGCAGGTCAGGAAGGATCCAAGAAACAGGAGAGTCAACGTTTTAGTGATGAAGGGCCCAGCCCGAAACATCGACTCTCTGCTCCTTGGATGCTGCCTGACCTGCTGTGTTTTTTCCTGCGCCACGCTTTTCAACTCAAAATTGGCTGTGCCCCATCAAATTGATATTATATACTGACTGAGGTCACTGTCTGTCTACTCTACATACATTGCAAACACCTTCATCAAAGTGGTATCTAGTGCGACCAGTTAAAAAAAAACGGTGCTGTCATCATGGATGCTGGTTTGGGGAATAAATAGTATCTATGGTGATGAAAAAGACACACCAGACATCTAATTTTATTAGCTAATTTTATATCCTACCTGTCTTTCAGTGAGATCCAAATTTACTGCTATCTCATATCTTCTCAGTCTGGTCAGATAGTTGTGGTGAGCAAACTCAGCTTCCAATTCCCGAATTTGCTCTTTAGTGAAGGCTGTTCTTTCCTTTCTGGGTTTGCTGTTCATCTCTCCTTTGTAGCTGCATTCTTGTGTCTCTATAACCAGGATCACAATATTTTCAGTTTAGATTTCTCATAATTGTTTAAAAGGCAAAAAAGTATATTTTCAATTTTAAATTTAAGAAATAATTCACATTTTTATAATACCTTTTTGCCAACTCAGGACCTCCTTTCAAGTGCTTTTTGACAAATTAAATATTTTAAAAGTAGTCACTGTTGTAATTTGGGAAACAGAAGTGTGCACAGCAATATCGTATAATGGCAATGAGTTAATTATCGGAAGCTCTGTGAAAGATGAATGCAGGCATAGTTGACAAGGGCAGCATTTGTTGCCCATCCCAAATTGGTCTTGAGATGAGCAGAAGTCTAATTCATTTCAGAGCTGACTCATTGCTTTATGGCAGAGTGACATGTAAGCTAGATAAGGTAATGGCATCAGATTTCCTTCATAAAAGACATTAATGAAGCAGATGTGTTTTTACAAAAATCAGTGATAATCATTATAGCAACATTAGTGAGACTAGTTTTACACTCTTTTTTAAAAGCATTTGAATTCAATTCTATTAGTTACTGTTATGGGATTTGAACTCCTGTCCACAGGGTATTTGACTGGGTGTCTCAGTTACTATTCTAGTAGCATTACCATTATACCCAAAAAGTATACAGGAGCCTCAAATTAATTTATTCAAATAATTGGCCTGCTACAATACTGAATGACAAACATTGAGGGGTATAATATTTGCAGTAAAAAGTTCAATGCCTATAAAACAATAAGAATTTTATGTGCTAATTATATACATCTTCAATTAGGTTACTTAATATTTCTAATTTCACAAGGCATTATGTAAATAACTGTTTCTGAATGATAACTTTCCTTTCTCAATGAGCTTCTCAACAAAGCACATGATTTTACTTTATCTTTTTCTTCAATTTCAAACATTAACATGAGGAGACGCCCTTCAATCCATTGTACCTGTTGTCACATTTATTGATTAATAAAATAGTAGTTCATTAATTAATATATTTATTTTGGGAATGAGTAATTTTCATATGATTAAAAAAGATGTTACACCGCATAGTCTGCTTTTACACTTGCTGGCATTATTAACTCCAACATGTTGGCATACAGATAGTTAAAATTAAATCTTATCCAATAAGTAAAGTCACAAATGTAGGGATTAATCATGTATTGTACTGCTAGGAACTAAAGCTAAAATGTATATTTCCAAAACAATATTAAATATTGAAGTTAATTAAATTATTAAAATTAATTAGTGATCAATTAATATATTCCCTTACTGACAGAATTCTTTATACACATACACATATGGACATACAAACTAAGAGTGGGAGTAGGACACTTGAGCATATTCATTATTTAATAATGATTATCATGGTTAACTTGATTACTCCATAATCCCAGCTACCCCAATATTATTTCACCCCTTGTTAATCAAAAATGTTCAAATACTCTGTTTCCACGACATTTTGAAGAAGAAAGTTTTGAAGACTCACGAATCTTTGCAAGAGTAAATCTTGTCCCATCTCGGTCTCAGATGGACCATCCTTATTTTTACAGTGACCCCGCAGTTTAGATTCTTTCATAGGATGAAACATCGCCTCCAAATTCACCCCATCAAGACCCCTCAAAATTTTATATATTTCAATCAGATTACCTCTTATTCTTCTAGACTCCAACAGTTACAGATAGTGATGAGAATTCTGGCCTGTCCAACCTTTCCTCATGAGACAACATGCCCATTTCAGGTATTAGTCAAATAAATCCCCTCTTAATGGCTTAATAATGCCAGTAAGTTTAAATGAGTTGCATCATTATTAGTCATATGAAAATGGATCTTTCCCAAAATAAATACATTTTGATTTTTAATTTAGGAACTACCATTTTATTCATCCATATTAATCTAACATATTCTTTTTTAAATAAGGTGCCCAGTACAGTATACAGTACTCCAGCTGCAGTCTCACCAACACCCTGTATAATAAGCATATTCTCCCCTACTTCTGCTGTCAATTTTCTCACAATCAAAAATATCATTCTGTTAGCTTTCCTAATTACTTGCTTTACTTGCATGTTAACCTTTTGTGATCATGCACCAGGACAACAGATCCTTCTGTATCTTAAGGTTTGCAATCTCTCATAATTTAAATAAAGCTTTTTAAATTCTTCCTGTCAAAATGGACAGTTTTACATTTTCTCATATTATACTCCATTTGCAAGGTCTTTTCTCATCACTTAATCTATCTGTATTTCTTTGATGCCTCTTTATGTTCTCTTCACAGCTTACTTTCCTACCTATGTGCCATCAGCAAATTAGGAACTATGCTTTGGTCCGTTCACCTGAATCTTTTATTAAATTGTAAAAGATTGAGGGCCCACATTGAACCCTGCAACACATCATTCACTGTGTCTTACCAAACAGAAAATGAATTATTTATGCCTTTCTTCTGTTTTGTGTTAATTAGTCAATATTCTATCCAAGCCAGTAAGTTACCTTCTGTGGTATTAACCTTTATTTTTCGCAATAACCTTTTAGAAATCTAAGTTCAATACATCCACTGGTACAACTTTGGTCATAGCAGCACATTACTCCCTCGAAGAATTCCAATGAACTGGTTAAACATTTCTCTTCTCATGATGCAGACTGAGTACTAACTAGTTTGCACAAATATTGAGAGAAAACTATTCTAACATCCTCCTTTGAGGTAATTGAGGGTATTTTTCATAACATTTTGCAGATACTCTATTAAATTTTCTCTCTCTTGTCATATGCATTTTTTAAATCATAAAGGGTTCAGATAGTATTCATATTTGATTTTAGTGCTCACCATTCAATATGACAGTTAACAATTTCACTTATTTTTAACTTTCTGCAAATAACTCTGAAAAAAATACAGTTCTCAAAAAATGGATGTTTACAGCCTTTGAAAGCAGCTCCTGATAAAAAGAAAAATATTTTAAGGTTTAAAGTGATTTAATATAGCATTAAATTTACTTTGTGTTTTATAATCACTAGGGCTTATTAAGTAAGAGCGATTAGAACGAAACTTTTAAAAAGGTTATCCATACTTAGCAATTTTTAAAAAATGAAATGCATTCACGTAGAAGGAGGAGAAAATATTTTAGCTGAGGAATTTCTAAAAAAAATCACGTGAATTCCTCAAAACGGACTTGCGTTTTGTACTTCAGTTTATTCCACGAAACATTAATTTACTACTTACATTTCTCAGTTTATGAAGGTTTTAATTTTATTTTGTACAGCGAGCATTGAGCTATCTCTTGCAATGGGTTCTCCGGGGCGTGAAACCCTGACTCTGAGAGTAAAGCGGTTTCTGTGTGACTCAGTAACGATTTGCATCTTTGTTTACACCACGAAATGAACACAAATAATCCGAGGACCGAAATGGTGCTGGCAGCAGGTGTAAAAACAGTAATATGGAGTCTGGCCCTTTGCAGTTTAAACGTTCAGTCTTTGTAGTGAGACTGAAAAGGACTTTTATATTTCCTGCCTCTGCTTTATTTTTGTAAGGTTTGGTGATGAATGTGTGAATCAGAGGAAATGCAGCCCATTAACCGACGATAGATTTATTGTCACAAAGTGTGTTTTGGCATAAATCTTCCGAGAAAGATGATGCTTTTCATGAAGTGAAAATATCATGTAGCGTGTGTTTTTGAATTTAAAACGAAAAGATTTTCAAAAGGGGATTTTCCATTTTAGTTGCAGAATGCTAGAGTTTTCCGCTAAAGAAAGGCTTTCCATGATCGAACTTTACGCTAACTTTAGTGGTTTCAAGACTCATACAATGCACTTCTTTTGTAGGAACCGAACCTCTATGCAATGCAGGTTCTCGTTTTTAACCAAATGTTTTATTTTGATTAGCACGAGGCATATTTCATTAATTACACTTACCCATTGCTTGAACAACCTATTGTTTGCATTTCTTAGAGCAGTTAACATTAGCAAAACCTACCAAAAAACGCTATTTAAAGTCGGCGGGAAGCAAAATATGGACAACACGGTTAGACATAAGAACACAGGGAGGTGAAATTGGGAAATTTCTGGAAACTCTTCGGCAAGTATGCAAATCAAAGCTGTTTAATCAGTCGTATATGTTGGGAAAGAAATTCACAGATTTATTTTTAGATTGCAACTATTAGAGAGATACATTTATAAATTAACCGGCGATAACACATTCAATGCTTCATTGACACTGGACTTAAAATATGTGAGTGAAATGTGATTGTGTTAATTGTCGAATTATGAGTTTTCTTGCCCAGCATCTACTCCAGAAATTCACAAAGCAGCAATCGTTACCATTTAGTTTAAGTATCCTTAAAACGACTTGCTCTTCAGTGTTGACTGACATTAAAATGTTCTGGCTGGAATACGCTTGGTATCGTTCTGAGGTGCGTTCCCAGTTTACTATGGGGTATGGTCACAAATCGGGTTAAGTCGCAGCTTTCTTTGAACAAAACCGTTCGGAGTGGAAGCAACAAAACAGCGAGAGCAGCCCAGAACCAGTCAGTCAAAGTCTGTGGGGAAATACCCGTCTGTTTTTAAAGGTGAGTAACTATACGAATGAATCCGATCTGCAACAGGTTTGTTCTGTCAGTTCCGCTAGTCTAGTTAAACTGATGTTGAACAATTTGAGCACGGCATGCATCTGCACAAGGTAGATGTGTAAAATGGTTGATGCGTGTGTCCCTGCTCATTAATGGCTAAACCGGGATTGCTTACCTGAGCCGTCACTTTTCCTCTTGGAATTCCTTTTCTCTGTCTCCACTGGGGTGACCCCCGGCCTCCCGTAATCCCCCGACACACAGGGCGGGTTGCTGGGGGTCAAACCGGGACTGCTGTCCACCAGGCTGGAGCCCAGTTCCGGGGGCCCGGATTCTGACTGGAGACAGAGTGTGTGCCGCGCCAGGGGAGGGGGTGAGGAGATCTGAGGGATGTGCCATGTCGCCTGGCTAGCGGCCGGTGCCTGGGGCTGGGGCTGGTGCTGCTGGTGCTGGGGATGGCCTCGGTGGTGGTGATGTAGGTGATGATGATGACGCTGGGCTGTAAACATGCTTTCTTCATTAGGAAATCCCGTTATGATACAAGAAGAAGGAGACAGGTCTGGAAAAGCCACATGGTCTGATCTTCCATGGAGAGCCAGTGGAGACTGAGAGAAGTGGTGCAGGCTCTGTGCAGGGGCATGGGAGCTGCGCAGGCAGCTAAATATTGTATGATCCATGGGAGCGGGGTTTCAGATTCCAAGCGGCTGGAATTATATCCAAAGCACCTTCGATTTCAAAGTAAACAGCTTCCAGGGGAAAAAAAAACAGGGCTCTTTAAAAGCGATCTGGATCAATCGCTGTTTTAACAGCCGGAGCCCTTTGAGTAAACACACACCCTCCAGCTAACCCTGATTTTCGGGGTTGACAAGTAGAGCTAATCGCACGTTGTCCCAGGGAGCTGGCTTTCAGGGGGAAATCGTGGAAGATATATAAATAGTTTGTAATGTGAGAGGGGGGCTGGATCTAAGGCAGGGTCCCAACCACATGTGAAGCTACCTCCAAAAAAACATCAGCCCTATAAATCATGGCAATTAATGACCGGAAATTCGCAGGCGCAGAGAAAGAGAAACAAGGTTTGCACCAGTTAAGGCCAGGCTGTGCTCTTTATTTGTTTTATCGAGCTGTGACTTGCTGTCGTGAGCTTGCAGATAGTGGATGATGTTAAAGAAGTGGAAAGAGGTGGTGGTGTGTATGGGGGGTGTGGGAGCAAACTTTTATCTCTTCGCCTCCCCCCCACCCCCACCCCGGAAGAAAAAATAAACCTCTTGGAACTCCGGGGTGTCAGATGTCCATAACGTGCCGCACCTTAGGGGGTGGGGAACCTGCGTCTGTCAATCAGTGCCGCTACCCCAAAGCAAGGCGATCTCCGAAACAGCCAGAGAGCGAAAGCGAACGATCAATCCTCCCATCAGAGTCCTCAAAGCAAACAGAAACGCACATCTTCAGATGACAGAATAAATTCCTAACTGATGAAGTCACGTTTCGGAGTTTGGGACTGTGTTTAAACAAAAAACTTGCGAAACAAAAGAAAAACCCGGGACATTTCCCTGCCCCAACCGACCTTGCTCTATTCTCTTACCCCCGACCTCATGATGGATGTTTTGTTTCGCAACTGAATGTTTTCATTTGTTTTAAGGGGGAAAAAAAATCCTGTTTAATAATCGCATTTAATCCCCCGGATTAATTACCGTTTCCCCAGCTCATTTTTTTTGTTAAATCTGAAACAGTCAAAACGGAAAGATGGAAAACATTTTTTTAAAAAGAATTATCTAAAAAGAAACCGAATAGATTTGAACCTTCTATTGAAACGCGATCTTTTGAATTGATTCATATAATTCTCACCGCCTCCCAACCAAAACAAAACTTCCAAAATATTTCTTAGAAGATTCGTCAGAATTAATTTTAAAGAGTTTGTCGGTGTCCGTAGTCAATTCAAATGTTTAAACCACGAGGGGAAGGGAGATTGCGGGGAATTATACAGCAGGAGGCACCCATCGACTCTGCCTCGGTATTCCCATTGAAGGACAGAATTAAATTTGGAACTTTTTTTTCTGCAATTGCATGGGTTTGACCAAAAGTTGCCCGTTCTGTGGTTGGAAGTTCTCAATGTTTTCCTTCATGAATAACCTTCATGAAGATATTTGTGATTGGTAAAATTGCAAAAATAGATATCTGAAAGCAAACAACTAATAATTTCCGTAAAGTATTTGAATCATGTGGTTTCCCAAAAAAAAACTAACAGGAGTTAGCTAATATGAATCTCGTTTGAGGCCAATGTTAGAAAGTCGAATGTGACGTGATTTCTGCTCTTTTCTGCATTGGCAATCACACTCATCGATTTTGTATAAAGGTATGAGAACCCCTGAATGTCTTCCACAAGTGGAGCCGACCGAGTCGTCCTTGATGGGTTTTGTATTTTGGAGTGGTTCAGGTTGCAAGGAGATGCTCCCAGCGCAGTTTCGGTTCTTTCTGTCTCCGCTCCGCAGATGTGAGCCGGAATTGTCACCCAGACTCCCTCATTCCCTTCGCCCCCCCCCCCCCCCCCCTCCCCACGCCCCCGCAATGTTTCAGTCCGGACAGCGAAACAAAGTATTCCGGAGAAGTGCGTCTCGCCTCTGGGGAACACATCCATTGACAATGACAAAAAATACCGGGACCAATGTCATTTTCAACACAACTAACTTTGAAACCTTACAGTAGCGACACTCCTATCTCCTGACAGGTAATAGCAGCACTGATTCCGAATGGTCTCATCCTTGCCGAATTGGCTCTTTTCCTGTGGTTCGGAATCCGTAACCTTTAAGATTGTTGCAGTTTCCAAACGGTTCTCCTGACCCCCCCCCCCCCCCCCCCCCGTGGCGCTACTGATAGATTGATCATTTTATTGACAAAAACATGAAGTTAATTTTCTTCAAATTCCGCCAGCTGAATGATTCCCTCTGAGTTCGTGCGCTGTTTTGATTTTTGTTTTGAGTGAAATAGCATTAAACCATTCCTTACCCTTTCCCATGCGGAGCAGAATTCCTCACCGCCGGAGCTGGAACTCGGCTGAGCGACACCCTGGGGATAGTTTCTTCCCATCCTTTGGAGATTGACACTGTAATATTTTCTTGAAAATGGCTTACTGCATTAACGATCATATGCAGTGAATTTCGAAGTCATTTCACTGACTAGGAGCGAACTTTTCGTTTGCGGCCCGAATGTTTTGTTACCGCGTTTCTTTCAGGCAAAATCAAACTTGCTTTTACTCTAGTACTGGCAATTGTGGAAGGAGTCAATATCCCAAATTTGCCCTTCAGCATGCGTTACCCCAGTCATATAACACGCGGAAGTGGCTGACCCACTGTTAAACAAAACAAAGGACACTACGACAGAAATGAAAAACCGCCGAAATTGAGAATATGAAATCAGAACAAATAATGGTGAAAACACTCAGTTTCTGTGCAGAAATGCACCTTTTTTTTGTCAATTATCTATGGACAGAAGTGAGCTGAAACCTTAACTCCCTGTCTCTTGAGGGACAAAGACAGAAGTTGCTGGAAAAGCTCAGCAGGTGTGTGCAGAGAAATCAGTGTTAACATTTTGGGTCCGGTGACCCTTGATCAGAACAGTTTCTGATTTACAGCATCCGCGGTTCTTTCGGTTTTTATTTTAAAAGGGAACCGACTTGTCTAAAAATGGACGGTTTCCCTGTCTCTCCATGTGAGAAATGTTAGGAGCTACATTTTGCAAAACTCGCTTTAATTTCTGGCACAGCACGCGACCAAGTCAACATTTCCCCCCGAACTCCAAACATGGAATTCTTCCCCTTCGTTTCACGGTCGAGATAATTGGCAATATGCTTTTGAAAATGGAAACAATAATAAAACCTAAAATAAGTCAAGACACCTTTCTTGACGGCTTTTGTAAATAGATATAAAAACTGCGGGGGATCAAGAGCCAAACAATTCGTGGAGTTGCAAAAAGTCTGACCTTCCTGATGCTGGAGATCCGAGATGCAACTCAGCAGCTCTGGCGATAGCTGTGCAAAGACGGACAAATGTTAACGTTTGGAGTCCAATCTGACTTCCCTTCGGAACGGGGGACTTTGGAGATTTGTATATTTGTATCTGCCTGCCCGCTCCCACCCGCTTTCAGGATTGGGGCGCTGACAGAATACACTGTGAGTTAAACACAGAGATTCAGGTTTCAGAAGATGGCACAACTCAAGTAACGTGAACCAGATGCCGCTAGACTGGAGCCCTTACAATCTCCTCACTGACAACCAAGAGATTTCACTTCTTCTCAACCGGCCTGGTAACAGAGAAAAAAACTGTAGGGATGGAGTGGGATTCTGAAAGGCCCCTTTTTCTTGGAACTCCTGGAGGGGAAAGCGACTGGCCCATTTACTGAACCTCCGGATCGCTGGTTTATTAGAGTTCAAATATGTTAAGAGGATTCAGTGAGGGTGGCCATTGTGTGGTGTGGGGTAAAGGATTGAACTTCCTCATTTTCAACGGATCACCATAACAAAACGCGTAAAATCTGAACGTGGAAATCAACGTGGACTTGTATCAGCTTAATTGCAGTTGCCAGTTGATTGCGACACTATGCAGATGAGTAACTCCAGGAGTTCATGCGTTATGATGAAGGGCGTACACCCGAAATATTAACACATCTGTTTTATTTTTGTTTCATTTTACATAACAAATCTATTCTCCTTAAAATGCCAACCACCTATTGAGTGTATCCAACAGAATTTCTGTAAAATACATGTTGTCATGATTGCGGAAATAAAATGGTGATATGTTCAAGGTCTTTCTTATGTTGCAAAGCAATACGTCAGATTGATCGTGTCTCATGCGGAGAGAGACTGATATAATCTCACAGTTGAAAATGACTTCTGAAGGAAGGTCACTGGACCCGAAACGTTAACTCTGATTTCTCTCTACAGGTACTGCCAAACCTGCTGAGCTTTTCCAACAACGTCTGTTTTTGGTTGTCAAAAAATGAGAGCATTCCCTTTAAAGAGAATTTTTCTTTCTCCACATGGTCATTAGTGTGTGGAATTAATCAAAAAGCAGTGAAAAGGAGTTATTAGATGGATTCAAGGTTGAGTTCCCTGCTTGTTTGATAAACAAGGGTTTTTGAGGCAAACAGGAAGGTGAATTTGACACCACAATCAGATGAAACTGCAAAAGGAGACTAGAGCGTGAATAATCCACACCTGCTCACAAATCCTGTATGGATGCTTAATTTTAATGTTTATTATTAGAGTGGGAGGGTTGCTGACAAACCCAATATTTGTTAGCCATTCCAGATTGCCCTCCAGAAAGTCGTAATGGATTGCCTTTTGAACCACCGCTGTCCATATGGTCCGAGCACACCCACATGCAGTTAGGGCAGGAGTTCCTGGATTTTGACCCAGTGACTGTAAAGGGTAATATGTTCCCAAGTCAGGGCAGTGTGTGATTTGAAGGGAAGGTTTCAGGTTGTGGTGTTCCTATGAGTCTGCTGCCCTTGTCAACCAGGTGGGAAAGGTCCCAGATTTGCAAAGTACTGTCTAAGAATTATAGGCAAATTCTTGCAAAGCATCTTGCAGCTGATAGGTACTGCTAACTGTGCATCAGTGGTAGAGGGAGTCAATATTTATGGTGGATGATGGTCTATCAATCGAATGGGCTGCTTGGTCTGGAACTATGTTGAGTTTCTTGATGTTGTTGGAGCTGCACCCATCCAGATTAGTGGAAAGCATTTCATCACACTGAATCTTATACAAACATGTCATAATCTTGTATACATCTCCCTTGGTTAAAGGAAAACAATCCAAAATTCTCTAAATCAAAGCTTGTTGCTAAAATGTCGCATCACTGCAACCATTCTGGCAAATACCAATCACGTTCTCTCAAGCACTCTCACATCATCTGCAGTGGTGTGGTGACCACAGTATTGTAGCTACACTATTTATGTGACTGCTTTAATGAAGTTTTTAAATCAACAGCATCCCCCAGGATATTAACAGTGATGCTCTTTAATGTCAAGGAGATGGTTACATTCTCACTTATTAGAGATGGTCATTCTCTGGCATTTGTGCAGAATGGATATAATGTTTGTTACAAAGATGTAACATTTTCGTGTGAGGATTTTGAAAGGATTGCAGTGGTTCATTTGAAAAGGCTGCTAAGAGATACTTAAACTGTTCTTTTTAAAGGAATCATTTAAAGGACATTGGGGCTGTATTTTGTGACACCGAGTGATTCACATGTCTCAAGCTAATTGCTCAGCCCTGTTTAATGGAAATCACATGCCTGTTTATGTTCTTGTTTTTGATATTGTTTGGTCTTCAACTGGGGTACAGTGTGCTGAGAAAGAAGAAAATCCAGCTCCTTCTCTGCCTTTCTGAGAAAGTTATTTTACAGAGTACAGTTTGAGAACTGAAAAAAATGGTGCAGCAATTCTCCTGAAAAGATCCTGAGTTATTGAGGTTTCCTGAATTAAGTGCATTTAAAAGGTCCGTGTGACGACTGTCTATGTAAAGTGACACCCAGAAGTTCCAGAAAGCTGACTGAAAATCATCTTTACTGTTTCACACCTTTTCTTCAAGAATGAATAATTATTTGGCAAAAGTATTTTCTTTTCAAAATTATTCTCTGCAGAGAAAGCTATTTACTTTTTGGGTAATATCTTGTTTTGGCTTTTTATTAAGAAGGGCAAATATAGTCTTTCTTTAAAAAAAAGTGTTAATCATCATTACAACTTTGCCAAATGAGTCTTGTTCTCACAGTAATTACTAACTTTGTTGTCTATTAAAAATGATTTGTTGATAGGTTTTTTAAATTCTAGACTTAATACAGATTAATTATACAATTGGTTGTATCAGCAAGTGTGTAAAGCATTTAAGTTGATGTTGTCACTGCAGGACAATGGGACTAGGGAGAGAGAGACTATGTACTCCTTCAAAACTGTTCGTAACCTATCAACCCAAGCCTGAATATTGCCTAGAAATACTGCTAGCAAGCAGAGACTGCTTAAATATCTGAGAAATTGCATATAGTATTGAACACTATGCAATAATTAGTGAATATCTCCACTATCACTTCATGGTGGAAGGAAAGTTGTTTTATAAACAATTGGTGAATGGGCTGAGGACTCCAAACATAGAAATTAGGTGCAAGGGCCAGCCATTTTGCCATTCAAGCCTGTTTCACCATTCAATATGATCATAGTCAGAAATCACACTACACCAGGTTATAGTACAACAGTCCAACAAGCTTCCAAAGAGTAGCCCCTTCATCAGGTGACGTGAGCGGGAAGCACACAGACACAGAATTTATAGGCAGAGATCAAGAGTAGAGAGGTCAAAAAATCATACAAATGGTGTAAATAGGGTGACAAATGATAAGTGTCTGCAGGTGACCAGGGGTGTTAGACAGTGGGAGTAAAGTGTCAGTAGCTAAATGATAGATGAAGGGATGACCTATAATCTGATTAATTGAGGCAGAGAGATAATTTAAAAAAAAGATAAGATGGTGCTGGAGACAAACCAAATAACTGAAATAAACATGGAACCAAACCAGAAACTGCTGGTAAAACCCAGCTGGTCTGGCAGTATCTGTAAAAAAAAACAGAGGAAGTGTCATCAGACCCAAAACATTAGCTGATCTTTTTTCATAGATCCTGCCAGACCCACTGAGCACCCCCCACCCCCCCCCCCCCACCGCCCCAACAACCCCTGCTCTTGCTCCTGATTTATAGCATCCACAGATCTTTCGGTTTTTATTCGACTGGAATAGCATGATAAGCATAAGCGTCGCAGTCCAAGGGTCTAACCAAAGTAATAAGTATCCAAACTGATTAAGTAGAGAGATTATAATCATTTATCAAGGCGATGGTGTCAAAACAGGACAGTAAGGAAGATTTTACAGATACAGAACAGTGCGGTGGGGTCACACCTAGCATGATATGAATCCAAGATCATGGCTGAAACCTTCTTCAACAGTACAGAACTTGGCTCTCGGTTTCTGCTCGGCGATTCTGCGTTGTTGTGTATCTCAAAGGCCGCTTTGGAGGACACTTAACCGAAGATCGGAAGCTGAATGTCCTTGACCGCTGAAGTGGTCCCTGACTGAGAGGGAACATTCCTGTCTGGCGATTGTTGCACGGTGTCCCTTCATCCCAATTCCCTCCCAGTCCAGTGACCTTTCCTTTGGATTGTCTTCACAGAATCTGCCAGACCTGCTGGCTTTTACCATTGGCTTCTGTTTTGGTTCCATGTTTATTCCAGTCATTCGGTTTGTCTCCAGCACCACCCGAATTTTAATTTATTGTAATCATCTCGCTGCCTCAATTAATCAGATTGAAGGTCATCCTTTCATCTGTTATTCAGCCAGTGACACATTACTCACATTGTCTAACACCTTAGTCACCAGCAGAGACTTATTATCGGACACTCAACACTGTCTGTTTGATCTTTTGATCTCACTGCCTATAAATTCTGTGACTGCTTCTCTCTCACTTCCCCTGATAAAGGGGATACACTCCAATAGGTTGTGATTTCAAATAAACCTGTTAGACTATAACCTGGCATTGTGTGATTTCTGACTGTACACACCAATCCAACACTGGTACCTCCACAATATGATCACGGCTGATCATCCAACTTAGCATCCTGTTCCCATTACGTTTTGAATTCTTTAGACCTAAAACCTATATGTAACTCTTTCCTGAAAAGATTCAATGTTTTAGCCTCAATTGCTTTCTGTGATAGAGAATTCCACAGCCTCACGACTCTCTAGATGAAGAAACTTCCCTGAGAAAGTACTCTGAACAACTCCAACAGCTATATCCAGAAGCTGAAATGACTGACCTCCAATAATTATCATTATCCTATTTTGTGCTAGATATGAGTCTAGTCAGTGGAAAGAATTCCCTGATTCATTGTCACTTAAAATTTTGAATTTTTGGCCTATAAAATACTTTGGGTTGAATTTTTGGAGTCCCCCAGACATTCTGACAGGGACAGATACAGAGCACTCCTGAAAGAACTGGCTTTTTGAAGGCAGTGATCTCTCTCTCCATGCTGGCAATGATCACCAGGACAGGGATAATAGTGAAACGGCAATCCTGACTTCTCTCCTATTCAGATCACTTAGAATAATTGAGAAGCATGTTAAGATCTTTTGAAGGGCGGCAGCTAATTTTAAAGAATGGAACAGAGACTGACCATCTGAAAGGGGGAGTTACAGAGTGGAAATTCTGTATGGCTGCCTCAGGACATTACCCATAAGAGGAGAAAGTGAGGACTGCAGATGATGAAGATCAGAGCTGAAAATGTGTTGCTGGAAAAGCGCAGCAGGTCAGACAGCATCCAAGGAGCAGGAGAATCGACGTTTTGGGCATGCGCCCTTCTTCAGGAATGAGGAAAGTGTGTCCAGTAGGCTAAGATAAAAGGTAGGGAGGAGGGACTTGGGGGAGGGGTGTTGGAAATGTGATAGTTAGAAGGAGGTCAAGGTGAGGGTGATAGGCCGGAGTGGGGGTGGGGGCGGAGAGGTCAGGAAGAAGATTGCAGTTTAGGAAGGTGGTGCTGAGTTCAAGGGATTTGACTGAGACATGGTGGGGGGAGGGGAAATGAGGAAACTGGAGAAATCTGAGTTCATCCCTTGTGGTTGGAGGGTTCCTAGGCAGAAGATGAGGCGTTCTTCCTCCAACCGTTGTGTTGCTATGGTCTGGCGATGGAGGAGTCCAAGGACCTCCATGTCCTTGGTGGAGTGGGAGGGAGGAGTTGAAGTGTTGAGCCATGGGGCGGTTGGGTTGGTTGGTCTGGGTGTCCGAGAGGTGTTCTCTGAAACGTTCCGCAAGTAGGCGGCCTGTCCACCCATAAGAGGGTCAATGGGGAAGAAAGAATTGTCCATGCTGTAAAGGTGGTAGGGAGAGTGGTCACTTGGTGCCTGGGCTTTGAACAGGGTCAGCAAACCTCTGTGGCTGAAAAGCAGGCTCATTATCCAGGGGCAGCTCACTATCCAGAAGGAAGCCTTCAGCTGCCAATGGGGACCTAACTATCAGTGTTTGAACTCCATGACGATGAGCCACAACACCCTGTGGAGGGCGGTCAGAAGACTGGGCTTCAGGTGGCCACAGGTAATTGAAGAAAGATAAAAGGCAGGAACTAAATGAAAGCCAAACATTATCACTGAATATGAAATACCTTAAAATAATCACAAAACCGGTGTCACAGGAGAATGACTCTCCAGTCAGATGGTCATGACTATCTGCAATATTTGTCATTAAACACTTCTGTTATGATTTCTGTTGAGACCGATAATGTTTAAAAAGAAAGTCAGATTTCCAGTTGATAGCTGAAAGATTGACAAGGCAAGATGTCAATTGGATAAACAGATCACACCCACAATCTGCAGACCTAGCAAATCCAGTCATGAATAGTGGTAGATGAAAGGGTGAGTCTTACTTCTTTATTTGTTCATAGACCAGATGAGACTCAGGTTTCTATGTTTATACATTTATTCATGTACGCATGGCATATGGACACTTCAAGAAAGTGGTGTACAGTTCTAATTTTATTGCAAGAACAAAGGTCATTTATTGTTTTTACAGATAACTAAGTTAAAATTAACTATGCCTACAAATAATAGTTTCCAATCAAAAAGTTATACATTATTCATTCCTATCTCTATCCAATCATGTTTATGTGGCTCACATTCCAAGATAGTACAAATGTTATCCAATCATAATACAACTAATACATATTATTACATTATCCAAACATATTTCATGCTCATATCTCAAACCATTAGTACATAACAGTAGTTTGTAATTACCAATATGATGTTTCCCTTTCTGTCCCTCCTGTTGCATGTACTGTATTTTTATTTTCAGTGGACAATTAAACACCATCAAGAGGTTGCGACTTCACAAAATATCCTCATTCTCAGCAAAGGGGAAATTCAACACATTAGTTAAAAAGAAACAAGGCTGGAACTGTTGCAACAATCTTCATCGATGTCTCAGACTTCTCCTGAGGTGCCCAGGATTAAGAAATAGCTGGTGACACTGGAGAATGCACAGTTCATGAGCTCTGTCTACGTTATAGCAACAGTACTGAAGACTTGTATTCCAGAACGATACATGCCTATAGCCAATCTGCTCCAGTATAACTACCCAAGCATCTACCCAGAAATATGGAAAATTGCTCAAGCATATCTTGTCCACAAAAAATCAGTTTATTCTTGATCACCAGTGTAGTGATGGAAGAAGTCATTGACATTGCTATCAAATTAACTTCCTTACTGATGCTCTATTTGGGTGCTGCAATGCCACACACACACCTTTTACCTCATCACAGTTTTGATTCTAATACGGATAAAAGAGCTAAACTCCAGAGATGAGGTGACAGCTCATCTTTGATATTGAACTACATTTGACTAAGTATTACATTAAACAGCCAAACCAAAACTGGCGTCAATGGAATCAGGGAGAAAACCCCCTGCTAGTTAGAGACATACAGAGTACAAAAGAAGATGGTTGTGTGGTGTTGGAGGTCAATCATTTGCAGTCATCACTGTAGGAGCTCCTGAGGGTAGATCCATCTTAATCAACCTGTTCAGATGAGTTATAAAGCAGCTCTGGAGCAGATGGGACTTGAAAATTGGGTCTTCTGTTACCATTGTGCCATAAGAGCCTTTTGATGGCACCAGAGCATGTGGAAGGGCAATCTCCTACAAATATCCTTAGCTGCTTCATCATTGACCTTTGGGAAAATTGGGAGATATTTGCTGATTGCACAATGTTCAGCACTATTTATGACTCCTCAGAAACTGAAGCTACCGGTGTCCTAATGTGGCAAGACCTGGACAACATCCAAGTTTGAATTGATAAGTATAAGTGACATTTGCAACAATGAAATATGAGGCAATGACAATCACCAACAACCAATAATATAATCCTGATTCCTTGATATTTAAGGCTCGATGGGTTTTCTTACCACATTTTACCTGACTCACCTCATTAACTACCTATCCCACGTCTGTGGTGGTTCTTTTACCCAATTCTAGCCAAATTCTATCATGTGCTATTTTCAGAAGAATGTGCTGCTCATTGGAAATCTCCTAAAGGACCAGAATCCCTGGCTCTAGCACCAGTTTTAAAAGGTTGCTGTGCATCTAGTTAAGCATCTGCAATCTGTCATTATATCCCAGAAGAAAAATAACAGCACAGCAACTATAAAATCATGGTAGCCATGGCACATAACAAGAATGCCTGACACTCCCTCGCACCTACAACACCAGTCTCTTATTTAATCACTGTTTAACTACCAGGCCACACCGTTTCCCTGTCCTTAACTACATCCCATCTAAACACCTCTAAGACACTGCTACTTTGTTCCCAAAGCCCACTGTAGATCAGCATCTTATGGTCAAGTAGAGAAACACCAGGCAATTGGATAATTCCGAAGGCTGAGGGGTGACCTTATAGAGGTTTACAAAATTATGAGGGACATGGATAGGATAAATAGACAAAGTCTTTTCTCTGGGGCCGGGCAGTCTAGAACTAGAGGGCATAGGTTTAGGGTGAGAGGGGAAAGATATAAAAGACATCTAAGGGGCAACTTTTTCATACAGAGGGTGGTACGTGTATGGAATGAGCTGCCAGAGGAAGTGGTGGACGCTGGTACAATTGCAACATTTAAGAGGCATTTGGTTGGGTATATGAATAGGAAGGGTTTGGAGGGATATGGGCTGGGTGCTGGCAGGTGGCACTAGACAAATTGTTATTCAACCACAAAATGTAAACCAAACGCTGACAACACAACCAATGAATATTCTACATTCCATTGTAGTCTGCTACAGCCAATTCTCAACTACCAGATCTTGGTGTCAATCAAGTTCCTGTTTGGGATGTAGGGCACAGCGGAGCAGAGCCCTTTCATGGACAAAGATAACTTCCTCTTTTTCAATGTCCTTGTTCTCCCCCTCAGAAGACTACTCCTATTTTCCCACATCCTCAGCATCTATCATGTCACTTTGTTGCCTGCTTCAGAGCACAGCACAACAGGATGATGTGGCACACTTTGTCTGGACTATATTGCATGGTCCACATTTTCAGCAGCCCTATCATCTGCTCCATCAGGATCCTCACTGAAGCACGGGCAGCATTATATCTGCACTCTGCATCAGTCAGGGGGCTATGCAACAGTATGATGTTTTAGTGGATATCCTGTGTCCCCAGTAGCCAGCCTTGAAAAGTGTCCAGACCCTCAAATGTGCCAGGCACACAAGAGTGTTCCAGAATATAGGAGTGATGACAGCTGCCAGGGTGGTGGGCACATACCTCCAGGAAGTGATAACAGTGACCACAGATTATCTGAACATTAATCTCATGGAGCTCCATCCTGTGGATGATTTCCATAGTGTTGTGGTACTGCCCTCTCACTGCCACATGTGTGCAGTCAATGGCACCCTGCACCCGGCAGACACCATCTATGTTTCCAAATATTACTTCCCAGGCTGTAGCATGACCTTGTCATCAGGAAAGCAAATTAACTGCTGTGATCTTGCACAAATGGCATTGGTCACTGTTCTGATGGATTTGACAGTGTTTTGAGATCCCAGATAGCTCACCCATCACTCCCTAGAAGGGACCAGTCACATAGATTTTCAGTGTGGCTGTCAGTTTCACAACAACCAGGAAACAATAGCCTCCGATTCCTGCAGCCCTCAGGTTTTGCACCGGTATTGTTGTATGACAGAGTCCCAGCCTGAATCGACACCTTGTCTCTCTCATTGCCAGGAACTGGAGTCACGGGTAAAGGACTCTGGTCTTCCTGTAGCCTGAATGCATCCAGAAAGGGTTTGTGGATGTGATCACTGCCTCTGTTGGGTGCTCCCTAGCCTCCTGCTGCTGCTGTTGGGTCTTGTCTGTCCTAGTCCTCCTTCATCTCCCTTTGTATACTTAGCAAGGCACCCACAGAGACCAACATCTTACTGGTGGCTGGTTACTTCACTCTTGCTAGTGTGATAATACGATGGCTTTAAAGTTATTTTGTCCTTTTTTTAATGAAGGGAGGTTGAGGCAGACGTATCATATTAAAAGTCAATAAAGTAAATAGTTTGTGAGGCCTTCGGGTTTATTTTGTTGGAATAGAAGCAGCCTGAATGAGTGGGGTCAAGCTCCCACAGAAACGGGACTTTTAATTTTGGCTTTCAGTAATTGCTAGGGTCTTGAAGCTGGATGTGGAAGCTCTTATCCCTCTCTCTGTTACAGCTAAAAGCTGGGGTTCCCTTCCTTCTGCTAGAATTGTATGTGAGATAATCTATTTTATTAAATTTGCCTTTGCCAAGGGTGTGTTTATGGGACATTACTATATTGGAACAATTAATTACTAGCAGTTTATACACATATATATTAATTTATGAACCCTTTCGATAGGGTTACAGTTAAGCCTGTGCTTTTATTTTATTTTTAGTTTGTCTGTATTTTAACTGGAGTGTGAAATGGGCACCGTGTCCATCCTTCTGCATGATCTGGAGAGGTAGTTTCAAGAGCAATATGTTGTTGCTCCGTCCAGGGATCAGCCTAGTTTGGATCTGGTGATGTGTCATGAGGTAGAATTAATAAATGGTGTCAGAGTAAAATATTCCCAAGGAAGCAGTGACCACACCATGGAGAATATAGCATTCAGTTTGAAGGTGAGGAACTTAGGTTGGAAACAACTGTGCTGAACTTTAATAAGAGTAATTACAAAGGAATGAAAGCAAAGATCTTTGCAGTGGACTATGGAAGGAGTTGAGCAGCAAAGACAGTTGGAAGAACAATGGCAGACATTTAGGAAAATAGTTCATGGCCCATGGTAAATATATACTCCAGTGAAGAAGCAGGATCCAAGGAAGGGGATTTTGCCATGACAAACAAATTTACTGGAATTCTTTGAGGAGGTAACAAGCAAAATAGATAAGTGGAGAAATACTGAATGTAATATATTTGGATTTCCAGAAGTTGCTTGATAAGTTACCACACTTTAGGCTACTTAATAAGGTATACACCCAATAATACATTAGAATGGATAGAGATTGGCTAATTAATAAGAGTCAGAGAGTTGGGAAAAGTGAGGTATTTTCATGATGTCAACCTGTAACTCATGGAGTGCCACAGGAATTATATAAAAATGACTTAGGAAATGTGAGGTTATGCACTTTGGCAGGAAAAAAACAGAAGCTGAGTATTATTTAAGTGGAGGAAGATTCCAGAAAGCTATGGTTCTGAGGGATTTGGGAGCCCTCACCCAGGAATCACAAAAATCTAATGTGCAAATTCAGCGGGTCATAGGGAAGGTAAATGGAAAGCTGGCCTTTATTTCAAAAGGAATAGAATATAAAAGTAGAGAATTTTTGTTTAAACTATACACAGAACTTGTCAGATCACAGCTGAAATACACTCAAAACGTAGAAAATAGGAACTGGTGTAGGCCATTTGGCCATTTAAGCCTGCTTCACCATTCTATATTATCATGGCTGATATCCAACTCAATACCCTGTTCCCCCTTTCTCGCTATATTATTTGATCCCTTTGGCCCTAAGAACTATGTTTACCTCATTGTTGAAAACAATCAATGTTTTAGCCTCAACTGCTTTCTATAGCAGAGAATCCCATATGTACAACACTGTTTGGGTCAAGAAATTTCTCTTCATCTCAGTTCTAAATAGCCTACAACATATCCTAAGACTGTGATTCCTAGTTTTGGACTTCCCATCCATTAGTGATATCCTTCCTGCATTTATTGTGAACAGTTTTGAGCCCCATATTGAAGGAAAGATATACTGGCATTGGAGGCATCTGGAGAAGGTTTGCTAGGCTGATACAAGGTATGGAGGGATTGTCTGGTGAGGAGAGGTTGAGTAGATTGGGCCTGTACTCACTGGAATTCAGAAGAATGAGAGGTGCCATGAGGATTCTGAAGGGTTGGCAATTACCAGATAGCAATGTCTGTGAAGGTGGGTGGTGCCCATGGATGTGCCCATGGCCCTGAGATGCTGTCATGTGATGACCAACATGAAGACTTTTCACAGCTAATAGTGAGCTGAAGTTGCCAGCTACCAGCTCTGACTTCCATGTCGAGATTCTCAGCATCGAGTTTGCTTACAGCATATGGTTTGACAGAAAGCTGGATATTAAAGAGGTGAGATCTGCATTTAATAAGGTCATTAATAACCAATAGTCCCCCTGAACAGCAACTCACTGTCACCAAGCGTGATATTCACTTTGATTCCCAGGATTAAAAGATGCAATGAAGTTCTTCCACCTTAGAGATCAGAGTTGATTAATTTTGCGCACAGTTCTGCCACAGTTCATGTTGTGGCCAAAGTCATTCAAATCTCTACAAGATTCCACCCAGTTTATACTGTGGTCTGGATTGGTGGCAGCAATCTACCTGGCCTACCTACCACCACTAGTCCAGTGCCATATACTGGCTCTGTTGGCAATTCTACAATCCTTACACCCTTATACAACAATCATGATCATTGAGATGATTAGATTCTTTTGAAAGGTTCTTTGCCACTCTGTAAGTAGCAGATTGTTATGAAGGTGTAGAGGTGTGCTGTACCTTTAAGAGAGAGAGAGAGAGAGGAAGCTAGCAAGGACTGACTAAAAGCACAGTGTCCTGAACGAGATAAAAATGTAACATTTGATTGACACAAATAGCTGGTATTGTGTTGCCATGTAACAAAAACAAATTCAAATTCTGCCAATCAGTTTAAGATACCAAAATCCAATCAAAATTGAATTTTGCTGTTTGGAATGACATCAAACCAATGAAATGATCTGATGTCTTGGGGTATAAAATTGGACATTTTGAATTGTTAAGGGAGAAGTGCCAAGAAAAACTAACAAGTATAGACTACAAGCTGAATAGCTGTCTGAAAGGTGCCTGTTCATATGAAAGACCTGTGAAGCAGAATACTGAAGAAATGACGACAGAGGAAAATCTATAGAGGAAGATACAGAGAGAAGATTTGATAGCTGGCTGGTTTTGAAATTTGAATTTTTAAAAATAAATCTTAATTGGGGTTTTTATCAGACCAGTATTGTAGAATAGGGAAGTAAAAATAGGTTTAAGAGAAAGGAGCTGTGAATAGTTGTTAAGAAATAAAATTGTTAATTTTTACTTTAAATAATGACCTCTGCGATACTTCTTTGCCTGTTGAAATTTAACAGATTACGGCGCAAGGTGAGCCTCTCTGTGTGTTGGGTTTAAATTAGCAGAGGAGTTTACCGTGTTGTAACACAGATATTCATTCATTCCTTCTGTTTTATATCAACATATTATGCCAATCTTCAGTAAATTTGAAAATTAGACTTTGTGCCTCAAGTTCCTTTTCTCTGATGACAACCCAGATTTCTTCATAATTACAAATAATATTTGCTGATTTTGAACCCAGAATTTGTGTTTTTTAGTCACATGGCTTTCAAAATTTGCAAACTGCACAGCTCTCATGAGATTGGTACAGTGTCTCTTGCAGAAGGACATGAGGATGATATTTGGTGAGGTTCGCGATGAATCCTTGTAACTCCTTTTCAAACTATTTATGAAATGAGAACATTCAGACTTGACCATGAAAGTGCCAAGTTTCATTTACATCGCACAATTAACAAGCAATAAGCATCTCCAACAAGAAATAAACTAACATTAGTCCTTGACAATCAATGGAATGACCATTGTTGCCCACCTCACTCTCAACATCCTGGCTATTACCATTAATAAGGAATTTACTTGGACTGGCCACATAAGCATGGTATAATAATTTTGGTTATGATAGCAGACCAGAAGCTGAAAGTCCAGTGTGAAATAACTCACCTACTGATTTCTCTGATCCTCCCCATTATCTACAAAGAGCAATTCAAGAGTGTGATGGAATACTCTTGACTTGCCTGGATAGTTGCAACTGATATGGGTGGCATGGTGCTTCAGTGGTTAGCACTGCTACCTTGCAACACAAGGGACCCAGGTTCAATTTCTGCCTTGGGCGACTGTCGGTCTGAAGTTTGCACATTCTCCCAGTGTCTGCGTGGGTTTCCTCCGGGTGCTCTGGTTTCCTCCCACAATCCAAAGATGTACAGATTAGGTGAATTGGCCATGCTAAATTGCCCGTAATGTTCAGGGATGTGTTGGTTAGGCGCATTAATCAGGGATAAATATAGAGTAATGGTTCTGGGTGGGAGACTCTTCGGAGGGTCGGTGTGGACTTGTTGGGCCTAAGGGCCTGTTTCCACACTGTAGGGATTCTAAGAAACCACACACAAGAGGCTTGACACCATCCAAGTTCCCCTCCAGGCCCACACCAACTTACATTGCTATTCCCTCACTGTTTCTGGATCAAAATCTTGACACTTCTATCCTAATAGCAGTGTTGGTGCAGCTACCCCAGCTAGATTGTGGCAGTTCAAGTGGATGGCTCAACACCACATGCTTAAGGAAAATTAGGGATGGGCATTAAATGCTGGTCAAACCAGCGTCACTCACATCCAGCGAAAAATACAAAAAATATATAGAAAGTAAATGAAGTAAAGCTAAATTTAAATTAAGATTGCATAACCAGTAAGAGACATTATGTCATGAAAGGATAGCAAAGATTCTCCTAATGATTTTTGTCAATCTTATTTTGTCTCAAGAAGGCAACATTTTTGACTTTTTTTAAGAAATCAATTGGAAAAAGCTGAAAATGAGAAACCAATTATATCTTATTTTAGATTGTTTTGCACAGTCTGAAATATATCAATCTGTCATAAGTTGTATGTGGTCTGTTACAACTTTTGATTTAAATTTCTTCATTGGGTTTGTTTTCCTTCAGTGAAACAAAAATTGTTTGAATTTGATGAATAAAAAAGTAAATGATCTTGTTATACTAGTAAGACAAGTTCTGATTACTGGAACTTACATTATGACATCCTATAGAAATATTCCAATGATGCAAGTTATAACAATTGGAGGATATCAAGCAGAATTGTACATAAACTACTGGACAAATTAATTAACAGAGATAAAGTTTCAACTGAACATTTGAAAATATATTTGCTTTCCTTGCCTATCCCAATCAACACATAGAGAAAGGATAAAGTGCTTTAATAATTGGTTGAAAGTTTGTTAATTTTTTTTCCCAGAAGCAGAACCTCAGAGGCATTTATTGATGTGTGAATGGTTCGCTCTCCTTTCTCAGCAGGAGTTTGGGGTGGAGATTTGAAGGGAAGGATAGGATTTTATTCCAAGATCCTCTACATTCCCCAGAGCACCATTACGGAAGGGGGAAGGGCTTCCTGCTGAGGCTGACATCTGCAGCGCTTAGTGAGTAACAGGATCTTCATACAGCTTATATCTATGGTATTTGGGTTTGATAGTTTCTGATTTCTAAAAGATGCTGTCCCTGAAAGTTCTGCCTTCATTGTGTATGTAATGATAGATTGTGATTATTCACTTATTCTTACCATCCAATAACGTTTAAGTGGTGCATTCACTGAAAACAGCCTGTTGTCCCACATGTAAAACAGTATATGTCTCTTTATGATTCAGTAAAATTGTTTCTTCATTCATTTGATGACTGCAATACATAATGTGTTATCATGATCACCTCACCATCACAGATCTCATAGAATCCCTACAGTCTGGAAGCAGTTCATTCAGCATACACTGGCCCTCCAAACAGCATCCCACCCAGACTCACTCCACTACCCTATTCCTGTAACCCTGCAATTTCTATGGCCAATCCACCCATCCAGCACATCTCTGGACATGGGGAGAATGTGCAAGCTCCAGACAGACAGAGAGTCAGCCGAGGGTGAGATCAAACCCAGGCCCCTGACGCTGTGAGATGGAGTGCTGACCACTAAGCCATCTTGCCACCCCTATCATAATATATATGATGTCAATCCCCTCAGATTACATTATTTGTACAAAGAATATCTAAATGATCCATCAAATGTGACTTACACTATAAGAAATTTCTGGATTTTATTAATTTTGGTTTAGTAACCAAATAAGTGACTTGTGATTGAAATGATATAAGCAGCATTTAATTCAAATACAACATTTGTTTCTTTGGAATCTGGTTGATAGTTAGGGAGACAATTCAATTTCCAAGAAATCAATAGACAGAACATTTTAGAAGTGAATTATAAGAACACATTTATAGTATTCCTGAAAAATGGCACACTTTGTCCAAGGCTTGTCCACATCAGTTCAATTTGTAAGTATGGCAACTTGATGGGAAAACCAACATTAGTACATACTGATTGGTTTTCAAATGATTTATGATTGAAAAAAGTGTTGTCATGAAAAATGCATCAGTTAATGGTGATTGCTGTTAACTGCAAGACTTTACTTAAGTTTTAAACTAGACAAGTTGACTCAGATTGGTTAAGGAATTGCCCTGAGAAGTGAACCAGTGAATATCTGTTACCTATTTTATTCATGTGTAAAAGTTGCCACTTAGAACCTTTTTATATCTTTCCCCTCTCACCCTAACCTATGCCCTCTAGTTCTGGACTCCCCCACCCCTGAGATATTTGACGTCATCCAAAATAAGTGGAAAACCATTGCAGTAGAAGCTCAGACCCAGCCTGAGCCAAATTTGGTTTCATCAAGGTGTCACAGTTGAGTAACAGAATGGCACCTTCCTGGCAAATATATACAGTTTTTAAAAATTATAAACAAATCTGAATTGCGTTTTATTAAATATTTCACAGCAAATTTGCTGGAATTATAAGGTTGCTTCAGAGAATATGCTGCAAAATGTAATATAAATATTCATTTTTTATTTGAGAAGATGCTATTTTAGAGAAAACCAAGAAGGAGGCTACAGAAGGATGTGGACAGTCTAGGAGTGTGGGCAAAGAAGTAGCAGATGGAAAATAATTTTGGAAAATGTGAGACTATGCACTTTGGTCAGAAGAATAGAGGTGTAAACTAGTTAGGGGAAAGGCTTCAGAAATCTGAAGCACAAAGGCACTGAAGAGTCCTAATTCATGATTCTCTTAAGTTTATGATGCTGTTTCAGTTGGCAATTAGGAAGGTAAATGCAATGTTAGCATTCATTTTGAGAGGGCTAGAATGCATGAGTAGAGATGTAGTGCTGAGTTTGTGTACGGCTCTGGTCAGACTGTATTTGAAATATTGTGAACAGTTTTGGGCCTTGTGTCTAAGGAAGGATGTAATGGCCTTGGAGGAGGTCCAGCCAAGGTTTACAAGAATGATCGTGGGCATGAAGAGCTTGTCATATGAGGAGCAGTTGAGGACTCTGGGTCTCTACTTGATGGAAGCTAGAAGGATGATGCGGGATCTGATGGAAACTTACAGAATATTGAGAGGCCTGGATAAAGTACACATGTGGAAGATGTTTACACTAGTGGAAGGAAGTAGGTCCTGAAGTCACAGCCTCAGAGTGAAGGGATGACCCTTTACAACTAAAATGAGAAGGAATTTCTTCAGCCAGAGGATGGCGACTCAGTGGAACTCAGTTGCACAGAAGGCTGTGGTCGCCAAGTCATTGAGTGTATTTAAGTCAGAACTAGATAGGTTCTTGATTCATGAGGGCATCAACATTTATAGGAAAAGGCAGGAGAATGGGATGGAGAAACATATCAGCCAAAATCGAATGGAGGAGCAGGCTTGATGAACCAAATAGCCTAATTCTGCTCTTCTATCTTATGGTCTTATTATTTTAATATTCCGTTGCAGTAATTTGATTTTATTTTGGTATTTTTGGTATTAAACACAGATAAGAAGGTATGTAGTAGGTTTTATCATTGAATACTAGCCACTTGCCTGGATGACTGCTGGTCCTACAATGCTCAAGAAGTTAAAAACTATCCAGGACAAAGCAGATCACCTGACTGACAACCCCATGGCCATGTTAAACATTTGTGCCCTTCTCCACCACTGTACAGTGACAGCAGTTTGCACCATCCCTAGGATGCATTTAAGAAACTCACCAAGCCTCTCTCAATACTGACTTCCAAACAGATGGTCGCTACAACGTCAAAAGACAAGAGTGGCAGATGAATGGAAATAATACTATGCGCAAACTCCTTCTCTCAGGTGCACAGCATCTTGACTGGAATTATATCACTGATTCTTCACTGTTACTGGGCCAAATTCCTAAAACTCTTTTCCTAATACCAACATACCATGCACTCCAGCAGTTCAACAAGGAAGCTCACAATCAACTTCCTAAGTAGAATTAGGCATGGACATAAATCCTGACCTAGCCATTGATGCCCACATCCCATGAAAGGATTCAAAAGAAATGCTCCACTGTTGATGGCTGTGCTTTCAACTGTCTGACCCTAAACTCTAGAATTTTCTGTTTTTCTCTTTGCTTTAAGATGTTCTTTAAAATCCACTTGTCATAATATTACTTTTTGTACTCGGTGTCAAATTCTTGATGTTAACTCTTCTGTGAAGCAAATGGAGTCACTTTGCCAAATTAAAGACATTATATTGTTGTCAATACTGTTTTGCGCTGGATGCACATTTAATAATTGTTTCACACATTTAGGAAACCAACATGGTTAAAATATTGCTGCCACATAGACAATCAAAAATATGTCCAATGGCCCTTTAAGTGGCAAAAAGCACCACAACTTGAGATTTTTTTTCATAATATTTAGCACCTTCATTTACATACCTGAGATGTCAACTGAATAAATGAACAATTCTCAGACTGAAACATTTCTTCTGAAATTAATGAAGTAGCCAATTGGAAAATGCTGTTGTTTAATTTTTCTTTCAGTCACAGTTCCAGAATTTTGGTAATCTGAGTAAATTCACTGAATCGTTGAAAGGTTTTGGTATTACAAAGGTGCATTGGCATGTGTGTGTTTCCACAAATTAATGAGGTATTTTGGAATTAAACTCTGAAAAAAAAAGTTCTTAAAAAAAGATCCACCAAGTCACATGTAAAACATATATTTGAAATTGTGCAGCTGCATTAGCAGAAATTATTTTAATCATTAGGATTAACATTGGTTGTTTGGTTAGACTAAATAAAATCTACCCACCGTTCTTCAAATGCTGTACTTAATGGGCTTCTTTGAAGCTAGTTTGGCAACATAATATTGTGCCACTTTAAGACTAGCATACGTCTGACTTTGAGCAACAAACATATTCTTGTGACCTCTTCATACACTATGACATACATCCTCCAAATAAGTGTTGACTTCTTAACCCTGATGCCCTCTAGCTTTGAGGTTATTAGTGACACTTTGTGTAAAACTTTGTTAAAGACCTCATAGCAGTTTTAGTATGCCAAGTTGTCATTCCAATGGTCATGGTTCTTCCAGCTTATATTCCTTAACACTTGTTGTTCTCCCCACAACCCCATCCCTCAAAACTCTCACGTAAGTGCACTCATTAAAAGCTGCATACACAGTCCAGAAATATGACCCAATAAGGGATCTGTGGTTTAATAATTTTATCTCAATGAGAGCCAGAATAGAAGGATTCATTATATGTTTCAACTGGTCTGAGACAGGAGTTTGGAGCTGAAAATGTGTTGCACAACAGGTCAGGCAGCATCCAAGGAGCAGGAGAATCGACGTTTTGGGCATGAGCCCTTCTTCAGGAATGAGGAAAGTGTGCCCAGCAGGCTAAGATAAAAGGTAGGGAGGAGGGACTTGGGAGAGGGGCGTTGGAAATGCGATAGGTGGAAGGAAGTTAAGGTGAGGGTAATAAGGTGAGGGTGATAGGCCGGAGTGGGGGTGGGCGTGGAGAGGTCAGGAAGAAGATTGCAGGTTAGGAAGGTGGTGCTGAGTTTGAGGGTTGGGACTGAGACAAAGTGGGGGGAGGGGAAATGAGGAAACTGGAGAAATCTGAGCTTCTGGGCAGAGGAGATGACATGGGGTGTGCAGTGAGAGAGGAACTCACTGAAATCCTTGTAGAGGGAGGAAGAGAGCTTCTTCAAGGAAGGCATCCTTGTTAGAGGATTCGCAGTAGGTTAAAATCTTCTAGGAGAAAGTGAGGACTGCAGATGCTGGAGATCAGAGCTGAAAATGTGTTGCTGGAAAAGCGCAGCAGGTCAGGCAGTATCCAAGGAGCAGGAGAATCAACGTTTCGGGCATGAGCCCTTCTTCAGGAATGAGGAAAGTGTGCCCAGCAGGCTAAGATAAAAGGTAGGGAGGAGGGATTTGGGGGAGAGGCATTGGAAATGCGATAGGTGGAAGGAGGTTCACCTCCTCCCACCCTGCCCCCTGTAAAAACACCATCCCATATTCCCAATTCCTTTGTCTCCACCGCATTTGCTCCCAGGAGGACCAGTTCCAATATCGAACAACCCAGATGGCCTCCTTCTTCATAGACCGCAATTTCCCCCCAGACATGTTTGACGATGCTCTCCACCACATCTCCTCCACTTCCCGCTCCTCCGCCCTTGAGCCCCGCCCCTCCAATCGCCACCAGGACAGAACCCCACTGGCCCTCACCTACCACCCCACGAACCTCCATATACATCGTATCATCTGTCGTCATTTCCACCACCTCCAACCACCCTCACCACCAGGGATATATTTCCCTCCCCTCCCCTATCAGCATTCCGAAAAGACCACTCCCTCTGTGCCTCCCTCGTCAGGTCAACAGCCCCCACCAACCCAACCTCCACTCCCGGCACCTTCCCCTGCAACCGCAAGAAATGCAAAGCTTGCGCCCACACCTCCCCCGTTACTTCCCTCCAAGGCCCCAAGGGATCCTTCCACATCTGCCACAAATTAACCTGCAACTCTACACACATCATTTACTGCATCCGCTGCATCTGATGTGGCCTCCTCTATATTGGGGAGACAGGCTGCCTACTTGCGGAATTTTTCAGAGAACACCTCTGGGACACCCAGACCAACCAACCCAACCACCCCGTGGCTCAACACTTCAACTCCCCCTCCCACTCCACCAAGGACATGCAGGTCCTTGGACTCCTCCATCGCCAGACCATAGCAACACAATGGCTGGAGGAAGAGCACCTCATCTTCCGCCTAGGAACCCTCCAACCACAAGGGATGAACTCAGATTTCTCCAGTTTCCTCATTTCCTCATTATCTTGTCTCTTTTATAAACATGAAACTAGATTTGCTTTCCAATACTTTTGGCTGCAAATGGAACATAACTTGCACCAATAATTTTCAAAACCTTCTCAAACCCAACTGATCTGTACAGCCATCAGGAACACAACTTCAATATCACAATGGCAAGAGTTCAGGTGAAGGCAAAGTTCTTACTGCATTCCTCTTTCTCTCACAATTCCAGCAGAACCCAGTGGTACATCCAGTGGGTCTCCCATGGTCTGCTCTGTTGCACCTTTAGGTGATTGAGTGGCAATAGGGGAAACGGAGTTAAACAAAAAATTGCAGATGCGGGAGATTGGAAACAAAAATATGAATTAGTAGTGAAACTCACCAGGTCTAGGACCATCTCTGAGGTTAAGACAGAGTTAACATTTTGTATCTGGTGACTCTTCATCAGATTTTGTTTTCAATCAGGCAAATACATGTAGGCGAAAGTGAGGACTGCAGATGCTGGAGATTAGAGTCAATATTAGAGTGGTGCTGGAAAAGCACAGCAGGTCAGGCAGCATCCAAGAAGCAGGAAAATCGACGTTTCGGGTAGGAACCCTTCATTATGAATGAGTCTCAAATTTTCTGCTCCTTGGCTGCTGCCTGACCTGTTGTGCTTTTCCAGCACCACTCAAATCTATAGAATATATGTACCAAGAGTGTAAATGAATTAAAGGGAAAAAAAACAGCAAGTAGTGTTGACCAAAAAACAAAACAATTGCTTTATTGTACACTTTATTTTAAATCAAAACCAGCACTCAAAAATACAATTTTTAGAAAGATAGTGAGTGAACTGCTACTAAGTGGCAAGGTTCTTCAACAGGCAATTTTCAGGATTCTGTGTCCATTTTATATTGAAGTTCAGTAATTCTATGCTGCAAAGATTTGGAAACCAAAGCAATAGTAAGAGAGAAAAGGCTGAGGCTGGTATAGTGGATAAGGGGAGCGAGTCAAATATTCAAGGCCCAGAATGAGGTAAGATTGATCAATTTTTAATGCAAGAGGCCTGACTGGAAAGGCAGATGACCTCAGAGCATGATTGGTAACAAGGGACTGGGATATCATAACTATTACAGAAAAGTGGTTCAGGGATGAACAGGACTGGCAGCTTAATCTTCTGGAGTGTAGATACTATAGGAAGCAAAGAAAGGGAGGCAAGAGAAGAGGGGGACTGTCATTTTTGGTTAGGGATAACATTACAGCTGTACTTAGGGAGGATATTCCTGGGAGATTGTTCAGTGAAGTTAAATGGGTGGAACCGAGAAATAAGAAAGGGATGATCACCTTGTTGGGATTGTATCATAGGATCCCCAATTGTCAGTGGGAAATTGAGAAGCAAATATGTAAGGAGATCTCAGATCTCTGTCAGAGTAATGGGGTAGTAATGGTAAGGGATTTTAACATTCTAAACACAGACTGGACTGCCATGGTTTCCTGATGAAGGGCTTTTGCCGGAAATGTCGATTTTCATGCTCCTTGGATGCTGCCTAACCTGCTGTGCTTTTCCAGCACCACTCTAATCTAGACTCTGGTTTCCAGCATCTGCCGTCCTCACTTTTGCCTGGATTGTCATAGTGTTGAGGGCTTGGATGGGGAGAAATTTGTAGTGTATACAAGAAAACTTTCTGATTCAATATGTGGGCATACCATATGTAGAGAAGGAGCAATATTTGACCTTCAATTGGGAAATAAGGCAGGGCAGTTAACTGAGGTGTTAGTGGGAGAGACCTTTAGGGCAAGTGGTCATAATTCTATTAGTTTTAAAATAATTATGGAAAAGGATAGAACTGTCAAAAAAAGTTGTAAATTGGAAAAAGGACAATTTTGATAGTATTCGACAGGAACTTCGAAAAGTCGATTGTGGGAGGCTATTCACAGGTAAAGGGACCAGTGGTAAATGGAAAGCCTTTAAGAGTGAGACAATGAGAGCTCAGGGATAGCGTGTTCCTGTTAGTGTTGAAAAGTGTGGCATTGGAAAAACACAGCAGGGCAGGCAGCATCCGAAGAGCGGGACAGTCGACGTTTCGGGCTTATGCATCCAGCATCTGCAGTCCTCACTTTTTTCTGTTCCTGTTAGTTGAAGGGCAAGGCTGTTAGATATAGGGAATGCTGGATGACTAGAGAAATTGATGTTCTGATTACGAAAAAATGGTGGTATAAATCAGGTATTGACAGCTGGGATCCAGTCAATCTCTATAAGTGTACAAGGGCAGTGGGAGTATACATAAGAGGGAAATTAGAAGAGCAAAAAGGGGACATGAGATAGCTTTGGCAGATAGAATTAAGGAGAATTCAAAGACATTCTGTAAGTACATTAAGAGCACAAGAGAAATTATGGAGAGAATAGAGTCCTTAAAGACCGACGTGGCCATCTGTGTGTTGAACCACAGGATGTGAGTGAGATACTAAATGAATATTTCACATCAGTATTTACAATGGAGAAGGACATAGAAGCTAGGGAACTTGGAGAAATAAATAGTAAAGCACATAAAGATAGATAAATCCCCAGGATCTGACCAGTTGTTTCCCAGAACCTTGTGGGAAACTTGGGAAGAGATTATTGGGTCCCTTGCTGAGATATTTATATCATTGACAGCCACGGATGAGGTGCAAGAAGACTGGAGGTTAGCTAATGTGGTGCAATTACTTAAGAAAGACTGTAAGGATAAGCCAGGAAACCATAGACCCGTGAGCCTTATGTCAATGATGGGTTGTGGAGGGGGTCTGAGGGAAAGGATTGACATGCATTTGGAAAGGCCAAATGCCTTCTTCACTATCCTGTCTACCAGTGACTCCAATTTCAAGCAACTATGCACCTGCATCCATCAGTCTCTTTGTTCAGCAATATTCTCCATGGCCGTAACATTAATTGTATCAGTCCTGCCCTGATTTGCCTTTCCAAAATGTAACACCTCATATTTATCTTAGGAGTAGTCACCATGGCTTTATGCACTTGAAATCATGTCTCATTAACTTGATTCGGAAAGATGGTGAAAACGTTTGAAGAAGGCAGACTGGTAGATGTTTTCTGAATGGACTTTAGCAAAGCTTTTGACTAGGTTCCACATGGTAGAGTGGTCAGTAAGGTTAGATCAGACGGGATCCAAGGGGAGCTAGCAAATTGGAGACAAAATTAGCTTGAAGGTAGGAAACAGAGGTTGGTGGTAGAGGGTTGCTTTTTGGATTGGAGGCCTGTGACCAGTGGTGTGCCTCAAGGATCGGTGCTGGGTCAACTGATTTTTGTCAGTTATATAAATGATTTAGATGTAGGCATGGCTATTAAGTTTGCAGATGACACCAAAACAGGTGGAGTAGTGGACAGTGAAGAAGATTATCTCAGAGTGCAAATGAGCAATGGGCTGAGGAGTGGCAGATGGAGTGTCATTTACTTAAATGTGAGGAGTTGCAATTTGGAAAGGTAAATCTTGGCACGACTTATACAATTAAAGGTACAGCCCTGGGAATTGCTGCTGAACAAAGAGACTTAGAGGTGCAGGTGCATAGTTCCTTGAAACTGGAGTCACAGGTGGACAGGATAGTACAGAAGGCACTTGGCACACTTGCCTTCATTAGTCAGAACATTGAGGATAGGAGTTGGGAAGTCATGTTGCAGCTGTACAGGACGTTGGTGAGGCCACTTTTGAATACTGCATACACTTCTGGTCACCCTTCTGCTGGAAGGAAGTTAGTTCAGAAAGGATTTCCAAGAATGTTGCCAGGACTGGAAGACTTGAGTTAAAGGGAGAGTCTGAATAGGCTGCGGTTTTCTTCCTTAGAGCCTCGGAGGCTGAGAGGTGACTTTATAGAGGAAGATAAAATCATGAGAGATATGGATTGGGTAAAGAGCCAAAGTGTTTTTCCTAGAATGAGAGAGTCCAATACTAGAAGGTTCAAAGTGAGAGGGGAAAGATTTAAAAAGGACCTGAGGGGCAACTTTTTCACGCAGTAGGTGGTGCATCTATGGAATGAATTGCCAGAGGAAGTGGTAGAGGCGGGTACACTTAAGACATTTTAAAAGGCATCTTGATGCGTATGTGAATAGGAAGGGCTTAGAAGGATATGGGCCAAATGCCGACAAATGGAACTTAGTCAGATTGGGATGTCTGGCTGGCACAGTCAAGTTGGACCGAAGGGTCTGTTTCCGTGTGTATGAACTCTACAATCAAGAGTGATGCGGCAGCACCAATGCTGGCCAAGCTAGACAAGTGCTAACATAACATTTAGATTGGGTCTGCGGCTGGTGGTGAGGGAACACTTGACTTCATTCTCACCAACCTGCTGCTGATGCATCTGTCAATGACAATATTGGTAGGAGCAACTACAGAACAATCCTTGTGAAGATAATATTCTGTCTTCATACTAACAACACACATATTACTCTGTCTTGTAGCCCTAACAACATGCTAAATGGGATAGAATTCTCAAACAGATCCAGCAACTCAAGGTTAGCTGTGGGCCATCAGCAGCAGCTGAATTGAATGCAAACACAATCTGCAACCTCACTCTGTTATTAACATTAAGCTAAGGGACCAATACTGGAGATAATTGATGAGGCCTCAAAGGATAATATTAAGCTAGAGAGGGTTCAAATGAGATTTACCAAGGTGTTGCCAGGTATGGATGGTTTGAGTTACAAAGAAAGGTTGGGACTTTTTTCACTGGAGAGTAGGACGTTAAGAGGCAACTTTATAGAAGTTTTTAAATAATGAGAGATATAGACAGAGTTAATGGTAGCTGTTGTTTACCTCGGATGGAGGATTTCAAGACTAAATAGGCACATTTTTTAAGGTGAGAGAAGAGACATTTAGAAAAGGCATGAGGGGCAAATCTTTTACACAGAGGCTGGTTTGCTTGTGGAATGAACTTCCTAAGGAAGTGTTGGATTTGGCTATAATTATAACATTTCAAAGACATTTGGATAGGTACATGAATAGGAAAGGTTTGGAGGGATATGTGCCTGGAGCAGGCAGATGGGACTAGCTTGGTTTGAGATTATGTTTGGCATGGATTGATTGGACTGAAGGGTCAGTTTCCATGTTGTATGACTCTATGATTCTCTGGTAGTAAGTTAGAGGATTCTGGACACCTCTTCGAGAGGCATATCTCCTTATGCTACTCTTTGGTACTGGAGGTTTAAATAGAATATCTGAAACACATCAGGAAACTTGCTGAGACACTTGGTCAAAAGTTCACTAACACTCAACCAATTTTCATTCTGGAAATTCTTTGAGGACTTCAATTAAAAAGAGTAAGTGCATTGTTACTCTGCCATAGGAGTCGCTAAGTCAAAGGGAATTCTAGGTCCTGAACATCTTGCGAGGGTTGGCCTTGGTCTGCAAGGAATGGGAAGAGAACATGAAGCCATGTAGAGCAGCACTAGCTGCTACAGGAAAGAGAAACAAGAGAATGACTGGAGTTCTTCCCCTCTGTAGCAGTACATTCCTTCTCATCTGGGTCTCCTCCACAAGGAGCTCAAGTTCTGCATTGGAGAATGGGTGCTTCTTGCCATTCAATCCCTGAGTCATCCTGCCCATTGCTGCTGTGTGTCAGCCAGCAGACACCACCCCTTTGGTAGAACTGGATATTTAGAGACCATTTATAATGCTCCACATGCATTACAATAGACCAGCACTTGAGTGTGAAATTTGAGGATGTGTAATTTTGTGCCTCCAAACGAAGTTCAAATCATGGTAATTTGAAATTAGGAAGTTGCATGCTAAAACCAGACTTTCAAACAGATATATCTGACTTGTGCAGTATCCATTTAGGATCCATTTTCACTCTTTCAGTTTTATGTACACATAGTTGATACATAGCAATTTCTTTTGTCATTCCTGAAATGTGGACATCACTGGCTCAGTCAAAATTTATTGCCCATTCCTAATTCCTTTGGAAGTGTGGTGGTTATCTGCCTTTTGAACCACTACAGTTCATTTGGTGTAGGCACACCCACAGTGCTCTTAGAATCATAGAATCCCTGCAATGTGGAAGCAGGCCATTCAGTCCATCGAGTTCACACCAACCCACTGAAGAACATTCCACCCAGAATTGTCCCCCCCCCACACCAACCTTTCCCTGTAGCTCTGCATTACCCATGACCGATCCACTTAACCTACACATCCCTGGACACTACAGGAAATTAAGCATGGCCAATCACTTAACCTGCACAACTTTGGACTGTGGGAGGAAACCGGGAGCACCCAAAGAAAAACCACGTAGACACAGGAAGAACATGCAAGCTCCACACAGACAGTCGCACGAGGGTGGAAGGAGTTTCAGGATTTCAGTGACACCAAAGGAATAGAGATTTATTTCCAAGCCAGGATGGTGACTGGCTTTGAGAGGAAATTGCAGGTAATGGTTTTCCCATGCTGCCCTTATCCTTCTAGATGGTAGTGGTCCTCAGTTTGCAAAGTACTGTCGAAGGAACCTTCATGAAGTTTTGCACTGCATCTTGGTACACACTGCTGCTACAATGTGATGGTCACGGAAGGAGTGATTGTTTGTGGATATGATGCTTTGCCTTGAATGGTATCAAGCTTCATGAGTGTTGGAGCTGCACTCATCTAGGCAAGCGGATCACACTCCTGACCTTTGCCTTGGTGGTGGACAGGGTTTCAGGGGTCAGGAGATTGGTTGCTTATTGCAGGTTTCCTACTCTTTGACCTGCTCTGTAACAACTGTATTGACATGATTGGTCCAATTTAATTTGTGGTCAATAGTAAACCTGAGGATATTGATAGTGGAGAATTCAATGATGATGAATCTATCTTGTTGGAGATGGCACCTGGCACTTCTATGGCATGAACCTTACACACTATTCATCAGCCCAAACCTGAATATAGGCCACATCATAATGCATCTGGACATAGACTGCTTCAGTATCTGGGGATTTGAAAATGGCGCCCAATATTGTCACCAATTGCAGGTATACTGGAACAGCATAGTTAGGGTGCAGCAAGCTCTGGAGCATATGTATTTTGTACTATTGTAGGAACAATGTCAGGGCTCATAGCCTTTGTATTACCCAGTGCCTTCAGAGTGAATTGAGTTGGCCAAAGATTGACATCTGTCATACTATGGATCTCCAGATGAGTCCATATTAGATCAATCACACTGCACTTCTGACTGAGGACTTTTGCAAAAGGCTTTAGCCTTCCCTTTAACACTGATGTGCTAGTCTTTGCCTTCAATGAGAATGGAGTTATTGGAACAGTCTCCAATTCTTGTTTGTTGTTTACATGTCCATCACCAATTATGACTGGATATGGCAATATTGACCAGTTTAGGTCTGACTTGACAGTTGTGCTATTGCTTAGCTCTGCCTAAAAATACAGTATCTGCTGTTTTGCACATAAGTAGCCCTGAATTGTAGCTTCACCAAGTTTCCATTTCATGCTGAGAGGTGTCTGGTGCTGCTTGTGGCCTGCCCTCCACTCTCCACTGAACTTCATCATTGAGAGTAATGGGAGAATTAAAGATATGCCGAGGTTAAATGCTATGGTTGATTACAAACTTGCCACTGATTACAGCCCACGCTTCATGATGGCCCAGTTTAAGCTCCTAAATCTATTCTGAATATATCCATTTATGCCACACAACAGGATGGAGCATATGCACAGTTAAACTGGACTTCACCTGCACATGCATTGGTCATTCCTATCACTAAGAGAAAGTAAGGACTGCAGATGCTGGAGATCAGAGTCGAGAGTGTGATGCTGAAAAAGCACAGCAGGTCAGGCAGCATCCGAGGAGCAGGAGAATTGACGTTTTGGGCATAAGCCCTTCATCAGGGTGGCACGGTGCCTCAGTGATTAACATTGCTGCCTCACAGCACCAGGGACTTGGGTTCAATTCCGGCCTTGGGTTACTGTCCATGTGAAATTTGCAAGTTCTCCCAGTGTCTGTGTGGGTTTCCTCCAAGCACTCTGGTTTCCTCCCACAGTCCTCAGATGTGCAGGCCAGGTGAATTGGTCATGCTAAATTGCCCATAGTGTTAGCTGCATTAGTCATGGGTAAATATAGGGTAGGGAAATAGGTCTGGGTGGGCTACCATTTGAAAGGTCAGTGTGGACTTGTTGGGCCAAATGACTTGTTTCCATACTGTAGGGAATCTTAACTAACTAGCAGGAAAGATTCCAGATGAAGGGCTTATGCCTGATACATCGATTCTCCTGCTCCTTGGATGCTGTCTTACCTGCTGTGCTTTTCCAGCACCACACTCTTGACTCATTCTTATCACTACTAACATGAACAGATGCATCTACAACAGCTAAATTATTGAGAACAATATCTAATATTTGCATTAGACCCATATTTCAATTTTGGTTTTTCTGTCCAAAGCTGAGTGCCGTTAAATTCCAACTAACTGAATACAAAATCCATAAGATAGTATTAATTTTTTTTACAATAAAGTCATGGAAGCAGCATTCATTGATTAAGATTGATTTTACTGGCTGGGTTTAATTCATTTTATTCAAGAACAAGTAACTCATAATTTTTTTTTTCACTGTATTTTTCATGTAGTGCAACAGAGGTCAGAAGCTGAAAAAAAATGCAACCAGGGAATAGGGAGATAATTATCATGAGTAAGCAAGATTTATGGACAATTTACTTTCAAAACTAAGAAGTGTTGCTCTGTTTGGATGGGTCACTAGAATAATTATGATGTTGCCAATACAAATATATATATTTTGAGAAGCAGCCATGTTAAAGATATTGCTTGATCTATGCCAAATAATCAGCTACAGTTCCTGTGATCTATATAGGTTACACATTGCTTGGGACCAGAGGTTATTTATGTATATACACCACAAATTAAAATCTTTACGCCTTGCCTTTCCTTTCATAACAAGTGCAAACATACAGTGGTGAGTCAAGCCAGAAATGCTAGACTGGGTAAGAGTTAAGCAAGATGTCTGTAAATGAATTGCAGATTCCACTGAATACAAATCAAAGAAAAATTGGCACCATTTATCTGCCTCTAGTGGTTGGCTACAATGTGCCAGAGGTCATATTGCAATTGTTCTGATGTGTTGCGGACTGACAGAAATAAAACAGACTATGAGCTTTCCAGTTTAAAAACCTAAGAAATGATCTCTAATAGACAGGACATTAGAGTTAGAGCTATCCGAACAAACACAAATTACTTCCCACTAACACAGTATCACTATCTATTTAATTCGAGAAAATAATTCCCATCTGCAGTATTTATGCCCTGGTACCAGCTTTATGCAACATTTTCACATTTGTTTTATATTTTAGAAAAGACAACTAGTGTATGGGAGCCTCACTATGAAGTTAGCAGCAGAATAACATATTGGGAGCCACATAGCAATCAGCTAATACATCAAGACTCAGCGATGAATTCTGCTTCCAAACTGTATGCAAAACAAACCGCACTGAACTTATTTACACATGGCAGGCATTCTCCTTGTTGGTGAAAGTTGAAAAATACATATCATTACACACTCAGCCAAATCTTTTAGTTTGCAGATTGTTGGAAACTGGGACATACAACTGAAGGTGCATTTAGTGAGCCACTGGAAGTTCTTCAATGTGGAACTCCATGCAATTGTCCAGGCAGTCTAATTGGCAATTCCCCTGCACCCAAAGACACATTATAAATGTTTCTGACCTAGCATGAGAATCTGAGACACTTTCAGTTCAACAGTACTTACCTGAATAGTTACCCAAGCAATGTTAGACAGATTTATACCTTGTCTAAAACCTGGATGGCTACTCCCAGTCACATCATTGACTACCACTTCAAATTGACTCCCTCACACTGATCACTCATTTTCCCCATTGAACATCCAACCACTTCCTCTCTAAACTACCTACCCCCAACCTGAGCCAACAAGCCTCAACCTGACTATAATGTGAACAAGTAACTACATCCCCAAAAGATCAGCCCCTAATCATCCCACTATCTCCCTGACCTGATTACCCAATTACACACTGACCTGACTACCCTCCTGACCCAACAATCCCATTACATAATTAAGCACCAAACTGACTATTAATTCACCCAATTACTTAACTACCCACCAACCAAAAGATTTACAAGGATGTTGCCAGGGTTGGAGGATTTGAGTTATAGGGGGAGGCTGAACAGGCTGGAGCTGTTTTCCCTGGAGCGTCGGAGGCTGAGGGGTGACCTTATAGAGGTTTACAAAATTATGAGGGGCATGGATAGGGTAAATAGGTAAAGTCTTTTCCCTGGGGTCGGGAGTCCAGAACTAGAGGGCATAGGTTTAGGGTGAGAGGGGAAAGATATAAAAGAGACCTGCAGGGCAACTTTTTCACACAGAGGGTGGTACATGTATGGAATGAGCTGCCAGAGGAAGTGGTGGAGGCTGGTACAATTGCAACATTTAAGGGCATTTGGATGGGTATATGAATAGGAAGGGTTTGGAGGGATAGGGACTGGGTGCTGGCAGGTGGGACTAGATTGGGTTGGGATATCTGGTTGACATGGACAGGTTGGACTAAAGGGTCTGTTTCCATGCTGTACATTTCTATGACTAACCAATCATTCACTCATCCACTTATCCAATTAGCTACCTCACCCAATCAACTCCTATTCTCTCACTCTCACACACACACCCATTTACCATTCATCCACTCAACCATTTACTCTTCAATTCACTAACATTCAAACACCAGACCTTTCGACTTACCTTTACAGCTGGTGCAGTAAAAAACTGTTATGTTCTATCCTTCCCCTGTTCTGCACAGAAGGAATTCTCTGAGAGGTGCTGTACTGAGAATTTTTTTTTAACAGCCAAGAACATAAGATCCAGGAAGAAATGTGTAGCTGCACGGGTCAGAAGAATCTTTGAAAGCAGTAGCAATCCCTTCATTATTGTCAATGATGTGATGATTCAGGCCAATGTATTGCTTTTCATAAAGTGTAATCTGGAACCATAGGCTGTTTAAGAGTACATCTGATGTGGGAGTTAGTAGTTCATCCTCACAGTTCTTTAATAGAGGTACTTTGTAATCCAAGATTATTTTACTTTCAATAGGAATTTCTCTTATTGGGTTGCACTTTCAAATTCAAACACTGATGGACAGTCTGTTTTATCACTGATTAGTGTCATGTGTGGGCATGCAAGTTTATTCATATCTACATGCATTATATGTATACATATATCAGAGGTTTCTACACTCGACATATACTAGTGTAGAATTCTTAGCTGTGATTAATTTTTTTTTGTCAGACATTGACCTATGATAAAAATATAAACTTGGCTCAAAGAGGCCAATTTCATTGATAATGTAAATATGAAGAATCAATAACTGAGCAGTAAGAGTAGTCTCCAGTTAGGTTTACATATATCCAAAGAGCCATAACCCTGGAAAATCCTACACTTAAAACTTTCTGTTCTTGAAGGAATCTGGCAGAATGTGGCTGTTTCATCAGCTTTCTGTGTTCAGAGTTTGAAAGGGTTCATGATTGAGTGTGAGAATTACCTCTCCCAACAGACTATGTTCAAATGCGTCAAGATACTAATGGTATCGAAGCTTGTGATGACAAGCAACAAGTAATATTTATACAAGTACCAGGCAGTGATCATCTTCCAGAAGAGGGAATCTAATGATCACTCCTTGACATTCAATGGCATTACTATTGTTGAATCTTCATATCAACATCCTGCAAGTTACTATTAACAAGACACTAAATTGAACTAGCCATACAAATACTGGGTCTACAAGAGCAACTCCAAGGCAAGGAAATCATGCAGAGAATCACTCACCATCTGAATCCCTAAAACCTTATCAGTTCAAAAAGGTGGTGCAACTCCAAACTTCTAAGAGCAATTAGGGATGGAAAATAAATGTTGGTCTTGCCAGAGATGCACACAAAACTACGAATTAATACATTTAAAAAGAAACTATATCCAGATAGGGATACAACTTGGTTAATTGAGGCGATCCGGTTGTTCTGAGTAAAATCAGCAAACACAGATACTGACTGGGCAGTCAAAGCACTGTCTGTGTGAAATACTGGTGGTGCTTTAAACTGCTGCATCTATTCTCCCACTATAATTCATCTGTGTTTGTGAATTTTGAGAGTGTGCATGTGCAAGTTGGAGTTTATAAGATTATTTTACTTAGACCAAGTACAATAAATACTGCTTTCTTGTATTTTTTTGCAAAAGTCAAGGAAAAATATCAGTGTGCATCTTTTATAGTTGGAACACATGTAAACAGTTAAATAGTCATTGAATTGGCATGCATATTTCTTTTTCTGAACAAAACAACATTTTTCCACTCAAACAAGGAGTGAGACAGAGAGAAGCCATCCTACTGCTGCTCATATGGTTGTAACAGATGGCTGATATGTCCAATGCATGATTGGAGCTCGGGAACTACACCTAGCTCAAAGTTAAGGGCTGAACAAATTAAGTCTTCCCATTCGATCCATAAATTTGGTGCAGAAAAGATGGACACCTTCATTATCTCTATTGCAACATTAACATCGCAGTTAAAGTGACCAGTACACATGGACTCCAAATATAATCTTAGTTAACTGAATCAAAATGAAAGGTACAATTCATGAGGTTTTCTTGAGTGAAAGAAATTAATTTTATTACCTACTACCCTGAAAAGCTAATAGAATTGCCGCATTGTGGAGATCGTGAAGCGCACAAAATTTCTTGGCGTCCACCTGGCAGAGAATCTCACCTGGTCCCTCAATACCAGCTCCATAGCCAAGGAAACCCAGCAGCATCTCGACTTTCTGCATAGCTTGAGAAAAGCCCATCTTCCATCCCCCATCCTCACCACATTCTATATAGGGTTTATTGAGAGTACCCTGAGCAGCTCCATCACAGCCTGGTTCCAGAATTGCACCATCTTGGATCATGAGACCCTACAACAGACAATGAGAACAGCTGAGAAGATCATGGGGGTCTCTCTTCCCTCCATTATAGACATTTACACCACATGCTGCATCCGCAAGGCTAACAGCATTGCAGCTGACCCCACACATCCTTCATTCAAATTCTTCTCCCTCCTGCCATCTGGCAGAAGATACCAGAGCATTCAGTCTGTCATGGCCAGACTGTGCAATAGTTTCTTCCCCCAAGCCATCAGGCTCCTTAACACTGTATGACCAGACTCTATTCCATTTGCAATTTTCAGATGATGTTTTGAATTGCTGCTAAAACAATGTTTAATTAATGATTATTCATTAATACATTGTAATTTGTCCACTACTGTGCCTATTGTCTTGTCTTGTTTGGAACTACTGTGCTGTCTTGCATGTTTTGCATTTCTCTATGCACTTTATGCTGCCCTGTGTATGGCTGTTCTCTCATGTAGTCTGTGTGTTCATATCGCACCTTGTTCCTGAAGGACCGCTGACTTGTTTTTAATTGTATCAGCTGTATATTGGTAGAAACGACAAATAAAGTTACTCTATGTTACTCTCTACATCAAATATGCACACAAGCAGGTAATAAGTTTTAAAAAACCAAGAGGAGGCGGATGACTAAACAGACAAGAAGATAAAGCAGTACAGCTTAAAGTTTTGTGAATCTTTCGATTGCAAGAGTGAATCCTGAGACCCAACTGTTTAATTATTGTCCTTTTTTTTATGAGTTGCAAAACTTGCAAAAAACTTTGATTTCTTGAGTAATTAAACTTATATCTATCAACTAAGGAGTCAATCAAGATTGTCAATTGTCATTTATTGCTACAATCATATTTTTGTACCTGTCCAAATATCATTTAAATGTTCTAACTGTACATGCATCTACCACTTCCTCTGGCAGCTAGTTCCATATGCATACCACACACTGTGTCAAAAAGTTGCACATTTAAATCTTTCCCAAATCTCAATGTTTGAGAAATACTGTACATTTCTATTTTTCATGCTGAAGTGGGTAACTTCACAATTACCCACATGATATTCCATCTGCCATGTTCTTGCGCACACGTCTAGCCTGTCTAAATCTCTTTGAAGCATTTTTGTACATTCTTCACAATGTAGATTCCTGCTTAGGTTTGTGCCACATCCAAATCATTGATATAAATTGTGAATAGCTGGGGCCCAAGCATTGATCCTTGTGCTACTGCACCAGCCCTAGGTTGCTAACCTGAGATTAACACATTTATTCCTGCTCTTATTCTGTTGTCTGTCCATTAACCAATTCTTGATCCACCCAAGTATATTACTCACAATTCCATATGCTCTAATTTTGTTTATTAGCTTCTTGTTTGGGAACTTATAAAAATGCCTTCTGAAAATCCAAAGCACCACATCTACCAGTTCTCCCTTATGTATTACTTTCTTGGTAGGTCCTCAAGAAAATTCCAACAGGTTTGTCAAACATGATTTCATTTTCAAAAATCTACATTGACTCTGCCTAATGATATCCTTATTTTCTAGAACACTATATTTCACATCCTAATGCTATCCTTATTTTCAGGGAACACTATATTTCTCATCCTAAGGCGATGACATGAGTGAGAGGAAGGCAAATATATTCAAGTGGGTTGGCATGGCTGAGGTAATGACCTCTTCCCAATAACTCAGCAATTGCTCTGGGCAGGAAGGTTCATGGGTGACTTTCTCATTCTACCACTAATTAAGACCCTTTAATTGTTAATTAACAGCCAAGTAAGGGCTTCTACCCATGACTAACCTGATTATCTACCATCCCAGCAGGCAGGAAAATCAGGGTGCTCAGCCTGATAGATCATTGGAAAGAGGAGGAGCCTATATTGCCTCAAACTGGAAGGAATTGGGAGCACAGATGGCAGGCAGAGGGTGGTTAATGGAAAGCCTGTCCCCAGCCTGTCCTGCAATCTCTTAAAAATATCAATTTACCTTCTTGTGTACTGGGCCTGTAGTGACCATTCCAGGTCCCAGAATCTGTCAGCATCTGTTGGCTGGCTGCTTGTCATAGGGAGGTACATTAATATTGAGGCTCATAATTTGCTGAAAAGCCAGTAGACACCTCTTAAGTGGGTGATTGGAATTTGATCTGGAGGGGATTCACTCTGATTGGGGAGTAAGTCATCTCTAAAGACACCTCCATCACAATTAGAGCAGATAGCGCAAAATCCAGTTCAGCCCTTGTGTCTAGTCATAAAATCTTTTTAAATAGATTTTTAAAAGAACATTATTTTTAATAGATACTAGCAATTCACCCACTACTCATGTCACACTAACTCACTCTCTATCTCCTTTCTCAAATAGTGGGGAAATTGTTTTCTACTTGGTAATTGTTTATTCATTATAGCATCTCACAAACATCAATCAACCCCAGGTATTCATCATAAAAGCAATCAAATCTAGTTTTCTGTTTGCATTATGAGTCTCCAACACATATCATCTGCATGATATAGAATCTCAAAGACTACATTAACAGCATGAGATATCAATATAATTCCCCAATATTTAATGATTTCAATAGGATTTCCTCAATTATGGCTGAAAACTACTACTGAGCTCTGGAATACCATGAATATGTGTCCCTCAAGCAGAATCCTCTTTCCCAGCTTCAGAACAGTGTTTCTAAAGCGAATTAGGCAGTTTCTGGTTTTAATGTCTAAGACTATTGTGTTTACATTACATTGGCAGCTATGAGGATCGGTTATTAAAAGCAATCAGAATATTTTGTTTGTAATCATTGTGACTTCATTTACATCCCATATGTTGGGAAATTCCAGAATCGGTCATTAATTCTAGGATTATGAAAGAACTATCAAACTTTAGGAATGTAAAAAAGTAAAATATAATTCAGGTACAAGAAAATAAAATTCATTCTGTCCTGCAAACTAAATTCAAGTCAATCAAGGAAAAGTAAGCTACCAACTACAACTAAACATGACAAGCAGAAAGATTCCTGTATCTTCAATTTCTTGAGTCACAAACTTGCATGTTAAATATACAAAACAAACAGAAGAAAAAAATAAAATGAAGTGGAACTCTTGGATTGGTAATTGAATGTATCAAACTATATCAGTCTGATAATAGGAAACAGGACTTCTCTGTTTAAAAGTTTGATTAAGAGACCAGTCCCAGTAAAACAATATCAAGTCTCTAGATTTCACTTATTTCTAAATGATCTACTTGATTGCTAATGATACCCAGATATTGCAGATGAAAATTACTTCTTTATATGCACTCTTATAAAGTTATAAGAACCAATTATGTCCAATTACAAGCATAAACAGAAATTGCTGGAGAAAGTCAGCAGGTCTGATAGCATCTGTGGAGAGGAAGAGCTGAAAATGTGTTGCTGGAAAAGCGCAGCAGGTCAGGCAGCATCCAAGGAACAGGAGAATCGACGTTTCAGGCATAAGCCCTTCTTCAGCAATCAGAAGGGCTTATGCCCGAAACGTTGATTCTCCTGCTGCTTGGATGCTGCCTGACCTGCTGCGCTTTTCCAGCAACACATTTTCAGCTCAGATCTCCAGCAACTGCAGTCCTCACTTTCTCCTCTGTGGAGAGGAAGCAGAGTTAACATTTCAAGTGCTGTGCCCCTTCTGAAATGATGATCAATTCTCTGGCACTACACATCTCGAAACATAGCGTATAATTGTCAAGGAGATGAGGTGGCAGTGAATAAGGGAATAAGCTCTGTTTCAATCTCATTCTGCTGTTAAATTTTCCATTGTACTGTATTTCAGAATTTACGCTGATTGCATACATTTCCAGTGCCTGTCTGCTGATACACGTGCTCCTGGCATTTGGAGGTGGGGAATATTTTTTTAATGTTCAAAGTGCCTTTTTAGTGGAGAAATTTTGTTGGGTTTTGCTTTCCACAGGACCAGTGATCAAAACAAAGATTTTGGGTTAGTCCTGCCATACAATTTGTTCAAAAACTCTATTTCATGTCTCCACTTTGCATTATTCTGTCCTTTCGATCTCTAGTTCTTCAACTCGAGTAAAGGTTGAAAATTACTATGACCATTTCTGAGTGATATTTATTAAAATTGAGTCTCTTCCAACACTTTATGATAAATTAGATGTATAGATGTAAGGAAGTGAGTAAATTACAATGAGAATGGGGCATCCATTTGGGATTAAGATTACTATTTGTTTCAGGTAAAAATATCAACACAGCTAGTTGGCCTAAGAGACCTGCTTCTCTGCAGTAATTTCTGAATAACTTTGTGCAATGTAGGTGTGTTAGAATTGGAAAAAAAAAACATTCAGTATATTCAGATCGTATGAACATCTGAACCCTGTTTCAAACCTGCTCGTTATTTTTCACCAATTTTTCCCAATTTGGCCTCATCTGGAGTTTTCTTCTTGAATATGAAATGCTTGGCTAAACTTTAACATTTTATATACTCTACAGAATAATTTGTGTTCTGTAACAATATTTGAGAAAGTATACTGTCAATAAACTCTTAGGGAAAGATTTTGTAAGAACAGTGACAACAAAACTATTAGCAAAGTATAAAGAATGAAGAACAGTGCAGCACAGGAACAGGCCCTTAGGCCCACCGAGCCTGAACTGTCACATGATGCTTGTCTAAACTAAAAACCTTATTTCTCTGTGTTGACCATATCCCTCTATTTCCTGCCTATTCATATATCTGTCAAGATGACTCTTAAACATTGCTATTGTATCTGCCTTCACCACCTCCTCTGATAGTGCATTTCAGGCACTTACTACACTCTATGTAAAAAAAAACCTGTCTCTCACATCTCCTTTAATCTTGGCCCCTTTTACTTTAAAGCTGTGTCCCCTTGAAATTGACATTTCTACTTCAGGAAAAGAGATTCCAAGTATCCATTCTATCCCTGCCTCTCCTAATTTTATAAACTTCTATTGGGTTGCCCCTCATCCTTCGACGTTCAAGTGAAAACAAACCAAGTTTGTCCAACATCTCCTCAAAGCTAATACCCTCCAAACCAGGCAACATCTTGGTAAGCCATTTCTGTATCCTCTTCAAAGCCTTCACATCCTTCTGGTAGTGTGGCGACTAGGACTGTACACAATATTCCAAACGTGGCCTAACTAAAGTTCTGTACAGCTGCAACATGACTTGCCAATTTTTATACTCTATGTCCCAGCCAATGAAGTTAGCATGCTATATGCCTTCTTGACCACCTTATCCACTTTTGTTGTCATATTCAGGGAAATGTGGACCTGTACACTGAGATCCATCTATATGTTGATGTTATTAAGTGTTCTGCCATTTACTGTATACTTCCATCCTGCATTAGAATTTCCAAAACTATCACCTCCCATTTGTCCAGATTAAACTCCATCTGCCATTTCTCCGCCAGGTCTCCAGTCAATCTGTATCCTGCTGTATCCTTTGGCAAAGCTCCTCACTATCCACAACTCTCCCAGTCTTTGTGTTATCCACAAATCTACTAATCAGACCACCTATACGCTTCTCCAAAATTACTTATATATATTACAAAAGCACTGATCCCTATTGAACAGTACTGGTCACAGATCTCCAATCAGAAAAATATCCTTCCACCACTACTCTCTGTCTCCTATATCTAAGCCAATTCTGCATCCATCTTACCAGCTCACCATGGATCCCATACAACTTCAACTTTTGGATCAGCTTGCTATGATGGACCTTATCAAAGGCCTTGCTAAGGTCCATAAAGACAGCATCTACCACCCTGCCCTCATCAAACATCTTTGTCAGTTCCTCAAAAGCCCCAATTAAGTTTGAGAGTCTTGACCTCCCCTACACAAAGCCATACTGCTTATGGCTAGTAAGTCTATATTTTTCCAGATGTGAAATAAATCCGATCCTAAGAATCTTCTCCAATAATTTCCCAACCACTAATATGGGGATCTCTTATAGGCCAGTTGATTAAGAGTTCAGGACCATCTTGTTCCTGTGAAGATGAAGGATAAGGATGTCAAGATTCAGGAACCTTGGATGACAAGAGAAATTGAGAGCTTAGTCAAAACGAAAAAGAGGCATTGTTAAGGTTTAGGAAACCGAAGGCTCACGAGCCTATAATTTCCTGGATTCTCCCTGTTGCCTTTCTTAAACAATGGAAAAATGTTTGCTAATCTTCTGGAACCTGTCCTTTGACTAAAGAGGATACAAAAAATTCATTCAAGTCTTCAGCAAATTCCTCATCTACCTTCCTCAGCATTCTGGGATGGATCCCATTAGATCATGGGGACTTGTCTACCTTCATGATTTTCACGACATCCAACACCATTTTTATATTGACATTCCCTTGAATATCAACATACCCTTCCAAGACTCACCACCCCTCATGTCCTTCTTCATTGTGAATATTAATGAGAAGCATTCGTTATGGACCTCACCCACTTCCTCCGGCTCCACATAATAATTTCCTTCTTTGTTCTGGAGCAGACCTACCCTTTCCCTAGCTGCCCTCTTATCCTTTTTTTTGTAAATATATTTATTAGCAAAAAAACTTTTTTTGACTTTACAAAACTATAAAATTATAAAAAATATAACAAATACCAGTACAATAAAAAACGCAAATTGCAATACAACTACTGTCTACTAACTACTAACCTACCCTATAAAACAAAACAAAACTAAACACTGCAAAACAACACCGATAAATAAATAAGTGACTAAAAAAAACCAAAAGAACACACAAGAACACAAAATAACTGTGCTCAGCGCAAAGCTCCCAAAGAGAAGAACTGAAGCATTGGATAAATACCCATATTAACTCAGGAGTCCCCCTTCCAGGGCCCAGGGCTCAGCAAACCTAACCATCCTGATTAAACAAATACCCTAGTTAAGATAGCAGACAAATCTGTGTCCAAATAACTCAAAAACAGCTGCCATGTCTTATAATAAAAGGTTTGTTGCGTGGTGCACCATACTTGTGAAAAAAATCCAAGGGGGTGTGCTCCATAATTAATTTTCAACATCCCAGCAAGCCTGGCGTGTTCTCTGACACCCAATTCATCAGAATATTCTTCTGTGTACAGTAAGTAAGAATATTGAATGTTTCTTCCCATACCCATCTAAAGATGATAAATTTGGTAGATCTAGAAGGAGAGATGTCGGGTCTACTTTTTCAGTCCTCTATACCCTCCCTATCTCTCCCACCACAGCACTCCAATAAACACAGAGTCAGTGGCATGTCCAGAAGCAATGGGTAAGAGTACCTACATTTATTTTATGTTTGGGGTACATTGGAGATGTCCATTTTTTAAAACTTCGCCGGATGGTCCGGTGCCAAACAAACCCTGCGCAGAACTTTTAACTGCATAGTGCATTTCCTATTACAGATTGAGATCTTTTGCGCATTCTCCCATATGTCTGCCTACATTTCAGACATTTCAGAAGAGATCTCCACTCCTAGCTCTTGCTCCCAGACTTCACATAGCTGGTTAATATCCTGCCAGGCCCTATCATCCAGCAGGTGATAAAAGGCAGTAACCGAGAGGGTGCTTGTGGCATGTAGCCACAACCACTCTGTATCGGGCTTATAGGATTTAATGAGAAGAGTAGTCTTCTTCTGGATGAAATCCTGAACCTGAAAAAACAGAAAAGATCTCTGCTAGGCAGCCTGTATTTGTAGCTCAATTGCTTGAAGGACATCATAACCTCACCCTCAAACATGTCTCCCAAACTAGAAACTCCCCTTGCTACCCATAGTTTGAACCCTGAGTCCATCATTCCTGGTCGGAACCCCAGCATAACAACTATGGGAGTGAGTGGCGAAGTCTTGGATAAGCAACCCTCACTCTGACTCATTGCTCTCCATGCCATGTACTAATAACAATAGGGTTCCAGCAGTGGACCACAACTGTCCTCATCTTACCCATGAACAACAGGTCACTTTGCCTGGGAGGCCTTGACATCCAGCCATACTGAGCCTGGATCGTTACCTGCCCAATCGCACACAAAGGGCAGCATGAAACACAAATGATACCTCCTGATATCTAGGTAATCAACTCCTCTCCATCCTTGAGACAACTGCAATTTAGTAAGTTTGATGAGGGCCCGCCCACAACATTAAACAAAAGAATTAAACCAGCCCATAAGGTTCCTCCATGTTGACCTGGGAAACATAGGGAGCATATGCATGGGATAAAGCAAAGGAGAGAGGACATTCATCTTAATGAGGGCTATTTGACCCAACCATGAAATTGGAAGACCCTCCCATCCCTGAAGATCCTGCCTAATATTGTCAAGCAGGTGAGCAAAATTAGTCTGAAATAACCGATCAAACATGGGAATAATAAAATTACCTAGGTATCAGAAACCCACCCATGACCACTTAAAGAGGAACCTAGGGCCCTCTTCAACCTCTGGCACTTCCTTAAGGTCCCCCAAAGGCATAGCCTTCGACATCGCAAAGTTGATCTTATATCCTGAAATGGCCCCAAATGAATTAATGTATTGTATCAGATGGCGTACAGAGGTCGTTGAGTTCGTTAAAAACAAAAGGACATTATCTGCATACAGTGTAATCTTGTGTGCCCTCGATCCCACTTCCAGAGCGGTTATGTGTACGTTCTGACGAATGGCCAGCAGCTCGATCACCAATGTAAGCAACAACGGTGAAAGGTGGCCAGCCTTGACGACTACCCCTACCAATCCTAAAGTTCCCATACTTCACCCCGTTGGTAATGACCATGGCCAGAGGGTGGCGATATAAAACCTCCACCCACCCAGCAAAGACTCCACCCAACCCAAACTGCTCTGAGACATAGAAGAGATATGGCCATTCCATCCAGTCAAATGCTTTCTCTGCATCTAAGGAAATCACCAACCCCTGGTTCAATCATTGCTGACATGCTTGGATCACATTCAGCAACCTTCTAATATTATTAGAGGATCAATGGCCCCTTATAAAGCCTGTCTGGTCCTCTTTAATAATATGGGGCAACACCCTTTCCAATCTCAGCACCAGGATCTTGGACAGAATCTTGAAATCTGAATTTAATAGAGAGATGAGCCTGTATGTAGCAGAATCCTCTGGAACCTTCCCCTTCTTAAGAATTAAGGAAATATTAACTTCTCTCGAAGACGGTGGTAGGCATTCATGCATGTTGGAGTGATTGTATATCTCCAACATTGGCCCTGACAGAATCCCTATAAACTCCTTATAAAACTCACCAGGGAGACCTTCAGGGCCAGGTGCTTTCCCACTCTGAAGTTGCCTAGCTGCCTCCTGTATTTCCTGAACTGTCAAGGGGGCATTAGGGAGAGAGGCCTGTTCCAAGGTTACCCCTGGCAGGTCCAGGTTCTTAAAAAAGATTTCCATCTTGACTCACCTATCCTCGCAACCTTCAGACTGATACAATTCAGAGTAAGAGCTCTGAAAAGCCTAATTAATCCTTTTGGCATCGTATGTAAGGATTCCGGCACTGTCTCTAACTGTAGTGATGGATTGGGGAGCACGCTTTTTCCTAGTCAGATATGCTAAATACTTCCCTGGCCTATCCCCATACACAAACAGCCTTTGTCTTGCAAAAGCAAGTTCTTTCTTTGTGATCTTTGTGAGTACTGAATTACTTAGGGGGAGGCGTGATCAGCTGTAGCTTAGTCACCGAAGGCCTTGCAAAATGTGCCACCTCAGTGGCTTTCAGCCGCGTCTCAAGTAGACCTGCTGTTCCCCCTTCTATTGTTTCTGGCTAGCTGAATAGGAAATAACTAAGCCCCAAGCAAAGGCCATAGCGGTCTCCCATAGCATAGACAGACTACTAGCCATGCCTGAGTTGATAGTGAAAAACTCCTGAAACTCTCTCAAAGAGTATTCCACAGATTTGGAATCCTTAAGGAGAAAAGGATCCAGACACCATTGCCATGAACCTAGCCCCTTACTCATGGACTTAGCCTTCAAATATACTGCCGCGTGATCAGAAATAGCTATGTTCCCAATTTTACAACCCATAATCGAATCCAGAAGGGTCAAGGGTGCCAGAAAAAGATCAATCCTCGTGTGACATTTATGCGGGTTCGCAAAAAAAGTGAAGTCCTTGCCAGTAGGGTGAAGACATCTCCAAATGTCCACCAACCCCAACTCCTCGCATAAGTTAGTCACCTGCTTGGCCTGTGAAGAGATAGTTGGGGGCCCATTAGGCATCCTGTTCACTATCGGATCCAAAAGACAATTGAAATCCCCCCCATAACAGAGTGCCATGTTCCCAAGGCACTCAGCTTAGAGAAGGTACTCATCAAAAATTTGAGGGGATGCGCCGGGGACAGTAAACATTTAAGATGCCATATTCCTCCCCATGTATCAGGGCCTTAAGTATCACAAACTGTCCTTGCTCATCTTTCACCTGCTCTAATAATGTGAATAGAAGATTCACATTATTAGCCACTCCCCTACTTTTAGTAGTAAAGGATGAAAAGAATACCCGGTCATAACCTCCCTGTTGTAACTTCAGGTGTTCTCCATCATCAAGATGGGTTTCTTGCAATAGGGTGATATCAACTCTTTTCCTGTTAAGGCAAGGAAGCCCTTTTTTTATTTTTAACAGATGAATGATTTTCCTTGATGTTGCAGGTGCACCATTTAACAAGACACTTAGCTATATCCCCTTTCAGACACCCTTGAACCTCCGGGAGGGAGAACTCTGCTTGCAATGCGCCGAGCACAAGTAAATGAAGACTCATGAGTTGTAAACTTGTGTATACAAAAACTACTCTAACATAACTACAAACAACTATTGCTACCAAAAAAACTACAACGTAAACCAACTGTAAAACCTTGAATGGGAGACTCTCCTCCCTGCCTATAGAGGGCACTCACCCTACCCATCCCCCTCCTTCACAGGTTCTTCAAGCCCGGACTGTGCCCCTGCCTTAGGCTAAAAAAAATAAGTAAACAAGAAGATGATTCTTAAATCAACAAAAGAAGACAAAGTCAGGATAAGCACTCCACCCATCCCCTGCTCCATGTCAACTCCAATTATGACTAAAAGAGAAAGAGAACAAAAACAAAGAGAAAACAACAAAGGGCACTCGTACAATTTCCCATGATAAAATCCAGCTTTAAAAATATAATAGGAACAACATATTCCAAGACATTTCTTCCTAAAAAAAATTATTAGGGAGAGAGGAAAAAAGGGAAAAGGGAAAACACAGGGAAAGAAGGAAAAGAGGACAAATGTTAACCACTTCCTTCAGATTAGTCGGTCTACTTTAAAGTGTCCACAAAGTTCTTGGCTTTATCTGCCGAGTTAAACATATAAACTGAATCCTCCTGGCTGAAACGGAGCACCACCGGGCACCCCATGAAGTACTGGGTGCTCGGGTTCCTCAGCCTCTTCTTAACCTCATCGAAGGACTTGCTCTTTCAGATTACAGCTGCCAAGAAATCTTGGAAGTACGTAATTTTTGACCTCTTGTGCTGAAGTGCCTGTGGATCTTTCCTCAGTAACCTGGAGGATTCTATTACTCTTTGCCTGGCCTTGTATGAGTGGAAGTGCACTAGGACCGGTCGAGGGTGCTGTACCTGCCCAGACCTGTGCACCACTACCCGATAGGCCTTTTCAATCCGCAGCGGACCATACTCAATTTGAAGGCCCAGGAATTGCGGCAGTCAGTGTTCAAAGAAGCTGACTGGCTGCCCACCTTCTTCACCCTCCGCGAGCCCGACAATCCGCAGATGCATCCTCCGCCCTCGATTTTTGAGGTCGTCGATCTCATCTCGCAAGGCCCGCATTTGCTGTTCCAGGGCCTGGATCCGTCTGGACAAGGACTCGGTCGCCTCTTCCGATGTCATGGTTCAACCCTCCACCTCCTCCATCCACTCCCCTGGAGCTCCATTCATGCATTTGCAGCAAGAACGCGATGGGTTGAATCTGGGCTCAAATCTCCTTGTACGCAGCCTCAACTTTCGCGTTATGTCTCACCATTGCCGCCGCCAATTCCTGTGGGTCGGTGAAGTCCCTCGGGGTTTCGGGTGAGGCCACTGCAGCAGCCTCTGGCATGCCTGGTGCTGCAGGGGAATATCCTTCCTGCTGATGTCTGCTTGCTGCCTTTTCCTTTGGCATCCTTCCCACTCCAAATTGTGAACAAATATGTGTTCTCAAAGCTTTAAATTATCAATTCTCTCATAGAAGTTAGTCAGGAATGGCAAAAAACACCAATAGGCAGAGCTATCCACGGCAGTTGCAATGATTCATCGCCATCTTGCCGAGTCCACTACCCTCTTATCCTTAAACATGCAGACAATGCCTTCAGATTTCCTTAATCCTGTTTACCAAAGACATCCCTGGCCCCTTTTAGCTTTCCTAATTACTTGTTTGAGTTCTGCCCTACTATCTTTGTACTTTTCGAGGGTTCTGTCTGACTTCCATTTCCTAAGCCTTACCAATGCCTCTCATTTTTTTTTGACTAAGTTCTCAATTTCTTTTGTCATCCAAGGTTTCCAAATCTTGCTGTTCTTATCTTTCATTTTCATAGGAACATGTTGGTCCTGAACTCTAATCAACCAGCCTTTAAAAGATTCCCACATACCAGATGTAGATTTACCTGCAAACAGCTACCCCAATGTACATTCCCCAGTTCTTGCCTAGTATTGTGGTAGTTAGCCTTCCCCCAGTTCAATACTTTTATATGAGGACTACTCTTATTCTTATCCATAAGTAATTTAAATCTTACAGAATTATGATCACTGTTGGCAAGATAATCCCCCACTGAATTTTTTTCTCACCTGGTCAGGCTCATTCTACTATAACAGGTCTAGTAGAGCCCATTTGCAATTGGATTGTTTATATATCATTTTAAAAGACCATCCTGAACACACCTAACAAATTCCCCACCATCCAAGCCCCTGGCAGGAAGAGTCCCAGTCAATGAAAAGAAAATTAAAATCACTCATTACAAAACTCTGTCATGTTTACACTTTCCCATAAGCTGTCCACCTATGTGTTCCTCTATCACTCTCTGGCTGTTGGAAGGCCTGCAGTACAATCCCATCAAAGTGATTGCACCCTTCCTATTCCTGAGCTGTAAACACATGGCCTAGCTGGATCAGTCTTCCAAGGTGTCCTCCCTCAGTACATTCGTGATATTTCCCCCTCTCAGTAACACAACTCCCCCACCTCTTGTGCATCTCCCTCTATCTCATCTGAAACATCTTAATCCTGTTGAATGCTAGTCTTATCCCTCTCTGAACCAAGTCTCTGGGATAGCTACAACATCATAGTTATGTGTATTAATCCAATCTCTGAGTTTATCTGCCTTACCTGTCATACTCCTCACATTAAAATGAATACACCTGAGACCACCACTCCTGCCGTGTTCAGTAATCTCTTACTGTCTCTTCTTCCTCTCAGTCTTACTGGCCTTAGTCCCAGATTTCTCTTCAGTTCTTTTCACTTGCTGTTCTTCAGCTCTGGTTCATGCTCCCCTGCCACATTCATTTAAACCCTCCCAAGTGAAGGAACAAACCTCCCTGCCAGGATATTGGTGCCCCTCCAGTTTAGGTGCAACCTGTCCTTCTTGTGTAGGTCACACCTGCCCCAGAAGACATCTCAATGATCCACATACTTGAAGCGCTCCCTCTTACACCAGCTCTTTAGTCACATATTTAACTGTACTATTAGCCTCAATGGCACATGGCAGAGGAAATGATCCGAGATTATAAAGTTAGATCACATGTGATTCAGGGTGTGTTTGTTAATCGAATACAAAATTGGCTTGATGGTAGGAGACAGAAGGTGATGGTAGAGAGTTGTTTTTCAGACTGGAGGTCTGTGACGAGTGGTTCTCTGCAGGGATCAGTACAGGGTCCACTTTTGTTTGTCATTTATATAAACGATGTGGATGACAGTACAGGAAGCACAGTTAGTAAGTTTACAAATGACACCAAAATTGGTGGTTTAGTGGACAGTGAAGAAGGTTATCTAAGATTGTAAAGGTATCTTCATCAATTGGGTGAAAGTGAGGACTGCAGATACTGGAGATTAAAGTCAAGCTTAGAGTGGTGCTGGAAAAGCACAGCAAGTCAGGCAGCATCCGAGGAGCAGGAAAATCGACATTTCGGGCAGGAGCCCTTCATCAGGAATCCTACCTGAAACATCAATAGCACCTGCTGTGCTATTCCAGCACTACTCTAATCTACCTTCTTCAATTGGTCAATGGGCTTAAGGAGCAGCAGATGGCGTTGAATTTGGGTAAATGCAGGGGATTGCATTTGGTGCAATGAACAAGGGCAGGAATTATACAGTTAATGGTCAGGCCCTGGGTAGTGGTGTAGAACAGAGAGACCTAGGGTTTAGGCACATAAATCTTTGAAATTTGCATCACATGTAGACAGGTTGTTTCAGAAGGCATTTAGCACACTTGCCTTCATTGCTTAGACCTTTGAATAGAGGAGTTGGGATGTCATGTTAAGGTTGTACAGGACACTCGTGAGGCCTTTTCTGGAGTACTGTGTGCAGTTCTGGTTGCCCTGCTATAGGAAGGATATTATGAAATTGGAGAGTGTTCAGAAAAGATTTACCAGGGTGTTGCTGGGATTGAAGGATTTGAGTTATAAAAATAGGTTGGATAGGCTGAGATATTTTTCACTGCAGTTTAGGAGGTTGAGGGGAGACCTTATTGAGGTCTACAAAATCATGTGGAACGTAGATTAGGTGAATGACAAGGATATTTTTCCCTAAGGTGGGGGGGTTCAAAACTAAGGGGCATTATTTAAGGTGAGAGGAGAAAGTAATTTAAAGGATGTGACGGGCAATGTGTGGAATGAGCTGTCAGAGAAAATCGTGGATGCAGATATAGTTACAATATTTAAAAGACATTTGGACAATTACATGAATAAGAAAGGTTTGAAGGCATATGGGCCAAACGCAGGCAAATGGGATGAGTTTAGTCGCCATGAACTAGTTGGAGTAAGGGTCTGTATCCATCCTGTATGACCCTATGACTCTCCAATCCTACAGGGCCTGCTTTTCAACTTCCTTTCTAACTCCCTTAACTTCCTTTGCAGGACCTCATCTCTCTTTCTGGCTATGTCATTATTACCAATACAGGCCACAACTTATGCTTGTCATCATCCTCTTGAGAATATACTGTGCTGGCTCAGAGGCATCTTTGACCCTGTGACCAGGGAGGCAACACACTACCTTGGAGTCCACAGAAAAACCCATTTCTGCTCCTGACTTTACTGTCCCTATCATTATGCCTTTCCTACACTTTGAGCCTCAGTCAAAAAGTGCGGCATTGGAAAAGCACAGCCGGTCAGGCAGCATCCGAGGAGCAGGAGAATTGATGTTTCGAACATAAGCTCTTCATCAGGAATGTTGGGGGTGCACAGGTGCAAGGGGCCTGAGAGATAAATGGAAAGGGGGGGGTGGGACTGGGGGGAAGGGCTAGCAATGTGATAGGTAGGTGAAGGTAGGTGTGATGGCGATAGGTTGGAGTGAAGGGTGGAGCGGATAGGTGGGAAGGAAGATGGACTGATAGGACAGTTCAAGAGGGTGGTGCTGAGATGGAGGGTTGGATCTGGGATAAGGTGGGGGGAGGGGAGATGATGAAATTGGTGAAATCAACATTAATTCCGTGTGGTTAGAGGTTCCCAAGGCTGAAGATGAGGTGTTCTTCCTTCAGTTGTTGAGTGGCTAAGATTTGGCGGTGGAAGAGTCCCAGGACTTGCATATGGTTGGCGGAGTGGGAGGGGTAGTTGAAGTGGTCAGCTACTGGGCGGTGGGGTTGTTTAGTGCGTGTGTCCCAGAGATGTTCTCTGAAATGTTTCACAAGTTGTCGTTCTGTCTCCCAAGTGTAGAGCAGACCACATCGAGAGCAATGGACGCAGTAGATGAGGAGTTTGGAGGTGCAGGAAAATCGCTGCTGGATGTGGAAGGATCCTTTCGGGCCTTGGATGGAGGTGAGAGGGGAGGTATGGGTGCACGTTTTACACCTCTTCTGGTGGCAAGGGAAGGTACCAGGAGTGAAGCGTGTTTTTTTTTGGGGGGGGGGGGGTTGGGGGGGTGGATAGTGGTGGGGGAGGAATGCAGGTAGGGGCAGGGAGGAAAATATATTTCTGGTGGTGGGGTCTGACTGTAAGTGGCGGAAATGGCAGAGGATGTTGCATTGTATCCGGAGGTTGGATGAGCCTCCCTGTTGTAAAATACTGCCAGTTGTGGTGCCAGTGATCTTGCTGCTGCAGTTGCTTTCCCTCATAGGCTATCACCCCCAACAGCATTCAAAACAGTATATATTTTTGAGAGGGAAATGTCCAGAGAGGATTCCTGCACTGTCTGGCTTGCTAAACATGCTATCCACAAGATTCTCAGCCTCATGGATGTCCCGTAGTGAGTCCATCTGCATCTCCAGGTGCTCCATGCGGCAAATCAGGACCTGCAGCTGAACATACTTCCTGCACACGTAGTCACCACGGACATTGGAAGGGTCCCTGTGTTCCCACATATTGCAGGGTGGGCACTGCATGGGCCTGTGTTCTCCCTGCTATTTCAAACCTATTGACTAAATCAACCTTAGCAACCACAGACAGTAATCCAGGAACTGATTACACACTTATCATAAAATTCAGGTCTTTGTCTCCCGCTCTCTATTCCTGGCAGATAACAACTCCAAAAAGTATATACTTTAATTCTGTCCAGGCACTACTCACTTACTCTGTAAACTTGCTTCTTGAGCAGCCAAGCCTATGTCACTGTCTAAGGTGAGACTTCGCCCTTCGATTCAGCGTCAAATTTGCTCCAACTGACCCTGCTCCTCAGGTATTTATCCTGCTGCTGCAGTTCTTCACCCAAAGGGTTATGAACCGGTGGAATTCCCTGCCCAGCGTAGCATTTGAGAGTACCTCACTGAATGCTTTTAAGACAGAGATGGATAGATTTTTGAACAGTAAAGGTGTTAAGGATTATGAGGAGTGGGCAGGTAAGTGGAGCTGAGTCTACGAAAAGATCAGCCACAATGTTATTGAATGCGGAGCAGGTTCGATGGGCCAGATGGCTTACTCCTGCTCCCATTTCTTGCATTCTCTGTTCACTCGTAGGTTTACTCTGACTGACCCCGCTCCTCAGACATTTATCCTACTGCCGCTGTCACTGTTCACCCTCAGGTTCACTCACCTTCATCTGTCGCTGTCGGATTGACCCACAATCACAATCTTTGTTTCCTTGAAGCTGACAGAAAATTCTCAAGGCAGCATATGCACAGAAACATGGGGAAATCCTTAAGATGTTGTCAGTGGCACCACTCTTCTCCAAAGTGTTGAAATTCCTGTAAGTTAGAATTGACTAAAAATCACTGAACTCAACAACACGGTGGATGCTGCAAGACCTGTAAGAGTGTCGACACGGATACCACCGTTACACGTGGGGACACCTCCCAGCATGTATGTGGCAGGTACTCATGGGACTTGGTCAACGTTGTCTATCTCATACATGCAGGCAAGGATGCCCTGAGGTATGGTACCTTGGTGAGACCGAGCAGAGGCTACGGCAATGGATGAATGGGCACCGCACAACAATCACCAGACAGGACTGTTCCCTCTCAGTTGGAGAACACTTCAGCATTTGACCAGGACATTCAACCTTGGACCATCAGGTGACGATCCTCCAAGGCAGACTTTGGGACAGGCAACAAGGCAAAATGGCCGAGTAAAGGCTCATAGCCAAGTTCGGTACTCATGGGGACCGGGACCTTGGGTTCATGTCACAAGTCAGGTGACCCCACTGTACCCCCTCCCCCCCACCCCAACACACACACACACAACACACACTCCTACAGACTTATGCACTCAGGAAGACTCTTTCTCTCATACACTCATACATACACTCCCACACACACAGCCTCTCACCGATTTATACCCCTTTACACTCACACTAACATACATACACATACACACACTCTCTCACAGATATTCATACACCCCCGCGCGCACACACACACACACACACACACACACACACACACGTAAGTTTGTGGGGTGAATATGTACTTGCAGAATTGCATTTTATTTTTGCTCAAAAACTGCATGAATCCATGTAAGATTCTGTAAATCCCCTTTTGTAAATTAGAATCAGTCTGAACATTGGGGTACAGACAGCCTCACACAGGGCACCTCACACCTTCAATGCATTATCTGGGCCAACATGGCCCCTATTGTTAAAATTCGCTTGAGAATGTAACTTTAAGAAAATTCTGGGATTTACATATGAAAGAACTGAAACCAACATGCTCATTCTAAAAGATGGGAGACTTAACAAACAATCCAGGTCTTTTTCAATAAATAAATAATATCAGTTACATCACACTGTAAACTTTTGCTATAAATTCTGTGACCTATGATCTTATACTCCACAACCACCAATGAAGGAGCAGCGCTTCGAAAGCTAGTGCATCCAATTAAACCTGTTGGACTATAACCTGGTGTTGTGTAATTTTATTTTAACTTTGCACACCCCAGTCCAACACCAGCACCTCCAAATCATGAACTGATTAGAACTTCCTATTTTATGCTGTTGTATTGCCACCGACAATGCCTTGTTAATGAGGTGCATCTGGGTTTTTAACAGTTTATTAGGTCATGATTACTATACTTCCCAGGGCCTGGAAATTTAATTTTGTTTTTGTTATTGTCAAATCTAACTTACCTGTCAAAGGTTCCATGGTTTGAATATAATAATTTTAAAATTTTATTTCTGAATTCCTACTTCTTCTGAGCATGTGCCACTCGTTTAATCCAGGCCAGTAAAGTCTATTCAAAGTGAAAGTGATCAGTGTATTCTTGCTGCCTGATTTTCTGTCTGCGAATACTTCAATGTGATTAGCTGCTTACACCAATTGATGATATTACTGTTTTTTTGATGCCTTGAAATCCCTTTAACTTGATGCCAGATTAAAATTGCTGTCAGCAAAAATAAAATCCATGTCACAGAGATTGCAGAATGACTGTGGGCAGCTCCCTTTGAGGCCAGTAGCAAACAAAGTCTCTTCATTACTGATTGCAAAACCCAATCCTTCGATAACTCTTTACTACCTTGCTTCGGTATTGTTTATGACAATATGTTTGGACAAGATACACACTTCAGTCTGGTGAAAATGTTATTCACTCGCATTTAGGAATCAGAGATGCAATCAGATTATGAGATGATAGACGTTGATTTCTATCTCTACAGTTGGGGTCCATCCCAAGGAATGACATTAAAGTCACAAATAGTTTTCAATGCTCAGGAATAGAACGAGAACTTCAGAAAACCACATACATATCAACAATACATTGAACACAGAGATCCAAACTGCCTGGATAGGTTAGAAAATAAAGCTGAAAAATGTGTTGCTGGAAAAGCGCAGCAGGTCAGGCAGCATCCAAGGAGCAGGAGAATCCTGTTTAAACATGTACGAGTGATGTATCAAATCTGGATTGCCAGAACACATAGGAAAATGTATTCTATTCTATACATTGCACCTGTTTACATTTTTTGCTGCTTTAATTGAAAATATGTATATCTTGACAAATGCTTAGTATTTTTAAAATTCATAAATATCTCAACAAAACTTCAATAATTTAACAATACTAAACACAAATATATCTCTGAAATGTAATCATGTTTTATATGTGTACCAAGTCTGTAAATGCTAAAAGTTATCATTTGTGTCCACCGTGGAATCATACAAATTTCCCACTGGAATTTTGCCCTTCTCCATTCAGATTCTTAATGATTTTCAATGTCTCATGCCTACATTGCAAACATTATCCAATCCTACTTAGGCAAGATTTTTGATGCTATGTAATAATTGTGTTAATTTTATTCATGGAATGACTTGGGTATGTAAGGTTGTCAGGAGCCAAGATATTTCCTCAAAACATACTCCACGCATATAAAAGCTTCCTTTGCCCCATCGTTGGCAGCTGTGCATTTAATCATCCTGGCCCTTATCTTTCAAAATTTCTCTGTAAACCTCACTGTCTTTCTTCTCTTTTAAGATTCTTTTTATCCAGAACATCTCTGCAAGAGCCCTAGGCACAACATCTTCAGCTCCTTCAACAATGGCCTTCCCTCCATGATAAGGTCAGAAGTGGGGAGGTTTGCTGATGATTGCACAATGTTCAGATACTGAAGCAGTCCATGTTCAAATGTAAGACGCACTATCCAAGGCCCCAGACACACTTTCCAGGTGAAGCAGTGATTTAGCTTCACTTCACTCAATCTAGTCTACTGTATTCGCTACACAATCACTACACTGGGGAGACAAAGCGCAGATTGGATGACGACTTTGCAGTAACACCTAAATTCTGTCCACAAAAATTATCCTGAGCTTCCAGTTGCCTTCCATTTCAACACACCACTGTTTCTGTAGTCAACATCTCTGTCTCAGGCTTGCTGCAGTGCTCCAGTGAAGTTCAGCGTGAGCTGGAAGAATATCACCTCATTTTTCGCTTGGGAACCCTGCAGCCTTCTGGACTCAATATTGAGTTCAATGATTCTTGAGTCTGAGCTGGGTCTTCCATATCCTTACCCTAACCCCTACACACTAGATCTTGTCATCACTAAGGTTGCTACCACAAACAACCCACTGTCAGCCACTAACAGGCCACATTAGCAGCTATTCATTCTCCCAGATGGACCTTTATCCATTCCTTTGTCTGCCCAACTGTCTTTCTCTCTTCCCTGGTCCATCTCCACCTATTGTTTATTACTCCAACTCCCCACCCCTTCTTCAGCATTTATACCAACCTTTTTCGAGCGACAGACCATTCAGAAGAAGGGTCACTATACCAGAAATGTTAATTCTGCTTTCTGCACAGATGCTGCCAGACCTGTTGATATTTTCCAGCAATTTCTGATTTTGTTTGTGGTTTATCTGTGCTTTTGCTTTTCAACTGATGTAAGAAGACAGTCCATCATAAGAATGTGTTTTCACACACTCATGGCTAGAGATTAGGCACAGTGATGTCCACATAAATGCCTTTAATGCCTTTAATCACAGTTGGCAATCCTATCTTTTACAACAAAAACAGAAATCGCTGGAAAGGCTCATCAGGTCTTGCAGTATCATGGAGAGAAATCAGAGGTAACGTTTCAAGTTCAGTGACCCTGCCTTAGAACTCTTTTATATCCTTTATAACACTCGCATAATGTTGATGCTGCTAAACTGTCATCGTGAACTCATATTTCCTTAAATATACTTATTCAGTTCACCCTTCCCTTTGATTTATATGATGAAATTAGAATGTGAATCTGAATATCAAAATTTGGAGTAGAAATACAACATGATGAATGGAACTCACTGATATCAGAGAAAGACATGGACCCCTACAACAAAACACATTTTGAGGAAAGAAAGCATGCAAAATGGAGGATTTTACAACAAATGTGTTCCATAAAGCAGTGTGTATTACTACCGCAATCCAACTTTAATGATTCATAAACCACTTTAGGATTTATGCTAGTTTTAGTTAGATAAATGAATATTAATGCAACAAGAAATGAGGATGATATATGCCTCAAATTCTGAGCCAAACATTGAGTGCAGAGAAGCAAGATTAATTTGTGTGAAGCTGAAGTAAGGGTTGGAAGAAATTCTTCACAAAAGATATCAAATTTCACTAATGATATCAAATTTCACTAATGTATTTAACGTGAGTCATGGTCTAGGCCGAGCCATCTTTAGCTGCTTCACTAATGACCTTTTCTTGATCATGTGATCAGATGTGGGGATGCTCAATACTATTCACAACTCCTCAGATACTGCAAATGGTGTCTGAATGCAGCAAGACCTGAACAACATTCAGACTTGAGCTTAGAAGAGCCATATAACATCCATACCACACAACGGCAGGCAACAACCATTTTCAACAAGGGGGAATCCACCTATCTACCCTTGACATTCAATGATGTACCATTATTGAATTTGTCTCTATCAACATCCTTGGGGTTACCGGAGACCGAAACTGAACAGTGTTATAAATACTGTGGCTTACATGAGCAGGTCAGAAGCTAGGAATTTTACAGCAGATAACTCACCTTCTGTCTTCCTAAAGCTCATCCACCTTCTACAGGGAATATGCCAGGAGTGTGATGGAATGCCCCCTACTTGCAGTTCCAACAAAACTCAAGAGGTTTGAGACCATTGAGTCCAAAACAGTCTATTTGATTTACATCCCAGATAATATCCTCAACTCTAACTCTTCCCACCATTGATTCACAGTGACAGCACTGCACTACTCAGTAAGAATCTTTAGCAAATTCCAAACGTACCACCTCTATCACTTAGAAGGACAAGGAAATCTGATACAAAGGAAGGCTACTACTTGTATGTTCCCTTCCATGCCATGTGCCATCCTGACATAGAGCTGTATCAGCCTTCGTTCACAATCATTGGATAAAAATACTAGAACTTCTTCCTTAACAGCATATCTGGTGCACCTATAACATATGAATTGCAAAGGTTCAAGAACGTAGCTCACCATCACCATCTCGGGAGCAATTAGAAACAGACAATAACTGCTGGCCTAGCCAGCAATGTCCACATGACATGAATGAATAAAAAAGCGAATTGTTAATGTCAGTATTAAAATTGTCAAGAGAAAAATGAAGGAGGTATGGTTAGAAGATAACATTACAATTACTTCCAGTTTTACATCTCTTACATGTGTCATTGAAAATAATGGTTGATATACACTGGTAGAGCAGATCAAATGGGTGCTTTACTGAAGCAGAATATTGAAAAAATATGATCCATGCTGTCTGTAAAATAAAACAGAGGCACCTAAAAGCCTGTGGAGTCATTCTACCACACAAAAGACAAAAGCTCCATTTGTTTAAAATCCAAAATAAAAACCTTGCACAGAAATATAGGAAAAGTGAGTGCTTAAATGATTCTCAGTAAGTAATGAAATGAAAAAAAATATAGATTTGAAGATGAATTTGCAAGCAACAACCCCGTGGTACTGTAAAGTTTCTGAAAGTGATGTGGAAGTGTTTTTAAAAGTATGGTGGAGAGTTCCTGCATTTGGCAGAGAATTGCTGCATTTTCACAGGGATCACAGACGAGTAGGAGACTCATCCAAACAAAAGTATGGGGACCGTAGTTGGCATGCTTTTGGATCAACAGCACAAAAGAGAACTGGAATAGCAGCTGCAGATAGGAAACTCTGGACTCTCTGAGCTTCTTGACTGTGACAGCAGGCTCATTTGGTAGGTTAGCAAATGCACACAGCTTTCTGGACTGCATCCTCATTCAGGGGTCTCTTCTACGCTGCTCCATGGAGGTCCTTATTTGAATCCCCATAATAGAGTTCATCTGTGAACTTGGGTGAACTGGCATGTACATTCCCTTGATATAACTGCAGTCCACTTTGCCTGGTGACTCAACATGTCCCGACTCGGACTCAATGTCACCCTTTCAGGTATGTGTAGAGCCAACAGATACACATTTCTGAACAAGTGGCAGAATTCTTCATTAGTGCTAAGCTCTTTGTCCCACTCTCCTCTCTCCCTTGGATTAAGGTAACATTTGTCAGTAGTTCTTATGTATCTGAAGCAGAAAATAAGAAGGGGAGGGTAGAGATGAGGACTGTAGGTTGGAAGCGAAAACAAGAGGTCCATTTTGACACATCTGTGCTTGCTCACAATGCCAGATAAATTGATAAGGATGAGCTCGGAGCTCAGAAACCAACATAAAGCAGGAAGCGAAGTTGCTGGAAAGGCTCAGCAGATCTGGCAGCATCTATGCAGAGAAATCAGAGTTAATGTTTCGGTGACCCTTCATCAGATTTCACTTCACATTTGCTGCCAGACCCGCTGAGCTTTTCCAGCAACTGCTGTTTTTGTTTCTGATTTATAGCAAGTACAGTTCTTTTGGATTTTATAAAGCAGGAAATTGCCCCCTTCTGAATGCTGCTAACTCCCTCACCAAAATGGTATCCATTGTGATGTGGATGTGTAGCACACATTTTGGTAGCATAATAGCATACACAGCACTAAAGCCACAGGTGTCATGAAGCTGAAAGTTGTGGCCTACAGCTTACAATCAGAAACACTGAATGCATCATTAAGAAGCTGCTAACATGCAGTTATCCTTAGGACTGGTTCACTGGGTCTTTAAAACAAGTGAATAAAAGTTTTATTTATCTGAATCTTCTGAGTGTTTGCCATTTCTTAGCTATTTATTAGTCAGAATTAGTTTTCACACAAGACAAAAAAGAACATAGTGCCACAAACACCAATCTTTCATGTGAAATCTTCAAGACAGAGAATCACCACAGTAATGCTCTGGAGAGTGATGGGGCAGCAGATGTCAATCCATAAGGTAATGCAGGATTTCAAAAGTTTTATATCTGAAAGGTGCAGCCGGAAAGCAAAAAAGGGCATACTCCCTCTCTATCCCAGTCACATCTGTAGCATCTGATTGAAGAAATAAATCTGGGGGGAATCAATGAAATTCATTGAAGCAACACAATAGTTTCATGGTTAGTTAATCCACAGGAAATAGCTGCTGACTTTTCCTCTTGTGTATATTTTTCTTTCTTTAGCAAAAGAGCATAACCACACTTCAATGAACATTTCATTGGCATAAGCTCTCAGCATATTAGTTGATTTGACATAGTATTTTGGAGATCATCCTACTAATATTTATAGAGGATACTCATGGTAATCAATTGAAAATGGACTTTTTCTCCATAATATGAGTAATTATTTAGATATCTGTCTTTTGTGTGTGCACAGATCATGCGTAAAACAGTATATTGAATAAATTACAAACTAATATTCTATTTATACCACAATATTGATTGCAAATATAACTAAATTAATTTAATTTTTGTTTTATTTCTATTTTAAACATTTAAAAAACATCATATGTCCTTCAAATATGAAGAGATTTTTGACACATTTTGACAATACTAGTACTTACCTTTGTACCAGGGGTCTTTCCCAATCTCAAAACTCATTATCTCCCAAAATATTTCAATTCTCCTCCTGTGTTCAGACTTCAAAATATCTGATTAGCCGAACAAATTCTCTATCCTTTTGCATTCTCTTACATTCTTTTAATCTTGCTCTGTCTTGCAATATTGAACTGGACTTCTAACCTTGATAGTTCTATAAAGAAGGTAAAATGCTCTTTGGTAACTCAGCAAATACAGTAGCTTTTTCCATTATATATTCTGTAACATGTTATTTTCAAGCACAACAGCTTTATAATCAGCCACTTAACCAAACTTATATGATCCCACCTTACTTGTAAACATGAATAGTGGTTCAATGTTATTCTTTTTATCTATGTTGGATAGAAAAAAGCTGATTAACTTCAAATCTGCATCTTTTGGACATTTATTGCCTTGAATACCGAATTGACCTGCCATTTTTTGTGTAATATAATTTTGCAATTAGAGCGAAAACTTGTCGCGCAGTGTATTTTTGGATGCAAAATGGTGCAGTGGTAACAAAGCTAGCAATGGGATTATAAAGCTAAAGTGTGAATTTGTGCATCTGCTAAATTTGTTGAGCCTATTTTTTTAAGTATCCCGGTGGATCATCTTAACCGAGGTGTTAGGCTCCTTGTTCCAGTTAATGATGGGCCTAATTCCTGTTTATGGGCTCTTTTGATTTCCAACGAATGAAGTACCAGCAAGGTTTGCTCGACTCAATGTTCTCCAAAGGTTGCAAACTGCTAAGAAGTGAGCATCAGAGGCATGGAACTGTTCAGATAGAAAAATTAAAACATTGTAGTGGAGTGAGAAGAATCAGGAACTTTGTATTGACTCCATAGTATCTTGATTTTGCCTCCTCATTGCCATTCCACACCTTCCCCTCCTTGGGCTTATCTTTGAGTGCTTTTCAGTGAAGCTAATGGCCCAGTATTCATTACGTTCATTAAGGCAAGATGACAGGGAAGTGTGACAAGTACTGATGGTTTACTCAGTAAATTTTCGCAAGACCGAAATGGAGTTTGGAATGGGTTACTATATCATCAGATATCTTCATAACCAAAACTGGAAAGCAACACATTTTATACATCAACCTCATTCAACACAGTCTTCAGGATATACTTTGTATGATTATAAATAATCAGTTAGCAAAAAGGAAAAGTAATTTAGTCATGTGAGTCTTAGTTTAATTGTATCACTCCTTCCTCTGAGTCAGAATGTCAGATTATTAAAACCTATTCCAGACTTAATGACATAAATTAGACTAGGATTTTGATGGCACATGAAAATACACCTGCACTTTCAGAGATGGTGGCCTAGATTTTTCTATCAGAGTATATTTTACACTCTAATCATACAATAAAAATGCACTGACCTTTGAAGGAGTTGTCCTGGGAAAAGTCCAGGTGAGGAACCCATACAGTTGAAGCTATGTACAACTCCTGTTCTTCCTGTGTTCTTCCCATGTACCCTTCCTGTTCTAAGGAAAGACCATTCAACCCAAAATATTAACTCTGATTTCTCTCTACAGATGCTGCCAGACCTGTCGAGCTCGTCCAGAAACTGAATTTGACTGTGTTTACAAGAGCAGGACAGAGATGAGGAATTCTGTAGCAAATAATTTACCTTCTGTTTTTCCAAGTCTATTCAGCATCGACAAGGTAGAAGGCAAGAGTCCGATAAGGTACTCTTCATTTGTCTGGATGAGTGCAAAAGCACTCAAGAGGCTTGATACCATCTAGGACAAAACAGCCTGTTTGACTGGTACCCAATATACCACATGAAACATTCACTCCCTTCATTATTAATGCTCAGTGTTAGCACTGTATACCAAATACAAGATGCACTACAGTAACTCACCAAGATTCCTTTGATAGTATTTTCCAAAACTGAAACCTCTACCACCTAGAAGGATAAGGTTAGTGTTGGGGCCACAGCTGTTCACTTTATATATAAATGATCTGGACAAAGAGACTTGGGGATTTTGGTAAAGTTTGTCAATGATACAAAGTTAGGTGGACAGGCAGGTAGTTCTGAGGAGGTGGGGAGGCTGCAGAAAGATTTAGACAGTTTCGGAGAATGATCCAAGAAATGGCTGATGATATTCAATATGAGCAAATGCGAGGTCTTGCACTTTGGAAAAAAGAACACAGGCATGGCCTATTTTATAAACGGTGAGAAAATTCATAAAACCAAAGTACAAAGAGATCTGGGAGTGCTAGTATAAGATTCTCTAAAGGTTGACTTGCAGTTGAGTCCGTGGTCAAGAAAGCAAACGTAATGTTGTCATTTATCTTAAAAGGGTTGGAATGTAAAAGCAGTGGTGTGCTACTCAGACTGTATAAAGCTCTGGTTAGGCCCCATTTAGAATACTGTGTCCAGGTTTGGGCCCCACACCTCAGGAAGGACACACTGGCGCTGGAGCGTGTCCAGCGGAGGTTCACACGGATGATCCCTGGAATGGTAAGCCTAACATATGATGAGTGGCTGAGGATCCTGGGATTGTATTCATTAGAGTTTAGAAGGTTGAGGGGACATCTAATAGAAACTTACAAGATAATACATGGCTTAGGAAGGGCCGACCCTGGGAAATTGTTTCTGTCAGGCAGGGATACTAGGACTCATGGGCACAGCCTTAGAATTAGAGGGGGTCAATTTAGAATGGAAATGAGGAGACATTTCTTCAGCCAGAGAGTGGTGGGCCTGTGGAATCATTGTTACGGCACACAGTGGAGGCCAGGACATTAAATGTCTTCAAGGCAGAGATTGATAAATTCTTAATCAGGCAAGGAATTAAGAGATACGGGGAGAGTGCAGGTAAGTGGCGTTGAAATGCCCAACAACCATGATTGAATGGCAGAGTAGACTTGATGGGCCGAATGGTCTTACCTCCACTCCAGTGTCATATGGTCTTATGAGGACAGCAGATGAATGAGAACATCAAAACCAGCAAGTTCCCCTCCAAGCCACTCATCATCCTGACTTGAAAATATATCGCTCTTCTTTGAGTATTGCTGTATCAATATCCTGGAACTCCCTTCCTAACAGTATTATAGGTGTCCCTGCACTCCAAAGAGTCCAATAGTTCAAGAAGGCAGCTTACCGTAACCTTCCCTATCAGGCTTGGCAATGCCAGGTAGGCATCTTTACCTGGCTAAAGCTGCCTACATTCTATGAATGAAATAAAAGAATGATGCTAGATTCCAAGATTTCAAGGTCCGGAAATTTATCCTTCAAAGTCACTAAAAGCATGAATCTAGTCATTCCTGTTTGCTGTTCATAGGACCTTACTATAAGACCATAAGGCCATTGGAGCAGAAATTAGGCCATTCAGCCCATCAAGTCTGCTCCACCATTCGATCATGCCTGATAGGTTTTTCCTGCTTTCTCCCCATAACCTTTGATTCCCTGAGTAATTAAGAACTTATCTATCGCTGTTTTAAATATAGTCAATCACCTGACCTCACAGCCTTCTGTGGCAATGATTTCCACAGATTCACCACTCTCTGGTTAAAGTAGTTTCTCCTTATTTTTGTTCCAAAGGGTCTTCTCTTTACTCTAAGGCTGTGCACTTGGGTCCTACCCTCTCCCGCCAATGAAAACATCTTCCCAACATCCACTCTGCCCAGGCCATTCAGTATTCTAAAAGTTTCAATCAGATCCTCCTCACCTTTCTAAACTCCATCAAATGTAGTTCCAGAGTCATCAAACATTTGTCATTTATTAAGCCTTTCATTCCTGCGATCATTCTTGTGAACCTCCTCTGGACCAGCTCCAGATCCAATATATATTTGCTGAGGTATGGGGTCCAAATTTGCTCACGATACTCTAAATGTGGTCTGGCCAGAGCTTTATAAAGCCTCAGAGTTACATCCTGCTTTGATATTCTAGCTCACTCAAGATGAATGACAACATTGTAATTGCCTTCCTAACTATTGACTCAACGTGCAAGGCTACCTTAAGAGAAACTTGTACTAGGACTCCCAAGTCCCTTTGCACTTCAGATTTCTGAATCTTCTCGCCATTTAGAAAATAGTCCATGCCTCTATTCTTCCTACCAAAGTGCATCACCTCACGGGAGGCACGTGGCTCAGTGGTTAGCACTGCTGCCTCACAGCACCAGGGACCTGGGTTCGATTCCAACCTCAGGCGACTGTCTGTGTGGAGTTTGCAAATTCGCTCTGTGTCTGTGTGGGTTTCCTCCCACAATCCAAAAGATGTGCAGGTTAGGTGAATGGGCCATGCTAAATTGCCTGTGGTGTTAGGTGCGTTAGTCAGGGATAAATGTAGGGTCGGGGGATGGGTCTGGGTGGGTTACTTTTCGAGGGTCGGTGTGGACTTGTTGGGCCGAAGGGCCTGTTTCCATACTGTAGCAAATCTAATCTAATCAAATCTCACACTTTCCCACATTGTATTTCATCTGCCACTTCTTTGCCCACTCTCCTAACCTGTCTAAATCTTCCTGCAGCCTCAATACTAACTGCCGCTCCACCTATCTTGTATCATCTGCAAACAGCCAGAATGCTCTCTATTCCTTCATCCAGATAATTAATGTATAAGGTCAACAGTTGTTGTCCCAGCACTGATCTTTGTGGAACACTACTAGTCACTGGATTCCTTCCTGAGAAGGACACTTTTATCCCCATTCTCTGCCCTCTACCAGATAGCCAAGCTTCTATCCATGTTAGTAACTGGCCTCTAGCACCAAGGGCCCTTATCTTACTCAGCAGCCTGCTGTGTAGCACCTTATCAAAGGCCTTCTGGAGTCCAGATGGATAACATCTGCTCTCCTTAGACTAAGTTACTCATTAACTCCCTAAAGAATTCTAACAGATTTGTCAGGCATGACCTCCCCTTGATGAAACCATACTGACTTTGCCCTATTTTATCATGTACTTCCAAGTATTCAGAGATCTCATTCTTCACATTAGACTCCAAAATCTTACCAACGACTGAGGTCAGGCTAATTGGCCTATAACTTCCTGTCCTTTGCCTTGCTCCCTTCTTAAACAGGAGAGATACTATAGCTATTTTCCAGTCCTGTAGGACTCTTCCTGATTCCAGTGATACCTGAAAGATCACTACTAAAGGCTTCACTATCTCTTCAGTTATCTCCTTCAGAACTCTAGGGTATAGTCCATCTGATTCATGTGGTTGATTCACTTTCAGACCTTTCAGTTTTTCCAGCATCTTCTCCTTGGTGATGGCCACCGCACTCATCTCTGTCCCCTGAGTCTCTTGAAGTTTTGAGATATTACTCATGTCTTTCACTGTGAAGACTGACACAAAGTACTTATGCAGTTCCTTAGCCACTTATTTGTTCCCCATTACTAATTCTCCAGCATAATTTTCCAGTGACCCAATATCCACTTCTGGCTCTCTTTTGCCCTTTATATATCTTAAGAAACTCTTTCCTAATATTGCTGGCTAGCTTACCATCATACTTAATTTTCTCCCTCCTTACTTTTTTCTTTGTTGCCTTCTGATGGTCTTTGCAGGCTTCCCAATTTTCTGGTTTCCCACTGCCCTTCACCAAAGTATATGCTTTATTTTTTGCTTCTATGCCCTCCCCAACTTCCCTAGTCAGCCATGGTTGCCTCATCCTCCGTGTAGAATGCTTCCTTTTCCTCAGGATGTGTCTCTCGAATTACTCCCAGAATTTTCTCCATGTTATTCCACTGTCTTTCCTGCTAGGCTCCTCTCTTAGACAATTCTGGTCAGCTCCTCCCTTGTGCCTCTATAGTTGTCTTTATTCAACTGTAATATCATTACATCCGATTCCACCTTCTCCCTCTCAAACTGCAGAGTAAATTCTATTATATTATGGTCACTGCCTTCTAAGAGCTCCCTTATTAAGTCATCCTCATTGCACAACATTAAATCCTGAATTTAGTTTAGAATGGTGCTGGAAAAGCACAGCAGGTCAGGCAGCATCCGAGGAGCAGGAAAATTGACGTTTCAGGCAAAAGCCCTTCATCAGCAATGAAGAGCTTTTGTTGCAAATCCTGAATTGTCCGTCTCCATAAAGCCATCTCGTAGACATTCCATCAATTCCTTTTCTCATGATCCACCACCAGCCTGGTTTTCCCAGTCCACCTGCATACTGAAATACCCCATGATCACTGCAACCCTGCCTTTCCTAAATGTCTTTTCTATCTCCCGGTTTATCTTATGCACCAAATCCTGACTACTGTTTGGAGGCCTGTAGATAACTCCCATTTTCGTTTTTTAAAAACTTTGCTGTTCCTCAACTGGGTGCTATCCAAATAGACCCTTGCATTCAACTGTTTGTCAAAGTGATCGCATTTCAAAAGTTTGTTTTTTGGCTCAAAGTGCTTTGGAACACATTAAGCCCATAAAAGGTGACGCAAGTCCTTTCTTTAGTACATCATACTAGAAATATCATATTGCTCAAGACTAATTCCATCCTTACAGTATAAAACTACAAACTAAACTCAAAATACAGTTTAAAACTGTTTGCTAGAGCAGATACAAAATCCAGTCACCATCAACAAGACATCAGTTTTCAGTCTCTATTGAGGTAATACAGCTTGATTTCTTTTTAAATCCAGTTTTAGATGAAACAGGATGCATTACAACATTAACTCCCCTGGCACATCTGTTGAGGAAGAAATCAGAATCCAACTACTGTGCTCACAAATATCCAAGGGAGACATTCCAGTCAAACTCAAAGCATTCCTTAGCTCAGGCACAAACAAAACTAGGAAAGCTAATGTAATAAAGTCTAGTGGCAATAGTTGTACAGGATAGTGTAAACAATCCCAGAAAAAAAAGGAGATCGAAATTAAAATAAAGAAGAAAAAAATTACTTTAGATGAATGCAGGATAGACAATACAATTGAGAACCAACCTGAACGTAGACTGGACAGAAGAGAGATTTAACAGCAAATATAAGAAGTAGAGTGGAATTATGAAATGAGATTGGCAGCTATCATAAAAGAGAATCTCAGAGTCTTTTATAGATATATATACAGTAAGAGGGAGATTTAAGGAGGAGTAGGTCTGAATAGGGGCCAAAATAGGGATACATGCAGGAAATAAAGGGCATGTCAGAGGTATTAAAAGAATACTTTGCATCTGAATTTACCAAGGAAGGAAATGCTGCCCAGGCCATTGTGGCAGAAAGGGAATTCAATCAGTAGAAGCTATCAAACTTGATAAGGAGGAAGTGGTGTACAAGCTTTTGGCATTTTAAGTTAACAATGCACCAGAATTGGATGAGAAGCATCTCAGGATCATGAAGAAATTGAGAATTCAAATGGGAAAGCATTGTTTCCAATTTATCAGTTCTTTAACTCAAGGATGGTGCCAAAGGACTTGATTTATTCATTCACAGGATTAGGACCTTGCTGGCCAGGCCAACATTTATTGCCCATCTCAAATTGCCCAGACAGTAGTTAAGAGTCAACCACATTGCAGTCATATATAAGCCAGACCACTTCTTCATGAACCAAATGGCTTTTTTGTTCCCCATGACAATGGTTTTCATGCTCACCATTAGACTCTTAACTCCAGATTTTTAAAACTGATTTCAAATTCCACTGCCTTATTGGGATATGAACCCAGGTACACAGAACTTGCCTGAGTCTCTGAATTAACAGTGTAGCGATTATACCACTCAGCCATTGAGCTAGGCCCTAGAATTGTAAACATTACACCCTTGTTCAAAATGGGTAAGAGAATAAGCCCAGCAATTTAACTTGACTGGTGCTGAAATTCTAGAAACAACAGTTCATTAGAATTAATAGTCAATGTGGAGAAATGCAAGTTAGTTCAGTGGTTATTATCATGTATGCCCATGTGCATTGTGATGTACTGTTTGGATGCATCGTCTATTTCCTTGCAGGATCGCTCTTTACAACACTATACAATTTCCCTTGACACAATGACACAGGACAGAGTCTTATAGGGCTCTTCGTAAATGTGGGCTATGATAAGATGGGGCAGAATTGGGTGACAAGTGTTTTGAGAGCCATTGTGATGCTGAGATGATCTCGCTTCAAGTCTTATGCTTTTCACAAGTGGTGAAGTGAGATTTTTACTAGAATACCAACAGATGGGGATTAATGCTCATAAAATATCTTATTTATGCCATAAACACCTCATTGACATTCCCATTTTACCTAAGATTCCCATTTTACCTAACTCCCATAGGTAAGATTCCCATTTTACCTAACTCGCCAAACAAGCTGGACATTAGGAAAACTCAGCGAGGAAATTGGAGCAGGTACCTGGCAGATTCAGCTCACTGCCCGCTCTGAGGAACCTTCATGCTGGACACTGGACAACATCTTCGGACATGATCCATGGGTACCAGCCATACACGCCCTTCGTCTATGGACATTGACATCTGTCATCTGCCAACCAAACATCACCTCTCCAAAACAATAGCAGGGCACTCAAGAGGTAGAAACTTGTAGTACTGAGCACATTAGCAACAGACAGAGACCCTAACTCTTGGATTGGATCAGGCTGAATATCAGCGCTGCTCACTTTCTGTCATTTTGTGCTTACCTGCATGCTCGCACCATCCATGCCAAGCTTGCTTTGCTTTGTCTTGTGATGTTATGCTCCAGTCAGAACCAAAGGTTTTCACTACTGCTGGTTTATGGGCCTGTTTGCTGTAGACATCAGACAGGCTGCTTGTCATGCTCTTTTAATATTACACAGTCCAGAATTGTGGGTGGATACAACACCGAGATGGCAATGTAACACCTATAGCATGTGACAGCTGCCTGCGGGGGCAAACTCACTAACTTAACAAAATAGAAACTGAAAGAACTGCAGATGCTGTAAATCAGAAACAAAAACAGTTACTGGAAAAGTTACTGGAAAAGCTTAGCATGTTTGGCAGCATCTGTGAAGAGGAATTATTTCGGGTCCAGTGACTCTTCCTCAGAACTGCTGGCATTTAGGAAAATGTTGGTTCTTGTGCCAAAGATAGGGTCGGGGACGGGGTAAGGAGTAAATGATAAGTGGTTGGGGATAGAGCCCGAAGAGAGAGAACACTTGGACAAAAGATTGGATAATGATCTGGCTAGGAGAGTGAATAATTATGAATGGAGACTGTTAGTGGCTAACACTGTGTGTAATAGCAGACTATGTGATCACAAGACCTGGGGTGTGGGGTTGAGAGCTAGGACATAGAAGAATTCAAGTCGCAAATTTATTGAACTTTGATATTGAATCCAGAAGGCTTCAATGTCCTCGAGCAGAAAATGAGGTGTTGTTCTTTCAGCTTATGCTCAGCTTTGCTGGAGCACTGCAGCAAGCCTGAGACAGAGGTGTTGGCTAGGGACAGGGTGGGGTGTTGAAGTGGCAGGTGACTGGAAGCTCAGTATCCACTCTTCCCTTGCTCAGCATCTCTGTTTCTATTTCTGGAATTAAAAATGAATCTAATGGCAACCGTGTAACCATTATTGATTGTTGTAAAAACCCATCTGGTTCCCAAATGTCGTTTTGGGACGGTAATCTGATATTCTTACTTGATCTGGCCTATTTGACTTTGCATCTACAGCAATGTGGTTGACTGTTCAATGCCCTCTGAAAGACCTTGCAAGTGCTCACATCAAAGCGCAATTAGGCATGGGCAATAAATCCTGGTCCACTCAGCAATGCATACAAACCATGGACTAATATCAAATGATCTGTATGAGCTTTTATGTTATGATCAGATGCATTTGTTTGCTTTTGGCACTTCTAGGAGATGCACAGCACCTAGGTGACATATTATTTGTCCCACACTGAAGCAAATATCAGGGCAGCTGTCCACTCCATAGTTTGACTGTCTTATATGTGAGCCAATCTGTATGTATCGTGCTGCTGCCTGCTGATCCAAATTTCATGCTATCTCTCTACCTACACAAAGCAAAAATATATTTAACATTCCAACTCTAAACAAGTCTATGCTTCAACTCCACAGCTAATAGTCACAATGTTGTAGAAAATTATTTCTTTAATAGTATTCTATAGAAATAAGTATGTTCTATTTTGCAAATGGAAAAGAGCATATGAGTTCATAATATGCATTAATTTGTGCTAGAACTCTACAGAAAACAATGCCAGGCTTCTTTATTGTAATCCTGTAGCCCTGTAGTTTTTCTAAACTGTTTTCCATGATTTGTTGCTTGAGGAACACTTTGTTGCTGAAGATTTTAAAAGTGACTTGTGCAAATACAGAAAATGTGACTGCCAAACTTATTTTAGTTTGGGGAAAACAAGGTAGGAAGCAAATTCTTTTGTCATTCATTTGCCAGATGTTGAGCAGCATAATGTAAATATGTCCAATCTCAGTTCCACAGAGTTCCTTGATCAATTAATTAAATACTTTCATGCAGAGCCAATGAATGATGGATTGTTGCAGGAAGACTTGTCTCTTATTTATATTTCACTGAGTGATGTATCATAAACCAAGTTGAGGATTGACCGTTTCCGTTTTGATACTCCTTCAAACTTCAAAGTACAGAGACTGGAACTTCCTCTGAGCTCTACATAAATGACAGAATGGGACTTCCACCTAGCTGTTACCTTCCCTGGGGTGGGGGGAGCTGCTTCTCATTCTAAGTGTATGGTGGGCTTGCAGCAGTTTTTCCATTTCTGAGCAGTTTACGTTATTAGAAGGTGTCAGATCCAGCAAAAAAATCCCCACTATTAAAACATGTGGACAAAAATCCTGGATTTTGAGCAGACCCCTGGATTTTCAAAACTTTTAAAAGAAGAAAGACATCTGGACTGAGTCTGCGGCAAATGCACATGGTCGTTTCTGACCGGGACTATTGTTCAGTCTGGAATCCCAATTTACACTCCTCTCTAAGGGGCAAAGTCAAAAATCACATGACACCAGGTTATAGTCCAACAGGTTTATTCGAAACTGAGGGCTTTTGGAGCCGAGGTCCCATCCTCAGACAGCGGAAGGAGTGAGGGCTCTGAAAGCTTGCCGCTTCTAATAAACCTGTTGGACTATAACCCAGTGTCATGTGATTTTTGACTTTGTCCACCCCAGTCCAACACTGGCACCTCCACATCATCTCTCAAGAACAATTGACCGAAACCAACAGACCCCAACCCGAGACAGCTTTTACACCTCGGGCTACCCAGCACAGACAGCATGGGGCTGACAGAGATACTGGACATTCAACCTTGATCAAAACCCATCCATACATACTCAAACCATCTGAAGGCCAATTAATTTCAGGTGGCCTTCCAAGAGCACAATCAAAACTACAGATTTGGCATGGAGATAGGGGGTACCTATAATTACCAGCCCTCATCTAACCCGAGGGTGGGCCATTCCAACAACAAGCTTCTGCATGAACAGCTTTCCCACAGGCTTCACCCCCATAAGCAGCTTCAGAACCAAGACCTACAGAGACTGAACCAAGAACAGAGGAGTCAATCCAAGGGCCTCATCATAACAAAAGACATCTGAGAGGGAGAAGTCAACAGGGGAATCCAATGAAGAGCTACTGCACAAGGGCGTTTCTGAACCAAGAACACCGACAGCAGGAATCTCAACAACTGACCACAACCATCAGAACTAAAAACCAACAACTCAAAGCAACAGTCAAATTGACTGGTACCACAAGTCTTCAGACACAACCTACAGAAAGTAAAGGAAACCTGGTACTTACCTGAAATGTCCAATACACACCTTACCATGTCTGCAGACTTAACTCAAATTGAAAGAGCTACGCAGTTTGAACTCTTCATCCAGGCTCCAGGTACGGCAAGCCAGAACAGTCAGGAGGACTTCAAAACTGTATTCTGAGTGGTCAGCATTTACCCCAAAGTTCTGACCTAGCTAGCAGAGAGGGGAAGGCATATGGGAACCTACAGGTAGGAATTCAGATTAAGGGTCTAAGCTTAAACACTGTTGTTTTCTGTCGGTTAGTAAGATAGCTCTAACAGTGTTTATCTAATTATAGAGAATTTTAAAGTATTATTGTTCTCCTGCGTTAATTGTGAAATTGTGTTAATTTTGTTGACTTTTTGCATTACTTATTTCTTATATTATAATTACCTTTAGGACCTTAAATGAACAGGGATTCTTTTGCCCTTAAACACCTGTCTACTGCCTCTTCATTCACATCCCCCCAAAAAAGTTGCATCCAGAAACAGAGGCCTGAGAGGGAATAGAACCACTTGAAGATCAGGAACATAATGGGATTGCAAACCAGAACCCTACAAAAATGGCAACTACAACAGAACACTGGCAGAAGAACATGTGATGTGGCAGAGTGTGTTGTGGAGGCAAAGACTCTGATGGAGGAAAGGATCTTCTCCTAAGTGTTTAAATAGGTGAATATATCCAAGAAAAGGGCCCTCCATCTCTGGAGTCTCTGGGGAGGCAGCAGGCCAGTGGACTGACAGCAAGTAGCGTAAGTGTTCCATAGACAAGGCAATCTGCCTTCAGCAACAGGTCCAGGTACTGGATAGGAAAGTCAAACAACTGAAAGCAGAAGTAAAGGAGTCCGATGGAAGCTCTAGCATGAGGGCCACAACAAGAGAAATGCTGTATGTGCACCTGCAGTGAGAGAGGCAAGAGAGGTAGCAAGCAGAGGAATGGTACAGGAACCAGCTACCTGCAGGATACCAGCAGTGTCAAGAGTCGAGAGTATGGTGCTAGAAAAGCACAGCAGGCCAGGCAACATCTGAAGAGCAGGAGAATCAACATTTCGGGCAAAAACACTTCATCAGATCAGGTCACTGAATCCAAAGGGAGTGAACTGGCCCTGAAGAAGGAGAATAACCATCTGGGGAAGCAAGATGAAAGTACAGGAGAAGAAGCTAAGAGACTTCCAGGCAGTCTATTAGGTAGGAGAAGTTGAGGACTGCAGATGCTTGAGATCAGAGCTGAAAAATGTGTTGCTGGAAAAGCACAGCAGGTCAGGCAGCATCCAAGGAGCAGGAGAATCGACGTTTCGGGCATAAGCCCTTCTTCAGGAAGTCTATAAGGTAGCCCACAGCAAAGAGTATCAGTGGGTTGAGTACTAGCCCTGCCAGGAGCAGATCATAAGCTGAGCTTGGCTCTGTCCAAAGCCCGGGGCATGGTTTGATCGTGCGTTTGAAAGGTGGTGTCTAAGGATCTTTGGTGAATTTCTGTACTGCATTTTGTAGTACATGTCCTACAGTATGGACAGTACGTAGATAGTGCAAACTGCTTTCACTTTTGGTTTGGAGTTTTGGAGGGAGGGGATGCTTGTGGATGTGACACCAGTCAAGAGGGCTGCTTTGTCCTGGATGTTGCAAAACATCCCTGAATGTTATTGAAGCTGCACCTATCCAGGCAAGTGGGAAGTATTCCATCACAATTTGATTTCTACCTTGTAGATTGGATATGCTTTGCAGAGTCAGGAAGTGACTGGTCTGTTCTTGTAACCACTGTGTTTATGTGACAAGTGCAGTTGAGTTTCTGGTTAATGGTAACCTCAAGGTTGTTTATAGTGGGGGATTTAGCAATGGTAACACCATTGAATATGAATGGGTGGTGGTTAGGTCATCTCTTATTGCTGATGGCCATTGCCTGGCATTTGTGTGGCATGAATTTTTACTTGTCGCTTGTCAGTCCAAGCCTGGATCTTGTCCAGATTTTGTTCCATTTGAACATACACTGCTTTAGTCTCCAAGGAGTTATGAATGGTGCTGAATATTGTGCAATCATTCACAAACATCCCCATTTCTGACCTTATGATGGAGGGAAGGTCATTTATAAGCAGCTGAAGATGTTGGACCCAAGACACTATCACAAGGAACTTTTGCAGAAATATCCAGGAGCAGAGATCGCTGACCTCCAATAACCACAACAATCTTGCTACATGCCAGGTATGACTCCAACTAGTGGAGAGTTTTCCTCTGATTTCCATTGATTCCAATTTTGCTAGGGCTCCTTGATGCCACACTCAGTCAAACGCATCTTTGATGTCAAAGGCTGTCACTCTCACTTCACCTCTGGAATTCAATTCATGTCTGAATCAAGGCTGTAATGAGGTCAGGAGCTGAGTGGCCTTAGTGGAACCCAAACTGAGCATCTCTGAGCAGGTTATTGCTGAGCAGATGCTGTTTGATAGCACTGGTGATGACACCTTCCATCACTTTACTGATGATCAAGAATAGACTGATGGGGTGGTAATTTGTCTGGTTGGATTTGTCTTTTATATATATATATATATATAGGACAAACCTCAATAATTTTCTACATTGTTAGGCAGATCCCAGTGTTTTAACTGTAATGGAACACCTTGGCTGGTCTGGAGCACAACTCATCAGTATTATTGCTGGAATGTTGTCAACATCAATAGACTTTGCAGCATCCAGTGCCACCAACTGTTTTTTTGTGTGGAGTGAATGAAATTGGCTGAAAACTGGCATCTGTGACCTTGGAGACCACTGGAGGAAGCCAAGGTGGGTAATCCACTTGGCATTTCTGGTTGAAGATTACAGTGAATGCTTCAGCATTACCTGCGGTACCTGCAAAATAGCTTTCTGTGACACATGTACAAAAACACCTAGATCTGTCTGCACAAAGATTTTTTGAATTTTCTCTCATATTAGTTGCCTTTTATTCTTCCCACCAAATTGGATAACTTCACACTTTTTCATGTAAGCTCCAAACGTCAAAATTTGGCGTATTCACCTAACATCTTCATATCCACTTGTAAATTTCTTCTTTCTTCATTGCAACCAATATTTTCACCTATTTTAATATCGCCTGTAAACTTGGCTATCATACATCCCATCCCTGCATTCAAGTCAATAATATAGATTGTAAACAGTTGGAGCCCAAGGCTTGAACTCAGTGTCACCCCACTAGTTACATCTTGCCAATGAAAAAGAAACCAACTAATCCTGACTGTCTGCTTTCTCAGCAACACGGTTGCTTGGTGGTTAGCATTGCTGCCTCACAGTACCAGGGACCCAGGTTTGATTCCACCCTTGGGTGACTATCTGTGTGGAAGTTGCACCTGCTCCCTATGTCTGCATGGGCTTCCTCTGCTCCAGTTTTCTTCCACAGTCCAAAGATGTGCAGGTAGATAGATTGGAGTAAGTTGCCCGTAGGGTCCAGAGATGTGTAGGTTAGGAGGATTAGCCATGGGAAATGCAGGGTACAGGGATAGGGTAAGAGGAGTTAATCTGGGTGGGATGCTCTTCAGAGGGTCAGTGTGGACTTGACAGGCCGAATGGCCCTTTTCCACACTGTAGGGAATCTATCCAAGGTAATAACTTATCACTTATTCCAATGTGATCTTAGATTGTGTATTTACCTCTTGTGTGCACCTTATCAAATACCTTCCAAGAGTCCAGATATATTGCATCTACAGGATCCCAATTATGTACATTGCTTCTTACATTTTCACAGAACTTTAGCAAATTCATCAAACATGGTTTCCAACTGTCTCATTAATAACTTCTTTACTAATTGATTCTATCAATTCCAAAATGGCAGATATTAAACAAACTGGTTGCTGGTTTCCTACTTTGTGCCTCCTGAAAGGGTGTTGTCATTGCTCATCTTGGTGAGGTTCAGTCTAGGGCAGCATATGTGGTACCCATCTTGATGTAGTTGAGCAGCCCCTTGAAGGGCAGGCAGTAAAACTCAGCAAAGAGCAATGTACAAACTCTTTCTACTAGCAGGGATGATAGCAGCCGTAAGTACTGAGCATGTTATGGTGGGACTGGTGTTACGTACTCGCCTTGTGTTTGCTGATGAGTTTCAGGAAGCCGAGGAAATTTTTGGAATTGAAGCAGAGACAGAGCGAGTGTTAATATCACTCTAACTGATCAGTGAACATACATTAATTGGTGACTCACCTCTCCGAGAGAGTTGTGGGCACTCAGCCTCACACACTCCGATTAATTGGTGAAGTTGGCAGGTTGAAGCTGTGTGCCTGATGCACTGACGATTTTCTCAGTTTTATGACCCCGCCTGTATCCAAATTCTGCCAAGTTAAAATTGAGTTGAAAGTTTAATTACCAAATAGAAGAGAATCTAACAATGTAATCTGAGACGCAACATGTATTTATAACCTCTGTAAGGATGTACTTCCCTTTTAATTAGACCAAGCCCCATTTTCCACTTATACAATTAGGGGCGCAATGATTTAATTATGCTCCTATTGAGTCTGCTGCTTCAAATGTATTATATTTCTCATAAATTTAATAACTAAGATAAAAACACAAGCTCTGTGCTGTTAATAGGTCTGCCCTGCAGCAAATATACCATCTGCTGAGAGGCAGAAACGTTTTCCAATGACCATCAAAAGTGCAGCAATAAAGTCCTCCGAGTCCTAGGCTGACTTAGAACTATATACAGTATACTTTTTTTTCCCATGGATTCATGAAAGTACATTGCCACCTATCATTTCTGACATCAATTTCACAGCATATATTTGGGCAACTAGTTGATTGTCTAATTAGTTATTATTATGATATTCATTGAGTTGGAAATACGAGTAAAACTGGTGAAGGAAAATAATAGGACGAGATGAGTACATAGTGATTTTTCAGGAATTTGCAATGAAGGGAAACTAGATCATCTTCTGTTTGAGTTCTTCAAGTTCAGGGGAGTCCTGCAGGTGTGTGTCAGGGTGGGGTGGGGGCATATGTATGTGAGACCAAGTGCATATGTTCTCCAGCACAGGGGCTTTTAAATGAATATCAGACTCATTGGTGAGAGTTCACGTTTCTTGGAGGTGTTGGAATGTCTATAAAAATCACCTGCACTTTGTAATTCTTTCGACTTATTTGTTCCTTTTCTTTTCACTTTCTTTCTAATTGCAGTTTGTGGGCACAAGGGGAAGTCTCAGACATGCTGAATGAACTGATTCAAACACATGTGGTGGTTAGCCATACCTCTCTCATAAATGGCATCACTGCCTGCACCATTGCAATCTGGTCAACTACCTTTGTACTCCTTCCAGTAAGGAAGCCAAGAAAATATGTGCAGCAAATCAGTGCCATGAATCATTTTAACAACGTACACTAAGGGGTGGTAGGAGCTAGTGTCAAATGTGCAAAAGCCGTAGGCAACCTGCTTCAATTAATTCTTTTTTTTGCTGAAATGCTGCATTTATTGTTGCTAAAGATCCAACAGAAATTCCTTTTTGTTACTCCTTTTTATCTCTTCTTAAAGTGGAACAAAGTTACCAAAAAATGAAGTGAAAAGCTACGAAAAAGGGTAATGATGTCACCAGCTGTGTGATACTCATATTAATATTTCACTGAACCAGAAAAATAACCATTGTTTGAATTTCCCATTAATCCACCCCTTCTAAATCCACAAAATGCTTTTGGAAAGCTCTTGGGCAAGCATACTGTTTCCAAGATGCATGCACCTGATCTTCAATATGTTCTGTTCAGTATTTATAAACACCAATTCACTGCATGACTTAATTACAGCCAAATTATAAAGGATAATTGGGCCTCCCACCAGCTGTGAGGCCCAGCCCACCAAGAATATTGGGCACAGACACCAAGTTTAAAGGCTTTGGCTTGTCACGATAGCCCACTCTGCTGGCTGCCTTGGGGGAACTTGTCAAGCGTGGGTCCCTGCTGCTTTGCTTCTGAGATTATTTTATTAAAAAAAAGCCTCACAAGTGGAATTCCAACTGTCTGGTTCCAGAAAATGTGGAATGGATTAATGTGGCATGCAAAACAAATCACTCCAAGATCAGCTTGAAAAAGAAACAGCTAATATTAAGCATGCTCAACTACATCACAAACAGAGCTTTCGTGAAGGAACCAAAATTTTGTATACAAGTTTCATTTGCTCAATCCTTGAGCCTACAGGGTGTTTGGAAATAGAAATTGTCAATGGGAATGCTATTTCAAGATCCCTCATCAGAACAGATGCTATGCAATCTAGTTTCTGTGCATATGAACTTATGTTCCTTGTGAGCAGAGGTCAAAGGTAATCTGATTGAGGTTTAATCATTCCTTTGCAAAGTGTTTTTTTGGAAAATATAAAACTACAGAGCACGCAAATACTTTCTGAATTGCAGCATTACAAAATGCCCATGACTGGTGTGAATAAAGCTCTGATAAAGTTAGCAGCAGGCTGGCTAAGGTGCTTGCTCTACACTGTGATGGAGCATGCAGGCATTCATACTGAAATGCACCAACCACATGTGGACAGTTGTTCAATTTTCACACAGGTTATTACAGATAATAATGTATCCAAATGGCATGCATAATCCACTCCGCAATTCTGAGGTGACCAGAAGAATCAGTGTTGTGTAATTCCATAAAGCAAAAAAAACTCTATAGTTATTTCCTTTGTACTTTTCACAGCAACATTCTTGAAGTGCCCGAATAAGTTTCATACACATCTTTATATTTCTGTTCTTCTTTTTACCTTGCTATATTGTTTCCTTGAGCACTTTTCAAGGAGTGTGTTGATCCTGCCCCAATAACAATTATATCTAATTATCCCATGATAAAGTAGAAAATACATTTTCGGGTTAAAAAAAACAGGTCAACAGCACTACCACTGAACCAATGGAAATTAACATCATGGCCGAGGTGTGAATGAGCAGAACAGGGAGGGAAATATGAGATGTTTAACAAAGTAATCTCACTTATGATCCTAAGTTTTATGTCTCAATTCAAACTCACAATGTTAAACTTACAAAATGAGCAGTGGTATGCATTTAAAACATTGATGGCTCCTGCTGTTGACTGTGGTTTTCAGCTATGAAAAATCGCTGTGCTTAGTAGTGTGCTCAGCATGAACATCCTGCTACTGCTACTATTTGTCAAGTGTACGCAAAAATTCATTTGCTAACTTTCACTGTAATAATGAAAAAAATATTTTCTGCTACAGTTACGTCTTTCCAGGTGGCTACTCATTCAAGCAGTAGCTAGTTATCTGCTTTCAGGCTCATAACATTGATGGATTATAGTGGAGATTGAATAAATGGGGTACAGTAGATTCCATAATGGGGTAAATTATGCACAGAGTGTAGAGATTTGATCTACTGGCCTGTTATTGTAGAGGTTCAGGTTAGCTCACCTGTTAGTTTTTGCTTTTTTCTTTTTCACTTTGTAGGTAGCAAATCCCAAATGGCACAACTGTGTTCTGGAATATACAGAATTAGGAAATATGAATGTAATCTACCTATCACCATCATGAATTAATGATAACTTACTAGTGACCTGGGATGTTTAATAAAAATTGTGTTTTTTTTTCTAAATTTATAATGAATAGTGTGTTTGACATTTTGTTGTAATTGTTGCTAAATTTATACAGTTACACTTGCTAATGAAAGTGTTGAAGGTATATGGCCTCATGCCATACCTTTCATCTATTACTTCCTCCTCATTTGGACCAACCTTTCACCTATATCATTCATACCCAGTATATTTGTTACTTAATGTTGATGTTTAACAAAATGATATACTCTCAAGAAATAGAAATGTTTACCATGATCTTGAACACCAGTTTTTGGAACTCCAGTGATTAAAGGCTTTTCTTCATAAGAATAACCGCACTTTCTTCATATACTCCCACTGGATACATATTAAAACTTTTTCATTGCTTTTTCATCCTTTGTTTTGATCACAGTTAATGGTATTACTGGACAAGTCAGATCCCAGACTGAAATCTGGCTTGATTGACCATATGTTGTGTTATTTTTTTCTTTTAAATAACAGTTTTGCACTAAAACTCTAACATTTAATGCAGCAGATTTAATACAACAAGAAAATGTTCATTATTCAAAAGAAAACAAATTAAAATAAATGAAAGTATTGATATATAAGTTGAGAGTGTGGTGCTGGAAAAGCACAGCAGGTCAAGCAGCATCAGGAGTTGGTGGGTGGCAGAAACCTGTGCTTCCACGCACATTATCTACTGTATCCATTGTACCAGATGTGGTCTCCTCTACATTGGGGAGACAGGACACCAACTTGCAGATCACTTCAGAGAACATCTCAGGGAAACCTGCACCAACCAACCCCACCATTGCCATGGCTGAACATTTTAACTCCCCCTCCCACTCCACCACGGGTATGCAGATCCTGGGCTACCTTGATCACCAACCCTTACCACCCGATGCCTGGAGGAAGAATGCCCCATCTTCCACCTTGGGGCCCTGCAACCACACAGGATCAATGTGGATTTCACCAGTTTCCTCATTTCCCTCCCCACCCCACATTATCTGAGTCCCAAACCTCCAAATCAGCACCGCCCTCTTGACCAGTCCTGCATGTCCATCTTCCTTCCTTCCCACCCATCCGCTCCATCCTCTCCTCTACCTATCACTTCCACTCACATCTTCATCTACCTATCACATTCCCAGCTACCATCCCCCAGCCCCACCTCCCCTCCCATTCATCTCTCAGCCCCCTGACCCACAACCCTCAATCCTGATGAAGGGTTTATGTCTGAAACGTCAATTCTCCTGCTCTTCGGATGCTGCCTGACGTGCTGTGCTTTTCCAGCACCATACTCTCGACTCTGATCTCTAGCAACTACAGTCCTAATTTTCTCTTATTTATATATAAAACAAGTTAAAGATTTTGAAACAGGTAGTGAAATGTAATGCCATTAATCCCAAAAGCATTCCTCTACAGTCCTCAAATACGAGAGAGAGAATTCCCTTTTCTATCACAAATCGGATTTGATTTAGCTGTGAGTTCAGTTCTCTGCTCTTGAGATTCAGTTTATCTTCTTCTTGAGCTGGTATAACTGAGCCTAGACTTTCTCAGCTTCAAATAACCCTTTCAGGGTTTGAATTAAACACTTCTAGTCTGGCACTTTTGAATGAAACTGCTTACATTGTTGTAACCTGTTTCTTATTTGTTCTAAACCATCTCCTTTCTTTCAAAGCAAATGTTTTTCGCATTCAACTTGAGCCAAGAATTTCTGCAAGAGTGTCAAATACAAAAATGTTTTCTTTAAACTGTAGTTGTTTACCCTAAACCAAAATCAAATCAAATCCGGAATCTTCTAACTGAAGCCAAATGCAGATTTTTTTTTACTGTTTGCTTGTAAACCTCTCCCACTGTAAACAAAACCTCATTAGCCTTCATGAACTATCTCTCTCAGACTGTTTTTTTAAAATTCACCATGGATACAGAAGTACTTCTTCAGAACTGAAAGGTGCTCGAAAAGTAATGGGTATCTCCCTGGGATGGGGAAGCTAGAGCTCATTGGTACAGTCTCAGGTAAGAGATTAATCATTATGGACTGAGACAAGACGAAACCTCTCCTGGAAGGTTGTGAATCTTTGGAATTGTCAACTCCATTAGCGCTGTGAATGGTCTATTGTTGAGAATAACAACAGTCAGATGAAGTGGATTTTGACTTGTCTGAACAGCAGTATTTCAGGAGGCTCATTTTTATTTGCTAGTTTATGCAAACTGTACTTTCCTGAATGTTAGGAAGCATAATAATGGTCAACGGATATCTTTCTGGTTGGAGGAAAGTTTATCATGGAGTTTCTAGGGTCAATATTGGAACCCTTGCTTTTTCTGACATACGTTAATGATACAGATCTTGGTGTGCTGGGGAAAATATAAAAGCTTGCAGATGATACAAAACTTGGAAGAATTGTAAACTGAGGATGACGGTGAAGATCTCCAAAACAGCATAGACATGTTGGTGGAGTGGCGAATGGTTGGCAGATAGGTTTCGTGCCAGAGATATGTAAGGTGATACATTTTGGTAGAAACAACATTGAAAAAAAATATAAATAGGAGGTACAATTCTACAGTGAGTTCAAGATCAGAGGGCCCTGAGTGTACACAGGCACAGATCCTTGAATGTGGCAGGATGGATGGGGGACAGCAGTAAGTAAACCATACAATACCTCTGGTTTTATTAATAGAAGCATACAATATAAGAGCAAGGAGGTGATGTTGAACTTGCATTAGACATTTTTTGGACCTTTGCTTGAGTATTGGACACAGTTATGGACACTACATTATCAGAAAGAAGTGAACACTTTGGGAAGAGTACAGAAGTAATTTTCAAGAATGGATCCAGGATGAGATACATCAGTTTTGAGGATAGATTGAAGAAGTTGGAACTGTTCTCGTTGGAGAGGAGATCTGATTGAAATCATAAAGGTTCAAAGGGATATGGGCCAAATGTTGGCAAATGGGATTAGATTAATTTAGGATATCCAGTAGGCATGGATAGGTTGGACCGAAGGGTCTGTTTCCAGCTCTATGACTCTATGACTCTATCAGTGGGCTGGATAAGTTAGATAGGGAGAAACCTTTCTGGCTTTTAAAATGAGCCAGAATGAGACAGTGTAGATTTAAAATGTAGATTTGCAAAAGAAGCAAAGTTATGTGAGAAAAAAAACTTTTCACTCACCAAGTAGTTAGGTTATGGAAAGCACAGCCTGAGAACATACTCACTTTTTAAACTGCAAACAAATCTGTCCAACAGTGCACTCTTTTGAAATTCTCCAAAATTACAATGAATGGTCAGCTTTTTCAAGGATACAATAATCTTGCCAATATCCTCACTGATAACTGATTAGGAACTTAGGAACAGGGGGAGGCCATTCAGACCTTGGTCCTGTTCCACAATTCAATAATATCATGCCTGATTTGTGACCTAACTCCACTTGCCCTTTGCTAATATCCCTTAAATTCTTTGCTTGACAAAACATATCTATCTCAGATTCTTTACTTTTAAAACAATGGCTTTCTTTCTGATAGCATAAGGTTGTAGCACAGCTCAATTGGCTTAATCAAAATGTCCAACAGCAGCACTTTGTTGGAGTGAGCCATTTCTTGAGTAACCCAAATTGGGCTGTTTCTGGAAAACAAATCTCACCTTTTTCCTTCTCCCCATCATCTGGTAGACAACTCAATTATCATGATCTTTGAGAACATAGATAGCAGTGAAAAATTAATGGAGCTGATAAGTGCCTGGACCTGATGGGATTCACCGAAGGCTACTAAGGGATGATGGCATGAACATTGAATACACCAGTTTCAAAATCTCCTCTTCCTCCACCCCATCCCAGATCCAACACCCCTACTCAGATCCACCCTCGTTTCCTGACCTATCTGTCCATATTTCTTCCCACCTATCCATTCCTCACTTCCCACCGACCTATTACCGTCAGCTCCTACCTTTGCCCATCTATCACCATCCCACCTACATTTCCCCTGGCCCCACCTCCCCCATTTATCACTCAGCCCCCTCCCCAGTCTTGAATAAGGAAAATGTCAACTCTCTTGCTCCTCAGATGCTGCCTGAGCTGCTGTGCTATTTTCAGCGCCATGCTTTGTCAAAGCTAAGTCTCCAGCATCTGCAGTCCTCACTGTCTCCTTTATGGGAAGTAGCCACAGAGATAGTGGATGTATTGGCAGTAATCTTCCAGGAATCCTTAGAGTCTGGCAAAGTTCCAGAAATCTGAATATCTACCAATGTAACTCCTTTATTTCAGAAGGAAAGAAGACAAAATATAAACAGGTAACTATAGGCCAGCTAGCTTAATGACAGTTATGAGGAAAATGTTACAGTATATTATCAAGGATTTAGTAGCAAAGCATGTATAAATACATAATATAGTTAAGCCGAGTCAACATGGACTCACGTAGGAGAAATTATGCCTGACAAACTTACACAAATTCTTTGAGGAGGTAACAAGTAGGATAAGATAGATAAAGAGAAGCAGTGGGTATAATATATTTGGATTTCAAAGGCATTTCATAAGGCACCACACATTTGCCTACATAATAAGATAAGAACCCATGGTACTGGAGGTTGCACATTAGCATTAGTTTGTCTTATCTACTCCCTTATCTAAAGAAATATATTCAGGCTTTGGAGGCAGTCCAGAGAAGGCTCATTAGACTGACACTGGGTATAGAGGGAATGTTTTCTAAGGAGAGGTTGAGTAGGTTGAACCTGTGCTCATTGGAATTTAGAAGGATGAAGTGCACCATATTGAAGCATTTAAGATTCTAAGAGGACTTGACAGAGTAGATGTGGAAAGATTGTTTCCACTTGTTGGAGAGTCTAAGGCCAGAAGTCATAATCACATGAAAAGGGATTGCACATTTAACATGGAGACGAGGAGGGATTTCTTCTCTCACAGAATAGTGAATCTGTGGAATTCTTTGACACAGAGGGCTGTTAAGTACATTCAAGACTGAGGATGGACAGATTTTTAATGAGTAAAGAAATCAAGGGTTGTGGGGAAAAGGCAGGAAAGTGGAGTTGAGGATTATCAGATCAACCATGATTGCATTGAATGGCATAGTAGACTCAATGGGCTGAATGGTCTACTTCTGCTCTTACGTCTCATGGTCAAATGATCTTAAAAGCATAACTAACCATTCCACATATGCCCCGAAATCCACTCAGTCATAACTGTGCTCTCCTGGTTGCCCATTAATACCTACTGATGCAGCCATCTTTGAAGATCATTTCTGCATTAGGCCCACTTTTCTCTACACCAGATTTTCAGTTTCTCTCTCACAAGAACAACAGTCACATTCCTCAGCTGGTTTGCTGGAAGCTTCTCCAGCCCAAATTTGTTCATCCAAGGAATTCCGCAATCCCATCTCATTACCAGAATGTGAAACATGGAGTCTATCAAAAAGCTGTGAACTACTTTAATTTGATTTGTTTGAAAAACATACAGAATGGGTTGCCATATGCAGGCAACATTAAATTATTCCTGTGTGAATTCTGCTTTAAAAACGGAAAAGAAACCAAAATTTCAAGAGCAGATAAATACATTTTAACTTCTGCTATATTGCCATTGCCAAAAATGATCAGATCTTACATATGAATTCCAATCACCTGATCTACAATTAATGTCCATTCATGTGTTTAAAGACATGTGATTACATGTTTACAGATTGTAAATAGATTGCTTGATGGTGTAATGTTCACTTTGGATATTTTACAGCATAAAATAAATAATGCAGAGAAGTCAGTTGAGAATAGCCTGATCTGGGGAAAATGAATTGAGGCTAAAAATTCTTAGCCCATCCAGGAATCTGTCTTAGGTGTTAAAAACCAGCCAGGGTTCCACAAATACCACGTCCCTGTTTAAAACCTAAATATTCTAAGTTCTGGAAAACTGAAACAAAAGCAGAAAGTGTTACAAGCAACCACCAGATAAGGCAGCTTTTATGGAGAGAGAGAAAGGGAGAGATTGAGAGAGAGAGAGAGAGAGAGAAAGAGAGAGGTGGGGGTGGGGGGGTGGGGGGTGGTGGTAGCAAGACATTGACAGAGAGATTCAAATTTTGACTCAAATGAACTTTGTCCATTACAATGTTTATCATTTGGATGACTGAAGAGCATCTGCTCTTCACATTTATAATGTCAGTGATACAGGAGAGGACTCCAAACAACAAAGGTTTCTATCCCCTTAGAAGGACCAGACCACCATGGGCAGTGTGTGATCATTACCCAGTACTCACGTTTTTTTCATAATTTTTAAAATTGAGCCCCTACACAAAGACACCAATGAAATGCAGTTTCTGCTGATGTTTTGAATGCGGAGTCTGCTACAAAAGTACCTTTCCTACGCTAGTACACTTCCTCCAACATTCAGCACCTCCTGAGAATGCCCACCAATTGACTGAAATATGTCTGTTTCACTTTAGCATTGTCAGCAATGGATGTTCCAAGGTGCTGCATTCTAGCATTTACACTGCCATGTTCACCTGGAGCCATGGCCTTTTACACTCACTAATACTGTTCACGTGCCCTTTGTCATGATTTGGAGATACTGGTGTTGGACTGGGGTGTACAAAGTTAAAAATCACACAACACCAGGTTATAGTCCAACAGGTTTAATTGGAAGCACACTAGCTTTCGGAGCGATGCTCCTTCATCAGGTGATTGTGAAGGGCTCAATCGTAACACAGAATTAATAGCAAAAATTTACAGTGTGATGTAACTGAAATTATACATTGAAAAATTGATTGTCTGTTAAGCCAATACAGTGATAGTTTCCCTTCTTTCATGTGTAAGTCACAAAACCTTTTTTTAAACGTTGCGTTCTCAGGTTAGCTGTTAACAATGGTGATAGCTAGACAATATGTTGAAGGTGTTAGCCCCCTGTGTTCTCTGTCTATGCCATGATGTTTAGATTGATTCTAATCTAAAAAGTGAGATAACAGAGTTTTACATAAATTCATGCAGTTTTTGAGCTCAGAGTTCTACATGAATGCATACACTTTTTGAGCAAAGTACAATGTAACTCTGCAAGTACAAATTCACCCCACAAAATATATGTGTGCTTGTGGGTCTTTGTCTGTCTGTGTGTCTGTGTGTCTGTGTCTGGGATGGGGGTTGTGAGTGTGAGAAAGTGTGTGTGTGTGTGTGTGTGTGATGTGGGTGTCTGTGTGTACCTGTGTTCATGTGTATGTGAGAGTGTGTGTGTGTAGGAATATCTGTGTGTGTGTGTGTGTGTGTGTGTGTAGTGCAATGGTGATCACCTGTCATGTGACATGAACCCAAGGTCCTGGTTTAGGCCCTCCCTATGGGTACTGAACTTAGCTATCAGCCTCTGCTCAGTCACTTTTCTCTGCTGCCTGTCCCGAAGTCCACCTTGGAGGATGATCACCCGAAGGTCCGAGGCTGAATGTCCAATCTGATATGTCTTGCAGCGTCCACCATGACAGGGTTGTATGGAGTTATCCTGAGAGCCGGGCAGTTTGCTGCAAGATGTGTCAGATTGTGGACATAGATACCACTATTACGCGTGGGAACACCTCCCACCTTGTACATGGTAGGTACTCATGTGACTCAGCCAACGTTGTCTATCTTATACGTTGCAGGCAAGGATGCCCGGAGGCATGGTACATTGGAGAAACCGAGCAAAGGCTACGACAATGGATGAATGGGCACCGCACAACAATCAACAGACAGGAGGGTTCCCTCCCAGTTGGGGAACACTTCAGTGGTCCAGGACATTCAACCTCAGACCTTCGGGTGACCATCCTCCAAGGTGGACTTCGGGACAGGCAGCAGCGAAAAGTGGCCGGGCAGAGGCTGATAGCTAAGTTCAGTACCCATAGGGAGGGCCTAAACCAGGACCTTGGGTTCATGTCACATGACAGGTGATCACCATTGCACTACACGGACACACAGATATTCCTACACACACACACTCTCACATGCACACGGACACAGGTACACACACACCCTTATAGACACACACACTCCCACACTCACACATGCACCCCCTCACAGACTTAAGGCACTCTGCACTCACAACACACACACACACTTTCTCACACTCACAACCCCCACACCAGACAGACACACAGACAGACAAAGGCCCACATGCACACATATATTTTGTGGGGTGAATTTGTACTTGCAGAGTTACATTGTACTTTGCTCAAAAACTGCATGCATTCATGTAGAACTCTGAGCTCAAAAACTGCATGAATTTATGTAAAACTCTGTTATCTCACTTTTTAGATTAGAATCAATCTAAACATCATGGCATAGACAGAGAACACAGGGGTAAAAACAATGACTGCAGATGCTGAAAACCAAATACTGGATTAGTGGTGCTGGAAGAGCACAGCAGTTCAGGCAGCATCCAACGAGCAGCGAAATCGACGTTTCAGGCAAAAGCCCTTCATCAGGAATAAAGGCAGTGAGCCTGAAGCATGGAGAGATAAGCTAGAGAAGGGGCTTTTGCCCGAAACGTCGATTTCGCTGCTCGTTGGATGCTGCCTGAACTGCTGTGCTCTTCCAGCACCACTAATCCAGAGAACACGGGGGGCCAACACTTTCAACATATTGTCTAGCTATCACCATTGTTAACAGCTAACCTGAGAATGCAACTTTTAAAAAAAGGTTTTGTGATTTACACATGAAAGAAGTGAAACTATCACTGTATTCTAACAGATGAAAGGCTTAACATACAATCAATTTTTCAATGTATAATTTCAGTTACATCACACTGTAAAGTTTTGCTATAAATTCTGTGTTACGATTGAGCCCTCCACTATCACCTGATGAGGGACTGTCGCTCCAAAAGCTAGTGTGCTTCCAATTAAACCTGTTGGACTCTAACCTGGTGTTGTGTGATTTTTAACTTTGTACATGCCCTTTGTGTTCACGTTTTTGAAAAGTCGCTTGAATGTTATACCTGATATCTTTTAATTATATTCTATTCTATTGAGACCATGATTTTTCTTTTATCTTTCTCATTTTTTGGTTTGGAACCATTGTGAATTGAACTTGTGAGAGCTTTTTTTTAACAAAAAGAATTAATAAACCATTAATGTTTGCTTTGGGAACTAGCCTGGAAAGATAATGCAAGTTAATTACAATTCTATAGATGGACTGACATCAAGAAGACATTCAACCCAAAGATGGCAGCTGGTTGGATGTTGAATTGATCAGTCAATGAAGAGTGAGTGCTGAATAGCCAACTGCTGAAAAAAAAAGAGAAAACAAAGGATAAACTGGTCTTTGCCTGGATTTTGGGGCAGGAGGCAATTGTTGCTTTGGAAGCTGCAGGACTGAAACTTTTGATTTTGCCCTCTTTGGTTATTCTCCAGGTGGTGACTCATTGAAAAGAGTCCCAGTCTGTAAGAACTCAGGAAAGTATCCAAAGATCTGCAGAAACTGTTTGCATTCACAGGTGACTTTGGAATTCAAACAAGATACAAATCTATGTGCCTATTCTACAACCTATCAGATTTCAGAAAGGCTTGGTATTCATCATTGAAATAATTATCGCACTGGTATTTTTAAAAAATTCATCTGTTAGCGATGTCTGTCAGTGTCTGAGTCAGTGTTGGTGAACAAAGAGAGTGGACTCAGATTGTAGATAGCAATTGGATCGCCTTTTAGTTCATCCGCGTTCTGCTAAAAATAAATTATTAATATTTGTTGACACGATAAACTTTGTGTGCAAGAACATCTATTTTTAAAATCTGATTAAGAACAATGGAATAATGTTGATGCTCATCAAATGTTTTAATTTCACTGCGTTGCAAATCCAGTGTTAGCGTATCTGATTTGGACTGGCATGCAAACCCCATGTCATGACAATTCCAATGTTATGCTTCTCAATAATTAATTTTAATTTTACAGATTAAATTTACTGTGATTGGAGTTTGACTTTAACAAAAACAATTAAAGTGTGGCAATGGAGTGGAAATGCACTATACACTTTCTCCAAATTATTTATTTTGTAGAACTGTTACAGGCCATTATGCCCTTTACAGGTTGATACAATGAGTGCCGGAGGTAATTTTCAGTCACAACCTCTGAATGTCTGTGAAAAATCCCTCACAAATATGATGGGCTGTAACAATTAGTTAGGTATCGACAAAGTGGGTAGAGAGGGGAATGCTAGAGAACTGGAGGGTTTACAATGGTACAACCAGAAAGAACAGTGAGTAGGAGAAAAAGAGGGAGGGATGGATATAGGAAGTAAGGAAGGAAAAGGAAGAAATGAAGAAAACAGTTGGGTTGATACAAATATTGAAATTGTTGCCAATGTCTTTTAGGAAGATTGTAAAGATTTTGCAAATGATGAATTACTTTGAAATATACTGACTATGGCTACATATTCCATCATGAAAGGCAAGTTATGCTTGGCAAATTCTTTCAACAGCACTTTCTAAACTTGAAACCTCTAACAGTTAAGAGGACAAAGCAGTAATCGCATGGGAGCACCACCACATTCAAGTTGCCCTCCGAGTCACACACCATCCCGACATGGAACAATAGCATCTTTCCTTCACTGTAACTTGGTCAAAATCCTGGCATTACCTTCATCACATGATGGTGGATATCTTTGCACTAGAAGCATTGCAGTGCTTAAAGAAGACATCTCATTACCCATTCTCCAGGGCAATCAATGCTGGCCTACTCAATGACCCCCACATCCCCTGTATGATTAAAATAAAAGCAAATAAAATCAAAGGCCAGCGGTTGAATCGGTAAATTCTTGATGCTGGTCATGTGACAAATTCATTGACATTTAATTAATTTCTTTCAAATAACTCCCCCAAATTTCTTAGAAATGAATGGAAAGGTCTGTGAAAAAGTCACAAGAGATTACTCAAAATTAAAGCCGATGTGGAAATTTTTGTTAGAGATTTTGATGCTGCTTACTAAGAGAGGAATGTTAAACGATAAACACTTGGCATGAACCCAATCAGCAAAACTAAAAACTGAACTTTTATTAACCAAGTCTACTTCAACTTCCAAGTACAAGTTGCACAAAGGCATTCACATTAAACCCTTAACACTTTCACCCTCAAATTTACACCAGACAATTCATCTTCTAAAGTCATTGCCCTTTGTCACTTTGCTAAAATATCCCTCGCAAAGGCAATCATTGTAACATGCATTAAAATTATCCAGAAATTACCAATCGCTGCTGGAGATGTTAAAAACAAGTTTCTTTGTTAATTTTTTTAACTTGCCATTTTTTTCTCAAAACTCGATACTTTTCAACACAAAAATATTTTACACCAATCATAACAAAAAATGGTTGTGACTGATAGCAGGCAGGCAATTTTCTTGGTTCAAAAGTGAGCCATGCAGCTGTTCCAAGGCCAATCATATTAACTGTTTAAGTACAATGTATTTTCCTATGGGTAGCCTTGACTTTGTTGTACAGTGCAGTGATTAGAGCCAAGCATTGGCCTTGATATGTTATTTACATTATTAGTCATTCCTGCCAGTGCTAATTAAACTCATGCACAAAGGGAAGGATATTGCAGTATAAATATTAACTAACTTGGTGGCCACAGTTTTAAATAATAAAGGCATGTTCAGCAGAGAATTCCATTTTATTAATTTGAATCTAAATTGAGCCCAGGATTCTGGAATGATAATTGTCTGTGTTTAATTGAAGACAGTTGGAACCAATATGTACAAACAGAACTTAGAATTAACAATTGTTTTGCAATAAATGAATAAATAAGTTCAATTAAACTGAGGGATAATGTTTGAAATTTGCTGACTTTGATCTGTAAATGGCAAAGGGCTTGTATGCCAAGTTGTTAGATCCATCTACTCATGCAAATGCATGTACGCTCCAATCTGTTTGCAGAATTGTGACCCATTATGATGTAAAAAGAGAGAAAAAAGTCTGAAAACATACAGCAGAATGAAATTATAACTAAATTAAATATAAATAGGTGGATTTTTAAAAAATCAGGTGTAAGATTGTTTATTTTCTGAGCTGAGTATTTATAATATTCCAGATATAGGTTTAATCTCTGAGCTAAAAGGTTTGTTTTCAGATGTTTTGTCACTATACTAGGCAACATCATCAATATGCCTCCAGATGAAGCACTGGTGGTATGGCCCGCTTTCTATTTGTGTTTAGGTTTCCTGGGGTTGGTGATGTCATTTCCTGTGGTGATGTTATTTCTGGCGGTGATGTCATTTCCTGTTACTTTTCTCTGTGGGCTTGTAAATGGGATCCAAGTTAATGTGTTTGTTGATAGAGTTTCAGTTGGAATGCCACGCTTCTAGGAATTCTCGTGCGTGTTTCTGTTTGGCTTGTCCTTGGATGGGTCTGTTGTCCCAGTCGATGTGGTGTCCTTCCTCATCTGAATGTAAGGATACGAGTGAGAGAGGGTCATGTCTTTTTGTGGCTAGTTGATGTTGATGTATCCTGGTGGCTAGTTTTTTTCTCGCTAATTTATCATAATATTTTCAATAAAAGTTAACCAAACTCTACATCTTAATATTGAGTTCAACACCTTCAAACTGTGAACCAACTGCCATTTCTTTCCTTTTGGTTAGCTTTACTTGTTACATTCACTGTCACCATGTCCATCTTTTATGTGAGAAAGCTGTCCCTTAGGTCCCTTTTCTCTCTCATCCTAAACCTACATCCTCTATTCTGGACGCCCCCACCCCAGGGAAAAGACCTTGTCTATTTACCCTTTCCATGCCCCTCATGATTTTATAAACCTCTATAAGGTCACCCCTCAGCCTCCGATGCTCCAGGGAAAGTAGCTCCAGCCTATTCAGCTTCTCACAATAGCTCAAACCCCCTAACCCAAGCAACGTCCTTGTAAATCTTTTCTGAACTCTTTCAAGTTTCACAACATCCTTCCTATTGGAGGAAGACCAGAATAGTACACAAGCAAGCTGTCACAATCTTGATAGATGAACAGACTCCTGTGTAAATCCAAGATAACCACCCATACAAAAAAAACAGAAATTGGGACCCCTTCTTCGAAAAGACAACTTGTAAAAAGTGAGACGGTTTGTGAACACAAGCAGATAAGAAATGGGAGTAGGAGTAGGCCACTTAACTCTTTGAGCCTGTGCTGTATTAATAAGATCCTGGCTCATCCTCTACTTCAACTCCACCTTTCCACATTATCCTTGATTCCCTCAATAACCAAAATATTATTGATCTTTTTCATGAATATATTCTGTTGAATGGCAGAGATGGCTTTGACATTTTTCAACATTTGCAAGGTGTGTACAGTCTTAATTTTCCAAGTGCATCTTTCAATGTATGGGGACATTTGCTGCTAATGTACAATATAAATAATAGTTGGCTTGAAGGTTTGTGGGAGAAAGTGTGGATTGCAGGTGCTGAAGATCAGCGTCAAGAGTGTAGTGCTGGAAAAGCATAGCAGATCAGGCAACATGCGAGGAACAGGAGAATCGACATTTCGGGCATATGCCCTTCATCAGGTATCAGCCTCACCTCTTATGCTTTTCCAGCACCACACTCTTTCAGGTTTCTTGGTTATGGATTGGCTCAAGGGCCAGTGCTGCAGCAGGTCTGAGTGTGTTAACTATCCATTACTGTCCAGATGCAAAGCCAAGAGCAGAAAGAATACAAACGGAACAACTAAATTTTAGACAGATGGTAGGTGAACAATACCATAAGACATAGGAGCAGAAGTGAGCCATTCAGCCCACTGAATCCACTTCACCATTCGATGGCTGATCTGATAATCATCAACTCCACTTTCCTGCTTTTCCCCTCTAATCCTTAATTCTCTTAATGTTTAGAAATCTATCACAACCTTGAATATAGTTAATGACCCAGCCTTGACATCCCTCAGTGGGAAAGAATTCCACAGATTTCCTTTGAGAGGAAAATATCCTCCTCATTTCTCTCTCTTAAATGGGCAACTCTGTACTGCGAGACTATGCACTCTGGTCCGAGATGAAGCATTTTCTACAGCATCCGTACAGTATTAGCCTCATATCTACCAGTTAACTTTTTCAAAGATTAGATTCCCTACAATGTAGAAACAGGCCATTTGGCCCAACCAGTTCACACAGACCCTCTGAAGAGTAACCCACCCAGACCCATTCCCCTCTGACTAATTCACCATTATGGGCAATTTAACATGGCCAATCCACCTAACATGCACATCTTTGGACTGTGGGTGGAAACTCCACATAGACAGTCACCCAAGGTTGAAATCGAACCCAGGTCCCTGGTGCTCTGAGACTGTAGTGCTACCACTGAGCCACCATGCCACCCCATCATTCAACACGTATTATACAACAACACATCTTTTAGTAAATAACCATGACCAGACCTTCAGCAGTAGGCAGGAGATTCCATCAAAAAAGTTAAGGGAATCAGCCTACTTTCAGGTTAATTGCCAAATTATTTCTATGGGTTGTTTCTATGATTTCTATAAACATAAAAGCAAAATACTGCAGATATTGGAAGTCTGAGATTAAAAAAACAGTAATTCTTGGAGAAACTCAATTGTTCTGGCAGCAGCTATGGCAAGAAAACAAAATTAATGTTTTGAGTCCAGAATGACACTTCTTCCAATGAGTTAGCAAAAAGAGTGAGTTTATTCATTATTCAATGCAAGAAGAATTTCCAGCACAACATACAAAGAAGAGGTGAGTTCGAAAGAGTCAAAGGTAAAAAAAAAAGTACGGATTGTTTGGAAAACGAGAACAGCTTAATGTTACAGCCATCAATGTGAAGATTACCACTAGCATTGACATTTGTACTTGAAAGTTTGACTTTACAATCTTTTCTTTTGCAGGCTGACTGAAGTCCCTTAGTCCTGATTTCTTTATTAATTGATTTGAAGCACTCAGACAGGGAATCTTTATCAGCAACACATGTGTAACTAGGGGGGTAGTTCTTCAACTGTTACCTTCACAGCATGTAATACTCCAACCCTGAACGGTATACATGAAGATATTTTGACCCACACGTCCACTCCAGTAAAGTTGAAAGTGCCTTGTCATTGTGCATTTATCAAAGGGAAAAACAGAAAATATGTCAGCAGTTTGGGACTTAAACAGTGTCAGAAGACTTGCTCATGAGTCAAGGATTATTAGTCTCTCATTATCTTTGTGGTCACAAGAGATCATATTCTTGAGGGTTTGAGGTTTCTTTGCAGCTTTAGGTGTTACAACCCATCAGTCCCACATGGATTTTTCGTTGCTAACCAGCTACTGCATTTACATTTGTGATTTGTCTCTCTTTTAAGAAAACACATTTTGGAATTAAAGACTAAAAATGCCTTGATATTTTGGGCTTCTGACCTGTAACACCAATCATTAGCTCAAGATGTTTTCAAGATCTTGCTGCACATGGAAACACACTGTTTCAGTATCTGAGAAGTCGCAAATGGTGTGCAATATTGTCCAGTCATCAGCCCCGAATCTGACCTTTACGATGGAAGGCATTGCTGAAGCAGCTAAACATGGTTGGGCCTGGAACTGAAGAACTCTTTTAATGATGTCCTATGGCTGAGATGATTGACCTCCAGCAGCCCCAATCATCTCCACAGTGTCAGTATAACTCCAACGATTGGTGAGTTCTCCCTCTGAGTTGCACTGACTTCAGTTCTGCTGGTGCTCCTTGATGTCATATTCAGTTGAATACTGTGTTGATGTCAAGGGCAGTCACTCCAAACTCACCTCTGGAATTCAGTTGTTTTGTTTAAGATTAAGATTGAAGATGAAGAGATTCTGTTCAGTGGTCCTTTTGCATCATTATTGTTCTAATCTTCCACACCTTGCTCTTCTTTCACTGCCTGGTCAGGTTGATGCTTTCAAGAAGCTGTCACCGTTGAATAGCTGACAGGATGTGTAAACTGTGAAATGTGAGTGTGAGCATTACAACCATGCTAAATTAGTGAGCATGTGGTGAGACAAGTGAATGATAGATGAATGATGAGGGTGTAGTGCAAGAAGCTGTGATTTTGGCGGCAATGTGGTGGAATATATCATTTGAGGATATATTCACTGACCCTGACCACTCACGTGAAGTCAATGAAATGTTTGAGGCACTATGTTCATGTCATTGCAGATAGACTCTTGGCAGAGCCTGCAACGGTATTTAGTCTAACTGCCTTCACAAATATTTTCTGGAGAATCTCCTGTAAATAGATTACAGCTTTCCTCCTCTTCATCTCCTGCATCAATTTCTCCACTGAAGTGTTTTTAAATCTTTGAGCACATTCTCTCTTGTGTTGTGCAACTGTCACATGTTTTTGTAGGTCAAAAATCACCTTCCAGCAGTTCTGCAGACACAATTCTGATTCAGCAGATAATGTGAATTACCCTTCAATAGTGAATGTGCTTTAATGCATCACCATCTCCTGAAATCTAGAGTGCCCAGCAGCGTAAGCTGATTAGTATTTTACTTCCAGGCACTTCTGGGGTAGTTTGCATTTTTAAAAAAACTTATTCGTGATCATTGAGCTGAATGTATGACATGGATCAAACTGTCAGAGCATCGTTAGATTTTCTGATAGCCAGAACCCAATATCTAAAGGTGCAGATCAGGGTAGTCAACCACAACTTTGCACCCAACAATTCACTGGCTTGGTCAATGATTCCTGTGGAATGATTTTGCCATCCTGCAGCTCCTAGGTCTTTCATTCCAGGGGGGTACACAGTGGCATAAACGATCCATCTGCAATGTATCCTCTTGAAAACAGGGTACCCACAGATGCCAAAGACATTAAATATCCCGTTTGCTGCAATTCTTCCACTGACACCTTCAAACGTATATCTGTAAATGGATAGCTGCTCCTTCCTGCAGCACTTCTACTTCTTCTGCAGGCAGCATTTCATGTGCCCTTTTAAATGGCAGCTGCAGCTTTTACCAGTTCCAGCTGCACACAATTTCCTGCTCCAGCTATTGCTTAACCCCTGTAGGTTAAATGTATGTACAACCATAAGGTCCAGAATTTCCTGGCAGCATGTGCGAGGATGGGTATAAAGTTCACCATTATGCTACTGAGCTGGTTCAGTTCCTATGCTGGAATGTTGCCCTCTTGCGTGTATTAATCAAAATCCATCATTGGACTAGCATAGCAAGTGTTAACCTTATCTGAACAATGGGGCCCATGAAAGTATCAGTCCTCATATTTGTTTGAAATAATGGATGGAAAACTTTGCGCAGCTCTTGACCAAATTTCCAACGTGCACAACTAACAGTAAAATTCCCCACGGCTGCACAAATTCAGAAAATTACCCATTAGGAATGAGCTTCTGGTGTGCTTATGGATAAACTGTTGGAGAAAGACCAATGATAAGTTTGCTACTTTAGTTCATGAAAAAAATAAAAAAGGGCAGTCTCTAAGTTAATTGGCTCACGACTTTATACATACATAAAAAAAGACATTTGATTGTTTAAACGCTGAAAGGAAGTCATTTATCTAAGCAGTGACAGATTTATACAAAACCTTTGTTGTATGTTTGTTTATATAGAGCTTTTTTGGATTGCAATTTGATCCATTTGTTGCAATCAACTATCACGTAAAGCATAGATTGATTTAAGAATTATTTCAGCTGTAGAGCAAGTCTCTTTCACCAGAAATAAATGATTGGGAAAAGACATCTGTTTATTAGGTTTCAAAGGTAACCACAAAATGAGCTTAATCTAAATTTATGTGTGCAAAATGAAGTCAAAATCCCTTTGTAACACAACGAGTCCCATTATAATACTCCCTGAACAAAATGATAGATTGCGGCAATATTTATTTTTGAGTATAAAAACTGTATAATTTGTTTCAGAAGAAAATATCACACTGGACAAGCCACATATCATTAACTTTTGAACGTTGATGACAATCTGATCAAGGGGTCTGTAGACACCTGAAGTTGGACATGCTGCAATATTGCCAAAGAAAAGTAGGATTTTCCATTTGCTTCTAAAGTAGTTTAAAAGATTTCCCTAGAATACTTTTAGACTGTATTTTGGAACTTAAACAAAACTTAAGTGTAAAGAAAATAAGGTATTAAAGGAAAGCTTTATAGGGTATATTTTCCAACAGGATATTTGACATATTTCCCAGTTGCTACGACCCTGGTGATGTGAGATATGCTTTATAGTCACTACAGCCTTTGATAAAGAAGAATGGATCTAAAGTGACCACATAAAACCAATGAGTATTTAGTTAACAATGCACAGTGACTAAAGCCTATTCAGCTTTCCCATTACCTACGACATGGTCATTCCTGGAGCACCCCTCACCCAATACCCTTCTCTTAGCTGCGTCTTTTTTGTTTACTTATGTTCTAGAGAGAGGGGCAGCAGTGGCGATGGCATCGTAGAGGACATGGAAGCAGCTGTGGGCCTGGAGCAGTGTTGACTGGTGGTCCAGCATGCCCAATATCATTCAAGCGAGCCTGAAGTCTTGGTCCCCAGTATCTGCGACATCAAGAGAAGAAAGCCTGAGGTTTCCTGGACAGTGGGCCAAAACAGAGGAGACCGAGCCCTGGCAGGGAATGCAGGATGACAGTTGACCTTTGACCTTTATTTTTCCACTTAATACTTGGAAGGACTTTAATGTTAACTTTTAAATTCATTTCTTTATTTTTCTACTTATACTGAGAACAACAGTAATGTTTTACTTTTAACTTTGTTTCTCTGTATTACTACTTGTACCTGAGTACCTTCATACCTAAGGTAGTGTCATGGCTACACATACACTGTTCACTGTATTCCTATACTTCTGTACCACATGACAACTAAGCTTAAATCAATTTTCTCCTTTTCTAGTTTAAGGACTGTTTATTGTTATAACATTTTAATTTAAAAAAAATTAGCTTCTGATCGTGTTTTGACATGCTTCTGCCCCTTAACACTGGTGGCAGTCTACCATCTTGTAAGAATAAAGTATCATCGAATGTGAGTCAGGAGGCCCATTCTGCCACACTTGTTGGAGAGGGAGACAGTGGGCTGTTAAGGCATACAATTCACTAGACTCTGTTTTCTGTTCTTCCAAAACAATATCCATCTGTATAAATTTGGTTTGTTTCTGTCCAGTCAGGTTTCTGGCTCATCCACTGGTCTGAAGCAGAATTAAATAAAGTCACAAGCAACTTTGTCTTTGGTACAAGCTAACATCAATTTACCCTGACTAAAAATGGCAAGGCCCTTCCAGTTCCTGTTCATTCTTAAGTTGAAAGCTGTCAGTTGGGTGAAAGTATAAGAAAAAGGCAGATGTGGTTGCTCGGAGAAAGGCAAAAATATTTGCTCAGAGAATTGCATAATTCTTTACTTGTTCCCCATTGATTCATGGGAAGAATGTTGATAGTTACTTTATGGCAGTGAGAGAATATACAGGATGGCAGATAGGGACTAAACAGGAGTAACAAAAATCAGGTTAAAATACATGGAAAACAAGAAGGAAAATTAGAAAATAAATTTAACAACTTACAATAACTAAACTTCAATCTTTTCAGGAAAACAAGTCAGTTTGGGGAAAACCCAAAAAAGAAGCTTATGGATTACATAATTCAAAATAAATATTGTGAATTTAATGTGGTCTCCAATCGGTATGACATTCTACACTGGAAAAACACAGATAATCAGTGGTTATTGATGCTTTCAATTGCATGGAGACAGGCCATGTGTTTGTGGAGGAATAATAAAGACCAGAATAGTTTAAAATAACTCTATTTCTCAAGATAAACAACCAGCCTTGATTTGAGACCTAATGTAGATCAAGTAAAACATTGACAGAGTAGGAGAAGAATCAAAGAAAGCATTCTAAAAACAATCCCTAAATCATAGGCTAAACTCTTGTTGAATGAATTTGTGTCATTCTCAGTTTGAAGTGCAGCATAGAAAGAGAACAAAATACATTTCCTTTAAAACAACAGTAAAATAAGTAATCAAACTGAGTTCAAGGTGCATCAAATAATCACAGAGCAACATTAGTGGGGATCTTGAAATCACCTCAGCCCAGATAATCTTGTCCACCTTGTCTTTAAAAAAGTGATTGTGATCAATTAAAAAAAGAGGAAAGAAAAAAAAGTAGCACAAAATGATGTCATATGTTAAACATGTGTACCAGATGTTTCTTGATATAAACCAGAAAAGTCCAGTAAACATCAAGATGCTCCGAGCATAGCTTTGATTCCAAGTTTGGTGAACGTTATGATGAACTGGGAAATGTAACTGCAATATGCAGCCAGACAGCCTAAGAAAAAATGGAAGTGGCATGTGCCAAGAGCATTAAATAAAAGATATCAAATTAACATTTCAGCCTGATGGGTTTAGAATTTGCAGTAAGCTGATATGACTTTATGCAACCCAAGTTACCTTTAGCTAATCTGGGATATTAACACACACACACATAATTGGCATATCTCCCATGTTCTTGCTCACGATGAGTCTAAGGATACATTGTTTTACAACAATGGAGCTGTTATACCATGTAGAATATAACTTCAAGGTTTTGGAATGAGCCAAGTTCTGTTTTATCACAGAGTGTACTGGAATTTTTACTGGTGCTTTGGGAATCAAATTCTTTGCCTCTATCCATTATTCTCTTAACACACAAAATACATATACCATTCTTTGAGAAAGAAAGCAATATTATAAACTTTACCTACATGCTTGGTTTTTATCCTTTGACATTTAAAAGCTGAGCATACAGTGAAAACCACAGTGCATAATAAACGGACAAAGCTATCCCACAACTGATGGATAATATGTGAGCAAATGCACTTTGGAAAAAAGAACACAGGCATGGACTATTTTATAAACAGTGAGAAAATTCATAAAGGCAAAATAGAAAGAGATCTGGGAGTGTTCGTACGGGATTCTCTAAAGGTTGATTTGCAGGTTGAGTCCGTGGTTAAGAAAGCAAATGTTAATATTGTCATTTATTTCAAGAGGGTTGGAATATAAAAGCAGTGAAGTGTTACTAAGACTTTACAAAGCTCTGGTTTGGCACCATTTAGAATACTGTGTCCAGTTTTGGGCCCCACACCTCAGGAAGGACATACTGGCACTGGAGTGTGTCCAGTGGAGATTCACACGGATGATCCCTGGAATGGTCGGCCCAACAAATGATGAACGGCTGAGGATCCTGGGATTGTATTTGTTAGAGTTCAGAAGGTTGAGGGGAGATCTAATAGAAACTTACAAGATAATGCATGGCTTAGAAAGAGTGGATGCTGGGAAATTATTTCCATCAGGCGAAGATACTAGGACTCACGGGCACAGCCTTAGAATTAGAAGGGGTCAATTTAGAATGGAAATGAGGAGACATTTAGAGTCATAGAGTCATAGAGATGTACAGCATGGAAACAGACCCTTCAGTCCAACACGTCCATGCCGACCAGATATCCCAACCCAATCTAGTCCTACCTGCCAGCACCAGGCCCATGTCCCTCCAAACCCTTCCTATTCATATACCCATCCAAATGCCTCTTAAATGTTGCAATTGTACCAGACTCCACCACTTCCTTTGGCAGCTCATTCCATACAAGTACCATCCTCTGTGTGAAAAGTTGCCCTGTAGGTGTCTTTTATATCTTTCCCTTCTCACGCTAAACCTATGAACTCTAGTTCTGAACTCCCCCATCCCAAGGAAAAGACTTTGCCTATTTACACTATCCATGCCCCTCATAATTTTGTAAACCTCTATAAGGTCACCCCTCAGCCTCCGACACTCCAGGGAAAACAGCCCCAGCCTGTTCAACCTCTCCCTGTAGCTCAAATCCTCCAACCCTGGCAAAATCCTTGTGAATCTTTTCTGAACCCTTTCAAGTTTCACAACATCTTTCCAATAGGAAGGAGACCTGGATTGCCCACAATATTCTAACAGTGGCCTAACCAATGTCCTATACAGACACAACTTGACCTCCCAACTCCTGTACTCAATGCTCTGACCAATAAAGCATACCAACCGCCTTCTTCACTATCCTATCTACCTGTGACTCCACTTTCATGGAGCTATGAACCTGCGTTCCAAGACCTTTTTGTTCAGCAACACTCCTTAGGACCTTACTATTAAGTGTATATGTCCTGCTAAGATTTGCTTTCCCAAAGTGCAGCACCTCGCATTTAACTGAATTAAACTCCATCTGGCCCGTCTGGTCAAGAACCTGTTGTAATCTGAGGTAACCCTCTTAGCTGTCCACTACACTTCCAATTTTGGTTTCCTCTGCAAATTTACCAACTGTACCTCTTATACTCGCATCCAAATCATTCATGTTAATGACAAAAAGTAGAGGACCCAGCACAAATCCTTGTGGCAATCCACTGGTCACATGCTTCCAGTCTGAAAAACAACCCTTCACCACCACCCCCTATCTTCTACCTTTGAGCCAATTCTGTATCCAAGTGGCTAGCTCTCCCTGTATTCCTTGAGATCTAGCCTTGCTAATCAGTCTCCCATGGGGACTCCATATAGGTCATATCTACTGCTCTGCCCTCATCAATCCTCTTTGTTACTTCCTCAAAAAACTCAATCAAGTTTGTGAGACATGATTTCCCATGCACAAAGCCATGTTGACTATCCCGAATCAGTCCTTGCCTTTCCTAATACATGTACATCATATCCCTCAGATTTTTCTCCAACAACTTGCCCACCATCAGGCTCACTGGTCTATAGTTCCCTGGCTTGTCCTTACCGCCTTTCTTAAACAGTGGCACCACGTTAGACAACGTCCAGTCTTCTGACACCTCACCTGTGACTATCAATGCTACAAATATCTCAGCAAGAGGCCCAGCAATCACTTCTCTAGCTTCCCACAGAGTTCTAGGGTACACCTGTTCAGGTCCTGGGGATTGATCCACCTTTACCCTTTTCAAGACATTCAGCACTTACTCCTCTGTAATCTGGACATTTTGCAAGAAGTCACCATCTATTTCCCTACAGTCTATATCTTCCATATCCTTTTCCATAGTAAATACTGATGCAAAATACTCATTTAGTATCTCCTCCATTTTCTGCAGCTCCACACAAAGGCCGCCTTGCTGATCTTTGAGGGGCTCTATTCTCTCCCTAATTACCCTTTGTCCTTTATGTATTTGTAAAAAACTCTTTGGATTCTCCTTAATTCTATTTGCCAAAGCTATCTCATGTCCCCCTTTTGCCCTCCTGATTTTCCTCTTAACTATACTCCTACTTCCTTTATAATCTTCTAATGATTCACTCGATCTATCCTGCCTATACCTTACATATGCTTTCTTCTTTTTCTTAACCAGACTCTCAATTTCTTTAGCCATCCAGCATTCCCTATACATACCAGCCTTTCCTTTCACCCTAACAGGAATATACTTTCTCTGGATTTTCGTTATCTCATTTCTGTAGGCTTCCCATTTTCCAGCAGTCCCTTTACCTACGAACATCTGCCCCCAATCAGCTTTCTAAAGTTATTGCCTAATACCATCAAAATTGGCCTTTCTCCAATTTAGAACTTCACCTTTTAGATCTGGTCTGTCCTTTTCCATCATTATTTTAAATCTAATAGAATTATGATCGCTGGCCCCTAAGTGCTCCCCCACTGACACCTCAGTCACCTGCCCTGCCTTATTTCCCAAGAGTAGGCCATTTCCCTATTCCCTATTATTAATTTTCCAGTTGCACCCTCCAAGCGCCCCATATATACTCTCTTTCTCATATACATGGTAAATTTTTGCTGTTTAGTTTTATATTTCTTGTCAATTCATTTTATGGTCAATTTTTTCCATTATTATCAGCTATTCATTAATCCATTGTTGGTTCCTAAAAGATTCTGTAATGTACGGCTACATTATCATGCCTTAGGTTTTGATTAGATACTCTCCTTTACCACCTTTGTTGACCACAGGTTGGCTGTCCTTCTCACTGAGTCCTTCTTTTTGACCAGAATATATATTTTGTTAAGTATTATGAAGTGGCCATTTACATGCTTACTGCTGATCAACCACTGACATTCTCCTTACTCTATTTTTCCAGCCTGTTTTAGTCAACATTTTCTTCATACCTCTGTAATCACCCTTAATTAGGTCAAGGACATTGGTTTGAGATCTGAATTAATCTCCCTCAAACTGAATTTGAAATTCTACCATGTTATAATCACTATCATCAGAGAATCATTAACTACAATAATAATCCTCCCTCATTGCGCATTAGTGGATAAGCTGTTCTTGTGTAGGTTCTGCAACATACTGTTCTTACAAACAATCCCTGAGATACTATGTCAATTCATCTTCTATATTAACCTTGCTCACCTGATTTGTAGAATCAATATGCAGGTTAAAATCTCCCATGGAAGTTGTTTGCCCTTCTCACACACCTTCATTGTTTCCTGATTTAATATTTGTCCTGCAGTGACAAACACTTTGAGGCCTATAGACAAGTTCCACCGTGACGTCTTTCCCTTGTTATTCAAAATTTGCATCTCAAGTGATTCAACATCCTGATCCATTTCACTGCTCACCACTGCACTGATACCTTTTATTATTAACAAAGTTATCTACACTTCATTTTTTTCTTTTTGTTCTTTCCTCTAGACCACCTATAACCTTTAAATACTGAGTTCCCTGTCTTGGTTAGCCTATAACTATCAAGTCATATTAACTTAATTCTATTTGTGCGGTCAACTCATCTGTCTTTTCCCAAATTTTGTATGTATTCCGATAAAGAGCCTTAACTTTTAATTTTCTATCATTATTTCTTAGTCTGGTTTTAATTCCTGCATATATTTTCCACTCCTTCCTATAACACTTTGATTTCCATTTGCCTCTTCACTACCCTGCGCACATGGCACTCTCATTTCTTTTTGATTTTTGTAAATTTCCCTTCAATTTAACCCTCCCCCTCAGTTTAAAATGCTAACTACTACCCTAGTTATATGATTGGTCAAGATACTGGTTTCAGTCTGGATCGAATGAAGCCCATTCCAATGTGACGGTTCTCTCTTTCCTCAGTACCAATGCCAGTGCCTTATATACTGGAATCCATTTCTCCCACACCAATCTCTTAGCCACAAAATTAGCTGTCTGATCTTATTTACTCTGCATGTGGCTCAGGCAGTAATTCCAAGATTATCTTTGTGGTCTGCTTTTTAATTTTGTTCCAGGCTGCTTATAATGACTCTGTATTGAAGATTGCAAAGGCAATGGGCCCTGACAAAGTTTCAGCAATAGCACTGGCATTGGTGCTCCAAAACTAGCCACATCACAAGCCAAGCTATTTCATTACAGTTTCAACACTGACATCTACCAGGAAAGATAAGGGTATGGTATAGCCCAGGTCTGACCTGTCTGTAAAAAGCATGATAAAGCAATCTCAATCAATTACTGCCAGGCCAGTCTGCTCTCAATCATCAACCCATAATGGAGGATATCATTGTCAGTGCTATCAAATGGCACTTACTCAACAATAACTTGCTCACTGACAATGTTAAAAACCACACAACACCAGGTTATAGTCCAACAGGTTTATTTGGAAGCACTAGCTTTTGGAGCGCTGCTCCTTCATCAGGTGGTTGCTCACTGACATTCAGTTTGGGTTGTGCCAGTTCCAGTCAGCTTGTTACATTCTTGCTTGAAGCATGGACAAAAGAGTTGAAACTCAAGAGAGGCATTAAGGAAGACTGTGTTTGATATCCAGCAGAATTTGACCGAGTGTAGCATCAAAGGGCTCTAGCAAAGCGTCAGTGGGAATCAGGAGGAAAGTCATAATAAAAACCACAAAGGAATCAAGTTGAGATTGTTGAATGTCAATAATCTCAGCCACAGGGCATCGCTGCAGGACCAATCATTGTAATCTGCATCACACATGATATTGCCTCATCATAAAAATCAGAACTGGGGATATTTGCTGATGATTGTGCAATGTTCAGCACCATTCATCACAGCAAGACACTAAAGAAGTTTAAATGCAGCAAAACCTGGACCATCTTTCGGCTTGGGCTGTGAAAGGGCAAGTAACACTTCACCACACAATTGCTGGGCAATGATCATTTCCAATAAAAGAGAATCCAACCACCACCCTTTTACATTCAATGGCATTACCATCATTGAAACCTGCACAATCAACATGCTAGGGATTACCATTAATCAAAAACTGGATTGGAGAGTTATATGGATTACATAGTTACAAAAGCAAGTCAGAGGTTAGGAATCCTACAGCAAAAAAAGTACCTCTTCAAACCTGTTCACCATCTACAAAGACTGAATTCAGGAATGAGACAGAATTCTCTCCACTCGACTGGATTTTTTAAAAAAATCGATAGGTAGATCTGGTATTTAGGAATATTTCAAAGTAGCAGGCTTTATCTGCACTGAGCGATTGGTTCTGGGACTTGCAGAATTAAGGGTTTGGCAGTGTGAAAAATGTCTCATGTTATGATCCTGGCTGGTGCTATTATCAGTCAAATCAAATCCCAGACCGAAACCTAGCTTAAAAGATCATTTTGTTTCATTTTTAATGAGATGGACTTTCACTGAAACACAAACTCCACTTCTGCAGATTTGGGTTTAAAAATAAAACAGAAGTTTATTACTCAAAAGTAATTATGATATAATACAAATTTAAAGATTTCAAAGTACATGAAAACATATACTCCATCAATCCCAACAAAATACCTTTATAATAATCATTTCACAGAATTTCTTACTTTTCCCATATCTATCACGATTCATTTAACTGTGGCTTGAATTCCACATATTCAGATTTTGATAGCCTCTTCCTGGAACCTTCATATGAATGAGTTTAGATTTTCTCATCTTCAAATAATCCTTTCAGGATTTTAACTAAATACTAAAGAGCTGGAACCTTTTAAACTAAACTAAATCCATACACTAAGGTAACTTTTTTCTTAACAGTCTTAAAAGTAGCCCTCTTTCTCGGGAGCAGCTCTTTTACATATCCAACTTCAGCCAAGACCTCTGCAAACTTCCCTTAAATGAAACTAAAATGCTGATTTTTTGTGCTATTGGTGTTTCCCCCAGTCATAAGGGGGATAAAAATCAATCTCAGGCTATGTAAAGTAGAATAGAATAGTCATTTATTGCCACTTGTATTTTTTTACAAGAAAAACTACAGTGAAAAGTTTTTAAGTCACCACACCACAACGCCTGGATTAATAACAGAAGGCGCAAATAAAAAATAATAAAATTAAGACAATGTCCATCTTAGTTCAATTCCAGGCTCCTTGGTTTGGGAAAAGACAGTACCGCTGCAAGAGTGCTGTGCCACGCTAGTGGAATCCCAGCCATAAGGTTCCACTGAAGCAATCCCAAGGAACAATCTCATTGTCGAAGCCGTCCATTCACACTGCCGATCAGTCCAATGGAATCCTGGGCCATGCCGCTGAATATACCATAACAGATCACTATCAGACGCAGCTGCAATGGCCACATGGAACCACCATCGTCATCACAGCAGCCAGCCAAGACATCCCTCCTACACCTTGCTGATGTCGCTTCCATCGATGTAACAGCTAATACTGTCTCCCCTGACCCCACCCACTCCCCCTCCCCACCTCCAGCCATCTCCCCAACACCGTTGCTAGAGTCCTGCTCTGACCTCACCAGCTACTGCCACACTCTGGACTTGACAAAGCCATTTCCGACTGCCTTCCACCGAAGAAGGAGAAAAGAAGAGAGAAAAATAAAAGCCTACAGTACAACTGTTTAGTTTGTTCAACGATAAACTCTTCCTGTGTAAACAAAGTCTCATTACTCTCTGAAATAACTCTATAGAGGCTGGTATCATGTCACCAAGTCACCCTTCATTTACATATGAACAGAACTTGACTATAATATTGCCTCATACGGAGCCAGGCACCAGAGTATCAGCATCCCTGCCACTCATTTTTTTTTTTGTTTTTGTTTTTTCCCAGCACCCATGTTGTGTGTGTGCAGGTGTGAGATACAGTGAGAGACACCAGGTGTACAAATCTTTATTCAGTTTCCACCACCAGGAAGAAAGGAAACACCCGAGTGGCCAGTGTCAAGCAGTGCCCTTTACAAAAGGGCAATGCTGTGTGATCAAACAGTGAAGGGGAGGGCAGGGATTAAATCAAAATAGAGTTGGAGGGGGAAATAATGCACTCCACTCCCTGCGGCGCCCACCTCTCCCTGAACAACTCCAGGGTGTTGGTGGAGACCGTATGCTCCTTCTCCAAGGACACCCGGGCTCTGCCACTCATTTTTTATATCAGCCTGGGCTCACTGATTGGACCAGATTAATAGTCCCAATCAGGGAACTCATATGCTACTAGCTGACCTCATTACAATCACTTCACACTCCAGGAAGTCTGTCTCTTATATTGTGTTTTAAAAGAAATCGCCATGGCTGCAGGTTATGTTACAAGTTAATCAGTAAACCTCTTCCTACACACAGAAAATCTATAATTATGCCAATCGTTCAAAATTCAAAAATCCAAACCTAAATGGAATTAACATTTATATATATCACAAACCTAATGATTGGAAAAACAGGAGAGTAGAATCTGGAATTTGCCTCTCTGATGATATCCTGGTTTCTGTAGATAAGGAATGGGAATAAAACTTTAGAGGGACTTTATTAGAATAAATGGAAATTCATATGATACACAGATACATCAGTTCCATGCACTAAAAATCCTGAAATAGTCTTATATGAGTAGGGTTTCCGCGCTTCACTGAAAAGTTTGATTAGTTAAATGAGGTAAATGTAGATGAAACTTTGGTGTTCCTGTTTTGTGCCTTTTTATTTCTCTTTTGTATGGAGGTGCAGATACACCTGGTCAGCAGATGTGCAGCCCACCTGAGGTTCCAAACTGAGATCAGTTTCTCTAGGGTGATATAAGACAAGTCACAACATTTTGCCAAAGGTTTTCTCACTCCTCTGACATATCCTGAGTAAGTTATTGACAGAATACATTAATAAAAGTCAATAGAAATTAAAATCAGAAGGGACATAAAACAGGCCACGATTTTGATATCATCCATGTTATACAACAGCACAAAGTCAATTACCACCCCAAAAATTGATCAAATTGTAGAATGTGCCTCTGGCTAGGATTGTGGAGGTAAAACTCTTGGAATAATTTATAACACATCTGGAAACTACGATGGGGACTGGATGTTATTTCTGTATAGGTCAGCAAAGAAGAGTTTTATGGCTTTCTTCCTCCCATTTATCTATTTCATAATCTGGTTTATTTTGCTCAATTTCACATGTAGCAGTAATTTAATGGTTCACTAACACAACTGTCACTTTGCTAGAAGTACAAAGGCTCTATTTTTATCCGTCAAATGCAAAAAACAATGGAATGCTTTCTCTAAACCCACAAATCTAAATAATGCTGTTCTCCCACATCCACATATTTTTCTTTTTATTTGGCTCAAGACTGGTCAGCTGATTATGATTAAATATGAAACAACACATAAGAGGTTGAAAGACACTAGAGAGCTAGTTTATGGCTTGGGGGAATAAAGGAATTCTGATCATGCCATGAGCACTGACAGAGAAGTACAGAGAAACACACTTCTAACTTAGGGATGGTGAGTTGTCATCCACATTCATGTCTTACTTTATGGTCTCACATTTACTAATTCAAATTCAGATCCTGTGTCTGTCTGTTTTGACATCAATATTACCATCAAATCTGATGTAAAAAATGAAACTGCTCCAAATTCTCAGCAGTTCAGACAACATCTTTGCTGGAAGAAACAGAGATAATATTTAAAGGCAATGCTCTGCATGTATATCTGCTACATTAGTCACAATGATTTCAGTGAATAGCTGAGCTACATAAACGGTGAAGTTCCAGATTTGAACCCTAGACCATGTAGATTGAGCTGATAATGTTATCAATACGACCTTAGCAACAAGTTAGAGAGATGATTTTAAAAAAAGCAGGTCAAATGATCACTGTCTTAGCTGTAAGGGTACAGGCATTAAAAGAGGACAGATCTATGTTTGTCTGTAAATGCAAAACTAGGAACTACATGGTGGAAGCACTGGAGAGGACTGGTGCTATTGTGCTTAAATGCCACTGAAGTACCCAGAGAAAGGAAAGAGAAAAATGGCAAGAAAACAATATGTGAGGAACAAAATCTGAATGGACCTCTGGGTAGGATCGTGGAGGTGTAACCTATGGAATAATTTAGAATACATCTGGAAACTACAACACGGATGAGTTGTTATGAGTGGTATATCGATCGCTAAAAAGGATCCTTATGATTTCCTTCAACTTTATCTATTTCATGGCTTATTTCCAGTTTTCATATGTAACCAGTAATTTAATCACTCACGAGCACAAATTATTGCAAAAGGCTCCATTTTACGAACTAAAAGCTGCTTCCATAGTTCCAGACAAATACTAAAACAGCCAATTGCTTTGGCTAAACCCACAGCTGCTGCAAATACTTCTTATTCATATTCCAACTTAAATTAGAACCTTAATGTGCAGCCCAGAAGGAGCCCGTGGGAATCAGTACAATATTGACGACTGGGGCAGAGAGGAATAACTACTTTAAATGTGTATCTGGTAATTCTTAGGAGTGCAAAAGCATGAGAATTTAAAAGGGGTGCTACACAATTTCACATACCAGGCAGTGTTCGGAATTTGGTGACCAGGGAACTATCAACTAGGTTTTGGGAGGGAAATGCAAACCAGGACAAGTGCTATGTTGAAGCATCACCACTGGTAATGGTGTGAGATTTACTTGAACTGATACTGAGGAGATCACCCATTGCCCCTTTTTTTACCCCTGAATCAGTGATAGTGAGCCCTGGTATAAATATAAGAAAAAGGAATAAGAGAAGGCATAGTCCATTGAACATGACAGATCCTTGTTTTAAACCCCACTTACCTATCTCTCCACATGCCCCTTGAACTCTAGAGAGAAAGAAATCTGTCCATCCTAATCTTAAAAAAGGTTCAGTGATGAAGCATCCACAACAGTCTTGTGCACTCGAAAGATTCATAACCCTTGGAGTGAACAAACTTCTCATCTCAGTTCTATACAACTGTGTTTTATCCTGAGACTTTGCCCCCATGTTCCAAAACATTGCAGTCATGAACTTGTAGAAGCCTGAAATGCACAATATATTTTCATCTGTTGTATATGAGCTTTCAGGAATAGGAGGTCATCAAGAAAGATGATTACCCTGACATGTCATGGGGTTTTCTATCCAATCTGTGACAGAACAGCATGACGAATTCCAGACAAAAAATCTGATCACTTGAACAAGTAGCAGCTGATGAATGAGATTCAGCATGGATTTGTAGAGTAGAGGTCAGATATTAGATACATATTAACAAGGTAAAGTTGCCATCTTACCAAATTGAGGGCTGCTCTCTCATTAGAAAGAGACTGTTGGTGGTTTAACCTGAGACTCACCATGCTGCAGGTGAGGAAAGAGGTTAAGAAGGAGAACACTTCATCGTAACCTCTCGGTGCAGGTATTGAACCCAGACTGTTGGCGTCAGTCTGCATTGTAAACCAATTGTTTAGCTAACTGACCCCCATTAATGAGAAAGTGGAGTATGGACAAGAAATGCTATTTATATAGAAGGAAGAGGGCACTTGAGAGTAAAGAGATAATCATAACCATCATAACGATTACTAATTAAAATGAAAGACCACAGAATTGCATGGATTCTGCAACATAGATTGATATGTTAGTTGGAATGTGAAGGACATATAATGGAATGTGACAAGTGATGTTCCACAGGGATCTGCACAGTTTAATACTATTTTATCAGTCGTCTGAATGGAAGAATAGAGAATTGTATATCCATGTTTGCAGTTCAAATACATTAGGAGGCAAAGAACATGGGGAAACTGAAGTTATCAAGGGTCATTCATTAATTCATGTGTGCTTTTGTCCAAAGACAGGTCCTTGGCTCATTGTCTACGAAAGCTTCATCCAAAGTTATTTGCTGAGTTGGCTTTTTATCGGGGGCAGGAAGGGATTCAACAGGTTAGATGGATAGACTCATACAGTCAGTTCTGCCAAGGTCAATCAGCTCTCGACCACATTACAAAATGAAACAAGGATAAAATATCTAAATTCCTGAGATGAAGTGAGAATGAGTGCCCTTGACATTAATGCAGCATTTGATTGAGTTTCGTATGAAGGAACCTTGGCAAAATTCAAGTTAATGGAACTCTAGGATAAGCACCACTGATTAGAGTCAGCATGAGATTTTAAAAGGGGCGCTCGACAATTTCACATACCAGGCAGTTGTCAGAATTCGGTGACCAAGGAACTATCAACAGTGTTTTGGGAGGCTCTATTCTCACCCTAGTTACTCTTTTGTCCTTAATGTAATTGTAGAATCCCTTTGAATTTGCCTTAATCCTATTTGCCAAAGCTATCTCCTATCCCCTTTCTGCCATCCTGATTTCCCTCTTAAGTGTACTCGTACTGCCCTTATACACTTCTAAGTATTCATTTAATCCTGCTGTCTTTACCTGACATATGCTTCCTTCTTATTCTTGAATAAATGTTCAATTTCTCTAGTCATCCAGAATTCCCTGCACCTATCAGTCTTGCCTTTCATCTTAACAGGTACATACTGTCTCTGGACTATCGTTATCTTGTTTTTAAAGGTTTCCCGTTTTCCAGCTGTCCCTTTACCTGTGAACAACCATCCCCCGATCAACTTTTGAAAGTTCTTGGCCTTCCTCCAATTTAGAATTTCAACTTTTACATCAGGTCTATCCTTTTCCATCACTATTTTAAAACTAATAGAATTATGGTCGCTGGCCCCAAAGTGCTCCCTCACTGTCACCTCAGTCACCTGCCCTGCCTTATTTCCTAAGAGTAGGTCAAGTTTTTAACATTCTCCAGTAAGTACATCCTCATACTGAATCAGACTCATATTGATTAGACTCATACCTTGCACAAGTGAGTATGCTATGGTTGATGGAGGCCAATTATCTCAGCAGTAACAGTTTCTCAAATATTGTCTTGGGGGCAAGAATTGTTAACAGTTTTGTCAAGCAGTAGGTTAGAAGTAGAGATGTTTGCTGATGATTTCACAATGTTTAGTACCATTTGCCACTCCTCAATACTGGTGCATTCTGTTCTTGGGTTCAGCAAGACCTGGATAATCTTGGGCTGATAGATGGCAACTACCTGCCAGGCAATGACCATCTCCAACAAGAAACTACCTAAGGATCTTCTCTTGACATTGAAATCATTACTGTTGCTGAATTTGCTACCAAGAACAGCTTGGGGGTTTATCTCTTGCGAGAAATTTAATTGAACAGGCCATAGCAATATTGAGGCTTCAGGAGAAAGTCAGAGTCTAAGAATTCTGACTTATTTTCTAACTCTCCAAAGCATATTGATGATCTAGCATACCTGGGGGAGCACACACCTTAAACAACATCAACATGTTTAACCTAGTCCAGGACAAAGCTGCCAGTTTGACTGGCAGTCTGTCCAACCACCTTAAATATTTACTCACTCTATCAATAGTACACAGTTGCAATGGTCTGCACCATCTACCAACTGCAATGCAATACTTCACCATAGCTTCTTCAACAGCACCTTCCAAACCTGAGGCCTCAACCACTTGGAACAACTGAAATACACCTCACTGCCTGCAAAGTCCCCACCAAGCCACATGCTACCTCCATTTGGAACTACATCAACATTCCTTCACTATCACTGGATCAAAATCCAGTTATTTCATTTCCCAGCAGAACTTTGGCAATGTCTGGGTTATGTGGCTGTAGGTGTGCATCGTCCCTCCAATGTTCCATGCACAGTGATCGCTGTTGCCACACCAATCTGGTTCCACAAGTTGTTGACACACATGGGCCTTGGGAAGAAAATTAGAGAGGACACTGACTGCATCACAGAGACTCTTCACCACCATATTTGCAACAGTAATCAAGGGTGGGCAATAAATTCTGGCCATGCCAAAGATGTCTGCACTCCATGAATGAATTAAGGGAAAAGGGAGTAAATTTATCTTCTTTTGTAAATAAGTGAATAGTCACCAGGAGCCAGCATATTTTTAAATTCTTCTTCCATGAATGTGGGCATCACTGACTGGGCCAGCAATTATTGCCCATTCCTTAATGCTCAGTGAGCAGTTAAGAGTCAAGTTAAGAGTGGCTCTGGAGTCACATATAGGCCAGTCTAAAAAGGACAGCAGTTTCCTTCCCAAAAGGACATTTGTGAACCAGATGGGTTTTTCCTGATAATTGAAAATGGTTTGATGGTCATCATTAGTCTCTCATTTCCAGATTATTATTGAATTCGTATTCTACTATCTGTTGAGTTGGAATTCAAATAATATCTAGGTCTCTGAGTTAACAGTCTGGCAGTAATACCACTAGGCTACAATTAAAGCTTCACCATCCAGGTATGGCAACTGAATTGAGGAGCACCTGGGGTGTACTAATCCCCTTGAAAAAATACCACCACGATCCCATTTATCATCTGGAGTTTTCCAGGTATTCGCCCTCTTGCTCAAGTGAGAGAGAACATTTGAACCAGGATATGTGGAAAGGAAAGGGAATCCAAAGGAAATCCCACAAAAGGGTACAGCAACACAGGAGTTTTAGCATCTGAAGTGATCATTGTAGTTATCTGCATCATTGTGAGGTGACTGAATTTGAAACTCTGGCAGGGTCACTGCTGAAAGACTCTATCGGGGTCAATCACAGCATAATGCTCAGGATCACGATACAAACAGTTTTGAGGCCAATATAGTCTAACAGTTCTAGTTGATGATAACACCATAAGACATAGGAGTGGAAGCAAGGCCATTCGGCCCATCAAGTCCACTCCACCATTTAATCATGGCTGTTGGGCATTTCAACATCACTCACCCGCATTCTCTCCCTAGCCCTTAATTCCTTGTGAGTGCAAGAATTTATCAATCTCTGCCCTGAAGACACCCAACGTCCCAGCCTCCACTGCGCTCCGTGGCAATGAATTCCACAGGCCCACCACTCTCTGGCTGAAGAAATGTCTCCTCATTTCTGTTCTGACTTGACCTCCTCTAATTTTAAGGCTGTGCCCACAGGTCCTAGTCTCCCCAGCTAATGGAAACAACTTCCCAGCGTTCACCCTTTCTAAGCCATGCATTATCTTGTAAGTTTCTATTACATCTCTCCTCGACCTTCTAAACTCTAATGAATACAATCCCACTATTAGTGCTTAGTTATGTCACATAGATACCACAGAAGCAAATTCTTAAAATATATCTCAAATGGCAATTATGTGTGAGCTGGGTAATCTATGTTACCAAGTGCAATACTGTAAAGGTACTGTACTTCTGAACTGCAACATAAGTTTCCATCTATTCTTCCCTTGGTAATAAATTATAGAACAATTCAGTAAAATACATTTCCCCTTCGGACATGGAATATTCACAGACACATGCATTTTATTAAATCAAACCAGGTGACGAGGAACAATTTGGATAGATTTTCCTCTTGGTTGGTATTCTCACCCCTCCTGCTGGTCAAAGACAGCATAACCATGCAGGGGATTTTCATATTATACGTTGGCACATTCCATGCATGGGTAATAACTGCAGGAAGAGGTGAGCAGGAACGGGAATTCATTGCATTTATCAGTACGATCCAGAGTCAGGAGTACAGGATATTGCAGCCCCCAGCTTGAGGACAATGGAGGCTCCACAGGGGGTCAGGCTGACAGAGTGTTTGGGCAGGCTTGCAATCGTGCCTGTGGATTGGATGAAATGTTTGTCCAGTAGAGATGTCAACCTCCATGATCTCATAATGGCTAGGCTGTGATACAGTGGACAACAACTTTGTCATTTGCTGTCAGTGAGCTCTTCAACATCTCCGAAGTTAAGATTTTGTGATCTCTCATGTAAGGTTGCCTCTTTTGACCCAGGTTGGGAGCAAGATCACATTGTAGTGGATAAATATCAGTCTAAAAATATGGAAACTCGAAGTAGGAGTAGGCCATTCAGCCCGCCCCACCATTCAATATGATCATGGCTGCTCTTATATCTCAGTGCTATATTTCCACTTTCTCCACATACTACGTGATGCCTTTAAAATGTAGAAATTTATGCGTCTTTTTCGTAAATATATTTTCTGTGCTTAATGGCCTTGTAATCATTTGCATTACAGACACCAGTGGGGAGACTACGACTGGCACCAGGGAGGTGGGCATCTGTAGCAAGCTGACCAGAGGCAAAGCCCATACCTACTCACACTCCATTAACCCCTTCCTCCAAGCCTTTTCCAAATGGCAAGAAAGATTCTGACCAAAATTTGATTCCCTCAACAATTTTGGGTGGTGCCACATGATCCTAAACTTGATTTTCCAATTAGTGAAAGCCCCATTTGTAATGGATAATTGATCCTTTTGGAGGAGGGAAATGATGGGGTGAGTCTTCAAATATTTTTTAAGATAGCAAGAGGAGTAATGTTTGGGAAAATTTAAAGATCCTCACAATATTTATTTGCCGCTAATCTCTCTGTCAAGGTCCTCTGTGAATGGCTCTGCTATTATGCCACAGATTAGCAATCGATGATAATTCCTTTCTATCATTGTACACAGTCTAGGGCATGGACACTCCAATTTGAGGTGGGTAGCATGAGACGGAACATGTCCCAGCTCACTTGCCCACCTCAGGAAAATCCTTGGAAAGGTTTGATTTCCCTTTTGAGGAAAGGGGAGGAAGTGTGCAAACCATTAGCTCAGACACAAACCAGAGGTGGGCACAGAAGCTAAGTGGCAAAGGCAGACTAGTTAGAAGATCCACTTTGGTGCTCTGGGACATTGCCTAGTTGTTCTATTCAATATTAGTCCCTCTAGCCCACATCACTCATATCCTCTCAACCCTCATCACTCTGTGCCCCTTCCATATCAGCTTATGCCCGTCTATCCACCTCTAACTGTCCCTCAGATCATCCATGCCAACAGATAGCATTTCCACATGCGGTCGCCTCATGTATTCTTTTTATTTATTCTTGGGCTGTGGACATTGATAGCTGGGTCAACATTTATTACCTATCCCCAGCTGCCCTTGAGAAGATGGCAGCAATCAACCTCCTTGAACCATTGCAATCCATTTGTTACAGGTAGATCCACAATGGAAAGAATTCCAGGATTTTGACCTAGCAACAATGAAGGAATGGCTAAATATTTCCAAGTCAACATGGTGAGTAGCTTGGAGGGGAACTTGCAGGTGATGGTGTTCCCATGTATCTGCTTCACTTTTCCTTCTGGGTGTTAGTCATCATGGGTTGGGAAGATGCTGTCTAAAGATCTTTAAATTTATGCACTGCAATTTGCAGACAGTACACATTGTTGTGACTGAGCAGTGGTGATGGGAGAGTGTGGATGCTTATTGATTTGGGGCCAAGCAAGCAGGCTGCCTTATCCACTGCTGTTGGCCATGGAAGTGGGGATTCGGAAAGTGAGTTCCTTGATGCAGACTCCCAGCCTCTGACCTGCACTTGCAGCCAGAGTATTGATATGGCTCGTCTAGTTCAGTTTTTGGTCAATAGTAACTTTTAGGATGTTGGTAGTGGTGTGTTCAAAGATGATAATACTATTGCATACCAACGAGCATTGGTTGGATTCTCTCTTGTTGGAGATGGTGTTAAGGACTAAGCTAGACCATTCAAAACATTCTTAAGCAGGCAGCTCAGACCACAACTTTGCAATTTGTTTCAGTAAGTGTACAGTGAAAATTACCCAGATTAAGTTAGTGAGGTTGACTACTAGATTTTGAAACAGACAAAAATTTATTCACAAAATTACACAGTGAAACACAAAGAACAGAATAAAGAACGCCTACAGAACTCAGCCTATCCAACTAGACTTAATTGTGCTGTTCTGAATATACACAACAGTCCCAATTAGCAAACTCCCTTTAAAAACCAGTATAAATGGAACACATGCTTATAAGTTGAAGTTGAAGGGCAGAAAGAAAGAGAGAGAGAGAGAGAGTTTCCACACAGCTCCCTGTTGAACTTCCAACCAGTTCAAGACTGAACGAAACTGCTCAGTTCAACTAGAGGGCTGACCAGTCCCCTTTCATTATATACAGGTCACTTTTAAAACATGACCACTTTGGCCTGAAGTCTCATCTGTTTACATAGAAACAAAAGGTCTCTCAAAATCCTTTTCATCTCTGTACCAAAGCAGACTGATCGGAGCCTGGCCAGGTTTATTACCCCTCTGAAAAAATCAAGAACACTCCTGAGCCAAGGAACAGCTTTTAGAAAAAAAAATGGACTAGCTTTGTGACAATGGTCATTGCCTGGCACTTATCCGGCATGAAAGTTAAATATCACTTATCAGCCCAGACCTGGATATAGCCCACATCTTGATATACTGGCCTGACTCAGCATCTGAAGAGATGCAAATAGTGCTTAACATTGCACAATCATCAGTATATAGCCCCACCTCTGACTTTATGAAGGAGGGAAGGTCAACAATAAAGCAGCTGCAGATTATTGGGCCTAGGACACTCCCCTGTGGAACTTCTGCAGAATGTCATGGGACTGAGATGACTTGCTTCCAACAACCAGAATCATCGAGTATGACTCCAAACAGTAGAGGGGTTTCCCCTGTTTCCAACTGCAGTTCTGCCAGGGCTCCTTGATGCCACGACTCAAGGGAATGCTGCCTTGATGACCAGGGCAGTCTCTCTCATCTCACTCTGGAGTCCAGCTCTTTGGACCAAGGCTATAATGACCAAAACTCCATGTTAGTGATCAGGTTACTGCTGAGCAAATGTCACCTGACAGAACAGTTGATGACCCCCTTTATTACTTGGGTGATGGCCAAGAGCAAGCTGATAGGAGATGAGTTGACCAGATTGGATTTGTTCTGCTTTTTGCGTGTATGACATTCCTGGACAACTTTTCACATTGCTAGGTAGATGCCAATGTTTTTACAGGCATGGATCGGTTTAGCTAGATGCACCCACTCATTCTGGAGCAGTAGTTTTCAGCATAACTGCTTGCATGTTATCAAGACCTATATCCTTTGCAGTATGCAGTACCTTCAGCCATTTCTTGACATCATGTGGAGCAAATTGAATTGGTTGAAAACTGCACCTGTGATGCTGGCAAACTCTGATGGAGGTCTAGATGAATCATCCACTCTGCTATCCTGGACGAAGATTATTACAAATGTTTTGCTGAATGTGACAGGACTGCAAAGCATAAATCTGATCTCTTGGTTATAGGCTTGCTTATCTCTGCCTATTGGATGTGACTTCCACTGTTTAGCATGCAAGCAATCCTATATTACAGCTTCACATGGTTGAAAATCTGACGTCAGTTACATCATGCCCTCATTCATTAATCCACAGTTGATTCCCAGTCTTGACTACAATGTTACAGTAGGTGTTATGTCACATCATGAGGTTACAAATTGTGGTTAAATACAGTTCTGCTGCTTCTACATGTTCATAGCACCTCACGGATGCCCAGCTTTAAGTTCCTAGCTCTGTTCAAACTCTATCCCATTTCGCACACTGGTAGTGCCATGCAACAAAACAGGAGATATTTCTCAATGTGAAAATGGGACTTCATCTCCACAGTGACTTTGAGGTAGAAATTCTTATTAATATAGGTGCATTTGCTTCAGATAGATTGTTGGGGATGAGATCAAGTAAATTCTTCCCTCACCACTTGCTACAGACCTTGTCTAGTCATCATATCCTTTAGGATGTTGTCAGTTCAGTGAGTGATACAGTCTTAGTGAGGTACATTGAAAGCCCTCACCCAGAGTACATTTTGTGCTCTCCCCACCCTTACTGCTTCTTCCAACTGGCATTCAAAAGAGAAGAAATGAGACATGAGTAGCCATTGGAGTGGGTGCAGGGGCCTGGGTTGCACACGGACATGAGGGGCCATTTTGGAGGGATGGAGAGCATGCATTTTCATTAGGAACTTACCCTTTTGAACCTATCTTTAATAGACTTTCGCATTCAGACTATGATTCATGTTACAATGGTGGGCCATTCATAAACTACCCCAATTCCATTAAATTTGCTGGGGGGGTGGGGGGGGGGTTAGGAGATGTCTGTCCTCACAATAGTGTTGGCCAATTTATGAATGCAGACCGCCAGCACCCTTTACATTTGCTCTTTATAATCTCTATGATTCCACAAAAGTGCAGTCCATTGTAAGGAGACTGAAATTATGTGGTAATATCGAAAGTTAAATGAACAAATCAGAGTGAGTAACCTCAACCAAACTGAACCAATTCATTATAACGATCTCAAGTTCCACAGTAAGTATGATGCCCAATGACATGGTCTTATCTCAACTATTTTCAAAGGAACAATCCACAAAGTTAGAAGAAGTGGAATTATACACCTTGGTCAAAAAACAAGTAAGAGAATCCTGCTGGTCTCACCAGGAAAGTGAGGTGTGAAGGTTGAGGAAATGTGCAGCAGGGCTGCAGTCATCAATTCAATGTCAAAAGCAATATTATGATCAACCGGTTTAGCAACAATGAGGCCATTTTCTGAATCACCTAATCCTATATCTTAAACATCCATCTCCAACATTCTGCTTTGCTTTGCAAGAACTTCTCTATCACATCACTCCCCATCCATTCACCTAGAGCAGCCTCCAGGCTCCATTTTCATTGCACTTAGACACCAATGTATTTATCCATCCAGTGCTAATACTCATCCCAATCCTTATGCATTGGATATATGTATCTCAGTCATCCTCACACCGTATTCTTAGGTTTGATGCTTGCTCAGTCTGGTTGGGGTTCAGTCTGGTTTTGCATTGTTTGCAGAAGTGAGAGTAAAACATAAGGGCGAAGGATGTGGGTGATTACAAGTAGTCTGACTGAGCTAGGAAGATACTCTGGAGGTAAATGCATATCATTAATCACTTTCAACCATAGACAGATTGGCATCAGCTGGACTTTTCCTTTGGATGCTTGCACCCTGAAATCAGGTTTAAATGAGGTTCAGCTTATGAAGCAATCAGTCAACCTCATTTTCTCTGTAGAGTGCATTTAACAGTCAGGCAGCAAGTTTGTCATCCATGTCGTGCGATTCCAGCTTGAAAGCAGCAGCAGGATGTCAATGCAGGTGGGTGTCGGAGAAGGTGCTATAAAATGGAGATGCCCTCTCTCTGACATTTTGAACTTTGTGCTCTCAGTATGCTGCTGGGAGTCTACTTCCGGCCAGCTAACCATCCTCTGCTGTCTCCAGGAACCTGAAAACAGACCAAAAAGTCCCTGTCTAATCTTTCAATAGACCCTTAGATAACCCATTGCTTACAGGTGAGCAGTGCAGCTGGATCCCATTCCATCCCTGAGAAGGTAGCTCAGCTTGGGGAGATGTGTTCAGGAAACTGGCATCCAGACTAGTGGCGTGAAATTCCATATCACCCCACCTCCCCTCCTGGTCCTGGTGGGGCGAAAGATCTGGTCCAAAAGCTTGTAAATCGTTGGTGACAGATTTACAAGTGTCTCTGACACACATTTGTTGACTTCATTATTGAATGAACTATGATAAGATTAAATACAGTGATTGCCAAGATTGTGAATTTAACTAAATCATATCTCTTTTGTATCTTTCCAGACTGTTCATAAGTCTGGTATGTAGAGTCAGACAGCTGTACAGCACAGAAAAGGACCATCCAACTTGTCTATGCCAATCAGATATTCCAAATTACTCTAGTTCCCCTTGCCAGCATTGGGCCCATTTCTCTTCAATTCCTTCCTATTCATATACCCATCCAGATGCCTATCAAATGTTGCAATTGTACCAGCCTCCACCACATCCTCTGGCAGCTCATTCCATACAAGTCGTTCAGCTATAATGCAACAGCTGTTTTCCTCTGTAACCTCACGCTATAGAAAATCGTGTTTTTCACGCTGTAGAAAACTGCTATACCCAGTCAGTAGAAAGTTTGCATTATCCAAACAACATCCACAACTCGTCAATTGCGTTATAGCCAATTTGCACTGACAAAACACGCATTATAGCAGATCAACCTGTACATGTACCACCTTCTTTGTGAAAAGGTTGGACTTTAGGTCTCTCTTAAATCTTTCCTCTCTCACTTAAACCTATGCCCTCTAGTTTGGACTCGCCCATCCTGGGAAAAAGACTTTGGCTATTCACTCTATCCATGCCCCTCATGTGTTGAAGGATGTTCATCAGACCAATTCCTCAGAGGACCTCACTCCTTCTGAGGCTGCATGTGCAGCCATGCACCAGTGTAAATGCTTTGGTGGGTTCACTTGAGTTTTCATCTGCTGATTCAAAACTCACAAGTGACTGTGAGCAGGAAATTGTGGCAGGTACAGCAATAATGGCCTGGCCTGTAACTGTCTCCAAGTTCTGTTCAGTTGGACACAAATGCTGAACCCTGGGAACTACTGTTAAGAAAGAAAGTACCGCTAGTGCATTAGAAATTTGGCCAGGTTCTAAAAAGATGTGCTTCACAAACACTCAACAAAAGTAGAAAGGATTGAAGAGTTTACTCTGATCACAAGCAGTTTGGTGGTGGAGGAAATTGTATGGAGGTTGCCACAGTGAGAGTGCACGAACTTCCATGGAGCTCTAAGCAAGTTTTTAAAGAAGTGCATGACAATGAAGACTTGGAGTATAATTTGTTAGCCATCTTAAGCAGGGTGACATATATTGTATCAAATATCTTACAATGTGTCATTGACTATCACCAATCTGGTCCACAGCAGAGGGGTAGCAGTGATTATGATAGGAGTGTTGGCAGCAAGCACATGCATGTGGAAACTCTAATCAAAATCCACTCCATTTCTCATCTGAAATTATGTTCAAACACCTTGACTGCTCTGGAAGAAGTCTGGACTGGTTGATTGATCAGCTTTACAACAAGTAGCTGCGGGGTAGAAAGAGAAGAAGGATGAAGAACGGCGTAAATAAGAGAAGAATCTGTCTGGATAGTTCCCTTCCATCTAATTTTACAATCGCAATTCACCTTTTTATCAACAGTACCTCACCTTATATTTGCTCAGTCACATATCATCCCAATGACAACTTGGGCACACGGTAAAATATAACTCAAAACAAAATAAATATTCCAAACCAAATTTATAAATTAGGTTTTCCATGTTGCGAACCAACTAGTCAAAAAAATTATGATTAAGACCATTCCAGTAAATCCTGCAGGTGGCAGTACAGTCTAGGAACTTGAGATAGTTAGAAATGTTTGAAACTGTCAGCTGAACTTTCTCAGAACTTGCAATGTCCTGCCATTTGGACTGAAAGTGGGAGGCAGCTCTGCCCTCACAGTTGGTGAGACACTGGGTTACATTTTGCCAGTGGCTACCAGAACTGCCACCTAATTGATAAGAGCAGCCCGCATCACAATCTAACCAGCAGTGGCAACTGCTGAAAATGCAGCACATGGAATAGGGCACCTCTATATTAGTTTTGGTATTATCTGAATTTGTCCCTAAAAACTATTTTGCTACTTTCTGGATCTCTTGTTGACTCTTTTCCTGTTGTCCATTTTAATAAAATCAAAATAAGCAAAAACAACCAGATGGGATGTGCATTTATGTTTAAAGTGTGACTGAGTTAAGCTGTAGCAGAATGGCAGTGGTATCAATTAGGGTGAAACGGTGCAGAGGGAACAACAAGATCTGTGCAGTTCTGTTCATCCTGTTATAGGATGAATACTATTAAGCTGGAGAGGTTTCAGAAGAAATTTACCAGGAAATTGCTGGGTATGGAAGGTTTGAGTTTTCAAGAAAGACTGGATAAGTTGGGACTTTGTTCACTGGACCATAGGAGAGGTGACCTGACAGAAGTTCATAAAATCATGAGGGGTATTGCTAGAGTTAATGGTAGTTACCTTTTTCCTAAAATGGAGGATTTCAAGAGTAGAGGGCACATTTTTAAGGTGAGATGAGAGAGATTGTTAAAAAAAGATATGGGGGCAAATATTTTACACGGAGGGTGTTGGGTGTGTGGAATGAACTTCCTGAGAAAGCAGTGAATGTGGGCATAATTATGACATTTAAAGTACATTTGGATAAGTCCATGAAAGATTTGGAGGGATATGGATCGGGAGCAGGCAGGTGGGACCAGCTTAGTTTAGGATTACGTTCGGCATGGACTGGTTGGACTGAAGGGTCTGTTTCTGTGCTGTATGACTCTATGACAAATGAAGTAGCAAATTTTCTTTTGACATAGTTCCCCAACAATACATATAATGAAGCTATACAAGCCAAGTGACACCAAGATTTAATGCAGAAGAGCTAGTATTGGATTGGGGTGGACAAAGTTAAAAATCACACAACACCAAATTATAGTCCAAAAGATTTGTTTGGAAGCACTAGCTTTTGGAATACTGCTCCATCATCAGGTGGTTGTGGAGAATAAGACCATAAGACACAGAATTTATAGCAATATATGCATGACACTAATCTTTTGCAATAAATTCTGTATGTTATGGTCTTACTCTTCACAACCAGCTGATGAAGGAGCAGTGCTCCGAAAGCTAGTGCTTTCAAATAAACCTGTTGGACTATAACCTGGTGTTGTGTGGCTTTTTTTTTAACTTTGACCAAGATTTAATGCAGTCACCAAAATACCACCTGATGAAGGAGCAGCGCTCTGAAAGCTAGTGGTTCCAAATAAACCTGTTGGACTATAACCTGATATTAACCAAAGTAGCGATTCAGGGCAGCTCTGAATGTGACTCTTGAGACTAGTTTTCTCTTTTCATTGACAAGTACAGTTAATAGTGGTGCAAATCAGTGAATCAGAGACTTTTAATGTATAACAATTTTATTTTCTAATTGTTTTTATTTTTCTAATTAAAACAGCAATTTTAAAAGGAAAGAAAAACTTAGTGCTCCTGGTAATGATCTTGAAAATACCTCACCATAATCATGTGAAGGAATGATTACCACACTATGATTTACGAACAAAATTCAATATTTCAAATCAAAATGACAGGTCTCCTAAACAAGACTCTCTTCAGGTTTTTGCTTTGCATTAATATAAAGGTACAGTTCAGCTGTACTCCAAGCCATTTTAAATAGCTGGTGGGTAAAAGGCCTTTCCCTGATGATGTGGAACAGAATTTCTGTTGTAATAAAGTTGAATAACTTTGTATTGGAATAGGGACAGTAGAATTGCAACTGATTCTCTCCACCAGTGATGAGACTTTCTGAAAGAGCAAGATGGACAATACCAGTTAAAGTAGATCTAGCACTGAAAATGAAAAATGCTGGAGATCACAGCGGGCCAGGCAGCATCCACAGACAGACAGCAAGCTAATGTTTCAAGTCTAGATGACTCTTCATCAGAGCTGCTTCAACATCCCAGTCTGATGAAGAGTCATCCAGACTTGAAACATTAGCTTGCTGTCTCTCCATCAATGCTGCCTGACCCACTGTGATCTCCAGCATTTTTTGTTTTCAGTACAAATTCCAGCAACTGCAGTAATTTTCTCCTAATTCTGACCTTAGCAAGTCTGGGGCATAATTTTTGATAGAAATATTGACATGTTCAATTAGATTTCATGTCCTGTTTATCTTCCTGATTAAAAAAATTGATGAGAAAATACTTGCAGTTTTTCACAGCTATCATTAGAGGGCAGTATATTCTTTCACAGTATTCAGACATCACAACACCTGTGCCCAGAGAAGTTCCTAACTACAATCAGACCACAAGGAAATGGCCAATTAGGGCAGGGCTCCGCTGCTTTATTAATGAGTCGATGATTGAGGCAGCTTCTTTCACAGATTCTTCAACTTTATCCAATTCCTGTTAATAAAAAATGAAAGATTGATAACAAGTCATGAGTGACGGAGAGAATGTCAACTTTTGTCCAGTACCAAAATCTACCAGAATTAACACTTGTTTCCAAAGCCATCTGATACTTTACAGCTTTATTGTAATATAAACAGTCAAAGAAAAAATCCATTTTACCAATGTGTATACAGCTTATTAATGCTAATCAGTGCGGCAAAATATTTTGAAAACCAATTACAACAAACTGGATCACTAACACAGAAAAGCTCACTGTTAATATCTCATTTCAATTACAATTACACACAATTATAATTAACTTTAACATTTTTTGGCCTATTTGCAACTTGTCATGCACCTCAAACCTGTACCTCACATCCCAGACCCCGTTTTACAAAATAAAGATGTTTTTGCATGAACTTCACACATATGAAATTCTTCTCTATTTTCTTTGCTCTCTGCTGCTCTTCCAAGTCAAAGACAGTTCAGATTGCCAACAGGAAGGGAATTCACCTTTCTTATTCTTTTGACTTTGTCTGATAACCCAAGAATTGTTGGAGAGACTCACAGTACTGGGTTTGTGATACGACGGAGTTTCTCAAGATCAGTTCACGTATGAACAAAAAGTACTATTCGTTAGAGTATCATGTCTTCTGTCAATGGTACCCCATGTAAATCTCATCAATTGAGGGTAAACAAACTGAGGAAAAATATCTCCTGCTTATATGAGTCGATGTACTTTGTGGTTCAGTAAGCGTTCCTCTTAATTACAATGACCTAGTTAATTACAGTGGATGTACAATTATAATTACGAGGAATATACAGTGATTTTCTTTATAGAGTTGAAAGCTTGGAATACAGCAGTTAAAAAAAGCTCCTTGCATACAGTGACACTGACATTTTCTGTTTGCAATCATGTTTTGTCCTGCATACACTTGGGTCTTATAATTTTTCACTCATTTTATCACATAGCATGTGGCCAAAATATAAGCCAGCCACAATGCTTGAAAAAGATCTGATACACTGGGTAGCACAGAGAGAGCCAATTCTGAAATATTTCAGACTGTTATTGTGGCCCTTACAATAGGAATAGCAGGAAAGTAGAAAGAAAGAACTTGTCACATCCTCCAAAGCACTATGCAATTCAGAAATTATTTGGAGAGATGTCCCTGCTCCTTTTAAAACCAAATGCCATGAAATTCGTTGTATCAACAAGAACAGGAAGACTCGTTGTCAGTTTAATACTTAATTGGAAAAGTGAAAACTGTGAAAATGCAGCATACCAAAAACCATGCATTTCTATGTAATTTATGTGCTCAAGTTCATAGTGTGTTTGAACAGCCAACACTCTTGACCAGGAATTGCAAATGCTGAAAATGGAACTCACATTCAGCCACATTCACACACAGCATGTGTGTCAACTTTTGCCACAATAAATTATATTTTAAAAAAACTATAAATAATTGTTAAAATTTGTATTTTGTGCAAATTTAACCATGTGAATTATTTGAAATATTTGATTTCTAGACTTGTTTTAATTGCAGTGATGTGAAATATTAACTCTGATTTGTGCTGCCATTATGTGGTTTACAAGATTATGACACTTTGGGACTAGAGATTTAAATTTAGGGCAAGTGGAGGAGGTCATATGACATGTTTTAGCTGTAGCCCTGTTGATAGTAATCCTGGATGGATTGATTGTTAGATATCAAAGGAAGGTTTAGATTGTTCTACCAAGAACAAGGTGCAACATATTTATGCTGGGAGACAATAGCAGCAGTCTAAACTGACAATTAAAAGACTCTGAGTTTCTCAAAGTCATAGATATCAGGTGGTAAACAGTTGTATGTAGTTTCTTCAGTTATTTCTAAGATGAAAGGGAGTTGGGATCAAAGATAGCTAATTAGCATTCCACCAGGTTGCCATGGGAAAGCAAGCAGTGGAAGCCATTTTGAGATTGAGTTACAGGCTTCCACAAAAACCAATGAATATGAACATCACTGGGAGGAGTTCCTTGTGGTCAGCAGAGATTTAAAAAAGTTGCTTGATTTTGCGAGTTATTACAGCTGGAAGCAGAAGGGAGATGGAATGTAGCTGAAGAGTCATATACCATCATCAACTATGGATTTGTGGAATTTATAGTCTGGCAAGGCTGGATGGGGAAGAATCACCACTGCAGGTTTTACAGCTGGTGCTGGATGTAAGACTCTCCAAAAGTTGAGGGGAATGCCTGCAAATGGTCATTTAATGTTAATATTCAGCAATGTGGAGATATAGAAACCCCCAGGAAACTGGGATTACAGTGCATTGTTTGCTATGAGGACTGTTATTCCATGGAAAGTGATAAGTTTGAAAAGGGAACAGTCCTGTAGTGTAAAGGAATAGGTACCTACAAAAAGAAAATGGTATTTAGGTAATAGTTTTAGTCATTTGTTATAGTAAAAGTAAAATAGTCGAAGTGAAATCTTGTGAGCTATTAACTGGAAATTCAAATCTCCTTGTAAAAATTGCAGAGATGGTAACAGAAGAGAATAAAGAATGACATTTAAGAAGAATTTTGAGACAACATGATACTATATTAAACTTGTGATTTAAGTTGATAAAATCACCTCCTGAAAAGTGAGTTATTTACATTATGATGATTAAGTTGCACAGTCTCTATTAATTTCCCCTCTGTCTCAACACCACCTTACATTTATATGTGTCTTTAATATAGCAAGACACCTTGCGGACTCAGGCATCTATAGGAGACCATTCAGCCTATTGCAACCCTATAACAACAAACATCTGACGACACTCATCTCATTTTCCAGCTTTTGGCTCATAATCCTGGTGGCTGTGACACAAGTGAATATTGAACACTGCTTAAATGTTCCAAGTGTGTTTGACTCAACCATTCTTTCAGGTAATGAGTTCCAGATTCCCACTACTCTCTGGTGAAAAAATCTCTCTACTCTCCTTTTAGCTTTCTGCCTCTTGCCACGCTTCGAGGGAGTCAAACAAAGGTCGATGTTCGACCATATCATCAAGTTTGTAAGGAGCATCTTAAAAGTCCTGAGAGAGATGGAAAGTTTCAGAGCGTTCCCGACCATTGGGCCTCCCAGCTGAAAGCACAACTATTAATGGTCGACCAATAAAATCAGGATGTGCAAGAGGCTGGTATCAAATGCAACCTCAGAAAGCTGAAGCGCTAGGCACGTCACCAAGATTGCGAGGTGAGAAGCTATGAAAATATTTGAAAGGTCAGTCATTTTAAAACTGAGTCACTACTGGGGCAAATACTCAATATGAGTTAATGAGCAAAAAGTTGGTGGCACTTGTGTGGGAGGTAGGACACAGATAGCAAAGGTTTGGACTGCAATAACAACATATTTTTACAAACTACCTTTAAAGTAATAAAATGTCCTGAGACGCTTCTCAGGAGCATTATAAAACAAAATATGGCTTGGGGTGACTGGAGGATGTCTTCAGATAAATTTGATCAGATTCCCTACAGTACAGAAACAGGCCCTTCGACCTAACAAGTCCACACTGACCCTCTGACGGGCAACCCACCCAGACCCATTCCCCTACTTTATATTTACCCCTGACTAATGCACCAAACACTATGAGCAATTTAGCAAGGCCAATTCACCTAATCTGCAGATCTTTGGATTGTGGGAGGAAACCGGAGCACCTGGAGGAATCTCACGCAGACACTGGGAGAATGTGCAAACTCCACACAGACAGTTGTCTGAGGCTGGAATCAAACCCGGGTCCCTGGTGCTGGGAGGCAGCATTGCTAACCACTGAGCCACCGTGCTGCCCCAAAATAGGAAAGCAAAAGCAAAGAGGTAGGTGAAAGGAGAAAGCTGAAGTAGAGAGGCAAAGAAGTGTAGCGAGAGGATTCAAAAGTTAAATGCTAACAAAGGGGGAGAAGTATTAAAATCAGGGGTGTTGAAGAGGCCAAAATTAGAAGCGTCAGATATTAGATTAGATTACTTACAGTGTGGAAACAGGCCCTTCGGCCCAACAAGTCCACGCCGCACCCGCCGAAGCGCAACCCACCCATACCCCTACATCTACACCTTACCTAACACTACGGGCAATCTAGCATGGCCAATTCACCTGACCTGCACATCTTTTGGAGTGTGGGAGGAAACCGGAGCACCCGGAGGAAACCCACGCAGACACGGGGAGAACGTGCTAACTCCACACAGAGAGTCGCCTGAGGCGGGAATTGAACCCGGATCTCTGGCGCTGTGAGGCAACAGTGCTAACCACTGTGCCACCGTGCCGCCCAAACCACTGTGCCACCGTGCCGCCCAACCACTGTGCCACCGTGCCGCCCTATATCTCATAGGATTGAGAGCTGAAGTGGATTACTGACCCTGGAGAGTCAAGAAGCATGTGCCTAAAGTTACATCGTCTGAATCTATCAATATGTCCGTCTACTCCTTTCTTTCTTATGAACCCTATCTAATTTCCTCTTGAATGCATTTATACTAATTGTCTCAACAACCATATTGTGAGTTCCATATTCTCACTGAGCTGAATAATGCCCAGTTTGTACTGTGTTAATTAATCTAATCCAAACTGGTAAACTGGTGCTTCAATTGGCCTCGGTGTCTCGATTAACTATGGTCATATGGTCATATAGCTTTGTTAGATAACTGTTTTCCTTGCATGCAGTCTAAGGAGGGAATTGCAAACCATGTGCACAAGGTATTGAAGTTTAGCCTATACTTATCAGGAGGAGCTTGTGCCACTATCTTGTGATTCATGTAAAATGATTGTAATGTTAAAGTATCTTTATGTTGTTTTAAGTTGAAAGCAATATCAATAAAATAAACAATGATGGTAAAGGTTACGGCAACATGCAAGATACATTTTCTGAATGACATCTGATACAATAATCATTTTTTGGAAAATGTAATCATACAATAACAACCCTAATAAAAACAAACATTCAGATTTACTTAACCAGAAAATCTGTCCACTTATTGGGTACATTTTTTGCACAATCAATACTTTGATCTAACTCCCTGTAACAAACCAGAATGGATAAGTTCAATATATGATTGGAAACAGATTTTTTACATTTATTTAATACAAACCTTGTGGTGCTGAAGGTTTTTTTTTAATTTCACAGTGGCATTATATTACTTAGATTGAATATGAGAAGGTGCCATGTTTAGAGTCATAAAAAGTTATATATACATCCAACCCTCAGTAAATGTTTCAGTCCTTGGTCATTTTCACTGGAATTAGGATCAAATAACCTTCTTATGAGAAACATCTAAAGACTAATTCAAATAAATATGATTATTACGTTGAATTAAAATTGCTGAATTCAATCTGTTATTCTAACAAGTTCACTAAAAGATCTAAATGAAGTAAGATTATATTAATTTTGATTCTGGTCCTTAGATCCATAATATTTAAATACAGCCATAGGTTAGACTCTTGGCATAAGCAAAATAGTTTTTAAAAATCACAAATATAATTACTTTGAGTTTTATGTAAGTTTATTATTTAGTAACTAGCTGCATGTGCAAAAGCAGGCAGATTAATATTCACCTCACCTTTCACACAGTCACCAAATGTAGTTCAAAAGCAAGATTTTAAGACTCTCACTACTCCCATCTTTTGAATAATGCGGTCAGCTTTGTTGCTTTCTCTGATCAGCTGCTCCTAAACACAATGGCTTGGAGTTTCCTCCACACTGGCAAAGAGATGTGTATAATCTGGCGCAAATCAATTCCATGGCACATGATATCCATGAAGGACAGCTCAGTAGTTGAAACCCTGAACTCTAACATGAATTATTGTCAAGGTGTTTCAGTTCCTTCAGTCTCAATCAGATATCTACAAAGTTTCCAGTGTTATATAATATTGGCTTATGAGCCTTCTGTTTTGACTTCATTTTGAAGCACTTTCCAAGGATCAAATAATTCATGTGGGCTGCTGAGTTGCAGTTCGTCGATGATATTTCTTCTCACTAATCTATACGTGATTTTAGGGCTCACAGACTGTGCAGTTGGATAAAGCTCAAATGAAAGCTCTTCCTGTTACTGAAGACCACTGATTGGTCTGTGGGAACCATGATGGCCAAGAGAGCAATTGATGACTTTGGAAGCAAAAACACGAAGATTACTATCTGAATGGCTACAAGATGGGAGAGGGGAGTGTGCAGTGGGATCTGGATGTCTTTGTGCACCAATTGCTGAAGGTAAGCATGCAGATGCAGCACGCAGTAAAGAAGGCAAATGGTATGAGAGGTTTCAAGTACAGAAGCAGGGAGACATTGTTGCAGTTATACAGGGCCTTGGTGAGGCACACCTAGAATATTGTGTGCAGTTTTGGTCTCCTTTTCTGAGGAAGGTTACCCTTATTCTCGAGGGAGTGCACAGAAGGTTTACCAGGCTGATTTTGGGGGTGGTAGACTGACGTATGAGAAAAGATTGACCAGGTTAGGATTGTTTTCACTGGAATTCTGACGGGGATCTCATAAGAGACATATAAAATTCTAACAGGACTAGACAGGGTAGATACAGGGAGGATGTTCCCGATGGTGGGTGTGTCCAGAACCAGGGGTCACGGTCTGAGGATTCAGGGTGGACTGTTTAGTATGGAGACATTTCTTCACCCAGAGTAGTAGGCCTGTGGAATTTGTTACCGCAGGAAGTAGTTGATGCCTAAATATTGAATGTACTCAAGAGGCAGCTAGATATAGCACTTGGAGCAAATGGGATCAAAGGTTATGGGATTGAGCGACTGAGTTGGGTGATCAGCCATGATCATGATGAATGGCGGAGCAGGCTCGAAGGGCTAAATTGCCTCCACAATCTCCTATCCTCAATGCTTCAATGACACCTGGCACCCATGGAAATCTAGATCCAAATCTGTGTCCACCTGAATGTCAGAGTAAGTTCAATAGAACATGTAGTTGCTGAGTCTCCTGAACAAGGTCATGATTTCCTTCTTGGCACAGCTTTGGGCAGCTACCTGGAAGATCTCACAGATCACACCAGTCGGTCACTGGAAAGATCTAGATAGAGTCATAGAGATGTACAGCGCTGAAACAGACCCTTCGATCCAACTTTTCCATGTTGATCAGATTTCCTAAGTTAATCTAGTCCCATTGCCAGCATTTGTCCCATATCCCTCTAAACCCTTCCTATTCATATACCCATCCAGATATCTTTTAAATGTTGTAAGTGTACCCACCTCAGTCACTTGCTCAGGCAGCTCATTCCATACATGCACTAGCCTCTGCATGAAAAGATTGCCCCATAGATCCCTTTTAAACTTTTCCCATCATCTCCTTAAACCTATGCCCTCTAGTTTTGGACTCTCCTACCCTAGGAAAAGACCTTGGCTATTCACCCTGTCCATGTCGCTCATGATTTTATGTTTAGAGATTGAGCACCACATGGATCTTCAGGGACACAGACAGTGAGTATCCACTGAAGACCCTCCGTTCCAGCTCACACTGCAGCATGCTGCATAATCAAAGCCTATATGGAGATCTGGAAATTTCACAGACACTGGCATTTAGACATTTGCAGGTAGATCAGGCCATGTCTGGGACATTGTCAGAAGTGAAAGTTTACCTGGCTCTGCATGCCTCTGCTGTGCAGCACCATGGTTCACAAACACAGGATGGATGACACTCTTGCCTGCTGGTCTCTTCCTCCTCCTATACACTGACGCTTAAAAAAAGACCCTGCCTTTGTTATCTTGCCCTTGCCACTCACCCCCTTAGAATACCTGCTAAATCCCCCCCGCTCCCACCCTCGCTGTGAATGCTGTAGCACTGATGGCCAATGTTCCTTTCACACTCTTTATTTTCCCAGCATTCCACATGGTTGCCATCTTGAAGCAGCACAAAGTGCTTGCCTCAGCACCGCCATCTCTAACTGGGCAGAGGTCAGAAGACGCATAATCCCTGTGTGCTATTGATTAAATTTACAAGCTCCTCTAAAACTGAAGCAAGTTCTGGGCAAATTCAAGTACTTGCTCAGCAATTCAAAACCCAGTCTTGCTTCCTTACTGTCTTATCCAGGATGGAGCTTTCCCATTGTTGACAAAATTTGGAACCAACATCAATTTTCTGGGTGAGATCATCTCTTCACCATTTCGCATCACCCCACTTCTCCCAAGCCATCTCTTTGGGTCACACAAAATTTAGCCGATTATGTGCTATTCCTATGCTAGAGATCAATAAATGCTCTCCACCACAGCTCTGTATGCTCAATAGTTATAGTAGAAAAAAGCTACATTTTTAAGTTTCCAAAAAAAAGAGTCACACCAGCGACATTTTAATGATGTGGTTATTAAGTATTGCTTTTTTAAATTGAGGTTCATATGGCAAAGCAAAAATGCAATGGGTAATTTTATGAATATGCATTCTCAGACAGAAAATCCCATTTGTTGACCTCTGCAGCCAAGTTCCCTTTGATTTCTCAACTTCAACTAACACAAGGGGGTGATGTGTATTCCTTGATAGGTGAAGCTCCACTTTAGGAGCATGAATTCATAAAATTACCCCTACAGTCCAGTTCATGATTTCTGCATCATCAGTCACTGTTTCAAAACTTGCAAAAAATTATTTTTAAACAAGCAGCGATTGTTTCTTTTAAAATCATTTTTAAAAAAAATAAGTCCCAAGAGACTATTAACACGGGTGTTGTAATCTAATAGCTGCCCCATCTGTCCATCACCTCTCAAGGCATGGCAGCAACAACTGATTTACTTACTGCAGGAAACATGCATCACTTCTAAGTTTTCACATAAATACTTGACCCATGTAAGTCTTACTTTCCTTCATAATAAAGATAGATTCTAAGTGTATATTAAAGAAGGCAAAACATCAATAATCTCAATTCAACTAAGACTTAAAACTTCTTCCAGCTGAACATTTTGTCAAAAAAAAAGCTGGCAGCTGTGGAACACACACCATTACTCTACAGATTTGAGTGCCACTGTTAAATCTGAATTTGCACAATTGACACAAAAGTGGTTTTATTCCAAAGAACCCAGATGTTTCTCTTTAAGTGGCTTGCCAGCTGATCTCTGCATAATTCAGACAGTCAGAAGTTAATGCCAGTCCAATTATTTGTGGAAAGATATCATGTCCCCATTTGTTAAGGTAGAGGTTTAAAGATGATATCTGAATACATCACACTAAATGTTACATTTAAATTTTACCGTGGAAAAATGTCTGAGAATTCAAATTGTGATTACGACACATTGGTGGGCTTTTGATGCCTAAACGCATACTGACACCAGAAGCTGGATTGGGCTTCAGTAGATTGTCCATAAAAGGGCAAAGTTGTGCATCACAGCCTACCAATATCTCACAAAGCCGACCTGATTCCCTTATCCCACCTCTTCTGGGACCACCTCTCTGTCTGGTGAGAGCATGCAAAAACTGACAAGGGACAGTGAGTTTCTTGCATTTTTCTCTTTTTTTCTGATGGAAGTGGCAGGTAATACCTGATATTGGTTGAAAGGCAAGCATCAAGACATCCTTTCATTTCTCAATGGCTGAAGATTATATTGATGCGTCTTCTTTCTCTAATCTGCCCCCAGTACTTTACTTAATTGAGCTCATTGATAGGTTATTGATAGGTTCTTTGGGAGTTCTCTGCTCCTTTAATGGTCTCATTATGAAAGTGTTTCTGATGAAGTAAGGGGGCTATTACCGTTGACAAGAATCCTAGTGGAAGTTTATCATGAATGCTTCATGACTCATGATTCAATTACTAGATCCTGGGTCAAGGAATGTTAAGGGGTACTGGTGTAAGATCTGCCCCACCCCTCCCTTTTACTTGCTGCTGCCAACACCTCCCTTGATTCTTGGCCCTGGTTTCATTTTGAAATCCCAGTTTTTACACCAGGTCAAGCGCTGTCAGTCAGGAGCTGCTCTTCCCCATGTACATAGTGGGAGAGGAATCAAAACCAAGAGCCTCTCAGAGCAAGGTTGACACTTCTTTGCAAATACAAGTGGACATCAATAAATATATTGCGATTTAGTGAATAAACTACACAGCTTACCCATCCTTAGCAACATCCCATCTTAGATATCTGTCTAAGGGAGTGTTGCTCTTTCCCTAGTGTCTAAAATAACATTTTCTCATTGTTCAGTGTGGGACTAGCATATACTGGAAAGCATTCAAATGGTTGAAAGCATTCGCTTTCATTCAGCAGCAGTCACAGTGATGACTAAATAAACAAACAGAAGCTGTGTTTGCTTGTGGGAACAAACAGGAACTGCTTGCCTTTTAAGTACCAGCAAATTTGCAGGCAATGAGTGATTACTGCACCCAGCTACACAGCCAGGTGTCAGTTCAATCTGGTATACAGCACCGCGGCATCAGCTTCATTGTGATGCTCCACCAGCTCAATGTCCTCATCCACCTCCTCAGAAAACCACTGAACTTCCCCAGCTCTTCAGAGTCCATCACATCCCCTTTTTCCTCGCTCCAGTGGTGCAGAGCATAGCATCTGGGCCTTGAAAAAAAAAGCAGGAACATACGATTTCTCAGGATATAAGCAAATTGGCAGCTCCCAGGGTACCTGGCACAGACATCTGAGGTGTGGTACCAACGAATTGCACATTGATGGAACGGTACCCTTTTCTATTGATGAACTCAGCTGCATGATGATATGGCATAGTACATGCAATGTGTGCCCGGTCTGTAGAACCCTGCACCCAGGGTAAGTCAGCTGTATTTTAAAGTCATCTGCGATTACTTCTGCTTTACAGAAATGACTATGGTCAATGTGCAATTTCTAATCACAAGCTGGTGAACAGGATTTGTATCCAGGATTTGTGAATTTATAAGTCGGATGAGAATGGAAAGCATCATAAGTCACAGTTGGCACAGCGACTCCTTGAGGACCACTCCCCTTAGATTTCAGAATGGGTATTTGGTCAAAGCGCATTCAGTGCATTGTCCTTATAAGATGCATTCACATAGTGCAGATGTGAGGTTGAATTAGCTATACAAGAACATGTCCATCCTCTTGACTGATGAAGGCTGACAATGTGGCAAGCTGCCCGGGCCTGCATCCAGTGCTCCCTCTAAGCTGCGTGCCTGTGCAGTTGTTTCAATGTTGCGTGCACTGTGATTGGTGTCGGCATGTTGATCATAGCATTGATTTTTCTTTCCAGAAGTCACTACTGCTTACAGGCTTCAGAAGCTCACACAGCTTCTGGGGCAGCACAGTGGTTCAGTTGTTAGCACTGCTGCCTCACAGAACCAGGGATCTGGGTTCGATTCCAGCATCAGGCGACTATCTGTGTGGAATTTGCACGGTTCCCTGTCTGCGTGGGTTTCCTCTGTGTGCTCACGTTTTCTTCCACAATCCAAAGATGTGCAGGTTAGGAAATTAATCATGCTAAATTGCCCATAGTGTTCAGGGATGTGCATTAGTCAGGGGTAAATGTAGAGTAATCGGGTAGGGGAATGTATCTGGGTGGGTTACTCTTTAGAGGGTTGGTGTAGACTTGTTGGGCCGAAGGGCCTGTTTCCACACTGTATGGATTCTATGATTCTACAGCTGATATGAAAATTACAGGGAACAGGTTTGTGCCTCCGCTAAATGGCAAGTCAAGACAAAATTATTGTGAGTCTTTTAGTTGTGAATGAGGGACAAAGCACAACAAGGGAAGGAAAATCCAGGTAAGGCAGAGATGCTGTGAGCATTCAAGTCGGTGCAAAGTAAGTGAATACTAAGAGAGTGAGCAGCTCTGAAATGTAGCCTGGTCCAATCTGAGAGTTTGGTATCTGTCCCTGCCTTGGAAACAGCACTATGAGGAAGGGGCTCAGCGAACTTCAATGTACAGTGCTGAAATGCTGAAAGTTGTTGTAAGTAGACCAAAGATTGCCAGATGGGTGATGGGCAGTTTGAGTGGTCACTACTCATGGAGCACACCCCAAGATGTTGGAGATAACTGTCCAAAATGGAGACCCAGAGTAGCAAGTGATGAGCTGGAGTCACCAGGTATCTGCTTTGACTTTCATGTCTGATATAGTCGCCATTTCTATGCGACAGGTGCAGGAATGAGAAACTGATATTAAGTGAGGCAAGATTAGGTAATAATGAGATGTTAATCCATGCAAATCGTTCCCAATGTAGTGTTGCCATTCAATCGTAATGCCATTGAATTCCTAGTTGGAGAATTTCATTTCTGCCAATCTCACCCTGTTTTCTCAACCTTCTCACCAATGCCCAAGCTGTTCAGAGGCTGGGAAGATTCTGTCCTTATTTTGAAGGGTTCAAAGCCCACATTTTATTCAGCAACTCATAATTCATTCCAACACTAGGGATTAGTCTTGTTATGCTTCCTTGCACTGCTTCCAACTGTTGAATGCATTCCATGTATCTTGATGACCAGAACTGGATAATGACCCAAAGGGTTGTGAATCTGTCGAATTCACTACCCCAAAGTGCAGTGGATGCTGGGATAGTGAGTACTTTTAAGGAGTTAGGCAGATTTTTAATTGGTAATGGGTTGAAGGGTCATGGGGAGAAGGCAGGAAAATGGGGATGAGGAGCACATCAGCCACAATCAAATGGTGGAACAAACTCAATGGACTGAATTCCCTCATTCTGCTCCGATATCTTATGAATTTATGACCCAAGGGCACAGTCTGAGCATAGCACTCAACAGCATGTCATGACTTCCTCTGTCTTTTCACTGATTTGGCTGTAGAATTGGCGTTTTAGAGGCTTTCTTAATTGCTGTGCTGTCTTGTTTAGACAAGCATATTCGATTCCTAGATTTTCTTCAAATTCTTCATCAGCTGTAACTCCTTGAGATTTCTTTCAACAATAAGCTTTCTAAAGAAAGCAACTGTAGATACCTAAAATTTAAAAATATACTATCCCCTTATTACCACATAAGCGTCCACTCAAACTGAAGGCAGTGTAGAGGCTGTTGGAGAGTGCATCTAAATCAGTAATGGTTGCTCTGTTGTACCTGAGCTGCCAAAAAGGGTCTCACCCTAACCAACTGAAATAATTCAAACTATTAGAAACTTCTCTGTCAAATGAGGGACTGAGGGGAGAAATTAACCATAAACTAAAATAAATCTTTTGTATTTGGAACAGACAGTTCTCCCTTAGATTGAAGTGGTTTAATCTAAATGATTGAACGGACCAAACTTGATACTTTGCTTTGTAATTTCTGTTCGTTAATTTGCATTACTGAACAATTCAACATGTTAGGCACTAAGATGATGTCAATTTTGGAGTAGACCACCTTGATTTAAAATGTTTGTGTTCCAAGAGAAGTCAATGCTGAGAATGGAGTGGCGATTTTCACTTCCGACAGACAGTCAGATTGGGGTTCTCTTTCTCAGGGTGAGAGTCATGTAGCGATACTTTGACCAGGCACTTTAAACCTTCCCAATCTTGACCAATGCGCTGGGTTTAGCCTCCATCATCTATGTGTGGCAGGTTCCTGCATGGATTCCCACTGCCAGCTGGGAGATTGACCTTGGATAAATGAAGGAAGGGGACCAGCCCTTCCATTGCACCTGTGCTTCAATGTTATATTGCAAGTATATTGTATAATTAAGCTGGTGGGGGCTTAGAAAAGACTTACCAGGATGTTACTGGGACTGGAGAGTTTGGGTTACAAGGAGAGGCTGGATAGGCTGAGACGTTTTTCACCGGAGTGTAGGAGGTTGAGGGTTAATCTTGTCAAGATTTATAAAATGATGAGGGGTATAGATAAAGTGAATGGCAGGTGTCTTTTTCCTAGGCTGGGGGATTTCAAGACTGGGGGCATAATTTTAAGGTGAGCAGAGAAAGATTTCAAAAAGACCTGAGGTGCAATAATTTCTTTTACACAGAAAGTGGTTAATGTGTGGAATGAACTTCCAGAGGAAGTGGTGGATATTCAACAGTTACAGCATTTAAAAGACATTTGGATAAATCATATATTAGAAATGTTTGGAGGGATATGGGTCAAGCGCAGGCAGGTGGGACTGGTTTAGTTTGGGATTATAGTCGGCATGGACTGGTTGGACCGAACGGTCTGTTTCCGTGCCGTATGATTCTAACTGAATATCATGATCCACACCATTCCCTAACCACCAGCAATCGTACAACTTCCTGCTATAAAACAGATGTTACTAAAAAGAATATCCCAAGGTCAATGCAGGGAAAAGGAATTCTGGGGAATTTTCCTTCCAAGCCCCCAGAGGTAGGCGAAGTGAGGGAAGTCTGAGCTGTGTTGCCGTGGGATCTGGAGAGTCAGGAATGACGTAAGGGGCATGAACTGAGATTGTGTTCAAAGTCATCTCATTTAGGACAAACACCCAGCAAAGGGAGGATTTTTTCAATTCCATTAGTTTCAGCTGGTTTCCTAACTCAAGGGAGTCTGAGAGTGAAAGCTAGTGTGCTAATCCATGTGCCACTTATTTCCTGTTTTATTTTTCAATTGAAAGCACTTGCTGAGCACACTCCCTAATCCATTGACCCTTATAAGATTTCTCAACACCAGTCCGAGAAAACGTCCCACAGAAAGCCAGCATTAATGTTTGCTTACACTATATGAGAGGAATGTTACAATCTATGGAGATCTATCTGCAGAACTCCTTAAACCACTATAACAAATTCAAGGCAGCTGTGAGAATCAGAGAGATTTGTTATCAACCAACTGCAACCTGCCCATTTTAAAAGGCTGGACTTCACTCTTTACAATGTCACGATTTGGAGATGCCGGTGTTGGACTGGGGTGGACAAAGTTAAAAATCACACAACACCAGATTATAGTCCAACATGTTGATTTGGAAGCACTGTGACAGTAATTATTCTGAGACACAGTTGCTCATTGTCACAACGTTTTTCAAACATCTTGCATATTCCCTGATTACCTTTGCTAATTACAAACAAATTAGAGACCTGAATAGATTTGTTCGATGCAGCATTAAGTGATGGAAATGTGTTTTAGAAAGTATGGAGAACAAAGGACTGCAAACAGCTATGCACAGATATTAAAGATGAACTGTTTCAATAGGGCTCCTAAGTTGTTATGGTTTTGCTGCATTGCTATTTTTTGCTCTTGGAATATTTTATGTTTCAGCACTTAATATTTTAGATCTTTGAATGGAGACAGAGCTGCATCTGAGAAAAGCTGGCTGCTCTTGTGGACAGCATTGCAGTTAATGTATCATGTGTCAGTTACTTTGCTTTTTTGATGCTTAGTTGTTGTAAAGTTAATCTACATGTTTTATGAAACATGCAAACTCATGTTAATCAGGTGTACAACCCAAGAAGGAGGGTGGCACGGTGGCACAGTGGTTAGCACTGCTGCCTCACAGCGCCAGAGACCCGGGTTCAATTCCAGCCTCAGGCGACTGTCTGTGTGGAGTTTGCACGTTCTCCCAGTGTCTGCGTGGGTTTCCTCCGGGTGCTCCGGTTTCCTCCCACAGTCCAAAAGATGTGCAGGTCAGGTGAATTGGCCATGCTAAATTGCCCGTAGTGTTAGGTAAGGGGTAAATGTAGGGGGTATGGGAGGGCCGCGCTTCGGCGGGTCGGTGTGGACTTGTTGGGCCGAAGGGCCTGTTTCCACACTGTAAGTAAGCTAATCTAATCTAATCTAATCTAAAAGGAAGGTGAGCATAATAGGTCTGTGTAGTTCTCTTCTGGATACGTTTGTATCAAAGTCATTAAAAGACATTAAAATGAACACTACACACAGCACTCCATGAAGTGAAAGAGGTCTCTCCATGCTGTATATTCCATCTTTTCCCCATAGCAGCCAGTCTTACAATAACACATGTAGACATGAAATCAGGTCACTCGCTCAACTCTTAGAACTACAGAACAAAAGGAGGCCATTAGGTCCATTGGCTTGAGTTATATCCCTCTTTTCCCATGGAGAGGGTGGTGGTGGAGGGTTGTTTACAGACTGGAGGCCTGTGACCAGTGGAGTGCCACAAGGATCGGTGCTGGGCCCACTATTCGTCATTTATATAAATGATTTGGATGTGAACATAAGAGGTATACTTAGTAAGTTTGCAGATGATACCAAAATTGGAGGTATAGTGGACAGCGAAGAAGGTTACCTCAGATTACGACAGGATCTTGATCAGATGGGCCAATGGGCTGAGAAGTGGCAGATAGAGTTTAATTCAGATAAATGCAAGACGCTGCATTTCGGGAAAGCAAATCTTAGCAGGACTTATACACTTAATGGTAAGGTCCGAGGGAGTGTTCCTGAACAAAGAGAACTTGGAGTGCAGGTTCATAGCTCCTTGAAAGTGGAGTCAACAGGATAGTGAAGAAGGTGTTTGGTATGCTTTCCTTTATCGGTCAGAGTATTGAGTACAGGAGTTGGGAGATCATGTTGCGGCTGTACAGGACACTGGTTAGGCCACTGTTAGAATATTACATGAAATTCTGGTCTCCTTCCTATCAGAAAGATGTTGTGAAACTTGAAAGGGTTCAGAAAAGATTTACAAGGATTTTGCCAGGGTTGGAGGATTTGAGCTATAGGGAGAGGCTGTACAAGCTGGGACTGTTTTCCCTGGAGCGTCGGAGGTTGAGGGATGACCTTATAGAGATTTACAAAATTATGAGGGGCATGGAAGGGTAAATAGGCAAAGTCTTTTCCCTGGGGTTGGGGAGTCCAGAACTAGAGGACATAGGTTTAGGGTGAGAGGGGAAAGACATAAAAGAGACCTAAGGGGCAACTTTTTCACACAGAGGGTGGTACGTGTATGGAATGAGCTGCCAGAGGAAGTGGTGGAGGCTGGGACAATGGCAACATTTAAAAAGCATTTGGATGGGTATATGAATAGGAAGGGTTTGGAGGGATATGGACCGGGTGCTGGCAGGTGGGACTAGATTAGGTTGGGATATCTGGTCGACATGGACGGGCTGGACCGAAGGGTCTGTTTCCGTGCTGTACATCTCTATGACTCTATGAAAGTCCACTAAATGGGAACACTGGTTGGCTGATGGTTATTTAGTTGACAAATGGGCCATTAATAAGTAGGAGGCAGCACTTCCACCTTTCTGAATCAGGTCAGCCCTGTTTCTGAGATTTGCCTGCCAATCAAAGAGCTGCCAGGGACTCTCCAGCAAATTAAGCTTGTTGTGCTGGATCATTTAGGGATGTTCTGGTGTCTTGCTGGGTGCTAGGCCTAACATGGCTGGTGGAAAGCTGAAGTCTGGGTGGACCTGGGGATGATGAACAACTTTGGAGCATGATAAGAAACCTTGGTTGTGGGTCCTCCAATGGGTTCAGGGAGCACTTTACAGATGGAACCTTGCCCCTCTATGGAAAGCTATTGGGCTGGCCACTTGGCAAAAGGCTCTCCTATCTCCCACATACCCCTAATGACAGTGAGATGGGTACCTTAAGTAGGCATTAATTGAATAGCTCAGGAAGAAGCTCAGATTAGAGATTTTCTAAAACATTTTAATTCCTATCAAGCTTAAACTGATGCATGTCTTATATATTCTGTCCATTGCTGGAGAGGCTATTCTAACATTTATCTGAACAAGATAGAATGACAAGCTTGTCACCTGAGAAATAATCACTCTCAACCCTCTAGACTTGCAAACTTTTTGTCACCACAGTTATTATCTCTTTATCACATCAATGCTGTGTCATAAGCAGCACTATCTCATCTAACAAGGTCTTCTTCCTTCCTTTATTATGAAGACACATCATACAATCTCTGACATTGCTTCAGAATTTAAAAACCAAAACTTCTCATGTTCCTTTTCTAGTGATTGTCTTGTTTCTTTTAATCTTAGTTTCTCAATGATGAAACTATACCTTTGACTTGTTATTAGGAAGTGTGAGCCATTATCAACAACTGTTTTGCCAAGCAATTATTTGGGATGCAGCCAGTTCATTTTACCTGAAGATTTTGGGTAAGGCCTACCCTTTGGCACTGTCTCATAAAATGACCAGAGAATGTTATTTATCATCTGTCAGAAACAAGCACAAATTATTCTTAAAAATGCAAATAATTTATTCCTGGAAAATTCTTACTGTTGATGAACTTAAAATTAGAATTACATTATAACTTTTATTCACTTTCCTCTGAAATCTATTGTGTGGATATACATCAAATCCCTCTTGGAAGCTCATGTAGATGACAACAAAAGCCTTGGCCTCACTAAATCTCTCTGTTACCTTTTCAGAAAACTCAAACAAGTTAGTGAGGTGTAGTTTCCCCTCAACAAATCCTTGCCAATCCTTTCACATTGACCCATGTTTTTTCATGTGACTGTGAAGTCTGTCACAAATAATTGTTTCCAAAGGTTCCACCACCACTGAAATTAAACGTTAATTTTGGGCCTATCTTTATGACCATTTTAAACTGCAAAATCTCCAGTCTTCTGTCACAAACCCTGAATGATTTTAACATACTGTTCTTGGAAAGCATCTTGGGATTCCTGGGCCTATGTGGATATGCTTTGACTTCAAAGAGAAAGGTGGAAGAGAACCCATTCATAAGTAGTTCATTATGATCCATGAGGGGCTTGCTTATCGTCTAGGAAATGTGAGAATGCAATCTTCAAATGTGAATTCAGGGAACCCAAACAATCTGGTGCACATTGGTGCATAGCCATCAGGCTCAAAAGCAAAATGTTACATTTACACAGTAAAATGTATATGAATCGGAGGACCTTGGGTCAGATCATGCACATTATCATCCTTTGGTCACATGACCATTTTTGGGACCATTTATGCTGCTGGCCCTTCCCGGAGCCTGCTCTCTTGAGCAGGACAATGGAAGACTCCAAAAAGTTAGTCCTCTATGCTGTTCATGCTCTGCAGCCAGGTTCTGCTTCTTGGGAATACCTAGTGCCACTGACTGAGAGACAAGGTCACCTCTGACACAATAAGGGCATTTATGATTCAGAACAGCATTGCTTGACACCAGATCAGGACACAGAAATCACTTAGGCATTAGGTTCTCATCCCTGTTTTGTACATCCATCTCGAAATGTATAAGCATTGATATTAAAATCAAAATGAAAAAAAATTCTCCAAATTTAAAAGGCATATGGATAGTTGTATGAATAGGAAGGGTTTAGAGGGATATGAGCCAAGTGCTGGCAAAGGGGACTAGATTGGGTTGGGATATCTGGTTGGCATGGACTAGTCGAATCGAAGGGTCTGTTTCCATGCTGTACATCTCTATGATTCTATGACTCTAAGTTACAAAAATGGTGAATGAGTTTGCATGGCCCACCCCTCACTTTTTCAGTAAACTGTAGGTAAGCAGAAATCAGGAAGAGATAGTCGAAGTTGCAATCATGTCACTCAACAGTGCTCTAACATAACAGTAAAAGAGACTTACGTCTCCTTCACTAACACAGGAGGTTTTATGCTTCCAGTCTTCTTTCAAAATAATGGGTATTTTAAGGAACAGATTAGCCAGGAAAATAAAAGAGAAAAATATGTCTGTGTCCCCAAGCAAGTCACTTGTAAATAAATATGATCTGTGCTCTCTCAATCTTTGTCTGGCTGACAGAAATATAAGAAAATAAAACTTCTTTCCTCGAAGCAAACACAAAGCACTGAAGCACCAGAGTGCAGGTCACCCAAACATCAGTGCCTCAGGCACCCTGCAGCGTAACTTGTCTGCAGTGGAGGTGAGAGATTCAGGTCTATTCCCACAGTCTAGGCTCCTACTAGCCTTACCAGTGCATATTATCAGATCAACCCTGTCAGAACGTAAAGTTTGTGATACAAGCCGAAAGTGGCAAAATGATTTCCTTGGAAGATTCTGCTAGTTCAGCAGTGAAGATGATTTAACATAAAATATGGAAGTACTAAAATTTAGTGGTAAAATCTTTCAGAAATAATTACCCCTGCGTAGCTTTTCAGGTCTGGTTTGGAGGTTTTAAATTTTGTCCACTTCATCCATGCTGGACTTGCACCCTTGCCATTTGAGCAATTGCGTCATCACAGAATCCTTGTACATGGCACAAAAACACCCAGAAGCATGCCACAAAGGCAATTTAATTACATTTTGAAGGTTTCTTTGTGGGCCAAGAACTCAAGCCCTACAAAGAAGTCACGAGCTTTCCTGCCATGGATGTCTATCCCTTTCAAACACCGTCATGTCTATATACCTACCATACTCTCATCACCAGGCATCAGCCTAACTCACTTGTGTTCTGGAATTTCCTGTTATCTGTTTCTGCCATGCCTACCCTGCTTTCACCGGCCAGCCCTCACTGCTGGAATTGATAAGAAATATGGTAATGAGTCCTTAGAGATAAAATGACCAGATCTCAAGAGTTCTACCACTTTGGACACAGCTGGTGCCTGGGAACACCATATCCTGCAGGTTTCCATTCAAGCCATACAGCTTCTTGATTAATTGCTGTCCTTCACTATGACTAGTTCAAAATTCTGGGCCTCACTTCCTATCAGCACTGTAGGTGTATTCAACCCTTTAGGCTATGTACGACTGCAGTCCAAGAGGGCAGCTCAGCATCCCCTTTGCAATGGAAGTTGGGATGGGCCATAAATGATGTCCTAGCACCATCCGCATCCCAATTTATCTGACTTCCCACCCGTCTCCACATCCCAATTAATAGCCGATCTGTGGGATTCATGGCAAGTACTGAGCTACGATGGGATGTCCCATAGCGCCAGTTTGGGCCATGACCAGGAAGGATGTTCTAGTGCTGGATTAAAAGGGTGGCAGCAGAGACATTGACATTTTGACAGCCAGCATTTGAAATCTGGCTGCCTTCCTGACAAAGCCAAGACTCAGTATAGGCGCATATCTATGGGTGGATATGCGGGAGGGATCGGTGTGGGCACCATGAAAATGGATCAATGAATGGAGAACAGCTAATACCAATTCTAGTAGCCGTGGCCCCCTTGGGGATCTTTGGGTTAAAAAGGAAGTGTGGCATGAGAGGAACACTGCCACTTGGACGAATGAAACACCACAGGTTTGGAGTCCCGCTCTGAAAGCATGTCGTCTTCAGATATGAAACACCTAATTCATCCACTGTCTTAGCAAAAGAAGAAGGCCCATAGTGCCAAGGAGATAGTAAGACCCAGTAGGACAGTGCCCAACCGGCAGAGATGATCCAAACAGAGAAGAGCATCCCGAAACTTGCCAGTTGCTTGGATTGCAGTGTCAGAGATAATGATGGGAGAAGAATATTTAAGGAGGATTGAGGAAACAGAAATATAGAATACATTTACAGTGAATATGAGATAAATACCTGTTGAATTCTAAGTCCTAGAATTGTCAGTACAGACGAACTTTGATTATCCGAATACCAATTATCTGAAAATCAGATAATCCGAAGGAGATCTCGAGGTCCCGATAGAAACATTACATCAAAGACGTATTTCCAACAGTAACTGCATCTTTTGGTTACAGTGATTAAACAGACATCATCTCCAAATGACTGACCTCCCACGCTCTCTCTCTCTCCCCACACTTTCCCTAGAGTTCTACAGAGGAGTGCACCCTAACCCCCCCTCCCCTTCCCCAGATAATCTGACCAACGTTGTCCTGTGCAGGGCAGAGGTGGAACCTGTCAAAAAGTTGCAGTATAAAGGTGTGTGTGTGGCTGTAAGTGTGTATGTGTATGTTATTTGGAGACTTTCCACACAAAAGCGGCAGCAGCAGCAGCATTTAATCGATTAACCGAATAATGGATTATCTGAATGAAATAGTGCCCGCCCATTTCGTTCAGGTAATCGAGGTTCCCCTGTCATATCCATGCCAAACCTAGCATGAATGCAAATAGACAAACAGTCCATCTTCCACATCCGCAAGGGTTCTGTTCCTGAGAAAACCCTGATGAATAATGAAATTCATGAGGTGTGCAGCTTGTTTAAAAGTAAGAATAGGTTAAAAGTTCCAGATATCTGAATTTTGACCACAAATGTTGAATTTTGTCGATGGGCATTTTTTGGCACAGACAGGCAAATTTGTAATTCGTGATTTTGTGGATACCGAGGATTTTAACTTGATGTGTTAATGCTAATAACAGAAATTTCTGGAGAAACTCAGATGAGCATGGAGATTAAGAGTCACCAGCCTCCCTCTTGGGAGACATCCAAGCCCGGGAGGTGCCCCCAATTCAGTCGGGGAAAAGGCAAATTGTATCCCATCCTAGAACAGGGTGCAGACCTTGCCCTGACCCGGTCTGAATGCTTTTCCACCATTTTTAGAAGGGAGTGAAGGCAGTATTTGCTCCTTCTTGGGAGACTTCTAAACCCAGGAGGCACCCCAGATTCGGTTAGGGTAGAGTACAGATGGTGTCCCCATCCTAGGGCAGGGTGCAGGCCTTGCGCTGACCCAGTTTGAACGATATCCCAGCAGGAGAAGTGGTCCATTTTTGGATGGGAGTGAATCTGGGATGTGCTTTCTTCCCACAGATGCTGCCAGGTATGCTGAGATTTTCCAGTAAGTTTTGATTTTATTTCAGATCTCCACCATTCAGTTTCTTTTTGTTTTATTAACATGAATTATATTGTTTAATTAAATACGCCGTTGCTCAGATTTTGATGTAAAACTGGGAATCGATCTTCCAGAATATTTCAGACCCATAATATAAAATTGTACTCATGTTATACCTTATACGATGAACATGGGTTATGTAAAATCATGAGAAATCAATTGAGAGGGATTCTTGGAGGTGACTTCAAGGGCACCTTGAAGGCTGGGATTCTAATGGCCCATCGTGGTGGTCTTCTTCAGTGATGGCTGTGGTGATGAGGTGGGTCCTTGAGGCAGCTTCTGTGGCATCTTCAGGGGCGCGAAGGTCCAGCCCAGATTGCCAATGGCCTGAGATTCGGCAGCTTTGATGTCGGCTTTCTGCAGCAGAGGAAATGTGGTTTCTGTCTTTTCATCGACCTTGGGAACCCATGAGCCGTGAATTGAACAAGGATGGGCTTGTTTTAACTTTTTTTATAGATACAATTTCTGTAATTAATCTAGGTGCCAGAGCACAGTGACTTAAACATCTTTCACTGTATTTTTCGTAAAAGTACAAGTGACAATAAATTACTTTTGTTTTTATTCTATTGTTCTAGGCATCCTAACTATCTAGGAGAAAGTGAGGACTGCAGATGCTGGGGATCAGAGCTTAAAAATGTGATGCACTTTTCCAGCAACACATCCGATCTAGTCCACTTGTTGCTCCTCTCCTCTTCCTCCTTAATCAACACCGTGAACACTATTATTTATCCAGCCCCTTTCTGTTCTGAAGAAGTCATATCAGATTCAAAAGCATTAACTGTTTCTCTCTTTAGAAATGTTCCAAATTGCTGAGTTTCTCCAGCGTGTTTCCTTTTCATTTCAGATTTCCAGCATCCGCAGTACTTTCACTAGGTTAACCTCAGTTGCTAGCACACAAGACCAAACATCAGTTAAAAGTAAACAACACAATTTTTACCTGAAAATCTGCAATATCAGTACATTACTCATGGTGTTTACATCAAAATGAAATTATATGAAGTGCTATACATATTGCAGAATCAAATATTACCACTCAGAAAAACAAAATGCTTGCAGCGAACAACAAGACCACATTTATTAGTGCCCTGCACCAACAAAGTTAAGAATCACACAACACCAGGTTACAGTCTAACAGGTTTATTTGGAAGCACTAGCTTTCGGAGCGCTGCTCCTTCATCATGTGGTTGCTTTGGAGCACTACTCCTTCATCAGGACTGTAACCTGGTGTTGTGTGATTTTTAACTTTGTACATCCCAGACCAACACTGGCACCTCCAAATCACGTGCACCACCAGACTTTTACTTCATTGTTTCAAAAAATGCTTGTAAATGATATTGGAACTGTAGCTGACCTGGCAGTCAACCTTTAACAATATGTTGTATCAACATACACATGAAAAGTCTAATTGTGTTTATTGCACAAATACCAAATATCCACAGATTTTATTCAGCAGTATTTATATTAATACCCATGTGTGAGAAAGCAGACATTGTGACAAATACATTACACACAGCTGTACGTGAATTTCATACAGACTAGGTAGAAAAATGCATTTTTTGGTTTAGCAGGCAAATGTTATAGCACATAATTATACACAACTTCCTTTCTCTTCAACCACTCTTGTTGAAATAGTTTTTGGCACTGTACTGACTAACAATTAACTGTAGAAGTAATGAGAAACGTTACAACATGGCACAGATAATCTCTGTATTGGAGAACTACCAACTTTAAACATTCAAGGAAAAGTCTGCATATGAAGTGATGTTGATCCTCTGTGGAATTTATATCATTTACACAAGTCACGGATGGCTGCCTCCTCATTGAGATTGCAAAATCCCTGCTGTTTGAACACACCCAAGCAACAAGCCAGCTGTGGGTTAAGGTTTCTCTGTTTGACTTCCAGCTAGAGACATTAATAGAATTATGCTGGGTGCATTTGAAGTAAACTTTAAAAACAAACCACTGACTGATCAGAAATGAATGATCTGAACCTTCACTCATATCCACTGCAGTTGAACTAACACTTGTTCCTCATGCCTGATCCCGAATTAAATTCAAACCCCATCAACTCCATTGCAGCTTGTCATAATCCCAGCCTTTCCTTCTCTCAGTTGTAGGAGATTTGAAATTGAGTAGCATTCTGCCGGCAATGACTCAAGGTCATGGAAGTTGGAGCTTCTTTACCTTTGGTTGTTGATGGTGACTTATAGCACTGATTTGATTAAAATGTTGCTGTGTTTTAGTTCCTATATTTTTTTTAAAATGCCAGCAGTTTTTTGCTGCCCCAGCACCAGACAAAATTTGCCCTCATAGGCAACGGTCTAGTTTGCTGAGAGATTGTGCCAGGGCAGTAACAGTTGTCCTTGCCACTAACACCGTACGCCATGGATGTATGAATAAAAATCCTCAGTTCTCCTCAAGATTGTAACTACAACCTGGTGAATGTGCAATGATCGCAGACTGAGGAATCTAATTGTTAATTGAATGGAACCAATGGCAAACAAATTGAGTGAGCTTACAACTTAGCTCATACAGTATTCTTCATTCAGTTTTTCATGAGCTCTGTGTGGTCTATAGACTCTTTACAAAAGGAGATATTAGAAAGGCATCATGTTCCTTTCTTAGTGCCTTCTTTTCCTTTGCTCTTGTCAGCGTACCCATTTCCCACCCCCCTTCATGAACATGAAGGAAGGGAGTTGTGGATCTGCAGAATTCTTTACTGCAGAGAGCTGCCAAGGTTAGATCATTAGTATATTCAAAAGCGAAATAGAAAGGTTTCATTATTATGGGAATCAAGGGTTATGGGGAAAAGGAAGGAAGGTGAAGTTGAGGATTATCAGATCAGTATTGATATCATTGAACGGTAGACTCAATGATCTCAATGGCTTATTTCTCCTCTAATGTCTTATGGTCTTATGAGCAAGGCATCCCCAAGGAAAACACAGTATTGTGACTCAAAGTATTCTGGGTAGGGAGAGTGAGAATTTCCCAAATGCCAGACATATGCCCTTAATTTGCCTACGACAAGTTCACTGCGGTATATTAAGACAAAAAAAAAGCTGTTGAAAATATTAGTTGCCAGTCGAGGTATAAAACAAGCTGCAGACAGGAAGAATGTTTCCCACGTTAAAAGCTGGTGACAACAGATACACCTCTTTTATCTTGGCAGCACTTAATTTGAAACAATAGCAGCACAAATAACATGACTTGAGACAAGCAATGTCATTCTCATGATTTTAAATAAGCTCCCATATGAAGGAGTACATGGAGAAAACAGATGTCCTAGCAAGGCTGGAAATCACACCACTCAAAAACAGGATAGAGAGCCAGGAAATGGGCTCAACTCAAAATGTATGACTCACAAAATGGCATCGCTGAGTTCTTATGACAGGTCATTGATTATAATCACTAGCTTTGTTTCTATCTCCGCATTTTGGATATGCTAAGTACTTTCGGTTTTTTCCACAAATATTATACTTGCAACAGAAGGAGCACAGTATGCTGTGTTTATGCTGGGGTTAAGGTACAGAATTATCATCATTTCCAGTTATGAAACCGTGCAGGGTGTTCTCAAGCAGCAGACGTGGTATAGATATCACCAAATAAAGTGTGTAATCGCCATTACGACTCCATGTAAATTGTAATGATTTTTTTCATCACTCATGAATGTCCAAAATATGAAACTATTCTTATGAATGTTTGCTTTGTAAGCTGCAATAATTTAGAGAACCAGTGTGAGATGTAATCACTTTGTACTGCAAACACCCTCGACCACACTGAAATCATTTTAGACTCCTGATCTTACCTGTGTGACCTATTATATGGAGAGGCATATTGAAACCTAGAAGGAAAAAAAAACTGCTGTGCGTAGAAGAAATTCATCTTTTTGAGCTTGCATATCTCTCATACCCAAAAAACAACATATTTGCTTAATTTTCAGGACATTCTATTAAAATGTTATTTCAATGGTTGGACAATGGCCTAGAATTACACATTGGCAGTAAGACAGCCAATAATAAATAGCAAAGAGCATTGAATGGAGTCCAGTAAAGATTCATGATAATATGGGTTTGCAAAGTGTATGTGGAGACAGCAATCAGTTATATATTTGGCTCCATGTCAAAGCTTCAAAGTTCTTTTTTCACAAAATGTCACAATTTAACTGTTGAATCTCTTCAAAGAAATATTTGGCAGCAGATGGCTTTCAATTATTTTAAGTTATATCGGAGAGGAAATTCAAAGGAAAGCTTTTATAGGTGTAGTATTTATACTTTAGCCCAATATTATGCTCCAAATAATTTTTAAGTCTTATGTTTAAAGGCTTCCACGTCTGTGCATTGTGAACCCAGAGGAGTTGGAAGCCAATGTTTTAGGAACTTGAGTTTAGATGCACCAATGGCTACCCCTTTAAATCAAGCAATGTTTTTAATAGCAGACATGACCTAATTGCCTATTCTTGTACGTCTGAACCATGTCTTTTTTTATTCATTCTTGGGTATGGGCATTGCTGGTTAGGGCAGCATTTATTGTCCATCCCTAATTGCCCAGAAGGCAGTTAAGAGTCAACCCACATTGTTGTGGGTCTGGAGTCACATGTAAGCCAGACCAGGTAAGGGCAGCTGTTTCCTTCCCTAATGGACAAGAGTGAACCAGATGGTCTTTTTTTTCTAGTTTCATGATATTATTACGTTTAAATTCCAATATCTGCCCCACCAGGATTTGAACACAGTTCCCCAGAACATCATCTGGGTCTTTGGATTATTCTCAAGTGATAATACCACTAGGCCATCACATCCCCTAAAACACAATATGAAGGCAATTACTTTTTAGTTAAAAACCCTATGGATTAAATAGCTGTCTCTCCATTACCCTGATAGGTGTCTTACCCTCACCTAACATCCTGCAGCTTTCATGGACATTATTCTTCACTACCCTTTAGCCGTAGTCCTGCACACAGGCATTCCACACTCTCCATCTCTTCCCACCACACATCCTCCCCTCTGTTCTCGCAGACAATTGCTGCCTACTCTCTTATGAGCATATCCACACAAAACTATCTCTCTCCACTGCTATCTCAGGCATGGAGCCCTCAGCAACCTTTGAGCGTTAAAGTGGAAACACAATAGGAAAACATTTGGGAAGCACTGGTTCACAACAGGATTTGTAATTAATAAATAGAGATAGGAAACATATCATAGCAGGTGATATTCACAAAGAAATAGGTTGCCTTGAAACACTGATAGATAACGACAAGACGACAACTCGATTAGTTAAACAATTTTAATGTGGTCTTACTTTTTTGTGACACATCAAAAGCAGAACTTTCACTGCAAACTACCGGAAACTGAAAAGTACCTGGTGAATACTAGTTTCATTCTGACGTGATCTTGTTTATACATGGAATGCCAGAAGTTATTCAGAATAATTTCAGATAAAGCTAACAAGGTAGGCAAACCCATCTGACTTACAAGAAGCCAAAGTCTAGTGGCTGTAACTTAAATTTTTAGTTATCTTATCCTAAGTTGCTGGGCACTTTTTTCCCAAACCCCCAACCAACAGGAGCTATGGCCTTTCAGCTGGGGAAATCTGGTGAGATGGGAAAAATAAGATTCTTGATGTTGAGAAAAGAAGTCCAATTTTCGAGCCAAGGTTTTAGCAGTGAGGTGAGAATCTCACTGGTGATCAGTGATTAGCCTATTTAAATGCATTATTATCTCATTACTACCTAATCTTACCTGACTTATTTTCCAAGGCAGTGGAGAGAAAAATCCCTTTGTTGGAATTCTGAGCAGGTACCTGGCCACTCCAGTTTGCCACCTGCTCCTCTGGTCCGGCATGGTCCACCTTCAGGCATTATGCTTCCAACCTGACCATAACCTCATAATACATTTCTGACTCACTTAGAATCCCATTCATCACTTCAATATTGCACTTTGGAGTTCACTAACAACTTTCATTGCAATGCTATTACCAGGCCACTTTGCATGCAAGGAGTGGCATCCATCTGATGCATCCGAGCAAAGCGCATCTCAGGGCTTCTGGCTTGCTCTCCTAGTGCTCACTTACTTTGCGCCTACTTTGATGCTCACAGCATCTCTGCTTTGCCTTGCTTTTTTAAGCTTTGCCACCTTAAAGGCTCATGGTCTTTCTGTCTTACCTTGCCTTTCAGAACAAAAGCAAAGCCAGGCAACTTGTCTGTAGGGAGTCAGTCAAGAGGATAGACATTTTGCTGTACTGTATCATGCTACATCAATTTTTTTTAACTTGAATGTTCATAGTATTCGCAACAAAGTAGATGAATTAACAGCACAAATCATCGTAAACAATTATGATGTGGTAGGCATCACGAGACGTGGTTGCAGGCGATTCAGTACTGGCAGTTAAATATCCAAGGATTTACAGCTTATCAAAAAATCAGGAAGGTCAGCAGAGGAGGCAGGTTAAGAATGAAATTAAATCTATGACACTGAATGACATAGGGTCAGATGATGTGGAGTCTGTGTGGTGGAGTTGAGGGGTGGGGATTAGATAGCCATGGCTGATGGAAGTCAGGAAATGTATCAAAGAAAAAGAGAGAGCCTATAAAGTGGCCAAAAGCACTGGGAAATCAGAAGGTTGGGAAGGCTACAAAAACAAACAGAGGATAACAAAGAGAGGGAAGGAGAGGATCAAATATGAAGGTAAGATTAGATTAGATTACTTACAGTGTAGAAACAGGCCCTTCGGCCCAACAAGTGCACACCGACCCGCCGAAGCGCAACCCACCCACACCCCTACATTTACCCCTTACCTAACACTACGGGGAATTTAGCATGGCCAATTCACCTGACCTGCACATCTTTGGACTGTGGGAGGAAACCGGAGCACCCGGAGGAAACCCACACAGACACGGGGAGAATGTGCAAACTCCACACAGTCAGTCGCCAGAGGTAGGAATTGAACCCGGGTCTCTGGCACTATGAGGCAGCAGTGCTAACCACTGTGCCACCGTGCCACCCGTAAGCCAGTAATATAAGAAATGATAGTAAAAGTTTCTTTCAATACATAATAAAAAATGAGAGGCAAAAGTAGAAATTGGGCCACTCCAAATTGATGCAGGAAGGCTAGTGCTGGGAGATAAGGATATCGCTAAAGAACTTAATAAATACTTAGTGTCAGTCTTCACAGTGGTAGACATGGATAATATCCCAACAATTGAGTATGGTAGCCATTACAAAAGAGAAAGTGCTAGAAAAGCTAAAAGGTGTAAAATTTGAAAAATCCCCTGGCCCCGATGGGCTACATCCTAGAGTTCTGAGGAAGGTGACTAAAGAAATAGCGGAGGCGTTGGTTGTGATCTTTCTAAAATCACGGAGTAATGGAAAGTCCCAGATGATTGGAAAATTGCTGTTGTAATTTCCTTGTTCAAGAAAGGATCAAGACAAAAGATGGGAAATTACAGGCCGATTAGCCTAATCTCGCTTGCAGGTAAAATTCTAGATCCATCATTAAGGATTAGATTTCTAAGCTCTTGGAAGTGCAGTTTCAGATTAGAACAAGTTAGTAAGGGGAGGTCGTACCTGACAAACCTGTTAGAATTCTTTGAAGAGGTAACAAGTAGGTTAGACCAGGAAAACCCAGTGGATGTTATCTACCTAGACTTCCAAAAGGCCTTTGATAAGGTGCCTCACAAGAGCCTGCTGAGTAAGGTGAGGGCCCATGATGTTCGAGGTGAGCTAGTGGCATGGATTGAGGATTGGCTGTCTGACAGGACACAGACAGTTGGGATAAAAGGTTATTTTTCAGAATGGGAGTGAGTGACAAGTGGTGTACTGCAGGGTTCAGTGTTGGGGCTGCAGCTGTTCACTCTATATATTAATGATCTAGATGAAGAGACTGGATTAATTCTGGCAAAGTTCGCCAATGATATGAAATTAGGTGGACAGGCAGGTAGTAGTGAGGAGGTGGGGAGGCTGTAGAAAGATTTGGACAGTTTAGGAGAATGACCCAGGAAATGGCTGATGAAATTCAATGTGAAGTCTTGCACTTCTGACTAAAGAATACAGACATGGACTATTTTCTAAACGGTGAGAAAATTCATAAAGCCAAAGTACAAAGGGATCTGGGAGTGCTAGTACAGGATTCTCTAAAGGTTGACTTGCAGGTTGAGTCCGTGGTTAAGAAAGCGAATGTGATGTTGTCATTTACCTCAAGAGGGTTGTAATATAAAAGCAGTGATGTGCTACAGAGACTTTATAAAGCTCTACTTAGGCCCCATTTAGAATACTGTGTCTAATTTTGGGCCCCACACCTCAGGAAGGACATAGTGGCACTGGAGTGTGTCCAGTGGAGATTCACCAGGATGATCCCTGGTATGGTCGGGCAAATACACGATGATCGACTGAGGATCCTGGGATTGTATTCATTAGAGTTTAGAAGTTTGAGGGGAGATCTAATAGAAACTTAGAAAATTACGCATGGTTTAGAAAGGGTGGATGTTGGGAATTTGTTTCCGTTAGTCGGGTAGACTAGGACCCATGGGGGCAGCCTTAGAATTACAGGGGGTCAATTTAGAATGGAAAGGAGGAGACATTTCTTCAGCCAGAGAGTGGTGGGCCTGTGAAATTCATTGCCACGGAGCACAGTGGAGGCCAGGGCATTAAATGTCTTTAAGGCAGAGATTGATAAATTCTTGATCTCGCAAGGAATTAAGGGCTCCGAGGAGAAGGCGGGTAAGTAGAGTTGAAATGTACATCAGCCACGAATAAATGGCAGAGTGGACTCCAGTGTCTTATGGTCTCATGTCACACCTACAGCATGTGCCAGTTGCGCACATAGGACACACTGAATGTGCTTGACTTATACACTTAATGGTAAAGTTTTGGGGAATGTTGCTGAGCAAAGACATGTTGGACTGCATAGTTCCTCGAAAGTGGAGTCCCTGGTAGACAGGGTGGTGCAGAGGGCGTGTGGTATACTTGCTATTATTGCATTAGATGTATGAGTTTAGGAGGTCATATTGTGACTACACAGGACATTGGTTAGGCCAATTGTGTAAAACTGTGTTAATGTCTGGTCTCCCTGCTTTGGGAAGGATGTTGTTAAACTTGAAACTGATCAGAAAAGCTTTACAAACATGTTGCCAAGGTTGAAGGGAGAAGCAGAATGGGCTCGGTCTATTTTCCCTGGAGCATCAGAGACTGACGGTCGACCTTGTAGATGTTTATAAAATCATAAGGGACATGGATTGGGTGAACAGCTAACGTCTATTCCCCAGGGTAGGGAAGTCCAAACCTAGGTGGGCACAGGTTTAAGATGAGAGGGGAAATATTTAAAAGGGACCTAAGGGTCAATGTTTTGATGCAGAGGGTGATGCCAGAGAAAGTGGTAGAATTACAACATTTAAAAGGCATCTGAATGGGTATATGAGTAGGAAAGGTTTAGAGGGATATGGACCAAATGCTGGCAAATGGGACAAGATTAGGTTAGGGTATCCGGTAGGCATGGACGGGGGTTGGACCAAAGGGTCAGTTTCTGGGCTGTACATCGCTAAGACTCTATAAATGGCTTTGTTTCAGAACCTAATGTGAGTAGTCCTCAGTCAGACCAAGACAAATTGTCAGGCAGGACGTGTCATCAGAATCAGTTGAGGCCATCATCCAATCTAATTCCAGGGACCTGGACCAGGTCAGCCAGCAGTTTGGGCAGCCTAGAACAGGACTTCCATATCAATACAGTAGGGCTTGTGCCCAAAACGTCGATTCTCCTGCTCCTTGGATGCTGCCTAACCGGTTGTGCTTTTCCAGGACCACACTCTTGACTTCCATATCAATACAATCCAGGCACAGTCAACCCTACAGTTCTAGTGCAACTAGTTTGGGGATGAGTGGTATATCAGTCAAGCTGCTGCACAGAGTTATGTCAAGGGTCTGGTCACTCATCTGTTGGGAATGTCTTCTAAGTCAGTTGGGCAGGCAGAGTCCTGGGGAGTCTGTTCATTGAAGGTCAAGGAGGTTACAAGGGTCCATTGCTGTTCAGGGCAAGTTAGAGGATTGGGACTGCATGCTGGAATACAGAGGGGACAATAATTGTGAAGAGGGCAACTCAAATGTATAAGGATGGGAGATGATAGAGCATTGGAGGGCGTGAGTTATGATGGAGGTCATTGCCAATCATCATCACACTAGCTTCAACAGGGAGAATATGTAATGCATTGGTTGGTAATAACTAAGCTGTAAACTTTACCACCGAGTCCAAAGTGGGAAGGTGAAGACTTAAGTGAAAGAGTTTAGTGATAATGTGCGGATGCTTAGAACTGATGGGTTTTTGGGGAAGGCAAGAAAGAAATAATTAAAAATCGCACAACACCAGGTTACAGTCCAACAGGTTTATTTGGAAGCACTAGCTTTTGGAGTGCTGCTCCTTCAAAAGAACTTTTTATTGGGGAGGGAGTCATCTAGATTGACAAGAGTGAGTCACATTGTTTTTCATCTCAGTCTGAATTGCAAATACACAATAGCAATGAAAAATGGCTGCCAGCACACCCGGAATAGATGGAATAAATCTTTTTTAATCAATTTGAGGAAGTGGTCTCTACTTCTGAGGTCCTTTAAGGGGCAATTGTACTGACTGACACAGTACAGGTTGAAGAAATGTGTAATCACAGAATTCAGCATGTGAACCACAGTGTTCAAATCTGTTGAACACAAATCCTGACCACAATAAATCCTAACCATGTCACTAATCATTGCAGTTTGGTCTTAGATATCTCTGAGAAACAGAACAAACGATAGGTGACCTTAAATGTTTTACCTGCGTACCAGAATTTTCAAAGACAATCCAAAGTCTCACAGGCTACACAAGAGAACAGAGCTGGTTGACTCGAAGCTGGAACTGTATGTACTTGATAACAGTCCCATATATTCAATGCAGTCTTTCTCATGTAATGTGGGATGGAGATGGTCAAGCATTAAGTAATCCTACTGGAGTTACAATCTCCTTCTGTTTTTGTGTGAGAGAAGAGGGTGATGCATACATCAGAATAAGAACCACTCTACCAAGGATGCAAGAGCAGGCATTCCCTGCCCTTGCTTGTTGGAGGCCTCTATGTACTCCAGTAACAAGGTCCATGGTAAATAATCATTTGTGTGGGATAAAAATTTTTGACTGCTTATACTGTGAATGGCTTGGTTTGTTTTTGATATCCCCCACATAGGCTCATTGGAATCATGACCAATGGATCCAACCACAGCAAGGATGATCATGACTAGCCATTGTACAATGAAGCCGCAGAGAAATCAAGGACAAGCACGTCGGCAAGACCAGTACCAGGAGCAATCTCTAGCTCTTGTTGTAAATCCTCCACCTGAAGAAATTTTAGCTGAAGGCTTGCATAGAAGGTGGAGGAGACACAGGAAGCTCAGAGTTTATTGCCCTGGGTGCCATTTCCTGATTGATGCACATTGTTGCCACAGACTGAGCACTTCTTTTTTGATGTTAAATTGAAATTTATTAATTACATGCAACAAAAGTTAAAACTCATAGGAACTCAATGCCAATAACTGTGAAGCTTGCACATGCCGTATATAGACAAGGGATGCAGTAGGCATCCCTGGCAACATCTGTATGAATGAGGCAGGAGCCCATCAAGGTTTTAGGTAAAGTGCAGTTTTAGTCTGCATAAAACAAGCTTCTGGTGAATGCTAATATCATGGTAATATGATAAAAAAACAAATTAGAAGTAAGTGAAGAGGGCGCTCCGTGGAACGTATACTTGTGTCACGCTGTGTTAGCATCATTACAATTACGCAGTTCTACCTCAAGACTTTTCCCTGCCTGGTTGATGCTCTGTAATACATCACAGCAGCTGAGGCAATCCACAACAGTCTAAAACAAACAACAACTTTCTATATAAAACAGTGCACGTGCTAAATAAAAGCCAATTCTTTTCACCTCCCAGTGATGCCGGATCCTTTAAAATGTTTCAGGCTTCAGGCCCACGTCATTTCAAAAAACTAATAATTTCTTCCTTAGGCTGCACTCTATCTACATACCAAGTTTCACTGAAGTCTGTCCATTAGCTTTTGAGATATATTGTTCATAAACAACAAGCAAACGGACTAACAAAAAAAGGTGGAAACATTACTGTTCAACCAACTAGCTTATTTCTCCCATACCATTTGCCTCATCTCTGCTGCTGAGCAAGTACTTCTGCTCCCTTTTCTCTTATATATCCATCTAGCTTCCTTTCAAAACTTTGAACGATTGCCCACATTGGGCCTTTGTTCACTGCAGTGGAGCAGAATAGAGGTAATCAATGTGAAACATATAAGATCCTGTGGGGACTCACAGGATAGATTCTGAAAGGATGTTTCTTCTTGTGGGAGAGATGAGAACTGGGTGACACAGTTTAATAATAAGGTGTCTCCCATTTAAGATCGAGATAAAAGAAAATATTTTTCTGCTTTGGGGTGCCATTAATCATTGGGACTCTCCTCTACAGACAGCAATGGAGGTAAAGTCATTAAATATTTTTAAGGCAGCAAGAGATTGACTCCTTCATTAATAGGGAATCTAAGAGTATAAAGGAAAACGGAGTTAATGCCATAATCAAATCAGCCAAGATAGACTAGTGGGCTCATGGGTTGAATGGCCTATTCCTATCCTAACTTAGATATTTAAAAGCTATTTGTTTGTATTTGAGCGAGTTCCATATTCTGCCACCCTTCGAGTAAATATACATATCCGGATTTCCCGACTGGATTTTTTATTAATGACTATTTTGTATTTATAGTTCTTAGTTTTGAATTACCTCAAAATTTCTCTCTCTACATCTATCATCTGTAACCTATTCATATCTTTAAAGAGGTTTTGTAATCCATGCTGCCTATTTCACTGTACCATCTGTCTCTCGATGCTCATTAACCTGTCTATCGTTTTGGCATGGATTCCAGCATCCTTCCAATTTAAGAACAAAACATTCAAGCAGACACAGAAGTGGGCTCAAAAAATAAAGTGATTGCATCTTTGTAGGGATTTATTCAGAGATTTGTTCTCAGTAGGAAGGTAAGAACACTGCTTTGAGGAATAGGAATCAAGACAATTGAATTTTAAAACATGGCATATAAATATTGGGACCCAATCTTTCATCAGGCAGAAGGCACAGAAGCCTGAACACATTCAACAGCAGGTTCAGGAACAGCTTCTTCCTGGTCATTATTAGACTGATGAAGGAACTCTCTAGTCTCAAATAATGCTGACCTTGCTCACTTAGTGCACACCTGTGATATGGAACCTCTATGCTTCTGTCTAAGTCTTTCTGATCTGTCCATCCTTGCTTACTATGATCTACCTGTACTGCTCATAAACAAAGCTTTTCACCGTACTTTGGTACACGTGAGAATAAAGTCAATATCGAATGAACAGAATTAGAAAACTGTTAGTGCAGAGCAACGAGTGGAGTTTGTTCCACGTACAATCCTCAGCAATCAACAACTGACACGTTAGTCCTCCTTGCTGAATATCACCCTTAGTTGCATCCTTCTCCTCTTCCTCAGTTCCTGCCAAGGACTCAAGTTGATTTTTTTCTGTGCCATCAGCTGAATGGGTCAGATGTGCTATCATGGCCCACACAATCCTGCCAGATCCTACGTAATTCAACAGGTTCTGGAGTTCACATCTATGGGAAAAACAGATGACCACAACAATATGCTGAGCATTCTTGAACACTAATTTCATTTGGACTGTGAACAGGCGACGGGTATTATGAAAAGAATGTGCAGTTTAATGCAAGAAATAAAACAATAAAATCTAACCAGAACATATTTGGCACAATAAAATTGTTTTAGCATTTGGTTATTTTAATGATCACATTGATGTGTTCGTGTTGCTTCTTCGAAATGATATGAGTAGAACCGCTGCAAAAACAGATGTGAGTTTGAGCAGCCAAGTCTTGATAATCAAATGATACTCAATAATTTGTCCTTATGACAGACACATCAAGCAAACAAATGAGGAATATGAACTTCACTTGTGTGATCCTCAGGAAATGTTGCTGCATAAGGGACCATAAATTGTTGTCTAGCAACCTCTGTTGATGAAGGAAAACATTCATTTTACAGTTTCAGCTGGCATGCTTGGACACAATTGTTTGCAGGTTTTTATTACCTCCAAAAATGGCGTGAATGCTGAAGCTATGTGAGTTTGTGACTGTGTAGTCTCAGTCAGGTATGGCATGTAAAATGGAAAGCCAACAGCCAACAAATACAACTGTAGTTCACACTTCCTCCAGACCTCTCCAGCAAGTCAGTTTAGCAAAGGGATGGATCGAGTATCTCTGCAGCATGTCTGAAACAATGACTGCACTGGAAGTACTTGCATTTTCCACACAAATACCATTCCAAACAAGTAGAATTTCAGATTACCATGAAGCATTTTTTAAAATTAAAAACAGATCTGTGAAGTTGCATGAATTAAGGCAAAAGAACATGACAATCTGAATTTACCAGAATTTCAGGTCCCCAGAAGTGTGTTCGAGTAGTGATTGATTGGTTCCTGTGACTCAAAGTTAAGTTTTGTGTGACTAATGGATTTGGAAGTTTTAAAATTAGTAATTTGAAATAGAAGTTACCCAAGTAAAGATTCAGTTACGACCCATGCCCTACCTTTACATAGTGTCTTTAACATAATAAAACATTGCAAGTCACTTTGCAGAGGTAATATAAAATAAATTATGACACAGAGCTATGTAAGTGGACAGGAGGTGAAATGACCAAAAGTTTGGTCAAAGAGCTAAATTCTAAGTGAGTTTCTAATGAAGGGATGCAAAGTGGAAGAAACAGAGAGGTTGAGGAATGGTATTTCAGACATAGAACAACCAAGGGTGGAACAATAGCAGCTTGGGATATACATGGCACCAAAATTAGAGTAATGGTGACTGAGGAGAGGTGACCCAATCTGGAGGCTACAGTATGGTAGCCCTGGACCTACCGATTCAATTTCACTCAAACAGTATGAACTCAAAGTCTTCCTTAATTTCAGACTGAGCAGTCAGGCCTGGGCTGTTTTTATGTCAACTTGCTGCAGGCAGGAACTAGCAGAGATCACTTGCGTCCAGAGTATAGGAAAACACAGGACATCATGCAGCTGAGCTGAAAGGTGAGTGGCTGCCGGTCTTTCTGTTGGTGGGGGGAGGCGGGGTGGTGGTTTGTAAAACATGTGCATGGGTGTGTGGTGGGACACAGAGGTGCTACATGAGTCTCCGGTCAGTGTGAGTAGTAGTTAATTCGTTGTTGAGGGTTTATGGAAGCAAGTGAGATAGGGAAGGGGTGCTAATTGGGTAAGGGATGATGATACCTTGGGGGGGGGGGGGGTGGTGTTGGGTTAATGTGGGCAGATGCACAAGGAGCAATTGTAGAATGTGAGTGAGTAAGAGGATAGAATCAGTCCAGAATTGGAGGTAGAGTTGTGTTTTGGGGAATGAGTGTAAATAATTGGAAGGTCAATTTCATAGTGAGCCAAGAGTTCCAGCAGGTTTTAATGCCACTAATTCTTCCCAGGCAACTACTCAAATAAGTAAGACCGAACCTTCTGAAGTCTCAGAAACTAACTCAGAGGCTTCCAGATGCTGGATAATTGCCCACTGGAAGTTTGAACCTCCCAAATAATCACCACATAGTCACTAGTCAGGACTTTTGTGACAACTCATAGCATATTATTCAGCATATGTCCAGTCTTCAACCATGGTAAAAACAATGACTGCAGATGCTGGAAACCAGATTCTGGATTAGTGGTGCTGGAAGAGCACAGCAGTTCAGGCAGCATCCAAGTAGCTTCGAAATCGACGTTTCGGGCAAAAGCCCTTCATCAGGAATAAAGGCAGTGAGCCTGAAGCGTGGAGAGATAAGCTCGAGAAGGGTGGGGGTGGGGAGAAATTAGCATAGAGTACAATGGGTGAGTGGGGGAGGGGATTAAGGTGATAGGTCAAAGAGGAGAGGGTGGAGTGGATAGGTGGAAAAGGAGATAGGCAAGTAGGACAAGTCCGGACAAGTTATGGGGACAGTTACTGAGCTGGAAGTTTAGAACTAGGGTGAGGTGGGGGAAGGGGAAATGAGGAAACTGTTGAAGTCCACATTGATGCCCTGGGGTTGAAGTGTTCCGAGGCGGAAGATGAGGCGTTCTTCCTCCAGGCGTCTGGTGGTGAGGGAGCGGCGGTGAAGGAGGCCCAGGACCTCCATGTCCTCGGCAGAGTGGGAGGGGGAGTTGAAATATTGGGCCATGGGGTGGTGTGGTTGATTGGTGCAGGTGTCCCGGAGATGTTCCCTAAAGCGCTCTGCTAGGAGGCGCCCAGTCTCCCCAATGTAGAGCAGACCGCATCGGGAGTGACGGATACATTAAATGATATTAGTGGATGTGCAAATAAAACTTTGATGGATGTGGAAGACTCCTTTAGGGCCTTGGATAGAGGTGAGGGAGGAGGTGTGGGCGCAGGTTTTACAGTTCCTGCGGTGGCAGGGGAAAGTGCCAGGATTGGAGGGTGGGTAGTTTGGGGGCGTGGACCTGACCAGGTAGTCACGGAAGGAACGGTCTTTGCGGAAGGCGGAAAGGGGTGGGGAGGGAAATATATCCCTGGTAGTGGGGTCTGTTTGGAGGTGGCGGAAATGTCGGCGGATGATTTGGTTTATGCAAAGGTTGGTAGGGTGGAAGGTGAGCACCAGGGGCGTTCTGTCCTTGTTACGGTTGGAAGTGTGGGGTCTGAGGGCAGAGGTGCGGGATGTAGACGAGATGCATTGGAGGGCATCTTTAACCACGTGGGAAGGGCAATTGCGGTCTCTAAAGAAGGAGGCCATCTGGTTTGTTCTGTGGTGGAACTGGTCCTGCTGGGAGGACCAGTCATGTCGTCGTCATGCTATTTTCAAATGTTAAAATGGAGTCCTCTGAAAAGTTTTTTTGGGAAGCACTGGTGTAAGCTTCTATCGCCTGAACAAAACCTCCCCCTTGGGCCTGTCCCCTTTCACATACTCCTGAAGTGCAACCTAGCTAAGGTGTAGAGGAACATCAGGAGCACAGTGTTGATAAAGGAATACCAATTTCACACTCAAAACCTCTAGCTCAGATACTATCACTGTGTGTCGTTAAACCATAGCATGGAGGGTGAATCAGCATGTAGTGCCACACTGTCAAGGCTGGGAGCAATGATAGTGCAGCAGTGCCCTCCTCACCTGCATCAATGAGTTTTCCAACTGAGATCTTAGATGAACACTTTATTGGAGTGATTTATATAAGAATGTTGATCAGTATGCACCAGAAAATGCTTGGAGCATTGGAAAACTTGCATTCAGTCTCAAACAGTGCAGACCTGTTGAGTATCAACTTTGCACAAAGGTTGAAGCCCTTTCTTCCCAGCATGGAAATAGTGGCTATCTCTATCCACACACTTGTAGACCCAACTAGGACATGGCATTGGATGGTTATTGTCTCAGCTGGAACTGCAGCACAAACAGCAGCTGCACAATAACTGAGTGCAAGTGCAGAGAGCTGTCATACTAGATGAAAAGGCCACGATCACGGCTGTGAATTACTGTGTGCAAAGGAGCTTGCAGGGTGTCGCAGTCTGTCCTCTGATAGATTACTGGGATTATTGAGGTTTAGAGTCTGGCGGTATGGCAGTAGCTCCATGAAGCAGGGTCAGGTTGCTCTTTTTGTCAGGATAAATGCATGTGTGCTCCCCTGCAATCCCCCGGTAGTGCCCCAGATTGCAGCTGTCTGTGCCAGATTGGGTAATTTGGACAATGGATTATAGCACCAGGAGTGGTTCAAGTCTTCCTTCCTAGACCATTTACAGTCACCCATACTGAAATTCAGCAGCCTTCCACCAGGCATGATACGCCATTGGGATAGCACTCCATACTAGCTCAAAGGCAGGCACTAGTTTAGATTAGATTACATTACAGTGTGGAAACAGACCCTTCGGCCCAACAAGTCCACACCAACCCTCCGAAGCGCAACGCACCCCTCTACATTTACCTCTTCACCTAACACAATGGGCAATTTAGCATGGCCAATTCACCTAACCTGCACTTTATTTTTGGACTGTGGGAGGAAACCGGAGCACCCGGAGGAAACCCACGCAGACACGGGGAGAATGTGCAAACTCCACACAGTCAGTCGCCTGAGGCGGGTATTGAGCCCGGGTCTCTGGCGCTGTGAGGCAGCAGTGCTAACCACTGTGCTACCGTGCCACCCAGTTTAAGTTTGGTTTCATTTATATGTTTGATTTCAATTGCTAATTTTATGATGGCTTTTGTTTTTGCATCATGGTGGATACTGTGATGGTCTGTGACAAAGGGAAGGTAAGTTGTGGCACTGTTGATGAATGGAAATTGTGGTTGCTGATAGTGGTTAGCACACTTAGCAAGAAAGGGGCTGTCGATATTGTCACCCACACACACTTCTTCTCCTCCACAGAAATGAAGTAAGCAGGATACGAACAAGAGGACGTAGGCAAATCTGTGAAGTGGCAGACATGTAGCTGATGAAATCTAATGCTCAGAACAGTGAAGTGATTCATTTTTGTTGGAAGAATGAGGGATGAAAAAACAAAGGGGTTCAATTGTAAAACAAGTGAAGGGACAGTAATTATTACATAAGACCATAAGAAATGGGAGCAGGAGTGGGCTATGTGGCCCATCAAGTCAGCTTTGCCATTCAAAAAGATCATGGCTGATCTTTTCATGGACTCAGCTCCACTTACCCACCCATTCACCATAAGCCTTAATTCCTTTACTGTTCACAAACTTACCTAACTTTGCCCTAAAAACATTCAATGAGGTAGTCTCAACCACTTCACTGGGCAGGGAATTCCACAGATTCACAACCCTTTGGGTGATGAGGTTCCTCCTCAACTCAGTCCGAGATCTGCTTCCTCTTATCTTCAGGCTATGCCCGCCCGCCCCCCCAGTTCTAGTTTCACCTGCCAGTGGAAAGAACCTCCTGCTTCTATCTTATCTATTCCTCTCATAATTTTATATGTTTCTGTAAGATCCCCCCCTCCTTCTTCTAAATTCCAATGAGGATAATCCCAGTCTACCCAATCTCTCCTCAAAAGCCAACCCTCTTAATTCTGGAATCAACCTAGTGAACCTCCTCTGCACTCTCTCCAGCGCCAGTACATCCTTTCTCAATTAAGGAAACCAAAACCATACACCAGTACTCCAGGTGTGGCCTCACCAGTTACTTATACAGCTGCAACATAACCTTCCTATTTTAAACTCCATCCCTCTAGCAATGAAGGACAATATTCCATTTGCCGTCTTAATTACCTGCTGCAACTGCAAACCAACTTTTTGTGATTCATGCACAAGGATACCCAGGTCCTTATCATGCATTAATTATTCAAATCTGTTTGCATATGGTCGGACAACAAAAGTAACTAGATTAAGTCCATTTTTTTTCCACACGGAAGAACGCCATTCAAACGCTTCATTTCTATTCCTGGTAAATGATAAGGGTTGAGGTAAACTAATGAAGAATATCTTTCAAACTCAGCATAAGGCTTTTAACATAGATCGGTTCTATTTTTGTACACTTTGCATTATTGATTTAAAAACTTGCTATCCTCTGTATTAAAATTGAAACCAAGTTTTAAAATAAATACAAATAAACATTAGGATAAGTCATTCCTTCAGCTGAATTTCTTAAAGCACACCATAGCCGTAAATCGGACATCGGCGTAACAGATTAACAGGATGTATATTTTGCAGACATGTAATGATAAGTACATTGTAAAGTAATTCAAACTAATATTGAGTCACTCAAAGAAGTAGCTATTTTTCTTAAATCAAGCGGGGACACGCTGAGTACTGTTTGCCTACTAGAAATTACTCAACTTTATTGGGCAAGTTCATGATTTAAAATATGATTTATAGCTGTTGGGTAAAGATTAGATTAGATTACTTACAGTGTGGAAACAGGCCCTCCGGCCCAACAAGTCCACACCGGCCCGCCGAAGCGTAACCCACCCATACCCCTACATCTACATCTACCCCTTACCTAACACGACGGGCAATTTAGCATGGCCAATTCACCTGACCTGCACATCTTTGGACTGTGGGAGGAAACCGGAGCACCCGGAGGAAACCCACGCAGACACGGGGAGAACGTGCAAACTCCACACAGTCAGTCGCCTGAGGCGGGAATTGAACCCGGGTCTCCGGCGCTGCGAGGCAGCAGTGCTAACCACTGTGCCACCGTGCTCACAACATGTTGAGCTAAGCTCTCATAATTAAGTGAACGGAAACTTACCACAAATGAAAGGAAGCTGAGAAACAAAGAATGATGTCTTTTACTTTCAGCTACAGTGCTAGCTAAAGATATCAAATGTTTCGGTAGAATTGCCTATGTCTAATTAGTTTAAAGCTTGTGATAGCTAGTTCCACAATGAATGTAATATGACTGGAGCACAAAAACAGATCTTTTTAAGTTACTCAGAGGGTTATAGCTGCTAAAGTTATATTAATCAGACACATGATTGAATGTTTATTCTCAATACGGTGATAAGAGTTTATTTAAGTTTTAAGAAATTAAATGTCCATGTTGATTAATTACATGGAATATGCTTCATTGTAAGTATGTTAAAAAACACTTGGTAATAAACAAGTACCCTAAATCCACTGTCAGTGGGAATTGGAGCATTGACTGAAATTGACCAGTCATTGCACGTCAAAGTGCATACAACTTGTTATGTCATTTCACATTGATAACTTCCAAGGAGGAGGTGCAAGGAGGGTATGAAAAGGAGATCCAGGAGGGACGGAAGGAAATTGTTTCTTGATGTGATGTCTAACTAAAAAAGCCTCATGTCTATTTAAAGGACCTTAGCAAATCTAATCAAACCCAGTTTGAAAAGAAGATCATATCAGACTCTAAATGTAAATTCCATTTCTTTCTCCATAGATGCTACCACACCTGAGTTGCTCCAGCAATTTCTATTCTTATTTCAGATTTACAGCATCTGCAGTATTTTGCTTTTTTTCAAAGCATGTGCAAAACAGGTTCTTCTCAAAGTCTAAAGCATTTGTAGGCAAATAGATATCGTTTTTGAAGTTTATCTTCTGTTAATGTAGAATCAAGGAAGAAAGATTCGCCTTCCAGCTCCACAGCACTTCAGAGAATCCTGGTTAGTCCACAATCAACTTCCCTGCACCAGCCAAGCTAAAGCTCAAGGCCATCCACAACATGTAGATGACTCCAATAGAATCATTCAATGACTTTAGCACTAAAGGAGATCATTTGGCCTTTTGTGTGTTCCTGCCTCAGGCAACTGTCTGTGTGGAGTTTGCACATTCTCCCTGTGTCTGCGTGGGTTTCCTCTGGGTGCTCCGGTTTCCCTCCACAGTCCAAAAATGTGCAGGTTAGGTGAACTGGCCATGCTAAATTGCCCATTGTGTTAGGTGAAGGGGTAAATGTGGGGGAATGGGTCTGGGTGGGTTGCTCTTCGGAGGGTCGGTGTGGACTTGATGGGCCGAAGGGCCTGTTTCCACACTAAGTTATGTTAAAAAAAACACAGAACATAGAACATTACAGCACAGGCCCCTTGGTCCTTGATGTCGCACTGACCTGTGGAACCAATGTGAAGCCTATCTATCCTACATTATTCCATTTTCATCCATATGTTTATCCAATGGCCAATTAAAAGTCCTTAAAGTTGGCAAATCTACTACTGTTGCAGGCAATGCTTTCCATGTCCCAACTACTTTGAATAGAGAAACTACTATAGGAGCAACACAGCTGATACCAGGAAGTCATGTGGAATATTTCTGAACAGATCATGTGTCTATCTGCATTGGCACATACTAAACTTTTTGATCTCTGCAGGGAAAACATCCTCAACTGACTCAGATAAAAAAAGCATTCCCATTGACACAGTTCCTAATGAAACATGCTCCATACCTACAAACGGATTACTGTCCCATCACAGAAATATGGAATCATACCGTACAGACACAAGTCTGTACCGACAAAAAGAATCTCTTAACGACATACCTCATGGCTGTATGCAAGGATCACCAATCACAGCCTGGGTAACTAAGCTGACTTCTGAATCCCAGGCTCAACCTGCTATGAAAATTCTGGACCAACATCAAAGCTCAAGGACAGGTTGAGGGAAAATGTTCACTTGCTCAACAAGTGGAACACGAGGAACAGCTCCAATTGTGACTGTGGCTATCACAATTATCTAAATATTGAACCTCTGCATTCCTAGTGGCATCACAACCATTCACACAACAGCAGCTGATGCTGTGAAACAGACTGTTAACTTCAACATCAAACGGTTAACTGCTTTCCCAATCATATGAATTAAAAAAAAACTGTTCTCCTCTTTGGCTTGCTTGATCTGCGGAGGCCATTACATGATTGAATCGTTTCTGGAGATGTGCTCGGTGTCCTCAGTTCATCAGAAATATTGTGATGGGCTCCAAGGTCAGGCTTCCAGATTCCAGTGGGTGCGCAGAGAGAGTAAAATCAAACAGGTAAAATCAAATTCTCAGCTTAAGTGTTATTTCCAAAAGGTATTTAGCTGCAGAAGAAAGCTGAAAGCACCTGACCAGGCCTAAATAAGTAAAGCATAGAGTATATGTAAGATTGACAGAGCTGTGGAAAATAGAGAAAGCTTTCAGCTCCCGAAATGATAACGTGGATGTTTATTGTCACGGTTCTTCGCCTACAGATGAAACACTGGCTTGCCAGAAGTGAACTCTTCAGGTTGGCAGTTTTAAAGTTTGATTAAGTCCAGTTGTTTATTTATAGAGGGAAGGTGATACCATTATTTCTTAAAGCCAAGTGATGCAGAATAAAGGGAGAAAGGTGACTGTAATGGAATGATGCAGAATAAAGGGAGAAAGGTGACTGTAATGGAATTTTTACCATATATTGTATAGCGTCACTGCAGTCCACCAACTTAAAAACTCTGATATCATCACAGTTCACTATTATGACATGCCAAATGATTAAAACCGATACATGATGCAACTTTGATTAATTAAAAAAAGTACCCATCATGTCCATATGCGAGACTACAATGTGATGATTCCTATTCAGCTTGCAAAAAATTCAAAATTGTACAAAGATTTAGCAAAGACCAACCAACGAAAAGAAGAGGAAAAGAAGATCCAAGGATAGGATATGTGCAGAAGAGCAAGAAGCAAGAGCATAAAGCAAGAAGAGAAAATCGAGAATGTGGGGAACATCATCCAGGATAGAAGTGCCAAAGTATATTCATTCATCTGGCTTACAGTGAATTCTTTACTTGTGCAATCAACCTAGACTGAGCAGATATGTTTACTTTGCATAAGTTTAAGATTAAAAGTATCATGTTAATGCATAACAGAATTCTCTTAGTGGTTACCTTCTGCAATTGAAGGTGGGATGAGGTAATGTTTTTGGCTTGTTTGTTAGTCTGCTCACCTGCAAACTACACATATCAAAAACTAAGTGGTAGCTTTCAACAAAATGTAGTTCACAGACAGGATAAGGCCCAAGGAAGAACTTAGGAGTTTTTGGCAAAGATGCATTTCCAGATCTTGGAACTTTTTAAAAGGATATGTTAACATTGGATGTAGGGAAATGTACCACTTTCTGAAAATAAAATTTGTTTATTGTAGCATTTCAAACGCTTTTGACTGTTTTAGAATGTTATAGGTTGCTTCATCTGTTATGATGGAATTTCTCAATTGAAAAATGAAAGTAGAGTTTTCAGAGCAAGTTGTTGATGAGGATTTGCCAAAAACACCTTCTGTGATATGGAAGCTCTCGAAAGAAACAAAAAGTATACCTTTTCAGCTTTGTAGTTATGGTGTAACAATCAGAATGTGACGGGCCTTAGGGAACAGCTGTATAATTGTAATAAGTTGAGTTAACACAGAATTGGTAGAGTGTTGAACATTGGGATCTCTTAATAACTGAGTTTTCCTAGTATTTATAGAGTAGCATGAGATTTCATTTTGCAGCTATTATAGCAATACTTAACTTTCTATTCATATGCTAGAATTTTGGAAAGGGAATAATTATGAAAAACAGAGGTTAGAATGCCCATTGTTCTAGCAACAACAATTTATTTGGCACCAATGCACCATTATATCAGTGCATTATTTTCAAAAGTGAGAAGTATTGCCCCTTAGAAAGAATGATAAACTAACCCACAGGCAAGGTGACAATGATCATCGAATGATCATGTGCAGCTGTTCCATGGCCATTGGCCCAAAGGCTTTAAACAGTTGACTGACAGTGTAAATAACCTGTCCCTAGAAATACTGTATAATAAGAAATCCTTGAGGCAGGGGGCTTTCTCAAGGAACAGGTCTCATTAAGCAAACCTTGAAGGCAGCAGTTCTCACCGGATGGTCCTCAGACAGCAGTCTCGATTCAGCATTCCTCAACAGACAGATCGAAGATGAACCAGAAGATGAGGAGGAAGACCCAAAGAAGAGGTTTCCAACACTTCAGCTGGACAACAGGATCCTGCCTCCACCACTTTAGCAAGACTGAAACATTTCCCACTGACAAGCTGCTTTGTCCTCAGGTATCAAAGAACCATTTTCAATTGTCATGCTAGACCCTTCCTTTATCATTAACTAATGTATCACATCTAAGCTGCAGCTTCTTAACATACTTAATTAACTATCAGAAAATTGCTTACAAATCGGTGACTGCCTGCATCACATAACTGTGACCATGAACCCCTAAGCTCAACAATAATAATGAGCTCTACTGAATTTCCTCTTCACTTTAAATACATTGAACTCAGTGAACACAGCCACTCCGAAATTACATCCATATTTTTCTCTCAATCATCAACCTATCGGAAAGGAAACCCCACCTTTCAGATCTTCCAGCGAATCAAATGGAGGTGGCCATTTTGGAGTCCGCAGGCAATCGGAAAAGGGGACATGGGGTGATGACTTATCATAGAATCCCCAGAGTGTGGAAACAGGCCATTCGACCCAACAAGACGACACCGATCCTGCTAAGAGTATCCCACCCAGACCCATTCCCTTATTACTCTACATTTACCCCTGACTAATGCACCTAAGGTACACATACTTGAACATTATGGGCAATTTAACATGGCCAATCCATGTAAACTTTACACCTTTGGTGAACTTAAGCATAAGTATGGTGTTGGAGCTATACTCTCACATCCTCACAAGGCGATATTAGGGGCTGACACATGAGTGTGTGTGCGTGTGAGTGAGTGAGAGATGCAGGCCCGAACATCGATGACTGCTCCCACCTTGCTACTTTTATTTGGTGCCTCCTTCACCAGGGTAAACTCCAAACATCAAAGCGAGAAAGCCTTTAAGTGGACATTAACTGGATATTTCATAGCCTCATCTGACCCATGAACAAGCATGCCTTCCCTTCCACTGGAATAATTACCACAGGACATGATGAGACAGGCAGGGGACACGCACCAAGCCACTGCCATGCTGTCCAGCAGCATATGCACCCTCGTGCCAGACCCTCGATTTTACCACAGCCATCATATCCCTGGGTGTCACTGGATCTGATTTTAACAGCATGCAAGTGAAGGGTTGAGCCCAATGTATGACATAATATTATTGGAACACATATACAACGGCAAAGTTTGAAGTTTACAATAAGAACATTTTGCAGTGAGTCGTAAACTAAAAACCAGATGTAAAAATGACAATTACACAAAAAGCTTGTAAACTGGAAAACGGATTTTTCCTGCAGCTGAACTGAGTGCAGTTAACATTTTTCAAAGTGTAATTATGAGTTTCAGTGAAAGAACTACAGTTCAACTCTTTCCAACCCGGAGACACTGGCTTCCATTGATCTTCAAGGCACATTCCACAGTTTCATAAGCTTGAATCAAATAAAGATTAACATTCAAATTTTACTATGAGTAGCTAGTAATTAGTGAAATACTTTCACGATAAGTTATAATTTTAAAACAGATACTTCCAGGCGTTGTGGGGTGTGGGCAAAGGTAGTGCAATGATCACTTTCTAACACATTTGACTCTGATGGCTGAAGTTAACCAAAGAGGAATTCTACTTGGGTATAAGAAGTTAGAATACAATGAGCCACAAACAAATGCATGCTCCAAAAATTCTACTTCAACTAACCTGTCTCTCAGCATGTGAACCAGCCAGAAAGAAGAGTGCACAAGCCTGTCCTCTCTTTGCACCACACCCCTCACTCCTCCACCATCCTTTAACTTTTGACTTCAGATACCATCTCAACTCCATTACTAACTTCAGTTTGCATCTTTCTATGGATCATAAAGTCACACCTCTCAAGTTCACTGCTCCTGCAAAAGACTTGAACCTAAAAATTCTGAATGCTTTTGGAAAGAGTTAAGGTAAAATGTAGCGTGAGTTCTGTCCATAATTTAGTGGTGTGGCCTGGACAAACTCAAATACTGTGAATGGAGTCCTTTGTAAGATTCAGTGCAGATGTCCACATTTGGATGAGTCTGTCACAACTGTAACCTAGTAGATGTACTTGACCCTGAAGCATGAATCAGGTCCAAAGCAATGCCATCACGATCTTCAGGAAATCAAAGGGGAACTAAAGTGTAAAGGCATTGGAATGAATTCCTGCTCGAATTGCAGTGAAGACAAGAGATCTTCAAAGTGAAACCTCCTATTAATCACAAGCATGAGATTTAAATGCTGTAACACTGTTTCCTGCCAAACCCCTGGAACAGGATGCCAGTGCCACTGCCAGCACCATCATATTATCAGAAGGAAGTCGGTACCCACTCCCATGATATTGGTGTGCATCTGCTGAACAGTCGCTACTCATGCTCACCCTGTTAGATGCCCCACTGGCTGCCCCTCTCACTGCCTGATTGTTCCACACAATGCCCTTCTCACTGCCTCCCTGACCACCCACTCGCTGTCCCACTGGCAGACTTGCACACTGGCCACTCTGCTCCATTGGCTCTTTGGTCCCCTCAGTGCCCACTCTCCGACTCACCACGCTGTTATCGCATTTGGGGAAAGACCAACAGTGAGAAAACAGTACGCTGAGTGGAAGGGAGACACTGAAGAAGTGGGGTGGCCAGGAAGGCAGAGCGTGGGGTGACCTTTAATATTAAAATGGGACAGGCAAGAGTTCAAAATGGGGCAGTATCATGGGAAAACCGCAGTCCCATGATACATAACTGGTATTTTGAAGTTCCATATTTCTCTGAAAGCTGCATTGACAGAGTAAAAGCACACAACATTTAAACAACTGAAGAGCAAAGAAATATTTGAAATTGAACACATTTTATTACGACTGCACTCATCAAAATACTAGTAACTTGTTCAGTGTGACAGACAGTTAAAATGTCTGAGACAGAAGTTTCCCTGAAGGGTCACTGGCACCAAGCACATATCTCAGACACTTACTAATTTTTAATAAATATTTTATTCATTTATCAGTTTGGTTTGGAGTTTGTGAACTTAGAACTGTGAGTTGGAAGTCGCTTGCACATTCTGGGGTGATTTATGGTGGAAGGAATAGAACAGAACAAACAAACTGTTTATTTGTGAGGCCAGGCCTGGCAGTTAATTGCCCGATAAATCTTGATTAAAAAGGATTCCAATAGACACATCAACCCTGGGAAGAGCACTGTATTTAACAGCTAGCAGAAGTTGTCTATTAACAAGATTAGTACCTGGGAATTAGCTCCGGCAAGTCTGGAAGATATCCTATGTTCAAGCAGATGGCAGATATTGAGTGGTAATTGAGGCCTAAGGAAGAGGCAATCGGTCGATTGGAGTGGGACCAGAATTGAAGTTGTTTTTTGCACTGTGCTTTCTGAGGAAATGAGCTTGGCTACTGACAGGACAGCATGAAGATTTGAAAGCTCCCTGCCTGTTCTGCTATACCAACTTTTGGAAACCAAAAGAGGAAATGTCTGAGTTAGAAGCATTGCCCTCTTTGCCTGGGGGAACTGAGAAGGTGACTCTCATTGGCGATTCTAGAAAAGCAACCAACAAGTCCATATCTATACCTGTAAAACAATACATCACAAACAAAAGCCATTTAAGTAATCTGGCCACTAATATAATTTCCTTCCACTTGTCTCTGAACTGTGTTTGTTTGTCTGTCTGTCATTTTTATGAATCACAGTTGGGAACACATGTTTTGGGTTTAAAGCATAGCCCTCAGCTTACCTTGCTGTTCATATTTTCATTGCTAAAGTCATTGTATATATAATAAGTAGTTAAGTCTTTTGTTCGAGATACAAAACTGAATTAATTATTCACAAAGACTGGGATTGGTTATTCCAAAGCCTGGCTCGAAACCATTGGAGTAATTACAGGGATCTTCAATGGTTTAATTTTACTGAGTTGCAAATACAAAGGTAGAAAGGCAGGTTTGGTGCCTTTGCCTGTCTCCATGTCATAACATCATAGTGACTTAAAAAGCCTACTGTCTTGTTAATTCTTCACTTTCCATGCTTAAACGTAGTAGTTGCAGTGGGACTGAGCCACACCTAGCAATTTGTTTTCAAATTCAAATCTATTGTCAGCGAAAGAAAAATGAAGCTGAAACAGAAGATACAAGAAACATGGAACTGTCAGCTTCTTTTGACTAGAATAAATGTCAATGTAACGGCGTTCAACAGATCCAAAAAAATGGAAGAAAAACAAGTGGATACTAAGAGAGCAATAATATGAAAAGGTTTGTTCCTTGTGGATTACCAACACTTTCTGTTTTTGTTTCCAACACCCGCAATTCTTGTTCTTTGCTTTTGTTTGGAAAAAAGAATGATTATTAAATGGCTGAGATGATAATTTCTTCAACCAAAGAGGCACTGAAAACAATAAGGGCCAAAAGACCATAAGAAATAGGAACAGAGGTAGGCCATTCAGCCCGTCAAGTCTCTCCACCATTCAACAGGATCTAGGCTGATCAAGTCCATTTTCCTGCCCTTATCCCAAACTCTTGATTCCTTTACTCAGCCTTATACATACACAAGGACATGTGCCACAGCTCACTGGGGCAAAGAGTTGCAAAGTCTCTCAACACTCAGAAGAAAATCCTGCTCATCTTAGTCATAACTTGGCATTCCTTTATTCTGAGACCATGACCTCTGGTATAAACTCTCCCATGATGGTAAACATCCTCTCAGCATTTAACCCATCAAGAAGCTTAGGTACTTCAATAACATCACCTCCCATTCTTTTCAACTCAAGTGCATAGAGTCTCAATCTGTATGTATGGCTTTGATCGAACTTTTAAATAAAGAAACAGGTCATTCGATCCACCAAGTTAATGTTTCAGCTTTACATGAACCCCTTCACACACACTTTTCCTCACATTTCACAAATGTTTTCTTTTTCTCCCATACACTTAAACATAGCATCAAGTATTATGTAAATTGAAAAATGTGTTTGACAATGAAAGTGTTTCTCTAGCATCACAGGTACATTTGCACATTTCCACAGGTGCAGCTCCCTACACACATTACAGCTTGTTCAGCAATCCGTATTCCTTCAAACCATACATAGTCACTGTAACTTCACTTTTCACCCTTTGGTATTTCATGGCAAACAAATATTGCTTGTGTTTATTGTAACTAGCCCTGTTATATACTATTTGTGGTGTAGCTTTCTCTTAATTAAAACAGTATTCATCTCCCATTATAATATGACATGACCTGATTTAATAGGGAACATTAAAAAGAAAATCAAAGCAATGCCTAATTGAGCTCATTGGAAGGATTACTGGCTTTTATGTTAAAAGTATCTTTATTGTGGAATGACATTCTGAACAGTCAGTAAAAAATTATTGCCAAGAAATGCAATATTTTTTCAATGTTGAACTAGACATGCAGCAACCCAGGGCAACAATACTTTTAAGAGTGCCTCGCTGAATCTATCTAGTGAGGTACTGAGCCATATCTTCAACCAAGATTTAGATCTGGTTCCTATTCTGTTCTGAGTTCGCTGCCCAAAGACTCAGTCATAATAGAGACCTTGCAATCAACTTCATTGGTGTTTGATTATGGAAGGGGAGAAAAATCAAGGTGCTCTCCAATTCTGATTACTACCCTCCCAACCCTTCAAAACAGTCCATGAGTGTGAAGTTAGCTTGTGGAAGGATAAGGATCAGTTGTGATTCACAATCTATCTGAATCGCTTGCCAACAAATTAACGGGCCACTTGAGGAGGGTTCCTCATTAGGCAACAAGAGAATTTGTATGTAGGAGTGGTGAAGTCTTGCATCAACTGTATAAAATATTAACTTGACTGTACCTGGAGTACTGTCCTCTGACCTTAAGTAGGATGATGCTGCCATCAAGGTGAATGTAATGGAAGTTCACTCCACCATTCCTGCGATAGCAGAACTGTCCTATGAAAAAATATTGTGGAGACTGGACTCTCATTCTCTAGAGTTCTGAAGAAGAAATGATCTCATTGAAGTTTACAAAATATTTCAAGGGATCGACAGGGTAGATGCAAGTAAGACATTTTCCCTGGCTAGGGAGCCAAGAGCCAGGGATGCAATTTTAAAGTAAGGGGAACATTAAGAACAAGAGGAGTAGAAATGATCTTACTCAGAGTTGTAAATATTTGGAATTTTCTACCTCGAAGAGCAGTTGAAGCTCAGCCTTTTGAGTATGTTTTGAGATTGACAGATTTCTAAGTACAAATGACATAAAGGGATATGGGATTAATATGGAAAAGAGCCACTTAAGTGAATGATCGTTATACTGAATAGTGGAGCATGCTCGATGGGCTGAATGGCCTACTTTTGCTCTGATGTTCTGATGGAACAGCAACCCAGCATGGAGTCAAAACCAGCAAAGAAGGAACAATGAAACAGGCTAAGAGTGAGAAATACAAACCTAAGAATATTTACACTTTTCAAACACTTTTGCTGAGTCTAATATAATGATAGGATATGTCAACATTTAGATAAAGATACTGGCACTATACCAACACAAGGAGGGGCATGTAGAAGTGATTAGGAATGGCAATGGCACACTGAAATAATTAAAACAACACTGAAAACTTATAGTAATATAAAAGTGATGGACATTGAAGCTATACTATTAGGTTAAATGTTTTATCATCTTAAAATATAGATTGCACCAGTCATATTTCATGTAGTGTGCATTCACATCAATCACCTTGTCCAGTAGTCTAAACTTCAGAAACTGCATTACAATGTCTGGTTATGCAAGAAGACTGCCTGATTGATGTACTGAAATTCAATGTGTTTAAAAGATAAATTAGGAGCTAAATGAGGCCATTTAGCCCATCAAGCTCTAAGTGTGGCCTTAACTCCACTTCCCTGCGCAGCCAATAATTTTGGCCTGTATTAAGTCAGTCCTCTGCTCTGCACCTCTCAGCAAAGATGGGTAAGAAACAAGGTTCTGGGGTAAAAGAGTAAACTATAACAAATGAAACTGTAGTCTCAACTCCCCCCCCACCCCCCCCAAACCCCACCCCCAGTACATGCCAGTTGCTGTACTTCCTGGCAATAGATAATGTGTCCCTCAAGGGTTGGCTCAGTGGTTAGCACTGCTGCCTCAAAGCACCAGGGAACCAGGTTCAATTCCAGCCTTGAGCGACTGTCTGAATGGAGTTTGCATGTTCTCCCTGCAGCTGTGTGGGTTTTCGCTGTCTGCTCTGCAGTACAAAAACCTGCAGGTTAGGTGGACTGGCCATGCTAAATTGTCCAGGGATATGTAGATTAGCCATGCATGATGAATGTGAGGTTGTGAGCATAGGGTAGGCGGTGAGTCTGGGAGGATGCTCTTCAGAGGGTTTGGGGCAGACTCAAGGGGCCGAATGGCCTCCTCCTGCACAGTCAGGGATTTTAGAGTAAGAGTCCTAGAGAAATCATGAGGAAATCACTAAATAAGGCTACCAACGAGCATCTGGGAGCCTGATTTCAATTTAAGTCCTTTGGCCAGGTTTCCTAAATTATGAGAATTCCACTAGGGAGAGAGGTGGTAGATTTTCACTCTAGAAGGCAAGTGCTTTTCACAACACATTTGGTAGGTTGAGAGAAGCAGAAACACTATTCTGAGCCTCTTGAAGAAGCCTTAGCCTCCCTCCTGCTGATCATGGCCTCTCTCTCATCCTTCCCATAATTGCCAATCTTTTTTCTGTACCCACAGTGCAAACCCTGATCTGTGGTCAGCCCCTTGACTGCAAATACCAGGTACTAATCCCGAGGCCTGTGGCTTCCTGTCACTAATGTTTCCACTGAGGAAGTTATCAACCTGTCAATTTGATCATCTGTGAGTTAGCAAAAGAGAAAAAAAATATTCCTGCCATTAAATCTGGCAAGATCTCAGCACTCCGTTCTTGCTAGGTTTTCCCAAAGCTATCATTTTCTTCAAATCCTCCATTTAATATTGGGGCCTTTATATTTGCTTAACATAAATGATTTTTCTCCTTCCATGCTATGCTTATTTTTCTGAAAATAATGAAACCAGAAAGGATGCATACATTCCAACCTACATTTTAACAGTAATCAGTTGTCTTTTTTAGAAAATGTATTTGACAACATGATGCTCCAGTTGAATTTTGTACTGAAATACAGATATTTCAGTTTGAGCATGAAGAACTGTGTATCTATGCCCCTGTCAAGTTTCTGTTATTTTTAACTAAATTTAAAAGGTCTCTTGCTGTAAAGCCTTAATTTCGTTCTCTCTGTGATTTAATTGCTGTAACAGTGATTAAGAACAGTTGATATCTTAATTACATATATAAAATCTGGTAACATTTTTCAGAATTAAAAGGTCAAGTATAAATTGCATAATTGGTCAATAAAGTCTGTATAACTCAAATATGTAATTAGATTTTTTTTGTGGGAGACGTATGAACTTTATGTTTATAAAAATGAGGGAACTGAAGATTTTTGATTCTTTAGCCACTTTATATTGGATTCATAGGGTTGCAGTTTTTAATGCACAAGTCTGGTATAGCTGGAAACAACCCTCAAGTAATTTTCCTGAGGCCAATGCACAGTTTTAGCATGTTTACACTGGGGCTGCTAACAGCTGCAGGACTGCCTTATGAGCCAAGAGCCAAGGAGCCTCATTGCTCATCAAAATGCTGAAGATTGGTGAAGGCAGAGCAGTAGATGTTGTCTTTCAGGACATCAGCAAGGTGCTCAAAAGGGTTCCGCATGGTAGACTGATAAGATCACAAGGAATACAGGGAGTGCTAGCCATTTGGATACAAAATTGACTTGAAGGTGGGTGACAGAGGGTAGTGGTGGAGGGGTGCCTTTTTGACTGGAGCCTTGTGACCAGCGGTGTGCCGCAAGGGTCAATGCTGGGTCCTCTGCTATAAATGATTTGGAAGTGAACATAGGAGATATGGTTAGTTAGTATACAGATAACACCACAATAGGTGGTGTAGTGGACAGCAAAGAAGGTTACCTCAGAGAGCAATGGGGCCATGATTAGATGGACCAATGGACCGAGCAGTGGCAGATAGAGTTCAATTTAGATAAATATGAAGTGTTGCATTCAGGAAGGCAAATCAGGGCAGGACTTGTACACTTAATGGTAAGGTCCTGGGGAGTGTTGCCAAACCAAAAGACCTAAGGTGCACTTCCTTATAAATGAAGTCACAGCTGAACAGGGCAGTGAAGGAGGTGTTTGGTATACTTGCCTTTATTGGTCAGTGCATTGAGAGTAGGAGTTGGAATGTCATGTTAGTTAGGCCACTTTTGGAATACTGCGTTCAATTCTGGTCTCCTTACTATCGGAAAGATGTTGTGAAACTTGAAAGGGTTCAGAAAAGATTTGCAAGGATATTGCCAGGGTTGGAGGGTTTGGGCTTTTGGGAGAGGCTGAATAGGCTGGAGCTTTTTTCTCTGGAATGTCAGAGGCTGAGAGGTGACCTTATAGAGGTTTATAAGATCATGAGGGGCATGGTGAGGGTGAATACCCAATGTCTTTTTCTCCAGAGTAGAGGAATCCGAAAATAGAGGGCACAGGTTTAAGATGAGAGGGGAAAGATTTAAAACAGACCTGAGGTGCAATGTTTTCATGCAAAATATGGTGCGTATACAGAATGAGCTGCCAGACAAACTGGTGGAGACTGTTATAATTACAACATTTAAAAGGCAATTGGATGGATACACGAATAGGAAGGGTTTACAGAGATATGGGCCAAATGCTGGCAAATGGGACTAGATTAATTTCGGATATCTGGTCGTCAGGGACAAGTTGGACTGCAGGGTCTTTTCGGTGCTGTAGAACTCTATGACTCTACTGACACAGAGTGAAGTCAACTGTTCAAGATATTAACAGAAAAAGACAGAGTAGATGAAGTATTTCCAAAAGTTAGGGATTCTAGAATGAGGGGGCATAGTCTGAGAGTTAGGGCCGGACTGATAAGGCCTTCAAAAATGAGACAAATGTGAGTCCAGAGACAGTATGTTCCTGTTAGTGTGAAGGGAAAAGCTGGGTGTAGGGAATACTGGATGACGAGAGAAATTGAGACTCTGGTCAAGAAAAAGGAGGCATATGGCAGGGAGAGACAGCAAAGATCGAGTGAATCCCTTGAGTATAAGGGCAGTAGAGGTATACTCAAGAGGGAAATCAGGAAGGCTAAAAAGGGGACATGAGATAGCTTTGTAGGATTAAAGCAAAACTAAAGAGATTCTACAAATACATTAAAGGCAAAAGAGCAACTAGGGAGAGAATAGGGCCTCTTAAAGATCAGCAACACTGCCAATGTGTGGAACCACAGGAGATGGGTGACATACTAAACAAATATTTTTTCTCACTATTTGGAGAAAGGATATGGAAGCAAGATAACTTGGAGAGATAAACAGTGATATCCTGAAAAATATCTATGTTTTTGGATGAAGTGTGGGTATCTTAAAATGCACAAAGGTGGATAAATCTCCAGGACCTGATCAGGTGTTTCCCAGAACTCTGTGGGAAGTTGGTGAAGTGATTGCTGGGTCCCTTGCTGAGTTATTTGTATCATCGATATACACAGGTGAAATGCCGGAAGACTGGATGATGGATGACATGGTGCCATATTTTAAGAAAGGTGGTAAGGAAAAGCCAGGGAACTAAACACTAATGAACCCGACATCAGCAGTGAGTAAATTGTTGGGGAGGATTCTGAGGGACAGGATTTACATGTATATTTCATGAAACTTGAAAGGATTCAGAAAAAAATTTACAAGGATGGTGCCAGAGTTGGAGTCTTTAATCATAGGAAGGGGCTGAATAGGCTGATGCTTTTTTCCCCCTGGAGTGTTGGCAGCTCAGGAATTACCTTATTGAGGTTTATAAAGTCATAAGAGACATGGATAGGGTGATTAGCCAAGGTCTTTTTCCCAGGGTAGGGGAATGCAAATCTAAAGGGCATAGATGTAAGGTAAGAGGGGAAAAGTTTAAAAGAGAAGTAAGGGCCAACCTTTTCATGTAGAGGGTGGTGCATGTTTGGAATGAGCTGCCAGAGGTAGTGGTGGATTAATTAAAAGGAATTAAACAATTAAAAGGAATCTAGATAGGTATATGAATAGGTAGGGTTGAGAGGGACATGGGCCAAGTGCTGGCAAATGGGATTAGATTAATTAGGGTATGTGGTTGGCATGGACGAGTTGGAGTGAAGAGTCTGTATCGGTGTTGTACAACTCTGTGACTCTCAGAGATGTTAGGAAACACTTCTATACACAAAGGGTGGTAGATACTGGATCAATGGTTAATTTGAAATCTGAGATACATACTTTTTTTAAGCAAAGGTGTTACAGGATATGGCCAAAGGCAGGTACATGCAGTTAAGCAGAACGGTGGTACAATGGTCAGCACTACTGCCTCACAGCACCAGGGGCCCGGGCCACTGTGCGGAGTTTGCACATTCTCTGCGTGGGTTTCAACCAAATGTTCTGGTTTCCTCCCACAACCCAAATGTGTTGATGTTAGGTGGACTGGCCAAGCGAAGTTGCTCCATAATGTCTAGGGATGTGTAGACTCGGTGTGATAGCATTGGTAAATGCAAGGTTATGGGGATAGGGTGGGGGGAATGGGTCTGGTGGGATGATCTTCGGAGGGTCAGTGCACTTGCGATGTGGCGAATGGTCTCTATCTGCATTGTAGGGTGGCTATGGTTCCAGGCCACAGATCAGCCATGATCTTACTGAATGGTGGAACAGGCATGAAAGACTGAATGGCCTAGTCCTCTTTCTATGTTCTGAACAGCACATGGGAAGTGGCTGAGGTTACCATGAAGGTTCCTCCTTCCCAACCTGCCCCCTTGCCTGAGGTGTGGCAACCCTCAGGTTAAACCACCAATCATTTCTTTCTCATGACAGAGCAGCCCTATGGCCCTCCGACACTATGGTGACGTTACTTAAAATTATGTTAAGTGTTTTATACTTAAGGATGACAGTTTATTTATAAATGATTTGAAAAACATTAACCAAGAATAAAACACTGCGAAACAAATTCACTGTTGGTAAATTTACAGAATTGGCTATGAAGATATTTTGTATTAAACAGAAAACAACCTGGAACGTTATTACTGCAGAGTCCTGATAAATGCAGAACTAATTCATGCTGAAATGTTATGGTTGGACAAGGACTTATGCATAATAGAAACTAACAAGAATGGTAAGTTAAATTTCATGCTTGGATTTGGTATGCATTTTTCCGCTCCAAGCTCTATTATCACTATTGCCACGAAGGCCACTTGAGATTATGATTTTCCATCTGAATCAGATAATTCACTTTTCTTCAATGCTCAAATGTGTATATTTTAATACTTTCCACTTTGACTTGCCAAATGTAAAACCACATGAAGTTAGCACTCCCGCCTCACAGCGCCAGGGACCTGGGCTTGAATCCACGCTCAGGACAACTTTGTGTGTGGAGTTTGCATATTCTCATCTCTGAGTGCTTCCTTTTCCCCCAACAGACCAAAAGATATGTAGGTTAGATGGAGTGGCCATGCTAAAGTGCCCATAGCATCCAGTGATGTGAGGCTCAGTGGATTAGTCATGGGAAATGCAAGGTTATGTGGTTAAGGTAGGTGGATGTGTCTGAGTGGGCTGCTTTTTGGAGGGTCGGTGTGGACTTGATGGGATGAATGGCTGCTCTCCCACTGTAGGGATTCTATAAAGAGCATCTTATAATCCTTAAACTGGCTTACGCCTCAGACACTATGTACCATGCAGATGGATACGAAGCTGAAATCAATTAAATTAGAGCTATGCATTAATTGGATGACTGTTGATAAATTATATTGTGCCCCAGGAAATGATCAAAGTAAGTTAAAAAAGGTTATCTAAGTTTAGTTTCTTGTACTTTTCTGTCCCAGAAAATTATACATCTTTGTCATTGCAGTCTGTTATTGAAATGACTTTAGAATTAGAAACCATAACTAATATGGAGCCAATTCATTAAATATATTCAAGAGAGAGCAGGATGTGGCCCTTACAGCTGAAGGAATCGAGGGGTATGGAGAGAAAGCAGGAGTGCAATACTGAAATTGCATGACCAGCCATGATCTTATTGAACGGTGGCGCAGTCTTGCAAGCTGAATGGCCTACTGTTGTACATATTTTCTATGTTTCTGTGTAAAATGTCAAGTTTACGTTTTACTGCAAACTGACCTTTTGGGGTGCGTTTTAGTTCTCCAATTCAGTGGCTATGAGGGAGGTGCAAGGTGAAACTGGAATTTCCTGCAGCGTGTTTGTCAATGACCATTGAACCCAGCCATTGAATTTGAATCTGATTTTGAAGTTTACAAATTATACAAATGGACATGATGATAACCTGCACAAATCTTTCTCAGCTAAAGTACAGCAAACTTTTAAATTAACTGACACCGATGGCACCAGGAGTGTACCGGTTAATTAAACATTCTGGTTGATCAAGAAGTCCACAAAAATCAATGCAAAAACATACACAAAGTAATGGAAATGAAATGCAGAGGTTATACACATCACTGTTACACTTCATTTATAGCATAAATCACTTAAATAATAAATAAAACTTACTGTCAGGCAGCCTTCTCACTTGCACCCTTTACTGAATATTCATACAATGAGATTGTGATAACGCAGTAAACTTTTATAATTATAGCTGGTTTATCAAGAGCGCTGGTTAAACAAAGTTTGCTGTATACAAAATGATCTTGCTAAGTAAAATTACTGATTGCATAGATGTTCCAACAGAGTTTGGACCAGCAGCACGTGATTCCTGAAATTACATGGATGACCTCAGTTTAATATTACGCTGCTACAATTGATGTTGCGATTGGCAACAGACCCAGAGTGAGATCCATTTCCTTGCCATGGGAGGAAGAAGCCTGTCTCAGAGAACAAGATGGCGTGGTTGGAGATTGCGGAGGAGGTCAGCAGCAGATATTTAGGAAGATGAGTAGGAGTAGGGCGCAATCAAGCATGTGGGTCAAACTCAACCTCCCCTCACTCTGCCTTCTCAAGTCTACTCTTAGCATTTCTGCTAAACTGCATATGTACGCTGTCTTAAGGGTGCCATAGTGGTTTTCTCTGATGGTAAATTACACGAGTACACAATCCCACACCAAAAACTTAAAGGTATGCCACGCTGAAAGAAATGAGCGGTCCTCAGCAACTAAATTTCAAAGGGAACATTTGACCAAACTGACACAATGTTGCCCTCAGCAAAGTCAACTCATAACTTTCTTTTTTCCTCCTTCAGGAATAGCAGAGAACCAGACGTGGCCATCTCCATGTGGACAGGTTGGGGAAGCTATCCTGAAGATATGGTCTTGGCATGTCTTGCCTTTGGAGCTAGAGAGGTCCTGCGGTGCCAGAATCAAACATCTCACTGTGAACTGGCATTGAACATTCACTCATTCTAGCTCCATTTCAATGGCCAATGAAACTGGACTGTGCACATAATGATGCCTTAAAGTTTTCTTATCTTAACAATTCTAAATCTTACCTCACAGGCTTATCAAGGATCCTGAAAGAGCTAATACAAGAGGATGCTGAGGGAACATTTGTGAGGCTGCACAGACAATAGTGAGGTGATGGCCCAGTGGAACTGTTACTGGACCAATGTTCTGGGAAAACAGGTTAGAATTCCCAGCATGGCAAATGGTAAAACTTGAATTCAATGAAAAATCAGGAATTAAAAGTCTAAGGACGACTATGAAACCATTGTTATTTGTTGTAAAAACCTGTCTGGTTCACTAATGCCTTTTAGGAAATGAAACTGCAGTCCTTACATAGTGTCGTCAATATCTGACTCCAGACCCATGGCAATGTTGTTCACTCTGAAGTGGCCGAGCCAGTCACTCAGTTGTATCAATCTCTATAGAGTCTAAACAAAGATATGAAACTGGACAGACCACTTGGCATCCACCAAGGCACCGGAGATGATGACAAAACCAGCACTGTTGACCTGCAAAGTCCTTCTTACTAATGTCTGGGCACTGGTACCAAAACTGGGAGATGGGTTTCGCAGACTCATCAAGAAACAGCCAGATATAGTCATACCTTAGAGACAATGTCCCAGACAACACCATCATATCCATGGGTAGGTCCTATCCCATTGGCAAGGACAGACCTAGCAGGGTGGTGGCACACTGTATACACTCAAGTAGGAGATGCCCAAGGAGTCCTCAGCATTAAATATGGGCCTCATGAAGTATCGTGTAATAAAGTGAAATATGGGCAAGGAAACCTCCAGCTAATTACCACGTACCTCTTGCCTGAAACATCAATTCTCCTGCTCCTCTGATGCTGCCTGACCTGCTGTGCTTTTTCAGCATCCCACTCTCAACCACATACTTCACCCCCAACCCCCAGGCTGGTGAATCAGTACTCTTCAATGTTAGGCAGCTCTCGGAGGAAGTAGAGAGTGGCAAGGGTGCAAAACATGAGAGGGAAAATGGAGTACGAAGATTGGTAACACAACACTGAAGGATGAGTAAAGAGTGTAAGGAAATTTTGCCTTATTGATTGTAGGACTGTGTTGCACTGAAGAACAAGGAGGCAGTAAAAGGGAAGAGAAGCATGTGGGTTCAGAGTCATGTCAGACTTCAAAACTTAACATTGTTTCTCTCTCTGAGATGCTGCCAGATTTGGTGAGTTTCTCCAGACCTTTACATGTTTTTATTCCATTATTTGCTGTACTGCTTCCAGACTCCTGTGTTTCATCCAACATGAGTTCCACATCCCCTTCCAGCCTTTTGTCCCTTAGTCAATCACTCGTCATGGTAAATATACATCTGACATTACCCAGACCCAAATAAATCATACTGTCTTTTCCTGTTTTGAACTACATCTGGCACATCCAGACCCATGCTCCCAATGTATTGAAATGTATCTGCATCAAATGAAGTTAATCAATGTTTGTAATGTTGGCACATAATTTTTTCATCAATAATCTTATACACTATTTATTTAATTCCTTCATCCAAATCATTAATATGGACAGTGGAAAGTGATGGTCAATGTGGATTTCAACAATCTCTGCTTGTGATTAAAGCCCAATTGAGGATTTTCCACCATTAATTACTCCCCACTGCAGACAGGAATGTAGCCAATTTACGACCCAGCTTTTAAAAACAAGCGCACCAATCTCACATGATCAGAACTTACTTTAATCATTTTTACGCAATACTTTACCAAAGGCTTTCTGGAAATCAAGTCATGGATTCATAGAGTCATAGCACAGAAACAGACTCTGCCAACCAGATCCGGCCAACCGTAATCCTAACTAAACTAGTCCCAGCTGCCTGCACTTGATCCACAACCCTCCAAACATTTCTTATTCATGTACTCATCCAAATGTCTTTTAAAGTTCTACATCATTAACTGGATCACTGTCATTCAACAATCCAGTCACCTCTACAAAGAAGGGCAATTTCAATAGATGAGAAATGTCGATAGCAGCTTCAAACCAAAAGATCTGATACAAATCCCAGAGATTTCTTTCATCAACCTGTTTGGACATATTAAAGCACACCTCCAAGGCAGATGGGAATTGAACATTGATCTTCTGATGCAAAGGGAATGGACACGACATTTGTGCAACAAGACCATCCTCTGCACCACTTAACGAAAGGGATTTGGAATCATTTATGTTGCAATATGACAGTCAATCCTTTCATTACCTTGAGGAACTCAATCAACTTCCTTCATGCCTACATGTTGTTTCCAGAGCAAAAAACCATAGCCCAAGGTTTAACGTGGTAACTAATAGCAATCACACTATTTAGTCAAATAGTGACACTCCTCCTGATCTTTTCCAAAGCCTCCATATCAGTATGTGTGTGAACCAACCATGCGTGGCAACACTGTATACTTTTCACTGTACTTCTGTATAAGAGTACATGTAACAATAAAACTTTAATAAAATCAAATCAAAACAGTAGACACAATTCTATTTGAGTCAGGACAAAGTTAGAGAGTCATAGAGACATACAGCACGGAAACAGGCCCTTCGGTCCAACCCGTCCATGTTGACCAGATATCCCAATCCAATCTAATCCCTACCTGGCCCATATCCCTCCAGACCCTTCCTATTCATATACCCATCCACATGCCTTTTAAATCTTGCAATTGTACCAGCCTCCACCACTTCCTCTGGCAGCTCATCCATACATGTACCATTCTCTGCGTGAAAAAGTTGCCCCTTAAGTCTCTTTTAAATCTTTCCTCTCTCATGCTAAACCTATGTCCTCTAGTTCTGGACTCCCCCACCCCAACAAAAAGACTTTGTCTACTTATCCTATCCATACCCCTCATAATTTTATAAACCTTTTTAAGGTCACCCCTCAGCCTCTGACACTCCAGGGAAAACAACCCTAGCCTATTCAACCTCTCCCTATAACTCAAATCCTCCAACCCTGGCAACATCCTTGTAAATCTTTTCTGAACCCTTTCAAGTTTCACAACATATTTCCAATAGGAAGGAGACCAGAACTACATCCAATATTCCAACAGTGGCCTAACCGATGTGCTGTACAGCCGCAACATGACCTCCCAACTCCTGTACTCAGTACTCTGACCAATAAAGGAAAGCATACCAAATGCCTTCTGCACTATCCTATCTGTGACTGTATTTTCAAGGAGCTATGAACCTGCACTCCAAGGTCTCTTTGTTCACCAACACTCTCGACCAACACCATTAAGTGTATAAGTCCTGCTAAGATTTGTTTTCCCAAATGCAGCACCTCACATTTATCTGAATTAAACTCCATCTGCCACCTCTCAAGCCCACTGGCCCATCAGATCAAGATCGCCTTGTAATCTGAGATAATCTTCTTCACTGTCCACTACATCTCCAATTTTGGTGTCATCTGCAAACTAACTATACCTCTTATGCTCACATCCAAATCATTTATGTAAATGATGAAACGTTGTGGACCCAGCATCAATCCTTGTGGCACTCCATTGTGAAAAATAACCCCGCACCACCACCCCCTGTCTTTTACCTTTGAGCCAGTTCTGTATCCAAATGGCTAGTTCTCCCTGTATCCCATGAGATCTAACTTTGTTCACCAGTCTCCCATAGAGAACCTTGTCAAATGTCTTACTGAAGTACATATAGATCACAACTACCATTTTGCCCTCATCAATCCTCTTTGTTACTTTTTCAAAAATCTCAATCAAGTTTGTGAGACATGATTTCCCACACACAAAGCCATGTTAACTATCCCTAATCAGTCCTTGCCTTTCCAAATACAAGTACATCCTGTCCCTCAGGATTCCCTCCAACAACATGCCCACCATCAACGTCAGGCTCACTGGTCTATTGTTCCCTGGCTTGTCCTTACCACCTTTCTTAAACAATGGCACCATGTTAGCCAACTCCAGTCTTCCAGCACCTCACCTGTAACTATTGATGATACAAATGTCTCAGTAAGAGGCCCAGCAATCACTTTCCACAGAGTTCTAGGGTACACCTGATCAGGTCCTGGGGATTAATCCACTTTTATGTTTTTAAAGAAATCCATCACTTCCTCCTCTGTAATATGGGTATTTTTCACGATGTCACCACATATGTCTCTACATCTTCCATGTACTTTTCCACAATAAATACGGATGCAAAATACTTGTTTATTATCTCTCCCATCACTTGTGGCTCCACACAAAGGCTGCCTTGCTGATCTTTTAGGGGCCCTATTCTCTCCCGAGCTACCCTTTTGTCCTTAATGTATTTGTAAAAACTCTTTGGATTCTCCTGAACTCTATTTGCTAAATCTATCTCATGTCCCCTTTTTGACCTCCTGATTTCCCTCTTTAGTATACTCCTACTGCCTTTATACTCTAAGGATTCACTCAATTTATCCTAACATATGCTTCCTTTTTCTTCTTAACCCAAACCCTCAATTTCTTTAGTCATCCAGCATTCCCTATACCTATCAGCCTTTCATTTCACCTTAACAGGAGTATACTGTCTCTGGACTCTCGTTCTCTCATTTCTGAAGGATTCCCATTTTCCAGCTGTCCCTTTAACCTGCCAACATCTGCCTACAATCAGCTTTTGAAAGTTCTTGCCTAATATCATCAAAATTGGTCTTTATCCAGTTTAGAACTTCAACTTTTAGATCTGGTCTATCCTTTTAAAACTAATAGATTTACAGTCACTGGCCCCAAAGTGCTCCCCCATTGACACCTCAGTCACCTGCCCTGCCTTATTTCCCAACAGTAGGTCAAGTTTTGCACCTTCCCGAGTAGGTACATCCACATATTGAATCAGAAAATGTTCTTGTACACAGTTAACAAATTCCTCTCCATCTAAACCCTTAACACTATGACAGTCCCAGTTTATGTTTGGAAAGTTAAAATCCCCCCATAACCATCCTATTATTCTTACAGATAATGGAGACCTCCATACAAATTTGTTTCTCAATTTCCTACTGACTATTAGGGGGGGGTCTACAATACAATCCCAATAAAGTGATCATCCCTTTCTTATTTCTCAGTTCCACACAAATAACTTCACTGGATGTATTTCTGGAAATATCCCCCCTCCCCTTTTGCCTCCCTTTCTGCCCTTCCTGTAGCATTTGTATCCTGGAACATTAAGCTGTCAGTCCTGTCTATGTTTCTGTAATTGCTATGCTATCCCAGTCCCATGTTCCAAACCATGCCCCGAGTTCATCTGCCTTCCCTATTAGGCCTCTTGCATTGAAATAAATGCAGTTTAATTTACCAGCCCTATCTTGTTCTCTGCTTAGTGTACAGATTAGAAAAAAAAATTCTTGATTATATTTAATTATTTCAACTATCCATCCAGCCTACTATTTGCATTTGTGATAGCCTCAGCTCACAGTATGAATCTTCAACAATTAATGCAGTAACACACTTTGGTCTTTTTAGCTGATTAGCAACCTTGAGTAGGTAATTCTGCAAGATATACACACGATTGGCTTTGTCTCTATCAAAGTGCATTTTACATTAAACATATTAAAACACATTAACAAAACATAGGACTGTAGCTTGATCTACCAGTGATCTGTTTTCTCATCTGAAAGATCTTGACAGCTAAAAAAATCTGTGTCATCTGAGAAGGCAAAAGGATTCTCAGTAATCCAAGATGGAGGACAGGAAACATTTCTGGCTGTAACAGCTGCTCCTTTTTTGAGGTATTTTAGGTGCTGGTGGTGATTTCCTCGAATTCCAGGAGCAGCAATCACTGTTTTAGATGCTGTTGATAAAAGAGGCCTAAGGGGCAACTTATTCACACAGAGGGTGGTACGTGTATGGAATGAGCTGCCAGAGGAAGTGTGGAGGCTGATACAATTGCAACATTTAAGAGGCATTTGGATGGGTATATGAATAGGAAAGGTTTGGAGGGATATGGGATGGGTGCTGGCAGGTGGGACTAGATTGGGTTGGGATATCTGGACGGGTTGGACCAAAGGATCTGTTTTCATCCTGTACATTGCTATGACTCTATGACTGAGGGAGCATTTCCCCATCTCCTTCAAATGGATCACTCATGAAGAAGCAATTGACCCAATTCCTGTAGAACTCTACTAATGACAAACTTTACACAGAACTACTACTCTGAAGCATTACATTATATGACCATACAAACAGCTCCTAATCCAATCCAGAACTGCCTATCATGCAACTTCTTGAACTATACTAACAATCTTATGGAAAATGGTCATTTTATATTCAAAATCAAAGAGGGGAATGACCAGTTTACTTTAAAACAAAATTGAGTTGGGAGATCAGTTGAATTCCCCCTTTGTTTACCAGAATAAATGAAACTGCAAAGACTTAAAGTTAACCTTTTATATGGACAGGAAATTAACAAGTAAAATACCTTTTGGAGACTCATATTGAGAAGATTAAGTTGTGTGGTGATACCTACTGACAGGCTTCTGAACACAGGTTTAATTTGAACATCAACAAAAAGCTTTATTAACACTTTATTAACATCAAAAAAAACTAAAAAAAAACTCAGTTTAATTCCCACCAGTTGTTGCTGCAGACAATGTGACACTGAAGTAGCAAGGAAGATCACTTCAGGGTAATCTCACACATTTGTTTGAATTTGACTAGGTTAACTTTAAACTCACTATATATGAAGAAACTTTAGGTAAACCAAGTAGTTAAATTCATTGGTTCAGATTAGAGTGGCACCAATTTCACTTTGATCTGTTTATTGTGCTGTGTTTTTTTTAAGATAAAGGAAATGAACAGTGAAACTGCGTAACAATTTTGCTATACTACTTCAAACTCTCGCAAAGAGGAAATCAGGCTTTCAGAAGTGTTTTGCCCTCATTTTGTCCTCAGTCTCATTGAAGAAGCAGACATTGGTAGAAGGAAATGGATTGCTTGACACAATGGCACGAGTTAAAAGGAAAGGTAGCTCAGGCCAATGTCAAAATAAAATACTGACACAGCTGTTGGAAAACCGTTGGGACTGACTTCAAACTCACCCGGGTGAAACCTGGAAGTGGGTGGGATGAAATCAAAATCCTGACCCAACATCACTGTTAAGGAATTTAACACCCCATACTCAAACTCTTCACCCTTATCTGCAAAATAACTCTTTTCATTAGCTTCCATACAGCTGAAATTGCAGCCATTGACTAAAAAGAATGTTCGTTTGTATTAATACTATGATTTCAAAGTCAGTATTATTTTGCTTTCAGAACAAAATAGATTTTATTGTTGAATATATTGCCCATAGCTAGTAAAAGAAAATCAGCTAATGTGTTGTAATAAAAATAGAATTGATTTAAACATTATGAACACTCATGTCTTGACTACAGTCTTATGCAGTTAACTGAATGGATCATGAACTTTTAAATTTAACATGACAAAGTAGTAATAAATGGTAGATAGATAAATTAACATTTCTAATTTGAAAATATTTTTATCTGTAAATGTTTTAACATCTGAATACAATCAGAGATCTGCACTGGCTACCTTGCCTTTGTTCTCTTATATGGTTACATGATATTTCCTGAGTTGAAAGCAATCTGTGGATATTGTCAGTGAGGCATAGGTCTTAAGAATATAAAGTACAGAAATAGGTCATTCAGCAACAAATAAATTCAATTTTGATTGGTGTAAGCTTCACACACCTATCTGCTCACCATTTTTCTCAATATCTTTTTTCTGCAGAATATAACTCTGGAATAAACTTACAACATCCACCCCAGTGGCTTCCTTGAGTAACTGATATTGTACCAACTTCTTGACAAATCAGTACTGTATGTCAAAGTAGCATAACATATAAAATGAACACTCATTTCCTTCTCCATGCTCTTGTTTTCCTAATGCTATAAACTGCTGAGGTTCGATTATAATTGCTGGAATGGCAGCACTGTATCTATTTTTCAATCTCTGAAGTTAGTATTCCATGACCTATCTACTGCACCAGACTTTAATTATTAATCCACCTGCAAGAGAATTGCATTAAAAGTAATGGAAAATATTTATAGGACAACGGAACTGTGAAATATTAGTCCAAGTGAATGGATCCAAACATTTCATAAATGGCAATTGCAATTAAAAGGCAGCAGTGCATAAGTACCTATGAGCAGTATTTAGAGAATGAATTACTGTCTTAAGCTAAGTGCTAAATAACAGTTATTCGTATTCCGTTCGTCACCGCTATTTTAAAGGCAAAAGTTTTTTTGTGCACGACAAGCATATTGACATCTGAGAATGAGTAGTCTTACAATTCCATCAAGGTTCTCCTGGACTAATACAACAACCCCAGCATCTTCACACTTGAAAGATTCCATCAATTTCCAACTGAGAGTTATAATGTGACCTGAGAAATTCAGGGCCAGTTTGACAGGTGAAAGTGTAAAAAAAATTATAAGTTTGAAGGGGAATTGAACCCTGAAACACATTTATCAATAATATCTAACTTTTTCTTTCCCTGAGGAAATACGACCAACAAATATATATGGAAATTATTTAACTTGTCACGCTGACGTTATAAAATATGGAAGCTAATAGATTGGTGATGAGAAACATGTTGTACTTAGTGTTCTGGGTACTTGGAGTCATGTAACCGCTACCTCTGGTGTAAGAGCTATTGTGTGCCATCTGTGGAATTATTAAAGAGACCCCACTTGGTGTCAGGGTTGTGTAGCTGAAAATATGTGGATATTTAGAGCTGCAAGTTGTTATAGAGTCAAAACATCATACAGCATGGAAACAGAGCCTTTGGTCCAATCACTCCATGCTTACCATAAATCCAAATTAAACTAATCCCACCTGCCTGTGCTTGACCCAAACCCCTCCAAACATTTCTTGCTCATGTCTTTATCTAAATGTCTTTTCAATGTTGTAGCTATGCCCGCATCCACCACTTGTTTGGAAAAGACAGCAAGGAATATCCAGCTGAAAATGTGTGGATTTCCACAGCTATAAGAAAGACAGTTGCTGATAAAGTGGGCAAGAAGGAAGTAAAAATAAATATTTTGTAACTTTGATTGCTAGGTAAGTCAAACCACACCCTACTGCTGTGGAAATGAAAGGAGTTTTTAGACAGAGTTGGATTATTTTCATTCTCAGAGGCAGAACTGAAATAGCAACAGAATTAATTTAAAAATCTGAGCATATTAGGGAGAGAAAGTGCACTGCTACCTAGATCTCACCTAGAAACAGAAAACTCAGACAGGAGCGAATTTGAAGGTTTTGAAGTCCAGGTTAATGTTACTTATGAATTGCATTTGCTAAGCGTCAGAGCTCAAGAGGAGAGGAAAACTATTGATCAGTATATGACCGCACTAATACATTGAGCTGAATCCGTAGTGTGGACAACTGAAGGATGATCTCATCAGAGGTGGGCATAAGAATACCTACCATGAAAGCACATCGAGGGAGAGAGATAAGGAATTACTTCCAAGAAAGTTACTGACATATGAAGAAGCTCGAAGGCTGTTAGTCAACAGCTAAAGCATGTTAATGAGAGAACACGTGAGGCTTTGCATTATATGGGAAGACATTCCAGGCTAAATGAAAACAATAGCTTGGGAAAGAGACAAGAAATATTTGCAGAAAAGCCAGCAAAACAATCTTGGCTAGAGGCTAGGACATAAATATTGTGAAGGATATCACATTAAAAAAACGAACCGTATCTAGTGAGGGAAAAGTGCTCAATCTCAAGAAACAAAATCACCTTGCATGTAAACACTTCGCTCAAAAGAAACAGAACAAATGTAAAGGTGGCTGCTGGACTGATAGCAACCAACGATGCTGGTGATTCCCTCTATACTACACTACAAATTGGCATAATCAGGTCTAAAGCTGATAAATGGTTTGTGATAGTTAGAATGACGACTGCAGAAGGACAGCATCAACAGAGTGTGAAGTGTCAGAAACCTGCTGTCGCTCCTTACAATATCATGAGCTTTCCAGGCCTCTTTGAAGTTACTCAAGATGGTGAGACAAAAACAAAGTCCTCAAAAATGAGATTGAGGTTAATGATGCCAAGAGAACAAATGAAGCTGAGATCCCAGTGCAATGGGAAGAATGAGGATCTGGAGTTTCAGATAGCAGATAGGAAGCAAAATCCACTCATCTCTGCGGAAGCAAGTCTAAAACTTCAACTCCCTCAAATATGTCAGGGGAGATTTGCAGTCTGTCGCAGAACACTAAGCCATTGACAGATCATAACAAATTGTAATGATGTTTGCACTATTCTTCGATATGTTCCTGGTGAACGTCATCTCAAAGTAGATGAAAGTGAGAGAAAAAACATAGCACTTGTTGAGTAGCGATCTAGCTACTGACAAGGCCCGTTGGAAAGAAAAGATTGAGGAGCTGGAAAAGAAGGAATCAATCAAGAAAATCACATCTCCTACAGATTGAATTAGCAATTTGGTAGCAGTGAAGTAGTCTGGAAACTGAGAATATGAATATTTTCATAGGATCTCTGCAAAACACGAAGAATCTTACTGTTCCATGGCAACTATTGAAGAAAAGTTGTAATTTCTTGTGAAGGCACAGATGGAAACTTATCAAAATAAAACTAAATGAAAAGGACATTTCAAATGCTCTGGAAGAGTGTCAATGCAGACAATAGGAAATACTGTGTATAAAAGAAGTATACTACAGACTCACATTATTATCATTCAGGATTTGGGTTTTAAAATAGAGTGCCATAGACCTTGGTTTGTTTTGTGAAGGTAATATCTTTTTTAAAAAGATTAGAAACTCATTTAGAACCATGTGCTAAATACATCATTTTCAAGAAGGTATGAGGCGGTGGGTCAGTGGTCAATACTGTTGCCTCACAGCGCCAGGAACCCAGGTTCTATTCCAGCCTTGGGCAACTGATGGAATGGAGTTTGCACAATGTCTGTGTAGGTTTTCTCCAGGTGCTCCCACAGTCCAAAGTTGTGCAGGTTAAGTGGATTGGCCATGCTAAACTGCCCATACTATCCAGGGATGTGCAAACTGGGTGGGTTAGCTTTGTGAAATGGGGGGGGGGGGAGAAATGGGTCTGGGTGGGATGCTGTTCAGAGGCTGGGGACTTGATGGGCAGAATGGCCTGGTTTCCCCACTGTAGGGATTCTATAATTCTATGACTTCAGTCTAGTATCTAGCAGGATACCTGTGGTGTCAATGATTGGAATGTTTAGACTGCTGAGCTAAAACTAAACAATCTTCAGCTCCATTCAGCAGAATCAGGTCAGAAAATTCTAAAGGGAGAACAGTTTTTTTTTAACAATGAGTTTGCGCATTTTTATGCGCAATCTCCAAGGGCAGCTGACTGCCCCAAAGGTATCCTTTGACTATATCCAGAAGGATACCTTGCCTCTCCAAAAGGGCATGCTACTTCTCCAAAGAACTCTGACAGCTTTCGTTCTGCTCCAAGCTGATCAAAATTGCACAAGTTGTGTTTCAAACACCCCACTGATAAAACCTGAGGCAGCCGCATGTGAATACTTACAGTGGCTTCTGTGAACCAGTGGTATGCCAGCTCAAGCCTGTCTCCATTCTGCCCCATCCCCAAAACAAAACACAAAAAGGGTGACAAGTTTGTTCAGGGCAGGTTTGGGTCTTCACTACATTTTTGTAACCACAGACAGGGTCTCTTTCTGTATGAAAATTCAAGCTTTTCTGGTCAGCTAGGGTATAGGTTCATCATAATCTGCACCTTTGAGGGTACCCTAGCTTAATTTGGCATTGAAAATTATGTTCCAATTAAATGCTGTGGACAATCCACTTCTTCCAATGAGCATATATTTAATTTTTTGTGTGTGTGATCATATACACAGTGCAAGATCAACGGAGTAGCATACCTTAAAGTCTCATTTTGGATGAAATACTGTTTGAAAGTATTGTTTGAAAATACTGTTCCCCACTGATGTGAATAGGTAGTAAAGGTAAAGATGCCAAAGTCCTAGCCAACCAGAAAGTTGCTCTCTCATTAGGCAGAGATGATTGGTGGTGGTTTGACCAGAGGATCACCACATCTCACACAAGGGAAGAAGTTGAGAATGAATATTTCATGGTAACCTCAGACAGTGCGGGAATTGAATCCATGCTGTTGGTGTTTATTCTGCATTTGATCATGTTAAACACGGTGACAAAATGATAGTTGCAACTGCATCGGTCTTCTCTCATTAATACTGGGATTAGATTGTTTGATACTGCATAACTGCAGAGTGCTCATAGCATCCATCTTCTTATCCAATTTCCTCAATGCCATGTGCTAGAACTAAAGATACATCCATTCCTACTCTGAACCAAAATCTCCATTTGTCTTTAGATTATTTGACATGAATTAAACTTATCTCCATGCTTGAAGGTTCCAAATTTAAATAATCAGCAATCCACATAAATGCTTTACATTGGCTTATAAGCAATTCATTCTGTTTGCTAGATTCCATTTAGAAAGACCAGAAAAAGTTGATATATATTGGACCAATCCGATTTTAAAATTACAGGTATACTGCTGGAAGTTAATCAGCTAAAACCATGGACCTTATGAGCCTAAAAGCTGGTAAACGTCTAATTGCTTGTCTAGTCAAGACAGCTCTACCCATTATGGCACAGGCTTGCAAGATTATCTGGAAGAATTCCAGCCCCAGTACTGGTGCATTCTCCCATGTCTCATAAATCAGGCTGGCTGGCTGTCATTTATCACAGCATCCTGAAGTTCTGCAAACCTGCCTGGCTGAGCTATCACATTACATAATCTACCACAGACCATTGATTCAGTTCCAAACTCCCATCCTCAAGGGTATCATTTTGGAACCATTGCAACCACAATGAGTTATTGCATCAGCAATTAAATGTTGCGCATCAATCATGTGCTTTGCCTCAAACAAAACAAGATTAATTCAATGCACACGTTTCACGGAGACCTGTGACTACTGAGCCTATTAGTGATTTTTGCTACTGTTTATTGGAGTGTCAGTGTGGGAAAAAAAAACTATTTGGCAGGCATGTGAGCTGCGGAACCAGTAGGAAATAAATATCTTTATTTTCGCCTAGGATAGCATCAGACTGGAGTTCCATTCCCACTAAAAGTTGCCACACTAGAGTCTACACCAACAAAGTAGAATATGGCTGCAATTACTCATTATTTTCCTACATCTTATTAAGATGCACAGTCAAAATTTTCAGTCAATCATTTTTGGTCTGCTCACTGAAAGGCTAAACACTGATTTGCAATTGAAATTGCATTTAAATGACTTAACTTCCTGTGGATGAAATGCACATGTCATGTACTACAACACTTTACATCCTGTTCGTATGATTTTTATTATAGTTAGAAGTTTAGAAAGTCACAACTTAAGTTCAATGCATATTTTAGGCAAATCATGAATTCCTGAAGATGCCAGATTCAAAGCTGCAAGAGCTGATCTAGAATGGATAGTGATAAGTACTTTAAAACGGACCTCAGCTGACTTGTTCCTGATCACATTTGGTAGCCCCTGCTGGCAAGTATGCACATGCACTTGGGATTTGCCTCTGAGAATTTTCCTCTTATCGTCAAATAACTTCTATTGATAACAAGCTTGGAAAAAGAGAATGGACTAATGGTCTGCATGCCAGCAAAAAAACATTCAAGGAGACAAAATGAGAAAAGAATTGGAAATAAATTAGTAAAAAGGATGTTGCAAAGTACAATCATCTGACCAAAGCAAAGTATATTGCTGAATACATTACAACAGTAGTTGTATTAACAAGGGGAGTCACAGCAGCTGGGTAAGGGGTCAAAAGGAGACCAAAGTGGAGTCACTGTGTCTTCAGTCTATCCCCAAAGTTAATTTACCAAATAATATTTTGTACATTTGTAGCTCACATTAACCAGGACATATCACCTAGCAATTACTCCATTTACTGTACACACATAGAAATACATGAATCAGAAGGAATAGGCCTACAAAATACTAAATACATTTTACAAACGTTTTCTATCTCAAGGAATATCAAGTGGCCATTTTCTTCTTACTATAAAAGCCTTTAACATGGAAGAGCTACAGAGTGTATCACAGTCTTTAAGCCACAGTACTGAAAAGAGATTTCATTTCCACGAAACATTCATTAAAGCCTAGTTGTATTTAATTGTGCAATAAAATAACCAAATACTTGTCACTATCACTAATCAATTCCTTTGTTCATATTTATAAATCCTTCCATGAATTTTCCTCACTATATCTCCTCAAGCTCCAACAGCTCCTTACTCCCTTGGGTACACACATTTAACACTATCACATTCTTCTGTGGGACTGGAACAGCCATACTCTCCCCAAACCCTCTGTCCAGCTCTTTGGATTAGACATTGGCATTAGGAGCACTGCCTTCAGCAAGCTTGGCCCAAAACATGCAACTTTCCCTTGGCAAATTTGTCCATCACTGAATCTCTTCAATCGAGTTTAGATGTTACCGTGAACTTTTCCTTCTGGATGCCTAATTGCACTGTCTGCGTGTGCACTGTCATGTCTCTACAGTTCTGATATTGCAGATCTGTAAGAAGAGTACTTTTGAAAGAACATTGCTATTTTAAAATCTGTAACAAAAAAACCCCACTAAGTTAAGTTTTAAAATTCTTTTCAAGCTGAAATTTATGGTAAATGCAAGCTAAGGGATATTGTCACCATTTCTCTCTCCTTTGGTCAAAGGATTTTTGTGGTGTACAGTGGCAGAGGATCAAGTCCAAAATAGAAGAAACTTTTGTCCTAACAAGACAGAATTTACTGCATGATAGCAATAATTACAGGTGATGTTAGCTCGTTAGACATTGTTACTGAGACTTTTAGGAAGCAGAGAAGGCACATTAAGATCTAGAACTATTCTCCCAATTTCCCAAGCCAAGACAAATGATATCATCACATTGGGTTAATACAGGATCCAACGTAAAACCCTTCCAGAACCATTATCTTGTGTAACAGAAATCACAGCATACAAACATCTGTTACATTGGGCTGGTTTAAAGTGTATCAAGTTGTGTTTTCTCTGCACCAATCACGGAAGGAGATACTTAGAACTTCGTTAACTCTTGGAGAACACAATGGATTCAACTAAAGGTGGAAGAATTCCAAATGTGTGGGAGAATAAATGACAGCAAAGGACCTCAATGTAAGTTGACCGGTGGAACAAGGACTCATTTGAAATTAACCGAATAACGATAGTTGAGAAAAAGGCTGCTTTACCAAAGCTGTTTTTTGTAGAACTTCCAGGAAGAACTTTGAGAGACATCCTCAGAAATGGCTGCTGGCCAAAGGCAGCCCAAGAAGAAAGACCTTCAGAAATCAAGAGCTGTACTACTTAAGGAGCCCAGCCAATCTGCAAATAAAGTAACCGCAGAGCTGCTGAGGGTCAAGAAACCTTTCTCTCTCCCAACTCTTGCTGTGTCCACAAGTACAGGCAAACACTGACTTTTCAACAACAGGATTCAACTTAAGTGCCGAATCTGACTTCAAGTATCAATACTTCAGAAAAAGGAACTGCAAGAAGTTACAGGCTTGTTGATAGGGTTAAGGATTGACCTACTTTCATCTTCATAAGTATCTTATACCTTTACTTACATTTAATTTTTGTACATTTATTTTTAGCTAATAATCTAAGCACTTTCCCATGCACAAATTCAACACTGGTTGTGCAATAAACTAGATTTTATGTCATTTAAACATAATGCTGTGCTGATGGTTGTCTTTAGGTTGAAACACTTGTAAACTAAAAGGGGACTAAATTAGAGTTTATACAAATTCTCAGTTTATGGACTACTCCAAGAACATTCCTGGTGTGGTTGCGACACTATTCAATGAAGAGCGTGGAATGATTCGAACATCAAAGCTACAATATTTTACTGCTGAGACAAATAGTTGCATCAACTAATACTGTGTCTTTGCACCCACACAATCAATGCTGAAATCTTCTGAGAACTTGCCAACTAATATTCATTAGGCAATCTATTGGGCACAGGGAATTCATCTCCCTTTTGAAGTGGATTTGGCAAATGAGGCAAGTAAAGCTGCAAACAGAATCAAGAGCTACGAACTGTCCAATTACTAAAATTCCTTAAAATAAAAGAGCAACCTCAGACTGTTCTGCTTTGGGCCCACAGTCTTAACAATGGCAAACACAGGTTAGAGATCATTTTAATTTTCACAACTCACTTGAGAGGGTCCACCTCCAATACGCAAACTAACAATTACCTTCTATATTTGTCACTTCCTATGTCCTCAAATAAGTAAGATCTCTTGTTCTAAAGTAAAATTTAATCTTTTCAATTCTCCCACTTTGGCAATATCCCAGCCAATGCCTTAGTAATGATCTCATCTCAGTTGCTCAATTTTGAAAAAGAAATACTTGACATAAAGTTTTGCAGATTGTATGCACATTGTTTGGATTGGTGTAAAATATCATGGTTCAGCCATGTCGGCTTTGGCTTAAACAGAGAGATCAACCACTTGAGCAGCTGTTATGTTGCTGCTGCACTCATGTTGTTGTAAATCTATTCTATAACTAAAGCACTGGAAAGCAATAATGTAGAGGTGAACATTGACAGCAAATAACCTGCTTTCCTTGAGACAACTGTTTTTCATTTATTGATATGGCTGAGGCTGAGATCAATGAATGAATTTTCCTTGAATTTCACCCAATCGGACATCAGAGCTACATTCTGCCATTCCACTTTACAAAGACCAGCTCTGGTTTAAGTACTTATTTCAGCTTTCCACATCCATTATGCAAAGCAATTGAAGATCATTTTGAGATTTTCCTCAAACGTCCACTTGAAGTTGGAAACTAACGACAGAATGGTTACAGCGTCATAGAAAACCATTCGGCCTGTCGAGTCTGTTGGTTCTCTTCAGTGAAACTCTATTGTTTTTTGCCAAACTGGTCCACAATTTTTCTCTTCAAGTAATTACCCAATTCCCTTTTAAAAACCATGGTTGAATCTGCCTCAATGACATTCATTAGAAGCACATTCCAGATTCCACCACACACTTTGTAAAGAAAAGCTTCTCCTATAATCACCACTGATTCTTGTCCCAATTATTTTAAACAAGTGTCCTCTCATTCTCAGACCTTGTGACCACGCAAACAAGTTTTCTCTAACTACACTGTCTAAGATTTTCATGATTTTGAACACTTTTATCAAATCTCCTTTTGATCTTCTCTTCTTCAAAGTGAGCCTCTCACTCGAATCCTAACCAACCTGTCCATATAACTGTAGTTCCAAATCGTTCTTGCAAATATTTTATGTGCTCTTTTGAAAGCCTTCATATTCTTCCCAAAGTGTGGTACCTAGATTTGGACCCTACACTTCACTTGAAGTTAAACATGTTTTATAATCGTTCATTATTTGGAATACTGTGTACAATTCCAGTCTCCCTACTATTGGTTAGGCCACATTTGGAATACTGCATTCAATTCTGATCTCTTTGCTATTGGAAGGATGTTGTGAAACTTGAAAAGGTTCAGAAAAGATTTACAAGGATGTTGGAGAGTTTGAGCTATGGGGAGAGGCTGAATAGGCTAGGGCTGTTTTCCTGGAGCATTGGAGGCTGAGGGGTGACTTTATAGATGCTTATAAAATCATGAGTGGGTGGAAAGGGTGAATAGCCAATGTCTTTTCTCCAGGGTGTGGGAGTCCAAAACTAGAGAGCATAGGTTTAAGGTGCAAGGAGAAAGATTTAAAAGAGAATGGTGCATGTATGAAATGAGCTGCCAGAGAAAATGGAGGAGGCTGGTACAATTCCAACATTTAAAAGGCATCTGGATGGCTATATTAACAGGAAAGGTCAAGAGGCATATGCATTATATGCTGCAAATGGGACTAGATTAGGTTAGGAAATTTGGTCGGCACGGACGAGTTGGACCAAAGAGTCTATTTCCATGCTGTATGTCTCTTGGACTCTTTGGCTACAATGAATATGTAAGAGTCGAACCAAACTAAATCTGAGAACTGAAAGCTTACAGGAATTGGAGACAAAGGCAAGCAATGATGCACTATTGTCACCTCTCTAAGAATGCTGTTTTGACTTGATTAGGTGGAGGATTAGATAGTGTTGAGGAAGCAGGGAGGCTGCAGAAGGACTTGGACAGGCTTGGCCAGTGAACAAAGAAGTGGCAGATGGAATATAATATGGGAAAGTGTGAGGTTATGCACTTTTGTAGGCATAGGCTTCAGAAATCTGAAGCACAAAGAGAATTGCTTTTCCCTGTTCAGGATTCATTTAAGGTTAAGAAGCAGGTTCAGTTCAGACAGTAATACCCTTATAATACGACAGTAATATAAAACATGTTTAACTTCAAGTGAAGTATAGGGTCCAAATATAGGTACCACACTTTGGGAATACCCACCAACACCCTCCCATCCCCAACCCCATGGTAAGTGGTAGATCACTTACCAATCATCAGCGTCAACATCCAAAGGATTGTTAGCTGCTATTTCCGCCACGTCCAGTGGGATGCCACCTCCCATGTCAACCTTCTGTAGGGACCATTCCTTCTGGGACAACCTGGCCCCTCCTCCTTCACCCCACCCCACAGCACCTTTCTGTGATTTAGCAGAAGGTGCAAAACCTGCCTATTTACTTCTTACTGCCTCAAGGCATACCTTCCAAGTGAAGCAGTGATTTACCTGCACTTTATGTAATCGAGTCTACTGTATTCACTGCTCACAATGCTTCACATCAGGGAGACAAAACACAGACTGAGTGACCGCTTTTCAGAACACCTAAATCTATCTGCAAAAATAAACCAGAACTTCCTGTTGCCTGCCACTTCAACAGACCACCGTGCTGCCTGACCAACATCTCAGTCTCAGGCTTGCTGCAGTGCTTCTGTAAAGTTCAGCACAAGCCGGATGAACAGCATCTCATTTTCCACTTTTGAACCCTGCAGCCTTCCAAATTCAAGATCGAATTCAGGGATATGTTTTAGGGCTTGAGCACTTCCTCCCATGTCCTTCTTCCATGTCCTTACCACAAACAACTCATTGTCAGCCACTAAACATCTCTGTAAGTAGCTACTGATTCTCCATGGCTGACCTTCACTGTTCTTCATCACTGGGCTCTATCTCCACCATTTACTCCTGTCATTTAGTCCTCACCCTCCCCTCATGACATCTTTTGCATAAGTACCAACCCTTTCCAAGCTAAAATTAGTGCTGAAGCAGGGACACTGGACCAGAAACGTTAACTCTGCTTTCTCTCCACAGATGCTTCCAGACTGCTGAGTTGTTCCAGCTTTTTCTGTTTTTGATGCAGGTTAGGTTGACAGGTAGGAAGGTAAATTCAGTTATAATCTTAGGTAATCCATCCAGAAAGACCTCAAAACCTCCCTAACCACAATACCCAATCATATTTCTTTGGTCTCCCTGACATAGCTGGCAATCAACTCCATAGGCATGGATTGTGTGAACTACTTGGTGACACTAACCTGAAACTTTCCTTTTAATTGTTGAATCTGCATTCACCTGTCCTATTCTTAAAATTTAGTTGAAAGTCATTCATTTGAATTTACCTCTTTGATCTCATGATTTCATTTACTTCTGTGATACTACCTCCAAGATAATTGCTTTCAAGACACAAAACAAGTGCAGCTTTTTCCCATCTTTTTTCATAAATATATCTCTCTGACCTCACCCCTTTCTGTCACCGTCACCTCCTGCATTCTTACAAACATTTACTGAACTCCTTATACCCTGACCCTGACCCTGAGAAATTATACCCAAACTTCTTGGTCAGGGTTGGGCTTTGTGGTAAGTGTCTTCAGTTCTCGTGTTTATGGTAAGTTAGCAAACATTATGCTTGCTCTTTTACTCAATTCACTGGTCTGCCTCCTACTATAACTTCAATATCTGTCCTTCAATTCTATACTTCTGTTGCTATCCTCTACTACATTACTCTCTCCGGTTTAAAGCTAGTTTCGCCTTCTCCCTCACATTTATCTTCCTCTCCTCCTTCCACATGCTTTGCTTTTTAAAAAAAATTTCTGAATTTCTCTGTCCTGGGATTTGCTTTTTCCATCAGTTTCTTCTTAAGTCATCCCTACGACATTTGACTTGCCACATGCAGAGAGGCAAGTAACAGATGAGGAAATCAGGCATGTTTCTCAATCAATCAGGCAGGCAGCAAAACTTCACGAAGGAAGGCAAATGTTTTAAAATCAGCACAGAAAGTAAAACATTATGGCAACAGGACCTCAAAAGTGCAGATGCAGCAGAGAATCAACTCACTGGTCCCACTAAATTATGGCCAGGCTGTTTCAACCATATATTGGTACTTTATTAAAATTAGTATCAGCAATTAACTTAAAAGTAAGAAACACAATTGTACCACTGGAACAGCCTGTTTAGGCTAAAAGACCTCACACAAGTAGCACTTTTATGTGCCCATCTTGTTCCCACATCACTGATTTGTTTCGGTTCACTGTTTAACCTATTTTTACATACTGACATAGATGTTGTCAAAATTGTTCTTCACACAATGATCGATCCATTATTCCCTTCTATTTTGCATTTACATCCTGACATCATTCAAAAGCACACCAGGGTCCACATGCACACTGACAACATCCAGCTTGATGTCGCTACCACCTCCTTTGATCCCTTCACTGTCTCAATTGTTAAACAATTTCGTCCAACTCACTATTGGAAAGCCAAAACTATTATCTTCAATTCTCATCACAATTATACTCCCTATTGATGGTCTCCGTCCCTCGAGATTCAAACAAATTATCCGTAACTTTGTTTGTTTATTCACTTATAGGATATGGGGCATTGCTACCTAGGCCAGTACTTATTTCCTATCCCTAACTGCCCTTGAAATGGTGCTGGTAAGCTGCCTTCTTCAACTGCTGCAGTCCATGTGCTGTAGGTAGATTCACAGTACTGTTAGGGAAGGAATTCCAGGAATTTTACCCAGCAACAGTGAAAGAAAGGCAGTGTCACATTTGATGCAGAAATGACACACAACAACCCTAAAACCACCTACTTCTACAACATTTCATTCTATTCCTTAGCTTATTTGTTGCTGAAACCTTCATTTCAGCCCTTTTCATCTCTAAGCTTGCTTAAGCTGGGTTGTATTCCAACCTACAACCTCCTTATAGTGTCCAGGGATGTGTACGTTGGGTGCATTTACCATGAACGTTACCGGAATAAGATCTAGGTAGATTGGTGATGACTCAATGGGCCAATGGCCTGCTTCCACACTATAGGGAATCTGTGATTCTGTCTGATTAATTAGAGAACCCTGGCAAAGTAAAGGCAAAAAGGTTCCAATTTAAGTGCATGGATACTGCAGTGCTATTAACAGACCTCAGGCTGATAACCAGACCTCATTGGGTGAAGATCACGGCACCCCTGAATTAAGGCTTTTGATGGCTAGACATTTGACAGCTGAGGAAGTGAGTCGTTTTTCACGAGTACTCAGCCTTGGTCATTCTCTTGTAGTAAAGGTGTTGGCGTGGTAGCTATAGTTTAGCCTTAGGTCAATAGTGCCACTAAGTGTGGTATCATTCATAATAAACAGGAGGAGATTAGGCGTTTTCTTGTAGAAATAGTCAACCTTGGCTCTTATGTGGAGGAACATTACTAACACATATTAGCCCAAGCTTGGATGTTGTTCAAATCCTGTTCTCAACCACTATGAGCTGCATTATCAGAGAAGTGGCAAATTAAGCATCTAACTGTGGAAATGTCACTGACTCAAACATTGCTGGATTGTGTATGCTGCTCTGAAGATTTCCTGCAGCAATATCCTGGGACTCTGACATTCTCTCTTTATGCCAGGTTATGACTCCAAGCACAGGTAGTCTTACCTCTTGAACTCTAGTTACCTCTTATGTTTGAGTGAAAAAACCATTGAAGTGATATAAAATAGTGAAAAAGAAATTATTTTAATGTCGTAGCATGTTTATGCTACTTAGTTCTTTTCCCTGCAGACTAATGGCTTTCATAGCATTTTCATATTTCACTTTTCTTTAAAAATATTTTTTCTTCCCCTATTTCTTGCTCATCGGGTTTTATACTGGTTGGCTCCACACTTCTACAATTTATTATTAAGCAGCAGTGTTAGGAGAAGCTGAAGTTGCTGATGAACAGAAAACTGCAAAGAGCAAATGAGGGTCAATCACAAACTATGAGAATGAAAAGCAACAGGTCAAGCCGGCCATCCAGCAACACAGAAAGGGAGGGAGCAGGCCACAGTTGCTTATGAACCACAGGGAATAGGAGTGCGCAGTCTAGGGCAGCAAGGTGGTACAAAGAATGAGGCAAAGTATGCTGGAACCTCGGAACACAGAAACTATGATACAAAACAGGAAACATGCCAAAAAAACCCGAACAATCGCCAATCCAAAAGGAGAAGACACAGAGATGGAAGCACCCAGAAAGGGAAAGGAGCTAAACTGGTAAATAAGACGCTCCTTGAAAGTGGAGTCGCAGGTAGATAGGATGGTGAAGGCGGCGTTTGGTATGATTTCCTTTATTGGTCAGAGTATTGAATATAGGAGTTTGGAGGTCATGTTGCGGCTGTACAGGACATTGGTTAGGCCACTGTTGGAATAGTGCGCACAATTCTGGTCTCCTTCCTATTGGAAAGAGGATTTGAGTTATATGGAGAAATTGAATAGGCTGGGGCTGTTTTCCTTGCAGCGTTGGAGGCAGAGGGGTGACCTTATAGAGGTTTATAAAATCATGAGGGGCATGGATAAGATAAATAGACAAAGTCTTTTCCCTGGGGTGGCGGAGTCCAGAACTAGAGGGCATAGGTTCAGGGTGAGAGAGGAACGATATAAAAGAGACCTAAGGGGCAACTCTTTCACGCAGAGGGTGGCGCAGGTGTGGAATGAGCTGCCAGAGGAAGTAGTGGAGGCTAGTACAATTGCAACATTTAAAAGGCATCTGGATGGGTATATGAATAGGAAGGGTTTGGTGGGATGTAGAACAGGTGCTGGCAGATGGAACTAGATTGAATGGGATATCTGGTCGGCATGGACGGGTTGGACCGAAGGATCTGTTTCCGTGCTGTACATCTCTAGGACTCTGTGGTCTGATTGGTCCCTTACTGGTCCTCCATTTAACAGTATTAACTGTTTCTTCCTTCATGGTAACAACCATGATCAAGACATCAAACCCAGAAATTTTAGATATAGTGATAGTTACATTGTATGGGGCTCTAGTTAATGATTTGAAAATTCTACATCTAGGATGCAACATAATGAATCAGACATTTTCCAGGCACAGTTGAGATTAATTTTTAAAATAGGTACTTTTTCCTGAATAAAAGGTTCAAGGACAATAAGTAAATCGACTAATCTAAGAGTATTGAATTTATCTTTCCACCAGAGTAGGCTCAAGGTATGAATCTAACAATATTGTTAATATATTGCTGTGGCCTTGTGAAGTTGTGTTTGTGAACAAACGCAATTAAATAAAAGAGACTTGCTTTCGGCTGACAAACCCAAATAACATTGTTGCTTGGAATGTTGTTTTGAAATAAAGTATAATTACCTATCAGTGTTTAAGTTTAACAGCTTGCAGTAATATCAACATGGCTTTCTATGTTACCACATAGTTAACTGAAGCTGTATAAATAATTCAAACACTGCAGTCAAAGTGGTGGTTACAACTAGATGTGGCATCTGGACAATTATGTCTATAACACTAAAAAATCCTCATATCAAATAGTCAAATTCAACAAGATGAGAGTTTGACTTGGGTCATGCACTGTGACACCCATCTGAGCGGTACAGTTATGACCAACATTTCATTCATAAATTGGCTTTGACAATGTCAAGGTATTCCTAACTGCTTCTCAGCTCATCTATCTGTCATTAATGCATTTGTTCCTGACCACACTGGGAGTACAATCACCATGGAGAGACACTGAGGATACCATCACTTTGTGCACAATATGATAGAGGCTCACATGGAGTAATCATGAAACACTGCGGACTATGAGCAGGAACAGAACTGTATAGCATTACAATCTGTACTCTTCCAGTCTGGGATTTACAATAAAATATTAATAAACATACAGAATAGACTGCAATTTGCAAATTAATTTCAATACAGATAAACATAAATTTATGTTTACAAGTTTATTTGAAACGAATGTGGGAACAGGAATCAGTCATTTATCCCCTGCTGATCTGTGGCCTCAATCCACATATGAGCCCTTTCACCATATCCATTGATGTCATTACCTAACTAATATTTTCAACATCAACTGAGAAACTAACAATTGATCTGACATTAATTACATTTCACAGAAGAGATCTGCACCCTTCTACCATCTGATTCATTTGGAAATAGCTTCTAATTCCTCGGCAACAAGAATTAATTCATGTAGGACTACAGTGTCCAACTACCAGAAACAGTTTCTCCCGATCTATCCCATCTGCTCTCTTTATTATTTTGAGACATCAATCAGATAACCCCTTAACCTACCAGGGAATATCAGAATTTCTACAATGTTCCTTTTTAGGTTAACCCTTGGAATAACCAATCTTTGTTGTAAATCAACACTCTCCGTGACCAGTAAAACCTCCATAAAGTGCAGTGCCCAGAACCAGTCATAGAGATGTACAACATGGAAACAGACCCTTCGGTCCAAACCGTCCATGCCGACCAGATATCCCAACCCAATCTAGTCCCACCTGCAGCACCAGGCCCATATCCCTCAAAACCCTTCACATTCATATACCCATCCAAATGCCTCTTAAATGTTGCAATTGTACCATCCTCCATCACTTCCTCTGGCAGCTCATTCCATACACGTACCACCCTCTGCGTGAAAAAGTTGCCCCTTAAGTCTCTTTTATATCTTTTCCCTCTCACTCTAAACCTATGCCCTCTAGTTCTGGTCTTCCCCACTCCAGGAAAAAGACTTTCTCTATTCATGCCCTCATAATTTTTAAACCTTAATAAGTTCACCCCTCATCCTCCGATGCTCCAGGGAAAACAGCCCCAGCCTGTTCAGCCTGTCCCTGTAGCTCAACTCCTCCAACCCTGGCAACATCCTTGTAAATCTTTTCTGAACATTTTCAAGTTTCACAACATCTTTCAGATAGGAGGGAGACCAGAATTGCATGCAATATTCCAACAGTGGTCTAACCAATGTCCTGTACAGCCACAACATGACCTCCCAACTCCTATAGGAGAAAGTGAGGACTGCAGATGCTGGAGATCAGAGCTGAAAATGTGTTGCTGGAAAAGCGTAGCAGGTCAGGCAGCATCCAAGGAACAGGAGAATCGACATTTCGGGCATCAGCCCTTCTTCAGACTCCTATACTCAATACTCTGACCAATAAAGGAAAGCATACCAAATGCCTTCTTCATTATCCTATCTACCTGTGACTCCACTTTCAAGGAGCTATGAACCTGCATTCCAAGGTCTCTTTGTTTAGCAACACTCCCTCGGACTTTACCATTAAATGTATAATTAACTTTAAATTATCCAAGGAATGGTTATGAAGTGTAGCATGTTGGAAAACCACCAGGCATACATGAATGTACAGTGTCAATCCAATGAAATTATACCACAGTACTATATATCTGCTAATCAGTGGAAACCAAACTCTGACTTCACAATCAATGGATCAGGCCAAAGCTCTGCTGTCCCATCACATTCAGTTGTCAAAGTAATAAATCAATCATATTGTGAAACAGTCAACTAACTGCAGGAAGAAAAGCTTCCATAAACATTACCATCCTCAATAATGGCATAGTGAGTGCAAAGTTCAAAGCTGAACGTTCACAGGAATGTTCAACCAAAATTGCAAACAGGATGATCCTGCTCAGGCTTCACCATCACACATGCAACTCTTCAGCTAATTCAACTCGCTCCATGCGATATCAAGCAAGGATTGCACACTCTAACCTCAGCAAAGCTGATGAGTCCCCACAAATAAGATGGGCTAGTTTAGTTTGGACATGGAATAGTTGGACCAAAGTGTCTGTTTCCATGCTTTAAGACTCTATGAACCTATCACATCTCAAATGATTAAGATCTGTATTCAAGAACCTTCAACACCACTAGTCAAGCGGGACATCTCACCACAAATAAGACATTGGCATAAAACTATCCAGAAATGCTCTGTACAAGACAAATCCAAGCTAGTAAACTGTTACTCTACTCACCAACACTTGGTCACCTTATGCAATTATAAAAGCATTAATATTGAGCTTTCAAATGGCTCTCTTCTTGGGATCTACCAGCACCAGATTCCAAATATCAGGGAGGTAACGGTGTAACAGTAATGTCACTAAACTAGTAATCGAGAAACCCAGGTTTATGTTTTGGAGATATGGGACTGAATCCTACCATGCCAGATGACAAAGTTTGAATTCAATAAAAATCTGGAATTAAAAGCTGGCCTGATGGCAACCATGTAACTATGGTCAACTTTCATAAAATCCTATCAAGTTTATTAATATCTGAAATAACTCCATAGAGGACAACATTCTGTCACCAAGTCACCCTTTCTTTACATGTGAACAGGCCTCGACTTTCATCCTCCTCATTCAGAGCCAGCGATCAGACTGGCAGTATCTCTCACACTCCCCCTTTTATATGTTAGCCAGAGCTCCCTGATGGGACCAGATTACCAGTCCCAATCAAGGGAGTTTCTGAAGTCCAATTGGCTGATCTCATTACAATCACTGCATTATCCTTCAAGGAAGTACATCTGCGATCCTTACCAGGTGTGGCTTACACACAACACCAGTCAAGAGTGTGGTGTTAGAAAAACACAGCAAGTCAGGCAGCATCCAAGGAGCAGGAGAATCGATGTTTCGGGCAAAAGCACTTCACCAGGCTTTTGCCCGAAAATGGACAGACTATCACAACCTGTGAAAACTTTGGTCTGAGTATCAGCCTCAGAAAGACAAATATCATGGTCCAGGATGTTGCCGCTCGCCATCCATCAGCACTGACAATGTGAAGCTGGAGCTTGATCAGAGCCTCATGTTCCACAGCATGAGTAACACGAGGTTCCACAATCAGGAGCATTCTGTAACTTGATGCTGAAATCAACTCATACTTCACAAATACAGCAGCTTAGTTCAACTGAGTAACAGTGTGCATGGTATGACAGTAAGCTAACTAGGAACACCAAGGGGGAAGCAGTGATGTAGTAGTGATGTCACTGACTAGTAATCCAGGAACCTAGGCTCATGTCCCAGGGAATTGGGGGGGGGGGGGGGGGGGGGGGGTGCATCCCACCATGGCATGTGGTGCAGTTTAAACCCAATAACAATCTAGAATAAAAAGATGGTACTTGTGGTGACTATGTACCCCTGTCAATTGCAGTAAAAAGCCAACTGGTTCATTAACGTCCTTTAGGAAAGGAAATCTGCCGTCCTTACTTGGTCTGGCCCTAAGATGAATCCAAATCCACAGCAACGTAGTTGTCTCTTAATTGTCCAATTACAGATGGTCAAATAATAATGGTCTACCCAGTTATGTCCACATCCCATGAATGAATAAAAAAAAAAATTAGGGCTTCAAGCCTGCAGCCTGAGTATACTGATCCGCTGCAGAAAGACCCTGAAACATATACCAGGTTGGGAAAAAGCTGAACAATTTCCGCTTTTACTGTCTCCGGTATATCCATGGCAACTCAAGACAGAACATGGAGCACAAATCGAGAGACCCTGAAGCATATTGACCAATATCTGCACTGGCATGGCTCTGTTGTTCAGGTGTAAACTGGCCACTGGTGGGTCACATACCTTTTGGGTGTCCATACTTCAACTACAAGGACATCTGCAAGTGAGATATGAAGATAGTGGATATTGACACTGACAACTGGGTGACAGTTGCTAATGACATGACTTCTTGAGGCTGACCTTTGGAGGAGCATTGTGACAGAGACTGCTATGTCAGATTGGAGCGTCTGAACCACATTTGATGCTGCTGGATAGAGTTGACCACCACAATGCAGACCCATGTCTTAGGTGATGGCTGCCACAAGCTGATATTTTTGCTAATGCTCATTGGTTGAGAGCTAAAAAATGGATTTTGTCTGAGTGATTTGCCTTCTTCACTCTAATTGGTCATTTGGAGTTTCTTTCCAGAAGGTTTAACCTCGTTTTCAGCGGCTTTTCACTTTTGATAAGAAGAAGAACAAGAACAAGAAAATATACAGCCCAGGTACAGGCCCTTCGGCCCTCCAAGACTATGCCGATCCAAATCCACTGTCTAAATCTATTGCCCAATTCCTAAGGATCTGTATCCCTCTGCTCCCCAACAACTCATGCATTTGTCCAGACGCACCTTAAATGAATCTACTGCCTGCCTCTGCCACATCTGCTGGTAACGTGTTCCAGGCACTTACCACCCTCTGTGTGAAGCACTTTCTGTGTGTATTCCCCTTAAACCTTTCACCTCTCACCTTGAACGCATGACCGCTCATTATTGAATCCCTCACCCTGGGAAAAAAAGCTTATCTCTATCCACCTTGTCTATACTCTTCATGATTTTGTAGACTTCAATCAGGATCCCCCCCCCCCCAAACTCTTTTCTAATGAAAACAATCCTAAACTACTCAACCTCTCCTCATTGCTAGCACACTCCATACCAGGCAACATCCTTGTAAACCTTTCCTGCACCCTCTCCAAAGCATCCACGTCCTTTTGGTAATGTGGCGACCAGAACCGTACACAGTATTATAAGTGCGGCCAAACCAATGTCTTCTACAATTTTAACGTGACCTGCCAGCTCTAATACCCAATACCCTGTCCGATGAAGGCAAACTTGCCATATGCCTTCATGACCACTCTATCTATCTGTGCAGCCACCTTCAGGGTACAATGGACCTGAACTCCCAGATCTCTCTGCTCATCAACTTTTCCCAAGGCTCTTCTGTTTACAGCATAGTTCACTCTAGAATCAGACCTCCCAAAATGCATCATCTCACATTTGCCCAGACTGAACTCTATCTTATATTATCTATCTATCAATCATATACTAAAGGCACAAGGAAGCTCCACAAAGAATGATACAAGAATTGAGAGATTACTCTTCTTAACAAAAGGTGAATAGGCTGGGAGTCTCTTCTACAGAAAAAAGAAAACTGACTCGTGACCCAATGGAGGTTTTGAAAATTTTGAAGGATTAATGACGGGAAAATTGTAGGCGTTGCCAAACATAGGGGCCACGAATGTGAGACGGTCACCGATGAATGTAATAAGGAATCAGGGAAAATAAGAACCTTACCTAGAAACAGGGTGGTAAGAATTTGGAACTCACTACTATATGGTCTTGCTGGCTGAAGGATGACACACATTCCAAGATATGGCCAACAGTTTCAAGAGGAGCTGAACCAAAGTCGGGGGTATGTGTTCCATCTGTGAGAAGTGTAAGACAATGATGACTGGAAGGGAACAAGGTGTCTGCCAGCCCCCTTCACCGTCAGTAGCAGAATATGTACAGTACTGACCATTTCTCTACTTAGGAAGTAATCTCTACATCTTTTTCGGTATCGGTAAAGCAGAATCGGTTTTCCAGTAACTCCGCACAAAGTGTGGACTCAATAGGGTGAATAGCCTGCTTCCACATTGTAGGGACTCTATGTGGGCATCCAAGAATATCAAAATGACCATGAAGCAGCAACTCCACGTACCTCAAGTAGTGCCAACTTTGCCAACAGGGCATGGAAGAAACAGAGGCGTAACATAATTTGGATGAAGTCGACCAGCACTACACATCATTGAAACCGAATGCTTGAGTATGCTAATATCCCTCACCTTGACAGGTATAAAAATTCAGGAAAATATGAGGAAGGAACACTGATTTCAATAGTTTCAAAAGCCATAGGCTTATGTGCTTTCAAAGCCATGGAGTAATCTAAAACAAATACAAGTCTCTGGAATTAATTTTCTTCTTTGATGTACTGTCCAAGAATTCAAGACAAATCAGCAAAGAAAATTGGAAACTATAGAACATAATTCCAAGTCTGCGCACGCAACTGATCTGTGATGATAAGGGAGCAGTCAGTACACAGGATAGCCAGCTCAAACACATTTGAGCAATTAAATCAAAATTAAAAAGCAGAACTTCATCGATATTTTGGATTCCGAGTGAAACATTCATTCGGTGAGGTTTTATTAAGGCCAAGCATAACAAATGAATCTTTGAAACATCTGGTCTTTCTTTTAGATAAATATTATTAGGGCTCTAGCAGAAGATTAGACCAATGGAAGAAGAATAACACTCAATGAAGTTGAAAATATATCATCTTGCATTTAACATTCTTTCTGCTTCCTGTATACCAAGGAGGAAATGACCTAAAGGTAAACATCAGGATTCTGTGAATTGAGGAACAAAGGCCCACATATGTAACCTTGGCAGCACTTAAAATTATTGACAAGGTAATGCATAACCAACTGGGAAACAAATTTCAAACAGCAATAGCACAAGAGTAAAGGGATACACCCAATGACTTTTAAAAGCATTATGAAAAATATAGAAAATGCATTTCTGTCAACAGCAGTGCTTGGAGGCTAGCAACAGTAGATCTGTTGCCATTGAAGATCCCAATCAAAACGTTTCAGCTCAAAGTACAATAAATGATATAATATAATTAAATAATGCAGGCTCTCTCATTTAGGCCAGTTCTTGGTGATATCTTCATGTACGAGTTAAAAATTCCCTAGAAACTGAGTCCGGTGAAACTAAGTTAAAACGAACATTTGTAGGCAGAAGAGAAAAAGAAAACAGAAGTAGGACTGACAGGTTCTGTTGAAATACTTATTGGTTTTATCACAATTACAGAGCCATACAGAGGGGTCCATTGCTCAGTCATGGGTGTGCTAATAATTTGTTGGAGCTATCCAATTAATCTCATTCCTCTACTCTATTCCCATATCCTTGAATAATTTTCTCTTCAAGTATTTATCCAAGCCCCTTTTAGAAGTCATCACTGAACTCTTCAGTACCCTTTTGGGCTTTATCCTTCAGACCATAACAGTTCACCGAGTCAGAAATCTTCATCTCAACTTGCCTCTGGCTCTTCTGATAAATATTCCTCTATTCCTGATGAAGGGCTTTTGCCCGAAATATCAATTTTCCTGTTCCCCGGATGCTGCCTGACCTGCTGTGCTTTTCCAGCACCACTCTAATCTAGACTCTGGTTTCCAGCATCTGCAGACCTTGTTTTTACCACCCTGATAAATATTCCAAACCTGCATCCTCTTGGCCCATCTGTCACTGAAAAATCATTTCTCTTTATTTATGCTATCAAAACCCATCTTGAATTTGAACATTATGAATAGCCCTCTTCGTAACCTTCTCTGCTCAATGAAGGGCAATTATACCTTCTCTAGTCTCGACACTTTACTGTACAATGATGCTCCTGACAGCATCTAGAGTTATAGAGTCATTGGGGTTTACAGCATGGAAACAGACCTTTCGGTCCAACCCGTCCATGCCGACCAGATATCCCAACCCAATCTAGTCCCACCTGCCAGCACCTGGCCCATATCCCTCCAAACCCTTCCTATTCATATACCCATCCAGATGCCTCTTAAATGTTACAATTGTACCAGCCTCCACCACATCCACTGGCAGCTCATTCCATATGCATACCACCCTCTGCGTGAAAAGTTCCTCTCCAATTCTTTTTCTCACATCTTTTTAAAAATGAAGTCATCGAGTATTCTAAATTTTTAAAAATTATCTGTAATTAGAATCATCTCTGATAATAGGTAAAAACAATAACTGCAGATGCTGGAAACCAGATTCTGGATTAGTGGTGCTGGAAGAGCACAGCAGTTCAGGCAGCATCCAAGGAGCAGTAAAATCGACGTTTCAGGCAAAAGCCAAGAGAGAATCCAACAATTTTGTATCATAAACCTTTCAACATTTTTTTCATACTTTCTTTCACAGAAATTATATTCTGAGGCACTGGTAAGGGAAAGTGATAGGTGGCATCTACAGCCATGGAAGATGAAAAGGCAACAGAATAAAGTTGACAGAAAGTAACAAGCAGAAACTGGACAATGAGGAGGCTAGAACAAGTGCATGATGTTGACAGGGGGTAACAAAACGCAAGAAGAACCCAAAACCTTTTAAGGAAGTTTTTTCTGTATAATCCTCATCAAAATTATGAGTCAGATTCAAAGTATGACGTTGGCAGTAGATCAAAGTTTGTTAACAATGCGGTCTAAGAAAGCAAACAAAAAGGCACTTCCAACATGTTGTGCAAATGGTAAAATACAAATGCCACCCTTAAGTTGAAACCTGACCGACGGAATGTTTTTATGTGAGCAACAAAATCAAAACACTTGTTGAAGAACATCACAAAAAAGTAACAGTTGAACAGGATCACCAAGAAATCTTGTCATTTTGGCTCAAGAAGGAATAATTTCTAAAGTTGTCTACCATGAATTATTTAATGCTTTAAGAATAGGATAAGCAGCAGTTCCTAGCTCAGCCAACAATGACCACAATGCATGAACAAATAGCAAAAAACCCCACTGTTTTGCTGTTGAGAGACACTGAAAATGTAGGGGATGTGTTACACATCTTACCTTTGACACCTATCATGAAATACATATTCAGAAAACTGCCAGTGAATAAATAGATGAATATATAAATTTTGATCCAGAGGATTTTGATAGCAATACTGAGGATATAGAGTAGAAAAGTTTTGAGTATTGTAATTTTGTGTACTTTAGGTATTTATGTTTCATACTGATGGGATTAAAATTCTTGTTCACATAATTGCAAAAAAGGGCAATTATGGAAACTATTGAATATAACCAATAACTTAAATAAATGATTTCACAGAAACACTTTCAGCTTTAATACCCATCTCATTCAGTCTACATAATAATGGGACAAATAGCTCAAATTATTACTTATAAAGTCATACAGTCATACAGTCATAGAGATGTACAGCATGGAAACAGACCCCTCAATCCAACCCGCCCATGCCGTCCAAATATCCCAACCCAACCTAGTCCCACCTGCCAGCACCCAGCCCATATCCCTCCAAATCCCGCCCATGCTGTCCAAATATCCCAACCCAACCTAGTCCCACCTGCCAGCACCCAGACCATATCCCTCCAAACCCTTCCTATTCATATAGCCATTCAGATGCCTCTTAAATGTTGCAATTGTACCAGCCTCCACCATTTCCTCTGGCAGTTCATTCCATACACGTACCACCCTCTCCGTGAAAAAGTTGCCCCTTAGGTCTCTTTTATATCTTTCCCCTCTCTCCCTAAACCTATGCCCATTAGTTCTGGACTCCCCCACCCCAGGGAAAAGACTTTGCCTATTTTCCCTATCCACGCCCCTCATAATTTTGTAAATCTCTATAAGGTCATCCCTCAGCCTCCAACCCTCCAGGGAAAACAGCCCCAGCCTGTTCAGTCTCTCCCTATAGCTCAAATCCTCCAACCCTGGCAACATCCTTGTAAATCTTTTCTGAACTCTTTCAAGTTTCACAACATCTTTCCGATAGGAAGGAGACCAGAATTGCACGCAATATTTCAACAGCGGCCTAACCAATGTCCTGTACAGCCGCAACATGACATCCCAACTCCTGTACTCAATATTCTGACCAATAAAGGAAAGCATACCAAACGCCTTCTTCACTATCCTATCTACCTGCGACTCCACTTTCAAGGAGCTATCAACCTGCACTCCAAGGTCTCTCTTTGTTAAGCAACACTCCCTCGGACCTTACCATTAAGTATATAAGTCCTGCTAAGATTTGCTTTCCCAAAATACAGCACCTCGCATTTATCTGAATTAAACTCCATTTGCCACTTCTCAGCCCATTGGCCCATCTGGTCAAGATCCTGTTGTAGTCTGAGGTAACCCTCTTCGCTGTCCACTACACCTCCAATTTTAATGTCATCTGCAAACTTACTAACTGTACCTCATGCTCGCATCCAAATCATTTATGTCAATGACAAAAAAGTAGACACTTCATAAAAACAATTCTTTATCTTGCATTTGAATCTTATTTTTAATTTTCATCCTTTAACTTCCAGAATGCAAGACAAGTAACCTGCCTTATAATTTAGAAAACTTCTGTGTAGTGCATTTCTAGATGTTGTGGTGAACTCCTCGATTTGATAGGGAGGTTTACTGCATCCTGACAGGAATATGATTTGATTTGATTTATTGTCACATGCACCGAAGTACAGTGAAAAGTTTTGCTTGCGGGCAATACATAGTAAGCAAGGGCTTACAGATCATGGGGTGAAAAAACTTGGACCAAGTAAGGCATACAGGATACACCATATAGCACGTGCACCAGACAAAATTATCATTAATAAGATTAACATTATTTGAATTTAAATAGCCTATTCGTCAGTCTATTAACAGCAGGGAAGCTGGTGTTGAACTTGCTGGTGCATGTTCAGTGGGATAGGTCTTTATGTTGGCAGCCTTTCCTCAGCAACAAAGTATAGATGAAGTCCACGCATGGGTCATTGGCTTCCACAGGCTATGTACACAACCTTCTGCAGTTTCTAACAGTCCTGGGAAGAGCACTTGCAGTACCAGGCCATTATGTTGGTCAGTATGCTTTCTATGGTGCAACTTTAAAAGCTGTTGAGGGGCCTTATGGACTGCTCCATGCTCTTTCACATTAAGAGGGGATTGCCAGGCACCTTAGTGTGTATACCATTCACCAGTCTCATATATGGAGCCCTGGTCAAGTTCTTATTTATGCCCTCTGCAGTACTACTCTGAATAGCTATTCCACTTCTTTACTTTATGCCCTAATCTATAACAACAGCCTCCTGATAAATGAAATGTTCTCTCTCTGGCCTGGCTTCTTGTGCTCACTGTTCAAGGTTCGTGCCGCGCCAATATCATGCTGCTACTATCATGCATGTGTTAGATCAAGTACTCGTTCTCTTCATTGTGCTGTATTGTTACTCTCCCTCCATCTCCTTGAGCTACTGTCTGGGCAGGGAGCAATTTTGTGTGTTTCAAAAAGGAAAATCAGAACAGAAGTTCCAGGTGAAGGCAGCATTGAAGAATGAGAGGTACATGGATGCATAAGGGTGAGCTGGGAGGGGAGAAGGTCCAAAAGATTTATTATAGTTTCAGCAGATTGTAGCACTGGACAAGTCAGATCCCAGAGTGAAACCTGCCTTGACAGATCATAGGTTTTGCTTCTGCAGTTTGGTTACAGCAGTGGTCAGTCATTGAACATATTTGTATGAGACTGCAATGTACTTCAACGTAAGAACAAAATTTTATCACACAAAATAATTTTCAAAACAAATACTGTATATCAAAGGATTATTCACAAAAGTCTGATCATAAATGGCAAAAACATATTCCAATCTTTCTCCCCAAACATAAATTTAAAGACTCTCAATCCCAGCAAAATATTACTCCTGTCTTCACTCATTTGTCACTCAACCATGTCTTAAATTTCTGACTCTTAAAATAACTTGACAGAACCAAAAATCAAAAACCCTTTTACCTCTACTTTAGAATCCAAGATTGCAAATTACAAAAATATATTTTAAAAGTTCCCTTACAGAAAAAACATTGACATTAGATATCAGGGGCTGCAATCCATTATCTATCACCTTGTCCCATGTGAGAAAGAATTTAGGAATATTTTGTTTGATTGATAAGCCTGCAGCTGGAGACACTAAGAGGTGGGCATTCTTTTGGTAGCATTGAGGGTAAGTGTAAAGGTGAGGTGGATTATCTGGATGTTTGAAATGGAAGCCGAGTGCCAGGATCTGCTGTTGGCTGGCTGATTGGTTGTGTTTGCATTGAGCTACATGAGAGCTTAATGGTGTGATAGGAATACATGCCACATGAAGATGCATTCAGTGAACATGTCAATCCACATGAGGTCTTCAACTTATTGTGGCAGAGCAGGGTCAATAGGAAAAATACTTCTATTCCCTCAGTGTTACAGAGAAGATGGTGCTCGATGTAATGGAGTTTTGTATGTCAGAACCTGGAGCATTCAGCATTGCTGAGAACAGTGAACATTACAGTGCTGTCAGGTGAATAGGATCAACTGTGATGTCCTCTACAGTTGAACAACAGGCAGAATTGAGAGTTTAGATCAGAGTAGTGCTGGAAAAGCACAGCTGGTCAGGCAGCATCAGAGGAGCAGGAAAATCGACGTTTCGAGCAAAAGCCCTTCATCAGGAATGGAGGCAGGGAGCCTCCAGCGTGGAGAGTCAAATGGGAGGGAATGAGGGGGGTGGGGGGAGAGGAGTGGGGCTGGGGAGAAGGTAGCAAAGAGTACAATAGGTGAATGGGGGTGGGGATGGAGGTGATAGGTCAGAGAGGAGGGTGGGGGAAGGTAGTAAAGCTTCTGTGGTAGCGAGTCTGTTTCAGTACATGGTTGAAGAGCTTCAGGGCAGAGGAGATGACCTGTGGGTTGCAGTGAGAGAGGGACTCACTGAGATTCTTGTTGAGAGAGGAGGAGAACTTCTTCAAGGTAGGCATCCTTGCAAGAGGATTCGCAGTAAGTGAGAGTCAGAAATTGTATGGGATGACTGATCACAAAAGCAAGACTGAATCAAAGTATTAGAAATATATAATCTGTGATAGATAGACTCATTTGCAATTTTAAACTTATCATCATTCTATATTTCTTCCCTACCTCCTTCCCTGACACAAATCCGCTTCTGGATTTCCTCCTTTCAGATATCCTAGAAGTGCAGTCTGACCAACCCAACACATGTTGGAAAAGAAACAGAGCGACACTGATGAAGAGGTCCTGGCATTTCCCATGGCATATGCACTTAACCAATCACCAACTGGTACCACATGCAGCTCGAGGCTGATTAACAAGTAGTAACACACCAGGCACAAGTGGGCTCCCGCAAGGAGAAAGGATGGTTTGCATTCTAGCTCATTGGAAGGGGAGATCACAGATTAGTTCTGTCACAAGGAACTCAAATCAGGTTATCCAAGAGGAAGCATATGGGATAGTCCTAATGACACTACACACAGACATTGGGCATGTTAATTGACAGTGGCAGATACTATCTGGCAAACCAACGATCATGGAGGTGTGCGTGGATTCCACAGGGAAAATTATATGCCTTCCTCTCTCCACAGCTTCCCCTCCACTCTCCTTGTTGTACTGCAGATCCAAATGTTCTAGCACAACAGCTTCCAAAACAGTATCAACCTGTCTGTAGACTGGTCATCAAATCCTTTGCCTACTCCAAAAGAATGCAACAAAATTCTCCATGAAATCCAGGAAGTCATCAATTCTTCCAAAAATACTCTATATTGCATACACAGATTCTTCAATGGCAACAATTATTCAAATTGACTTTCCTTGCCAGTTGGGTGCCTGGTCCTTTAAATAATACTCATACCTAGTTCCTCATGTGGGTGAACCCATATACTTTGGGGCGTGGCAATCAAGGAAGCACAGAGTAAAGAGAAATTGACAATTTTCAGTTGGCTAAGTAGTGTGTGAAATGGGTCAGTGCCAAGGTCTTAACTGCTTACAATGTGTGTCAATGATTTGGATGTGGGAATCAAAAGTATGATAGCAATCACTGATAGCACAAAGGTAGGTAGAATGGAATAATTGTCAGGAAATCAGAAAATGTCTACAAATGGAGTTGGATGATACTTTGGCTTTAAGAGTGTATTTCGTCCTTTTCTTTACAAGGAGAGATTGAGACAGAGGTATTGAGTGTTCGGCTTAAAGCCAATGAAATAAATAGCTTATGAGACCTTTTTTTTAAAATGTTCAAACAATAGAAGCACCTGAATGGGTGGGTTGAAGCTCCCACAGAACCAGGATTTTTAGATTAGCTTTCAGTGGCATTTGCAGGGGTCTTAAGGCTGGATGTGGAAGCTCTTATTCCTCTCTCTGTTAAAGCTAAATGCTGAGGTTCTCTTCTTGCTGCTTGAATTGCATGTGAGACAATCTACTTTACTGAATTTGCCTTTGCAAAGAGCGTGCTTAAGGAATGTTACTCCATTAGAACAATTAGTGAATAGTTTTTTATATTGATAAGTATTCCAACAGAGCTACAGTTAAGTCAATTCATTTCTTTTATTTTACCTGTATTTTAACAATCGTGTATAAATAAAGCATGTTTTGCTTCAAGCCTGATAGGTTGACCAATTGAAATGTATCCGGAACGCAATGCGTGACACTTGCCTTGAAAATAAGAAAATGTTAGGGTCCAGACTGTGTCCTGGACATGCTTTGAGAAGGTTAACAGAGTGAACAGACAAAAACTGGCAACTCGAATATAATGTGTACTTTTTCCACTTGGACAGGAAAACTGAAAAGCAAGACGGCATTTAAATCAAGAAAGGTGCAGAACTCTGTGGTCTGCAAGGATTTTTATGTCCTGGTATATGAACCACAAAATGTTGGCATGCAAGAGCAGCAAGTGATTAGGAAGCAAATACAATGTTGGTGTTTATTGCAAGGGGAATAGACTATAAAAGTAAGGAAATACTGCTGCAGCTGTGTCAGACCTCAGTTAGAACACATCTGGTGAACTGTCGACAGTTTTGGTCTCCTTAGTTGAGAGAGGATATAATTAGAAGCAGTTCAGAAAAGGATCACTCAACTTATTTCTGAGACAAAGGGATTATTTTGTGAGGAAGGGTTGAATCCAGTAGAGTTTAGAAGAATGAGAGGCGATTTTATTGAAGTATATCAGACCCTGCCACTTGATAGGATGGATGTGGAAAGGATATTTGTCCTTGCAGGTGTCTAAGAAATAGGGTTCACAGATCAAAAATTAGGGGCATCCAATTTAAGACTGAGATGAGAAGTTCTTTTTTGCACTAAGGGTTATTAGTCTGCCGAATTCTCTTCCCCAGAGCGCAGTAGAGGCTGAGTCATTAAATATTTTTAAGGCTGAGTTAGCTAGGTTTTTGATCGACAAGGGAATCAAGGGTCATGAGGGATCGTCAGGAAAGTCAAACTAAGGCCACAATCAGCTGAGCCATGATCTTAGCAAATGGCAAATGAGGTTTGATGGGCCAAACATTGTACTCCTTTACTTAATTCTTGTGTTTTTGTTCTGAGTACACTGTATAATTCAAGTCCATAAACTGAACACAAATTGAACAGATTGATTGTGGTCACGACAGTGCAAGTTCAGAGGGTTCCAGAATATGCAGGGAGTACCCACTTGCGAGTTTTTGGGGGTGTGGTTGAGAGAAGGGGGATGTGTATGTGCATGTGCAGACTGTACTGGAAGCCTTTCACGATGCAGTGTCACTTTTAGACAGCCTGTGATTTCGACAATGTCACGTCCAGCAGTACTGCAGATTCAAATTTCACGCTCAAGGAGTATACAGAGAACTCAACAGCACAGGACTCAATCTGATCAACTGGATTTGTCTAAAACTATGAATTGAGCTTGGTGAGTAGGTGAAAATAATACTCATGTTCGACTTCAGTGAAAATACACAGTTCGATTGATGGATCACTTTTGATGACAGAGAAATTATCACTACCTCAGATCATAATAACGTACTGTCCTGGTAGCACTTGCTTACAATCACTCAATAAGATGGAATTGTTATTGTACAGACTGCCTGAACTGAAAGAAATTACTCATAAGAATTCTTTGTGCAGAAAATAGGTCAACAATATATTCCATATATACTGGATTAGTGGTGCTGGAAGAGCACAGCAGTTCAGGCAGCATCCAACGAGCAGCGAAATCGACGTTTCGGGCAAAAGCCCTTCATATCCCTGATGAAGGGCTTTTGCCCGAAATGTCGATTTCGCTGCTCGTTGGATGCTGCCTGAACTGCTGTGCTCTTCCAGCACCACTAATCCAGTATTTGGTTTCCAGCATCTGCAGTTATTGTTTTTACCTATTCCATATATACATCATACCTTTCATTCAGTGTAGAAAACACTTTAACGAGCATGTTTAGGGCTTTGTTGCATTTAATGAACGTAAGAATTTCTCCTTCATTGTGTCTAATCTTTCAAGGCACTATTTGAAATATTCAAAAATATTATAATTAAAATCGGAAACCCAATATATTGAACTACTAATGAAGATTCTACACCAAAAAACTGACCTTGCCTTTGCAAAAAAAAATGGTGGTGGTGGACCAATATTTTTAGTTTTGTGATCGAAGTTTCCTGTATTTAGTCTGTCTAGGATGTGGAGGTGCCGGTGTTGGACTAGGGTGGATTAAATCAGAAGACACATGACATCAAGTTACAGTCCAACGGGCTTATTTGAAATCATAAGCTTTCGGAGCACTGCCCCTTCAATAGGTGAAGTCTTCACCTGACAAAGAACCAGCACTTTGAAAGCTTGTGATTTCAAATAAACCTGTTTGTCTACAACCTGTTGTCGTGTGACCTCTGATGCAGTCTGTCTATCTTGTATCGCTGTATAATTTTCTTTTGTCAAGGCTTCTAATACAAAAATTACAGTCCAACGCTCAAAATACACAGGGTCAGTGGACAAGTATATCCCTGAAAATCCCCATCATGGTTGTGGAAATTCAATCTCGGGGGCCAACCAAACAGAGAAAGGGCAAGCCTCTGCATGGAACTGTCAGAATCTCTGAAGAACTGTTCCTCCATTGACTTATTTTCCCCTCACATTTCTGGCTTAGAGATGCATCACGAACCTATTAGCAACAATAATGGGAGATAAGCCACATTTTGGCTTTGAATGGTGCAGCAACGTAATTACCCAATGCTACTCCTTTTGGCTTTTGTTTCATGAAATGTTTTGATATGTCATCTCTCCTCAGATCGTCTCTATTGTTCTTTACTCCGTCTCCTTCCCCTTTACCCCAATCAAAACTATTACATTTCATTCTTTCCTCAACTCTGTTGAAGAGTAATCGATCTGAGATAACTCATTTTCTCTCCAAACTGCTGCTTAATCTGCCTAGTATTTCCAACACTTGCTTTTTAAATCAGACTTCTACCATCTAAAAAACTGTTTTTACTCCAGGCTCGTACAACACATGACTGACACCAGAGATTCAATTACAGTTTGCCAGACACCAGTATTTGTGTACTCCTTGTCTTTTCTTTGCCACTGACCATCGCATAGTCCACTTTCCCAGAAAATAAAAGTAAAAGTCAACTCAAAATGCATTTCGTAATCCTGTTCCCTATGTACCGTGGTTTGAGAGATCTAATGGAAGCATCACAAAGTTGGGCGAATGATGTTTGTCCTGTAATGATAGCTCAGACATCAACCTTCAAATGGTGCATCAGAAACTATTTGGCTTCAAATTCTAACATCCACTGGGTAGTAAGTGATCTAAGACAGGACTTCAAGCAATTATATCAAGACTTTGCATGTGACTACTTCTGCTACATTAAATGAACAAAAGTACGAGAAGGAGAAAAAGCATAAGCTAGATGTGAGACAGCAGGCATATTGTTATGTTTCTGTTATATGTCATTTTATTATATTTCCCCCATTAACCACTTCAAGGCAGTAGTAGCTATGTTTTCACTTTCATCCTTAAAATTTGGACAGGGATACACAAATGATCTTTTGAGCCTTAGAAAGGTCCACTAGCAATTGAATTGAATATGAAATTATCAGGGTAACACAGAAATTTAAAGGGAATGATATCCATTCAACTAGCTGAGATGGTAGTGAATTGAAAACTGAAAGTTGTATAGATTTTTATTGATACAATGCAAGGTATTTGCTGGACCAAGCTAAATCAAACCTCCGGTCAAATTGTTGAAAGTTGCTTTCTTAGTTATTTTCTTACAAATCTGAGACTTCATAAAGATCCTGCGAAGTTTCTGAAATCACCGTAAAATCAGTTAACAACAGGATACTAACATATTGGCACCTGTACAGCCATTCACCCAGAAGCAGCAATAGCAATAAAAGTTTGTAATTAGTTTCAGATGTTAGGGGAAGCTGCAATTGGTTAGAAGAATGTACAGAGAGGACCATTAAGCTCTCATGCTACATGTCAAGTAATCAATTGCAATTTCTGGATAACATTGAGACCTTGGTCCATGTGACCAGCAACCCTTGGCTTGGAAGCAATGCCAACAGGGAACAAAAATACACAGGTGATATGGCAAAGAAATAAGGAGGCAAGAGCTGGATACTAGAAGGAGAGAACAGCCAAGTTGGAGAGTTGGATTCCTGAGCAGTCAGAAAGAACATGATGTTATTGTTTCTTTCACTTCTGAGCAATTGCATGCTGTGAATGAGCCATATCATACAAAGGTAAAAACAGTTCTGGTAGATTCGTGCTAACACAACTGATAGAAACTCATAGTCAAGAGGATATGCTGAGCCCTGTTTAAACAGAATGTGCTATTTGCAGAGAAACAGCAATGTCCTTGCCAAAACAGAATTGGCATGCTGCCTGAAGATGATTCAAACATGAAAGAGCTATATGGCTGAAATTGGTGCCAATAAGATGTCATTTTTGTCACTGATTTTTTTAATGGACAATTTCTAGTTTGTATCAATTATGATTTGATTGTTAATTTACCTATAAGTTAGTTTGATTCTGATTCACTTGAAAGTAAAAGTCACAAAAAGTACAATCTCACTTGGCAATTTCTTCAGTCCAGGTTTGTTCAGTCAATCCTGGTTATTCTGGTTTGCGGATGCCCTCATATGAAACAGTATTCGTTGAAAATGTCATATTTCTCAGAATCCAAAGCTGTACTTCAAGAATTGTTTATGACTAATACTAATGAGTCAAAATTTATGAAAAATTAAAAATGACACACAATTACTGTCATGTGCAGCCTGACTAGCAATTTGTGATGAGGAAGAGGTGCACTAGAATTTCCCAATTGCTACAATTCTGCTGTCAGCTTTGTGCTAGTGTCATCCTACTCTTAACATCGCTATGAGTTCCAAGTGTTATTGCATTTGTACATTAATTGACTGCTATTAATCTCAGAAAGTTAAGCCTAATAAATATGATTGTGTAAATGAAATGAATCCACAGAGGCTGGTATCCTGTCACCCATTATTTTACAAGTGAAGAGTCCTTCACACTGAGCCAGCTCTGAGTGAACAGAACCTCAGACACGCCTATCTATATCTGTCAGCCAGGGCTCCCTGTTTGGACCAGGTTAACATTCCACAGTCAGAAAACTCATTCTGTGAAGTCCACCTGGCTGACCATGTTACAATCACTAGCTGCTGGTGATAGGCTAGATGTGGGAAGAATGTTCACAATGTTGGGGAAGTCCAGAACTAAAGGTCACAGTATAAGAATAAGGGGTAAGCCAGTCAGGACTGAGAGGAGGAAGAATGTCTTCACTCAGAGTTGTGAACCTGTGGAATTCTCTCCCACAGGAAGCTGTTGGGGCCAATTCATTACATATAAGAGGGAGCTGCATGTGGCCTTGCAGCTAAAGAGATCAAGGGGTATGGGGTGAGGGCAAGAATGGGATACCGAGCTGTGATTGTACTTAATGGTGGTGCAGGCTTGAAAGGCCAAATGGCCTATTCCAGCACCATTGACTTTTAATCAACCTGTCTGGCCCAGGATGTGAACAAGTAGAATTGCGAAATCTCATTTCTTTCGGTAAGAGGTTCTTAATGATATTAAATTTGCCATGTTTTAAAAGATTCTGCTTTTCCTTTACACTCTCTCCTAATTCAATCTTTCTTTCACTTCACTTCTGTTTCTGTACCTGATATAAAACATGGAAGTAGAGTGAGCAAATCCATTTTGCATCTCTGTGGAATCCAATTATTTCTTAATCCTTAAGTTTAATCAGTTAAGGAGATATCATGTTGATCCTGTAGTTCACAAACATGCTAGAATTCCTGCTAACTCACTGCAGATATCATCTGGATTGCCAGCAACTTACATGGCATAAATGTGTCGAGCTAAAGAATGCAGGCTCCCCATCAGAAATCCTGCTCTAGCAAATTCAGGCCCATTAAATATTAACCACGGCACTTTCAAATTATTATTCTGTTAGGTTCAATTGCTAGAATATACCTTGCGGACATGAAAAGTTAACTGGCATCATCGATGAACACAATACTTATTTGTGACTAATGTGATCTGCTTTCAATCATCAAGTTGTCTACCTGTGGTTTTAATTTGTTTCAATTTGTTAATGAATGCAGTTTACACAAGAGAATGTTTGTACTTCCATGGGTTTCTCCATATGGTTTGCATTTTTCTGTGTTGATATCTTGTCTGAAAAGCCCAAAAGACATATTTTATAAGGATAAACCGATTGGCAAGATAAATGCTAAATTATGCCTATTTTTGGTATTAGGCAGTTCTCAACAGTCGAAAACAGGTAAAAAAAACCACATAGTTTTAATTAGGGGCAGCTTATTATTCACAGCTCTAGTTTCACATTTGGATATTTTACAGGGCAGACAACAAAAGTGATAAGAGCATAACATGCAAATCTTGAATTTCAAAACAAAGCATGTTATTTATTAAATACAATTTTTTTTCCATTTGGCTTATGACCTGGATCACAACTCTGCACTGTGGACAATAATCAACTGGCAGTGATTTTCCTGAATTGGCTAATTAGTGTCTAGAGGTGGGACAAGCTGGATTCAAGACGCCAGCTAGTCTTGTGAAGCTGGAGCCCATTCGGAGGTCTATTGTTGGAAGTTCTTTCGTGCGTTCAGATAAGCAGTAAAGTTGAGGCCCCAACTACCTAATGAGGTGGTCACAAACTATCCAAAAATAATACTCAAAGAGAAGCTGGATAGTTCCGCCCAGTATCCTGCTCAAAGTTTATCCCTTATCCAACTTGACCAAATAAAAATATTTGCTTATTATCAAGATGAAGTTTGTTAAATCTTACTGTACATAAAGTGGTTTATAGGTTTTTGATATTACAACAGTACTGATACCTCAACATTACTTCATTGTAAAGCTCTTTTAGAAATCCTGTAGGTGCTGTATCAAGCCAGCACTTCTTTAAGAAGAAAATTGAATACTAGGAATAAATTAATTTTACAACATTTAGAAAAAGTGTAAAGGTATCTCAAACTACAACAACTTTTTGCTAAAGGAGGCAGATGTAAGAAATGACTGCCAAAATTGGAAAGAAAGGAAGTCTGCAATGTAAAATAAGATGACAAATTAGTAACATAAATGCCTCGCAATGAAACCTTTGTAATTGAGCATGGTGATATGTAGGCCTTATCGGCCCCTTCAAGATATTATTCCCATAAATCAGCACTGGAGCAAAAATGGATGCAGTATGAAGTCACTCGCTGACAGCCAACTGTTCGCAAACCCTTTGAAGCTACCGGTATTCTTCTAGTGTATGGCATAGCACTGGATCCTAATTGATGAAGAAAATATTTAAGTAAAGTCACGACATTCACCAGCAGGTAATCGTAATAATGCCAGCAAATATGGCTAGTGGCACCTTCATAACTCCAGAAATCAAATTATTCCTGCTGTTGAACATTTTGGATGGTACACTTTTTCTGTTTTACTGAAAGGACAACATTTCATTAATACCAGAATAGTTCAACTAAATGGTTAGCCAGGCCTTCCTGTATACCTGTGCTGGATCTGTTTGCATACCTAACTTTGAGAGTTATTGCTTCTTTAAATGCAACATTTAAAAGGCATTTGGATGGGTACATGAATAGGAAGGGTTTGGAGGGATATGGGCCGGGTGCTGGCAGGTGGGACTAGATTGGGTTGGGATATCTGGCCGGCATGGACGGGCTGGACCGAAGAGTCCGTTTCCATGCTGTACATCTCTATGACTCTATGACTCTAGTAGAGCACAGGGATGCATCAATGGGTAGGATAAGTAAAATGGGATCTAAGTTACCGAACAAAAATGCAGGGTAACTTGAGCAAGGGAGAAAGATTCAACTTTTGGGATTGCTGCTAATAAAGAACCATGAACAGGAAACTTAATGAGCCTGACAGAGAATGTCAGGAGACGGAGTAAGCTTCCCATTTACTCTTTGTGGCCACTAAATGCATTCACAACCTTCAGATTATTTGTCATCTTTTGTTGTCCTGGGTTAGACTGACTCTCAAGCTCCTCATGCTGTTCCCACTCCAATCTAGTCGAGTCCAGGAGATAAAATAGCAATGAAGTTCCATGCAATGAAGAAAATTCATACGTAAGAAGCAAGGTTGGGAGCTGTGCAATTTGTTCTGCACTATTAGGTTTAGCTTGCAGATTGAGCAAAAACACAGCTACAGTTGAATAGGGCATGTTACATGATGGAGGAAAGGAGACAAGTGAGTGGGAATGAGAAAATGGCCATCGATAGAGTTACAAAGATGAGGTGTTTGATATAAACTGGGAAGAGATAACAGCTCACATTATCAGATCCACCAAATTTGCTTTGTCTTTAAGGGGTGGATAACTGGAATGCAATGGGTTTATCGGAGACATTCATGACACAGAAATTGTGCTGAATGAAAAAATAAGGATTTTACACATTCTTCATTGGATGCCAAGGATTTGCTGTTCAGGCAAGACACTACTGAAATGCATGAAATCACCAGCAACCACAGATGGGAGTGAGTTCTCTTTCCTGCTCTGGTAAATGTCTTTGCTCACCTACAGGGCAGTGTGCTGCAAATATGCAGTATACAGGTCCCAGGATACTGAGAAACCAGGCAGATCATAAAGTTTGTACTTGGCTTGCTGTTTCTGCAGCTGTATCATAAGAAAGTTCAAGTGTGGCATGCAGTTACTTCTCAAACAAGCACAGCACCAGCAAAGTTGCACACAATTTTGAAACTATTGGTTATCATCAGAGCAAATACAAGGAACAATGCAACTAGACTGAGAGAATGGTGATCATTTGTAACATTGGGACAGTAGGTGGTAATTATAGTTTTAATACCTTTCTAATTTTGACTCCCTACGAAGAGTATGCAAAAACACTATTCATTTGTGTCAGCACTGTTTGTGTCAAAATCTTTCCATCTTGGTGAAACCCTAGATAGAATATTGTTCTGTATGCTAAAGATAGAAAAGAATATTGTCATGAATATCTAATTTGTGGTTCGTGCTAATGTTTTACAACTAATTTCTCGATCTGGAATGATGCAAGTTACAAAAAAGAATGAGATAAACACAATTAAAGCAAGGTTGTAGCCTATTTTACCCAAATGTTTGGGAGCCTGGGTTTAGGGGGAGATTTAATTTCAGTTTGAAGTTTGTAAAGAAACAGAAGCTGGAAAAATGCAATGTTTGAAACTAATGTGAAAATCCACTGTGGTCCTTGAGGTCTTGTGGTAAAGAAATCAACAAACACACCAGCTTGCAAGTGTTGAAAAGTGACCAGAACAAGGAACTGAGATATCCATATCCAAGAGGTGGTGAGTGAATGTTTTACCTCTGAGAGCAGCTGGAGCGGAGGAAAAAATTCTGGGAGGGTGTGGCATACTAATTGGTGGTCCCTACAAAAGTGAATAACTTTAGGATTAATGCATTTTATAAAGAAAATTCTTTGGGGAAGTGAGAAGTAAACAGTACATACGAATGCCTAACATGCATAATTATAAATCAGGCTATAAAGTTAATAGTTCTTATTTATATCTTTTTTGTTTAATTTCTTTTATATAATATAAAATTTGCTTTATGAATAAAACTGAGACCTAGTGGCATATTTCTGTTCATTAAGACAATGTGTTTGGATTTCTATTTAAATAACAACCACCCCTAACTAGGTAGTAACAATATATTGAGATAACTGAATAAATTAATAATAATTAAGAGGAATGGTGCAAACACTACAATTGTATTCCTTTCATTGTAGCAGGTTGATACAGGATCACCTGGGCAAAATTTGAAAACTTTTAGTCAAGTTCAATAGAGTAAATAGGATTCTATGCTGAGGCAATACTATCTTAAATTTCAAGCCAGTCTATTTCTTTTTACTCAGCCAATTTCATATTATGTTACAACAATCCCTGTTACTCCACAGGTTTTCTCACACATCTTTTGTGTGCCCCTGTGTTGAACCTATTCTGGAAAACCACGTCAAGCATTCCTGTTACCTCTTCAAGAATTATCCAGCTAGTTAGATTAGGTTAGATACAGTGTGGAAACAGGCCCTTCAGCCCAACAAGTCCACACCGACCCGCCGAAGCGCAACCCACCCAGACCCATTCCCCTACATTTACCCCTTCACCTAACACTGCAGGCAATTTAGCATGGCCAATTCACTGAACCTGCACATTTTTGGACTGTGGGAGGAAACCGGAGCACCCGGAGGAAACCCAAGCAGACACTGGGAGAATGTGCAAACTCCACACAGACAGTCGCCTGAAGTGGGAAATGAACCCGGCTCTCTGGCACTGTGAGGCAGCAGTGGTAACCACTGTGCCACCGTGCTGCCCGCCAGTTAGTTAACCATGATTCCCTCTTTCAAAATCCATGCTGGTCCTTCCTAACCAACCCACCTTTTACCATATGACTAGTCATTCAATCATGAAAAATTGTGTCAAGAAGCTTCCCCATCACTGAAGTTAAACAGACTAGTCTGTAATTCCTGGACATATCCTTGTAACCTTTCTCAAACAACCTCTTGATGTTTGTAATTCTCCAGTAATTTGACTACACTCCAGAGACGAGGGAATACAGAAATATTATAGCCAAAGTCGCTACTCACTTCCTTCAATATGATTAGGTGCATCTCATCCAATACTACTGTCTTGTCTACTTTGAATATCAGCGATCTATCCAATATTTCTTCCTTACCAATCATGAATCCTTGTGACAATGGGTAGTAGCTAACTCCTTGATAGACACAAATGCAAAGCATTCATTCAATACTCAGTTATACCTGCTGCTCACATTCACGATTTAGTGCCTAATTAGCCTACCTCCTCCTTTCATCACTCTTCTCCTACTTACATGCCTAAAGAAGATTTGAAAATCCTCGAAGTTGTCTGCCAATCTTTCCTCAGAATTCTTCTTTGCTTTCCCAATAAGATTTATCACCACTTCGGTGAACCTTCAGTATCCCTCTTATTCTGAAATGTATTTTCAACCTGTCACAAGCACAATTTTCCTTTATATTCTTCTTCTTTTCATCTAGGGAGCTCGAGATTGGTTTGTGCACCTTTCCTTTTTGAACCATCTGCTCTTTGGAGGTGGCCCATTGCACAACTACAGTTGTTCCTGCCATATTTTACTCCAGTCTATCCAGTCCAGCCATATTCTCGTCCAGTTGCCAACTGACTTTGCTTAATCTTCATTAGCAGTTGTCATTCTCTACCATCATCCGAAACCCTATAATGATTACTGTCTCCTAAATATTCCCAATCTAACACTTGATCTACTTGGTCCATTTCATTTCCAAGAACAACACCCAAGTGTGCATCCTTTCTTGCTCGACTGGACACAAACCATGGTTGAAAATTCTCATGAACAGAATTTAGGAAAACTTGTCCTTTATCACCCTTTACACTACTAGTATACCAGTCTATTTATTAAAGTCACTCATAATAACTGCACAATGTTATCATCTCTGTATAATTTCTCTGCAGACTTGCATTGGTCAGTTAGCTCAGATGGTTAGAGCGTGGTGCTAATAACGCCAAGTGTAGTGCTGAGATGGGCAAGCCAGTGATGTTTGTAGTGCCAGGCATAGTGGCTAGCACTGCTGCCTCACAGCGTCAGGGACCCATGTTCGATTCCAGCCTCGGGCGAACGTCTGTATGGAGTGGGTTTCCTCTGGGTACTCTGGTTTCCTCCCACAGTCCAAAGATGTGCAGGTCAGGTGAATTGGCCACGTTAAGTTGCCCAGTGTTAGGTGCATTAGTCAGAGGGAAATGGGTCTGGGTGGGTTACTCTTCGGAGGGTCGGTGTGGACTGGTTGGGCTGAAGGGCCTGTTTCCACACTGTAGGGAATCTAATCTACATCCTTCCACTGGCTGGTGATCCAGACTAAGTAATTGGTGATATTTATGTTTCACAAATCTCTGGCAATTCACTTCCACCCCCCTCCCCACCAAAGAACGTCCTGCAGCTGATCTGCAGCACACTTGACCCTGGCACCTGGGAGGCATCATACCAACCTGGAGTCATTTTTCAGCCACAGAAATGCCCGTCTGTTCACCTAACAAATCTCTTCTATTGGCAAGCCTCTCCCTTCCTGTGCAATGCTACAAATGTCACATTAACTGCATTCCCTTGAAGAACACCAATGAACTGACTGAAAAAGAATAGAAGAAAATATAGCATCACCAAACTCGTCTTCATCAAACTCCGCACTCAACACACTTTACTCCTTGCAGCAAACCCCTTTCCCCTTACCTCCTTTGTGCTTATAACCAAATTCTCAGGTATTCTCCCTCGACTCTTGTCTATGACTCACTCAGCCAAGTCACCCTCACACTGACCGTGGAACATTAATGACTAGCTGCTTTAAAAATCCTTTTCTTATGTAGAGCTATGAAGAGTCACTTCCTTGCTTAGCTTCATGCTACAGTAACCAACACCTTATTCAGACAAGGAGATTCAGGAACTGATAGGTAAATTCAGGCAATTCACAGTTACTTGTTTAAATAGGATGGTTTATCTTATTTAAAGGCTATTAGTTCTAGGTCAGAAGCTGAATTTTATTCCAAAATTGAACTTAAACAAGATTTACCCATTGAATTACAATTTTGAACTAAATTCTCAGATATTCTCACTCGGTCTCTGTGCCAATCAAGGAAAGTCTCCCGAATGATGACTGTAGAGTCCTTAGTACTTTGTCAAATACTCACTGTTCGTTTTTACTACTTCACAGCTTTGACAATTTAAAATCTTTCTGGTGGAACACTGGATTGAAAGACACCAGGCACATTGATATGGGCTCAAGAAGTTTTAAAAACCATTCCACTGGAGAAATATCTGGTAGGTTGGCAGATATGACTGTGCAAATGTTGCTGGGTGATTGTGTCACCACATGTACAGACTTTCTACGCCTGGTGAAAGAGGGCTAAAGTTCAAACTCATCATTCAAGAGGCAAAGTTTTCATGCGTGGGTAGATATTGCACAACTGGACATACACGAAGGTGCCTTAAAACTGGCCTCAGAAAGCAATTCTTGCTTCCCAGACCAGTGGTGCAAGCTCCAAAAGATTTGCATATTTTCTTGCTGAGATGACGGCTTGCTGACCTCTCCACCTAATTCCACATCTTTCACCAGCAAAGTCCTGTATCTTGACAGGGTAAACCAAATGGAGAGACAAATTGTAAGTTTTGGCGGGGAAACAAGGCATACTGGACATATTGTAAAACCTGGAGAGTGTTGCAAAATTACCAGGCTAGGGTAAAGATGATTGAGCAGATGACATCTAGCAAAAAGAGGCATGATGAAAATAGTTTTCTTCACGTTGTGAATTCTTATGAAGTAATGATAATAACCCCCAAAAAAGAAAACTGGAAGGGGAAAATTGTATCGAGTTCTGGATAAAAAGCAGGGAAGCTGGATTAATTCTTCCAAGGAACTGGCACTGACACAACCAACCTTCATCTATGCTCAGGAGGCAGTGGGGTGGATGGCAGTGTCTGCAATTAGTTCATAATTCGGTCAAATGCAGGATTTTGTTCGAAATGTTATTAATGGCACAGATTGCAGGGATACCTGGTCTGCATGGACGAGTTGAACCAAAGGGTCTGGTTCCATGCTGTACATCTCTATGACTCTATGAAGTTAAAATATAATTAACTTTTCCCTATACCCCAAGTACTCCTGTCTGCAGTGGTTGGGGCCACAATATTGCTGCAGGAATGCATCAGTAAAGAGGTAATGTCACAACTGAATCAGATCCTGCTCTCGCTAATGATCAAGCAAATACTTTATATTTGGGTTCACTCAGGAATAGAAACCTCGGTTGATTTTTACCCTCTGCTATCCAACATTGAGACTAAACAATGTTGACTACTATAATATTCGGTCTGATTGGGTGACTTACTGGAAATTGCTGATTAAACCTGAGACACTCCTGATTTAGACTGCTTAAATTGATAGCTTTTAAAATATGAATTGGAAGTCCCATGATGTACTTACATGGGGTTCGACAAAGAGGGGTGGCAAGCAGCTCACATACAGGGCTGAAGAGCCTCCTTCTATGTTACAGGCTCTATGTAACTTAATTCTAAACAACCTAATAGAATAGAGGTAACCGTGCACCCCTCCCAGTTAGTATTGCAAACAGATGGATAATTGACTGTACATGTTGGTCTCTTACGTATGGTGAAATAATAACTCATATGAAAATGGTCATAATATTCCCAGGATGGTGTTAGCTCCAATACAAATAACTATAGTGTAAAGAATTATCTTTAATGAAGAAAAAAGTACTTCAGGACACTGGTTTTTAAACCAATCTCTCCACAGCCTTGACCAACATGTATTTCGATCTCATAGATCCCACCACCTTTTTTTTCTAATTCATTTCCAAGTTGTGGGTGACCCTGATTAGACTAACTATTATTGCCAGTCTTAATTGCTCTTGAGGAGATAGTGATGAACTACTTTCTTAAACTGGTGTAATCCATGGGCTGCAGATGCACTTGCAAAGCCGTTGGGAAGTGCGTTCTAGGATTTTGAAGAAGCAACAGAAAAGGAATGACAATATAGTTCCAAGCTAAATCAGAATCAGCTCTGACTTGGAGGAGATCTTGCAGGTAGTGGTGTACCCATGCATTTGCTGCCTTTGTCCTTTTATTTGGTAATGGCATGTATAGAAAATGCTGTCGAAGAAGCTTTGATGAGTGCTTGCAGTGCATCTTTTCAGATGGCATATGCTTTGCTTCAGTTGTGGACACAATGAATGTTGAAGGTTGTGGAATGGGTGCCAGTCAAGCAGGTTGCTTTGTCCTGGTTGCCACTGAGCTTGATTAATGTTGTTAGAGCTGCACTTATCCAGACAAGTGGGGAGTATTCCATTAGTTCTGATATGTACCTTGCATATAGTGAACAGGCTTTTGGGAGCCAGGAAATGAGGTACTTGTTTCAGAATTCCATGTTTTGACCTGGTTTTGTGGTCATGGTTTTTATATGGCTGATCCTGTTCAGTTTCTGGTCAATGTTAATGTCCAGGATGTTGATAGTGGGGAATTCAGCAATGGCAGTGCTGCTAAGTGTTGCTATCTTAAACAGTAATTGTGATTCATTTTACCACCAATTTAGTCACATCCAGTGAGGCTCGAAGAAAAAACTGAATTTGAAGGAAAACAAAACTGTCCCATGTGGAACTTAGAAATGAAGACTGAGAAATGCACATTTTGCTCTTAATCTGTCTTGAATTAGTGGATCTCATAATAGGAGAGTGTAGCAAATTTTCCGATCTAATGTTTATTAACTTGTAACATTTTTTATAATGATAGCTTCAACATTGCCTTTCAACAATAAATCAACAGCTTGAAAATTCAAAGATGGACAATGGTGTTCTGAAGTATCAATTAGAGTTCGTACATGGATTTATTACATACAAGCCTGTCGTGCTCACGAGACCACCATTCTCTGCAACACCTGAAAGTCCAGGTGTTACTTATTCTGCTTGCACAGTGGAGAACATAGCTACAGCAGACACGTAGGGGTTTCTTGCTCCCACGTCAAAAGACAGACGTTCAATTTAGGGCAGGAAATGCGATTGACATCTCAATGATCTGAGCCTCAATCTCAAAATGTTCTTCGCCCTTCTCTCTCAGATACAAAGAACATTGCAGCCTTTTTTTTTTAAAAGCCTGAATTGGTTTTGCTTTGAAAGTGAGTTTGAGAAGCGAATCTATAATCCAACAATTTTAGGTCAAGTTTTTCTTGTTTTTCATAGATAAGAAGTGTGGGAAACCATCTCCTTGCCATTCACATTTTGCATGCACAAACCAGTGAATAGTCTAAAACTGTGGGTGTCTTGATGCATTACTTTTCGGTACACTTCAATTTATTTTAATTCACATTACTTTAATTCAAATGGCAGCCTGTAATGCATTTAAGGAGCTGACATATGGTCTAAAGATTTTTTCTTTCTGTTATGATTCCTAGATATGGCAATTGGTTAATGAGATGCTAGACAGGAAGAAAAAGCACATTATAAATTGCATGGAATGCAAAGTGATCTCAGGTGCACTAAAAGAAATCCAGCAATTTGTGGTGAAATATGTAACAAATTAGGTTCTGACAGATCTGTGCTTTACTATGATGTAGAATAGGCTGCCGACAGTAAGCACAGCAGTGGTCACTTAGTCGTGATATTGGAGCTCTGGACTGGGACAGCTGGAGATGATTCATTCCCATATGTCATTATTCTGTCATCTTTAATCCTACCATTTTTTTGTCTACAAAGTTGCATTTTAAAAGATCCATTAAAAATAACTCACCATTGCTTAAAAGATAATTATAAATGAGGATGACCGTTTTGCTAATTTAAATTCACCCATCCACACAGTAACTAATTCCGTCTAATTGCTTTTTGAATAATTTCAGGGTGTTTTCTTCCACTACTGCATCTGAAAGCTTCTTGCACAAACTAAAGTAGGAAAAATGGTTTCCTGATACAGTATATAAATCCCAAAATTATGTTTTATGAGTGTGAATTTGTGTCTCACAGATCTACGCCTATAATTTAATTAAAATAATATTTTGGTTCACCTTTTCCATGTCTTTAACAATCTCATACCCCTCTGGATCACCTCTTGTTCCAGTCTCCAATTCATATCTATCTAAACAATTTAATCCAAATAGCGAGGAACAGTCTTGTGATTTTCCTTTGCAGTTTTTTGATTGTTGCTCTAATTTCTTGGAGACCAAAAATGAATGCAGTATTCAAGGAATGCTCTGACAATATAATCATTCTGCGATTATTTCTCCATTGACTTGGATTCAAATATTCTGGCTTTTTACTGGACATACTTGCATAACAGTTGAGTTTCTCAGACAAATTTGTAGCCAACATGTATGGGGTTGACTTACACAAGAAAGGATTGAAGTTCACCGCTTCCCATCGTCCTGTTTTATTGCAGAGTTGTCAGGATGGAGACTGTTCCTATCAGGCCTGCTCCCAAAGATGGCTCAAAAAGATACAGCATGCACCAGTATGTTGTTGCCTTGACACCACGTGTTGACGTGCATAGGCTTGAAGAGCTGAGCAAATATGCTTTAAGGTGTGTTATTCAATGATTCTATCAATGAATGTGTTTGTGCCAGGGCAAGTTTGATTTCAACCAAGGATACTGAATACAAAGAGATTGGTTTATTTGAACAAGAGTCATCGGTTGACTTTTACAAGAAATTGACTGTTATTCAAGGATATTCTGGATTAGTGGTGCTGGAAGAGCACAGCAGTTCAGGCAGCATCCAAGGAGCAGCGAAATCGACGTTTCGGGCAAAAGCCCTTCATCAGAAATAAAGGCGGTGAGCCTGAAGCGTGGAGAGATAAGCTAGAGGAGGGTGGGGGTGGGGAGAAATTAGCAGAGAGTACAATGGGTGAGTGGGGGAGGGGATTAAGGTGGTAGGTCAGGGAGGAGAGGGTGGAGTGGATAGGTGGAAAAGGAGATAGGCAGGTAGGACAAGTCCGGACAAGTCATGGGGGACAGTGCTGAGCTGGAAGTTTGTAACTAGGGTGAGGTGGGGAAGGGAAAATGAGGAAATTGTTGAAGTCCACATTGATGCCCTGGGGTTGAAGTGTTCCGAGGCGGAAGATGGGGCGTTCTTCCTCCAGACGTCTGGTGGTGAGGGAGCGGCGGTGAAGGAGGCCCAGGACCTCCGTGTCCTCGGCAGAGTGGGAGGGGGAGTTGAAATGTTGGGCCACAGGGCGGTGTGGTTGATTGGTGCGGGTGTCCCGGAGATATTCCCTAAAACGCTCTGCTAGGAGGCACCCAGTCTCCCCAATGTAGAGGAGACCGCATCGGGAGCAACGGACACAATAAATGATATTAGTGGATGTGCAAGTAAAACTTTGATGGATGTGGAAGGCTCCTTTAGGACCTTGGATAGAGGTGAGGGAGGTGGTGTGGGCACAGGTTTTACAGTTCCTGCGGTGACAGGGGAAAGTGCCAGGATGGGAGGGTAAGGGAGGTGTGGACCTGATAAGGTAGTCACGGAGGGAACGGTCTTTGCAGAAGGCTGAAAAGGGGTGGGGAGGGAAATATATCCCTGGTGGTGGGGTCTGTTTGGAGGTGGCGGAAATGTCGGCGGATGATTTGGTTTATGCGAAGGTTGGTAGGGTGGAAGGTGAGCACCAGGGGCTTTCTGTCCTTGTTACGGTTGGAGGGATGGGGTCTGAGGGCAGAGGTGCAGGATGTGGACGAGATGCATTGGAGGGCATCTTTAACCACGTGGGAAAGGAAATTGCGGTCTCTAAAGAAGGAGGCCATCTGGTGTGTTCTGTGGTGGAACTGGTCCTCCTGGGAACAGATACGGCGGAGGCGGAGGAATTGGGAATAGGGGATGGCATTTTTGCAAGAGGTAGGGTGGGATGAGGTATAATCCAGGTAGTTGTGGGAGTCGGTGGGTTTGTAAAAAATGTCAGTGTCAAGTTGGTCGCCATTAATGGAGATGGAAGGGTCCAGGAAGGGGAGGGAGGTGTCAGAGATGGTCCAGGTAAATTTAAGGTCAGGGTGGAACGTGTTGGTGAAGTTGATGAATTGCTCAACCTCCTTGCGGGAGCACGAGGTGACGCCAATGCAGTCATCAGTGTAGCGGAGGAAGAGGTGGGGAGTGGAAGGATATACAGTAATTGAAAGTGCTATTAGCTTTGTTGTTTGCAGCTCTGTACTGGAGGAACATATTGATTGAATCTATTAAAATAGCTAAGTCTCATTCAACTTTCTCATTCCCTACTTTAACATCAGACTATGCAGCTCATCTATTATCCCCTACTGCAGGCTATTTGCAAGTTTTATACATTCTCAGTCGCATTGTTGTGGGACTAAAAGACTTGTTTTCTGTTGTGCTTGGCATCGTTTGTTACACTTCATTCCTTGTTTCTCTTTGCCCATCTGATCACCTTTTAATCTGTTTCTACAATTTTCTTATTCACCCTTTTCCTTTCTTCTTGCAGGATTTGCACAGGTCATTGCCCCTCTATTTCAACATGAAATCGTTTGCTAATCCATTTCACTTCATTTTGCTCAGTTTGAGCTGGTTAGTTTTGGGAATATATTTATTGAGCATACTTCGCATTGTTACTCAGACTGCAGTCAATTCGATTCCACTTTTCCTTATAGGTTACAGAACATGCTCACAGGTAGTCGACACACAGTTGATTGATAAAGTTATCCCTTGCTTGGAACAGAAAACAGCATATATTTCCAAACCCCTTTTATCTAGTTTCACATGCGGTTTTTACAAAATGGCCTTCAATTAGGATGGGGAAATAATTAGCTGGATAGAGTAAGTGAATAAACTCAGTAGAAAATGTTATAATAACAGGTTAGAACAGAGGAAAGAAAGTACATTAAAGATAGGATACAAAAAGTGTAATTATGGGGAAGAATGGGCATAATTTTGGTATATAACACAGGAAAATGGATTACACAAACATTTCCCCAAATTGGAGGTGTTCTGGTGCACTCATATTCAACAAAACAGGAAACAGAGAAACGTCTCTCGCAGCATGTTTGCATTACAGCTTATAAACTATTTGTCTTTATCACAGACTTAATGGAACCAGTTTTATCATGCTGAACTTATAAAATACAGATCGGTTTTATTTCTCTTATACTATAATTCGTTAACATTCTAAGCGAATGTTCGCAGGTCTCTCCATTAAAAACATCTGTTTCTTGAGGAACTAATCTCTCAGGAATGCAATGGTAATATTTAGCGTGTAATTATAATTTTACAGTCTACCAGAGGAAATTAAAAGACGTGCTTACAGAATCCATTGGACAAATGCCAAGTCTGGAAGATTTACCAATCCTTCATTTTTACAGATTAATTATGGTAATGTTCAAACTGTTAAGTCTTTTGAGTGTTTTTACCATCAGTGAAAACTCTACTCCAGATGGTAGAGTAGATATGCATCAAGACTCAAGTACAATTGATTAGAAAGGAAATTTTTGACAGAGAATTAATTGCAATCAAGGAAAGAAACATTCAGTATGCAACATTTATCATAGGAGTCATAGAATCTCTCCAGTGTGGAAGCAGGCCATTCGGTCCATCGGGTCCACACTGATCCTCCAAAGAGCATTCCATCCAGACTCACTCCCCCACACTATTCCTCAGACCGTGCATTTCCAATGATTAATCTATCCAGCCTGCATATCGCTGTCTGCTATGGGCAATTTAGTATGGCCAATCCACCTAACCTGCACATCTTTATGACTGTGGAAGGAAAGCAGAGCACCAGGTGGAAACCCACACAGACACAGGAAAAACATTCAAACTCCACACAGACAGTCACCTGAGGGCAGAATCGAACCAGAGTCCCTGGCACAATGAGGCATTGTGCCGATTATTCAAGTTATGTTCCAACCCTTGCTACTTCTACAATGCTCTGACTCAATGTTGCCTTCCAATTCTAGATTTACTCAATTTGTTTGAGTGTGTAAAACCAAAAGAAAGACATAGTACCAGCAGAAAATCAAATAAACAAAACTGCAGGAGAACCATTATCTCCACATTTATTTCTTAAACTGCAGGAATTAATTCTAATCTCAATTTTCATTGTGTCATATTACTCTTTTACAAGTGTATACCAAATTTGGTTTTGAATATCTTATAGGCTTTCCCTTGTTTGTTACTTATGTTTAAATATTCCATGGTGCAATAATTCTCTGTGAAAAGAATACCTCCAGCATCCGATCTCAGGAAGCAATTTTGGCTGATTTTTGCCCTTTTCCCATCACTTTTTATCTTGCCCTCATCTCACTTGAAGGTGTTACATTATTGAAGTTACTTAGCGACTGACTAAGTGTTGCTGGCAAGACCAGAAGTTATTGTTCATCCCCAGTTGCCCAGAGGTGGTGGTGAACTTTAAAGCACTCTATTCCATGAGGTGTAAGTGTATACATAATGCAGTTAGGCAGGAGGTTCAAGGACTTTCATGCAGCTGAAGTAGGTATTCATCTTCAAGGGCAATATACCCATGCCAAATTCTGCCTGAATCGGATACTTACACATATATGTATTCTAACATGGGGTTGCATTTTTGACAAAAGTAAAGCATTTTACAGACAATTAAGCATTTGTGGCCTCAAGTGTCATGACCACAGGTCAGAACCCCAAAGTATGTGGACATTTTAATGTGTAATTCCAATAGGTATTGTTATGAAGTTGAAGGTGTGTACTATACCTTTGAGACAGAGTGAATGCTGTTTTGCACTGAGAGCCTACAAGCACCTGTCATATAACTAACTAGCAGTCTCAGAGTTTACTGAAAATTGAATATATGTAACGTTTGGCTGTGAAACTGATACCCAAGTTGGTTGCTGTTTTGAGAAGAATTCAAATTTAACCAGGTTAAATTATGCCCAAGGAGACTAAGACCCAATTGAGTTTGAATTTATTGTTTTGCCAACATTGAAGCAATGAGACAATCGAGAGAGAGAGAGAGAGATAGAGAGAGAGACGTAATTTTAATAACTCTTTTATTGAAACTGCATTTTGTAATAGAGTTGGACATAAGTAATAAACAGTTAAGAGAAAGGGGGCTTAGAGTGATGAATATCTGTTGTTTAATGTCCACTTTTAGAGTTAAAGAGTAAATTAATATTATTTTCTTTAAATAGTGGAATTTGGGAGTTCTGTGTCGCTCAAACTTTGACAGATTACAAGGTGAGGTGCGCTTTTCTGGATGTTTGATTTACTTTTCAGAGGGGTTCACCACCATGTCATAACAGTATTTTTTTTTTGAAAAGAGGACTGATACAGCTGAAAATGACTGTGGATATAAAATTAAGTGGCTGTCTGCAAAAAGATTCATGGACTATCACGTTTAAAGATGCAAAAGTTCAACAACCACCCTTCAAAGAGGCAAGACAAAACAGACTGGATAGTGATCTCGTACTATTTTAAAAAGTATTTAGGGGCTTTCCCTGAAAATTATGTCCCAAACTGCAGACAAATCATGTTTTCTCCTTTGAAGAACAAGCAGAGAGAGGGTGGAATCGATTTTTTTAAAAAAGTAGTTTTTCAACATTACTGGAGTGTAGTAGTGTGACTGAAATGTTCTCATGTGAACCAGCCTGTGTGTAAAGATTGACAAGCTGTGAAGTTCATAGTTGAAGAATTGGCAGTGAGTCACATTTGAGTTGTAGACTCTCTCACTTTGAGTAGTCGAAGTTAGATACTACACAGCTGGACAAAAGGTTACAGGACAAGAAAGGGATTCTCACTCACCATGGAGGTTGGAACTCAAACACGGTGTTAGAACAACAGAATCTCAATCAACCTGCAAAACTCATGACATTGAAATCAACTCTGCAACTCCAAACATCAATGCTATCAGTAATCTCTACTGCAATCACCACAAATCTTTGACTCTTCATTCTTTGTGAACATCTTAGAAGCAAAATATGCTTTTTCCTTCAATTCTTATCTTTTTGAACTCACCTCTTATTTTTAACCTGTGTGCATGTGTGTTCCATCATTAATTTCTTTTAAGTTTAGTAATTAATATACTCACTCCCTATTAATGCAAGAAAGTCTGGTTGGTCTTCTAATAAAATAGGCTTATTTTAAACCATAAATTCATTTGTGCCTAGGAGAAAAAGTATCTGTGGGGCAGCATGGTGGTTAGCACTGCTGCCTCACAGCACCAGGGTCCAAGGTTCAATTCCAGCCTCGGGTGACTGTCTGTGTGGAGTTTGCACATTCTCCCAGTGTCTGCATGGGTTTCCTCCGGGTGCTCACGTTTCCTCCCACAGTCCAAAGATGTGCAGGGCAGGTGAATTGGTCGTGCTAAAATTGCCTATAGTGTTAGATGCATTAGTCAGAGGGAAATGAGTCTAGGTGAGTTACTCTTTGGAGGGTCGGTGTGGACTTGTTGGGCTGAAGGGCCTGTTTCCACTCTGCAGGGAATCTAATTAAAAAAAACAAGGGAAGTGGTCCTTTGTAAATTAACCTTGTCACACTAACAGGATGAGTGAATAAGAAATGGAAGCTTGTTAATCTCTCTTCATTTGGGAGTTTAACAATAGGGGGTATCATCTGTGTACTCATAACAAATTCAGGGAATTGCATCTGGGATCCAAGCGTAATAGATTTCATCTTAGAAGATAGGAGCAACCACTGGCTTAGAACAGGATGCTTGAACTCTAATGCTTATTTTAGCCCACTGTAGGGAGGATCCTTAAGAAACTATTTCAATTCCTCAATAGGCACCCAGTGTTATGCTGTAGCATTCAGCCATGTTATCACACGTACATAATTAACTCACCAGTAAGGCAGAATTCCTCTTGCCAAGAACCGAGACCCACCGGCAGCTCTACATTATAGGCAGGGTCACCAGCAGTGGTTTTTGCAGCTGCTGAGTAAGGAGGCCTTTACTGATAATTACTGCTATAGTCAGATGAGTTGAGCTGGTTGCAGGTTATGGGGAACACAAGACGAGGAGTATGCTATTCAGTCCCTCAAGATTGTTCCACCATTCATGCTGATGCGCGTCCTAACTCAATATACCTGCCTTTGGCCCATATCCCTTAATACCTTTACTGAACAGAAGCATAACCATCTAGGACATAAACCGAATAACTGAACAACTGTCGCTTTTGGGGAAGGTGTGGCTGGGGTCATGTGGAGGAGAATCGGAAACAAGGTTAGCAGGGTGGTTGTCAGCCCCTTACCCAAAGCAGGGCTCCTCCATCAGGCACTAAGTGGCTTTGAAAGAAGGAAAATTACTGGTAAACCCGACAGCAAAATCTGGAGGCCTTCAGGAAACACTTGCAACCAGAGCAAATTTGGGAGAATATGCAAGGCCACCATAAGATTTCAGCAGGTTAAAAAAAATTGCCATAAATTAGCTTAGATAAAAAGCCAATTGCTCCTGAGAGGCGGGTTCCCAAACATCAGTCCATCCCCAAAGTCAGAGTCAGTTATCCCACTGGAGAAGGAGTAACTAAGTTCCATAATACATACTGCTTTTTGGGGAAGAAAGTTCCACATTCTAGCAATGCTTATTTTAACTTATTCACTGAACTGACCGCCTCTAATTTAAAGTTCTGTGCCTTTGTTCCACTTTCTCCCAAACAGAAATGAGCTCTTGAAAGGGAAATCCTTCTGTTATTCAAAATATTAAACACATTTTTATACCTCAAAAATTAATTAAGCTTACGGTTTTGCCATAATGTCAGACCAATTTCCCTGCACTAAAATCGATCTTTCAAATTACAATCTTCACAATCAACTTCAAGATCAAATTGCAGAAAGAAAGAAATACAGGAAACTTATCAAACCATCAAGAAATATGTTATAGTAACATGCAAATATGCTATTTCAAAAGATTTCCAGTTGAATGAAAAGTCACAACTAGAAAACTAATTGGAGGAACTCCCTACTAGGGCATATGGCCACTTTATTGACTAAAGGGGCAGAGGAGGTCTTTAACAACAAAAATAAACTCACATCAAGATATAGATAACAGCAGAAACTCTTATTAGCACGGATAAATGGTTGTTTAACCAACAGTGAATAGAGAGTAGAGCTAAATAAATCTTTGGTTGGCCAGCTGTCACTGGTGATGGACCACAGGATTTAGTGCTAAGCCTCAACTACATACAATCTGTATGAAAAACTTGGATGAATGGACCAAATGTATGGTGACTAATTTTGCCAGTGACACCAAGATAAGCAAGAAAGTACTTTTTGAAAGAGAATACAACGTCTAAAAAGATATATAAACACATTAAATGAGTGAGAAACACTTTGCAGATAGATTATAAAGAGGGATACAGGCCTATAGAAGACAGAGGGTGCTGGTAGATGGAAAGTATTCAGCCTGGAGCTCGGTGACCAGTGTGCTCCACAGGGATTGATTCTGGGACCGTTGCTCTTTGTGATTTTTATAAGTGACTTGGAAGGGTGGGTTAGAAAGTTTGCCAATGACATGAAGATTGGTGGAGTCATGGATAATGTGAAAGGCTGTTGTAGATTGCTGATAAGTGGCAGATGGAGTTCAACCTGGAAAAATGTGGTGTGATTCATTTTGGATGGTCAAATTTGAATGCAGAATACAGGGTTAAAGGCAGGATTCTTTAAAGTGTGGAGCAATAGAGGGATCTTGGGGTCCATGTCCATAGATTCTTCAAAGCTGCCACCCAAGTTGATAGGGTTGTTAAGACAGCATATGGTGTGTTGGCTTTCACTAGCAGGGGATTGAGTTTAAAAGCTGCAAGGTTACTCTACAGCTCTATACAGCTCTGGTTAGACCACACTTGGAATATGGTGTTCAGTTCCGGTCGCCTCATTAGAGGAAAGATGTGGAAGCTTTAGAGAGGGTTCAGAGGAGATTTACCAGGATGCTGACCAGATTGGAGGACATATCTTATGAAGAAAGATTGAGGGAGCTAGGGCTTTTCTCATTGAAGCAAAGAACGATGAGAGGTGACTTGATAGGAGGTGTACAAGATGTTGAGATGCATAGATAGAGTGGATAGCCTGCAACTTTCTCCCATGGCGGAAATGTCTATCATGAAGGGGTTTAATTTTAAGGTGATTGGAGGAAGGTTTTTTTAGAGGTAGGTGCTTTGCACAGAGTGTGGTGGGTGTGTGGAATGCACTGACGGCAGTCGGAGTAGAGTCAAGATACATTAGGGACATTTAAGCGACCCTCTGATAGGCACATGCAAAATAACACAATGAAGTGTATGTAGGTTAGTCTGATCTTAGAGTAGGCTAAAAGGCTGACAAACATTGAAGGTCAATGGGCTTGTACTGTGCTGTTCAGTTCTGTGTTCTGTAGGTAACTATGAACTTGTGCATTTTGATAGAACAGAGGGGCAGGCACAGCAAGGGATAAGGAAGGCAAATGGAATGTTGTTTCTTGCAAGGAGAATGGAAATTAAAAGTCAGGACATCTTGCTGCAGGAATCTGTACTGTTCTGGCCTCCTTTGTTAGAAAAAAAATTATACAATTGCTTGAGACATAGTTCAGTGAAGACTCTCAGATTTTATTTCTAGAATGTAGTCTTATCCTATGAGGAAAGGTTGGATGGATGAGGTAGAGACACACTGGAGTTTAGAAAACTAAGAGATGATCTTCTGGAAATGTACAAGGTGTTGAGGAGACTGGTTAGGTTGATAACCAGATGATATTTTGTTGAGAGGCTACCAAAACTAAAAGAATATAGCTTAAGAGGAAGAAGCCTACTTTTAAGACAACAATCAAGAGATTGCTTTTCCCGCTCAGAGGATCGTTAGAATGTGAAATTCTCTTCTCCAGAAGGAGGTGAAAGCTAGGTCTTCAAATGATTTAAAGCTGAGCTTGTTGGATTTTTTTTTAATAGACGAGAGTCAAAGATAACTATGACCATAACTACACCGATCATGATCTTATTGAATGGTGAAGCAAGCTTGAAAAGTCATATCGCCTACTCCTGCTTCTAAATCCTACATTCACCTGTCAAAGAAAACAGTAGCAGAGCTGAACTTCTGAAAAGAAAGAATGCACAGACTTGTATGGAGAGGGTGGGGATGGTGACACTAGGAGAATTGATTCTTCAGAGAGCCAGCACTGTCGTGATTGATCGAATTACCTCCATCTGTGCTGCTACCATTTCATGGATCTACACACTTATACATTAGCTGATCCTAACCCTGAACAGTAGACCTGTACAGTTATATAGTCACCCTTATCCTGTATAGGTAGTCACTCTGTCATTAGTGATTGACCCTTACCCTGAATAAACAATGACTTCTCTCCCACAAAAATCTGTTACAACAAACCACAGCTGTCAGATTCTCATATTTGGATTAATTTAATGAAATAGAGGTATGACAAAGATAAATTAACTTAAGGCGGATACTAGTACTTGGAAATAAGCCATGCATATGTGGTTGAGACATTAAGACTTCCTACTGTTAGGAAAGGTATCAACAAACTGGTCTAACTTTTATAAACTTCAACTTGCTTTTGATCAAGACAGGTGCCTAGAATTTTGAACAGGAAGAAGAGACAAGAATACTCAGGCCCAAACAAGGTACAATCTTAGAGACTATACATGGAACAAAAAATATCAGCCCTTAAAAACTAGCTCAATCAGCACTAATATAGGAGTTGAAAAAAATCATTTATGGCTCTGAAGGCTGAGTAGCATGACAATTTATAACATACCCTCTTTTTATCAGTTGATCAACTTGCAAATACTGTTAATTTCTTTTTAACCAACTTCAACAATAAAGATATCAATTCTATCAAGTGTCATTTCTCTCTTCCCTTTCCAGCTTCAGATTTTCCTGTGGTTACTAACTTTGACCATTTTCTCTTAAGGTCTACATCAAGATGGGTCATGTCGCAACTTTGTGAAGTAATCTCATATTATACCAATGAGTTGTGCCACCAACTATCCAGTTAGTGTAGAGCTTGAAGAATTATTGAGAAATGTACAGACTTGCCCTTGCAATCAATGGAACTTCACAGCAGAAATATATCAACATGAAGAGCAATTAAACCTAATATGCTTGCAATGCACACAGTCACTTGGATATTCTCAATTATCCAGCAGATTGGTAATGGGAAAACGGTGCAAGTCATGATGACAGCACTTTTGTTCTTTCATCCAACTTTGATGTGTTTCTCTGACAGTTAGGCTAAACAGCACTGAAGGGATCCATCATCTGGAGGCTCCCAATGCAGCAGTCATCAACTCCTATCACATGGCCCAGCACAGATGTGAATCAGATAAAACTGCTCCTTGATGTAATGCACTGTCCATGAGCTCCAGAGGAGAATGCAAACTCATCTTCAGTATTCTCAAGTGGAGATGACGATATGAAAAATCAAAACTGAGCCTGTCTCTTTAAACAGATTTCCATTTTAGTTACTGAATTGCAGTATATCTGAAGTGTAGTATTCCCAAATTATAATAGCAGCCAATGGTATAAACATTTAGACTTAGATTTAACATGTGCTCTGCTCATTGGCACAGGCAAGTTATCCAGGTCTTAGCAGAGAGATCCACAGCTAGAATAGCAACTGAAAGCAATTTTTGGATAGCTCACTCAGGCCTATGCCGGGCAGAGACATCAATGGCAAAGATGTGGGCCAGCACATCAGCTGATGGATGAGATTTTCTACCATCACAATGACACTATAAGAAAGGACAACATTGAAGCGTGGGCATTAATCAGGTGGAGGAGGATGGGGATGGGTCACCTCCGCATCCAGGTCTACAACCAACACTGGTAACAACGAACACATGGATGAGTGTACATTTCAGCCAAATCAAGAAGGGCTTGTACTATGATTTTGTTGATTTAATAAACTAATGTATTTCAGTTTAAGCCAAAATCTTCTTGTATTACTTTCTTGTAATTTTGGGGTCCAAAATCATGATCACTGGGAAAGGAATGGAATTCATGATTGCAGCAGCCTTTGACCTTCCTGCAACAAACAAAGTGACTAAAGAGAACTGAAGTGGGCACTTGAGAGGTGGCGTATTAACAACGCTGCACAACAAAGAAGACTAACTGGGGTCTTTCAATTATTTGCTAGTTTCAACTGCCCACCGGCGATCAGGACTCATTTTATTTCAGTATGGAGTGGATAATTTAAATTGCTTGTCTGAGTGCATCATCATTTCAAGACTAACATTCATATCATATACTAATAACAAGTAGAAATCATAGCTTTAATCAAATAGAGACGACTACCCCATATCCTGTATTGATAACACAGAGGGCCATGACTTTCTTCTCAGAGGTGCAACTCAGGATGTGAAACTGATACTGCCATTGCAGTCCTGCCTGAGTCAGTCTGGAGGTTGGCCTAACAACAGGAAAGGCAGTAAAGTGGTGCTGGAATAAACAGATTAAAAGGCCCACTTCAGTTCTCAATTAAAAAACTCAGTCAGGCCTTCTAATGGTATCAGCAGCAAAGACTGAACTATATTCAGATGATTTAATTATATACTTAATTAAATACCCCATAATTCTACTCTTCCTACTCTTTCATTATCACTTTACGAAAATAACTCACAAGCTATTTTATATCGGCTGGAAGCTATTGAGTAGCTCATAAAATTCCGCAAGCAAATGGACTCTTCAAACTGGCTGTGTAAAGCGAGGCCAGCACATATAAAGTGAATAACAATTGGTGCAGGATGTTTGCAGCCAAGAGTTTACGAAACAAACTGACCTCAAAATTTCTAAAATCAGCAGACATCTCAGGTGAAAGCATAAATGCAATGAAAAAGATTAAACATTTTCACATTGTTATCACATAAGGATATCCATTCAAATTAACTCTGTCTCATTGTATGAGCATAGGAACTAGAGAAAAACATTCAGCCCCAGAGATATGTTATTAATATCATGGCAGATCTATGGCCTAAGCCCATATATCTGCCTTTGGCTCATATCCCTTTACCTTTGCTTAGCAAAACATTACCTCAGAATAAAAACAACAATTGATGCTAGTTGAAGTGCTTTTAACATCTCTCCTGCATGTCTAACCCTAATTATCAGACTTTGTCACCTCGTTGTGAAATAGTTTATCTACCTTGTGATTTCTTGTTACTATCTCAAAGATTTTGTATTAGATTAGCTTTTTAAAAATTCATTGTAAGACTTTTTATATTTACAGTCAGAAGTAGTAATCTGGCAAACAAATTGTTCAGTGGGTATTTATGTAGAAATATAGGGAAAGGAATAGGCCATTCAGCCTATTGAGTCTGCTACACTATTCAGTGAGATCATGGCTAATCATCCATCTCAGTGACACTTTCCTGCATCATCTTCAAAATGCATAATGTCATTAAGCTTCCAGAATTCAATCAATTTCTGTCTTGAACATGCTCAATGACTGAGCTTTCATATCTCCTGGGACATGAGAGTTCAGAGAATTCCACAGATTTCAATTCCACAGAATTCCAATGTTGTTATCCTGAGACGATGCCTCCTATTCAGTATGTCATACCCTGTAAAAACTTTGCAAGTTTCAATGAAGTCACTCCTCATTTTTCAAAACTCTCAGGAATATAGACCCAATTTCCTTAATCTCTCCTCATAACAAAATCTCACCATGTCAGGGATTACCGGATGGACATCCATTGTACACTTCAATGTCCAGATTGTGTGTTCTTAGATAAGGAGACCAAAACCGTACACCCATGGAAGGTGTGGAATATCTTCCAAATCACAGCACTCTCATGATACACCTTAAATGAACATATACAACCCCTGCTACAGCATTTCCTGATGAACTGTTAAGAGGACAAAACCATTTTTTAAAAACACCAGATGCCTTCAGCTCATGGTTTATGCTTGATGTAGCTAGTGTAAAATCCAAAGGTTCGTCGGGTCCATCAACCTCCCTGAAAACTGAAAGACTTATGGAAGATGGCCTTTCAGCATACCTCAGAACATTGTCAATTACACCCCATTCTCTCCCCAGGACCTTACATAAAAATGGTCAAAGATAGGAACAGGGCTGGAACTTTTAGAACACTGCTCAGAGCCAATTATTAATGTCAATCCCACCTCCATTTGGTCCCAGTTAGGACCACAAAATTCCAGCCCAGCACACACAACCAGGAAAAGAAAATAGAAAGTTGATAACTGTAGTGAACAGCTTACCTTGCCAGAGATCCGGGTTCAATTCCCGCCTCAGGCGACTAACTGTGTGGAGTTTGCACGTTCTCCCTGTGTCTGCGTGGGTTTCCTCCGGGTGCTCCGGTTTCCTCCCACAGTCCAAAGATGTGCAGGTCAGGTAAATTGGCCATGCTAAATTGCCCGTAGTGTTAGGTAAGGGGTAAATGTAGGGGTATGGGTGGGTTGCGCTTCGGCGGGGCGGTGTGGACTTGTTGGGCCGAAGGGCCTGTTTCCACACTGTAAGTAATCTAATCTAATCTAATCTAATAACTGATACTAAAAAGGAGGATTTAAAGCTGAGATTTATTCACTCTCAAGTTGTCACTGATAATGATCAAAGGTAATAATGGGTCAGCAAAATATCACGCAGTATATTAATGTAAAGTCAACACAATTCAATAATAAAATGTTCCCAATACTTTCTTCCATGTAATATGCTAAGGCCATAGGCTGCACAAATTTACAGCCCATGAAAAGAAATCAAGAAACAATGCTACCATATTGATTGTGTCTAATTTGATAGGTTACTGTCTTCTTTATAACACAATACTAAAATAGAAAGAAAAGATCCCTACCTGGGTATAATTCAACAGCAGTCTAAAAATTAAGATATTTTTTCTATTTGCTTCCTTTGCCAGTTCTTTGATGCTGATAAAATCTTCCATTTGAACACAGGGAGATGAAGTTTCCAAATTGTTCAGGTGAACCTATAATAAAAATAATCCAAAATTATATATGTAAATGCTTTTGTCATAAGTCAAAGAAAACAGGAATAAAGGCCAAAACTACTTATTTATTACTAGTTGCAAGACAAATTCCCAGCTCGGCGAACAGAACCACAACAATTACTACTGGAGATAAACTCAGAACATGTTGATCACCTCTAATACTGAAACTAATGGCCCAGGCTTTGCAACTATATTGACAATGAAATCTGTCAGTGTTCACCATCAATAAGCCTCTAAAATTGTCAACATATGCACAGTTAAGTGCAAAATGTCAGACTTATAGGAGCGCAGAAACAGCAGTAGGCTGTTCCTGAATGGCCTACCATTCAGCTCTGTTCCTCTATTGAATGAGATAATGGCTGATCTGTGGCCAAACTCCTAACATAGGTCTTTACTCAATGTCCCTTTATACATTTTTTAAAAAAACTTTCTTGACCTCTGATTTAAAACTAAAAATTAATTTAGAATTCACGGTCATTTGTGGGGTAGTACTAAACATCTACCAACCATTGTATGTACAACACTTCCTCACATCCCTCCTAAACCATCTAGCCTTAGTTCTCAGACTCGGTACCCTAGTGCCAGAATCCTCAATCAGGGAAAACAGTTCATCTTTATCTACCCTGTCTACATCTGACACAACATACTAGAGCATCAACATAAGAAAACAAAGAACTGCTGAAAATCTAAAATAAAGAGAGAAATCAGCAGATCTGCTGATAGAAAGCAGAGTTAAAGTTTTGAGTCCAATGACCCTTTTTCAGTGCTGATAGGAACTAGGAACAAAATAGTATTTACGCTGAAGCAGAGGTGGAAATATGAGCAGATAGATGGAGACAGATATTAGAGCATGACCATATTTCCCAGAGTGCCAGTACATAGATTTTGCTTCCAAGGTGCTAGATACTGAGTTCCTGAAACGATGGAGCCACACTGGGATTTCATTGACAGATATTTTCCCAGAAAAATACTTTGGTGAGAAAAGCCTGGAATATAGAGGAATATATCCTGTGAAGCTACCTGCTTGACCCCAGCCTCAGCCAGGGTAGACTGGATGGTCGAACGTGAATGAAAATGCAGCTAACAATTGTATTTTTCCAAAATAAAATGTCTCCATCTGCCCGATTCTGGCATTTATAGTATTTGGGAGGTGAAAATTCATCTACTTACCTATTCATTCCATCACATTCTTCACTGTCATTGCTCTATCGCATGCCTTTTACCTCTATTCCAGTTCCATGGAATGCAAATTGCTCTTTACTTTCTCACTGATGAAGCATACTTAGTCCTTTTATAGGTGCTTAGCTCTATTTTTTATTTGATTAACTTTCACTCACATTGATGCATCAAACTCTGAAACTGGAAGCATCTTTTGTGCTCCCAGGTTTAAACAAAACAGGCAGATTTCAGAAAGTTACAAGTAAATTCACTCTGGAAATATTTGCTAAACAAATAATTATGTTGAAATTTATGTAATAATTGTCTGTTAACACCTTTGCTGCAATCCAACAGTTTCCAGACTATTTATTTTACCATTTCAATCATTCTAATGACTGAGCAGTATTATTGACCTGACATCCTTCATGCCCTATGCCTCTGTGTCAACATTTAACACAGTTATTGAAGTTCAGGAACTCTGCTGCTGGCTCCACTGAATTGGTAGCAGCAGCTACTCAGAGATTTGAACATAAAGAGATTTGGGACTGTGTGTATAGGCACTAGTGCATATTTAACAGTGAAGTGATAATACAGAATGCATTTCACTCCTACTGAATGACAATAGATAGGTTAAACATCCAAAGGTGCCTTGAAGAATCTATTCCAATTTTCTGCTTATTGAGAAGAATTTATGTTATTGTCCTTAGAGGTTCCATGATGATTGTAAAGAAGAAGGCATCTAGAGGTCATGCTTCAGTCAAACAATAATAGTCAGTTATTAAACTAACAAAAGTTGAAACAAGCTTTTATGGGAAGTATGCCTACATGTTGAAACAACTTCTAAAAGATTGGTTTAGCATCATAAAGGAAGAGAAATTCTAAAATAAAATGTAACAAAGTTAACTGCAGAAAAGAATTATGGATAGGAAATCAGACACAATGAAGTAACCATTCTGCTGGTAACGAGACTAAGAATTTTGGTTTAGAAAAACTCTAATAAGAAAATTAAAGCTAATAAAAGGCAATCTTCCAAAAGGGGATAACACACATCATATTAGTATATATAATTTATACATATAGATATCCATGTATAGATACAGAGGGTTGATAGCACAATATAAACTGACTCTGGAGGAATTCTGCTGTGTGCCATCTGGAAAATAACTATTTTTCTGTTTGTAAGCCAGTTTATTATACCATGAGCCACCATTTCCTTAGCCAGCTGTTAATATGGTACACAATGTAAATTCTCACCATCAACATTCTATGTTACTGGAGCAAATTTAAACTTCATGTTACCGATCACTTAATCCATTTTTTTTATTATCAGCAATGTATTTTACAGTTTATGGGTGTTTTTTTTATATGGTGGATTGCTGGTTAAATTTTACAAAAGCATGACTCTGTGCATCAAATGGCTTCTGTAAGTTTGAGAATTTAAGTACATAAATAGGAATGCTAGCAAACAAGCGTGGGTGATGCTCTTAGATACAGATTTTCATGAATCCAGTTCAATGGCTCAGTCAACATGCTCAGTACCTGTAATGCCTTAATGAAATTTTTCACTTTCTTGTAGTAAGAACATATTTGTAGTACTCTTTCCATTCAATCACGTTATTAATTTGGAACTTTATGAATATTATTAGAACTTGATTTCATTCCTCTTTCAGTGCAGAGGTATCAAATAAACACCCTCTGAATAGCTTTCAGTAAAGATTAAAATTTCATGCATTCAAACATAACAGAAAACCAGGCCCTTTCCCCAGTCTAAATCCCAGCTACAAGCTATAAACATTCACATGCAACAAAGTGAAAATAATAATTTATTACTCTTCAAGCCTCTATAAACATAATATCTGAATTCACAAGTAGTTATTTTAGTCACAGTGTAATATAACATCATGAAGGTCCTGATGATATCGTACTAGTGTAAAGGCATTACCAACTGTCCCTCAAGTTGAAAATGACATCCACTTACTGTTCTGAGAAAGGGTCACTCAACCCGAAACACTAACTCTGATTTCTCTCCACAGATGCTGCCAGACCTGCTAAGCTTTTCCAGCAACTTCTGTATTTGTTTCTGATTTACAGCATCTGCAGTTCTCTCACTTTTTATCCACTCACTGTTGCTGGTTTCTGCCATGAATCTGCATGTGACTGTACAGGCAGGTCTTTGGGTACATGGAAAGGACACCCAGTTAGCAGAAGCCACAGTGCCCACCTTTCCTGTCTCATATTAAGTTGTTTCGGCTCCAAGCAAAATGCAGTTGATGGACAAGATATCACCATTTTGAATGATTTGTAGCAAGTTCCTCCCAGTCATTAATGTTAATGCTGCCCGGTTCAAGGAGAGTTTCAGAGTATCCTTGCATTATATTATTTGCCCTTCTCTACAACACTGACCACTGGGAGAATAGTGAACAGGAGCTTGCAGTGGAGATGCTTTTCAGCTATCTAGATGCGGTGCACATTGTGGTTAGGTTTGCAGGAGTAGCGCCTGAACACTTGGAGTGGTGACTTCAAGGACACTTGTGTTAGTTTACTGGGCCCCCTTTGAAACCTCAGTATGTGGTATAACAATTTCTGGTTAAATTTCTTTAACACACTTGTGTGTTGCTGATTTTGTGTGTGTCGTTGATTTTGTGTGTGTCATGAGTGATTTCATTGAATGGATTATGTGGTCCACATTTAGAACTGGAGAATTTACATCACTTGCTAAAGCTAGGAGACATCAAATTTAGTGAAATTCAATTGCTTCCAATGAAATGAGAGGATGCCTCAAATAATGTGCTTCTCAAAAGTGGTATATCACATGGGCTGCAGAAACATTTGGCAATACAATGCACACGCTCAAGAAGGCTTCAGTTAAGTCCATTGATCCAAATTTCTTGTGCAAAATGTTAGAGACATGCAATTTTTAACATCCCTGGCCTATTACTGTGTTCTTTTAAACTTCTTGAGCAGTGAATACTATGGATTAGAGGTAAATAATTCAGGCAAGTTTCAACAGGGAAAACAATATGTGATCTTTTACATACATACCACAGTCAGAACTACAGGATACAGGGCTGAAAGTTTTGTATTTTCAATCAACTCCAGCAGTTTCACAATTTCCTGAGATAATTCAAAATTGTTGACCTGATCAAGACAAGAAACAATTCAGTGAAGTGAAGGCAAACATGTCAACAGAAATATGCAAAACAGGAGGCAAATAAGGTATTCAGGGGATGCACACCAACTCACATCGTAGGACAGAGCTCGAACACTAACTTCCACAGCATGTGTGGCCTTCACAGTGATCTAATTGGAGGCTTTATGAGGACAGTGCAGGTAACACCCCATAGTGCAGCCTGCCTCAGTGACTTGATATAAATCTACTACGTAGCACAAAATAGTTGCACAATTAGATTTCTTCCCCATTATGTTCCGCATAACAAGCATGAGAAAAACGGACTATACTTTGCTGAAATTGTATTCTCGGTTAACTAAAATCAGCAGGGCTGAGTATGTCATCTATATTAATTTTTCAGGATCGATGTCTAACTATTTTCTTTTATTAAAACATTACAGAGCACAAAACTAGTAACAGTCAACATTAGATGAGATCAGCAATGGGACAACATTTGCGCAATAATCCTGAGTGTCTGAAAACTTATGCTCACAAACCTCTTTGGATTGTGAGTTGGACTCACAGTATCTGCAAGTGTGCCACACTGTAAGATACATATATTAACAGATTAGGCACTATTCTCAGACTGAAAAAACAAATGTGTGCACTGTGACTGCTTCAAGTTCAGCTTCAATATTTACCTTGAGGTGGATTGGGATCCTATTTTGGGATAGGGAGTTTACTAGTTTTAATTAGATGAGGTCAGGGCCTGAAAATAACTCTTCTCCGTCAGCTTTGGCTTAGGGCTTCACATGACAAAATTATCCAGAAACTTGTATTAACTTTGGAATTGTAAGATTGGGAACATGGGACATGGTAGAGGGTTAATTGAACCAACACTGTGACAACAATTACTGCGTATCTGAATTAAGGTGCTAGGTCATGATGATGCCAGGTCACATTAGTGGGATGGGATAAGATACTCATGAAGTTCAGTGTTAGCAGGGGGAGATATAAAGTTTATACCAAATAAATGTTACCAGTTTGTATTCAGCACTTGTATATATACATAGTTTATATCAAATAAATATTGCCCGTTTGTGTTCAGCCTTTGTATGTCTCTTGTTTCTGGAAGCTGCGAATTGTATTCCTATATATGGCAAGAACCTAGCTAATTAACTGAAATATTTGAAGCACTGCTTCAGGGACATCAATATCCTGCTCGATAATGATCATGGAGCTGAATCTGTGCTCCTGGCTAATACAAAGCCAGCCCAGATTTTAAGATGTGGACAACATTCAAACTAAGGCTAGCAATGTTTTTTTTTTAGAAACCAAAAATACTAAATTTCTGACAGACAAGTTCAGAAGACCTTTCAGAAAGCAAAGAAGCAAAAAAAAATTTCCACCGGTCAACAAATTAGTAACCAAAAAATAAATCATTCAAACAATTGAAAACAGAGGTTAGGATCTTTCTTAAAATACAGAGGACATGTTAATGTATAAAATGCCAAGCCAGGAACAGTAATCAATACCAATGCAAAAATAATTGAGAAGACTTAGAAGGCCATAACAATGGAGTACAGGTACAGAACTAAGTGGTTAGCTTTTTCAGATTTCCATGATAAGCATAATAAGCCGAATATCCTCCTTTGGCGCTGTAACATTTTATAATAGGAGTCGCTATTTCAAAACATACTGGATTCAATCTATCTGATGTGGAATCATTTCTAAAGCCACTTGCTAGCTGTAACAATCCCACTCTGCTTCAATATGAGCTGATCAGAGAAACTAATCATTTTTGTCACCGTTAAAGTCAGCAGTGAGAATTATGAGTAGATAGACATCTAATCCTATTCACAAATATTTCAGACAATGGCCGCAGACTTTCTAGAGAGCTGAATATTCCCAACTGGATTGCAATCCCAATATTATCACAAATAGTGAGGGATGATGGTTGCGTCAATGAAAACTGGTTATTTTGAGGATGCAGGGAGGCCATCAGAAGCCTGTGTGAATCAATCCAGGCGCTGTAGTCAGTAATACAGTCCGAATGTGGGTAGGTCCTGATAGCTGTGCAAGTGAGGATACATTTGCATTACCTTAACCAGAAAAGCGTCAGGAAATATTCTGGCTTTGTGTGGGGCAAGGAGAGTGAGAGCGAGAGAGCTCCATGTTTCTTGAACATCCTTGGGGACAAATCCGCCAACACTGGGGCATCAGTCCAGACAAGCAAGCTTAAATAGTCCTCCTCTAAGAAAGGAGTTCTGTCAGGAGATGTGAGTGCAGCTCTTTTACAGCACTGTTGCCACTGCTGATTTCACCTCTTTTGTTGGCACAGCTGGTGCCAGGCCCACTCCAGTCCCCACCGTGAAAACAGTATCTGTAGGCAGTGCAGGTTAGTTGGAGGAGTCTCAATGTCAGGATAGTCCCCTAAATCCCAGTACTCACTTCCACAATGAAAATTCAAACACTACATTTCATTTCTGAGTGTTATGTGCTGATGTTTCCCTATAGACATTGGTAAGAAGACAATGTGAGGTCCCAATGATCATTTTCTATACAACACAGGGAAGTGTTTTTGCATTTATTCTTATCTCTAAGCAAGTAGAGTCATAGCATTATACAGAAGAGAAACAGGCCCTTCAGCCCACCATGTCTATGCTGATCATAATTTTGTATACCTCAGTCAGATCCCCCCTCATCTTTCTCTGCTCCAAGGAAAACAAATCCAGTCTCTCCTCACAACTGAGACTTTTCATCCCAGGCAGCATCCTGGTGATCTCTTCTGCACCCTCTCCAGTTCAATCATGTCTTCCAATAATGTGTGGCCAGACCTGCTCACAGAATTCGATTTGTGGCCCAACAACTCTTTATAGGTTGTCACAAGACTCCCTTGCTCCTATATTCTATGCCCAGCTAATGAAGGCAAGCATCCCATATGCCTTCTTCCCCATTCTGTCTGCTTGTTTGGACACCCTCAGGGATCTATGGACTTGTTCATCAAGATCTCATTGTTCCTCAGTTCTCCCTAGGAACCTACCATTCATTGTGTACATCCTTCCCTCCTTAGACCTCCCTAAAAGGCATCATCTCATACTTATAAGAATTAAATTTCACCTACAATTTCTCTGCCCATTTATCAGTTGGTCAATATCAGACTGTATCCTGAGACCATCCTCTACATTATCATCACCACCACCAATTTTCAGATCACTTGCAAACTCATTAATAAAACCTTCTACATTCACATTCAAATTGTTAAGGTACATAACAAACAGCAAGAATACCAGCACTGATCCTTGTGGTACAATTTGTCAAGGTGATGGTGTCAAAATGGGTCAGTGAGGAAGATTTTACAGGTATGCTTGTTGTGTGGGACCATGCAGACGCTATGACAATGGATGAAGAGACACTGCACAACAATCGCCAGACAGGAATGTTCCCTCCCAGTCAGGGAACACTTCAGAGGTCAAGGACATTCAACTTCCTCCAAGGCAGCCTTTGAGATATACAATGCCACAGAGTCAACGAGCAGCAACTGATAGCAAAATTCTGTATTGATGAAGACGGCCTCAATCTTGATCTAGAGTTCATGCCGTCTATGTCATGTGACCACACCATACTCTTCTGCATTTGTAAAATCTTTCTTACTGTCCTGTTTTGACACCATAACCTTGATAAATGGTTATGATCTCTCTCCCTTCATTAGTTTATACAGTTTGGATACTTATTGCTTAGGTTAGAACCTTGGTGTGGGACTCTTACACTTATCAGGTTATCCCAGTCACATAAAAAAACTGAAAGAACTGCGGATGCTGTAAATCAGGAGCAAGGGCAGGGGTTACTAGGGAGGCGGGGGGGGGCGGCGCTCAGTGAGGCCAGTGACCCTTGCTCTGGGTTTTCTTCACAGATGTTGCCGGATCTTCTGGGCTTTTCCAACAGCATTTGGTTGAGTTCTATGTTTATTCCCGTCATTTGGTTTGTCTCCAGAACCACCCTTACTTTTAATTTTTTGTAATTTTCTCTCTGCCTCTTTTAATTGGATTATAGGTCATCCCTTTGGTCTTTATTCAGCTATTGATTTTTTACCTACACCATGTAACAACTTTGGTCACCTGCAGAGACTTATTATTCGACGCTCCACTCACACCTTCTGTATGATTTTCTGCCTATAAATTCTGTATTCATTGTGCTTCTCTCTCGCTTTACCGGAGGAAAGGGCTATGCTCCGAAAGCTTGTGATTTCAAATAAACCTTTGGACTATAGCCTGGTGTTGTGTGATTTCTGACTTTGTTTACCCCAGTCCAACACTGGCACCTCCACACCATGTCTAGCTCTGTAACATTGCATACGTTTTTAAGAATCCCAGGTCAGGCTGAAACTCTTTTTTTTTATGGCTTTACTAACTCTGGGCACAATTGTTTTCAATATTTTCCTGGTTCACCTCACAACTTTCATAAATCTTACACCACTTACATTGACCCCGCACTAGGCAGTTCTTATTTATCATCTGTGTCTTTATTGGCCTATATTCGCTCTCACTCCTACACCCACATTTAAAATTCTCATCCTTAAGCCTATATTCCTTTTTGACTTAATCTCTTCCTATCTTGGTAGTTTTCTCCGATCCTAAGCCACTGATATAACTGCACAAAGGCATCATCGAGTCACCCTGTATTTATGTGTGCACAGTATGCTAGTTATGGCCAGCCAATTTGGCGTCAGTTAGGAGATTCTGAATCCCCTCTTTATATTGGGCAGCCAGGGTTCCTTAATTAGTCCAGGTTAACAACCCCAATCAATGATCTCATAATCAATGAGTTCCATCTGGTTCCAATCACTACACCCACATTACTACTTCTTGTCTGCATCTTACACTATCCTCCTCACACCTTTCTGACCTCCCATCTCTCTCAGTCCCATCTTTTATAACCATTGTTATAATCAATACAAAGGCCTCACACTCCAGATATTCTTCTTTAAAAACCTCTACCTCTTCACTTTCTTCTATTCCTTCAAAGCTCACCTAAAAAGCTACTTATTTGCCACCATTCCTAACCTCTAGCTCTGGCTTACCATTTGTTTTCCTTATGCTTCTGCAAAGGACCTTGGGATATTTTAAATTAAAAACAAATTGCTGGTGTCACTGTACATAAAGTAAAAAAATGTCATGCCTATATTACAAGACAGTAAAATATCGATTGCAAACCACAAGTTTGAAATCACACTAGTGTAATTATAACAAATGACTTAATGATAGCAAAATACTCCTTTTTCACAATTTAATAATTGCCTACTTCTTTAAATGATTTAGCAACTTCATTAAAACAGTTGAACTAAAAACTTCAGACAAATGCATTCATGATTTTTACTATGAACATTATACATTGAAATTTCAAAGAGGCAGTAATTTATCAGTGGTATTTGAATTGCAAACCGTGTTAGCACTTTACAGCACATTTCTACATGTGTTATTGTTTAGAATGTACTAGTTAATAATATGTGGCAGAGCTCTGGGGGGCAGTCCAGACTTTGTAAAACAATTGTGATAGTTAATTGTTAATTTAGACTGGCCCTCAGATGAATGGTCAACTCCTTCCTACAGGAAGATGACCTAAACCAGCAATCCTTGGAGGACAGTTAAAGATCAAATCATGTCACTGCTGAAGTTTCTCAAGATTGGCAGCTGCTTGACTCTTTGCTGGGTCAAGACAGCCAGTAGGGATTGACTGGTCTTTTATGTATACCTTTGTCAAAACTGAAAACTGTTCAGCTTTGATTTGTTAGTGTGATATACAAACAATAATATCTGAATTGCTGAGGAACATACTTCAAAGATTTTACAAGCTCTATTTATATGTGTCACACCTGCATGTACTTTCCACCTGCACACTTAACTTCCTGTTGTCAAGGTAAGTCACACTTCTTAATTAACACATTCCTACTATAAATTTCTGAAGAGAGTACAAAAGGAAGGAAGGATGTTATTAGGCATGTTTATGACAATATAATGACATCAGGAACTTGCTCTTAATTGAGAATATCGGAGCTGAAAATGTGTTGCTGGAAAAGCGCAGCAGGTCAGGCAGCATCCAAGGAGCAGGAGAATCGACATTTCGGGCATGAGCCCCTATTCAGGATTTTAACCTACTGCGAATCCTCTCTGATCTCCAGCGTCTGCAGTCCTCACTTTCTCCTAGAAGATTTTAATCCTCTTACAAGGGTGCCTTCCTTGAAGAAGCTCTCTTCCTCCATCTGATCTCCAGCATCTGCAGTCCTCACTTTCTCTTAATTGAGAATATCCCAATGAGCTTCATAAATATCCAGCATGGAAACAGACCCTTCAGTCCAACTTGTCCAAGTCATCCAAGTTTTCCAAATTAAATTAGCCCCATTTGCCTGTGTTTGGTCCATATCTATTGAAACCTTTCCTTTTCATGGACTTGTCCAAATATCCCTTAAATGTTGCAACTGTGCCTGCATCTACCACTGCCTCTGACAGTTCATTTTTCACATACAAACCACCCTGTGTGTGAAAGCATTGCTCCTCAAGTCCATTTTAAATTTCTCTCCTCTCACCTTAAAAATATGCCCTCTAGTTTTGAACTCCCCCACCCTTGGGAAAATACTCATCTTATCTCTGCCCCTCATGATTTTGTAAACCTCTCAGGTCACCACTCAATCTCCTATGCTCCCATGAAAATGTCCCAGCCTATCCAGCCCAATTTTATAACTCAAACCCTCCAGTCTCAGCAACAACCTTGTAAATCTTTTTTGCACTCTCTCCATTTTAATAATATCGTTCCTTTACTAGAGCGACCAGTAGTGTACACAGTACTCCAAAAGAGACCTCAGCAACATCCTGCACAACCACAATAAGACATCCCAACTCCTGGATTCAATGGGCTGAGCAATGAATGTAAATGTACCACCCTGTCTGTGACACAACTTTCAAAGAACTCAGTACTTGAACCCTAGGTCTCTTTGTTCAACAACACTCCCCAGGGCCCTACCATTGGCTGCAGAGGTCTTGCCCTGGTTTGCCTCACGAAATGCCACATCTTATATTTACCATTTACCCAAATTAATCTCCATCTGCCACTCCTCAGCCCACTGGCCTAATTGATCAAGATCCCACTGTACTCTTCGATAACTTTTTTTGCTGTCCACTGCACCAATTTTGGTGTCATCCACGAATTTACTAACCGTGTTTCCTAGAACTTTGCTAATTTTGAGACAACCTAGCCAGAAGCCCCTCAGACAACTGATTGATACTTCATATCAAACCCTTCTTCACAATGCCAAACTGCATAGGCTGAACAATTAATCGTATCAAATGTTCCTGGTAGGAATCTGTCTCATAGTATATAATTAGTATAAACAGAGACTGTCTTGAAGCTAAGACTTACAGAGTCACTGAATGGCTGTGGTGCAGGAGGAGGCCACTCACACCATCATGTCTATTCTAGCTCTCTAAATGAGCATGACTTTGTGCCATTCTCCTGCTTTCTCCCTGTTACCTTGAATGGAAACCCTCACTCAATAGCCTCTTAAATGCCTTGATTGAACCCACTTCTACCACACATCCATGCAGTGCATTTCAGACTCTAATTACTCAATGCATGAAATTCTTTTTCTATCTCCCAACATCGCATTTGTTACTTTTGCAAATTTCTTTAATTCTGTGCCCTCTTGTTCTTGATCTTTTTATGAATGGAGACCTTTTACTTGGATTGAATCTATGACAATGATCTTCAGTTTTTGGAGTTAAGGTATGGTGGTCAGCATCTCAGATGGCATTCTACCTGCCAGTGTCTGGCATGGGTAATCTCACACAATCACATGCTTCTCAGCTCATTTTGTAAGTAGATCACATGTGGCGATTGAACTGGAAGTTCTCACTACTGTATGGATGTTCTGAGGTTGAAGGTTTTGGCAAGACATTTGATGGTTAGTTGGACCCTATTTCACTCACTGCACATCAGGAACTTCCCAGGAGCCTATCGTGCTACACGCACCACGACCAACCCTGCATAAAAGCTCAGAAATGCCTGCCAGCAAGTCTAAGATGGCTCCCAGATTTGCTAATGCTGCTGGACTAAGTCATCAAGAGAAGGTCCATCTTGTTACCAGGGAATGACACCACGAGAGTCACTTGTCAGACACATCCAACCTGATCTGCACATCGCCAGGGATGGTAAGCAATGCCCACGGTAAGGAATGATTTTCTTCTCTCCACAAGGTTAACTGGTGCCATTTCTCTCTGCTACTACATACTCACAAAAGCATCACTCTGTCTCACTCTGCCAAGGCAGAGGCATCACACAAACGATCATGGCCAAAAAGATTCAGCACCACCTGCTCGATATGCTCACAATGACTCACACCTCATACTTTCAACTTACCAAGCCCTCCTGTCTAATGTACTTTCTACTCACCTACTGGGGACAGTTCACCACGTTGCATAAGTGGTGAACGCTCGTAAACTGCTCCTGCACCCATTCCCCTCGCATTCAATCCTTCTCTGCAGCTCATTGCAGGAGAAGCTGGTATATCCCTTTGCTGAAAGGGCCAAGCCAGGCAGGACAGAAGTGCTGGATATCAGATCCTCGCCACCACTGTGGAAATGGTCATAGAGATGGTCAGGGAAAACCGGGACAATACCTGTGGTGATGGGAAGACACACAAGGGCTGGCAAACCAGAAAGAAACAGTGTGGCCTGCTCTTCTCAGATGAGCAGAGAGATAAACACTTTGCTCTGCATAAGATACTCTCGACCTTCACCAAGTAATTCTTTAGATTCTTTTCTGTAGACATTTCTGGCACTCAGCAGAAGGTCCAGTGCAAGAACTATATTTTGCAACCTCTAGTACACTGAACATCAGTGAGGATGTTCAGGCATTTCAAAGGTCAACTGAAAGCTCATTGTATTCTGCAGCATTGACAGGGTTGTAAGGGTTGTAAGGGTGTAGGGTGCATAAGGAACAGTCTCAGGATATCGGTCAACTCAGTCTTTTTCACTACAGTGTGGGCTTCCTGATGGGACACATATGTCTGTTCACTTTGGTGCCACAATCCAGGCGATGGAGATAGTGTCAGTGCTCATTGTAAAAACATTTCTTTAGCACTAATCTAGGTTGAGAAACATACTTTAGGTCTCACTAAGAGGAGAATATCAGAGCCATGCGTAGAAGGGAAAAAAAATCAATTTTTTTTTGCATAGATAAATCAAATCCATGAGGAATGTGGCAAAAAGCAAGTAGAGGACTGAGAGCAAACTGCACAAATGTAATGTTAATAAGCACAGAAACAATTTCTACAAAATTTCTTCATCCTGGAAACATGTTTTGTTGACCTCCCTGACTCAGTTAACCATTGCCCATCTTCTTTTCTTTGATGACATCCTGGCCCATCTCAGGGCCAACACCACACCCTTCCCCTTCCCAGAAGTTTCTTCTCTCTTCTGCACTCTTCCTCAGTTAATGCATCCACCTTTCAGTCCCTGAGGTTGTGGAGAATGCACCACAAGGATGATGCAGGGCACCTGGTCAGTGGGTTTACTGCATCATACCACTCAACTGCTCCATTAACTTATCTTCAAGAAGCCTGCTATCTGTTCTACAATGGTCCTGACCAAAGTGTGGGAGCTACTTTATCAATAATAAATTCCAATAGTGCAATTAATTTTTGCATCAATGTGATGAGCTTTAGAATTTGCTTTTGCTACAATGACTTGCAGGCTTTGCTTGTAACGCACAACATCCCCACCTCCATTCTTCCACTTCCCTATGGATCCCAATGACCATTCACCCTTTCCCATTTTTTTTGAGGCTCTTTATGTTACTATTAATGTCCCCGTTTAAACCCAGAGCCCATGACGATTTAGATTCTGATGCATTTGTTGGTCTTTTATCCTCCCCATATTGAAACCAGAGTGAATATGGGTGTGCCTTGAATCGACTTCAAGACCTTCCAGTCCCCTCTTCTACCAGGTCCCACTCTGCCATCTTCAATCTTCACATCATCAATAGCCTCCATGACTGAGACCAATCCCTCAGCTAGTGAGTACAATCAGGCCAATTTCAGATTAAAGCTGTAACAGACTTGAGGACACCATGAACTTACCCTAAAATACCCCCTGGATGTGTGTAATCCACCATCCCGGATGACCACGGCCCAACCCTTGGACTGAATTGCAAAGCAGCCCTAACTGAGCGATCAACAAGGCCTGGACTGATTTTGCTCAACTTCTAAGACTGACCTGGTCTCATCCTCTGATTGAATTGTGCCAATTCCCAGGTCTGTGTTGCACCAACTACCTCACCAATCACCAGGACTAAAAATGGCCCAACCCCGAGATTGACTGTGAGGAAACACCCTGATTGCCTGAAGTCCACCCTCAGCTCATTTGACATAACTCATCTTTCCCTTTCACATATCCCTCAGCTCTTCATGCACATTAAAGGTGTTTGCCTTGTAAATTGTTGGCACATGCACCACCTTTCACATTTAATCTGCAGGAATCAAGGAGGGAATGGGAGAGAAAACAGGGAACTACAGACCTTGCTGGCCTTACATCAGTAGTAGAGAAAATGATAGAATCTATTATAAAAGTTGAAATAATTGGACATTTGGACAATAATGTGATTGGATATAGCATGGATTTGAAAATGGAAACTCTTGTTTGACAAAATTCTTGGAGATCTTTGAAGACGTTCCTCACAAAATTGTTAAAGAAGAGCTAATGGTCATAGGAGAAAGTGAGGACTGCAGATGCTGGAGATCAGAGCTGAAAAATGTGTTGCTGGAAAAGTGCAGCAGGTCAGGCAGCATCCAAGGAGCAGAAGAATCGACATTTCGGGCATAAGCCCTTCTTCAGGAATGAGGAAGGTGTGCCAAGCAGGCTAAGATAAAAGGTAGGGAGAAGGGACTTTTGGGGAGGGGCGTTGGGAATGCGATAGGTAGGAGGTGGTTAAGGTGAGGGCAATAGACCGGAGTGGGGATAGGGGCGGAGAGGTCGGGAAGATGATTGCAGGTCAAAAAGGCAGTGCTGAGTCCGAGGGTTGGGACTGAGATAAGGTGGGGGGAAAGGGGAAATGAGGAAGCTGGAGAAATCTGCATTTGTTCCTTGTGGTTGGAGGGTTCCTAGGTGGAAAATGAGGCGCCCTTCCTCCAGCCGTCGTGTTGCCATGGTCTGGCGATGGAGGAGGCTAAGGATCTGCATGTCCTTGGCGGAGTGGGAAGGGGAATTAAAGTGTTCAGCCACGGGGCGGTTGGGTTGGTTGGTACGGGTGTCCCAGAGGTGTTCTCTGAAACGTTCCGCAAGTAGGCGGCCTGTCTCCCCATATAGAGGAGGCCACATCAGGTGCAGCGGATACACTAAATGATGTGTGTGTGGTGCAGGTGAATTTGTGACAGATATGGAAGGATCCCTTGGGGCCTTGGAGGGAAGTGAGGGGGGAGGTGTGGGCACAAGTTTTGCATTTCTTGCGGTTGCAGGGGAAGGTGCCGGGAGTGGAGGTTGGGTTGGTGGACCTGACAAGGGAGTCGCGGAAGGAGTGGTCTTTCTGGAACACTGATAGGGGTGGGGAGGGAAATATATCCTTGGGGGTGGGGTCTGTTTGGAGGTGGCAGAAATGACGAAGGATGATACGACGTATCTGGAGGTTGGTGGGGTGGTAGGTGAGGACCAGTGGGGTTCTGTCCTGGTGGCGATTGGAGGGGTGAGGTTCAAGGGGGAAGGGGCGGGAAATGGAGGAGATGTGGTGGAGAGCATCATCAACCACGTCTGAGGGGAAATTGCGGTCTTTGAAGAAGGAGGCTATCTGGGTTGTTCGGTATTGGAATTGGTCCCCCTGGGAGAAGATGCGGCGGAGGCGAAGGAATTGGGAATATGGGATGGTGTTTCTACAGGGGGCAGGGTGGAAGGAGGTGTAATCTAGGTAGCTGTGGGAGTCGGTCGGTTTATAGTAACTGTCCGTGTTGAGTCGGTCGCCCAAGATAGAAATGGAGAGGTCTAGGAAGGGGAGGGAGGAGTCTGAGACGGTCCAGGTGAATTTGAGGTCGGGGTGGAAGGGGTTAGTAAAGTGGATGAACTGTTCAACCTCCTTGTGGGAGCATGAGGTAGCGCCGATACAGTCATTGATGTAGCGGAGGAAAAGGTGGGGTTGGTGCCAGTGTAGCTGCGGAAGATGTTCATGGTACACTTAGATTTTCACAAGGAGACTGGTTAGAAAGGCTAACACACGAGGATGGGAAGTAATGTTCTAGCATGGATGAATGATTGGCTAAAAGACAGAAAACAGAGATTAGGAATAAATGGGTCATTCTTGTATTGACAGGCTACAATTAGTGGGATACCACAAGCATCTATACTTGGTCTCCCAACTGTTCACAGTACAGATCAATAACCTGGAGATGGGAACCAAATGTAATGTAGCAGGAAGCTAATTTATTTGGACTCTTGCCCAATTAACACCTTGCAGATTGTTCTATACAAGTGCATCATGCTAACAGAACAGAGTGCAGGATACAGTGTTACAGTTGCTGAAAAGGTGCAGAGAGATCAACATTAACATTAAAGAGATCTATTCAAAAGTTTGATAACAGTAAGGAAGAAGCTGTTCTTGAATCAGTTTGTATGTGTATTCAAATTTTACTTCTTCTGCCTGATGGAAGAGAGTGTGAAAGAGATTATAAATGGGGTGGGAGGGGTCTTTAATTATATTGGTTTCATCCTGGTGCAGATGGAGTCAATGGATGGAGTCAATGGATGGAAGGCTGGTTTGCGTAATGGACTGGGCTGTGTTCATGACTCTCTGTAGTTTATTTCAGTCTCGGGAAGAGCAGTTGCCACACCACACTGTGATGCATCTGGATAAAATGTTTTTCATGGTACATCTATGAAAATTTATAAGTGTGTTTTTCGACATGCTGAGTTTCCTTAGCCTCCTGAGGATGTAGAGTCCCTGGTAGCATGTTCTAGATCATAACCATGTCCTCCAAAATAAATTATTTTCCTCATGTCACTGTTAGTTCTTTCTCCAACCACCTTAAATTAATGCTATCTGTAACTTGACCCTGTCACAATTATCCACCACCAGTTTGATGTGGAAGCAAAATCCAATTTAAACATTTGAAAAATATATTTCTCACTCACATTTATGCAAACAAAATTATAGTACTGGCCTGAGGAAATGGTCTGAATACAGCGACTCTCTTTATTCTCTGACCAGTTCAAAACGTCAACCTGTTGGCAAGGAAATAGAAATCATTAAACTGCGAGACACTAAAAATACCAAATGGTAGCATAATCTGTCAGCTCAGGATATTGATTAGAAGTAAAATAGTAATATTTGAAGAACAGTACACTGAATGCAGAACAAAATGTAGTTGACTGCATAAAGATTCTGCAACAATCTAGTGACAAACTTTATGAAAGTAAGCTTTCATTTTTTGAGAACATTTGGCCATATTTTTGCTGTAAAAAAGGCATATTTTGAAAAATTCATCGTAAGTGTCTGACCTTCTGTCCAAAATCTCAGCCATAAAGATTTCCAGACGTAGGAGGCTGGGAGCACTTAATTATTTAGATGAATCAGATACTCCTACACTGCCAAAGCCTTGCCAAGGAGACTTGGTAAGCCCAGGCTCGGGGATGTCTCAGCAAGGGAGCTGATGGGATTCGGGTGTCTGAATTCAAAAAAAGCATAGCAGAGATATAGGATGGAGGACAAGCTTCCAGCGAGCTGCTGGACCCATGGGGAGAGGTTTTCCGCAAATGCCCAACTCCAGCCGATGCATCCAAAGCTGCCGACCACCCACCTGACTTGGGTCCTCCATTATCTTATGTAAGATACCAACCTGGGTTACTGAAGGGCCTCAAAAGGTCCACAGGATGGCGGACTGCCTAATGGCTATCCCCACCTCTGGGGTGGGTGGAAGGTGACGCACTGTTCATCATGTGCCTCCAAGCTTTCAAACTCACTCGCAATTCACTGGATTGTAAAAACCACCCTAACCAATCTGCTCCACTTTCAGATCCTCCCATGGCCCAGCCAGTAACTATGCCTTGCTTTGGTTATGTTGCATTGGGACTGCTGACAGGGTGACATCCACGACATATTTTCACAATCTGCTCCACATCGCTTACCATCCCTGACCACCAGACTCTCCTTCAGAGGTTATGCTGAACACCACCAGCCCTAAAGGATTCTCCCGTGCTACCATTACCAGTCTAGGTCGAAGCCTTTATTGTGGTTATAATTATAGTTTACATTATTAATTCCACATCATCAAACACACAGCACAAGAGGTTTTACACAGTTTCCAGTATCTCGGAATACAATGGAAAGACTGCCTTAAGAGTCTTATCCCATTGAACAAAGAACAAAGCAGCACAGGAACAGGTCCTTCAGCCCACCAAGCCTGCTCCAACACATGATGCCTTTCTAAAGTAAAAACCTTTTGTCTCTATGCAGTCCATATCCCTGCATTCCCTGCCTATTCATGCATCTGTCAAGATTCCTCTTAAATGTTATTACTGTATCTGCTCACACTACCTCCTTTGGCAGTGCATTCCAGGCACCCACCAACATGTGTAAAAAGTCTTGCCTCTCATCTCCTTTAAAAGTTTCTCCCTTTACTTTCAACCTATGTTGAAAGGACATTCCTACACTGGGAAAAAGACTCCAACTATCCACGCGCCTCTCATAATTTTGAAAATATCTATCAGGTCACCCCTCATCCTCTTACGTTCAAGTGAAACAAACCAAGTTTATCCAATCTCTCCTCAAAGCTAATACCCTTCAAACCAGGAAACATGCTAGTAAACCATTTCTGAACACTCTCCAAAGCCTCTACATCCTTCTCGGTAGTGTGGTGACCAGAATAGTGTGCAATATTCCAAATGTGGACTAACTAAAGCTCTATATAGATGCAACATGACTCACTCATTTTTATCCTCTCTGTCCTGACCAATGAAGACAAGCATGCCATACATCATCTTATTTACTTGTGTTGCTAATTTCAGGGAAGTGTGGACCTGTACACCTCATTCCCTCTGAATGTTAATGTTTCTAAAGGTTTGGCCATTTGTTGTATACTTGCCTCCTGCATTAGATCTTCCAAAATGCATCACCTCGCATTCATCCAGATTAAATTCCATCTGCCACTTTTCTGCCCTAATCTCCAATATATCTATATACCACGGTATACCTTGGCAATCCTCCACAATAGCCTCTTCTCCCACAGTCTTAGATCCCAAGTCAAAAAAACACCCTTCCTCTGCTCCTCTGTCTTCAATGACTAAGCCAGTTCTGTATCCAGCTCACTGTGGATCCCATGTGACTTCACCTTTTGTATTAGCTCCACTTCACCTTTTGTATTGGCCTGCCCTGAAGGACTTTGTTAAGGTTGATGGAGACAACATCTACCACTGTGCTCAATAATCACCTTTGTCACTTGCTCAAAAAACTCAATGACGTGAGTGAGACATGACCTTCCCATACAAAGCCAAGCTGCCTATCACTAATAAGGAGTAACTGGTGTACATATGCTTCCTAGGCAAGGGCTATCCAGATAACAGCCATTCTATCAGAAAGTACGTACTGTATTTCTGGATCACCATTGTTCCAAACACATATTCCCAAATATACCATCTGTCATGATCAAACATAAGCAATTAACTTGATCATAAAACTGCTGAATGCCAACTTCATAAGGCAATTCACTGAGCCCCCTTTGCAATTATTTGTAATTACAATCAAATGTGCTCATCCTAAGTTAGATAAACAGAAGAGGAGACTGACAGCAACGTCTCTCCAGTGTGTCCAGAAAGACACTGACTCAACACAACCTTTGCCGCTTAGTTTAATATGGTAATTTAGGCTACCGTGTAGAAATAAGAAATTGACTTTGAGCATTTCTTTATGAAATGCAGAGAAGTTGCATTCTTTGACATACATACTCTTTTAAAAAATGTATCGACAATTTAGCATTTCTGTTCTAATTATACAGTACATTTACAACAACATAATACCAGTATAACACCACAAACCAAATGCCTGACATAATATCAATCATCAGCAAATCTACATCAACTTGTATTTGTAAAATTCCTTTGATGTAATAAAATGAAGTGGAAAGGCTAGGCTTGTATTGGCTTGAGTTCAGAAGAGCAAGAGACAACTCAATTGAAAATATAAGGTACTGAGGACTCTTAACAAGATGGACGTGAAAGGATGTTCCAAGGTCACTGTTTAAAAGTAAGGAATTGCCCATTGAAGGCAGAGATGAAGAGAATATTTTCTCAGCATTTTTTGGAATCATCTTCCTCAAGAAGTGATTGAAGAATCTTTGATATTTTATTTTAAGACTGAAGAGGATAGATTATTAAGTGAAAGATGATTGAGGACAGGTGGGAATGTGAAGGGAAGGTGAAGATTTGATTAAATGACAAGCAGACTCAAAAGGCCAAATGGCCGATTCCTGCTATGAATTCATATGTTTGTATGTGTTTAGACACTTCAAAGAACCATTCGTAGAGTCATAAAGCACAAAAAGAGACCCTTTGGTCAAACTAGTCCACACCGGCCATAATCCCAAACTAAACTAGTCCAACTTGCCCACTTGGCCTATATTCCTCCAAACATTTCTTATTCACATACTTATCCAAATATCTTTTAAATGTTCTAACTGTACTCATATCCATCCTCCAGAAGTTAATTGCACACACCAGCCACTCTCTGTAAAGAAAAATTGCCGTTCTTTTAAATCTTTTTCCTCTCAGTTTAAGAATATACCCCCTAGATTTGAAATCCCCAACCCTAGGGAAAAGACACCTGCCATTCACATTATCTATACCCCTAATGACTTTGTAAACCTCTATGAGGTCACCCCCCCCCCACCCCCCAACCTCCTACACTCCAGTGATACAAGTCTCAACCTACCCAGCCTCTCCTTATAACTCAAACCCTAATTTTCCAGCAAGTTCCTGGTAAGTATCTTCTCAACCCCTTCCAGCTTAATAAGATCCTTCCTATGGAGCATTGATTAGATTAGATTACATTACAGTGTGGAAACAGGCCCTTCGGCCCAATAAGTCCACACCGACCCACCGAAGCGCAACCCACCCATACCCCTACATTTACCCCTTACCTAACACTATGGGCAATTTAGCCTGGCCAATTCACCTTACCTGCACATCTTTGGACTGTGGGAGAAAACTGGAGCACCCAGAGGAAACCCACGCAGACACGGGGAGAACGTGCAAACTCCACACAGTCAGTCGCCTGAGGCAGGAGTTGAACCCGGGTCTCTGGTGCTGTGAAGCAACAGTGCTAACCAATGTGCCACCGTGCCGCCCGAATTGGAGGCTGAAGGGTGACTTTATAGGAGGTTTATAAAATCAGGAGGGTATGGATAGGGTAAATAGGCAAGATCTTTTCCCTGGAGTGGGCGAATCCAGAACTAGAGGAATAGGTTTAGGGTGAGAGGGGACAAATTTAAAAGGGACTGAAGGGGCAACTTTTTCATTCACAGGGTGGCGAGTGTATGGAATGGGCTGCCAGAGGAAGTGGTGATGGCTGGTACAGTTACAACATTTAAAAGGCATCTGGACGGATATAATGAATAGAGGAATATGGGCCAAGTGCTGGCAAATGGGACTGGATTAATTTAGGATATCTGATCGGCATGGATGAGTTGGACTGAAGGATCTGTTTCCGTGCTGTATCTCACTATGACTCTATGACCAGAACTGAACACAGCACTCCAGAAGAGGCCTCACCTACATCCTGTACAGCCTCAACATAAATCTCAATTCCAATACTCAAACGTCTGAGCAATGAAGGCAAGTGTGCTAAATGGTTTCTTAATCACCCCCATCTAAACGTCATGCAAACTTCAAAGAATTATATACCTGAATCCCGAGGTCTCTCTGTTCTACAACACTGCCCAAGAGCCACATATTAAGTTATTCAAACAAGTGACAAAAACATTGTCAAAAAAGAGATCTTTAAGTGCACCTTAAAACGAAGAAACCAAAGTAGAGCAGTCAGCAGTGTGGGGAATAAATTTCAGAGTATAGGATCAAGATAGCTGAAGACGCAGTCACTGGTGAGAGCAATGAAGACCACTTGGAAAAGGTGAAATCATAATCTTCATGCGTGTATAGCACATTCCTGAGTGCAAAATGCTTATTACTTACAACTGTAAATAGTAACAGCTGCTTTCTCTCACTCCAAATTCATCCATTCATTGGCCAGTGACATGAATTCCACAGGTTCACTTGAGTTCGCTGATGAAGCACTCATTTCCCCCCCTCTCATTAATGCAAATGGAAGTAAAACTAGCTGCCCCCACACATTGGTTTTTTAATTAACCTGATAGCACGCTGAGCACTGAAAGGGCTGATCTTTTCACTGAGCTTTTCAAAATGACCAGCATAGATCAATAGTTTTATCTGTTTACCGAAGAAGATACTTTGAAATGGCTCTGAGGAATGAATTAATTGCTTTTTGAGTGATGAAGTATTAGCAATCTGCTTCAAGCAGTCTGATCACTCAACACAATCTCATTGGCAGATACCACTTGCACAACAAACAGGACACTCAAATAAAGTAGCTTCTAATTTGTGTGTGTATAAATCATGTCCCAATTTGGAAACAGATTATCTAAAACACATTGATGGGTACATTTGTTTATAGTAATTAAAATGTTTGAAAAGAGCATAAATTAAATTTTATGGAAGTAATTTTCTGTTTTATATATCAAAGGTCACCCAACCAAAAATATTTGTGCTCTCAGAATAATTTAGGTTACAATTTTAATTAAATTCTGTGGATCCAAAGAAATGGTAAGTTAGTGCTCTAAGTCAGACAGTGGGTAAAGAAAAGGCAGTGAAAAGTGAAAGGGAGGCTAGTTGAGGGAAAAGAAACATACATGTTGCCTCTAATGTCTCTTAGTAGTTACAAAATCTCTCCTGCTCTTCCTCACTTGTCCCTTACAGTTGGATAATGGCTGGCCAGGTAAGGAATCAGAATGCAGGCACCACTTATGGAGTCCTAATTCAAGAAAGACAGTGGGACTGGTGAAGGGATGCAAGATAATATTATTTTTACAATCTGTTTATTAATCTACAAGATCAACTCACATTATTTCCTTAGCTATGTTAAAGTCAACAAATAACAATCAATTTTCATTGCAATACAATTGGCTGACTAAGAAGTATTTGCTGTTATATTCCATTGGATCAAATTCAGCAAAATGAGTATTATCAGCACGGAGGATTAAATACCTTTTACCAATCAATGTCAAAATCAAATACACCTCGTCAGATACAATGTGCGTTCATGAAGAGAAAAGTTGTATCCTATACCAAACAGCAAAAGGGTAATTTAATCAATGGTCACTGTAGCCATATCTGCGACCTTAATAAAATCAAAGAACTGCATAGAAAACATATGCAGAAATTGTTGGAGAAACTCAACAGGTTGGGCAGCATCTGTGAAGAAACAAAGCGAAAGTTCAAGACTGATATGACTCTTCTTCATTACAGAAGAAGAAGAATTATACTGGACTTGAAACGTTAACTCTATTTCCCTCTCTAGAACATGCCAGACTTGCTATTTTTTCCCCACTAAAGAGAGACAACGGCATTACTCTTTCGCTACTTCCAGTATTGAAACAGACAGGGTTCTCAGGACATTTGACAAGCCAGATGCAGAAACGTTATTTACCTTTTTAGGAGAGAGACTAGAGGGCATAATTACCCACAGAAAATGGGGGAGATACTAAATGAGTATCAGTATTTACTGTGGAAAAGGATATGGACGATATAGACTGTAGGGAAATAGATGGTGACATATTGCAAAATTACAGAGGAGGAAGTGCTGGATGTCTTGAAATGCATAAAAGTGGATACATCCCCAGGGCCTGATCAGGTGTACCCTAGAACTCTATGGGAAGCTAGAGAAGTGATTGCTGGGCCTCTTGCTGAGATATTTGTATCATCGATAGTCACAGGTGAGGTGCCTGAAGACTGGAGGTTGGCTAACGTGGTGCCACTGTTTAAGAAAGGTGGAAAGGACAAGCCAGGGAACTATAGACCAGTGAGCCTGACTTCGGTGGTGGACAAGTTGTTGGAGGGAATTCTGAGGGACAGGATATACATGTATTTGGAAAGGCAAGGACTGATTAGGGATAGTCAACATGGCTTTGTGCGTGGGAAATCATGTCTCACAAACTTGATTGAGTTTTTTGAAGAATTAACAAAGAAGATTGATGAGGGCAGAGCGGTAGATGAGATCGATATGGACTTCAGTAAGGCGTTCGACACGATTCCCCATGGGAGACTGATTAGCAAGGTTAGATCTCATGGAATACAGGGAGAACTAGCCATTTGGATACAGAACTGGCTCAAAGGTAAAAGACAGAGGGTAGTGGTGGAGGGTTGTTTTTCAGACTGGAGGCCTGTGACCACTAGAGTGCCACAGGATCGGTGCTGGGTCCTCTACTTTTTGTCATTTACACAAATGATTTGGATGCGAGCATAAGAGGTACAGTTCGTAAGTTTGCAGATGACACCAATATTGGAGGTGTAGTGGACAGCGAAGAGGGTTTGGACCAGATGGGCCAATGGGCTAAGAACTGGCAGATGGAGTTTAATTCAGATAAATGCGAGGTGCTGCATTTTGGAAAAGCAAATCTTAGCAGGACTTATACACTTAATGGTAAGGTCCTTGGGAGTGTTGCTGAACAAAGAGAGACCTTGGAGTGCAGGTTCATAGCTCCTTGAAAGTGAAGTTGCAGGTAGATAGGATAGTGAAGAAGGCGTTTGGTATGCTTTCCTTTATTGGTCAGAGTATGGAGTACAGGAGTTGGGAGACGATGTTGGGGCTGTACAGGACATTGGTTAGGCCACTGTTGGAATATTGCAATTCTGGTCTCCTTCCTACCAGAAAGATGTTGTGAAACTTGAAAGGGTTCAGAAAAGATTTACAAGGATGTTGCCAGAGTTGGAGGATTTGAGCTATCGGGAGAGGCTGAACAGGCTGGGGCTGTTTTCCCCTGCAGCATTGGAGGCTAAGGGGTGACCTTATAGAGGTTTACAAAATTATGAGGGGCATGGATACGGTAAATAGACAAAGTCTTTTCCCTGGGGTTGGGGAGTCCAGAACTAGAGGGCATAGGCTTAGGGTGAGAGGGGAAAGATATAAAAGAGACCCAAGGGGCAACTTTTTCATGCAGAGGGTGGTACGTGTATGGAATGAGCTGCCAGAGGATGTGGTGGAGGCTGGTACAATTGCAACATTTAAGAGGCATTTGGATGGGTATATGATTAGGAAGGATTTGGAGGGATATGGGCCGGGTGCTGGCAGGTGGTACTAGATTGGGTTGGGATATCTGGTCGGCATGGATGGGTTGGACCGAAGGGTCTGTTTCCATGCTGTATATCTCTATGACTCTAGGACTCTATAATAAGGAGTCATCCAATTAAAACAAAGATGAGAAGGAATTTCTTCTTTCTGAGGGTTGTGAATCTGAGGAGTTCTCTACCACAGAGGACAGCAGAGGCTGTATCATTAAATATATTCAAGGCTGAGATAGACACATTTGTAATCAATAAGGGAATCAAGTGTCATGGGGAAAAAGCAGGAAAGTGGAATTAAGGATTATCAGGTCAATCATGATCTTATTGAAGGGCTGAGTAGACTAACGGACCAAATGGACAACTTCTGCTCATACAGCTTTTGGTCTTCATACCTTGGCCATCTTCATAAATATAGAAAGTAAGATGAAGGTGAATTCACCTTCAGGTATCATCACAGCTATGTCCATCCTATCTCTCATCAATTTGCTCAAATATATGTTTTCCATCATCAACCATTGGGCGTCAAACACGAAAAATAATTTGGCTACTTTCTTTTACCTTTCTAGCCCAGGTGTATTGATCTCTATCTATCGTAAAGAGGTCATGGATACCTAACATGTACATAAACTGTGTGATATCATCATTAAAAAAAATGAGCAAAACGAAATGAGTTAAAATCGACATCAAAAATTAAGTTGAAACACGAACAGCTCTTAAAACATTATGTGAAAACCACCCTAATAGATTCAATGGGCCTCTCTCAACTATGCTCAGTATTTTTGCCTTCAAGTGTTTTATCCTATTAAAACTAAAAAAATGTATTAATACTCGATATAAAATGTTACCAAAGCAATCACAAACCATGTAGCTTACAGGTTGTTGAATAATGGATGCTCTGGGGTGAATTCGTCAGACACGCCTGCAGACCCAGACTAATTTGAAAACAGGTATATACATGAGTGATGCAGTCAGTCAAGCACACACCATCCTTAGAACCAATTAGGGAGCCTCCCTACGTGCCTGTAATTCATTACCTACCATCCATTTTTCTTTCTGATATTTGCGCAATCTTACTTTGATCTATGCAAAAGTGAGCAAGATTGGAGTCAGGGCTGTGAGGCACTGTGTAATTATGCAAAGAGAGTACAGAAAGGAAGCCTGGAGGAGTCAACAGTTCTGTCAAAGCTTAACTGTCAAGTCTTTAAAGAGGTGTGTACAATTTGGTTCCACTAAGATCCTTTTCTCCCCCACTCACTGACAGCGTTAACTGGAGATTTCAGGATGATTTAATGGAAGAACACAAGTGTGAATTGGACATTTATTTGAATTTAAGACTAAGATAAAGTCAGGAGTAAGCCTTCAGTTTCAACTTCTCAAAGCTATCAAATTGGTTTTGATCTTGAACAAATACTTTTCCTGGGTACACCAAGTGGTACTCAAGCGGCCTTAGTGAAAATGTCTTTTGCCACTCACAATACTTTTAAGAATAATGATTGTATTTTGTACTGTGTAAAGCATATTGCATATTACCTATAAAAAATATTATTCCTGGCATTCATTCGATGATTTCACTCATTTTTCTCACTTCCCATTCAACTTAATCTGATCTTCAAAAGGAAGAAATGATTGATTAAACCAAATGCCTTCAGTAGAGATCACATAATTGCATATGCCAGCTCTGAACTCAAATTATGAATAATGTGGGCAGTTCATTTTACTGCTCAAAGCCTGCAACACAGTGTTACAACTAATTAGGTGCAGTCATCTAAATGAATCATTATCTCAGGCCTACTGCACCAACTTTCTGACCACATGGAGCATTGTAAATTTCTGATGCTGTTGTTTAACCATTGTTAAAACTGCAGAGCCTGAAGTGCCGCTTCGTTCTTCTAATCTTGTGCTGTAACTTCGATGAAGGATCAACAGAATCCCTCTCTACAGTCAGACTTATGGTAAGAAATTGGGAAATCATCGCAGGAACTCTAATCCATGAAACTTTGCTCTCATGGGGACAGATTGGAAATGCATTTCAGGAAGGAAAACATTTGAATGATTTGGAGCTCCTTCAGAATGATAGCTGCTGCTCACAATGATCACAAATCTTTTCACAGACACATCATCCTGGTGCATGCTTCCTTTTTACATGGAGCTGTAGAAATTCCAGGATTTTGATGCACCAAGTCGTTGTGGCTTCAATCTGTCTTGATTTTTTGTTCAAGCCTGAATTTAATGAAAATAAATAAATGTTGGACAGTTAAAAACTAAGCTGCCAACACACTTTCACCCTCACATTAATGCCTGATGTAGCCCAGTGATGTTTTTAAACACATTGACTATCAGACAGAATGGGCATCAACAAAATAATCCACCACTATATGTAGATTCAATTATGTGAGCTAAATGCATTCCAAAATGCTGATCTGCAGAGAGAGTTATGCCAGAAGAGCCTGAGAGAATTAATCCTGCATCTGTTTTTATGCACAGTCTCTCAGACAAAGATGGCATGCAATTTGCAAAACAAACTGAGTTTATCCAGACATGATTTTAAATATGGGCTCCTGCGTTTTGCTACTAAATGAACATATCTGCAATCAAACTGCATCTGGATTTAAGGATGACTTACATTAAGTTGATGATACAGGATGAAAATGAGCTATTTTAACTCATGGATAGAAATTAAGTTTCAACCTATTAGGAAGTTTGGTGGCTAGATTGGATGGCCAAAAAGACGAGTAGGGATCACACTGTGCAATTATCCCACAACAATTTAAGGCAACATCGCAGCATGTCAATACTTTCAGCATGCAGTGAATGACAGCAAACCTGCTGCGCAGCTGGACTTCTCAGCGATGCAGTAATACTGAAGAGTGGCTAGCTCCACTTAAAAGTGAGCCTGCACCTTGTAAAGAGGTGTAATTTAGCTGGGAGTGTGCATTGCTGACCTTTATAGCTGGCTGCATAAATTACTTGGGTTCCTTTCGTAAAGTGGTAGCATCCCCATCTCTGAGCATGAGGCCCAGGATCAAATCCCAGCTGACAGAGGTGTATAACATACCTGAACAGAACATCGAATAGTAGAGCACAGGAACAGGCCGTATGTCCCACCATGCCTGTGCTAACAATGATGACATTCTAAACTAATCCCATCTACCTGTACATCGCCTGTCTCCATTAATTCCCTGTTGGTTCTGTCTAAATGCCTCTCAAACATTGGTGTCATATCTGCATGGTTGATTAGAAAATGTTTTGTAAATGGGCATTGTCTACAAAGTCAATCTGGCCAGTAAAATATTAAAGAATGGCACAGTATGTGAAAGACTGGGATCCAATCTTTAGGTGCACTGCACAGGATGCTTTGGTGGAAGAGCTAAGATATCCTGTACATGGTGACGGTCAATAGACCCTACAGATATCTGTTATGGACCAGGCCAGACCCCCTCAAAACATTTCAAGAAGGCAGCCCAGACCCTAACTTTTTTTGTTGTTTTAAACAGGTGTATAGTCGATGTTCCAGGAGTGACGCAGCTGGTAAAGCCACTTCGTTTTAAACAAAACAGAATTTATTTACAGAATACTGCATGAAACACGAACAAAAGAGAACCAAATTTAAAATAACTTATCTAAAAACCCAATCAACTCTATCGCAACTTAATGCTGTTCCAAATACCTGCAACATCCCCATAAACACCACCTTGGCAAAAAAGGCAAAATCAAATACAGGTCCTTCGAGGAGAGATTGGGTGATTGGTCATGCTAAATTGCCCATAGCGTTAGTTGCATTAGTCAGAGGGAAATGGGCTGAAAATGTATTGCTGGAAAAGCGCAGGTCAGGCAGCATCCAAGGAACAGGAGAATCGACGTTTCAGGCATCAGCCCTTCTTCAGGAATCTGATGCCCAAAACGTTGATTTTCCTGTTCCTTGGATGCTGCCTGACCTGCTGCACTTTTCCAGCAACACATTTTCAGCTCTGATCTCCAACATCTGTAGTCCTCACTTTCTCCTCAGAGGAAAATGGGTCTGGGTGGGTTACTCTTCAGAGGGTCACTGTGGACTTGTTGGGATGAAGGGCCTGTTTCCACACTGTAGGGACTCTAATCTAATCTAATCTAAGATGTCACAGAGAGAGACTCAGCCAAAAAAACTTTGTTGAATCCAGGAAACTTTTCCTCCAGCCGTTTTATTGACTGCATCAATAAGACTGCTTGCTAAAACCTGAGCTGGAAGAACTGTCCACTCCCCTCTCATTGTACAAGTGATTTAAAACAAAAACATAAAAAGCCTTTTGCCTGAGGCAGTGTCTGTTAGCCATAATCAAAGGGCTGATCCCAGCCAAATCATAACCTCTGCCATTTATAACCACTTTTGGAATAAAAAAGCAAAGGACAGCATAACCTTTAGGGAGCAGCATCATCACACATACGTCCTGAAGTCATTGGGAGCAGATGGTTGCGAAGAGCAGTGCCAGGATCAAAGTCCTGCTGCAAGAAGTTCATTGACATCACATGACTGGCTAAATTCAGTAAATGTATTTCAAAATGCAACATTCTGCTAACTATACCACTACACTCAGAAACTGCTCAATTCACAACACCCTCATCACTCACTTTGCATAAATTTCTTTCAATCAAGACTCATTATGACTTTCATATGCTTCATGGCGCCCTCACACACAGAGCACGACTACAAGCTTCACACTCGCACATTAGTACTAACATGAATTGTTATTTGTTCAACTACCACAATTCACATTTGACAACACTCATTGACACACCTCTCATTATCTTGCAAATCAAGGCAGAGCACAAGTGGAAGCAGCAGAAGTTTGCACCAGGGGGTAGACAAGCCTGTATGCCCGAATCCCCATGCTGGAAATGATGTTGGCATTATTAAGATACTCATTGCTCAGATTGTGCTCAAAAGTGAGGGTGAAATCATTTGAGATGACAGTGGCCTCATACTTAATCCTCCTCCTCACAATTCCATCTCCCCTTCATCCCACAAACTCTCATGCTTACAAGGTGCAGATAATGTAGGCAAGTCATCTCTTACTCTCTCCCACCCCAGACCACAACAATACCTGTTTGTCTTTCTCAATCAGAGACTCAAGAAATCTAACCTGATGGGACAGTGAAGGGACAGAAACTACTTGGTGACAATAAAAGCACATCATCATTGCAACCACCAATGCAGGTACTAACACAGCATATATATTTGGTTAGAATAAAGGTGGAGTCTGCACATAGTGAGATATTTGACATGAATGGGCTGGAGTCAAGAGTAACATAGATGGCAGTTTGCCATGCACAATGGCTCCAGGAAATCTACTCTTCTGTAGATATCTGCAGTCTTTCTCTATTCATGTAATTTCCTTTAATTTTCCCTGTCAAAGTACATAACCTCACATTTTCCCAAAATTATATTCCAACTCATTTAACCTATCCCTATCCTTACGTTGACTCCCTGAGTCATCCTCTCTCTTTGACTTCCTTGTTATTTTTCTATCATCAGCAAACTTGACAATAATACATTCGCTTTCTTCACCCATGTCATTGCAATATAATGAAAGTAATTGTGGCCCTACACTGACCCCTGAAACTGACCTCTGAGACACTCCACTCATTACGTGTTGCCATGCTTAAAGTGCCTTCTTGTCCCATCTTCTATTAGTTAGCCAATCCTTAAATCTGGCCATTTTCAGATGTGAAATAAAAAGGAGCATTTTTTCATCCAAAGGGCTGTAGAAATCTCATTCAAAAAACTCATGCAAAAACTAAGGGTATTGTACCAGTTAAAATTTTCCAAGACAAAGAATGGTAAATCCTTGTTTGGCAAATACATGAAAATATATTGAAATATTCTGAAATATGAATATATCAATAGCAGTTAAATTGTGCCCAGCAAAAGGCACACCCCGTAATCTAATCAAATGTTGAAAGAGGCTCAAGGAGTGGAATGTCCTACAGAAACACACACAAAAGAAATGAAGGGATGCAAATAACACTTGCTCTGTTTGCAATGGGATTATACATATGCTTAAGAAGAAACTGGTATACCTTCATAGATTATCTTAGAACATAGATTAGCATTTCTAAATGCCCATAGCTTGCCATGGCCAATTTTCACACTACCTCCCTGACAATGAATGGTTGACTAATATGGCAGTGCCATGCTTCCCTGTCTACTACCACCCGTGTAAGTGGCATTTTCATTCTACAAGAAAGCAACAAAAATGTTTTCCTATTGTTTCCTCTTCACCCTTAGTGACCTGGATCTCTCTCTCTCACTCAAAAGTGACAATATATCATTGTGAGTTCTTTTTCCTTGAGGCACTTATGCTGATGGTACATCTATAGCACCAAAGCAGGCACAAGTGCCAATACATAACAGGGAAATAGAACAGAGTCATGGAACAAAGCATCAGGACCACAGCCCTTGTGGCAGAGATATGGCATTTAATGCACAGCTTTTGTAAGTGACCAGTCAACACAAGCAACAAAAGCATCAAATAGGTACAGTTATTAACAATGAAACTAAATGCATAGTCTTGCATCTATTATTAATTATCAGCGTTTCTGACTGGGAACATTGTTTTTGGCTCAATGGTGCAGCAATATATGACTATGCACTTACAGATGGCCTCCTCATATAGAATATGCTGAGATTCAGTTGTTCATGGTGTGTCCGTGAAGTATTCAATAAATTATCGGGGCTTTTTGATGCTAAGTCTTACTAGTGTCCCACATTAGCAATTCAGTTTGAATACACATATCACACAGTTTACACATCTAACAAACTTGACTGACCTCCATCAACTTTTGTAAGGCCTCTTGCAGCAAACGGCCCAATTGCACTGGTTCTTCTTGTATTCCAGTGAAGATACAGACTCTCTTAGAAAGACTTTCTATGGGGAGAAAGAAAAATTAATTCAAGATTTTCATTTTCTCAGTGAAACATTCTGATGCTCCTCCACTGAAGTAATGTTTCCACTTCATTTTTTTTTTAAAAACACCCCAATGCTAAAGCGGGCACATAAGTCAAATGCCTGCTCCCAAACATATTTACTCATTTTCTTAACACTCTTCCTTTCCTGAAGGCAGTATTTCATGCTGTTGAACAGTTGTCCACATTCCTCTGGGACCTCATTCTGTAGCCATGGAAATACACGACTCCACTCCCTACAGAGAGACTTGTTTTATCTCTGTGTAAATTGGAAAATGTAACAGGGCTATCAAAGTTTGTTACACCCACAATGTTAGAATCTGGTATTATTATGACATGACTGAGTTTGGCTTTTGCCTATACTATATGTACTTACATGAGGAATTCAAGAAAGTAGCCGCAGTGTGATTTGTTGTGTTAATAACTAAGATGTGACAAAAAGCCCTTTCTAACTGGGCATCGGAATTGGTAACATTATTAGTTCAGGAACACTTCCATCATTTGCTGCATTTGTTGTTATTTACAGTACAAAACCAATAACAGATGTATAAGTAGCTGTAAACCATGAAGCCAAATGTGTTACACTCTTTCCATATGGTAAGCATTCTTTACTTTTCACTGGAATTGATAAATACAGAAAATATAGCAAAGGCAAAAAGTCAATCAACATTTGGAAAAAAAACTTCACTATTTCAGCAGGACCCTTCATGAATAACCCATTTCTTTTACTGCAAATACAGACAGACCTATTTCCAATCTTTGTTTCAAATAGCTAGAATTAACTGGCTCTTTTTAATTATTGTAATAATACAATGGCTTGAAGAGGTGTACTTTATCCTTTGTTTGTGAAGAGAGGTTGAGATGGACTGATCTGTTCCAAGCCAATAAAGTAAACATCTTGTGAGGCCTTGTTTTTTTGGCTTTTGTTTTTAAGTGGAACATTGGAAGCAGCCTAAAGGAGTGTGGTCAAGCTCCTACAGAACAAGGATTTTTGTTTAATTTTCAGTTGAGGTTTGGAAGGTGCTACACTTCTCTCCATGCTACAACAAAATGCTTGAATTCTCTCTCACTCAGAATTTTCTTTTGATGTTTTTTCCTCCTGAACTGGAAAAATGTGGCACGTGAGGCAAGCTATTTTACTGAATTTTCCTCTGCTAAGGGTGTGTTTACGTAATATTACTACATTAGAACAGTTGCTGTTTAGCAGTTAAATAATCTATAATTCTGTTAAGTTTTCCAATATGGTTAAATTATTCAATTTTTTTTCTTTTTGTTGTATTTTAACTGTCGTCTAAGAATGAACTGTTTTTTGCTTCAAGTTGGTAATTTGACCAAGCAAATTACACCACTTACGTTTGTCTTCAAAAATAAGAAAAAAGTTGGGGTACAGACTATCTTTAAATATATTTTGAGAGAGTTTGGTCTGAGCCATAACGATATTATGTTTCCTACACAAGAGGTGGTAAATATTTTCATTCCTAAAGATTTGGTCAACATGGAGCTGAAGGCTAACCTGTCCTCTGTGCCAGGGCAGCAACTCAATTCTGCAAAACACATTTGTGTCAGTAAGATCATTTCCAACAACAGCAATTAAAACCAGAAACTCATGTTGAAATGAGTAAAAAGTCTCCTCGAATTCCCGCAATTTTACCTGATCCTATCAGGACAAAAAACATTCGGAGTAGTTGTCTTTGTAGTGAAGACTGCTGCTGTACATCGGGAACACTGGGAAATCCCACACAGCCAATTCTCAGGGAATTGAAAATTCCAAATAGTAATTTGCCTGCTTCATTAATTTCTCAAAAAAAAACTTAAAGTTGAATATTTCAGAGAGCTCCAACTCTTTTAAGCACTCTGTAGTGATACAGAAAAGGTTAGCAGATTAAATAAAAAAGGTGAAGTCACCATTTTCCAAAGAACCATAGGCTGCTCTCTCATTACACAGAGACAACGTTAGAGAGAGTAATGAGTTTAATCTGAGGGTCACCACACCTCGGGCAGTATCCAATGCTGAGAAGGCAGAACTTTCATGGTAACCTCAGCTAGGACGGTAAACCTCAGAGGGTAATGTAGAGGATTAAAACCCTAATCAAACTCCAGGGTTAATACTAACAAAACTGCACCTCAACTCACCACTGTCCTCCTCAAATATACCCACCCTGAACCCTCACATCCCATACCCAATAGCAGCCCCACCAGAACCCCTGCACTAGCTACTTTAATCATGATATTCGCTGATAGTTCCAACTGCACTGCTTTTTCCAAGGAGGAAAAAAGTGTAATCTCTTTCTTTGTCTCACAAGATACAAATAATACCAATGTTTTCGAAATGTAGTCATCGTTTTCTAAAAAGAACTATTCTGGCTGCAATCACTTAATTGTTTAATGGACTTCCAAAAATGTAATTTAGCCATACAACTTCATAAAGGCGTCTGATTCCACCCAAGGTGTATTCAGACTTCCAATACAGAAACAGCAAGATTGCTATAAGTGGCCCTTATCCAGAAAAGGATAAACAAACAGCAAGAATCTAGTCATGATCACGATGCAGTTGTTCCAGACTTTGCATGTGGACATTGGAGATGGATAGCCGACACGTGAATAATCTGATGATACCTACTAGGCGAACTGGGTAATCGTTTAAAAATTAAGAACTAGAAGCCAGGAGTAGGCAATTCAGTCGCTTAAGCTTATTCCGCTATGTAATACACTCATGGCTGATCTCCTCTTCGCCTCAACTGCACTTTCCACTTTACAATGGATATTTGATCCAGAAAAGTCAAGACTCATGGAATTAAACATGTGCTGCTGCTCCCGACAGAACATTTCGAGTTGACTCCACCTATATTACAGACCTAACAATAGAATAAATGTCTTCCCTGTGCATATCAGCTCAGATGTATGTATGAGATATCCAGATAATCTATCCACTTAATTCATTGCTGATCGTGAAATTTGACAAATAACCATGACTTCTGCTTAGAAGTAACTAGTTGTGCACAGATGTTCACACTGATCATTGCTGTCAGAGCTATCACTATTGCTGTCACTATTTTGAACTTGTTGGGCAGGCTTGGCTCCAGAAGACAGCTTACCTCTGTTACTAGGTCCACAGTAAATACAGATGATTAGGACAGATGTGAAAGGTAGCTATTTTTACCATGCAAAGAGAATAGTTTGAGATCTGGTTGGGCTGATTATATATAGTAGCATCCGACTGTAAATTTCATCAGGTTCCATCACGGAGTCCTTTGTAAAACTGTTAATGACATGGCTGTGAAAGCCATTCTCCACCACCATCAATGGAAAAGAAATCCAGCAGTGTGTAAAACAGACAGTCAATTCACTAACACCCATCTCGTGCTGCTACCACCAATTTCATCTTAGATATGCTTCAATGTATTATGTGATGTCTGCAGCAAGGAACAAGATGCCATATTGAAAATGAATTCAATAGATATGTTGCCCCAATAGCCCCAGAGGAAAAGTTATTCAAGAAAACCAATCAATTACACCAAACCGGTGGTTTCACAGGACAGGCAGCCTGTCATCTTAATCTAGTATGATCTGCGTGTAACCCTAGTTGCACGTTGGGGCTAACTCTAAGTTCCTTCAAGTCAACCAGGGATGGGCACCAAATGGTTCATTGCCAGTGCTGCAAATATAACGTGTAGGAATTTTTCAAAAACATCTTGTGTTCAAAGAGTAATGGTCAAATAAACACATGCCAGATCCATGTTTGGCTGTCTCCATTTTAGATCAGAAGCTTCCAAATATCTTGAGCCATCAGTTCAAAGAAAGGAGTCCCGTTTGTACCTAAACTGTCATTCCAACTCCGCAACACACTACTGCAGTTTTAAAAAAGTTACAAAGGATTCCAGATCTTCAAAACTTTTATAATATCATTAAAGACAAAACTGCTGAATTCCAAATTTGAGGTAAGAGTGACACAGCCCTTGGCATCAAGACTGTATATGACCAAGTGTGGCATCAAGGAGCCCTAGCAAAACTGGAATCAATGGGTATCAGGGGCAAATTCTTTGCTGGTTGGAATCATACCTGGAACACAGGAAGATGGTCTTGGTTGTTGGAGGTCAGTCATCTCAGCTCCAGGACATCGCTGCAGAGGTTCATCAGGATAGTGTCCTCAGCTCAACTATCTTCAGCTGCTTCATAAAAACCTCCCCTCCGTCATAAGGTGAGAAGTGGGGATAAGCGCCAATGATTGCACAATGTTCAGCAACATTTGTGACTCCTCTGATACTGAAGCAGTTCAAATGCAAACAAGAGTTGTACAAGATCCAGGCTTGGGCTCATAAGTGGCAATAACATTCGTGCCACATAAATGCCAGGTAAATACCATCTCCAATAAGAGATAATTTAGCCACCACCAACTGACACTGAATCCTCATTACCAACATCCTTTAAGTTACCATTGACCAGAAACTCAATTGAACTCACTACAAACACAGAGGCTACAACAATAGGTCACAATCTAGGAATACTGGGGTGAGGAACTCACCTCCTGACTCCCAAAGCCTGTCCATAATTTACAAGGAAGGCGGCAGGAGTGTGACGGAATGCTCCCCAATTCCCTGAATGGGTGCAGCTCCAACAAGATTTCAGAACCTTCACAGGCACCACATTCACAAACATCTACTCCCTTGCAGTAGTGTGCACTATTTATAAGATTCACTGCAGAAATTCACCAAAGATTCTCAGCAGCACCTTCCAAATCTACAACCACTTCCATCAAGGAGGATAGGGGCAGCAGATATATGGGAACACCATCGCCTGCAAATGTCCTTCCAAACCATTTACCATCCTGACTTAGAAATATTTGCTGTTCCTTTAATCGCACTGCGTCAAAATCCTGGAGTTGCCTACCCAGTAGTCACAGAGTCATAGAGATGTACAGCATGGAAACAGACCCTTCAGTCCAACCCGTCCATGCCGACCAGATATCCCAACCCAATCTAGTCCCATCTGCCAGCACCTGGCCCATATCCCTCCAAACCCTTCCTGTTCATATACCCATCCAAATGACTCTTAGTTCACGAAGGTAGCTCACCACCATTTTTTCAAGGGCAACGAGGGACAGGCAATAAATGGACTAGTGATGCCGACATCCCACGAATGAACACTTCTCATTCAATATGGTGCTAAAAATCAATTTTGTTTGTTTTTCCAAGTGGTTTTCATTAGATTAAGCAAAGTTAGCAAAACTAAGAATGAAATAAACTTGAATAAACGGATATACCTCCACTTGATAGTGGATTAAAATTCCTAATCTGGGACTTTTTTTAAAATAACTGTTCTCAAGTCACTAATTGTGCCTAAGGACATTATTCAAGTGTCTACTCACTGCTCGGTACTGAATAATGTTCCTAGTTCTGTAATACATTATTGTGCAAATTGCCAACACACTCTGTTTCTAGCATCACTGTGTGTCAATTGGGTTCAGAGTTAAGACATAGCTAGCTCTGTAAAGCATTTCAAACAACTCAATCTGACATGAACATGAAGACATACCCTTGATAATCGATTCAGCTGCATAGAGGTCTCGCTTGTAAGTTACCTAAGGGACAAACAAATTGCATTATGTTTATTACAGAGAGAAAATCAATAGCTAATGTAATCATAGCCTAGAGCTGTTTATTTAAATTATCAAATAAAGAAAATGAAAAAAAAAAATCACAATGTACTCAGGATATCTGATTTTGCTTTAAGCGCAAACATTAAAATTGAAGTATGTTATATTACACTTTCTTCACTGTGTAGTGTTTCATCAGTTAGCAAATCCTTACTGTGGGTGGAATCTTCTACTCAAAGGTGATAGGTTGGAGAGTGGATGGGCATTTAATTTGGTAGGAAGATGGCATACCCTAATTCCACAGCTTTCCTGCTTTCTGCAGAATTACATCCTGGGTGAGAAGGTCCATGGGAAATCTTCTTGTCTGTTTGTTGATTGAGGACACTTAAAGGACTCTCCACATTTCTACTGGGGTTCACATGCCACCCTTTGTTTTGGAGGTAGGGAAGTGTTGATGAAAGGCAGTCAGTGCCAGATCAAGACACTGGACATCAGGCAGTGACTGCTGCTTGGAGCCAGTCCCGAGCCCTTGCTTCCACAATTCTCTGCTTCCCTTTTGCTGTGACACTCAGACTCAGAATCAAGCCCCTCCACCCAAGTCCACAAAACCATATACTTTGTCCTGGGTCTTCCCCAAACTGTGTAGCAATGCTGAGCCTGAGCTGCCTGCCCTCAGACTGTCTGGCAGCTCCTGCTGGGCAGGGCATCCAAGTACAGGGCCTTGATTCACTGGAAGGCCAGACTGTTTGCTTGCCCCCAGTGCGTGATCGCCAGTTGACTCAGCTGTACGAGGCAGTGAGGGTCTTTCACCAATCATGCAGCTGGCAGGCAAGAACAACAACGCTTGAACAAGATCCACCCAATACTTCACGCCAACATTCCCCATCAACTTTAGGTTTCCACTGACAACAGATTTCCTTCTTACTTTCTCCTCTTACTCACTTTCTTCACAAATTCCAACCGTAACTACCCGTCAAAAAGAACTTCATTGGCCTGTAAAGAGTTTTCAGACATCCAGTCATGAACAGTGCTGTAAGGAGCCCAAGTCATTTTACTCCCTCAATGTAAAGCTTCTCCTTCCTTAGGCAAGGGGACTACAACTGCTCACAATACACCAAGTGCAGCTTGAACAGTGTTCTGTACAAATGAAGCAGGATGTTTTTGCTCCTGTGCTCAAACACCCATGTCCAAAAAGCTAAAATAAGACTTGCTTTCCAAATTATGTGCTGCCTTTAGCTTTTGTTCACACTTATGAATGAGGACTCTGAAGCCCCTTTGGACATTAACACATGTGACTCCAATCAGCCTGCCAAGGTGGATAACCTCTCAATGATCTACATTGTATTATATCAGTCATGTTCTTGCCCACTTCACTCACCTGGCCGGTTTAAATCCCCATTAAAACCATTCGCACTGTCCTCACAACTTACATTCCTACCAAGATTGTTTAATCATCTGTGAACTTGGAAATATTCTACTTGGTCCCCACATCAAAATCATCTCTAAGACTGTGAACAGACAGCACTTATCATTCATACTTGCACTAGTCACAGCCTGCCAACCTGAGAATCATCCATTTACTCCTCTTCATTATTTTCATCAACCAATCTTCAATCCACATTGGCACCTAATACATGGGAACATAGCGACAGCTGCTGGCCAGTCAGCCCTCGAGCTGTTTCACCATTCATTGAGATAATGGCTGACCTGTCGCCTAAACTCCATTTACCTGCCTTTGGCCCAGATCCCTTAAGACCTTTGCTTAACAAAAATTGCTGTACCTCAGATTTGTCATTAACAACTGATCAAGCATCCGTAGCTTTTTGTGAAAGACCGTTCCAAAGCTTGCCCACCCTTTGTGTGTAGAGATACTTCCTAACATCTCTCCTGAATGGTCCAGCCCTAATTCTCAGACTATGTGCCTAGAATCCCCAACCAGTATGACTTACTTTTATCTACCCTATAATTTCCTGTCAACAGCTTGAAGACTTCAACTAGATCACCCCCTTAACCTCTAGAAATTGGGATGAGATCCTGAAGGAAAGGAAAGAGCCGGACCTTTAAAGCTGTGATCTCAGGATTACTAACAGAACCTTGTGCTCGTGAGTATACACATAGGAAGACTGATTAAACACACAGAATTTTGGAGAAACTCAACAGGTTTGCAGCATCTTTTGTAGCATCCCCATAATGTGGCAGCAGGACATTTGGCCAATCAAGTGCATACAAACCGGTCTGAAGAGCATCCCACGCAAACCAACCCCTACCCTGTCCCTGTAACCTGCATTTTCCATGCCTAACCCACCTAGCCTGCACGTCCCTGGACACTATGGGCTAGTTAGCATGGCTAATCCACCTAATGTGCTCATCCTTAGACTATGAGAGGAAACTGGAGCACCCGGAGGGAATCCACGCAGACAAGGAGAGAACTATAAAGTCCATACAGACAGTCGCCCATGGGTGCAAGCGAATCGGGTCCTTGGAGCTGTGAGCCAGCAGCGCTAACCACTGAGTCACCATGCCACCCTCTCTTCTTTGGAGAAATAAAAGTGTTAACATTTCAAGTCCAGTGTGATTTCTTCAGAACTATCTGTCAGCATGCTCAGCATTGTATCTGCCCTCTCCATCTGTCTGGGGGTTTTGCAATGATGTCATTAGCTGTGGTCACAGTGAGGAGCTTTTGTCCTGCATTAACCAGCCTAACAGTCTTTAGCATTCAGTATTCTCGGTTTGTTGCTCACACATTTCACCCTGAAAGCCTGAGACCTGAAAACAGTCCTGATTCATGTTTCTTGCTGGACAGCAAAAATGCAGTCCATGTTGTCAGTGTCCCATAAATATTTTTAATTTCCTTCAGTCTGACTTTTCTTATTTCCCAAACTGATATTATTTAAGCCATTTAGCCAACTAATAAGCTCCACTTCACTAACGATTCTGTGGTGCTAAAATTCAGCATTGGCAGCACTTTATATACCCAGTACAATTTTCAATATGACTAAAGCAAATGGAAAAGAGAATTGGTGAGAGAGCAAAGTGCTGTTGTGCCTTTTGTGCTATTCCCCAAGATGTGTTTTTGTCCATGTTTTCTCACTTCTCCTCCTTGCTCTAATCCTTTTTAAAAACAATTCATTTGTAATATCTTTCAGATCTATCGAAGTGCCCACACAATGCTGGCCACAAAAGAAAGTAATGAAAGCTCCATTCCTGCAACATTTACAACAAATGCATCGTCAGCAAGGTAGTAAACACCAGTGTAATAGGGTATAAAATGACAGACCCAGCTGCAATTATACTTTGTTTACTATGTAAGTCCATTTTTAGTATGAAAAAGTAAAAAGTTCAACACATTTAATTCGTATATGTCTTAAATAAAAACATTTTCTCCATTCATATTCTTATATTACCTTAACACGGACAATGTATGTATTTCGGTTAAGATTGTTATCTCCCACTGAACTGTATTGAAGTCTTAATAACATTTGTCTGCAAGACTCTGGTTCTGTGTGTGTAACATTAGAAAATGGTTCAACTGCAGCACTCAATCCCAGTAACGTACACATTTTCTCGATTGTTTTTATTGACAAATAAAATTTGAATTTGTGACATATATTTCTGGGTTTTAATTCTCAGAAACAATTATGTGACAACAGAAGCCATAAATAGAGCTCATCTGTCTTATTGTGCCCCTGCTGGTACATTAATAGTGCAACATAAAACTAATCTGACTGTCCTGCTCTCTTCCAAAAAGTTTTGTATTTTTTTTCCCAATACAATTACTTTTATATTCTTCCCTCACAAAGTGTAGGGGTCTACATATCAACCATGCCAATAACATTTGTGCAAATGGATCTTTCCTAACTGTTTTTTTATATTAGTAGTCTTTAATCGACAGGCTATAAACATTTCCCAAACACAATGAATAATTGTTCCTCATTAATTCATATTGCAATACTTTCTGAACTTAAATTAAACCTCCCCTTCGGACATTCTGCTGTAGTGGGCAAAGTCCCATATCACAAGTATCTCCTTAAAACTAATTCCCCATCCCTGGCATCAACCTTGTGAATCCATGTTGGATGCTCCAGGACTTTCACGTTCTTTCTATAATGGAATTCCCAACACTTCCAGTTGCAACAGTAGTTCAACACTAGCTCTTAATTCTTGTACTTGACACAACAATTTATAAAATGTCTCATTTAATTCCCTTTTCTGTCCATTGTATATCTAAATGGAATTTGTTCTAAAACAAATCATGAGAACATGCTCACATTCTAAACAACACAACAGAATCTGGAATTAACATTGTTAATCTGCACCCTTTTTAACGCTCCTTTGTAAATTTTATTGAATTTGAAGTTTCGAGAGTTAACTTTTCAGGCCATAACCGAAATTGTTAGCGCTCCACCCTCTCCACCTGCTGAGTATTCCCGGTACTTTCTGTTTGCATTAGGTTTCTGGTCATAAAGTTGAGGGTCAAGGTAACCCTCCTATTTTAATGATTTAAAAAAACTTTAAGAAAAGCATACTAGTTAAACTTGAACCATTCCCTCTTACCTTCCACAGATCAGGTGGGCCATCAATGAGCCTGGCGGAAATGCCACAGTATTTCAGAGCTAAGTGGAGACATTCCGTCCCATACTCAAAATCATAATCTGTGCACTGTAACAAAAAAAAAGAAATCTGAATCTTACCACACAGATCCTTAAAATTACTAGTTTCAGATTAAAGTATATTTTAAGCAGCCTTGAAGCACTGTAATGTCACATATGTGAAGTTGCAATGTACAATCTTCCGTCTTCTACATGGCAATAAATATTTCTAACCTGCTGGCTGTGTCAGAAACACAGACAGAAATTACCATAAATTATTCATGATCTTTCTAAATCGCATTGTGCATTGTAAGTTGGAATAGTTGCTATTTTATTACAAAATAGCTTTTTTTGTCGTATCATAGAAGGGAAACATGAAAGTAACTAATAAATAGGAACGGTATAAGTATAAATCAATCTTTATTAAATGAGATTTAATGGCTCTTTTTAAGTCCAAGATTTTGTGTGATATGAATTCACAGCTCCACCATCAAGGAAAATTAGGGATGAACAATAAATCTTAGCGATGAATAAAAAAAATCTTACTGAGAACTCTGTGCTGTACTGAATTACTTTAAAATATTTTCAACATCAAGGACACACAGCAAGACAGGCGAGTTGAAGGGAGATGAACTCAATGGAACTGAATACTGGAATGAACATTTAACAAGTTAGCCAATTTATATTTCTGCAAGATAAATTTCTACCCCACTATGTCTGTATCTATCTTGTCTCTTCCCTCTAACCAATCCACACATATCCAATAGCTTAGAATGTTACATTGCCACAGATGTTCCCTAAGGTAGTGGCCCAGGCCCAAACACCTTCAGCTGTTAGAAAGAATAGCCTTCTCTCCATCAAAAAGATCAGGCATGGGAAAGTTTACCGATAATTACAGTGCTCAGTACCACTTGAGACTCCTCGGATACTGAAGCCACCCTTGCCAATGTGCAGCAAGACCTAGATGACATCCAGGCTTGTGCTGATAAGTGGTAATTAACATTCACATTCCATTTGCCATGGCATTGGTGCACAAGCATCAGGATGGTGAGCTCTTAGAATGGGAGAAGGGTAGAATTAAGGGTAATGACTTATACCCTTAGTCCCCATCCAATGTAGTGGAGCTGCTCTCTAATCATTTCAGCTATGCCTGCCATTGAACAAAAACCTTGTTCTACCAGGATTACGTGGGTAGTCAGTGTGCTCCAGCCACTCATGATCAAAGAACCTACGTACAGGGATTGTGGAAAATGAAGTTTGGGACTTGGAACTTCATGGGCAATCCCAGCAGTGACAAATGTAAACACTGCAGTGCTATTGTAACCTAGGAACTCCAGTGCCACGGCATTAACATTACTGCCCTGAGTCAGAGATGGTGGGAAAGAGGTCAGCTTAAAGAACAAGGAGGTGGATACACCTTCTTCTGGAAAGGGAAATCTGAGAAAGAAAAGAGACTCCATCAAAACAACTAACTAGTTAATCTCAGCGAGCCCCCAAGGGACAAATGAACACCTTGTGATCTTTCAGTCTTCCTTAATGCTGATACAGTTCATCACAGATCTCAGTGTATACATCCTAGGCCTAGAAATAATGGATGAGGCCAAAGAGGAATTCTACACCAGTCTCACTCAATTGCTTTCCAGGGTCTCAAAAGGGACAAAAGCTGATTCTCTTCAGTGATTTCAATCTCAGAGTGAAAAGGGATGTATACTTCTGGAAAATTGGGAATGGCAAAGATAGGGAAGGCAAACAACAAAGGGATCCTCCTCCCGGTGACAAACGTGGATCACAACCTGATCTTAACAAACACCCTATTTCATCAGAGAGATAAATACAAGTTCTCAAGCTAACATCCTCACTCTGGATAATGGCATTTACATCATCCAAGCAAGTGACGTGAAGCATGTTAGAATTACCCACACCATGACAGGAGCTGACAACTGCTGGACTGATCATTACCTAATCCCATCTACAATCTCCAACAGCCCAGCAGAAAGCAGTATCCACCATTTGCATGGCCTTCTTTGACCTTACAAACGCCTCTGACTCTGTCAGCCTGTGAGAATTATGGAACATCCTCCTCAAATCTGGCTAACCTCAGAAAATCTCCACTGCTTCCCAACAACATGTAAGCCTTGATGTTCACCAATGGATCCACCACAATGCAGTACATGTACAAAGTAGAGTCAAGACGACTTTGTCATTGTTCAACATTTTTCTCCATCTTCCTCGCTGCAACACCTACCCATATCCATGCAGCTCCCTGGGGGAGTGGAGCTTCTTTACAGGATTATTGGGAAACTGTTCGACCTTTGTTCCATCCTGTCCAGGGACAAGACTACACCAACCTCTACCATTGAGCTGCAATACACAAAAGTCACTCGCATGTGCTCACATTTAGGGGCTTTAAACCATTATCCATGCATTGAAATAATGTCATTGAGGTTAGCTAGGGTTTTTCAAATATATAGCACACACCTGAAATCCCTAGAGAAATACCATCAGCAATGCCTCTTCTCAGTCTTGCAAATCCATTGGCAGGACAGATGCTCCAATGTTAGCCTCCTGTCAGGCAGACATCCACAGCATCAAGGCACTGGCTGCAGTCAATCAGCAATATTGGGTGGACCACATCAAATTTATACAAGGCTTCCAAAACAAGCTCTCTCCTCTATATTTTGAGAGTGCAAGTGCTTACTGAGAGGGTTGAGAATATACTTCAGAGGGATCCTCTGTATAACTCAGGAAGCCTCACTAGAAAGGAACGTTGTTCACTATTGAACACCAAAATAGAGCCACTATTTGCGTTGTACTTAGGCGAACCAAATCGTTTTCTTCCCCATCACCAAATCACCGGGACTTTTTAAAATTATTAACCAGCACCAGTAAATCACCCGTGTAGCTAATTTTTGAGTCTGCTTTATTACTTTTTAATCCATACAGGCCTCCTGGCTTAGAGGTAAGGACATTATCCAAGTATCACAAGTCACCTTTTTTTATATAATAATGGTAAATAATATTCCAAACTGAGAAACACACCATTGACAACAATCCACACACATGGGTCGGCTTTATTTTTCTCTACACCCAGGAGTGGTGTCACATACAACTGATTGACTTTGACATCACCAAAATCACCATTAACTCTTTTTTAAAGTACTAACCACCAGCAGTAATCACCTGTGTAGCTGATTAAACATACACAAGCGAAGCCCATTATGGACAATGCAAACCATCAGAAGTGAGGGAGAGGCAGGGAGAGGGGGAAAAGCTACATGAAAATGGAGTTGGAAGAGGCAATAAAGAACTGTATCCCCTGGGGCACCCATCTCTCTCTAAAGGCATCAAGAGCACTGATGGACATTCACATGCTCTGTCTCCATGGGTCTGCTTTATCCTTTTGTCGATCTTCGGAAGTGTTATCACACACAACCGAACAGTGTTCACATCACCAAATCATTGCATTTTTTTTTTGTTTTTAACTACTAACCCCAGTGTGCAGCCAATTAGAAGTTTAATGCAAAGTTCATTATGGGCAATGCTAACCATGGAAGGTGAGGTAGTAGGAGAGGGGTTAGCAGAGTAGGAGGTAACCATAACACCATGCTCGCCCATGGTGCCTACCTCTCTCTAAAGATGTGGATCAGCTTTATCTTCTTTTATGATCTATCCAGAAGTGTTTTCCCATGCAATGAAGTGACCTACTCACCACCAAAATCACCGTGACTCTTTTAATTTTGTGGGTTTCTTTCCAACTACTAACTACCACCAGTAACTCACCTTCATAGGATCCTTACAATATGAAAGTAGATCATTCAGCCCATCGAGTCCATGCCAATCCTACGAAGAGCAGGTCATCTAGACCCAGACCCTTACCCTCACCCTGCATTCCCCACGGCAAACACACCTAGCTTGTACATCTCTGGACACTATGGGCAACTGAGCATGGCCAATCCACCTCACTTGCACATTTTTGGAATGTGGGAGGAAACCCACACAGACATTGGGAGGATGTGCAAACTCCACACAGACAGTCACCCGAGGGTGAAATCAAACCTGGGTCCCTGGCACTGGGAGACAGCAGTGTTAACCACTGAGCCACTGTGCTGCCCTGTGTAACCAATTCAATATTTACAAGCATGGCCCATTATGGACAATGCAAACCAAACAGGGTCTGCTTTTCTTTAAATCTATTTTCTAATCAACCTGTTCAGAGATATTGTTTCATGTTCTGGAAGGGGTGGGACTTGAACCCAGCCCTTTTAGTTCAGACATAGGGACACTACCACTGCACCATAAGAGCCCTACACTTACTGACATATGTAAACACTTGGTGCAATTTAAAATACAGTCATTAAACGATCAGTAAATTGAATTAATTGGCTGTCCACCTCTAATCGATGGGCAGCTGCACCACTATCATTCCCACTTGTAGGAAAGTTCCACAACTAGTGTGGAGACATTGAACTTTTCATTCCATTATTCACCCCTCTCACCTTCTGAGCTTCCCTGTACACCAAACCAAGGGCTGGAAAATTCCAACCTCTCTCCAAAGCTTAATGAACTCAAAGTCTTATTGGTTTTCCATCTCTCTCAGTCAGCCTCTCTTAATAAAAAACACTCAGGTACATTTTTTTCAATAAAGATTTTCAAATTCTTCCCAACAATAGTCCCGAAACAATTGCGAAAAATAATGCCTAAGAAACTGCTAAATGAAAAGAAATACACTCCAACAACTTTGCACCTGAGTGATACTGATGGATTCTGAGGAAAGTAAATGTGCTGCACATGATCAGACCACGCATAAATTGAATTTTATAAGTTCAAATCATCGCTCAGGAAAACTCACTGCATTCAGAGGCATGATCTCCCTACCCCAGACCTGAGCGAACTGTTCTCAACTGTGGTCTTGCAATGCAGGCACTCTTGCCAAACAGGCTGTCATACAGTAAACAGACAGAAGATATTGTAGTGTTACAAAGTGTGGACATTCACAATTCCAGACCTCAAATCAGTGTGAATTGTGCTTTCACTCAAATATCCTTCTATCATGCTATGCAACCGTCCTCATTTCCAAATATCAATCACATACTTCAGCTCATATCATTGAGCTTAGCTAAGATTCTGATAGTTATCTTCCTTTTGTTGTTTTTCCTGTTGAAAGTTCTATCCTATTGATCATGAGAACAGGATTAACCACGTTAACTGATGGAAATAGGAATGTTAACTGAATCTTTGAGTTGAGTTCTTGGTTACCAGTCGTGCAGTAAGCTTCACTAAGCTGGATAGGAAAGGAAAGGAGGATGGGTCAGTTATCCATCTCTCTCAACCCTGAGGGATTCTAAGTACAGGGCTCATCGTTCTTGTGTTATAGATTGTAATTGAGGGGGAGAAACCACACTTTGCTCCAGGAGATATATAAACAGTTAAGTCATTCAAAATCAACATTGTTCTTTATGGCAAGAAAAGGAAAATGGATATACGATTAATGATTAATCACAGGAGCTGGATTTCTATCCGAAATTAGATCTACAAATTACATACTCTCTCTTGTTAAAAGGCAGCTATGTTTCCAGAGTTCTTTTTGTATTTCTTCCACACCCACAGACTTTTCTTTAAGTCACTACTACACATCTCAACCATCATTCAAGAAAATGACAGTTATGTTTTATGGTCTCTAAAGGTTTTAGTTACTTTAAGTAATAGAGCCACAACCCTTACAATAAAAGGCATATTATTTATCTAATCTCAAAATCTGATCTGTCGCTCTCCATCTTGCCAAACAAAAGTGTCTTCCTCATCTCCAAAATTCACAGGCAAACAAAAAAAAAAGCAATTGCTTCACCTTTTGCTAAATCTCTTTTTGGTCTCAGCAAAGTACACAAATGATAGCCCGTTTCACAATTCTCTTCAATTCACATCCAATATGAAGCTGCTGCAGACTGACCATAACCACTGAATAATACTTTATACAATATGTCTTCATATAAATGTATAGTTAAATTGCCTGGAGGATTAAAATATTGCAATTGTGTTACTTAGATATTAAAATTGTGTGTTTGATACATTCCTGCATCATGCAGTTTCAGAATATTCAGCCATGTAACTTTAGCATTTTAAACTCACAGCTTATTTTTGAAATAAAATTAATCATCACATGTCAAAATTCATTTTTCAATAAACAGGAATTTTGATCTTCATAATCTAGTTAGTCTTTCAAAATGCTCCACTCTTGCAGGTAAGACTTGAGGTGATGAAAACCCTATGGCATCGTAATGTTTAACTTTTGAATTTAAAATGGTGGATGATTTTTGCCATGTATTATTTAAGGTTCAAATAAAGGCAATGGAAAACTGGTGAGAAAATTGCTCTTTCGCTCTTTCGCTCTCTCTCTCACTAAGAGGCTTGCATGTAATCAGTTTCAGTTGACTTAACTCAGCTAGAAATGGATGTGTTGCCATAGTATCAAGCTGACCTTAACGACTAGTATCCTTACTCAGGAAAAAAAAGAGGACCATTGAAATGAATAAAAAAACACACTGGTTCAGGAAGAAGCGTTCTTTGTAGTTTTCGGCCATGGTTAAGACAGAAGCTGTGTGGAAAGGTGTAAGCTGCTATAAAAATCTAAGTTTATTTTTTTCTGGATAATAAATTAATTTGCCATATCACATAAGAATTAAATATTTAGAAAGGATCAAATTTTGGGGAGTTTGTAAATTTTGTGACTTCACAGCACAGTTCTCCAAGCTTTAACAAATAACCTCGGGTGGCAATCCATAGCAGTATGGAAGGATCACTGCATTATCAAAAGCTTTGTCTTTCAAATAAGACATTTTTGATCAGTGTCCATCTTCTTATTTAGCTGAATATCAATGATCTGGCAGTATTATTTAGATCAAAACAAGGATATTCTCCCCATGTCTGCATGGGTTTCCTCCAGGTGCTCCAGTTTCCTCCCACAGTCCAAAGATGTTCAGGTTAGGTGAATTGGCCATGCTAAATTGCCCATAGTGTTCAGGGATGTGTAGGTTAGGTGCATTAGTCAGGGGTAAATGTAGAGTAATAGGGTAGGAACTGTCTGGGTGGGTTACTCTTGTGGACTTATTGGACCAAAGGGTCTGTTCCCACACTGTAGGGACTTTATGATGAGTTTCTGGAGGTTAGAATCAGATTCAATAGGAACTTTTGAAAGCCAGTTGGGCATGTACTTGAAAAGTACTAATTGTGTTATTATGGGCAGTAAGCTGGAGTATGGAGCTAAACTGACAGCTCTTTCAAAAAGCCAACCTACTCTTGTTGGGTCTTTGTAAGAGTGTACATTTATATCAGTACTCTGGTCAATGTGCTGCCCTCAACATGAACTGGACAGTTCAAGGAAAAGGTTCAGCATTTCCTCAGAAGAACATGAGATGGACAAGTATGCTGGCTCTGCCAGGGACACTCAAAGACTGCTCATAAATTGAAATAAATACTTCAGCAGCACAACTAATTGGCCACAAACCATTTACTACTTGCAAGCTGGCTGTCAGGCTTGCCACAATAATAAAATGACAGCACTTGAAACATATGTTCTTGGTTGGAAGACATTTTGAGATGCGCAAAAGATATAAAATTCACTATACAAGTCCCCATCCCTTAGTCACACTTCCTTCTTTATTTCTTAATATCAGGTTCCAACTGCTTTGCCCAGCTGCAGCAAAGGCTCACAAGGTGGTTCTCTATGATATAGCTACACATTTTCCCAATGAGGTCAGGCTCCTCAACAGACTGACGACAAGCGGGAAGACAGGCAAGGACTAGCTACGATAGCCTGGTCACGCAGTATGGACATAGACACTGGATCAGGACATTTTAATATGATGATGGGAATGCATAAACATAGATTACTAAAATTGGCAATTGGAAGATTTGAACAAGTCCATGATTATCAAGTATTTACTATGTAACTCTCTGAAATGCAATGGTCAAAAGAACTGAAGATTTTCTGCTGTTCGCAAAAACCCAAGTGACCTTGGGACAAAACCTTTGAAAGGGAGATAAAAGAATGCATAAAAGCCTATAATTGCGAGAAAAATAGACTACATTTTGGAAGAGGTCTAATGCTGAAAGTTGTCCAGCAATAGCTTCTGGACTTTTAGTTTCTGTTTTGCCACAAACTTGAGAGTTGTTCAGTTATGGAAAGGTTTACAAGAAGACAATGCTACCTCTCTTGCTCTCAGGAGATAAATGACAACCATTAAAGAAAAATAGTTAAAGATATCTCTCAGTGAATATCTTTTGGGTACTTGAGGAAGTTCCAGGAATCAATACTTCTAATGATCTCAAACTCTGAAAGCTGAACTGTTAACTCAGTCTTGGGACCTAGGTCTAACCGACATGCACCCGAGCAAAGGGTTTTCCATCGCTCTGTGGCCAAATGCAATGTGATCACAGTCCATGAGAAACTGAAGGAATTGTGAAAATTCTGATCTATTGAAACTGAAGGAGGCAGAAGACCTGGTTATTCCAAATCTCCAGGTTTGCGTAATATGAGACTATGATGGCAGTCTTCAGGAAACTTTGACCCCTTTTGACTTTCGCTCTTCCTCCTTCTATTTGGAATACTGGCGCATAAGTACACCATTTGAGCCTGCTCCACATTCTAGATCAATGCTGATCCTCTATTTCAATGCCATATTCCTGCATCATCCATTTATGCCATTAGTAATTAGAAATCCAACATGCTTTGCCTTGAACTTATTTAGTGACCTAGCTTCCACAGCCCTGTGGGGTACAGAATTCCAAAGATTTACCACAGTCTGAATGAAGGGGTTCCTCCTGATCTCAGTTCTACATGGCGTGGCTTTTATTCTGAGATTAGGTCCCCTGTTTCTTGACTCAACAGCCAGGTCAGACATCCTTTCTGCAACTACCTTAGCTTATCCCTTTAAGGATTACATTCAGAGTCAATCAGGGCACCACTCATTCTTAAAAACAGGCCCAGCATCCTTGATTTCTCCTCATGGGACAATGCCACCATCATAGGAATCCATCTGGTGAACCTCAGCTGCATTCTCTCTATGGCAAGTGCATCGTTCCTTAAACAAGGGTTCCAGTCCTGTCCACTAAACTCCAGCTGCAGTCTCGGTAGTGCTGCAGCATGTCTTCCGTGCTACTGTAGAAAAAGGGAGTTCCCTCTGTGCAGAAGATTTAATGCCTTCAGTCAAGACCGTCTGGATAGAATTACATAAAATATACAAAACAGAAAAAGGCATTGGCACCACAAATCTATGGTGGTGTTGATACTTGACGTGTCTCCACCTATTCCAGCTAACACATACAGGCTTTAAAACATATTTTTCTCTGAAAAAGACTGAGGCAAAGGAATCAAAGCAATGGGAAGCTTTTCCAATGAATTTATATTTTGGTACGAAATGTATCGGTACAAGACATGCTGGTGTAAGCCAATGATAACTTGCAATTATTCAGCACCCTTAACAGAGAAATGGTCCCAAGAGACACAAACGAAAATATATACACCTAATAATTGATAATAACATAATCATGCACCCCATGACGTATTCACATAGAAGGTCAGAATCACTGGAGGGCAAAGTGAATTTTACCTGTTGATAAGCTCTGTAAATGACATCAAATGTGAAGGCTTGAGGCATTTCACTTGCCCTGTATTTGGCACGTTCTAACGAATGATCAAGATAGCTTTCTGGATTGGTTGCAACGACCGTGGAAACAAGTGGTCTGATAGCTCCTGCGGCCTAAAAACAAAGAGATGCAGCGTTATAGTGCATTTTCCTTCTGGATGGAAGGAATGGAGACTCAGGTAATGAGCTTCAGCTTGCCACCCAAAAACTAATTTTCATTGTCTAAAATAAAACATCCATCACAAATATTGATATATAGTACGCATTAGTTATGGAAATTATGAATTCAAATGAAACATCAGGCACTGATATTATATGTATACTTTTTTTTAAACATGCTTGAATAGTTGGATGAAAATATGGCATTTTTCAGTGTAATATTTGCTACTCAAAATCTAAGACTGCTGTAATTATAACTGACAAGAAATTGTTAAAGACTGAAGAGTATCATTGAAACAAAAATGCAGTTTACATGAGATAACAATTGGTGTAGCTTTGCCATACTCTACTTTAAATACCTTGGTCCTGAGTTTTTTGTAAACCACCTTTGAGAACAGAAGGGGCCTTTGGTTTCACACCTCATCTGAATGACAGCACCCGACAGTGACTCCCTTCATATTGCATCGAAGTACCAGCCTGGATGAGGTGCTAAAAGTGTAGTTTCATCCTTGAGCTTCTCTGCAGAAGTGGCATAGTGGCACTGAACCACAGTTGATATTTCCAATGCCTTTATTAACTTGCACCAATTATCACATAAACGGAGGAAGGATGCTGCCGATGACCAGGGAGATCAGAACCAGGGGGTCACAGTCTAAGGACACAATGTAGGCCATTTAGGACTACGGAGAATTTTCTTCAACCAGACAGTGATGAATTCATCTAATTCTCTACCCAAGAAACTAGATGAAGTCAAAATATTGACTGTTTTCAAGAAGGATATAGATGCAGTTCTTAAGGTCAGAAAATTCAAAGAGTATGGGGAGAAAAACAGAGATAGCTAAGTTCTTGATTGCCAAGGGGATCAAAGGTTATAGGAGAAAGCGGGAAAACGGGGTTGAAAAACCTGTCAGTCATGACCGTATGGTGGAGAAGACTTGATAAGCCAAATGGCCTAATTTCTGCTCCTATGATTTATGTTCTTATAAAGCAGGAACAGGTTATGGATTTGGATGTTGAACTAATTCAAAGGGCTGAATGTCCTACTCCTGCTTCTATTTTCTATGTTTCTGCCACATACTGCAGCAAAACATAAAGTGACCAAAAAAAGGTTAAGTTGGATCAGTAATTTTGGTGATCTGTAAATACGAAGTAGAAACTAATAAATGAAAGCCAACATGTATTTGTTCAAGTCAAATCATATTTGACTAAAGTAATTGAGTTACTTGATGAAGTAGCAAGGAGGTTTGCTGAGTGTTAGTGTAGCTGATTTTGTGTACATGGCAATTTGTTATTAAAAGAGAAGCCCAAGGTAATAAACGGGCAGTGAATGGGTGGACACACAATTGAATCTGGAACAGAAAGCAGAGAACAGTGATGAGTGGGTGCTTTTCAGACTTAAAGGAAAGGTTCAGTTATTCTCCAGGAGTCTGTACTGGAACCACTACTTTTTGATGTATAGTTGTGACTTGTGCTGTTTTGTTCCAAACTGCAGATAGTAGGAGCAAAGCTGAAGTAAAGCAGGAAAGTGTCGTGGATCAAAACCAAGCATAGGTTTTAAATGTTTGTGGGTTGGAGAAAGGAGATACAGAATGTAAAAACAGCAGCACTGAGTACAAAAGCAAGGATGTCATGACAAACCTGTCTCAAACCTGTTTTAGCACAGCACACTTAAGGAAGGACGTGATAGCCTTAGAGAGAAAGAGTGCAGAAAATATTTACATGGATGCCTCCTGCATTGAGGACTAAAAGTTACATGGACAAATGAGAGAAGCTAGAGCGGTTCACCTTTTAGAAGAGAAGGGTGACAGAAGGTGTAATGGAGGAATACAAAATCATGAGTAGTCTGTTTGCATTGGGCAACAGTACAAGAACTAGAGAACACAAATTTAAAGCATGTGGAAAAAGAGCCAAAGATGACATAAGGAACAACTGTTTCCTGTAATGAGTGCTAAGGATCAGGAATGCATCACTTAGAGTTTGTTGAAGGCAGATTTAAATGTAATTTTCAGTAGGAACTTGGATTAAAGTCAGAAGGGAAAATAAAAATTTTCAGAGCCGTGGGAATGGATGGGCAGTGGAATTAGCTAAATTGCTCTTGCGAAAAGGTCCTCAATAGACTAAATGGCCTCCTCCATAGCTGTAACCTGCAATCATTCTATGATTCTATGAGGAAACAAAAGACAAGGATAGTTACTGAATTCAGGAGGACATTAGCTGACTAAAGGGCAATAAAGATCACAGATGAAGTTTACACAAGGTATTGAAGAAGCGGTGCATTGTAGAAAAGATAGAGATGAGTCAATATAAATTAAATGAGGCAGAAGCACTTGAAGATGTACACATAAGAGTGTTTTGAAAGGCATACTGAACCCATGACTTTACCAATAGAGGAACTGAATACAAGCCCAAAAAAAACATGCTCAACTTTTTTTTTTTGAAAATGGTTAGATCCTTGTAATCATACTATTTTCAATCCTGAACACCACACCTCAATAAAGAATGTGAAAGCTTAAAGGGAGTGCATTAAGGTGAATTAGAAATCTACCTCCATGGGTAAGAGGCATCAGCTGCATGGTGAAGCTTGAGCCATAGTCCGTAAAGGAGAGAGGTTAAAGGAAGATTAGACAGAAATGTTCCAAATCATGAAGACCTTTCCCCTATGCATCAAGGTTGGTAATGCGAGGACACAGACATGAGGTGATGGTTAGAATAATCAGAGATAATACAAGGAAAGTGTGTGGTTATGATCTGGAATGACTGGCAGAAAAGGAAACAGAAGAAATAATACTTTCAAATTGGTATTGGACAAAAACAGCAACTTGCCTTAATTGCACTTTTGAAGGTGTTAACTCATCACATGACACTCCACAGACAGAATTACATTATGAACTCAACTGGTGGTACCACCAGACCAGTCAGATCCCTGAATTAAATCTGAAAAATCATGTGTTTACTTTTAAAATCTTAGTTAATGTAATAGTCATTTATTGAATTATAGTCACACAAGGATGCAGAGTTTCTTTAACAATAGTATAGAATTTTATTACACAAGATCAAAACTAAAAAAACCTACCTAGATACAAATGACAGAAAATCTTAAAACACTGGAGTGTCAGAGGCTGAGGGGTGACCTTATAGAGGTTGACAAAATTATGAGGGGCATGGATAGGATAAATAGGCAAAGTCTTTTCCCTGGGGTCGGGGAGTCCAGAACTAGAGGGCACAGGTTTAGGGCGATAGGGGAAGATATAAAAGAGACCTAAGGGGCAACTTTTTCACACAGAGTGTGGTACGTATATGGAATGAGCTGCCAGAGGCTGGTACAATTGCAACATTTAAGGGCATTTGGATGGGTATATGAATAGGAAGGGTTTGGAGGGATAGGGGCCAGGTGCTGGCAGATGGGACTAGATTGGGTTGGGATATCTGGTCGGCATAGACAGGTTGGACTGAAGGGTCTGTTTCCATGCTGTACATTGACTCTATGACTCTATGACCTAAAAAATGAAGTTTCAGCCTACTTGCCAACACCATCACTTCAGTGATTCAAATCCAAAGAATTTAGATCTCTACATCAAATAATATTCAACTTAGCCGATTCCACCCAGCTTCTGTCCTATGGAGTGTTTTTATATGAATATTTTCAATACTGATAAGTTAGACTTTCTCACCTGCATACTTCTAACCAAACATTCCGGGTCTGGACAGTGCACTTACATTTCTACTGAGTTAAAAATCACACAACAACTGGTTATAGTCCAACAAGTTTATTTGGGAGGACTAGCTTTCTGAGCATTGCTCCTTCATTAGGTGGTTGTGCCATCATCAGGTGCCCACTACCACCTGATGAAGGAGCGTCGCTCCGAAAGCTAGTGTGCTTCCAATTAAACCTGTTGGACTATAACCTGGTGTTGAGATTTTTAACTTTGTAATACCTGGATAGGCAGAGTAAACATTGAAGGAGACTAGTTTGTTATCAGTTTAGAATAATTTAGAGTCATGGAGTCATTTCAGCACAGAAAGAGGTCCTTTGGCCCAACGCGTCCACACCAGTCATCAAACATCCATCTATTCTAATCCCATTCTAAACCCCAGTGCTTAACCCATGGCCTGCTATGTTATGGCATTTCAAGTACTCATCTAAATACTTCATAAATGTCTTGAAGAGTTCCTGACTCTACCACCCTTTTAGGCAGCGAGATCCCTCAAGGTGAAAAGAATTTTCCTCAAATACTCTTTAAATCACCTGCTCTTTAACTTAGAAATGTATTTCCTATATTGAACCCTCTACTAAGGGAAAAGGTGACTCTCTATCTACGCCCCACAGAACTTTGTACATCTCAATCAGTTCCCCCACTCATGCCTGTCCCTTTAGCCTTCTTGGCCTTAAGAAAAACAAACACAGCTTATCTCATCTTTTCTCACAGCTGAATCATTCCAGCTCAGGCAACAACCTGGTGAAAAAAAAATTCAGAAGAACTGCATATGCTGAATGTCAGAAGCAAAAACAGAAATGGCTAGAAAAACTCAGAAGGTCTGGTAGCATCCATGGAGAGAAAGCAGCGTTAACATTTCAAGTCCACTTGATGTCAGTCAATCAAACTAACGATATAGTAATGGCCGTGGAGTTCTGAAGAGGAGTCCCAGGACCCAAAACGAACAACCTTGTGAATCTTGTCTGCATTCTCTCTAGTGCAACCTCATCCTCCCATAGTGTGGTGTCCAGAACTGTACACAGTTCACCAGCTATGGTCCAACTGAAGTTAGCTCCATTATAAACTCCTTGACCTCACATTCAATGCTTTGACTAATAAAAGCAAGTATGCCATCTTAACAATATTATGTACCTGCAATCTTGCCTTCCTGTGAACCTCGTAATTAGGTCCCTCTGAACCTTTGTAGTTTCCAGGGTCTTACACTCAATGTACTCCCTTGGCTTGTTAGTCCTACCAAAATCCATCATCTCATATCTTTCAGGATTAAATTCCACTTGCCACTGTTTGGCATATCTGACCATCTCTTCTATATCATCCTGTGGTCTCAGGCTTTCCTTCTCACTATTTACCACACCACCAATTTTTGTGTCATCTGTGAACTTAGTGATCAAACCTCCTCTGACCATGTCCAGATCATAATATACCCAGCAAGCAGGAAGGGACCAGTGCCAAAACCGATTGGAAGCCTGAGTCCAGTGGTGTACAGTCACAAAAACACTCTTTGCCCTTTGGGTGAAAACCAAATCTGCCTTACTGCATGCCTATGTTTCAGTGAGGGACCATCTCATTAAAAACAAAAGGAAAATAAAAGTATGATCGATCAAGGCAGATTTCAGTTTGAGATCTGACTTGTTGAGTAGTATCATCAGCTGGGATCTTAAAAATCTAACGAACTTAAAAATTTCAAACTAAACAAAGTCATGCCTGCTCATTGTGCTTGAAATCTGCAATCTGCTAGAGTTGACTCAAATGATGGGACAGAAGTGAAAAGAGACAATCTCTGTCATGACATAAATGTGAGATCAGAAGATCATCTCAAGATTAAAAATGACAACAACAGGCTTCTTTCGACCTCAAACTTTTGCCATACAGAGTGATTGATTTGGCAACTAGGCGAAAGAGTTTGTGAAGGGTTTTGTACAGTGATTTTAGTCTTTCCAAGATTTAGTTAGAAGAATTTTCTACTAATGCAGTACTGGATGTCAAACAAGTAGTCCAACACTATAAACACAATGAAGGGGCTGAGCGACATAGAGTCGTAGAGATATACAGCACAGAAACAGACCTTTTGGTCCAACTCGTCCATGCCAACCAGGTATCCTAACCTAATCTAGGTCCCATTATCCAGCACTTGGCCCATTTCCCTCTAAACCCTTCCTATTCAGAAACCCATCCAAATGCCTTTTAACTGCTGTAATTGCGCCAGCCTCTACCACCTTCTCTGGCAGCTCATTCCATACATGCACCACCCTCTGCAGAAAAAAAATGCCCCTTAGGTCCCTTTCGTATCTTTCCAGTCTCACCCTAAACGTATGGCCTCTAGTTCTGGACCCTCTCACCCCAGGGAAAAGACCTTGCCTATTTATCCTGTCCATGCCCCTCATGATTTCTCATGACAGAATGCAAGGCCTGATCAGGATGCACAGAGAAACTGACACTAAGGGGGAGCGTGTACGTGCAAAATAGAGGTGGGGGCTGGAGGACAAGGATAGATCCTTGGGGGAAACCAGAGGTAACAACACAGGAGCAGGAATAAAAGCAATTACAGATGGCTCACTGACGAGGACTTCTTAGAGAGGCATCAGGGAAGGATTGTGTAGTAAATCATGCCAAAGACTGCAAACAGGTCAAGAAATGATAGCCTCATTCCATCTTATTATGTTGACCTCAACGAAGTTGGCAGAGGTTGCACCTTAACAAGGTTGAACAGAATTTGCAGCCTTTATAATGTCAGTAGTGTGATTCAATATCTGCAGACTTCCAGCTCTGCTATTCATTAATGCATGGTATATGAAGAGAAATTGAACTTAGTAAAAACAAAGATACCACAACAGGTAGTTCTTTGAAAATGCCAAATCCCGTGGAATGCCGTGGGAAAATCACGCAATTATAGATAATCGTGTAATAGAAAGAATGGGACCTATGGGGAAAAACAGGGTTGGGGCGAACCACTAAAAATACGAGTAAAAATCAAAACAAAATTAGTAGTTAGCCTAACACCAATGTTGGCAGTGTCTAAGTAAATGTTGTAACTGACCCATTGTATGCTAATGTATAGTGCAATTCATTAGAATCTTCAACCGATTTACTCTCAATTGCCATCTATACCTGCTGGCTGCACTACATTCTAGCCAGTCGTCTGATCCTATTCGATGGTAACACTGCAGAAGTTGGATCCCAGAATGAAATCTGCCTTGATAGATCAAGGGCTGAATCTTAATTTCTTTTGTTATGTGTCAGTTTTGTCAAGTTGTTCAGAAGGTTTCACATCATGATGCTTAAGGACATCTATCATTTTCCAAAACTTGCCTGATTTATTACCTACCCCATCCTTTGATGCTCCTCTCACACATTCTGGCACCATCATACCATGTGCCATTTCCAAAACAGCTCACCACTTCCTGGATATCGTGGAATTGACCAACATCCATGGTACAGCACTGTTTTTTAAAAAAATATTGTGCACCCAGAGAAGAGCTAGCACTCTGAAGATGCCCTGCATGGTCCCTGACATTGGTGCTGGATGTGGCTGGCAATAGAAAATTGGTGCCTCTCTTTGGGGACAGGGACATGGTGATGCTGCTGATGGGGATGGGGTGATGCAGAGACAGAATGTCCTTTTCTCCCAGGCCAACAGAGAACACCAGCCTGGACTAGGGTTACCATCCAGGCCAGTGAAGTCTCTTCCGTCTGAAGGAATGCAGAGAATGTAGGCAGAAGATTAATGACCTTCTCCACTCTGCCAGTGAAGGTGCCATTATCTTCTCTTTGATACCTCACACTCATTCTCTCTATGCTACTGTACCCACTATTTCCTGCAACATCTTCCCCATTTACTCTCATCTTCACTAACACGGACCTTGACTAACCCTGAATCTCTTCTGCAAGGCCTATTCACCCCCTCAGGTCATCTCCACACACGCACCAACAGTAACAGTGTGCCATCCACCTTTCTCTCCCTCACCCACGATATGCAGTGCTTCCTGACTGACCATGTCCAAGCCCCTGTACTGGCATTCTCTTTGCAGTTGGTTACCTTGGTGATTAGTCACTGAAACCGATTCACATGAGTCTGCAAATATTCTTTAACATCTAACATATTTTTTAAAATTAGAGATAAAAGCTCATAATACAAACAAGAAAGCCAAGTTTCAAACTGCTCTGCTACATTGTCCTTTTACGGTTCGTCAATGCCAATGAAATTTCACTCTTATCCCAAACCTTTAAATTTTTAAAAAATTAACAAATTGCTCCCAGCTTCTTGTCCTCAGGCTGTAGAGACATTATTGTGATACTTTTCCAAGTCCACTCGCATGAATATTTCACAATACCTTTCATGAAGCTCTTCACGAGAAAGTGCACAAGCCAACTGACCACGTAATGCCAAGGAGCCATCCAGTCCTCCGTGCACCATGACACCAAGTGCCAGGGATTAGAATCGTGTAACGCGAGCTCATTTTATTTAAAATACGGTGAGCAATTCACAAATCGCATTATGGACAAGTCAGGTTTAAAAAAACAAGTTTTATCGGAGAACTACCTGTTTTATAAACCCTTGTACATACTGCAGCATGAACAGACTAGGATACTACCTCTTAGGTTATTATAGGTCAAGATACCATTTATTAGGTTATTATAGGGCAGAATACCACTTACTATGTTATGACAGGCCAGGATACTAATGAGATTATTATACCACTGCTCTCAGTTATCCTATGTACGATAATGTAACGCTCTTGAATATGGTGTTATAATTAGAAAACTTAGGCCCGACTCGGAGTTATTTGCCCTTGGTTAACTTGGCTAAATACCCAAGATTAAATCTTTGCAATGCAGGAAGAATGGAAAATCAAGGCACCACAGCACAAGGTTATCTCTATATGTCAGCTTACTGACAGGATCTAATACTTCGGCTTTTTTATTTTGCTGTGTATTCACAAAGCCCAAAATGAACACTTCTTTCTCAAGTCATGACTCAATTGTTTGGTTCATGTAAGGCAGACAGATGACAACTGCACCTCCAAAGACATGTTCTATGAACCTGCTATCAGCACGAGACCAACAGATCAAATGTGTGATAAGCATAGGGATGTGTGTGATACAAGCAGTTGGACCTCAGGTTGACTGGGATTTTGCTTCATCCATGACTTGATGTCAGACAATCATCTAAACGAATTAGTCATGGCCATAGAGTCAAAAGTGATGTTAAGTGACAGAGTCAGATGTTGTTAGCACACATGAAACCTGATACCATGTCTACAGAAAACATCATTAAAGTGCAATGTGTTAAAAAGGATGAGACCTTGAGATAATTCCAAGTAATCAAGGTGCCAGATGGATGATTCAATTGCTGGAATCTTGTTAGGAGGCAAGAGCAGTACCAAGTAACAGTAATGACATGGAGATAGAAGACAGTAAAGATATCAACTTTGTTAAACATCATTCATAAGTCAAATTTAATCAGAATATCTTAATTCTCTGGACAAGGATGATAGTAAAGGAATTTGCACCGGGACTGCCTAGATGGATGACTGTAGAACGGAGTGTGAATGATGAATTAAAAAGGACATTAGCATGGAAAGGGAAGATAGATTTGGGAACACAATTACAGGGAAGATGGGAACACAATTACAGGGAAGATGGGAACAATTGCAATCTTTTCAGTGAGAAGAATGATGATTATAACTTTGAGAAGTAAGTGAACAGTGGAACAAAGAGGCTCAAGATTTAGATTTCATGCTGTAAATAGGGATCCAGATGGAACTGCAAGAGTAAAACTTGAGCTACATAACAGCTAGGATTAGCAATGGGCCTGACATTTTCTCAGCCTTATTTTCAGAAGATCAAAAAGAGAACCATGGATGAGGCAGGCCAATTTTTATCCAGCTTGTCCTTCCATAGAAGATGCTACCCGACCTATCCAGCCCACAACCTCCACACCATACTCCACCTTTCCCATTACCTCAATGTTCAGACAGCAACTTTTTACATGTTGTATTCCACTTTGCTATGTTACAACAATACATTCCAAATTCGACTATTAGAGTAGGAAATGTAAAAGCAACCAGTATTTCTGCATGCAACTTCCATTGAAACAATTTAATGTAGCAGTTAATGGGTCAATTATGACACTACCTTCGATTAAAGTGTTTCTGGGACTCACATTAATAGGTTTGACTTCACTTAAGAGAAAATGTTAAAAGGCCTCTAATTATCACTGTCATTTCCAGGCTTATGTTCAAGGCAATTTTGGCAACAAGATGCATAACAGCTCACAATCAGGATGATTAAGTTTGGAGGAGGTTAATCATTCAAAATTGCTTCCAATGTCAATACCATAAAAATAGGTTTATACAAGTTTAGATCACTCAAAGTGATAAAGTTTCAGACAGTTTATTGTTAATAGCTTTCACAGGGAAATGGCATTACCTGTGGTCTTAGCACAGTCTTGTACTGTTACAGGTAAAAACGTGTATCAGAGTTTCAGACGTCTGCAACAAAATTTATTTTAAAATTTGTGTCATGCAAGGAATGTAGAAACCACATAAAGACTGGATTTGCCAAAGCGGACATTCCAATTATTCTTTTTCTAAAAACTGTGTACATACATGCACCTAGAGTTGCTTTCATTATTTTAAGAAATCTCAAAGAATACAAACTTAACAGACATACCCTTACAGGCATATCCTAATATTAAACCTAGACCATTCAAGATTAGATGTTTGCCCAGGTGACACATTAAGTACTAGGACACTGTAGATACAGTCAGACATGGTTCTCAAACATGTTTAAGCTGTATTTGTGATTCTATCATGAGAAAGTAACTTATGCCACAATATTATTTGTATTTAAGCCCAAATGTCAATATATTAATAACAGCACCTCATCTGAAAAATATACAGTCAACTGCTTGGTTGATTTCTGCCCCTGGTCACCACTGACATTGAGATTCCAGATGAAAAATATACACGTAGAGATGGAGTAACGTAAGGACTGGGCTCCTTTCACAGCCTCCACAATCAAATAGCTGCTGACCTCCAGTATATTTCTTCAATCAGAGGTGGTCAACCTGTAGACTGTTCTTCCACACAATTTATTCATGAGCTATAAATGTTCTGTTTATCTGCAACACTGTCAAAACTTTCTCATCCAAATTTGATATGAAAATAACAGAAACATTTGATACATTAGTGATAGGGCGAGGGCTAGTGTTCAAGTTCTAGACTTCAGGTCAAAAGCCCTGAGGCCAACAAACAGGACCTGAATTTTCTGTCAGAGTGGTGCTCAAAGTCACAGCGAAATCCATCCAGTGGAATTGGGCAGCAGGAGGGACTTGGGCAGGGTTGGGGGCAGGAAGAAGGGGAGGTAGAATGGCATATGGTACACTTGCCATTATTAGTTAAAGCACTGAATACAAGTTCAAGGAGGTTATGATGGAGCTAACTCTCGTTATGCCATGGCTAGCAAACTGCGTACAGTTCTGTTCACCATATTATTGCCTGCATGCACGCATACCATAGGTTGCCTACCATTGCCCCCTGTACAGTAAGGCTCTCCCCTGCCCGACTTCTGTCCTGGTTCAGGTGCTTAAATTGGTATTTATGAACTTTAATTGAACTGGGGAAGGAAGGTCATTTGTGTTCCCACCAGTGAATGATTTGGGGCAATATCAGGAAGGTGTTGTGACCCACATCCAGCCGCTATTTCAATGTCTTTTGGGATCTTAATAAACAGTAAATCACATGATTTCCACAAGGTTACTCTGTCATTTAATAAGACCTTGGTTAACCTCATGCCTCGTGTCCATTCTTCCATCTGCTCCCCATATTCTTTGTCCCTCTAGGGTCTGAAATATATTCAACAAGAAGGATCCACAACAGGCTGGAACACACAATTCCAAATATTCACAAACATTCGAATGATGAGCTTTTCCCTCGACCAAAAGATCAACATTGAAGGAAGTTTTCAATCACCAGGTCGGCTTGAAAATCCATGTCTCCATCACCATTTCCTTACAGCATGGGAGATAGCAAAACATTACACTGAGTGCAGTACGTAATCAATCTCTATATAATATTAAGGGTGGTCTTCTGCTTTAAGAGGAATTCAAAAAGACCAAAATCTGGAATAATGACGGTTGCACGAACAAAGCAATTTTGCACCTTTTAGTGGTTGCTTACAGGTAAAGATTGTGATGGAATACGACAAGCGAAATATTGCATGGAATTTAATCTAAGTTACAGGGCTCTTATCTGCTGATTCGTCAGCTGGCAAGAGTCTCTTATCACCTCCTTTGATGACCATATAAAGTATCTGTTGGGCACTTGAGCAGTCAGGGCAGAGGACAGGCAGCGGTCAGGCTTACACCTTCTAAGCCAATTAAATGTCCCCTTCCTTCCTCCAAGCCTGCCTCAGGGTATTGTATCCAATTCTGACAGTACACTGAGGAAGAATGTGATATAGAGGAGATTTGTGTGATATCAGGGGTATACCACTTCAGTCTCATGGAGAAATGAGAGAACTTGGACTTGATTCCCCTTAAAAGTAGAGAAGATATAACAGAAGAGATAATAGGGGTGTTCAAAATCAGCAACTTGATTAACTAATAAAACACTGCCTTGTATTGGATGTCTGCAGATACGACAGAAGCAGGTTTTTGATTAGATTAAATTCCCTGCAATATGGAAACAAGTCCACATGGACCTTCCAAAGAGTAACCCACCCAGACCCTTCCCCCTACCCTATATTTACCCCTGACTAATGCACCTAACACTACTAGCAATTTAGCAAGGCCAATTCGCTGACCTGCACATCTTTGGACTGTGAGAGGATATCGGAACACCTGGAGGAAACCCATACAGACACGGGGAGAATGTACAAACTCCACACAATCACCCGAGGTGAGAATCAAACCCAGGTCCCTGGCGCTGTGAGGCAGCAGTGCTAACCACTGAGCCACTGTGCCGCCCACAAGTAGTAATTTTCAAAAGAAAATTAGATACATCCTTGAAATGGAAATATTTTATTGGGCTATGAAGACAGAGCAGAGCAAAAGGACTTTCAACTATGCAGCACAAACAGTTGGCTTCCTTCTGTGTTCTATGATTTTATAAAGTAACTCAAAATTAAAGAATGAAAGGAGGTTGACCTTACCATTCTATTCGCAAGCGTGCACTCATTTAAAATACAGAAACATTTCTAACATTAGCAATAATCTATGCAATGGACTGGTTATTTAACCTTATTAATCTATCAGAAATCTGAGGGATTCACTTATAGACTAATTTCACCAGTTTAGATCAGAGATGGATTTCAAGTGTAATTTAATAATCGGTGATCCATTTAATATTGCATTATGGTAATATGCCTGAATTGTCTTTCCCACCTCTAATTCATTTTAAGGAATTATATCTATTCGTAAACCTCCATTATTATTCATAACTATTCATGCTTGCATACTCACATCCTTTCATTTAGTGATTATTATGATCTTAGCACCAACAGTTGTTCCAACGTGACAGGTTACCTGCCTTTTACTTTGGTGAATTGGCAAGTCATTCATTTAGTAGCTAATTGGTATCCTAATTGAGGAATAATGAGTTATTTCATATTCAAAATCAAGATGAGTGCTGCAAATAAATTGAGTCAGTCACCTAGATGAAGATAAGTGATAAACTCAAGACAATTCATTTATCACAGGTTTAAGACTTGCTTTGGAATTCATATGCATCACTGATTATCAAGATGCCTCAACCCAAAATTCTTCTGAATGCCCAACACATGAGTCACTCTTTGAAAGTCAGAACATACCCTGTCATTGGATCAATACCTAGAAGCTGAAGTTTGTTCAGAATGAAAACAGGAAGGTCAATGAGGAAAGCATTTGAGAAAGAACATTAAAATTCTTCATGCAGATAAAGAGGAAGAGGCAGTGAGCACTTGTATCCAGGAAGAAATCCCACAATGCATTACATTTTGTACCGAATGTATAATTCTGCTAAGCTACAGGCAAATAATTAACAAAATTACTTACACGATGAACAAATCAGACAGTGTTAGGAAAGCTGCAAACATCAGGCGAAGATGTAACAATGGGAAGCAAAGATAACAGGAATTAATATTACATGGTAGGCTTCTAGAAGACAGTACATGAAGATATGCAGATCAACACAGATGACGACAGCTTGATTGTAGTCAAAAATAACCAGTGGTTGGTCTCAAACTGACATTTGATCCTCTGCTTCTATGTGAGATAATGTTCGGACTTCATCTAAGGATCTTAAAAGAAGTGGCCAGTGGGATAATAAATGCATTGTTTCCAGTTTTCCAATTTTTGATTTGGGGATGGTCCTATTAGATCAGAAGATAGAAAATGATACCATTATTCAAACTTTTATTCAAAAAGTATGAAAGTACAGGCTAATTAGCTCTATATTGATCATAGGGAAAATGTTAAAAACTATTATTAAAGTTATAGTTGAGCACAAGAATAAGTTCAAGGTAATCAGAGTCAGCCTGGTTCTTTAAAAGGGAAATCATGTTTGAACAATTTATTGGAGATCTCTTAAGGAAGTAATATGAACTTTGGATAAAAGGGAAACCAATCAATGTAGTGTTATTAGACTTTCAGAAGGCTTTTAATAAGGTGATTATTGAAGGAAATAACAGCTCATGGTAAACAGTGTTGCACAATGGCATGGATAGAAAATTGGCTGGCTAATAGTAACAAAGAATAGGCATATATGGGTCTATTTCAGGCTGGCAAATGTAACAAGTGATGTGCCACAAGTATTGGTACTAGGACCTCAAATATTTAAAACTTACATATGTATCTTAAGTGAAATAATTGAAGGCACGATCACCAAATTTGCAGATGGCAAAGATAGGTCGAAAAGTAAGTTGTAATGAGGACATAAAGAGTCTACAAAAAGATATGGATAGGTTAAGTGAGTGGGCAAAGATATGGCAAATGGAGTCTGACATAAAGTTATCCATTTTGGTGGGAAGAATAGAAAACAGAATTGGGTAGAATCTTCCGAAGAAGTTCAAAAGTCACACAGCTGCAGGTTATAGTCCAACAGGTTTATTTGAAATCACAAGTTTTTGGAGCTCTGCTCCTTTGTCAAAGGTGTAGCACTCTGAAAATTTGTAATTTCACATCAACCTGTTAGACTATAACCTGGCAACATGTGACTTTTGGCCTTGTTCACCCTAGTCCAATACAGGCACCTCCACATCATGGCTACCTTCTGAAAAAAAGTCACTGGATTCAAAAAATTAACTCAGTTTTCTCTCCACAGCTGCTGCCAGACTTGCTGGGTTTCTCCAGCAATTTCAGTTTTCGCTTCAGGTGGAATCTTCCCAGCCTTTGAATAACATAAGCAAAGTGAGTCAGTTCGGAAAATAGGGTGAGATCGGAAGGAATGAGATTCTCAATGTGGAGAAAAAATGTCTGATTCTGCAACCAGTTTTTCAATGATGAGGCAACAATCTCGCCCATGAGCAGTGACAGGCCTATGTGCACACATTTGCATTCCATCAGTATGCCGTTTCCTGTTCTCCCTCGCACTGGACAGAAACCAGACAGCGACAGTTCCCAACATGAAAGACAGGGTGGTTAGCTGGAGGCTCCAGCTTGTCGCTTACTCCTCCAGGTCTCTATCTAGGACAGCGGTCACCATCCTCAGTAAGCTTTGCATGGTCAGTAAGGAGAGATCACATCACGTGTGAGACACAGTGTGCATCAGTCTATAGTTCAGAAACGTCAGAGGCAGTGTGGGAATTCAGTACAATGGGGAAGAGGTACTGTTTGTTTGATTTTTTTTGGTTCACAGTTTGAGAGTACTTTTTTTAAACAGGGTAAACTGGAGTCCAGGATCAGGGGCCCAACACAAAAGGTTGAGTGAAATCACAGGAAAATCTTAAATTCAGCAGTTGGCAATAGTTGCTAATTTCACTCTCTTTCAGATTGAAGGTAAACAGAAGAAATATTTATAGATTACAAACTAAAAGACTAGAAAACTTTTTTAAAAACTCTCAAATTAAGAACTAAGAAATGAAAATAGAGATGCTGGGCCAGGCAATGTCAGCGATAACTGCATGATGTGGGAGCTGCTGGAGCCCATTGTGGTTCAGAGTGACCACATCTGAAGCAAGTGTCGGTTGCTTGAGGAACTCCAGCTTAGAGTTGATGAGCTGGAGTCTGAGCTTTGAACACTGAAATACATCAGGAAGGGGGAAGAGATATGTGAATGCTCTGTTTTAGGAGGCAGTCATAGAATCATAGAGCATGGAAACAGACCCTTTGGTACAACTCATCTGTACCAACCAAGATTCCCAAACTAAACTCGCCCCACTTGCCGATGTTTGGTCCATATCCCTCTAACTCTTTCTTATTTATGTACCTGTCTAAATGTCTTTTAAATGCTGTAACTGTACCTGCATCTATCACTTCCTCTGGCAATATATTCCACATACAAACCACCACCTGTGTAAAGAAGTTGCCACACAGGTCCTTTCAAAATCTTTCTCCTCTCACCTCAAAAAAAAACCCTCTAGTTTTAACTCTCCCAGCTTAAGGAAAAACCTTGCTATTCACCTTACCTATGACCCTCATGATTTTATAAAAACCTATGGTCCACTGAATAAAGTCCCAGTCTATCCAGCCTCCCTTTATAACTCAAACACTCCAGTCCCACAGTAAGGAGCCAGGTTACTGAAAAAAAGCACTGCACTATCTTTCCTTGTGTATCTCAAAGCACCATCCCCAAAACTGATGTGAATGGAACTGAACCAGCAACACAGCAAATGAAGGTCAGATATAGAATGCAACTCAATCAATAGATCTAGGAGGACTTATCTGGTTGACAGGGTGGGGCATTCATACCAGAATGGAAATTGCACCCTCACCGCACCCTGAAGGAATTTAGCTTTGACTCCATTACCAATATCAATTTCTAGCCAAAACATTTCACTGAGCTGACGCTACTATAGGCTTCACACTGACATGTTGTGAGACAATGGAAGGGAGAGAATGAAGTAAAATGGAAGGGGAAATAAACAGGAAATGCAAAATTCAGAATGGGAACAATTTTAACATAATTACAGGCTTATTAAAAAGTAGATATTGACCATGAACCTGAAGTTCCAAAACATGAAATCAGAGCTTCTATCTACTTGATACCTGCCACAAATTGAAAAATGAAGGAGTCAATAACTTGATCTGGCTGGAGTGAAGGGGGATGGGGTGGGAGAATTGTAGCTGCACTCAGATTATAGTATAGTCCAAAGGGAATAGACACTGTTCTCTGTGGCCAGGATCAAGAAGGCTGTGTTGCCTGCCTTGCGCCTGGGTTCTGGGATGCAGCAGGACTTCAATCGGGAGGGGAAAGATCCAGATGTCATGGCCCCCATAGGTACCAACACCACAGGGAGAAACAGAAAGATACTGCTCAGGGAATATGAGTTGCTAGTGGCTAAATTAAAAAGAGCAGAACTAAAAGGTCATAAGGATTACTACCTGATACACAAGCTAACTGACACAGATTCAACAAGAACAGGTAACCACGTGGCTCAAAGGTTGATGTGGGAGAAATGGGTTCAAATTTATGGGACATTGACATCAGTACTGGGGAAGGACAGAGCTGTTCCATTGGGAAGGGTTCCAACAGAATCATGCTGGGACCATAATCGTGTCAAAGCGCATAACTAGGGATGTGGATAGGGCTTTAAACTAAATAGTCAGGAATGGCTACAGTTGCATGGAAAAATAGCAAATAAATTAAAGGAAAGAAGGGCTCAGGAGAGACTATTAAAGTTTTCAGAACAAGTAATAGCAAAGAGAGTGTAGAATGGGTCAGGAATCTAACTTCGGGCACTGCAGATTAGGGACAACTATGAGAAATGGGGTGCTACAATGCAAGACTGAGAGTGTTCTACTTAAATGCGCACAGTATACAAAACAAAGTAAATCAGCTCTCAGCACAGATTGAAATTAGCAGGTACACTGTTGTGGACATCACAGAGACATGGCTGCAAGGAGACTGGGGCTGGAAGTTAAATACCCAAGGATAAAAGAGCTTTTAAAAGGCAGATGTGTAGAGGGGGTAGGGTTGCCTTCCCAGTAAGAAATGAAATTAAATCTATAGCAAGAAGTGATTATAGGATTGTAAGGCAGAGTCATAGAGATGCACGACATGGAAACAGACCCTTCGGTTCAACCTGTCCATACCGACCAGATATCCCAACCCAATCTAGTCCCACCCGCCAGCACCCGGCCCATATCCTTCCAAACCCTTCCTATTCATATACCCATTCAGATGCCTCTTAAATGTTGCAATTCGACCAGCCTTCACCACTTCCTCTGGCAGCTCATTCCATACACATACCACCCTCTGCATGAAAAAGTTGCCCTGTAGGTCTCTTTTATATCTTTTCCCTCTCACCCTAAACCTATGCCCTCTCTAGTTCTGGACTCCCTGACCACAGGCAAAAGACTTTGCCTATTTACCCTCTCCATGCCCCTCATAATTTTGTAAACCTCTATAAGGTCACCCCTCAGCCTTCAACACTCCAGGGAAAACAGCCCCAGCCTGTTCAGCCTCTCCCTATAGCTCAAATCCTCCAACCCTGGCAAAATCCTTGTAAATCTTTTCTGAACCCTTTCAAGTTTCACAACATCTTTCCGATAATAAGGAGACCTGGATTGCATGCAATATTCCAACAGTGGCCTAACCAATGTACTGTACAGCTGCAACATGACCTCCCAACTCCTGAACTCAATACTCTGACCAATAAAGGAAAGCATACCAAACACCTTCTTCACTATCCTATCTACCTGCGACTCCACTTTCAAGGAGCTATGAACCTGCACTCCAAGGTCTCTTTGTTCAGCAACACTCCCTAGGACCTAACCATTAAGTGTAAGATTTGATAGTTGTTTAAAGGCAGCACCTCGCATTTAGCTGAATTAAACTCCATCTGCCACTTCTCAGCCCATTGGCCCATCTGGTCAAGATCCTGTCTTTGGGAGGGCCCTATTCTCTTCCTAGTTACCCTTCTGTCCTTAATGTATGTTGTCATCCAACAGGTTTATTTGGAAGTACTAGCTTAGAGAGCACTGCTCCTTCATCAGGTGGCTGAGGAGTATAAGATCGGAAGACAGAGAATTTATAGCAAAAGTTTACAGTGTGGTGTAACTGAAATTATATATTGAAAAAGACCTGGCTTCTTTGTTAAGTCTCTCAACTTTTAGAAGGACCATGTTGGTTTCGGTTCTTTCATATGTAAATCACAGAACTTTTAAAGTTACATTCCCAAGTGAACTTTAACAATTGGTGAAATGTCAACCGAGATAATGCATTTAAGGTGTGAGGTGCCCTGTGCGAGACTGTCCGTGTCACAGTTGTCAGACTATTCTAATCTAAAAAAACAGATTTACAGAATCTTACATGGTTTCATGCAGTTTTTGAGCAAAGCAAACTGTAAATCTGCAAGTACAAATTCATCCCATAAATTTATATGTGTTTGTGTGCATTTGGGGGAGTTGGGTTGGGGGAGGGGGGTCATTCAGAATATAACAGATTACGGCAAGGAAGTGTACCGACAACACTACAGGCAACTACTGGCCGACGTGACCAAAGAGCACACTCCTGAACTAAACACATTGATCAGGACTATGGATCAATTCCTTCAGATCTCCCTACGCACTCTCATCCCACATATTTCTTGTGAAGGCGACTTCTACTGCCTTCCAAACATATGTAAAGCCAACACATATCCCATCATATCAGGCAATTGGACCATGTGTGACAACCTCTCTGGCTATGTCGAAGGCATCATGAAACCCATTGTACAGGGGGCCCCCAAGCTTCTGTCGCGACACTACGGATTTCTTACAGAAACTCAGCACCCAAGGACCAGTCGAACTGGGAAGATTTCTCGTCACCATGGACGTTTCAGCACTCTACACCTGCACCCCCCGCGGCAACAGCCTCAGTACTCAACACCAACAACTGCCAATCTCCGAGCACCGTCCTACAACTCATCCACTTTATCGTCTATCACAATGTCCTCACCTTTTCATCCAGACACATGGAACAGCCATGGGGACCAAATTTGCACCCCAATATGCCAACATTTTCATGCACAGGATCAAACAAGACTTTTTCTCTATACAGGACCTCCAACCAACACTATGCACCAGGTACATTGATGACATTTTCTTCCTCTGGACCCATGGCGAGGAGTCACTAAAACAACTACACAGTGACATCAACGGGTTTCATCCCACCATCAAACTTACTATGGACTATTCTCTACCACCTGTCTATTCTTGGACACATGCATCTCCATCAAGGATGGGTACCTCAGCACTTCACTCTACTGCAAACCCACAGACAACCTCATGATGCTACACTTCGACAGCTTCCACCCAAAACATGTTAAAACAGCCATCCCCTATGGGCAAGCCCTACGCATACACAGGATCTGTTCAGATGAGGAGGAACGTGACGGGCACCTGTAAGTACTCAAGGATGCCCTCATAAGAACGGGGTACGATGCTCAACTCATTGACCACCAGTTCTGATGTGCCACATCATGACTTCCTCAGGAGGCAGACACGAGCTGCAACCGACAGGGTACCCTTCGTTGTTCAGTATTTGCCAGAAGCCGAAAAGCTACACCATGTCCTTCGCGGCCTGCAACACGTTATCGATGAGGATGAGCACCTCACCAGGACCTTCCCCACGCCTCCACTTCTCACCTTTAAACAACCACCAAACCTTAAACAGATCATTGTTCGTAGCAAACTGCCCAGCTTTCAGGACAACACCATACAACCTTGTCACTGTGGATGCTGCTAGACAGGTCAGACAGTCAACATGGATACTGCCATTATGTGTGTGGACACCTTCCATCATGTACATGGCAGGTTCTCATGCGACTCAGCCAACGCTGTCTATCTCACATGCTGCAGGCATGGATGCCTTGAGGCATGGTACATTGGCAAGAATAAGCAGAGACTATGGCAACAAATGTATGGATACCACACAACAATCAACGGACAGGAATGTTCCCTCCCAATTGGGGGGCACTCCAGCGGTCCAGGACATTCAACCTCAGACCTTTGGGTGACTGCCGTCCAAGGTGGCTATTGGGGCAGGCAACAATACAAAGTGGCTGAGCAGAGGCTAATAGCCAAATTTGGTACCCATGGGGATGGCTTCAAGAGACCTTGGGTTCATGTTGGACTATAACTAGTGTTGTGTGATTTTTAACTTTGTACACTCCAGTCCAACACTGGCATCTCCCAATCATGACATGTTGTCGCACAGCCCCATGCTATGTTAATGCTTCAATCAAATGGCCATGTCTCAAAGTCTAAGGAAAACAGTCCTCAGTCAAGTCAAGGGTCCAGACATGCGGAGTATATCCTATCCAAATGCAGGTTCATCTCCTCGGCTAGAACTTCCAAAGTCTGAGGGTGGTAGGCAGGTTAAGGCTAGAAGGCCCAGCCACCTCCAGAGAGGAGACTTCTCAGGAGCCTGAATGTGGGACATCGTCCGGCTAACTGTTTATGGGGGCAACCTTGTCTCATTCTGAAGAAAGAGCACTTCAAGTGCAGTCAAGTGACATTGATGTTGGTGCTGAGCATAAATGGGTAGAACAATGAAATGCAGGTCTACACAAGTACCCAGCAGACTTTGAGGGTGCTGGACCTGGCTCTTCACAGCAGCTGCTTCCATGGAGAAATCCAGATGCTCACACAACAGACGCAGCAAGCTACAGGCTGCATTGGTGGATTCTGCCAATCTTTGAGTCAGGTTATCCAGTGTCTCGGAGAAGCCTGCCTGCTGCTTCTGTGTTTGTGCATTTGGATCAAACTCTCAACAGCCCACACCATGGGGTCACCTCCTGCCTGGGGCTGATCACGTGCCTGCTCTCTAACTGTCCCCCAAGTGTCAATGCCCTGGGACATTTCTTCCTTAGCCAGCTGTGGACAGATGGCAGTGATGTGCGCCCTAGAATGAACTCCTGACCGTTAACTAAAGTACCCACCAAGGTGTCAGCATCAGATGGAGGGTGCAGGAGGCAACTTTGCCAGTGCATCCTTGAAGCGATCCATTGCTTCTTGCTCAGAGTGGAGGAGAAGTTGATGCCTTGTAGGGATATTCTTTTGAGGCTTGAGATTGTGTAGATGCCACTACTCAAGGGAGAATGAGTTCTGAAATACAAGTATTAGTTCAGGAATGTTAAGAATATATCAAAGTGATGGTAATGGCAGAGCGACGTATGTGTTGATGTTGAATCTTACTTGCTTGTGAGGACATGGAAGTTTCAACATCACCACATTTAGCAGACCCTTCCACCAAGCAAGGATGCTTTCCTTACAGAAGAGGAGGAAAACCCACAACCCATCTTGGGTCTCTCCAGACTATTGTGAGCTATTTTCTCCTGGGCTATGACAAAGGGAAAGGTTGAGTGTGATGAAAGCGGCTGTAGAAGCTGGTGAAAGTGGGGAAAAAATAGTGGTGATGTGTTCCGAGTGAGTAAGGATGCAGTGGTGAGTGAGAGCAAATGAGGAAAGATTAAAAGTCTGTACATTTTGAACATCTTAAAATTTTACTTAATGTATTAAGGTTGAGGGATGTATCGTGGAAGACTGTTATTCATCAGATCCACTGCCTCTTGGATCTTTTATGCAAGTTGCAGAAATCAAGCAGCAAACTGTTGTTGCATTAAAGTATATCTAAACATTTATGGAAAATGAAAATTCACCAAATCATTTGTTTCATCTAATTCCTTCCTTCATATTTGCAACTGCAGGTTTTTCTTTAGCACAGACCATCCATTTAAAAAAAAAGAGCTATGCAAGTCCGTCCATTTCCCAATAAAAATTTCCAAACCCATGGTTAAAACATTACTTGAATAGGCAAATATTTCTTCATCCTACCCTGCCCCCACATTCCCTGAATTTGTATTTAATGGGATCAATGTTTCCTTTCTTAGTTCATCTGTCAGCAATTACAATTCCTTCATTGAAAAATTCACCACAAAAGAGAAAGGTAAATCTCAATGTGAAAAGCAAAGCTATTGCAAAATACCTTATAATAATCCATTCATGTGAACACCATAGGTTGTTCAAGCTTGCTGGCCCAACCCAAACTAATAAGAGATTTCTGAAGAATGTATTACAGCGCCTTCTCCACTGCTAATTAAATTAAGTCTGAAGTATAGCATACAGAAAATGAAATCTGTCATGTCATCCTATGTCTGCACAAAGGAAATGAATTTTATGTCATTAGTCACGAGGGTGAATAGCTTTCCATGAAAGCAAAGCTTGAACTTATTGGGCAATGGGCTGTAGTGATGGTGGACTGGGGATTCCTGGCTGTAGTAGGCCCAGAACATGGACTCTTTCAGTGGTGAAGGAACGTTGATTGTGGCAGTGTTGATGCATGGAGCGGGGATCCTGGCTGTGGTAGTCCTGGAGCTGTACTCAGGACCCCAGCCAATAGAGATGAACCCTATTTAAAGTACTTTATTCTTATTCTGTTGGGCTCCTAAAAGGTGCTGGATTGCGGTGACAGAACACTTTTCACTGTATCTCCCTAAATAGATGTTACAATAATTCATTCATTCATATTGACTTTACAGGGGGAAAAAAAACCTGAAAGGAGTTCAAATTAGCAAAAGGATTCCATCATACAGGACTTCCAGTGGAGTTATGTGAAGACCAGATCAAGGTCGTAATAGAGTCAACTGAAAATGTCCTTGCTTAAATTTACTCAAAAAGTATTGGTCAGTCTAGAAACATAAACAAAGTAGAACTTTGGGAATGGTAAGCTGATGAGCATGATACTTAGGAAAGCTAAAATAACAGGAGCAATCATGAATGCAGGAATAATTAAGTAGTTTAACGGAAAGAAAACAGAGGAAGAATAAAAGTATCTTTCTCATGTTGGCAGGAGTACAGATACCTTGCTTAAATTCTTAGGCTGTGTGCTCACTCCACTGCTGTTCACCCTGCTGACACACGACTGTGCAGTGAAGCTCAGCTTCAATCACATCACCAAGTTTGCTGATGGCACGACTGTCGTGGGTCTCATCAGCAGGAACAAAAAGTCCGCATACAGAGAGTAAGTGGAGCAGCTAATGGTGCAGAGCCAACAACCTGTCTCCGAATGTGGGCAAGATGGAAGAGATGGTTGTTGATTTCAGGAGGGCATGGAGTGACCACTCTATGCTGGACCTCGATAGCTCCCCCGTGGAGATCGTGCAGAGCACCAACTTTCTTGGTGTACATCTGGCGGAGAATCTCACCTGACCCCTCAACACCAGCTCCATAGCCAAGCAAGCCCAGCAGCATCTCTACTTTCTGCGCAGGCTGAGGAAAGCCCACCTCCCACCCCCCCATCCTCACCACATTCTACAGAGGGTTGATTGAGTGTACCCTGAGCTGCTGCATCACTGCCTGGTTCGGGAATTGTACCGTCTTGGATTGTAAGACCCTAACAACAGATAGTGAGGACAGCTGAGGAGATGATTGGTGTACAGACATTTACACCACACGCTGCATCCAAAAAGCTAAGAGCATTGTGGAAGACCCCACACACCCCTTACTCAAGCCCTTCTCCCTCCTGCCATCTCCTTAACGCAGTATAATCGGACTCTTTCCCATCTGAAATTCTTTTGTATTGCTGCTAGAAAATTGTCTATTATTGATCATACTTCTATTGCACTGTAAGTTTTGTGTTTTACACTTCTTATGCACAGCTTTACGCCATGTACAATTGTGTAGTTTGTGCTGTCCATGTGGCACCCTCGGTACTGCAGGAATGCGGTCTCGTTTTTACTGTTTCAGTTGCATATGGTAGAAATGACAAATAAAAAGCTGCTCTATTCTACCAAAATGCTGGAGAGACTGTATCTGGAGCATTTTGCATAATTTTGATTGTCTTTGTGAAGGAAGGATATACATATCATGGAGTGAGTGCACTGGATGTTCACCAGTTGAATTTCTGTGAAGATGAAACTGTCCTATGAGGAGAGACTGAGGAGAGTGGGACTGCACTCTATAGAATTTGTAAGAATGAGAGGCGATTTCATTGAAACTTTGAAAATTCCAAAAGAGATAGAAAGGGTCTCATAATAACAGGCAAGCCATTTAGAACTGAGACGAGGAATCTCTTCAATCAAAAGGGCACTGAATCTTTGGATTGTCTAACCGAGAGCTGATGAAGCTCAGTCAATGATTATGTTGACAACAAAGATCAATATATTTTTACTGATAAACCAGTGACCAGAAAGTGAAGTAGCTACATATCTCTTCGAAACTGTAGTTACACCATATACAAGGCACAAAGAAGGAGTGTGACGAATACGCCCCATTTGCCTGGATGAGTGCAGCTTGAACAGCATCAAGAAGCTTGACAGCATCCAGGACAAAGTAGCCCACTTGATTGGCATAATCTCCATAAATACACATACAGTTGTATGGACAGAGGGCTGGATCATAAGTTTTACAAAGACACGAGAATTTGCATGAAGCACAGTTCCAGAGTGTACAGTGCTTAATTCTGGGCACTCTGCCAAAACTGGCCTGGGCGAATGCACAGCAAGAAGCAAGATAAGCTTATGATGCAAGAGACTTGGTTAAGAGGGGTCAATACAAAATGCGATATTGATTTAAGTTAAAATGCTAGAGATATAGAAGAGAGGGAAAGAGAGACAATAAAAAGATTAACCTCCTGTAATTTGAGATAGTACTGATGATTCAATTGTTAGTGTTTGTTGCCATTACTCCTCTGAAACTGACAACAACTTCCAGAGGTCCCAAAGCTGTCAACTGTGTATCTGCAAGAAAATCAGGCCTCTAGGTTATGAGTAGGGTGGAACTAATCTGAATTTATCTTCATATTGCTATATTTCAATAGGGTATGACATGCTTCACGTCTTCACATAAACAGTGCAAGTGTGATTTGAACAACACAATCTGAAGAAGCATTATCTCGATGTCTCTGCTACAATACAAAATGCCAGCGATAGAAAGAGTGATGTGCTTAAAAAATGTTGGCTATGAATAAGCATGCCTTAACAGACTGATTAATATGATGCACAGAACAAAACAAAATTAAAACAAATCATTATATGTTCCAATTTCCTAATTAAGGCAGCTGGCAGTAACAAAATGTTCTTTGTTATTCAAAAGATAATTAACTACTTTTCTTATCATAATTATTACATGTTACAACATTGAGTGCACATCGTAAAATAAAATTAACGCTTTTTAATAGCAATATTTAGTCATTTTTATTAAGTATCAACATCTAAACATTCTTAAAGGAATTAAAAAAATACATCCATCTAGCCCTCAAGGCTTTCACATTGAAGTCAAAGCACATGGCCGATTTCTCATCTAGTTCTGCAGTAATCATGTTACTGGTTCTCCATTTTTCTTCTTTTTCAGCCTCTTTTATTGTGCTTAACTTTTTACTTAATTTTCTCTCTTTCACATGTGCTCTCTCTTGCTTCGATCACATTTAAATTTTTCTTTTGTTTTGTTTTGAAAGGGAGTTAATGGGTTATACAGGAGGATATGACAGGAAGAAAAGCTTACCAAAGCCTAGAAGGTGGATTTCTGACAGAGTCCTGGAACAAAAATGTGATCCTCTTTTCCTAAACCACAATACATGTATTCCTTCCCATTTCATCACATACATGGCTTCCCTTAAGTTTTCACCTTTCCAACATATATTGCTTCTCCAATTTCCTCCTCCTCACTTCTTTCTAACTAACATAACTTCCTTTTTGAAATACCAACCCAACTACAAATCCTTTTCCCTTCCCTGTTCTTCTGTCTCTCATCGATGTGAACAGAGGGGTCATGTTGGAGAAGAATCACAAAGGTTGTAGAATGATGAAGAAGAGATCATAATCTCATGGTTAGACCAATTTTGTTATTGGACAAACAACTCCAAAATATCAGAAATTCTGAGCAGGCCAGGCAGCATATGTGAAGACACACACAAAGTTAATGTTTCATCAGAACTGATCATCAACGTGAAACATTAATTCACTTTCTCTCCATAGATGCTGCCTGACCTGCTTAGCGTTCCAGGAACTTGTGTTTTTACTTCAAATTTCCTGCATGCAAAGTATTTTGCTTTTGGTACTGCAAGAGGGGGGAAACCTAATTACATGGAAGTCATGTTAGATTTGAGAAGTGCGTTCAAAGAATTAGGTTGAGACGGAGCAGTGGTTTACAATGGCAGACTGCTCAAAGGCATTGTTATAACAATGGAGTAATGGTGGGAGCATTCAAAAAAAGGCTGAGGTCAGTGCTTGAGGAAGGAGTGAATAATTTATAATTTCAGGGTATGGACAGAACATGAGCCTAGCAAAAAGGAAATGAAAGAACACTATGGAATATAGTGGTGGAAGGGCTATCCGAGAATTCTAAAATTACACATAGAATAGATTCCCTACTGATTTTGAGAGGCATGTAATTGTGTGTATTAGATAATTCAGTTTGTGATAATAAATATAACATATATATTCAGAAATAATGAGTAATATGAGGGCAGTCAGATAGTAAAATTCCATTTGTGACACAAGGATCGGTGCTGGGTCCTCTACTTATGTCATTTACATAAATGATTTGGATGCGAGCATAAGAGGTACAGTTAGTAAGTTTGCAGATGACACCAAAATTGGAGATGTAGTGGACAGCGAAGAGGGTTACCTCAGATTACAATAGGATTTGGACCAGATAGGCCGATGGGCTGAGAAGTGGCAGACGGAGTTTAATTCAGATAAATGTGAGGTGCTGCATTTTGGGAAAGTAAATCTTAGCAGGACTTATACACTTAATGATAAGGTCCTAGGGAGTGTTGCTGAACAAAGAGACCTTGGAGTGCAGGTTCATAGATCCTTGAAAGTGGAGTCGCAGGTAGATAGGATAGTGAAGGCGGAGTTTGGTATGCTTTCCTTTATTGGTCATGTTGCGGTTGTACAGGACATTGGTTAGGCCACTGTTGAAATATTGTGTGCAATTCTGGTCTCCTTACTATCGGAAAGATATTGTGAAACTTGAAAGGGTTCAGAAAAGATTTACAAGGATGTTGCCAGGGTTGGAGGATTTGAACTATAGGGAGAGGCTGAACAGGCTGGGGCTGTCTTCCCTGGAGCGTCGGAAGCTGAGGGTGTCCTTATTGAGGTTTACAAAATTATGAGGGACATGGATAGGGTAAATAGGCAAAGTCATTTCCCTGGGGTCAGGAAGTCCAGGGTGAGAGGGGAAAAACATACAAGAGACCTACAAGGCAACTTTTTCACACAGAGGGTGCATGTGTTTGGAATGAGCTGCCAGAGGAAGTGGTGGAGGCTGGTACAATTGCAACATTTAAGAGGCATTTGGATGGGCATATGAAAAGGAAGGGTTTGGAGGAATATGGGAAGGGTGCTGGCAGGTGGGACGAGATTGGGTTGGGCTATCTGGTTGGCATGGACGGGTTGGCCCAAAGGGTCTGTTTCCATGCTGTATATCTCTATGACTCTGTATATATTCAGAAATAATTTGAGTGATATGAGGACAGTCAGATAGTATAACAATAGAAAAGATATCATAAATCTTACTTTAATTGGCCAAGCAAGAGTTGTGTTGAGCTTTTTAAGTCAAGAGTGTGGTGCTGGAAAAGCACAGCAGGTCAGGCAGTATCCGAGGAGCAGGAGAATCGACATTTTGGGCACAAGTCCTTCATCAGGAAAGAGGCTGGTCGACCGAGGGTGGAGGGGGGGGGGGGGCTGGGGAGGAAGGTAGCTGAGAATACAATAGGCAGATGAAGGTTGAGCAGAAAGTGATAGGTCAGAGAGTAGGGTGGAGCGGATAGATGGGAAAGACAATGGACAGGTCATGAGGGTGATTCCGAGTTGGAGGCTTGGGACTGGGATAAGGTGGGTGGAGGGGAAATGAGGAAACTGGTGAAATCCACATGAATCCTGTAGGGTTGCAGGGTCCCAAGGCAGAAGATGAGGTGTTCTTCTTCCAGGCGTCAGATGATTAGGATTGGACGATGGAGGAGGCCCAGGTCCTGCATGTCCTTGGTGCAGTAGGAGGGGAAATTGAAGTGTTCAGCCACAGGTTGGTTGGTGCAAGTGTTCTCTGAAATGATCCGCAAGTTGGTGGGCTGTCTCCCTGATGTAGATGAGACTACATCGGGTGTAATGGATACAGCAGATGACATTTGTGAAGGTACTGGTAAATTTCTGCTGGATGTGGAAGGATCCTTTGAGGCCTTGGATGGAGGTGGGGAGGGGCGGGGGAGAGGTGTGGGCACAAGTTTTGGACTTTCTGCGGTGGCAGGGGAAGGTGCCAGGAGTGCGGTGAGGGCTGGTGGTGGTGGGGGGAGCGTGGATTTGACAAGGGAGTCGCGGAGGGAATGGTTTCTCCAAAATGCTGATAGGGATGGGGAGGGAAATATATCCCGAGTGGCGGAGGATGACGCGATGTATATCTAAGTTGGTGGGATGGAAGGTGAGGATCAGGGGCATTCTGTGCTTGTTGCGTTGGGAGAGGTGGGGTTCAAGGGCGGAGGTACGGGAAGTGGAGGAGATGTGCTGGAGGGCATCGACGATCACATGGGAGGGGAAATTGCGGTCTTTGAAGGAGGAGGCCATCTGGGATTTTCTATGGTGGAACTAGTCATCCTGGGAACAGATGTGGCAGAGGCAGAGGAATTGGGAATAAGGGATGGAGTTTTTACAGGATGCAGGGAGGGAGGAGGTGTAGTCCAGATAGCTGTGGGAGCTCGTGGGTTTGTAGTAAATGTCTGTGGTTAGTCAGTCACCGAAGATGGAGAGCCCCAGGAAGGGGAGGGAGATGTCTGAGGTGGTCCAGGTGAATTTAGGGCGGGATGAAAGGTGTTAGTGAAGTTGATGAACTGTTCAACCTCCTCGTGGGGGTACGAGGTAGCGCCGATACAGTCATCGATGTAGAAGAGGAAAAAGTGGGGATTGGTGTCGGTATAACTGCGGAAGATGGACTGTTCCACATACCGACAAACAGGCAGGCATTGCTGGGGCGCATGCAGGTGCCCATGGCTACCCCTTTGGTTTGGTGGAAGTGGGAGAATTGAAAGAAGAGGTTGTTAAGGGCGAGGACCAGTTCAGCCAGGCGGATGAGGGGATCAGTGGAAGGGGATGGTTGGGAGGGCGTAAGAGGAAGAAACCGAAGGGCTTGGAGGCCTTTGCCGTGGCAGATAAATGTGTACAGGGAGTGCATGTCCATGGTGAAGGTAAGGCGTAGGGTGCCAGGGAAATGAAAGTCTTGGAGGTGGTGAAGGGTTTGGGTGGTGCCCCGAACGTAGGTGGGGAGGTTCTCGACAAAGGGGGAACAGGACAGCGTCAAGGTATGCAAAGATGAGTTCAGTGGGACAGGAGCAGGCTGAGACAATGGGTCGACCGGGGATGTCAGGTTTGTGAATCTTCTGTAGGAGGTAGAACCAGGTCATGCGGTGTTCACAGACAATGAGGTTGGAGGCTGTAGGTGGGAGATCCCCACAGGTGATGGGGTTGTGGATGATCTCGGAGAGGGGAAAGTGAGGACTGTAGATACTGGAGATCAGAGCTGAAAATGTGTTGCTGGAAAAGCGCAGCAGGTCAGGCAGCATCCAAGGAACAGGAGAATCGACGTTTCAGGAAGGGCTGATGCCCGAAACATCAATTCTCCTGTTCCTTGGATGCTGCCTGACCTGCTGCGCTTTTCCAGTGACACATTTTCAGCGATGATCTCGGAGATTATGGTTTGGTGAAGGAGGTGAGGTCGTGGTCAAAGAGGAGCAGTAATCATCTCCCAGCATCGACCACACCTCCTCTCACCCTGTCTTTTGTAAAAACACCATCCCTTATTCCTAATTCCTCTGCCTCCGTCACATCAGCTCAGTGGTTAGCACTGCTGCCGCACAGCGCAAGGGATCCAGGTTCGATTTCTACCTCCGGCAATAGTCTGCGTGGAGTTTACACATCCTCCCAGTGTCTGCATGGGTTTCCTCCGGGTGCTCCGGTTTCTTCCCACAATCCAAAGATGTGCAGGTCAGGTGAATTGGCCACGCAAAATTACCCATAGTGATAAGTGCATTAGTCAGGGGTAAATATAGAGTAAGGGAATGGGTCTGGGTGGGTTACTCTTCGGAGGGTCAGCGCGGATGTATTGGGCTGAAGGGCCTGTTTCCATACTGTAGGCAATCTAATCTAAATCTGTTCCCCGGATGACCAATTACACCACAGAAATCCTAGATGGCCTCCTTCTGCAATTTCCCTCCCATGTGCCCTCCAGCGATCTCCTCCATTTCCCGCACCTCCACCCTGGAACCCCACCCCTCCCAATGCAACAAGAATAGAACCCATCCCGGTCCTCACCTTCCATCCCACCAATCTTTGTATGCATCGCATCACCCTCCGCCACTTCCACCACCTGCAAACAGACCCCACCAATAGGAATATATTTCCCTCCACATCCCTATCAGCATTTTGGAGAAACCATTCCCTCCGCCAGCACTCACCCCAAATCCAGAACCTTCCCCTGCCACCGCAGGAATTGCAAAATCTGCCCCCTCACTTCCGTCCCAGGCTCCAAAGGATCCTTCCACATCCAACAGAAATTTACCTGTACCTCCACAAATATCACCTACTGTATCCGCTGCAGCGGATGTAGTTTCCTCTACATCAGGGAGATAGGATGCCAACTTGTGGTTCATTTCAGAGAACATCTCTGGGACACGTACACTAATCAACCACACCACCCCATGACTGAACACTTCAACTCCCCCTCCCACTGCACGAAGGACATGCAGGTCCTGGGCCTCCTCCATTGCCAACCCTAACCAGCCGACGCCTGGAAGAAGAATGCCTCATCTTCCACCTCGGAACACTTCAACCCCAGGGCATCAATGTGGACTTCACCAGTTTCCTCATTTCCCCACACTCCCCACCTTACCCCAGTTCCAACCTTCTAGCTCAGCACTGCCCTCATGACCTGTCCTACCTGCCGATCCTCCTTTCCACCTATCCGCTCCACCCTCCTCTCTGACCTATCTCCTCCATCCCCACCTCCATCCACCTATTGTACTCTTTGCTACCTTCTCCCCAGCATCCCCACCACCTTTATCTCTCCACTCTGGAAGCTTCCTCCCTCCATTCCTGATGAAAGGCTTTTGCCCGAAACGTTGATTTTCCTGCTCCTCGGATGCTGCCTGACCTGCTGTGCTTTTCCAGCACCACTCTGATATAAACTTCCAGGCCCATGCAAACACATTGTCGATATAGCAGAATGTCAACATTACTGATCCAAGATGATAGTGTGGACCATGTTTCATAAAATATTTATGATACATATATCATGTGCTGAGGGTAAACAGGTGGCATTATCAATTTTTTCAGATATCTGTGTGCACCACTGATTACTAATTTAATTAAAAAGACAAACAAAATGAGAACTGCAAAATCCTAGAAATTGTTTCACTCGTAGAACAGCCAATAAACAAAATACAAGGAATAGAATACACACTGCGAGCCATAACTGATGCTCATCAGTTAGATTTGAAAATAATTTTCAATGACTCTTGCCTCGTTTTGGACAATTGTTTCTTCTCAAGAAGTTTGGAAAGCTGGTTCAGTAAGTGGAATGCTTTATCATTTGTGTTGGTGGCCTGCTGAAAATAACCACACAATAATTCTGACTTATTGAACATTCAGCACCAGTAACATGTTAAAGTTCAGCTTCTGTCCTCACCTCATCATCCTCAGTCTCGGGTTTTGTTAGTCTTCTGCAATGGCATCAGCAGTATCATGGAATCCCTATCGTGTGGAAGCAGGCCATTCGGCCCATTAAGTCCACACTGAACTCCTGAACAGGATCCCACCAGACGCACACCCCTACCCTATACCTGTAACCCTGCATTTACCCATGGTTAATCCAGCTAGCCTACACATCTCTGAACACAATGGGCAATTTGGCATGGCCATCCCACCTAACCTGCACATCTTTGGACTGTAGGAGAATACTGGAGCACCCAGAGGAAACCCGTACAGACGTGAGGAGAATGTCTGTGTGGAGTTTGCACAGTCACCAGAAGGTGGAATCGAACCTGGGTCCCTTGCACTATGAGGCAGCAGTGCTAACCACTGAGTCACCCGAGTAGCTTTATAAATTTTTGTGGGGGTGTAGCAGTGAAACCCAGAAGAGATTTTACACTAAAATGAGGAAACAGAGACTTGCCACTTCCACACTAAAAATTAACTGAGCCAATTAAAAGTTCTTGCTTGTCAACTCCTAATTTTAAGAAAGATGCAGCTTCAGTGTCATAGTCTGTGACACCAAATAATAAAACTTCATTAAAACTGCTGTCATTAGCTTCAAAGAAAATTGTGGACATGAAGCAATTCTGGATTGTTTCCTGCTTTATCTTATTCAAGGCTTTCTTCAGGATGTACACTGATTAGAGTAAGTCTATATTATAGTTTCCTCTGGATTCCAAGCAGGCCATTTCTTATTGACAAGCATCGTGCAGTAAAAGCATTTTCAACTTTTAATTATACCTTGGTTCATTAGCTGTTGTTATGACATGCTTACTTTACACCAGCAACACTGAAAAGATTTATCCTGTGTCGTAATCTGAAAATTCAAGAGGCCAAGAGCTATTTTAAGTCAAAATTAAACAACTTTATTTCTTAAAGTATAACAGAGAATAATTAACTAACTAACAACCACAGTTGTGCTTCGACATACGAACGACCCAGTTCACAAACAAATCAGTTTACGAACAGGATTGTAAGTAAAATTTTGCTTCAATGTACCTACAAAATTCAAGGTACGAACGCAAAACGCCAGTGTGCGACCACGTGGTTTCATTGTTCTGCTTTGCTATGCGCTTGTTGAACGCAAAAGCTCTTGGGCCCAGTGTGATCTCATTCAGTTAGTCTTTGGCGCATGCGCTGTGAACAGCCGTCCAAGCATTCTTACGCTATCCGAGCAATGGGAAAACTTGATTCAGTTCGCGAACCGGATCCCAGAACAGATTAAGTTTGTAAGTCGAGGCGCTACTGTATTTACAACTCCTTCCTCTAACCTATCTTTTACCTTCCCTTCTAAAATACCAGTCCGATAAAACTGTCCCAATTAAGATTTACCAAAAATTCAAGTTTTCAAAACCAGCCAGCTGTCGAATCTTCTATTTGGATCTTCCTGTGTCTTATTTTTTTATTATTAGGGATTGTATATCACAGATCACAGATCAATAAAGGTACCTTTATTTTTCACATAGTCTCTACATGCTGGTGCCGTGGCAGTTCTCCTTCCAACTGTTCAATTTTCTCCAGTCTTATACTCCCAAAGCATCAGATTGTGTCACTGGCTTTTAAATTTGTCAATATACTAAATTAAAATTTGATTGGAAATTGGTATTTTGGGGGGTATAATTTAAACTGATTGGCTTAATTCAAATCTGCTTTTGTCTCCAGGCAACCCCAGTTGTTGGACCATGTGTTACATTGTATCTTATTCAGAACACTTGGTGCTGTCAGATGGTTCTGCTAGCTTTTAACTCTCAAACATACAGTATGCCCACATCTTCATAACGCTGTCTAATGGAAGTTGAACTCGGTGGGAGAGAAAAAACAAACAAACAAACAAACAAACAAACAAACAAACAATCATATGGCTTTTGGTCCTTGGACATTAGGATGAGCTGAGCAATATCCATGAGTAACAGGATCTTGTGTTTCTGGAACTGCATACAGCATGCAAGTTTCTGAAGCCATGAAGTAAAAATTGATGATGTCATCCAGGCCTTTGGTTTGTTTCATAGCTGACAGGACAATGGTTGATGTGGTAGTCAGTTGGCCCATTGTGCTGGTTGATTTGTTCTCAGACGTTTCAACACCATGGTAGGTAACGTCATCAGTGAGCTTCCGGTAAAGCACTGGTGTTCTGTCCCACTTTCTATTTGTGTGTCTTGGTCTGTTACAGTAGGTGATATCACTTCTGGTTCTTTTTCAGAGAGGTTGGTAAATAGGATCCAGATCAATGTGTTTGTTAAAGGTGTTCCAGTTTGAATGCCAGACTTCGAGGAATTCCTGTGTGTGTCTTTGTTTAACCTGTCCTAAGGTGGACGTATTGTCTCAGTCGAACTGGTGTCCCTCTTCGTCTGTGTGTATGGATACTAGTGATAGCTGGTCATGTCTTTTGGCGGCTACTTGATGCTCATGTATCCTGGTGGCTAGTTTCTTGCTGGTCTGTCTGATGTAATGTTTGCTGCGGTCCTTGCAGAGTATTTTGTATATGACGTTTGTTCTGCTGGTTGTTAATATGGCGTCCTTTAAATTCATCAGGAGCTGTTTCAGTGTTGTGGTCGATATGTGGGCTACCATGATGTCTAGGGGCCTGAGCAGTCTGGTCCTCATATCCAATATGTCTTTAATATATGGCAATGTGGCTAGAGTCTATGGGGGTGTTGCGTCTTTTTGTTTAAGTCTGTTATGTAGGAATCTGCGGACTACGCTTATTGGGCACCCATTGTTCCTGAATACGTTGTATAGGTGTTTTTCCTCAGCTTCTCATAGTTTCTGGGTGCTGCAGGGTGTTATGGCTCATTTAAATAATGCCCTGATGCAGCTCCGTTTGTGAGTGTAGGGACGATTGCTCTTGTATTTGAGTATCTGGGCAGTGTGTGTGGCTTTCCTATAGATGCTGGTTGGCAGCTGTCCATTGGCTTTTTGCTCTACTGTGACATCTAGGAAGTATGCTGTTGTCCTCTTCCTCTTTGGTGAACTTCATACCAGCAAGGATGTTGTTTATGTGTTTCTTCTGATTTGTTGCATTTTGTGATGACAAAGGTATCATCCACACAGCTGACCCAAAGCCTGGGCTGGATCATGGGAAGGGCTGTTCGTTCTAACCTCTGCAAAACTGCTTTTGCTCAGAGTCCTGATACTGGTGATCCCATCGGCATCCCATTGATTTTCTTGTAGATCTGGTCATTGAAAGTGAAGTGGGTTGTGACCAACTGTCACTAGTATTCATACACACAGATGATTAAAATTTGAATTTAAATTTAGCTTGAATATCTTTGCATGTTCTTCCTTCATCATGTATCCTCAATACCCTGTACTTGATTTACATGTATGTGTACTTAAAAGAAAGCTTTTTATTCTCACCAAGTTTAACCATGATTTTGACAGCAATAACCAAAACACATATTTCCTTAAACTGCAATACGCATGGCATTTTTAATAGAATTAGTATTTGTTTTCATTTCCCTTAATATTTTTTATTTGCATCTTTAAATATCAAAAAATTGCAAATGTGTAGGGTTGTTTCAAAAAGACGACATTTGGGGCAGGACTAAAGCCTGCATGGCAACATTGAGATTGCCTTTGCAAATTTCGCCTCGCTAAGAGAATAACAGATTGGGATAGTAGTGTGTGGCCAACTTAGGCAGAATGTCAACTTATGTGAAGTCAACATAAGTGGTAGCCCTGCACAGCATTTTAATCCTTTCTTACTAAACCCTTTTGAAAAGATATCTGCTCCTGTTCATATGTTATTAATACATCACACTCCCTCTCAATACATCTCTTACTCGATTCTGAATATGAAATCGGAGCAACTGGTTAAGAAATTTACAAATACAATGTTTTGAACTACATATATGATAAAATCTCAACACACAGTTGGATTAAACATTTTTATGTTATACTGGTAAACCTCCCTATGGTTTGTTGAAAACAACTTGCGTTTCTATACACAAGACAATGAAAAAAAATGAGAATTTCAGAAGCTCTTTTTACAGATGTAGTAACCAAATCCTGCAATTACATGGCACAGTTAGAAAACAGGAAGAGACCTGCAGTCATATAGCACTTTTCATAAGCACTGGGCATCTCAAAAGCACTACAGCCGAAGGAGGAAGTTCAAACTCAGTTCATTTATCCTAGCAGTGGGTTTCAATTCGATTCTCTCTTTCTTCTTGTATTCAATTATGGATTGCTTTGTCATGCTGTGTTGGAAGGCCCTCATTGTCAAAACCCTGATGCTCACCCTCATCTTCCTCCTCAGGTAACTGCTGTCAATCCTCTGTCTCTTCTGCACTGGGACATTCCCCTTTTGCTTGGTCCATTTGCGAGGGGCGTAACAAGACAATTTTGCAGCATACCTTTTATGGGCTATACTGCAAAACTTCGAGAAAAGCCTCCTCATTGAAACCACACCTTGAGCTGAAGGGATGGGTGACCATTCTATCCCAGAGGCCATCAAGATGATGGCTACATTAAAGCGTTATGCAGCTGGCTGGATGCATGGATCCACTGGGGATGAGTGTACGAGATCTCAAGCCTCAACCTACAAATGTACCTAAACAGTAACCATTGCGATTTGTGCCAGATTACTCTGCTTCGTCTCATTTCCCTGTGAGAAGGTCAACACTGCAACCTAAGCAATGGGCTTGGCCAACAAGGCTGGCATCACTGGGTGCCACAGACCATGCACACATCACATTTCGGAGACCATATCATAACACAGCTGACCTTATCAATAGAAAAAGGGCTTCCATTCAATCAAGGAGCAAGTCATCTATAGTCATAGGCACCACATCTTAAAAGTCTCCATTAGGTATCCCAGAAACTTCCATGATGTCGTTAGCCCTCAGAACCATTGTGCTCCTACTTCGTTTCAAGGTTCCAATGCTTGAGAACTGAAGAGTCATATAAGACTTGAAACATTAACTCGGTTTCTCTCTCCAGAGGTGCTGCCAGACCTGCTGAGTTGTTCCAGTACTTTCTGCTTTTATTTCACATTTCCAGCACCTGCAGTACTTTGCTTTTAGCTAAGCAGTTTATTCACAAGAAAAGTTGTATTCAAGTAAGTGCTTTCTAGGGTACTGGTACTCTGAAAATTAAAGCACAACATAAAATTGGCAAAAAATGGCAAACAGCTAATGAATTCAAACATTCAACACATTCAAGCACGTTTCTGGGTTATTTGCTGTATATTTGTAGCAATTTACACTCGGATTTCGCAAGACCGCTCGTAAACCAGAGTGATAAGCAGCCATAATGGAATGTTGACAATCATTCCTCACTTTTATTCTGTACATTGCCATATATTTTGTAAGACAAAATTCAATTTCTAATGAATGTTCTTACACGTTTTATGCTGAAAGTGAACTGATCAAAGTACTCAACTATGCCTTGTTCCTTCATCAGCTCGAGGGTTCTAATTAGAGTATTAAAACATGCTGAAACACTTACTAAAGTCATTACTGTTCTGTACTACTTTTGATTTGGTATTTTACATATCCTGTGTGCCTTGAATGCCAAAACAGCACAATTTGCTCAATCAGCATTTTATGTGGTGTAACAATGTGAGGCTTTCGCAAACAGTATTATTTATTTATTAAATAATTCCACTACCAACAGCTAATTTATAAATGAATTAAAGTCAAAGCCAAACAAAAGCTAAAAACTAAGCTTTCATACAGGGTTTCCCTCTGAAAGGCCAACCAAGTTCTCTCACCACATCCCACCAAACGCACTTCATTAACTACTAATACACCCATATGATATCCCTCTCACTCAATTCTAGCCCCAATTTACCACTCACCATTTTCTGGAAGAGCTCACTGCTCACGAGATATCCCTTGAAAGACCACTACCCCAAGTGCCCGGACCATTTTTAAATGCTGCTGTGCCAATTTTTGGTCATCTGGCATTGAACTTCACTGACAACATCAAGGCTCAGCAGCCACAAGCCCCACAGCCCATAACACATCGGCAGCAGTGCTGATACTTCCTTAAACATACAACCCCATTGTCTCAGCCGAGTCGCTTTTTAACCACACACTTTACCTGTTCATAGGTGCATCCCATCTAAACCTCCTCTCGAAGTCACCACCACCCTGTCCCCAGTGTTCACTGCCAATTCACATCTTGTCACTCTCTTGCAGTGGAGCATCACATACAGGCAAGCAATTGGATCATTCCAAAAGCAAGCAAAAGGGAACTGAACAAAACCAGGTTCCCACAATATAAATAAGATGCTGGTGTCACATTCCACAATGAACTGCTATACCCAGCTGTCATAGACTGGAACGGCCTGTCAATTTGGTCTATATTAGAGTGGTGCCGGAAAAGCACAGCACATCAGGCAGCATCTGAGGAGCAGGAAAATCGACGTTTCAGGCAAAAGTCCTTCATCAGGAATGCGACAGGGAGCCTCCAGGGGTGGGGAGAGATAATTGGAACAGGGGAAGATTGGCAGGTAGGACAGGTCATGAGGATGGTGCTGGGGTAAGGTTGGAACTGGGGTAACGTGGGGGGGAGGGGAAATGAGGAAACTGGTGAAGTCCGCATTGATGTTCTGGGGTTGAAGTGTTCTGAGGCAGAAGATGAGGCATTCTTCCTCCAAGTGTTGGGTGGTGAGGGAGCAGCGGTGGAGGAGGCCCAGGACCTGCATGTTCTCGGCAGAGTGGGAGGGGGGAGTTGAAATGTTCAGCCACGAAGCAGTGTGGTTGATTGGTGCGGGTGTCCCAGAGATGTTCCCTAAAGCGCTCTGCAAGAAGGTGCCCAGTCTCCCCAATGTAGAGGAGACTGCATCCGGAGCAACGGACACAATAAATGATATTGATAGAAATTATGGCCACAGGTTTTGAAGTTCCTGTGGTGGCGTGGGAAGATGTCAGGTGGGGAGGATGGACTGTTGGGGGCCGTGGACCTGACCAGGTAGTCACGGAGGGAACAGTCTTTGCGGAAAGTAGAAAGGGGGGGGGGGGCGGAGGGGAGGGAAATCTATCCCTGGTGGTGGGGTCCGTTTGGAGGTGGCGGAAATGTCAGCAGATGATGCGGTTTATGTCGAGATTGGTAGGGTGGAGGGTGAGGACCGGGAGGTTCTGACCTTGTAGTGGTTGGAGGGGTGGGGTTTGAGGGGGCGGAGGTGCGGGACGTGGATGAGATACATTGGAGGGCATCTTCAATCACGTGGGAAGAGAAATTATGTTCTTTAAAGAAGGAGGCCATCTGGTGTGTTCTGTGGCGGAACTGGTCCTCCTGGGAGCAGATACGGCAGAGGCGGAGGAATTGAGAATACGGGATGGCATTTTTGCAGGAGGTAGGATGGGAAGAGGTGTAATCCAGGTAGCTGGAGTTGGTGGGTTTGTTAAAAAAAAGTCAGTGTTAGGTTGGTCATCATTGATGGAGATGGAAAGGTCCAGGAAGGAAAGGCAGGTGTCAGAGATGGTCCAGGTGAATGTAAGGTCGGGGTGAAATATGTTGGTGAAGTTGATGAACTCCTGTCGGGAGCACGAGGTGACACTGATGCAGTCAGCACCCTCTTCCTCAATGACCTTGTCATCCTCCGTTCGTCACTTCATCAGCATCCAGCACATCACCTTATTGCATGCCAGGACGGTGCAGCACTCTCCATCCAGACTCTACTGCAGGGTTCCTCCTAGACTGGTCCAAGCAGCAGAACCACATCTTCAGCAACCTGATCAGCATGCTCAGTATCATAGCTGCCTTCCACATCAGTCAGGGGCTTGTGGAATGGGGCTATCAGCCATGATCACAGTGGATTGCTCTTGCTCTTCCTGTTTGTCCTATGTAGTGTTTTGTACACTCTTTGCATGGGATTTTGTACACTACGTTGGTTTTGCTCATGCTGGGTATTGGGTCCTTTGTCCTGGTGGGTTGTTGTCTGAGAGTGGCTGTTGGTTTGTGTGCTGTTAGGAGTCCTAGTGGTCTGGCTGTCAGTTCAGAAATGCTCTTGATGTATGGTAACGTGGCTAGTCCTTTGGGATGTGGCATGTCCTCATTCCATTGTCTTTCCCTTTGGCATCTGTTGATGAAATCTGTTGAAGACAGCTAACGATCCATATCCATGAATGCCAAATAGCCACGAAACAACACAACCAGCTATCCTTAGTAGCCAACACGCAGATGACAAGCAACTGGAGTTCGACTGGGACAACACTACTATTATAGGACAAGCCAAACAGAGTACAGCCAGGGAATTCCTAGAGGCATGGCACTCATCCACAGATTCTATCAACAAACACATCAACCTGGACCCAATATACCGGCCACTGCAGCGGACAGCTGGAATTGACAACCGGAAGCGGCAGAGACAGGCTACTATAAATACCGGAGAAAACAGCACAGAAGCGCTTTCCAGGAGGCTCCCAAGCACTGAGGATGTCACCTAGACAGGGGACGAAATATCTGCATCACAAATTCCCAGCTCGGCAAACAGAACCACAACAACGAGCACCCAAGCTACAAATCTTCTCACAAACCTCTTACAAAGTTCTATTCCATCACAGCTCAGCTCATCAACCCAGCATAGTACCAGCAGTAGCAACACTTCCACCGGTAGTTCAAGAGCTTGTCGCTTCTGAAACAGGTTTTCATATTTTTAAGAGTTGGAGATTCCACCTCCAACCTAGTAAGAGTCAATTGACAGCTATTCTTTCCCTGGACAAACTGCTTTCCCAACATTTTAGCAAGGAAAGAAAATGCGATTAATGTGGAATTGATAATTGTGGCATGCTGTCTTAATTCAGCCCACTGAGCTTCAGCCCATCAAGGATATAACTTCCTAAAAGTGCAAATACAGGTAGGTAAAGGCAATGAATAGATCAAGTAGTTAGGGCTCTTGTTTGTAATGCAGTGGTAGTGCCTGTACCTCTGAGCTAGTAAGCCCAGATTTGAGTCCTACCTGCTTCAAAGGTTTGTCACAACATCGCTGAACAGATTAATTATGAAATATTGATAGACCAAAGAGTATTGTGGAGAACATAGGCAAAGACTCTCACAAGGATAACAGTCATTTTCAATTTTCTGTTATAAGTATCCTGAAATGCTATGAGACCCAATAGGAAAAGAATATCAAACCCATAGAATCCACCATAAATTCAGTGGAAAGATATTGATTTAAAAAATTACAGTTGAAAGGATTAACATGAGGTACTGGGTCAAAAAGTGTGGTGCTGGGAAAGCACAGCAGGTCAGCAGCATCCGAGGAGCAGTAGAGTCGATGCTTCAAGCACGAGCTCTTCATTAGAAACTATGACTATTTTAACTCTAATGTGGAAGGCAAAATTGGAGACTTAATAGAAAATTTTAAAAGTATAAAAGATCCTGATGTAGTGATTAGAAAAGGAGTATTTCTCAAGTTGAGGAGTCAATGACCAGTGATCATCAATTTGAAATTGTTACTAGGATAACACTAAGAGGGATTTAGAGCAATATCTTTATACAGAATTCAAAGTTTGGGAGAAGATTTGTAGCTCAGGTGCTCATTGTTGTGGTTCTGTTTGCCGAGCTGGGAATTTGTCTTGCAAACGTTTCGTCCCCTGTCTAGGTGACATCCTCAGTGCTTGGGAGCCTCCTGTGAAGCGCTTCTGTGCTGTTTCCTCCGGCATTTATAGTGGCCTGTCTCTGCCGCTTCCGGTTGTCAATTCCAGCTGTCCGCTGGAACAAACGAACAAACATCTATCAACAAACACATTGACCTGGACCCAATATACCGGCCACTACAGCGGACAGCTCGAACTGACAACCGGAAGCGGCAGTGACAGGCTACTATAAATGCCGGAAGAAACAGCACAGAAGCGCTTCATAGGAGGCTCCCAAGCACTGAGGATGTCACCTAGACAGGGGACGAAACGTTTGCAAGACAAATTCCCAGCTTTATACAGAACTCTTAGATCATGGAGTACTTTGCCACATGGAAATAGTGTCTTTGGAGCTTTGAGACAAACATTTGAAGTAGAAAGATTGCAGGACTATGGGGATTCAGCACCACAGTGAAATTAGTTTCAAATTGAGCTTGAACCCATCAGGGTGCAGTTATGATTTACCAAATAGCTCTCATTCTCTCAAATTCTTTCATTCTCTATTCTGCCAAAATAGTGTGGCTCCACTTTGCGGCATTGCATATTATTTCCCCATTACACAACAGCACTGTACTTAACTATTCTTTTCATCTCTGACTAAAGTCTTTTCTAGTTCCAAAACATGTTGCTACAAGATCTTTTCTTGTCTAAATTGAAACTACCATTTCAAAACCAATAATAAACCAAAGGAAGAGCTCATTTTTGCCATTATATTCACAATAGCTTTGGCATAGGCTTAGAGAGAGAGAGGATTTGGTTATTAATTAAATTGCATATTTAGTTGATTAACATTTATGAAAAAGATGTGCAAATCAATGCCCAAATTTTAAATCTATTACGGTTAATGTCAACACATGAGAAGAAAGCATTTCCTTTCCTTGCAAAGTACACACAGTAATGCTATTCAATTGCTCTGCATAATTCCTCAGCCAACTTCTGCAAAAATGTTCACCTGATGTTAAATTTTCTTTTTAGAATTGGCATTATATATAATGGAAGTATTGTAAAAATACATTGCTTTTATATTCTGTATTAAATAATAGATGCACCAAAAATTCACTAGCTGTCTCAAACACTTTGGCTGAGAAAGTCATGGTCGTGAACAAATGAATAAAACAATATGTTAATTCATAATAGCACCTCATCTCAAACGGTTTTACTTTTGAGATGCATTGACATTGCTATTTTGGCAAAAGTGTGACTTTCAATCTGAGCTACAAAATTGTTGCAGGAGAGTGATATTGATCTGGGCAAATTATTCACTTGAGCAAAATATACCTGATAATACAAACTGAAAATAAGGAAATTCGTGTTAAAGAAGGAAGTATTTTTCACACAAGAATACTAGTTTTATGGAGTCCTAATTAAAAGTGCATTGTTAGAAAATAAAACAAATAACAAAATGGCTAACTCAGGAAAGATTGGTAAAAGAAATCTGGCTGAGTCAGCATATAAAGTCAGTCATATGGCCTAATACAGCTTTCCAACATAAAGCCACAGAAAAATATGTTTTGAACAGATCAGTCAGAACAGGAGGATAACATTAAGAAAATAGTAAAACAGATGTGATAGTTAACCACAAGGCAAATGGTATTTCTAAGCAAAAAAAAATTAATTAATAATGCACAGAGAACAATAAACTAATGAAATGAACATTGAATTACTAGAAAATACTGCCCAAGGTAGGAACGAGTTCAGGGACAATAAGAGCAAAATTGAGAGAGCCACAGATAAGAACATAGTGCAAAGCTACAGTAACCTTGGAAGCTGTGATTAGCTAATGTAAAAGGAAATGCATGAGATTACATGTGTCACAATGGAGCTGCAGAAAACAAGATTTTTACAGGAAAAAATGGCTTTTTAATGAGCACAGCAAGATTAGTTAACTGTTATTTCAAGAGGCCCAAACATTTGGCCCAGACAAGAAGTGCCAAATCATGACTTATACTTATGGCTTACAATTGAGTAGATGGATTACAATCTACCCTGAACACAAGCTTGAGTTACATTTGGATGAACATAAAAATAAAAAAGTTGGCATCAAACTGAAGTGCTTCCTGTGTTTGTCAAATCAAATAATCAGCCATATGTGCACACTCAAAAGATACTGTAATGACAATGGCACTGACTAGCAACCCCAAGGACAAAGAGTTCAAACTCCACCATGACAAGTTGCGAAACTGAGTTCCATAATTTAGGAATTTGTTACCTAATAGAAGAAATAAAGTGCTAAAAGATAAGTGATGCATCAATATCCCTCAGGGAAATCAGCTTGCTACCTCTATCTAGTAAGGATTGGATGCAGTCCTATATGGATATGTTCTAATCAACCTGCTCAGAGATGTTATTGCAGACCTATGGAGTGGTGCGATTTAAATCTGGGTCTCCTGGCTCAAAGGTGGGGTTACTACCACTGTACTAGAAGAACCCTTCTAGTATGCTATATGATTATTTATTCCCCATTGGCTGTTCACTCTACTGTGACATCTAGGAATGGCAGTTTGTGCTGAGATTTAGATTCCCTACAGTATGGAAACAGAACCTTTGGCCCAACAAGTACACATCGACCTTCCGGAAAGTAATCCACCCAGCCCCATTCCCCTAACTAACGCACCTGACACTATGGCCATGCTAAATTGCCCAATTCACTTGACCAGCACATCTTTGGATTATGGGAGGAAACCCATGCAGACATGGGGAGAACGTGCAAACTCTACACAGACAGTCACCCAATGCGGGAATTGAACCTGGGTCCATGGTGCTGTGAGGCTGCAGTGCTAACCACTGAGCCACCATGCCGCCCATATTGCTGTTTTCCTCCTCTTTAGTGAATTTTATGTCAGTAAAGGTATTATTGATGGTCATGAAGGTTTCCTCTAATTGGTTTCGTTCAGTGATGACAATGGTGTTATCCACATAGCAGACCCAAAGTTTGGGTTGGATGGTTGGCAGAGCTGTTTGTTCAAGTCTCTGATTACTGCCTCTGCTAAGAACCCTGATATTGGGGATCCATGGGTGTTCTGTTGGTTTGTCTGGAGGTTTTGTTGTTGAAAGTGAAGTGTGAGGTAAGGCATAGGTCCACTAGCTTGATGATACTGTCCTTGTTGATGAAATTATTGGTGTTTGGTGTATGTGTCTTTGGGTCTTCTAATAGTGTAGGCAGTGTTTCCTTGGCCAGGTTAATGCTGATTCATGTGGACAGGGCTGTTACAAAGGAGATTGGCATAAAATTCACTAAAGAGGAGGAAAACAACAAACTGCCATTCCTAGATCTCACAGTCGTGCAAAACAGTCAATGGAAATTTCAAACCAGCATCTACAGGAAAAACATATACGGACAAAATATTGAACTACAGAAGCAATCACCCCAACATCCACAAACGAAGCTGCATCAGAACATTATTTCAACAAGCCACAACACTGCAGCACAGAGGAATTACACAGAGCAGAGGCAAATTACCTATACCATGTATTCAAAAATGAAGACAGTCCGCCGATTTCTCAGCAACAAACACGCAGACAATACATGTCCAGAAACCCTAGCCACTCTTCCCTACATCAAAGACATCTCAGAAATGACTGCCAGACTACTCAGACCCTTGGCATCATGGTAGCCCATGAACCCAACAACACTCTAAAACAGCAGCTAATGAACTTGAAAGACCCTATGCAGACAACAAGCAAAACTAATGTCATTTACAAAATAGCATGCAAGGACTGTATCAAACACTACATTGGACAAACAGGCAGAAAACCAGCTATCAGGATAAATGAACAACTTGCCACAAAATGACTTGACCCTCTCTCACTTGTATCTTTACATACAGATAAGGAAGGAAACCACTTCGACTGGGACAACACATCGATCCTAGGACAAGCCAAACAAAGACACGCACGAGAATTCCTAGAAGCACAGCATTCCAACCAGAACTCTATCAACAAACACATCACGTTAGACCCCATCTACCCCTCCCTGAGAAAAAGAACAGGAATTGACTTTACCATAGGAAATGACATCACTAACCCAAAGAAACCCAAACATATAAAAAGAAAGCAGGAATTATCAGCAGTGCTTCACCTGAGGCCCACTGAAGATGTTTCTTAGTAGGGTGACAAAACACTTGGAAATTAATCTTCCAGCTCAGCAAGCAAACCTACATCCATTATGACTTTCTTGCACAACAACTTTTTATGACTATGACAAACCAAAATAAATTTAACTTTTGGTAAACTTCTATCAGCACAGCATTGATAGTTGTAATATATATCACCTTAAGTACACAAATGTTTACTTACTTATTAATAAGTAAGCCAAGAGGTAAGTCCCCAGTCTTGAGTTATATTATAAAATCTATAAGAGATTCAAATAATGATACTATACAGAAGGGGGTCATTTATCCAATTGAACTTGTGCTGGTTCCACAGAAGCTATTTAGTTAATCACACTCACTTATACTTTTCCCAAGGTGACATATTTATTTTTCCTCCAGTATTTCTTCTGTTCTCTTTTGAATGTTATTGCTGAATCTATTTCCTTTTCAGGAGGTGCATTCTAGATCACAACCACTCACTATTTAAAAAACAAATCTCTTGAAGTTTCTGGTTACTTTTGCCAATTATTTTAAGTCCGTGTCCTCGTATTCCTCTGCTCCTGCTGCTTGGAACAGTTTCTCTTTATGTACTTCATTAACATTTGAATCCCACTATTAAGTCTCATTTTAACCATAGTTTCTACAAGGAAAAGAACCAAGCTTCTCCATTCTCTATGCATGTATTTCATTTATCGTCTTCATTTGTTAGACTTGCTTAAAATGTCCTGTTACCCTTTCTCTCCAGAATTAAACACTCATGATAGAAAATAGTCTATGTATTGTGTTGGTTCACCAAAGACAGAGGATAGTCCAACATAATTTGGCCTATTCTCTCATCTACAAATGTCACTGGCTAATAACAAAGAATAACAGCAGAACAGAAGGCCATGTCTACTCTTTGAATGAGCCACCCAGTTGGTTCCACTCCCTATTCTTTCCCATAGCCCTGCAATATTTTCTTCTTTTCCAGTTATAAATCTTATCCCCATTTGAGAGTTATTACTGAATTGATTTCCACCAGAAAAGTGCATTCCATAGCGAAATAATTCAAAACAGTCTGTTCATTTCTCGGATTTTTTTTAAACCAATTATTTTAAATCTGTTCTCAGCTTACTAACTGTCTTGTCACCAGCTTTCTTGCTTATTCTTTCAAAAACTCACATAATTTGAATACCTCTTCTTAAATCTTTCCTTCAAGAAAATAAAGACTTGTGCTTATAAAATGCCTTTGGAAAGTGATCAGTTCTTCAAAACGCTTTACAGCCAAACAAGCATTTCTGAAGAGGATCCCTACTCCCATACAAGAAGGTGAGCATCAGACTTGCACATAGCACTTTCCCACAAACAGCAATTTGAAAAGACCAGATGGGGCTGGTTTAATTGCATTGGTTGACTTTAACTTTCTCTGCTTTTTTAAAAAAATTCAGTTTTGTTAGTCTTTGTACATATAAGTTTGCCATCCCTGAGAAATGATCACAACTAATTTTTCATTTGCCCTATTGTGCCGAACTATTGTCCCATGTTTCAATTTGTAGCTGAGGAAATGGTTCCTTTTTATTTTTTCTCCTTTCACCTTTCTCCACACATAGCAACACCTACAGCCAGTAAAACAGGTCATCTATTTCCAAGATTCTTGTTGATATAATTTTATCTGCATGACAACAAAATGTCACTTGCTCTGAAATATTCTCTTTGTATGGCATAGTTCTATAATACAGTAAACATCAATAACCCATTCCTAAAGTCCTTGATATGATTCCAAAGCATCTCGTCTAATTATATTGAAGCAACAGTTAGTAATAAAACCTTTATATACTGAAAAATTTGTATTAGAAATTTAATACAATATTCCCTCCATGAAACAGATGCCACATAATCAATAGACTAACCTTCATTTTTCCCAAACCTGCTGTTATTCAATGCACACAACATTGTTTGTATTTTTAAAAATACTCCTGAGCAGACATCTTCTCCGGAGAACTGGATGCAGTTTCCACTGCACCATGGACCTCCTGACATTTATGTAACATATCAACCTTGATAACCAGAGTTGGTAACATTGACACACGATTAACCTTTTCCATTGATCATCTTTACATAAAATCATGCAGAGAATTTACAGCACATATATGGGTCTTTTGACCCAATAGCTCTATCAATGCCAGTGTTATTTTGGTTCATGTAAGTTGCATACTCAAACAATGAGAATATCTGGTCCAATCACAAAAATATGCATTTGCTACATTCCTGAGTTATTTTGTTGTACAAGTAGATTATAGAGAAGTGTGACTCTGAGCCAGAAAAATTGACTATAGCAGATGACAGTTAACACGTTGGCAAAATATTTTACCAGTTGACACTTGAAGCAACATTGCTCAATGTTGCTTAGTTCATTTTTTGCAATTGCTATCTTGATCAATTCACCTCCAAGTCAATCCAAGCTGCTAAGTAACAATGACTTGTCTATGATGGTTAGTACTTCAAGTTAACACTATGGAGCATCCCATGTGCCTGACCTTTGAATGAAGACAAGTGAAAGATCACTAGATAGAATATTTCGATTGGTCAAATTACTGCCCTCATAACACAATGTCAATTGCATAGACCCTAGCACCTAACCTCTGCGTGAGATCTTTTATTTCAGACCTGACAAAGCCTGGGATCATCATGTCTGAATGTTGGGGTAAAAGCTAATGTGTCATGAGAACAACCTTATAAAAGATATTAAAATGCAAGCCCAAAACAGTTTGTAAAGAAATCCAAGTTGAAAGAATTGTTAGGCATATAATGATCATTTATGTGATAAGGAAGTAATATTTCAGTGGGTATATTGATCCAGAGTTCCTGAATTTCTAATCAAAATCTTTAGTAGAATCCTGACAATTGGCTGAATAGCCATTTTTACATCATTCCTCCCAGGGTTCCACAAATCTCCCACTAAAGAAAGAGCAGGAACCCCTTGACAAATGAGGGTCATTCTATTAAATGCAAATGTTATCCGTTATAAACTTTTTTAAAAAAAACTCATCGAATCCCTATAGTGTTGAAACAGATTGTTCAATCCACCAAGTTCACACCAACTCTTCAAAAAGCATCCCACAGACATCCACGCCCCTACCCTATCCCTGTAACCTTCCATTTCCCCATGCCCTCCACCGAGCCTACATATCCCTGGACACAGTGGTCAATTTAGCATGGCCAATCCACCTAACCTGCGTTTCTTTGGATTGTGGGAGGAAACTGGAGCACCCACAACAAACCTACATAGACACGGAGAGAATATGCAAACAGACAGTTGCCTAAAGGTGAAATCGAACCTGGGTCCCTGGCGCTGTGAGGCAGCAATGCTAACCACTAAGCCATCGTGTCACCCTGTTATTGATATTGATTCATTGGAGTGCTAACTCTGATCTTGTAGTTACTAATTGCAAAATGCTTGGTGTTCAAGCAAGACACTAAATCCGCAAATTAGCCAATGACCAAGCATTATGTTATTGCACTGAATCGGAAGGTCTGAGACTCAGTCTCTTCTCTGTGGTAAATTAAACGCTTTGATCCAAGGCTTGCTCCAAGAGTGTGATGATTGGCCTCATAGCTGATGATTCAGAGCAGGTGGGAATTATTCAAGGTTATGGTTCATGATCATTTGAGACCACCATGGAAAGTGTGAAAGTTGAAGGAAGACAGAAGCCAGCTTTGTTGTATCAACTTGCACAATCAAATAATCTGTTAATATTCAAGGTCTGGGTTAACATGACTAGCTGGATTATGACCACATCATAGTGACAGACTTCAGGACTGAAACTAAGTAGTAATTCACTAGGGAACAGGAAGTATCCATATAATTCACACAATGAATATTTCTATAAATATAGGTCTTTGTGAAGTTGATAAGGTCAGTAGAGAGGGGTCGGGGAGTTCAGAACAATAGAGCTAACATTAAAGTTAACATTAGAGCGAAGCCAGACAGAGATTGAAGTCAGAAAGCACTATTCCATACAAAGGATTGTGGAAAATTCAAACTTTTTCCCTGCTGTAAACATTTCACTGTACTCCTATGCGTTGATACTTGAGTACGTGTCAATAAATAATATTCTCTTCTTGCTTCCCCCTACTCTTCCAAAAGCTGCTGAGCCGAGGACAATTGACAATGCCAAAATTAACGTCAATACACATTTGCCCAGAACCAAGGCTGGAAGTGCAGTTTAGATACAGATTAGTCAAGATCTAATTTACAAGTGAAACCAGCTCAAAGAGCTGAATGGCCTCTGGTTCTTAGCAGCGGCATCATAATATTCTTACATACCCCACATTCCTTCGCAGCTGTGGCCACGTGGAATAACATATCTTCCTCTACGAAAGGCCTCACCGCATCATGGATGATCACCACTTCAGGTTTCTGCAGCCAAGCTATACAAGGCTGATTTTCCACAAATGCTTTTAGCCCATTGAAAATAGACTGGTGACGAGTGAGTGCACCCTCAACAACTGTTGTTCTTGAGTGCCCATAACGCTTTATAATCAAATTCATCAATTCAAAGTTTTGTTTTGACACCACCACGACAATGTCATTTATCCAATGAACTCTGTAAAAGAAAAATAGAATGTATCAAGAAGAAACAAAGACATTTCACAGAATTGTAAACAATATTAGTACTACTGTAGACATAACTTCATCATGCAAGCCAATTATAAGATTAACATTAGATTAATTATATAAGGTTCTTCAAACAATCTTTTCAATACTCCTTAGAGTATTTATGTAGATCTCAAAACAGCCAATTGCAGTTTTTGAGATGGCTTTCTCAAAACCTAGATTTTCTGCAGGTCAGAATTTCTCAAGAGCTTTTTAAAATGATGGATGTCCCTGCTTTCCCAGGCTTCCCTAATTTCTGGACTGCCTAATAAGGGTGTGGGCCAGCTCACTGCATGATCCCAAACCCTGCACATCACAAATGGCCACTTCATTAGCCATATCACTTATTCTGGGTAGTAATCCAGTAAATGTCCCCTGAGCTGCCTCCACTGCATTTACATCTTTTTTAAATAAAGAATTCATAATTGCACACATTATTTGAGATGTGGTCTCACCAATATCCTTTTAAATTGGAGCATAACATCACTACTTCTATGTTTATTTCCTCTTGTCACAAAGAAAAACATCTGATGAGGCTTCTTGAATACCAGCTGCAAGAGAAACCTGACAAATGACTCATGCACTGAAACACGGATGCCCTCTGCACCTCAGAATTTGGCAGTCATTCTGAATTTAAGTACCCTAAAGACACTGCTTTTTTATTCTTCCTTCCAATGTCACATTTTCCCACATTTCACACCACCCGCCAGAGTTTTGCGATTTGTTCAACCTATCTATATCCATCTGCAATTTCCTTACGTCTTCTGCACAACATACTTTCCTGTCTCTCTTGGTGTTATTTGAAATTTTCGGCATGATACCTTCACTCTCTTTATACATTGCAATTAGTTATGCCCCATCACAGATACTGTTGACTCCACAAGTTGCATCCTGCTAATCTTATTTTCTGCTGGCTAGTCAGTCAATCTTCTATCTCTGCAATTATGTTACTCCCAAACCATGAATTTTTATTTTTGCAAACAAGCAACTTATCGGGAGCTCCAAGTATAGTACATCTACAGGCTCCCTTTTATGCAGAGCACGTTATTCCTTCACCAAATGTCAACAACTTGAAAACATACTAACTGTTCTGATGTATCTTGAGGTTTTTTTTTTTAAGTATACAGCTACAATCTCTTCAATGATCAAATCTAACACTTTCCCTACGCCAGATGTCAAGTTTGCTTGCCTATAGTTTCCTGCGTATTGCCTCCCTCTTCATATTTTGGAATGCTCAGTTGCGATTAAAGGCAATCATTTTGAAATAAAAATGTTCCAGTCATCAAGAACTCCCACCTACTCAATGAACTTTCCAATATTTCAGCAATCTATGCCTATTCTTTGCATGTTGTTCACACGTTCACTCAGCCGACTTGCACTCAGTCAACAACATTCGGTCCAACTCGTCCATGCCGACCAGACATCCCAACCTCATCTAGTCTCACCTTACAGCACCCGTCCCATAACCCTCTAAACTCTTCCTATTCATATGCCTTTTAAATGTTGCAATCATACTAGCCTCCACCACTCCCTCTGGCAGCCCATTCCACACACACACACACACACACACACACACACACACACACACACATCACTCTCTGCATGAAAGCGTTGCCCCTTAGGTCTCTTTTATATATTTCCCCTCTCAACCTAAATCTATGCCCTCTAGTTCTGGACTTCCCCACCCCAGGGAAAAAAACTTTGTCTATTTACTATCCATGCCCCTCCCATGATTTTATAAACCTCTAGAAGTTCACCCCTCAGCCTCCAATGCTTCAGAGAAAACAGCTCTAGCTTATTCAACCTCTCCCTACAGCTCAAATCCTTCAATCCTGGCAACATCCTTGTAAATCTTTTCTGAACCCTTTCAAGTTTCACAACATCCTTCCAATAGGAAGGAGACCAGAATTGCACACAATATTCCAACAGTGGCCTAACCAATGTCCTGTACAGCCGCAACATTACCTCCCAATTCATGTACTGAATACACTGACCAATAAAAGGAAAGCATACCAATCACCTTCTTCACTATCCTATCAACCTTAGGCTCTACTTTCAATGAGCTATGAACCTGCACTCCAAGGTCTCTTTGTTCAGCAACACTCCCTCGGACCTTACTATTAAGTGTATAAGTCCTGCTAAGATTTGCTTTCCCAAAATGCAGCACCTCACATTTCTCTAAATTAAACTCCATCTGCCACTCCTCAGCCCACTGGCACATCTGATCAAGATCCCATTGTAACCTGCGGTAACCTTCTCCACTGTCCACGACACCTCCAATTTTGGTGTCATCTGCAAACTAACTAACCATACCACTTATGCTTGCACCCAAATCTTCTATAACAACAAACAGTAGTGGACCCAGCACCGATCCTTGTGAAACATCACTGGTCACAGGCCTCCAGTCTGAAAAACAACCCTCTACCATCACCCTCAGTCTTCTACCTTTGAGCCAGTTCTGTATCCAAATGGCTAGTTCTCCCTATATTCCAAGAAATTTAACTTTGCTAACCAGTCTTCCATGGGGCACCTTGTCGAATGCCTTACTGAAGTCCATATAGATCACGTCTACCACTCTGCCCTCATCAATCCTCTTTGTTACTTCTTCAAAAAAACTCAATCAAGTTTGTGAGACATGATTTCTCATGTACAAAGCCATATTGACGATCTCTAAACAATCCTTGCCTTTCCAAATACATGTACAGCCTGTCCCTCAGGATTCCCACCAACAACTTGCCCACCACATATGTCAGGCTCCCCGGTCTATAGTTCCCTGGCTTGTCTTTACCACCTTTCTTAAATAGTGGCACCACATTAGACAACCTCCAGTCTTCCAACACCTCACCTGTGACTATCGATGATACAAATATCTCAGCAAGAGGGCCAGCAATCACCTTTCTAGCTTCCCACAGAGGTCTAGGGTACACCTGATCAGATCCTGGGGATTTATCCACTTTTATGCATTTCAAAACATCCAGCACTTCTTCCTCTGTAATATGAGCATTTTTCAAGATGTCACCGTCTATTTTCCTACATTCTACATCATTCATGTCCTTTTCCTATATCCTTTCTTAAATTAGGAAAACAATAATATACTCTGTACTTCAGATGTGATCATTCAAGGCCCTGTAAACCAAAACATAATTTTGCAGATTTACATTTCCCATCTGCAAAAAATCTCATAGCTGTCATCCCTGGTTTTGTTGTAAAAGTTTGTTTTGAGTTAGAAAATTTAAGGTTCAACCCCAACTCCAGCAATTTGGGTTGAAATTTCAGTAGATTATTGACTGAATGTTGCACAATTGTGGGTCTAGTTTTTCAAATGAGATGTCAAACTAAAACCTTGTCAGCCCTTTCAGGCACAAGACCAGACTATGATATTTCAATCTAACAAAAGATTCTGAGAGTAAGTCTCAACAACAAAGATAACAGGCTGTCTCAATAATTTAAGGCAGACTTTAAAAATTTAGGACAAGGACCAGCTGAAAACTGGTGAATAAATGTACACTGAAATTCATGCCAAATAGATCTACGAAAAGCATATTAAAAAGGTGTTGAGGCACGCATTTATATCCTGAAGACAAAAAATATATCACTGAGGAAACAAAATAAGCCAGTTATGTATGGAGTTGCAGACAGAAACATATAAGCTACAGACAGAAATTGAAGGAAGATAGACATTTATCAAAAGTACACCAAAACAGTGGGTCATAATTTATGAACTGTGCTGCACAGCTTGATAGAGACAAATATACACTGGGATAAAGACACAAACTGCAAATTAGAAGCCAGGGATTTAATTTTCTTGGTAACAAAGTTGTGCCGTTAAAGATTTTCCACCTATTTCATAAAGCCCTTATCCCTCGACAAGAGACCTTTTTTTTATATCTTTGTGCAATTACTAGAGTTGTGAACAATGGCTCATTGCGTTCTTTAGAAATACCTGCATATGTTACAGAAAAGAGTGAATATCAGCTGCAGCAATCACCAGAGTCCAGAAAATAAAACACAGATGTTTTGCAAAGAAATTGGTGAGATGACAAAACACACTACACGTGACATTGTTGATGTGAATTGCACTGACACATCTGAGGTGAGGCTTAACAAGGAAGGACAGCAAAGAGCGATAGGTTAAGGAGACATTTTCGTGGGAACAGACATATGTGGAGTATTAACACTGTGGGAGATCAGCTGAGACAAATGACCTGTTTCCATGCTGTTTCTAAAGCAGATTAGACAATAAAATTCACAAGTATCATGAAGATAGCTTCAAACATAGAAACCAGATGATCTTGCTTCTGTGTCACTTCTTTACTAAAATGTGAAAAAACAATTACAATATGTATGGTTTTACACATTGTAAATTTTAGCTTTCCCAAAGTACTTTTTAAAAAAAAAGATACTTTTTTATATTAACGGAAAATATTTTAGAGCAGAGGAGAAATACTTGTGATTCTCCCCCAGAATAGGTTGCTTTTAAAATCTCTTATTTCTCCCTCCCAGTAGATATTCACACTGGTGCTGTTCAGAGTAAGCAGATAACCTGAGGCACTGCAACTGGCCATTGCAATCCTACCCAAGCGAGTAAGTCAGTCATTGTCCCTGCTTCTAATTGTTATCCTACAAAACCTGTTGGGAAAGGTACATTTAGAAAAGGCTACAAAAATCTGTTAGGAAACGTGTGCTGAGAAAAGGCTTGGTAAGTCGAGCTTAGAAACAGATAGTCGACACCAGAGTAAAGTATCACAAAGTCACCCCCATCAGGAAAGGAAGGAGACAAGTCTATAAAACAAATTACCCTGATTGAACCAAAGTTGTAACAAAGATACAGCATTGAAAAGCAAACAGTGCCATTAGAATTTTACAAGTATTTTAACAATCTGAAGTGTACCAACCAATCTCAATTTATGAGCTGAAAGGATTTCGCTGTTAATCACTCAACTGTGTGATGCAAGACAGTTCTATAATACAAAACCAACAACTCAATGCTTTTGCTTGAAATTACCAGTAGAAAAATATTGGATAGTTACTGTGATATTTTTCAATGAAGATATTCACCCTTAAAAATCTTCTCTCTTACCAAACAAACAACAATAAAGAAGTAGGTCATTCAATCCTCGAGCATGATCTGCCATTTAATAAAATTATAGTTGATCTGATTTTAACTTCAAATTCGCATTCCTTCTCAAACCTGATAACCACTTGTCTCTTGCTTACAAAGAATCTGTCCACCTCTGCCTTATAAATATTCAAAGACTGCTTCCACTGCCTTTTTAGGAAAGAGTTCCTAAAATACACAACCCAGTGTAACGTAAAAAATTTCCCTCCTTAGCATCATCCTGGCAAAGTTGGACTTACAATCAGCATTATAACAATGAATAGAACTTCAGAAGTTAGAATATCCTTTTCAAATTCTAACAAGTTTACAGGTCAAGGTGCTACGTTTATGTGTCTAGTGCATGAATTTAACCAAAATGTGCAAGGGCACAAAATCAGGCCAAACAATTAATATTTATTTTGCTTAAATATATTCAAAAGGCACACAATTTGTAGACAGTCAATTTTTTTTATAATCCATATGACATCTTATAAATTCCTTCTACGGAAATGGAAACAATCTAAATCACTGATGAAACAGACAGTATTCTAACCTCACACCTTTCGTACATTGTCTGAGCTGAAACGACACTTTTTTTTATAAACCTTAAATTATCTTGGCAATGTGACTTGGAAGGAGTTCTGGGATTTATACATTAATGAAATGAAACCTGTAGCCCATTCTAAAAGATGAAAGTCTTAACAGTAATCTTGGTTTGCTCAATATATTGCATCAGTGTATGACACTATGATCTTTTGCTGTAAATTCTGTGTCCTATTCCACTAGCTAGCTGACAAAGGAGCAGCGCTCCAAAAGCTTCTACTTCCTGGTGTCACGTGATTTTTAACTTCGTCCACCCCAGTCCAACACTGGCACCTCCACATCATATTATAATTTATGCTTCTCATCACAAAGTTGTAGATTTTGCAGCAACCTAATTTGTTTCATTAAATCCTGTCTGGCATACTATATATATATATATATATCTCAAGGGCTGATTTCAGCTATTAACTCAACAATCCCCAACATTATCCTTCATTATAAGTGACTACACTTCAAAAGTATCTCATTAACTACAATGCACTTTGAGGAGTCCTTAGATTGGGAAAGGTGCCGTACAAAATCTTTTCTTTCTATTGTTTCCCTCAGACGAGGAGTAGGAGAAAACTCCCCTCCTTTCCCACACCACATTTGATTGCTGTAGATTGTTTTTAGAATAATACATTTTTAATTCATGAGTGTTTAACTATTTATGTATTTTATATTTAAGTTGTTTAAGATTTATATGCAAGCGACATACAGACTGCTTTCCTTGCATCTTGCTAAAAATAAAAGAGTATTTGTTGTATGTTATGTCATAGACTTTGCTGGTGGGACAGGATGTACATATATTTGGAAAGGCAAGGACTGATTCGGGATAGTCAACATGGCTTTGTGCATGGGAAATCTTGTCTCACAAACTTGATTGAGTTTTTTGAAGAAGTAACAAAGAAGATTGATGAGGGCAGAGCGGTAGATGTGATCTATATGGACTTCAATAAGGCATTCAACAATGTTCCCCATGGGAGACTGATTAGCAAGGTTAGATCTCATGGAATACAGGGAGAACTAGCCATTTGGATACAGAACTGGCTCAAAAGGTGGAAGACAGAGGGTGGTGGCGGAGGCCTGTGACCAATGGAGTGCCACAAGATTGGTGCTGGGCCCTCTACTTTTTGTCATTAACATAAATGATTTGGATGTGAGCATAAGAGGTACAGTTAGTAAGTTTGCAGATGACACCAAAATTGGAGGTGTAGTGGACAGTGAAGAGGGTTACCTCAGATTACAACAAGATTTGGACCAGATAGGCCAATGGGCTGAGAAGTGGCAGATGGAGTTTAATTCAGATAAATGCAAGGTGCTGCATTTTGGGAAAGCAAATCTTAGCAGGACTTATACACTTAATAGTAAGGTCCGAGGGAGTGTTGTTGAACAAAGAGACCTTGGAGTGCAGGTTCATAGCTCATTGAAAGTGGAGTCGCAGGTAGATAAGATAGTGAAAACAGCGATTGGTATGCTTTCCTTTATTGGTCAGAGTATTGAGTACAGGAGTTGGGAGGTCATGTTGCGGCTGTACAGGACGTTGGTTGGGCCACTGTTGGAATATTGCATGCAATTTTGGTCTCCTTCCTATCGGAAAAATGTTGTGAAACTTGAAAGGGTTCAGAAAAGATTTACAAGGATGTTGCCAGGGTTGCAGGATCTGAGCTACAGGGAGAGGCTGAACAGGCTGGGGCTGTTTTCCCTGGAGCGTCAGAGGCTGAGGGGTGACCTTATAGAGGTTTACAAAATTATGAGGGGCATGGATAGGATAAATAGACACAGTCTTTTCCCTGGGTTCGGGGAGTCCAGAACTAGAGGGCATAGGTTTAGGGTGAGAGGGGAAAGATATAAAAGAGACCTAAGGGGCAACTTTTTCATGCAGAGGGTGGTACATGTATGGAATGAGCTGCCAGAGGATGTGGTGGAGGCTGGTACAATTGCAACATTTAAGAGGCATTTGGATGGGTATGTGAAAAGGAAGGGTTTGGAGGGATATGGGCCGGGTGCTGGCAGGTGGGACTCGATTGGGTTGGGATATCTGGTCGGCATGGACCGAAGGGTCTGCTTCCATGCTGTACATCTCTATGACTCAGAGCTGTACAGCATAGAAACAGACCCTTTGGTCCAACTCGTCCATGCCAACTAGATATCCTAAATTAACCTACCAGTTAAAAATTACACGACACCAGCTTATAGTTCAACAGGTTTATTTGGAAACACTAGCTTTTGGAGCACTGTTCCTTCTCAGGTGATTGTGGAATATAAGATAGAAAGGCACAGAAATTTTTCGCAGAAGTTTACAGTGCCATGTAACTGAAACTATATATTTAAAAAGGCCTGGATTGTTTGTTAAATCTCTCATCTTTTACAATGGGCATGTTGGTTTCAATTCATTCATATGTAAATTCCAAACTTTCTTAAAGTTACATTGTCAAGTGAACTTTAAAAATAGGTGCCATGTTAGCCCAGATAATGCACTGAAGGTGTGAAGTGCCCTGTGTGAGGCTGTCTGTGTCCCAATGTTCAGACTGATTCTAATCTAAGGTTTTTACAGAATCTTCCATGGATTCGTGAAGTTTTTGAACAAAATAAAATGTAATTCTGCAAGTACAAATTCACCCCACAAACTTGTGTGTGTGTGTGCGCGCATATGGGTGTTTGTGCGCAGAGAGGTATGAGTGTCTTTGAGAGACTATATGTCAGTGTATGTGCAAGTGCAAAGGGGTAATAGTCTGTGAGAGGGTGCATGTGGAAATGTGTGTGAGAGCATCTGAGAGAGAGTTTGTGTATGAGAGAAGATCTGCGTGAGTGTATGGCTCTGTAGGAGAGTGTGTCTGTGTATGTCGTGCAGTGGGGTCACCTGTAGTGTGACACAAAGCCAAGGTCCTGGTTGAGGCCATCCCCATGGGTACCGAACCCAAAGGGATGACCTCAACCTGGACCTTGGGTTAGTGTCACACTACAGGTGACCCCACGATACACACACACACACACACACACACACACACACACAGAGCCATACACTCACGCAGACCTCTCTCATATAGAAGCTCTCTCTCTCACCCATACATTCCCACATGCACCCTCTCACAGATTTCTACCCCTTTACACTCACACTCCAAATCATAATCTAAATGGTAGTCCCATTTGCCAGCATATGGTCCATATCATTCTACACTTCCTGTTTGTATACTCACCCAGATGCCTTTTAAATGTTGTAATTGTTGCAGCCTCCATCACTTCCCCTGGCAGCTCATTCCATTGAGGCTCCCCTTCTGTGTGAAAAAGTTGCCCTTTAGGTCCCTTTTAAATCTTTCCCCCTTACATTAAACATATGACCTGTAGTTGACAACAGATCTAAGTAAAATAATAAGAAAGAGCTGCAGCTCTGAGATTACATTCAAATGTACACAAACACACATATACAAATTTGGGTGATAGTAAAAGTATTTTTTCAAAGTATAATAAAATGATGTGATTTTTATAGATTAATGACTGAGGTAGCTTCAGAATATGCTCAGTAGTCTGTGCATTTGACATTGAGACCAGTTAAGATGTTGATGAAAAATTTATGTTTTCTTCTGGGGAGAAGCATTGCTGGGATGTTTCTTAAAACATGGACTATGCCATGTGGATGGTCAAGCAAGTGAGAGGGCTTAAGCATGCAAGATGGAGAGAGAGAGGAAGGAAAGGAAAAAGAAGGAAATTTCAAGCAAAGAAGCAGGGTTTATTCATTCTTACTGATTGACCAGTTACTCAATTACAGCCATAGAAAGTTGATTCCTGGTCCATGGAGTAGACATGATTACATTTTAACTGGATGAGTTCCATTATCAGTAGGATTCCATTGGACAAAGTGATTACATCAAATGCTTGTTCCCCACTAGTTGAATACATTGGTGAAAAAAGTGTTAACGTTTCAATTCCAGTGGCCATGAAGTGAAGAAGGGTCACTGGACTCAAAACTTTATCTGTTTTCTCTCTACAGATGCTGTCAGACATGATGGGTTTCTCGAGCAATTTCTGTTTTTGTTGTTTCAGATCTCCAACATATACATTTGTTTCATTTTAGTGGATACACAAGTGCTTGACTAGATAGTTTGTCAATAGGTCAGGAGCTAGTCTATTCACACTGCTCCAAGGTAATTGTCTCTAATCAGGTTTTCTGGACAGCTGTCCCCATACTAGTGACCCTGGAATTTGTAAGATACAGTAATGCTAATGTTGACCATCTTAGCAGCTGCTTCTTTGAGTCACTGGGATGGTGTTTCAGGTGTTTTGTTTTCAGCCCAATAATTACATCGTCATTTTTGATATAATGCCTGCCTTGATAAGCCTATAAAACCACAATATCCTTCTTGGAAAATCACAATTGTCTTCAGATATTCATCTGAATAAATTATAATAGTTACTTTGTTTGGACTCTTCCACTCCTATTTCTCATCTACATGCCACATCTCTATGACATAATCTGAAGTTGCAGCATTAGTTTCCACTTGCATGCAGCTACCACCCAGCTCTGCCTTATCACCAATTCTCTCCATTCCAATGCTGCTGTGCAATTATCAGACTCCTTATGCAAAAGGCCACATATTTTCTTATTGGGGATGATAAATGAAATGGAGATGGAGTCCTAGAACTGAAACATTTTCATGATTTTCAAAAAATGTCAGTGGCATGACGAAGATTGTTTTCACTTCCTCACATCACCCTGTCTCAGCCTATGTTTACCTCTAACATGGACCATTTTCATATATGCCTGGTTGATCTCTCATATTCTACCTTCCACAAACCCGAGGTCATCCAAAGCTGTGCAACCAATGTCTTCATTGACAGCAAGCCCCATACTTCTATCACCCCTGTGCTCACTGACTTACTCTGGTTCCCAGTCAAGCTACAATCTCTTTTTTGATTTCAAATCCATCTGTTGCCTTACCCCTTCCTATCTCTGTAATCTTCTCCAGCAAAACTGCTATCTAAGATTCCTGCACTCTAATTCTGCCCTCTTGAGCATTCCCGATGATATTTCCCCTTCATAAGTGCCTGTGCCTTCAGTCACCTCGGCCACAATCCCCGAATCCCTTTCAACCTATTTTTTTCTCCACTGAGGCCCTCCTCAATACCTGTCTCTTTGACCTAGATCCTAGTTATGTGACGTAGTATCACTTTAGGTAACACTTTGTTTTACATTCCTGTCGTGAAGTGCCTTGAGATATTGTATAACATTAAAGACTTACATAAATATAAGTGGTTATTCCATTTACCATGATACTAGTAGTAATCAAATATATATCAAAGGCTTAAGCATGGAAGTGAGGTAGCAACATTTTCAGGAGAAAAAAGGGTCGGCAGAAAATTAGTGTACATATGATTTCACTTCCCCCCCCCCCCCCCCCCCCCATTTTCTTTCTTTTCTCTCCAATGCTGCAGAAGATAGCAGTCCATGAAAGCAAATCTAATTGACTCCAACAGTGACCCAGATTGTCAATGTTACCATTGTTTATACATGCCAATACACTCTGAACGTCAGCAGGCTATTTTACTTAGGATTTGGAGCATCAACGTGATATTTTCTGCTCAACATACATGTGTAGTTTCAATCAGGGCCTTAGTTCAGCAAAGCCAGCACAAAGTTTGAATGACATTTTTCATTGCGTAAGACCATCAAGACCAATTTTAGGAAGCCCAACATATGCAGCACGGTTACTGATGAAGAAAAAAAGCATATATTAAACATTTTAAAGCAAACCATGTATTTTCTACACAGCCACAACCATTAGCAACAATGTGGTGAGTGGGAGTATCATCAAGAGATGTATAAATGAAAATGGAATAAGTGGTGAAAATGTCTCCACAGGTGTGGCTATGGAGCAACAGGAATAGAAACCAAGGAAGTTAAGATATTTTGGTGTTGAAGAGTGGGTAGTGTACCATCACCTAGTCCAGTGAGTGTCCTTTATGCAATTGCTTAGTTACTGTATTTCAAGTTGACCCAGTTGGAGGCAGGAGGTATTATTATAAGACTTCCAGGAATATGTCGAACCAAGATTAACAATCGTAAACGTAACCTCTCGGAATGCCTTAGGCAAATTTAACAACGCAGTCTACCATATATCCTGTGATTACAGCATTCATCTACGTTTCATACAACAGAGACCATGATACGACGTGTTTGTATGTCTGCAAAAGAGCGTTGGGACTCATGGGCGGTAACGAAGGTGCTATACAAATTCAAGTGACTTCCATATGCAGGTTTTTTTGCTCTGAACCATTATGACGTCAACAGTGAGTGGAGCGTTGAGTGATCCCTGGGCAACGTTCGAACTTGCTCACCTCTCGAATGTTTCCAGTGTGATACTGATGAGCGGCCTCTGCAGGACTTGACAGAATTGCTTCGGAGTCGCCGTTCCCATTCTCTCCCCGGAACCACCCGCAGGCAGCACCGCTGCCACTGAGAAATCGAGCCTCCGGTTCCCAATGGCCTGCTCCATCCGGTTACAGTGATTGCAAACTAAAGGCCGATTCGGTTCCGAATCACTCGCTGCCTCTGCCATCAAAATGAAACGTGCCCACATACACAAAAAAATATAAAATACGGGTTCGGGGACCAGAACCCGGAAAAGGTTTTGCAGTCTATCTTTAAAAAAAACAGTTTGAGTGCCTCTTTGAAGATGGACTCTGCTGCTGGGTAGCGAGCGATGTTTGACAGACGCGCGCAAGTTAGGGATTTGCAGCTGATACCATCGAGACACACACCAACATACATTAACTTCTGTGCATTTTCCAGCTGAGTCTCATTGAAGAGAACGTGATCTTTCATTGTTCTTGTAACAAGTACACATATTCTCATACGAACATTAATTTATGTCGGTGCATTGTTTGAATAAAAGCCAGAGAGAAGATAACATTTTCTTAAGCAAACTATGACCTTAATGTGTTCCCAAAATGTTTAATGGAAACAGTTGCATGGTAACTTAAAAATGGAGTTCGATGGCATATTTGAAAAGGTGGAAATTGCACGACATTGCGGGAAATAGCAGAGGGGTGTGGCTACTTGGATAACTATTTCAAAGTTCAGATACGGGAAGGGTAATAGACTGAGTGGCCTCCTGCATGACGTGATAAAGATAAATCTATTTTGTTTTCAAACATAATTGTGGTAATATAAAAGTTTACATTGCAGTCCAAAGATGTGCAAGACAGGTGAATTGGCCATGGCTAAATTGCTCATAGTGATAGGTGCATTCGTAGGGAGTAGGGGTGGGTTACTCTTCAGAGGATCTGTGTGGACTTGTTGGGCTGAAAGGCCTGTTTCCGCACTGTAGGGAATCCGATCTCTTTCAGTCACTTGTATAAATTCATTATCGATTCAGGTTGTTCAAAATTACCAAATAACATTTGAAGGTTCAGATGTTTGCAGTCACCACAGCAGCTTACATCATGCTAAGAAGGAAAGATAAAGTCAAAGACTGTTAGTCCATGCTGTATTAGAGTAACATAAATATTCTAGGTGAAGAAAATACCATAATAACGAAACTAGAGCAAGTGCAAAAAATGTGTAAAAGTAGGCCAAAGGATGTGTTAAGTTTTCTTGCCCAATTGACCTTTGTATACTGACTGCAGGAAAGATTGAAATTAAATAGTAAACTAAAAGGTCAAGTAGTGGGTTGGGAAGTTCTCATTTAAGGAATGTGGTGAGCTACTGCAGTGCACCTTGTAGGTAAGTACACATTGCTACCACTATGCTTTGGTGCTGAATATTGAAGGTGTAACTGTGTGCCTGTGAAGCAAGCTGCTTTGTCATGATGGTGCTGAAAATGTGTTGCTAGAAAAGCGCAGCAGGTCAGGCAGCATCCAAGGAACAGGAGAATCGACGTTTCGGGCATAAGCCCTTCTTCAGGAAGAAGGGCTTATGCCCGAAACGTCGATTCTCCTGCTCCTTGGATGCTGCCTGACCTGCTGCGCTTTTCCAGCAACACATTTTCAGCTCTGATCTCCAGCATCTGCAGTCCTCACTTTCTCCTTTTGTCATGATGGTGTCAGCCTTCTTGAATGTTGTCAGAGGGGAAACGTGATAAATTAATCAAAAACAACAAAGCGATAAATGGGTTAGCCTTTTGGATAATGAAACCAAATTGTAAGAGGAACGGAATTTAAGTGTTCACAAGATAGGGGACAGTAGCTAAGGTTTCTGGATGTGTTTTGTCTGCTTGTTTGGGTTGGTTGCTGAGAAATCAGTGTTCATTGGTTACCCATTTTTTTTTTAATACGCTATGTAGGTGATTTCCCTCTGCTCTTCGCAGTTCCTTTGTGCTGCTGTGTGTGGTGGCTCGTTGAAAGGACGCTTACAGTCATTTTTAAGTCGAACAGACTACATTGAGAAATTAAACGCAATGCTTGCAGATTCCAACACCTACCAACAAGTGATGATAGACCCAACCCCGCAACTTGAGAACGGAAGTTCTCAAGAAACTTTAGAAATCTGGAGAATTAAACTTCCAAAAAAATGAAACCAGAGAGATCCAACACACCACACTTCTATGGATTACCCAAAATTCACAAACCATGAGCTCCCCTCAGACCCATAGTCTCGCTACCTGGAACACCAATGTTCAAATTAGCCAAAGAGCTACACTAAAGACTAAAACACTTAATAGAAGAATCACCCCACTCCACCCAAGAATTCCTGAACACCATTAAAGATACCAAGGTAGAAGAGAATGAAATAATGGTCTCCTTTGCCATAACAGCTCTGTTCACATCCATCAACATCAACCTGGCTAAGGAAACACTGACTACACTATTAGAAGAACCAAAGACACATACACCAAACATCAGCAAGGACAGCATCCTCAAGCTTGTGGATCTATGCCTTATCACCCTCTTCACTTTCAACAACAAAGCCTACAATCAAACCAACAGAACACCCATGGGCTCTCTGATATCAGAGTTCTTAGCAGAGGCAGTACTGCAGAGACTCAAACACACAGCTCTGCCAATCATCCAACCCAAACTTTGGGTCCGCTATGTGGATGACACCTTTGTCACTGCTAAACAAAGCAAATCAGTTGAAACCTTCAACACCATCAATAATAACATCAGTGGCATAAAATTCACCAAAGAGGAAAACAACAACAAACTGCTATTCCTAAGTGGCGCAATGGCTCAGTGGTTAGCACTGCTGCCTCACAGCGCCAGGGACCCAGGTTCGATTCTCACCTTAGGGGACTGTCTATGTGGAGTTTGTACATTCTCCCTGTGTCTGTGTGGATTTCCTCCCACAATCCAAAAATGTGCAAGTCAGCTGAATTGGCCATGCTAAATTGCCCAGTGTTAGGTTCATTACTCAGGGGTAAATGTAAGGCAATGGGTCTGGGTGGGTTACTTGTCGGAATGTCGATGTGAACTTGTTGGGCCGAAGGGCCTATCCCCACACTGGAGGGAATCTAACTTAATGTAGATTTCACAATAGAGTGAACAGCCAATGGGGAACTTCAAATCAGCATCTACAGGAAAACAACACATACGGATCAAATGCTGAACTACAGAAGCAATCATCCCAACACCCACAAATGAAACTGCATTAGAACATTATTTCAATGAGCCACCACACACTGCAGCACAGGAGAATGACGAAGATCAGAGGAAAATCACCTACACCGCATATTCAAAAAGAACGGGTACCCAATGAACACAGTCCGCTGATTTCTCAGCAATAAACCACAAACAAGCATACAAAACACATCCAGAAACTCTAGCCACTCTCCCCTACATCAAAGACGTCTCGGAAATGACTGCCAGACTACTCAGACCTCTTGACATCATGGGAGCCCACAAACCTACCAACACACTAAAACTGCAGCTAATGAACTTGAAAGACACTATACAGACAACAAGCAAAACTAATGTCATTAACAAACTACCGTACAAGAACTGTAACAAACACTACATTGGATAAACAGGCAAAAAACTAGCCAGCAGGATACACAAACATCAACTAGTCGCAATACATAATCCACTCTCACTAGTATCCTTACGTACAGACGAGGAAGAACACCACTTCAACTGGGACAACACATCCATCGGACAAGCCAAACAGGGACATGCAAGGCATGGCATTCCAACCGGAACTCTATCAACAAACACATTGACTTAGACCCCATTTACCACCCTCTGCGAAAAAGAACAGGAAATGGCATCACCCCAGGAAATGATGTCACCAATCCAAGGAAACCTAAACACATAAATAGAAAGCAGATGACGAACACCAGTGCTTCATCTGGAGACTCACCCAATGATGTTACCTAGTATGGTGATGAAATGTCTGAAAGTTATCCTTTCAGCTCAGTGAGCAAATGTACATCCAGAACCTCAGCCTGAGCTACAAATCTGCTGAAAACTCGCTGATAAATAGTGTTTTTGGGACATTTGCTTAAATGGTACATTCTAGTTGCCAACTAAGGTACAGCGTACTTTAGACCTGGAAGTGAGAATTGAAACAGGATTAGTTAATGACTTCATAGTATCGGAGCCTCTCAGCAACAGGGATCAATGGTAGAATTTGACATTCACTTCAAGGGTGAGACTTTTGAATTTAACACTAGAGTCTTAAGCGTAAATAAGGACAATTCAAAGGGTATGAAGACATTTAATGTGAATTGGCAATTAGGTTAAAAGTAGGACAGTCGAGGAGCAGTGGAAGATTTTTAAAGGAGCATTTCAAAACTTCTAATAAAGATATATTCCATTAAGAAAGAAAGACTGAAAGATGTAGTAACTAAAGAAGTTAAGGATGGTATCAATTGAAAATAAAAGCATACCATGCAGCTAAGATTAATGTTCAACCAGGCATTTTACAGCTGCCAGCCCTAGCATCTGGAAAAAATCTACAGTGTCTTCTTCAGGAGTTAATAGCAGGGCATTTCGAAAATCATAATACAACCAGGAAAAATCAGCACGAGGTTGAGAAAGGAAAATGATGTTTGACTAATTTATTAGAGTTCGTTGAGGGAGTACGAAACAACATGAATAAAGATAAAATAAAATAGGTGATGTGTACTTGGATTTCCAAACAGCAATCGGTATGGTGCAAAGTCACATCAAACACAAGGTAAGAGCTCCGGTCGGAGGTGGTAATGTATTAACATGGATCGAGGCTTGCTTAACTCACAGGAAGTAGACATTAATGATAAATGACTTATTTTAAGTTGGCAACCTGTGACTCGTTGAGTTCCACAGAGATCAGTGTGTCTCAAACCATTTACAATCTTTCCAAATGAGTTCGATGAAGCAACTGAATAATATCTGAATTTGCTGATGATGTGAAAATGGGAAGAAAACTAAGCTGTCAATAGGACATAAATGGCAGAAAATTGTAGTGTTTGTGGACAGATGGCAAACTGCTCAACACCTCCAACTCTCATGGAAAATCAGTGGTGAGGTGAGTCCGTTTATCAGAGAGAATCCCAAGCTGCAGCCTAATCATGCTGAAGGAGTAGACCAGGGGTGGGCAATTAATTCTTCCAAGGGGCCACATGAGAAACCTGAGTTGTGTTGGAGGTCCGAACCAACAATAAGTTGAATATAATTCTGCTCAGTATTAATTTTCTCCCATTGTAAAAAGTACTAAATTATATAGTTTTCCGCTGAAACTTATAATCAAAAGAATAAGGATGTTCTGTTACAATAAAAATATGAATTGTGGAGTAGATCAAATATAGAAAAAATAAACAGTAAAAACAATAATTTCAGTATTTCATTTTATTCTTAACATGTTAATCTCACAAACCAATAATGAAAAGTTATTTCATTATTGTTCAGTATTACAAACAGCAAACAACTCTACAAAAAGCAATAAGTGCTTTTGATGTTTTTCAGTTCATTTTACTTGTTTAGTGAGAAAAATCCTGTCTGTTTTGGGCTTGAACAAGTGCACTGAAATCTGGTTAAATGTCTGAGGTGGCTATGTGAAGGACAGCTGAGAGGTGATCATCAGTGATAGAGGATCTGTATTTGGATTTATTGAACTTCATCACTGAGAATGTATGTTCACATATATAGGTAGATCCAAAGCGGACTAGAATCTTCTGAGCATGCCTCCTCATGTGGGGAAAGTTCTCCTCTTTGAGGGAAGAGTAAAAATCAAGCAGTGAGACTGACCTAAAGTAGTCTGCCAGAAGTGAGTCAGACTGCAAGTCAATGAGTTCAAGCTGAACATCACTAGGTGCATTCTCCACATTGCATGTAAATGGGGAAAAAAATCATGTACATTTCATTCTCAAGCGTTTTACAGTCTTGAAATCGCCTTGAAAATTCACCATGCAGTGCTTCTAACATAGATGAGTACCTGTGGAGGTGATCAGCTGAAGGTGCGGCTTCATTCATTGTTGGCAAGTGGGTGAGAATGTTGTCCTCCATTTGGCTTGAGAGAAGCTGCAACTTTCTCATAAAAGCCTTCACCAAATTGTACATTTCATGCACAAAAAGGCCCTTGCACTGTAGTTTCTCATTTAGTTCATTAATAAGTGCAGTCAGAAAACCAAGGTCTGCAATCCAGTCTGTATCTGAAAGCTGTGGAATGCCATTCTCTTCGCACAGAAATCTTGAATCTCTTCTCTCAGGTCCCATACACTTTTCAGTATTTTGCCCAGGCTGAGCCACCTGACAGCTGTGTGGAAGCCGATGTCACGATGTTCAGTCTCATTTTCCTCCAAAAGTGCAACAAACTGCCTGTGATTCAAAGCTCTTGCCCTGATGAAGTTAACTATTTTAGTTACAACATCAACCACATGGTTAATTTTTAACACTGACTTACACAACACTTCCTGATATATAATACAGTGCAAAAATACCAATTTCTGTTCAGGGTCAATTTCTGTCACTTTAAGAGACTAACACCTTTTCCCGTTAGATTTGGACAACCATCCGTTGTCACACCCGCCAGCTTGTCCCATTTTAGTCCCAATGTGTCCAAACAGGCATTTACCTTTGTGAACAAATCATTACCAGTTGTTGTTCCTTTCATTGACTGCATGGCTGCCAGCTCCTCTGTGATTTTAAAGTCCGTAGTTATCCCATGTACGAAGATGAGTAGCTGGGCTGTGTCATGTACGTCGCAGCTCTCATCCAAAGCCAAGGAAAAAAAGTCAAAGTTGACCACTCTGTGCTGCAGCTGAAGCTCCAGATTTCTCGCGGTGTCCCCAATCCTTCTCGTTACAGTGCATTGGGAGAGGGGCACATTCTCAAATGCCTCCTTTTCCTCCGGGAATATTAGTTCTGCAGAGTCCAACAAGCACTCCTTAATAAACTCTCCATCAGAAAACTGTTTACTGTATCTGGCGATTTTGTGGGATATGACATAACTTGTCTTGGCGTGGGCTGACATTTTGAGTGCTAGCCAGCAAGCATAACTTTTAGCTGTTCACGCACGTGCATGCACACATACACGCACATGTGCGTCCATACGTAAATTTTAAAAAGCACCCTTTTCAAAACAAAAGCAACACAGTTGTTTTGCGTGCATGGCATAAATACTTTTTTATTTATGTTCTAATTTAAGATTGACCTCATGCGGGCTGGACAGGAACGACCAAAGGGCCGGATATGGCCCGCGAGCCATAAAATGCCCAGGTCTGGAGTAGACAGTCGGATTTCCACCCCTCACTGGGGGGACAAGGTTCCACCCCCTGTAGCTGCTGTCAATCTTGATTGGCCGGCAGCTCCTACAGCCTGCCAGCACTAGATCTCATTAGTGGGCATTGCCAGGATTGCAGGCAGGATCACAAAGGGGGGCCCTAGGGATAGTGCAGTGATAAGTGAGCAGTATTAAGTTTGTTTGTGAGATGAGAGGGTTTCGGGCAATAGAATTCCTATTTAAGAGAGCATGTGCTAGGGTAAGAAAAGATCATACTCTGATGCAGCTAAGTGAACGTACTTAGCAGATTCTCATCTTTGATATGAGGATCATGCAGTGTCTTTCACATCAATAGGTGTTGAGGATTGCTCAGTTTTGTCATGTTAGCGCTGAAGAATTGAATGGCATTTTTATTTCCTGACTTTTAAACTTGTAGGGTATTCATTAATGTAACACATTAGGAACTTGATTTGGATTAACTTGTCATGGTTATCATTTAAGTTAACATCACAGAATCTCAAAGGTTTCCCCCTGTTTTGCTTTAGTTGGAAATGGGAAGGGAGTTGCTGTGAAGGATATTGGGCAGAGCATGTTGAATTAGCATCATAGTTCGTGTAATCTTTCATCACAGGAGAAAAGTTTACTTGGATTTTCATTACAAATATTTTAAATATCTTTAAGGCAAAGATGAATTGATTCTTCAAAAGCAAGGAGGGACATGTGCAGATGAGAGGCTACAGTCCCTCTAATTTTTCCTGTCACTGTGCAAATCTCTGAGGTCTGTCCGCAGCAGTAACTTCTTAGCCTAAAGTTGATGTTCTGTGCACCAATTAGTATATATGGAACCTCTGAGCAAGGCTGCACATCATAGAGGGAATACGAGTGACAGGTTACCTGGAGTAGGTGGCGCATGGAGATCAGGTTACACGTGATATCACGTGATCTTATTGAATGGCAGAAGAGGCTTGAGGGGTGCAGTGGGCTACACCTGTTCCTAATGTTTGATTGTGTGTTTGTATGGCCTTCCTTGTTTCACTGTGCATTTCACAGTGTACAAGTATTAAAAGCAAATGACTAGTGCATTGTTTGCAAGAGCAAGCCATTCATTCAAATCCCGAAATGTGACTAATAGTGGCTGTAAACCTTTTCCTGGTGGCAGGATTTGCTCCAGTACAGGCATATGATACCTGTCGTACACATTTCCCTAATTCGGTTTCTTGCATGAAAGGGAGTGGCTACAAACTCCCTAATTGTGCAGTTTATCTTTAGCATACATTAGTGCAGGTCATTGCCACCTTTGTGAAGGTGACCACATGTGCCTTCACCACCTAGTTGCACACAGATTGAGAAATGTTTTGGGGTGAATAATTTATGGATGTAACTGAAAGAAAAAATGACAGCGGTCTAAACTTTTGGTACAAATTTTGTACTTAATGCTGAATGTATTTTTAGAAAATTAACTTTGTCACACAAAAAGAAATCAAGGTTAACTGCGAGATTATCAAACCTAATGTACTGGAAACATTAAAATTACAATTAGGTACAGGGGAGTACATTACCAAAGGGTTCTTGTAGTACAATAGTATTGCCCTACCTCTGAGCCAAGAATCCTGGCTTTAAGTTCCACCTGCTTCAGAGGTGTATCATAACAACTCTTTGAAAAGATTCTTTTGAAAGTATCTGGAATGCATCACAGACATGCTCAGCAAATCCAGCAACTTGACTAGTCATGACCATACCCCAAGACAGTGGTAGGAAAGTATCCCAGATTATTGTTGCCTACTTATTTTGTACAACTTTGACATGATCACGGGGCAAATAAAGTGGAAAACAAGCAGCTGCAAGGGGAAATGAGCAACATGGACAGGAATGCAAAAGTTCTGTGTAAAAGTGCATAGGGTCAGCTGGGACCTTATGTTAGATTCTTGTCCATGAAATCTTTTAAAAATACTCCTTTCACTCAAAGCATCAGCAATCACCTGAGTATCTTAAACATCTTAATCCCAAACTTGTACCCAAGTAGTTGTATCATGCATACTTTAACTTTTATTCTTTCTCTACGTCCTAAATTATTTTCACTGCACTAACATTTCCAAATAATAGTTATAACATGTTAACTCTATTTCTCTCTCCACAGGTGCTACCAAACTTCTTGTTTGGCTCTAGCAGTTTTTGTTGTCTTTTACATTGATGTTTTTGGGCCAATCCATCGTTGCAAGTGGATTATTTATGGAGCCTTCTCCTCCTGTTAGTTGTTTAGTAGTCCACCATTATTCACAACTAGATGTAGCATGACTGCAAAGTTTAGATCTCTTTCTTTGCCATAGGCTCACTTAGCCCTGTGTCTTACATGCTGTTTCCACTGTTTTGGCAGGCACGTAGTCCAGTGTTGTAACTTTACCAGATTGACATCATTTTTTTAAAAGATTTGTTTGGTGCTGCTCCTGGCATGCCTCCTGCACTCTTCGTTGAACCAGGGTTGCTGTCCTGGCATGATAGCAATGATAGAGTGAGGATATGCCAAGCCACAAGGTTACAGATAATGGTTGAATACAATTCTGCACCTCATGGATGTACCATACCACCTCTGGTTGGCCTTTCATGTTGACTGGACAGGACATACTCAGGGATGGTGATAACGGTGTCTGGTACATGCACCTCATGGATGCCTAGTCTGAAATCGTAAAATGTTTTCAAAGTTTGTCCCATTTAGCAAGATGGTCATTGCCACACAAGAGGGTATCCTCAATGTGAAGACAAAACTTCATCTCCACATGGCTGTGAGTGGGCAAGGCCAGGGAGATATTTCCTTCTCTTTGTTTCCCTCATTATCTTTTGCAGATCCAGTCTAGCAGCTATCTGCATTAGGGCTAGGTCAGCTTAATCAGTAGTGGTGCTACTGAGCCACTTTTGATGATGAACATTACAATTCCTATTCCAGTCATTCTGTTCCTTTGCCATCCCTACTGCTTCTTCCAAATTAAGTTCATGGAGAGATACTTCTTTAACTGAGGGGATTCAATATGTGATAATCTTCAGGAGGCTTTCATGTCTGTTTTTGACCTGATGTAATGAGACATCATGAGGTCTGGAGCCAATGTTGAGAACTCAAGGACAACTCCCTCCCAACTGTGTACTACTATGGAACCACCTCTGGTTGGTCTTTTATGCTGATGGGACAGGGTTGGTGATAGTGATGCATGTATGTGAGATATGATTCCATGTTTCTGTCTATGTAAGGCATCACCTCTGGGTTTGCCATTGTAATTTCCAGTACCTTAATCAACACTACGTGGACCATCCAGTTTAATTCCTTTCATTAGGTTTTACAGCAATTTTGATGCAACTTTTCAGGGCACAGTTGAGAGTCACAAGTAGGCCAAACCTGCATGGACATCAGAATTTCTTTAATGAGGACATTAGTGATTCAGATCGACATTTATGATAATCAAGAACAGTTGAATGGGTGCCCTGAGACTCGTTTTTATTTCCAGACTTTTAGTTAATTCAAATTTAACCATCTGCCATGGTGGGATTCAAGCCCCATTCCCAAAAGCATTAGCCTGGAGCTCGGGATTACTCATGCAATGATGTTGCCATGCCACTACACATTCAACACCTCTCCCAACCTCAAATGTTGGTGTTTAGTTTAACTTCTGTGCTCTATACCCTTAATCTGTTGTATCCCTGTACTTTCATCCCTAGGATGAGGAATAAATGAGGTGAAGATATTGCCCATTTTGTCTCTGTGGGAATTATTTGGGAATGAGGCTACTGTCATTCAGTAATTAGATAATGATATGATTAGAGTGAAGTTGCTGTGTTTTATCTATGCATCTGTGTGCTACATTTTCCCACAAGGAAGACCAACTAAGAATTTGAAATTAAGAGAAATAAATATTTTTTTGTTCATGTGTCACCCTGTGATCTAAGATCATTGTGATCACACATATATTCACTAGGAGCTTTGTGGTGCAGTGGATGCATCCCAACCTCTGGGACAGAATTCCAGATCTGATTCCTACACAATGACTTGTTGGCCATGCAAAGTACTTTTGTAACCTGGTTAAAGAAGCTGACTGAAAGTCAGTGAATCCTGATGGCAGGCAGTAAAGATGGGAGAGGTACCTAGTCAGCCATCTTGCAAAGGCAATGGCAAAACGTAGGAGCACATTGCCTATAAGCATGGACCAATCCAATGGAAGATCATGACCCAGACTATGGTAATGAGGACAGGAAAAAAGACAGACAGATATGTTCCTCACAGAGGACCATACGAATGGTATAAAATTTGTGTCAGTGGGGTAAAGAGCTGAGAAGCTGAGAATTCTATGCTGATGTCCAGATTGTTGACACCTGAACGTAATATGTGCATTATAAGATATTAAATTTAAAATAGCATTATTGGGAGGACATATATTGTGCCTCAAATAGCTTTTACAGTTACTTAATATAAAAAATTATGGATAATTCTAGCTTAACTAGCCTATTATTCTCTAGCAGCAACTTGTCTGAGTATTTCTGTCTGTGTTGTCTGTATTGTCATTTCATGATTAATGCTTCATGATTCTCTTTTGTGGTTAGTGGTTGAAGAAGACCACTATCACCTGCCACACTAACACTTCCACAGAATTGTCACCTTTGCCAAACGTGATACTGTACCATTTCACATCTCTCACTAAAGAAAAAATAGTCTTTGCTTTTTAGAGATTGTACTACATGTAAGGCAGCTCCTTTCAAGGTCCTGTTTCAAGATTACCCTGTAACAATACCAGGTTAGAATCAGCAAAGTCCCTTTGGGAGAAGTGCTGGCAGGTCACTTCAGGGGTAAGGCTGTAATTTGCTAGCAGGGAATTTAACATTGTCTTCTGTTGGTTCGACTTGCACTTGCAAATAGAGACTTTTTAAATTCTCGATTGGCAAGTTGCTAAAGGTGGAAACTGATAGTGTTGCAGTGAGGGAATCCAGCACAACTGAGACCTGAGTAAACAGGGCAAGAAACTGTATACCTCATTAGTGAATCAGATAAAAGTGACTGTGAAGAACTGAGAAGGAAGTTAGATTGACTGAACACAATGTCAGAGAATAGAGAAGGAAATGAAGGTTGGATTATGAGGGAGGAGAATAAAGACCAAGTAAAACAACATCTCCAGTAACAATATTCAAATGAGACACCAAATTTATAATGTATCATTTTCAATGCCAGGAAGTTGATTGGCACTAATTAACACAACTTTGTTAAATGAGTGTTTGGGTTAAATGAACGAGCCTTAGCTTTTGGTTGGGTAATTAGTTCATATTTGAAAACTCTACTTAAGCATGGGTGTAACAATTCCAATGACACAACTCCATAATCAAAGGACAAATGGATGATGATTATGACCACCTCACTCATATTTCCCTCAAGATTATAAGATGTTCAGGAACAATAGGTGGAAATATTGATTATGGAGAGTGTTTTAGATATTTTCTGACAACAAACTTCCTCCACATTATTGTACTCGGCTCTGAGTTGTTGAGGTGTAGTTTCTCCACCAATCTTCCTTTCTATATATTTTTAGTTAATCTGTTTCAGGTGGGATTTGACACCAGACTTTTTGTTTCAGGAGTAGCAGTTCTATCACTACACTACATGAACTTTGCAGAGTATTTTTGTTTTGGAGAGAGAGAATACCATGGAGCAGTCAAGGACAGAATTTATTTGTTTACAGTTAAAAAAAATTGATAGAGATGCCATTGCTTTATTTTGTTTATTCTATAGGCAACTAACTATTGAGAAAAGTACAATGGATTAAATTTGCAAGGAAATTGCAAAGAGGTACAAGGACTATTGAGCCCTTTAATGGACTTTAATGATCTATTATAAACTCAGATAGCAATAGTTTAAAGAGCTGAGAAGAAGGAGAGTTCCTGTGGTATGTTCTCAAGATTTTTCTTGATCAGTACACTTCTGACCTAACCAGAATGGAAGCATTGGACAACAGATTTTTGGGAAATGAGGTTTGTCAAGTGTCAGTGGGGAATCATTTAGTGAAAAGTGGTCACAGCACCGCAAGATGTACACTCACCACGGAGAAAGACAAGGAGATATCTAAAGTAAAACTGTTTAAGTGAAAGGGAGGCAATTTCACCTGTTTGAGAATGGACTTGTGCAACTTAAATTGGAATGAATGATTGACAGATTAAAATGTCAGGTCTGTTTGAAGTGAGATCTCTTTGAAAATAAATGATTCCATCATAATTGAAGCACATTCCCAGAAGTGAAAGGTAAAGGCACCCAAAAGCAGAGCATGATAGAGAATAAGATGAAGGAGTGAATGACAAATGCCAGGTTGGTAAGTGACAAGCAAGCTGATAATAGAAAGATTGCAGAGACAAGAGGAAAGAAAATAAGAGAGCAAACACAACCATCAAACCCAGTTTATTACTCTGCAAGTGTGATACAGGAGAAGTGCTTGTGACCTATTAGCCAAAGTTTTTTCTTATAGGATGTGGGCACAACTAGCATTTATTGCCCATCCCTAGTTCTCTTTGAAAAAGTGGTGGTGAGCTGCCTTCTTGAATCACTGCAGTCCATCTGCTGTGGGTAGACCTGCAATGCCTTTAGGTTGGGAATTCCAGGATTTTGACCCAGCGACAGTGAAGGAATATTTCCAAGTCAGAATGGTGACTAGTTTAGAGGGGAACTTGCAGGTGGTGTTCCCATGATCTGCTGCCCTCGTCCTTCTAGAAGGCATTAGTTATGGTCTTCGAAGAGGCTGTCTAAGCATCTTTAGCACGTTTCTGAAGTGCATCTTGCAGATAGTACACAGTGCATCAGTGGTGGAGGAAGTGGATGCTTGTGGATGTGGTGCCAATTAAGTGAATTGCTTTGTACTGGATGGTGTCAAACTTCTTGAATATTGTTGGAACTGCACCCCACTAGGCAAGTGAGGAGTATTCTATCACATTTCTGACTTGTGCCTTAGGTGGACAGCCTTTGGGAGATAGGAAGTGAAGTATCCGCTGTAATGTTTCTCATTTCTGATTTGGCCTCAGCATTATATATGGTGAGCCCAGCTGAGTTTCTGGTAAACAGTAACCCACAGGATGTTGATAACACCATTGATAACACCTACAACCACTATACTAATATTGAGATTAGACCTTTAGGGCAGTAATTGGCCAGGTTGGCCTTGTCCTGCTTTTTGTGGACAGAACATACTCTGGGCAATTTTCCACACTGTCAGGTAGATGCCACCATAACTGTACTGGAGCAGCTTAGCAAGGGTTGCAAGAAGTTCAAAAGCACAAGTTATCAATACCATTGCTGTCAGGGCCCATGGCCTATGCAGTCTCCAGGGTTTCCACCTGTTTCTTGATATCACTTGGAGTGAATTGAAGTGAGTAAAGACTGGCATCTGTGATGCTGAGAGCCATTGGATGTTGCAGAGATAGATCATCCACATTCTGACCAAAGATTGCTGTAAATGCTTCAGCCTTATCTTTTGCACTTATTTGGTGGGCTCTTCCATCATTGAGGATGAGGATTTGTGGAGCTTCTTCTTTCAGTGAGTTCATTAATTGTCTAATCCCATTCACATCGCCGAGCTGGGAATTTGTCTTGCAAACGTTTCGTCCCCTGTCTAGGTGACATCCTCAGTGCTTGGGAGCCTCCTGTGAAGCACTTCTGTGCTGTTTCCTCCGGCATTTATAGTGGCCTGTCTCTGCTGCTTCCGGTTGTCAGTTCGAGCTGTCCGCTGTAGTGGCCGGTATATTGGGTCCAGGTCGATGTGTTTGTTGATAGAGTCTGTGGATGAGTGCCATGCCTCTAGGAATTCCCTGGCTGTTCTCTGTTTGGCTTGCCCTATAATGGTAGTGTTGTCCCAGTCGAATTCATGTTGCTTGTCATCTGTGTGTGTGGCTACTAAGGATAGGTGTTCACCAACTAGCCACGAAACGACACGACCGACTAGTCTGTGAGACAACTCTCCCAGTTTCAGCACCAGCCCACAGATGTTAGTAAGAAGAATTTTGCATGGTCAACAGAGCTGTTTTTGCCAGTCATTTCCAGTCCCTTCATTGATGCCAGTTGTTCCTTCAAGTTTCTACCAAACATGAATCAAACAGTAGCTTTAGTCACCAGCTAGTTAATGAAATTTGTAAGGAAGGAGATTCAAGTAAAATTATGTATTCCAACCTCTGGTGTTCTAAAACTTCACTTGAATCAGTCATAGAACATAGAACATTACATTACAGCGCAGTACAGGCCCTTCGGCCCTCGATATTGCGCCGACCTATCAGACCAATCTGAAGCCCATCTAACCCACACTATTCCATGTACATCCATATGCTTGTCCCAAAGGACGACTTAAATGTACTTAAAGTTGGCGAATGCACTCCCGTTGCAGGCAAAGCATTCCATACCCTTACTACCCTCTAAGTAAAGAAACTACCTCTGACATCTGTCCTATATCTATCACCCCTCAATTTAAAGCAATGCCCCGTCCACCGTGTTCCGTCACTATACTTGGAAAAAGGCTCTCCCTGTCTACCCTATCCAACCCTCTGATTATCTTATATGTCTCTATTAAGTCATCTCTCAACCTTTTTCTCTCTAACGAAAACAGCCTCAAGTCCCTCAGCCTTTCCTCGTAAGACCTTCCCTCCATACCAGGCAATATCCTAGTAAATCTCCTTTGCACCCTTTCCAAAGCTTCCACATCCTTCTTATAATACGGTGACCAGAACTGTACACAATATTCCAAGTGCGGCCGCACCAGAGTTTTGTACAGCTGCAGCATAACCTCATGGTTCCGGAACTCGATCCCTCTATTAATAAAAGCTAAAACACTGTATGCCTTCTTAACAACCCTGTCAACCTGAGTAGCAACTTTCAAGGATCTGTGTACATGGACACCGAGATCTCACTGCTCATCTACACTACCAAGAATCTTACCATTAACCCAGTACTTTGCATTCTGGTTATTCCGACCAAAGTGAATCATCTTGTACTTGCCCACATTAAATTCCATTTGCCACCTCTCAGCCCATCTCTGCAGCTTATCCATGTCTCTCTGTAACCTACAAAATCCTTCGTCACTATCCACAACTCCACTTAGTGTCATCTGCAAATTTACTAACCCACCCTTCTACGCCCTCATCCAGGTCGTTTATAAAAATGACGAACAGCAGTGGACCCAAAACTGACCCTTGTGGTACACCACTAGTAACTGGACTCCAGGATGAACATTTCCCATCAACCACCATCTTCTGTCTTCTTTCAGCAAGCCAATTACTGATCCAAACTGCTATATCTCCCACAATCCCATTCCTCCGCAATTTGTACAACAGCCTACTGTGGGGAACCTTATCGAACACCTTGCTGAAATCCATATACACCACATGAACCGGTTTACTCTCATCTACCTGTTTGGTCACCTTCTCAAAGAACTCAATAAGGTTTGTGAGGCATGACCTACCCTTCACAAAACCATGCTGACTATCCCTAATCAAATTATTCTTTTCTAGATGATTATAAATCCTATCTCTTATAATCTTTTCCAACGCTTTACCAACAACTGATGTAAGGCTCACTGGTCTATAATTACCAGAGTTGTCTCTATTCCCCTTCTTGAACAGGCAAACGACATTTGCTATCTTCCAGTCTTTTGGCACTATTTCATGTGAAACATTTAGCTTGTTTTGCTTTTGTGTCCAGAAATACTCTGATTTTATTGTAATTGAAAAAACAATTAGAGTTGATACAATAGTGTTTTAACAGACTGGCATGATTATATATTGAGAGAGACACAATAAGACCCATCCGCATTTGATTCACCAATTTATCAGGAATTTGATAAATTCCTGCATTTTATTTGATACATTTCATGACCTCAAAGTGACTCAACATTTTTTAAACACACAGTCAGACAGAGATTATGTATAGAACTATAGTTGAGGACCATTTCAAGACTCAATTTCTTTTGTCTAACTCACTAGCTAAATCTATTTGATGATTTCAGATATACCCAGAAAGAGTCCTACAATGGGTTGTGATTTCACCCGACAAAAGGAAGGCTATGACCTATACTTATGTGTTTCTTTTAAACTATTTCTTAAATAACCTACTTCACAGTTAAAAAGATAAATAAAATGTTCTCCATATATTGAAGTAAATACAGATACTTTTTAACAGTCAGAATATTCCGTTTACAGTCGATTAAATATCCACTCTGACTAAAATGAGGAATGCAATCGTGGATTGAGTCTGCTAAGTTTAAATTGATCTCAGAACATTATCTTGAAACCTTAAGTTGCATCACATGTTTAAGATGGCGCCAGCTACTTCCCTTGCCAAGACCAAAGACTCTGTCTCTTTTACTTGACAGTTGAACAAAACCTTTTTATTTTGAGGATGTCACTTCAAGAGTTGTATGTATAAATTCTAACACAAGCTTTGAAAGCAGAATTGATATTGATACTACTGGTCAATAGTACCGGAAATACCTTTAAAAAATTATATACCTTTCTGCAAAGGACAACAGCTCAAGGCTAGTTTCTTTTTGTACAAATTACTGTGAAATAGTAAACCTCTTTGAGAATTATAAAAAGAGTCTAACAATAGAATTGTTCTCATTTTGAAAGCCATTTGAGTGCATCACAGACAGTGTATCTTTTTGGTCACTACAAAAGGACAGGTTGCTATTTTTTCATCACTGGGTATCAAAGATGTACAAAATCCTATCACCATGGTTCAACCAAGCTACAGCACAGGTAGAGTAAGGATTTACCTTGTATTGAATATGTATTTACCCTAAGGGAACATACTCCCTGAGCTAAGTCCAAAGATTTTACATGTAGTTTGAGGTAGCCAACTCTTAGAGACACTGAGATGAGTGCAGATGCTGCTGAAATTTAAGGAGCTAAAATTGCACAGAAGATATCCCAGCAACCCTGCTATTTTCTTTCCAGTTAGCCCTTTATTTAATTTTACTTTATATCCAGAAGTGCTCTTGCACACAACAAAATGTATTTTTTCTCCATTTCCATCCATTCACCACCAATAAATCACCTATGTTTCCACTTGAGAGTTAGCCCTTTATAATCCATTGTAGCAGTGGCTTCGGGTGTCTGGGTTAAGTGTGAAAAATCCACACAAGACTTGGAGATTTACAGGTTCCCACAGTGAAAAATTACTCCTCTCAAATTATCATGAATCAGGAGAACTTACTATTTCAGTATGTGGTGGATGCCAGGACATTGGGTAAATTTCAGGAGAAGATAGGCAGATTTTTAATTTGTAACATTTTGGAAGATTATGGAGGGCAGGCAGGAAAGTGGAGTTGAGGCTGAGAGAAGATCAGCCATGATGGTATTGAATGGCGGAGCAGGTTCGAGGAACTGAACAGCCCACTCCAGCTCCTATTTCTCATGTACTTCACAAAAGCAAAACACACAAATTCAAAAATTAAACACAAATTCTGGGCTGTATTTTGCCAGAAATTGAGAAATGTCAATTTTGGCAAGTTTCATGGAGGGTTTCTCTCTGAGCCCAGCAAGATTGCTAATGCTATTTACTGAAACTCATTTCATTAGCTATATACCTTGCCTGTATGATGCCCCAGTCATCATCCTGTTTTGCCTCCTGCCGGGAGCTCGTGTGATTGCCAGCACTGGGATCATCTTTGAAAAGGCAAGTTCTGTCAGTTTGGAGCTGCCTTGCACCATTCCTGTGTGTGAAGACTTGCCCCAGGGATTGCATAGATGAAGCAAGATACCCAGCAATGTATGAAGAAAGTCAAAGATCTTCTGCAGTCTCCCTGGGTAAATTGCCATCATTTTGTCTCTGCTCCTTTGCACTTAAAGAGCCACCACTTACCCTAACTCTGCCATTGCAGACACCCGTCATCAAGGCTCATGGACTGCAACAGTCATTATGCATGTGTGTGAGAGATTGTATAGTGTAGTGGGGTTACCTGTAGTGTGACATGAACCCAAGGTTCCAGTTGAGACCATCCTTATGGGTACTGCACTTGGCTATCAGCCTCTGCTTGGCCACTCTGCATATTTGCACACCCCGAAGTCCGCCTTGGAGGATGGTCACCCGAAGATCCAAGGCCGAATGTCCCTGACCGACTGGGACGGAACACCCGTGTCTGGCAATTGTTGCACAGTGCCCATTCATACTTTACTTAGCATCTGCCTGGTCTTGCCAATGTACCATGCATCCTTGCCTCCAGCGTATGAGATAAACAACATTGGTTGAGTCACATGAGTACCTACCACATATACACACACTCTCTTACACACTCACACATTCATGCAGACCCTCTGTCATACACACACCCTCTGTCATGCATGCACACATACACCCCCACACTCACACCCATGCACACACCCTCTGACAGGCTCATATTCCTTCACAATCGCACATACTTTACCAAGCATCCACACATGCAAACACACACTGTCTCATGTGCACTCACACTCACATGCAGACACTCACACTCTCTATCATGCATGCACATACACATATAAGTTTATGGGGTGAATTTGTATTTGCAAAATTATATTTGCAGATACATTCTATTTTGCTCAAAAAGCGCACAGTCTGCAGGCAACCAATGCAAGCAGCCAATCCATGTAATATTTTATAAATTCCACTTTGGAAATAGAACCAGTTTGAATCAAGATAGGGATGCCCTTCCTGATGAAGGGCTTTTGCCCGAAATGTCGATTTTCCTGTTCCTCAGATGCTTCCTGACCTGCTGTGCTTTTCCAGCACCACACTCTCAACTCTAATCTCCAGCATCTGCAGTACTCAGTTTCGCCTCAAGACTAGGATACAAACAGACTCTAACCTTACATCTTTAATGCTGAGAAGTCATCATTTTTTTAATAAAACCTTAAGTTATCTTGAGAATGTGGCTTAAGAGAAGTTCTGGGATTTACATATTAATAAACCAAAACCTGCAACCCATTCGAAAAGACTTAACAGCAATCTAGGTTTATTCAATATATCATTTCAGTTGCATGACACTGTAATCTTCTGCTATAAATTCTGTGTCTTATGTTTGTGCTCTACAGCTACCTGATGAAGGAACAGTGCTCCGAAAGCGAAAACCCGGTGATGTATGATTTTTAGCTTTGTCCACCCCAGTCCAACACTGGCTCCTCCATATCATAGCTTGGAGGAGATCTTGCAAGTGGTGGTGTTCCCATGTATCTGTTGTCCCTGTCCTTCTAGATGGAAGAATTCATGGGTTTGGAAAGTGCTGTCTTAATATCTTTCAAACATTCAATTATCACTACAGCTACAGTGTCCAGTTTGGAGTGATGCATATTATTTGAGCTCCCCTTTCCCACTACAATTTACAGTACACGGTACATATTGTTTTCCTCTCCTTGGTTTGTTTTACATAAAAGTTCAATTGAGATGCATCTTATAATCATTTAATCATGGACAATTTTGTTTCTTGTAAATTCATTTATGCAAGATAATAGGATCATGGCTGGAGTGGCTTCTTAAATGTGTTTTCGGTTTGCACAACACTCTACCAGGTGAAAAAAGCTCAGAAAATAATCTAGAAAAGTTCATATCCATTTTATCTCCCAACATTACAACAATTGCAACCAGAATCACCAAACAGATTACACCTTAATTAAAGGCATCAATACACAACAACTTAATAGGCAAAAGTGATGACTGCAGATGCTGGAAATCAGTGTCTAGATTAGAGTGGTGCTGGAAAAGCACAGCAGGTCAGGCAGCATCCGAGTAGCAAGAAAATACCTTCATCAGGAAACGTCGATTTTCCTGCTCCTCAGATGCTGCCTGACCTGCTGTGCTTTTCCAGCACCACTCTAGTCTAGACAGCAACTTCACAGTTCATTTTGTTTCTGTTTGGCACTTAACACACTTTACTATACAATGAACAATGAAAGAAAATGCCTTTGTCTTTATAAAAAAAATGCTCATTTAGGACATTAGGACATGAAGTGAGGAGAATTTTTTTCATCCTAATGTCCTATGTACAAATTGAACAATACTTCCTATCTATACACACTAGTTGCCAACTGATTTTTACGATTTTATCCAATATGTGAATAATTACATCACTTTGATGCATAATTATGAATCATTCCTCATTCATATGCATGGTTTCATGGAATCATTCTTTCGACATTACCAACAAGGTGTTGAATTGAATTAAGAATGATAATTGAATAAAAGCAGGGAATGACAATTTGAATCGAATGTACTGTATAACAAAGGTAACATAACTCAATTTTCTTTTATGTTCAATTAGATTGGTACAGCCAATTTCATGCTGATTATGCTGTTGTTTAAACAATTATAAGAAAATCTTTCTCTTCCTTTTTAAGGTGCTGCACAATATGGTTTGAAGGTATTATCTAGTAAAACATTGTTGTTCTTTTGTATTCATGCCAATTCTGATTGTGAAACTGGAACGATTACAGAATCTGCCAAGGCAATGTATAAGGTTTGAGTTTATGAAGACTTAAATCAAGTATAATTTTCTCAAACTACCTCAGATCAAAACAACTATTTCAGAATGTCATGTTTTATGTTTGAGTTACGTAAGGGGAATTATTGCAGGCAAATAGACGTAGGCTTTGATGAGAGCTGGGATATTCTATCTATTAAAAGTGACTGGGCTAGAATATCAACATTTCTGGGTTTACCTGAATGTGTGAAAGCAAGTGGGAAACCGATTGGAGCTATTGGTAAGTAATATTCATTATCATGGAGATCATAAACTTCTGATTTCGCCAAGTATACTTGATGTAAAGCCAAGCATAGACTATGTCGTTGCAGCAGGATTTACATTAACAGGAATAGCAGGAGCAAATTTAATATAGCAGTGCAAGCAGCTTTCCCATAAGCCACAAAACTATTTTAATGGTCAAACAGGATAGACACGGAGGTCTATCTTGATGGAAACCCCCAACACAAGGTCCATGGGCAGGAAATTAGCTCACTCAAAACGTGTGACATAAAAGCTGAGCCTCAGGTTTTTGTGATAGGACATTGCTGATATCTACAGTCTCGAAAAAGACCTTCTTCCCACTTGTCTTGGTGGCCATCAAGGTATCTGTCAGTGAAGGCCCTTCTCATTCCCTCCCTGCTACCACCATCCTGTGTCTCTGTCTCTTATCAAGATTATGTGCTCTCTTCCTCTGCAATGAAAGAAATTAGAGAATTATGAATGGTTAATTTGGGGTTGTATGGTGAGGAGGAAAGGACACAATTTGTAAATGGCAGTTAAGGTGCATGTGTCTGAAAGGACACTAGGGTGAGCTTGAGTGTTATCTCTCCAGATGGGAAGATGTGGAGGTTCCTGCGGAGTTGTGAGGTGTTATTTCTAAAGACTGCTATACAGAAGTGTTCTGGGACGGTCACTCAGCTCGACCAACTGCCTGCACCTGGACATGTTATGTCACTTACTTCCTTATCTATAGAAGTCTTGATCTCCTTGTACTGTCTCCAGGTAGAGAGACTATACTCCTGCTGCTGCAGACCCCTTTGGCCTCTCCCATGCATGCATGCCTGGTTTCAGAGACTGCCGCTATCCATTCTTAGGAAAATGCACCTTGCTGCAGTCCCTCAGATCCTCAACAGAATTTCCAGGGAAGATTCAGAGAGCCAGGGAGGAGTCTTGTCAGCTCACTTCTCCATTCTTAAAGCTGTCAGAACCTTAGGATTCCAGAACCATTTGAGCTTTTTGAACCCTTCTCAGGATCACTTAACTAGAAACTGTTCCTTCAAAAGGATCAACATATCATCTGGCCTGTTGTTCTTGTTTGGACAGGGAATCTGGAAGCAGGGTGCTATACAGTGGCTCAGTTAAAGAGGTTTGGCAAAGTCTTTTCCAGCATCAATAGCATTCCTAAACTCTTCAGGAGGGATGGTTGAATTGACCTTCCAGGAAGAGGAAACGGAAGTCATGACTATTTAAAAATCATGGTGTAAACAATTACCAGCCCAATTTTCATGGGACGTCCTTTGATTGACCTGGATATAGATTTGCTGGATGTTTGGTCTTTTGGGAGCAGGAACAAAGGTAGGAGTAGTTAAGTGCAGACATAACATGATTTAAACACACATGGCAGCACAGTACCATTGTTGCTATTTCACTGTTTTACTTTCATCATTGTGGTGAATAGTGAGGAGGAAAGTCTTAAACTACAGGACAATGTAATTAAGCTACTCAGATGAGCTAAACTGTGGTAAATGGAATTTAATCCTAAAAAGTGTGAGGTCATGCATTTTGAAAGGATTAGTAGGGACAGGATGTACATGTATTTGGAAAGGCAAGGACTGATGAGGGATAGTCAACAGACTTTGTGTGTGGGAAATCATGTCTCACTAACTTTATTGAGTTTTTTGAAGAAGTAACAAAGAGGATTGATGAGAGCAGAGTAGTAGATGTGATCTATATGGACTTCAGTAAGGTGTTTGACAAGGTTCCACATGGGAGACTGATTAGCAAGGTTAGATCTCACGGAATACAGGGAGAATTAGCCATTTGGATACAGAACTGGCTCAAAGGTAGAAGACAGAGGGTGGTGGTGCAGGGTTGTTTTTCAGACTGGAGGCCTCTGACCAGTGGAGTGCCACAAGGATCGGTGCTGAGTCCACTACTTTTTGTGATTTACCTAAATGATTTGTATGTGAGCATAAGAGATATAGTTAGTAAGTTTGCAGATGACACCAAAATTGGAGGTGTAGTGGGCAGCAAAGAAGGTTACCGCAGATTACAAGAGGATCTTGATCAGATGGGTCAATGGGCTGGGGAGTGGCAGATGGAGTTTAATTTAGATAAATATGAGGTGCTGCATTTTCGGAAAGCAAACCTTAGCTGGACTTATACACTTAATGGTAAGGTTTTCAAGAGTGCTGCTGAAAAAAAGAGACTTTGGAGTGCAGGTTCATAGCTCCTTGAAAGTGGAGTCACAGGTGGAGAGGATAGTGAAGAAAGCGTTTGGTATGCTTTCTTTTATTGGTCAGAGTATTGAGTACAGGAGTTGGGAGGTCATGTTGTGGCTGTACAGGACATTGATTAGGCCACTTTTGGAATATTGTGTGCAATTCTGGGCTCCTTCCTTTCAGAAGGATATTGTGAAACTTGAAAGGATTCAGAAAAGATTTACAAGGATGTTGCCAGGATTAGAGGAGTTGAGCTATAGGGAGAGGTTGAATAGGCTAGGGCTGTTTCCCTGGAGCGTCAGAGGCTAAGGGGTTGCCTTATAGAGGTTTATAAAATCATGGGGGCATGGATAGGATAAATAGACAAGGTTTTTTCCCTGGGGTGCAAGGGGTCCAGAACTAGAGGGCATAGGTTTAGGTGAGTGGAAAGATATAGAAGAGACCTAAGGGGCAACTTTTTCACGCAGAGTGTGTTACATAAATGGAATGAGCTGCCAGAGCAAGTGGTGGAGGCTAGCATGATTGCAACATTTAAAAGGCATCCGAATGGGTATATGAATAGGAAGGGTTTGGAGGGATATAGGCTGGGTGCTGGGACTAGATTGAGTTGGGATATCTGGTCAGCATGGATGAATTGGACCAAAGGGTCTGTTTCTGTGCTATACATCTCTATGACTCTATGACTCTAAAGCAAGGGAATAATGCTGCTTGGTATAACCCTGAAAACACAGAGAATCAGAATGACTTTGATGTCCATGTCTATAGATCCTTGAAAGCACCAGGACATGTAGACATGTGGTTAAAAAGATATGTGGGATATTTGCCTTTATTAGTCAAGGCATTGAATATAAGTGTAAGGTGGTTATAATGAAGCGATATGCAACATTAGTTAGGCCACAGCTGGAGTACTGTGTGCAGTTCTGATTGCCATACCATTGGAAGGATATAATTGCATGAGAGTGATGCAAAAGTGATGCACCCGGATGTTGCCTGGGCTGGAGTAATTCAGAAATGAAGAGAGATTAGGCAGGCTCTGTTTATTTTCCTTAGAGTGTAGAAGGCCAATGTTGGGGCGGGGGATCCAATTAAGATGGGCAAATTTCTGATGGTGGGGGAGATACACAGAAAATTTTATGTTAGTACAGGGGTCAGTAACCAAAGGGCACAGTTTTAAAATCTGGAGCAAATGGTTTAGAGGGGATTTGAGAAAAATATTTTTCACACAAATAATATCAAATATTTGGATCTCACTGCCTAATAGGTTGCTAGAGACAGGAAACCTCAAGGTATTTAAGAACTATCTTGATTAACATGTGAAACACCAAAGCATACAAAACTGGAAAATGGAATTAGAATTGATGAATGTTTGATAACTGGTGTGAATATGATGGGCTGAAAAGCCTCTTTCCCTTTAAAAACTCTATGACTATGATTCAAGAGAGCCACAGATCTGAAACCAGGGGTAAGGCAATCCCTATATTTACTGGGCTTTTTTCTTTTAAAATCATAGAATCCCTTTAGTGTGAGATGCAGACAATAAGGCTGTGAGCAGAGAGGGGGGATATCCATTCCTGGAGGGAAACTAAGCAGGCATCGATAACTAACATAGTCAATAAATATGTGCTGCACTAAAAACTGGATCTCAAAAAACTAGCCTTGGTTTTAAGTAGGTTTAATGACCTAATTCACTCTGGCTGCTTGAATGCAAGCTGTAACTCTCAGGACAAGCTCTGTGTTTTAATCCCCCTCGGCAGACACACTAGTTCATACACCTCTGGACACACGCTGTTCCTGAATTTGGGAGGAGTGTGTGCCCAGGGCCCTTTTAGAATGGCTCAGAGATACAGCTCTGCTGAAGACCTGCCAGAACTGAAACATGCAACTTTTATTGAATACGAGAAGCTAGGATTGTTCACCAAGGATAGAAATCCCTGAACATTCTCACATTCTTTCTTTGTAGGAGAAAGAAGCTCATACTATCCATAACAGGCCTTATGCCGGAGAAAGCATTCCCTACTTTCCTATTGTCGTCACCATGAAGGCGGACGACACTGGGATCACTGATCATCAGGAGGGTGTGCAAAGTGAAATGGTCAGCTATGGTGGAGATGGGGACTACACCACATGTTACATCCTGTAAAGGGTCATCTGACAGTGTACCAATAACCATACATAATGAAGACTCATAATGAGGTTTCTCCTTTCATATTAAGTGTTAAAGCAAACTCAACCATTGCGTCAATACCTGTGGAGGGAGAAAATATGTTAATGTTTCAAGTCTTCTTCTTTCTGATCTCAAAGGCTGGTTCTCCTGATTTCCTCTGTGTCTCTGAAATGTTCAGATGTCAAGACAATGATGACCAATCCCCTCTTTATCATTGATGCAAACACAGTGACCTCAGAGCTCAGAAGAAGCATGGTCACATCTTACAAACTCTTGGAAGGTCACCATTCCTCTCTTTCTTCAACCTGCTCCCCTTCTTTCTCCTATGAGTTTTTGTCTTCCAGGCCAGAGCCTCACACTCTTCAAGATTCACTCCTGATATGGATAGGGCAACAGAACATCCAATGAGTGAGACATTTGCATGAGTGTACTGCAAGTACATGACTGGTACAGGTTCAGGAATCACCTTTTCAGACATCTGATGGCCTTGTCAATGGCTGAGTACTGTTGTATCACCTTTGTATTTCTGCCTCCGGCTTTCAGAGAGGACTAATAACCAACTGTCCAAGAGATTTCTAGTATCCCTGGAATCCATCAGGAGATTCAGAGGGATAGAGTGGAGAGCTGCAGCAGCCTGGATAGGTGGAGGATGAAGGAGTCTGGAAATTGATTAATCACAAAGTGGAAGCTCTTGCTGTGGTTGCAGATCAAACTGTTGAAGGACTGGAAGCCTTTCCTGTTGGTGAATCTCACTCATTCATTCAATGCTTTTGATGCCTTCATGGCTACGATCAATAATGCTCTGAATCTGGGGAGAATGGAGACAAAACCCTGTGCCCTGTGTGTCTGTAAAGTTGTGTATGCCTGGACTGTCCAATTCTTGTCAATAAGATAGCAATGATCAGCAATTGCTATGCAGCCATTTGTAAGATGTCACTAAGGTCCACACTAGATCTTTGAAGCAGGTCAGAAGCAAAGGAGTTCAATAGTGCAGTGACTTTGATGGATGTTGGCAGGGAATGATGAAAAGTCCCGCAATGTCTAAGTTAATTGTGACCATCTGCCTGCTTATTTCTCATCTTCCAGTCATCTCAAGGTAGCTGCCACTTTACCAATACACCTTATGCTAGATTTGTTCTACACCTCATTCATCTCCTCTGCCCTCCTGATGCCCCAGGTTCTGCCCTTCCTGTGAAGATGCTGCTCCTCATCACCACTGGATTTAATATCTGAGAATCAGGCTTCTTTGTGCTTGGCCAGCATCCCCAGTTGCAATTGTCAGCCTTGCCCCCTCAATAAATGCTGACTGTTCTCACCACAACCTGTATTGAACAGAGGGAATCTGTTTCCAATGAGGCTGAGTTCCCTATGGAACTCATCAATGAGATTGAGCTTTTTTTTCATGGGATCCAGCGAAATCTCTCAAGCGACCATGACTTTCTCCCCACTGCATATCCTTTATAATTCACCTGGTCTTCCCCCGAAAGCACATGCATCATGTCTACATAGTCATAACATGCACCTTTGCAAGCTGTCAACAAAACCTTTAATTCTCGTAATTGGCCTTTTTAGTCAGGTCAGATTCTGGGCTCGACCTCCACTAGTCCTAGTGAAGATCACCTATACTGGGAATGGCATTGGGATACTGGAAAGAGAGCCTCAGCTGGTATTTTTATTCCCCTCCTGCCTCTATTCTTACCGCAGCATGATCGGAAAGTTCAGCCCCAGGAGCTGAAAATTTCACCCATCTTGTTGTGAATTGCCAATAGCTCATATAAACCAGATGGAATTGAGATGATCCCTGGTACATCTAATTGCAACAAATTAAAGGATAAATGAAATAGACAGAGAAGCTGTGACTTCACTGATTTATTTTCTATAATTTTACTCTTGTGAAAATGTACATTACTCTGTGGAAGACATTAAAAGACAAAAAACCCGGACTAGTGGGTGTCTACAGAAGATAATCTTTTGCATTCCGTTTATTATTTAAGTAAAGCTAAGTTTAGAGTTTCTCATACTCTTCAAACTCTGCAGCAAAAAAAAGCACAAAATAAAGCTGGAAAATTTGAAGAGCCAAAATGCTATTAGCTGTACAAAATGTACATTGTTATTTGCATTTTTGTTCTGGTCTCCTACTGCAAAACTTGAAAATACTTGCAGACACATAATAAAACCAGAAAAAAAAAACTTATGCTGGGTAATTTTCTAAAGCCAAATGAAACTGTTTATTAAATATCTACATTGAAAAAATAAATAGACCAACAAATGTTCTTTCAAAGGCTGAAATAAAGATCTTGTCATCAGATTTAATAAGTGTCATGTTTCATAGATCCCATCCATTAAATGAACCTTTGGATATTTTTTCATTAAGAGGTGAGGGCTTGATAGTTTTGATACTAATGAACTTTATTTCAACAGAGAGAACAGAAATGAGTACAACTTTCTATTGAGAAGGTGTGGCTTGAATAAGTTGAATCAATATCACTGATCAGATGCATTTACTTCACACCATCTATTGCATTAAAGATAAATCAGTAATGTACATTTAGAAATGCACAAAATGTTTGAGATCAACATATTTAATTTCCTATATGGTATCCCATGCAGATTAGATCTTTATCCAAAAATATCTATATACATAAATTGTCACCAATTTATCTGATGAAAATGCAATTCAACAGAATTGTTGGAAACAAAATAATTCTTAGTTTGATTTATTCAACCAGTGGGAAACTGAAGTAATTTTAATCATTGTTGAATAACTTAATTGTTCTACAGCCATTTATTGTACTTTTGTTCTATTACGCATTTGAAAGTGGTGTCACTGTCTTTTCTTTGAAGTTATAGTTAAGCAAAAGGTGCACGGTAAGGAATGCTATTGAAAACATTAATGTAGCCAGGTTCCTGAGTATATATGTTTTAATCCAGGAGTCCTGATCAATTATACGCATCTGATGGACCATAATTTGACTTCTTCTTTAATTAATGATACCTAACACATATGGAGTAAGCTTATTTCAATAAATGCAGAACACGAACAAAGGAAGCCCACTTTTGCGCAGTACAGTTCATATGGCAACAAAGAAAATCACTGTTTATCTTCCACTTCATGCCAATTTGCTTTATGTTTGGTCTCCTCTTGATGAATCTTCCGGGATCTTTTTTTGCCTCGGAATCTTCTCTTGTTTGTTGGCAGTGCCTCCTCAATATTGGTATTGCTTGATTCATTGTGCCGTCGTGTGTATCTCTTGCACTTGCATGAAATAACTACTGTGATTTTGTAGGTTCGTGTCCCACCGTTCTGGCACTGAAGCTGAATCCTCTCAGTACGAGTCTTGTCTGTCACACAGCGCCACTCTTGTGCATTCCTCCTGCTCCAGTATTTTCGACCATAACCTCCAATCCAGTTGGGAAGAACAGGCACAGGTAAGCACTCCCCAGCACACACTAACTCCTTCACTGGATTAATACTAGTACACAAGCCATCAGAAATGTACTTGGTTGATCTAAGCTCACGACAGCCAACTTGAGATCGATCTACATTTCAAAGAGAACACATTGTAGTTTACATTGAAGTCACTTATTATAAACCTCAAAACAAAATTCAATTCTAAGAGTTTCTATAAACATTAACTACAAAAAAAATCAGTGTTGCTTGCAAATATTCATAATTTTTTCTTGAACTGTACTTTTTTCTGGCAAATGTTGCTCATTAAAACTCAAGACATCTTTCCTCAGTATAAACCTATTCTAAACTTATAGCTTTCTCACAGCTACAGCAAAAGTGCTTAAAAATCTGTTCTACTATAAATGGGAGCCCTTTTAAAAGTACAAAGACATATTTTTCATTAAATGCTTCTACTATCCTAGACTGGCTTGTAACCAAATAGCCGTGAAACCTTTAACTGATTTTCAGAATGTGGGGTGAACAGTGATCGGTTGGACTTGCCAATTATTTTGTCTGTTACTTTCTGAGCTCTTTTCACTTTGAAACCTTAAGATACAAATGAAAATACTTGAACAATAAGTATATTTTATTTATTTTGCTGATTCTGATTTTCATCCATCCAATGTGTGTTGCATGAGTCTTGGCAATTGTCTTTAAGTACAGACATAAAATGTGGCATGCCTTAATAAAGATACATATCATTGGAAAATTAAGCAAGTAAATTTAGAAGACTATGTTGATAAATTGAGCAATTGATATGTTGAGCAATTGATCTTTTACATTTGGTTTATACTGATACAATAATAAGAATTTGTACATTTTTCACTACACCCCTGAATACCTATACTTGAGTACATGTGACAATAAAAGCTAATTCCTAATATTCACTTTGGAAGGAATTCACTGAAATTCTGCTGACTTCTGCGTCAGAAATCCCATATATTTGCTGTCGGTTCCTTTGAAGGTAATGCAAAGGTAGATTGATTTAAAGTTTAGCTGACATGATAGCACATGTAATCCTAGTAACTGTAACTGAAAACTAGCTGAACGTTCAAATGCTACTTGAAACCGTCTTGCATCGATCAGAATGCATGTCTACTTCTCAGAAACCTGCCCAAAAGCAGGTTCAGTTTGATTGAGCTCAAGATAAAAATAATTATTGTGATTAATAATTTTAGAGTCACAGAAGGAATTGAAATTATTATCTCATGGAATTATCTGTACATTACATACTACCATAGCTGTGATTACATTTTCAGGCACTGCCTTGGTGCATCTATGCTTAGTTCTCATTCAATAATTTTTTAAAAATCCTTTCTTTTCAATTTTACTTTACTGAATCAGGGGCTTTTGTTATATTACATAACCTGAACATATGAAGTTGTTTACTTATATGCTTATATCAATAAATTACATTATATAAGCATTCAACTTTGTACCTTTGAGTGATAATATAAGCTGTTAATTTATGGAAAAATCAAGTTCTGTAACTTAATGCATCTAACAATATTATTCTATTACTTAGACAAAGCTAAAACAGAAAAAAAAGCCTTTGAAATCAATAGAGTATTCCTGAAAACATATAAAACATACCATTACGACTCAAATCTGATGGGTTAGGTTGTCGTCCTCCATTCCTTGCCTGATTTAATGTTAAATTGCTTGGACTATCATGTTGTAGTACCTTTCGATTGTAGAATATTTCTGTAGCATCATTTTTAGTTTGCTCAATACCCTTGTCAAAAGCAAAGCAGCATTTGAAAAAGATGCATGCTATCACAAAGAATGTGCAATCAAACGACTGAGAGATCATGGCTCCAGAGCTCTCAGGATGAAGACCAGGTTGCAATACTGCAGCTTTTAACAAGGATTTTCTGTGCTTCCCCTTTTATAAAGCTGCCTGGCATTCATTCAAGTGGAAACAGTGTAGCTTCAGAATGGAAACATACACACATATCTTGCTAACCAATAGCAGACCAGATCACACACGTAGAAGTGTGGTATATGCAAATTGTATCAGTTTCAAATTTCACACTTCTCATGTTTCACTTTGTGAAATATTTCCTTTGTAACGCCCCTTAAAGAGACAAATCCCGTATGTCATATGACATATGGTGAATTTCCAAAGTAAGGCATTAAACGTACATGTTTTCTAAGTCATCCTCTACTGTGCATTGCTATTTTAATCAGCAATCATTCTTTCGATTATAATCCACTTATTTTTAATTACAACTGTGATAATAACTACCACTTCAAAATAAGGTTAAAATTGTCATTGAAGTAATTTTTACATCACACTCTTTGAACATTTTTAATTTTACTCAATGAGGTTACACTTTAACACCAAGCAGCTTGTCACATGTTTAAATAGTCGAGTATCAGGAGCTTCACAATACTGCCAAGTATTTTTTCACTCAATCCAATGAAAACAGTTAAAACACATTTGAAATTATAACAAAGGTTTTTCTTGCATAGTTTTCACATGTGTGCGAACACTAAGCTCTACCTCACTTATACTCTCTCAACATCTCCATTGTTGTTCAATTATTAGGGTTGATTATCATTATTTAGTAGCAAATGGACAAATTTCCTCCTCTTAAAAACTGTGAAGGCCACAGGGCCATTGCTGTCCTTTCTCCAAACTCCTGAATGCCATTCCTCCCACTGACAACTGTTTGACACTAAACCAGTCTGTCTGCAACCTTGGTATCACTTTGATTTCAATACCTCATATATATCACATCACCAAATCTATCTATTTTAGCATCTATAGCATCTCCCAACTGAGCCCATTTATTACTGAAATCTTGACTGATGCCTTCCTTATCTCTAGTCTCATCAATTCCAATACATTCATGATTGGCTTGAAATATTTTAACCTCTGTAAACTTGCTGTCTTCCAAAATTCTGCCATCTATATCTTAATTTGCAGTAAATACTGATCCCTTTCACTCTTATGTAAGTTGATCCATGCAAACTCTTAGGCAAACAATATCTTCTTTTATAACTCTAATCCTTGTTTTTAAATATTTTCATCACTTTCGCTCTCCAACATATCTGAGCTCCTTTAATTCTGACCACTTGTACATATTTAACCATTGTTTGAATTCCTTCATTTGCCAAAGCCCCAAGCTCTGGAATACACTCCATGTGTCTCTCTACTACTCAATCTCATTTTCCTTCTTTCAGACACTTCATAAAACTTAACTCTCTCACTGAGCTTTTAGTCATCTGACAGAAAATCTCCTTATGTTATTCTTTGTTTTTTACTACTCCTGTTAAGTGTCTTGGGATATTTCATAATATTTCATAATGCAAGTTGTACTGAACACTAATTCAACACAGATCTCCAGGTTTCTCCAATAAATACATTTTATAATATAGAAGTTATTGTCTCTGAAGTGATAGTCATTTATAATTAATTTATTTATTTATCCGTGAAGCTTTATAAAGATCTATTGAAGACATTTGACTTTCAAATGTAATTTTCATGTAATTAATATTAATGCAGCGATTATAATGCTTAAGGAATGCAAGCACAACTTCCTAATGATTAGATGTGTAAATGTGATATAATTACACTCAATGTTCTAACCAGTGAGGGAGAAAGTCAGTTATTGTTCCCACTGGAAATTGTGAATTTTGCTGTAAGGAAGGTTAATCAAAAAACTTGCTGACTAACTTTCAACTTCATGCAGGAAGAATGGCCACTAACAATGTTAGAGAATGCCAGTTTTTGCGGAACTGTAACATGAATAATATACTTCAGAAAAGGCAGATAGAAATGTAGGAGGATTATAGAGGGAGCATCAAAATAAGTTGATCTCTCAGTCGCTGATACTCAGCCTGTTAAGTGATCATTCAAATCAATTTTCTTCATCAATGTCCAAACAAATTCAATAGTGGAAACCATATTGTATTTTTAATCAAGAGGTACACAACATACTCCTACTTAAAATTCAAGACTATGTACTAAAAAAACATAGGTGCTTGTGAAAGGAGGAAAAACAAGAATTTACATTTAAAAAGCTCCATTTATTATCCGAGGACATTACAAATCCCTTCATAGCCAGATGAATAATTTTGAAATCACAACATTTGTTTCATGCAGGGAAACACAACAGTAAATCTGTGAAACAAAAAACTCCCACAAAAGCAATTTGATAAATGGCCAGATAATCTGTTTTAATTTAGTGATATTGTTTGAGCGACAACTATTGCCTGCTGCTCTTTGAATAATACAACAGAGTCTTTTACATTCACACTGTAGTTGGATTTAAGCTTAGCATCCTATCTGGAAAACAGGTCCTCTGGCTGTGTTCAATAACTACAAAATAATCATGCTTATTTTTTAATGCATAACTAATATTGATTTTTCATCATATAGTAAAACATTAGACAGATACTGAATGATAAAAAAAAGCCACCCAAATGTTTTGCATTTTGCCAAATATCTTTTGAATCTCTCTAAACAATTATCCAGCATTATTTCCTAACAATGTTGGAGTAAGCAGCCTTATTTGATATATTAACAACATAGAGACAGCATATGTCCTCACAAATTTGTCGACTTTAATGTTTTCACACATCAACACAATTACTGTGTGAAAGACACATGAACAAAAATCTGGGATAAGCCATGCTGAATGTTGAAAAATGTCATCAAAACAAAACCAGAGGATGATAAATGTATAAGTAATTTTGTTTCCAACAACAGCAGGAAATGAAATGATAAATTTCAATTTGAAAGCAAATTCAAGATATTTAGAAGAAAAACAATGCAAGTTTGTAAAATCTTGGGCCGAATGACTCCATTTATCGTTAAAGTGAGGTGTAAATGAATTTCACTGCATTTGACCTGCCATGATCTGGGCAAATGTCTTCATGCAGTCTTTTGCTTTTCACCCAATTAATTATAATATTGGGCTGTAGACTGCAGTTTTTGGCGAACTGTGTGGCAGTGATGTGTATAGGCTCATCCCTGGTGAGATATTCTGGCTTCCAGACCTCTGGCATCATATTGAAAACCCAGATATACATTGCTTCACGCATTATAAGCCAGGAACAACCTCTCAGACTGCAGTCCCCAACATAGAAAAAATCTCAGAGGAAAGTCAAGCTAGTTTCCTGCTTCTAGCACAGAGAAGGAGGTCTGTTGGATAGGGTGGAAGAGAGAAGTGCATTTTTCTTTCCAAGCCGACCACCAAAAGAGACCATGTCAACAAACCCAGCCAGATAGAAAAAATTTACAATACAGTTCAATATTTTGTGGAAAAGGGATATCCAGTAGTGCCACAAGAAGATTAATGATCTTCCATGGTCCGCAAGGTTGTAGTCATTACCTTCTCTCTGTTTTTTAATACTCAAGAACCAGCTCTCAGTCTAATTCTGTCACTGCACACATATCACAACAAGGCTTGTGGACTACAATTCTCAGTATTGCATACATCATGTCCACTCAAGAGCTCTCACCTTTCTCATCCTCCCAAAACCCCACATCTGCTCCTGTTCATGTATGATTACTAACTGCTTTTGCATCCAATTCCATCATCCTCATTTCTTTACTTTGTCTTATTGAAAGACAAACTGTCCCCTCTGTCGAAATTGCACTGATGCCTCAAAAGAATCAGAACTGACCAATCTGTAATCCTCAACTGTTTGCGCTTGACCTGTAGGACTGACTCTGGTCAATCCCCTTTGGTGTAATCTGATGAGTCACTTAGCTGACTGTGGTTTTACTCCCCAACGGACTGTAGACCCACATCACATCACTAACGACTCGTCACAATTGACTCTCGCACATTGCCATTTGCTTGAAGCATACACAAGTTCCTCTTTTGGAGTATCATTTCCAGTTCTGGTCTCCCTGTTATAGGAAGGATATTATTAAACTGCAGAGGGTTCAGGAAAGATTTTCCAGGATGTTGCCAGAAAGGGAAGGTTTGAGTTACAAGAAGAGGCTGGTTAGGCTGGAAAAACATTTTTTCACTAAAATTTGAGTGTTGAGAGGTGAACTTGTAGAGGTTTATAAAATAATGAGGGGTATAGATAAGTTGAATGGTATGTGTTTTTTCCCCAGGTGGGCAACAGAGAGTGGTCCATGTGTGGAATGAACTTCCAGAGGAAGTGATGAATGCGGGTCCAGTTACAACATTTGGGTAAGTACATGAATAAGAAATATTTGGAGGGCTATGGGCCAAGAGCAAGCAGGTGGGACTGGTTTAGTTTGGGATTATGGCTGGCATGGACTGGTTGGACTGAAGGGTCTGTTTCCGTGCTGTATGACTCTCTATGCTGCAACTCTGATGTTGACAAAGCCTGGTGCAACACAGTAATCTGTCCCCTCTTCTCTGGATGAACCATTTACTCTTCATTGTTCCACATTGGTACAAACTACCTGCCTCTCCCTCAACATTCAAAAGCAGTCTAATCTACAGACTTGTCACTGAGTACTTAAAACCTTCTGCACTAATAAAACAATGTCTCTCTCTCTCTCTCTCTCTCTCTCTCTCTCTCTCTCTCTCTCACTCACACACACACACACACAGGCTGTAATCAGTGCTGATGTTTGTGAGCACTAAGAAAGTAAGCTAACAGCCACACGTTGTGTATGTGTGTCCACAGCAGCACAAAGGTACCCTGAGTAGATACATGACTGTTCCCATGCACAAAGCAACCCGGCAAAACCATGCAACTTATTGGGAGTAGGGTGGCATGGTGGCTCAGTGGTTATCTCTGCTGCTTCATAGGGACCTGGGTTTGATTCCAGCTTGGGGTGACTGTCTGTGTGGAGTTTGCACATTCTCCCGTGTCTGTGTGGATTTCCTCCAGGTGCTCCAGTTTCCTCCCACATTCCAAACATGTGCAAATCAGGTGAATTGGCCATGCTAAATTGCCAATTTAGGTGCATTCGTTAGGGTAAATGTCAGGAAATGAGTCTGGGTGGATTACTCTTCGGAGGGTCGGTGTGGACTTGTTGAGCTGAAGGGCCTGTTTTCGTGCCATAGGGAATTCCTGAAGAAGGGCTGATGCCCGAAACGTCGATTCTCATGTTACTTGGATGCTGCTTGACCTGCTGCGCTTTTCCAGCAACACATTTTCAGCTCTTCCATAGATCTTCCCAATTGACTGGGTCAATGATAAGGTTCATCAGTCACACAAGGATCCACCAAACCCATGACCAGTGACATGGATTTTCCTGTGTGAAAAATCATTCTTGTTAGTGAGTGATTGCCAATAACGAATAATGGAATTACATTTCTTTTTACAAATATGCTGGGACTAAAAATGCAACCATTAAAGGTAAGATTGAACATATGAGCAAGAAAGGTATTGGTGTTTCTTGCAGACAGACCAGATAAACATCAATTATTACCAATATCAATCTTATGAATAACATTAATTAATATAAATGCAAATACAGAAAAACCAAAGACAAAACAGTGTAAAGCAGGCTGTAACGAAAAATCGTAGTAACTCAAAAAGAAGGATAAAATATCAAAAGTTAATTACAGGTGAAGAACAAACATACAGCCCATCTTATAACATTCATTAAGAGACAATATTGTGTCCCCTTGTTATTACATCTTAGCTATTTTCTACATATACACTGGTAATTTGTCTCCATCATTCTACCCAGAAGTTCTTTTTTTTGTGTGAAAGGAAGCTATTATTTATCATTAAGTTATTATTTACCAGTTTGATCATGTGTGCCCTTAGGTAAAAACAATCATCAGGAAGGGCTTTTGCCCGAAACGTCGATTTCGAAGCTACTTGGATGCTGCCTGAACTGCTGTGCTCTTCCAGCACCACTAATCCATGTGTGCCCTTAGTCTAGTCTCACAGTTTAACTAATACTCTATTATCGCTTTTATTGAACATCTTGTTCATCTCCATAAGACCAACCCTCATGTTGCTTTACTCATCCTATGGCCAGACACTAAGATTAGCCTTGATTCTTTCAGCAAATGATATTTCCCTCAGTTTTTGAATACTATTACTGAGCACAATTTTTTTATTTCAAAAATATACTTTATTCATAAAAATAGCTTTTTCTATATACACAATCACAACATATTTCATTTCTGTACAGTAGGACCTCGAGGAAACAAACCAAACAAAGGGATCTCTTACTTGAACCAGACTATATTTAAATGCATTTGAGGTACAAGGAGGGTCTGAACATTGAATGAACCGCCATTTAACTTCAGGAGAAAGACAATAGACAGTGGTCTTTCCCCACTGTGCCTTGTGGCAGTTGCCCTAAGTCTTAGTGCGTCCCTCAGCACGCAGCCCTGGACCTTGGAAAATGCCATTATGCAACACTTGGTCAAGGTCAATTCCTTGCTCTGGAAGCCCAATGTGTTCCGGGCAGTCCAAGGAGTGTCTTTCATCAAGGTGATGATCCTCCAGGTGCTGGTGTGCATTGGGGAACAGACCATAGAGCAAAGAGTCCTGTATCATGGAGCTGCTCAGGACAAACCTTGACAAAAACCACTGCATCTTTCTCCAAATATCCTTTCCAGAACAGAACATAGTACTTTGTCTGATCAAAGCAACATATAGTGTAATCAAACTTCTCCTGGTAATCTTCAACTGTTCTGGCTCTACAATTCCACATTGTCGTTGTTCTGTTGATTGCTGCTTTGTATTGCATGTACAAATTTAGTCTATTAAGGCTATTAGAACATAGAAAAGTACAACACAGAACAAGCCCTTCGGCCCACAATGTTGTGCTGAGGATTATTCGTAATCTAAAAGAAAATAATCTAACCTACCCACCTCTCGATTCACTGCTATCCATGTGCATGTCCAGCAGTCGCTTAAATGTCCCTACTGACTTTGCTTCCACCACCACCGCTGGCAATGCATTCCATGCATTGACAACTCTCTGCATAAAGACCTTCCTCTGACGTCCCCTCTATACCTTTCTCCTAATATCTTAAAACTATGATCCCTCGTGCCAGTCAATCCTGCCCTGGGGAAAAAGTCTCTGGCTATTGACTCTATCCATGCCTCTCATTACCTTGTATACATTGATCAGGTCATCTCTCTTCCTCCTTCTCTCCAGAGAGAAAAGATCGAACTTAGTCAACCTCTCTACATAAGGCAAGCTTTCCAGTCCAGACAGCATCCTGGTAAACTTTCTTTGCACCCTCTCCAAAGCCTCTGTATCTTTCCTATAACAGGATGGCCAGAACTGGTCACAATATTCCAAGTGTGGTCTCACCAGGGTCTTATAGAGCTGCAGCAAAACCTCACGGCTCCTAAACTCAATCCCCCTGTAATGAAAACAAAACATCAAATGCTTTCTTAACAACCCTATCCACTTGCGCGACAACTTTGAGGGATCTATGCACTTGAACACCAAGATCCCTCTGTTCCTCCACACTGCCAAGATCCTTTCCAATTCATCCTGATCTATTTTAAGATGTTTGTGTAGAATGTGCCCTGCTTACTTGACTATACTTTGCAGTTGTCTACATTATAGTTTATGATTTATCTGTTCACATACTTTATCACAACCCACCCATCACAATTCAAATAATAGCCTCCCCTCCAATTTCGAACCCCTGCTCACAACTGAGAAAATAAGTGAGATAGTTTAAACATATTATTATGAAATCCAGTGTAAAATGTCTTGTTAAATGTCATTTTACAAGCAGCACAATATGTTTCATGAAAATTAGAAACGTTGAATAGTCAGTAAACATATTTGTACTCAGTCAAAAGCAGATAAAAATTAAGAACAAGCATATATTAATAAAATAAAGTTATAATCTAGTATAAATGTAAAAAAAAGGCTGGGTTGACCATTGGTCATAACAAAAGGCTACAGAATTACTTGTATGTGCGTGTATCAAATTCTTGAGACCCACCCCATAACTCAGTTCTGATGCGCAGCAGCATTTATTGCTGACCTCTGGTGGCTATTTATTTTATTGCATTCACTCATTGCATGTTCAATATCTGCTTCTGATGCTCCCATGGGTTTTTCAGTGTTGAATCAGCAATAAAATCAGGCTATCAATATTTATGTTGCCAATCGTACTGATGTTGGACAGTAGGACTTACAAGGAAATGTAAAGCTTACAATGTCTATTCCCTCAAGTGGTGCAGAGAAAAGATCAGCTCTGATTTTAGATGCCCTTCTAATTTAGCTTATAGTCAATAGTAACAGATATAAGCATAGCATAAGTAAAAGCAATTTTACATCAACCAATCATGGCTAACAGTTGTTATAGTGAGTTATTGTGGATGCTACTGAGTAAATATTCACTTGTCACAATCTGACAAGATTGACTTAGCATTTCGACAGACATCACACATCCCAGGCTTGCTGTGCTCCTTTATGCAGACAGAAATCCAGGCAACTTGTTGTGGTTACAAGCATGGAACAGTAAATGAACTGCATATGGGTCTGTGTATGTCAATGTCACATCAACAATGTGTAGCAGCATATATGTGCCAAGCACACTGCATATGCTTCAACCAAAAGAGCATTTCTTAAAGTCAAAGAGGAGTAAGTCCTTAGTCAAGTGAAGACAGACTATGGGTAGTCATGAAATTTTACTACACTCAGTCAAGAGCACCATCCAATCTCACTCCAGCAAAAGGAGGAACAGTGAGATAAAAGTGGCTGGAAGAGCTGTTAGTGGCACTGCAGGTGCCAGGAAGATGGTAAATTGAATAACTGAGTGAGTAGAAAGTGCAGAGTGTAGGAAAACTTAGTAATTTGGGAGAGTGAGGTGGGTGAGAGCCAATAAGTGAAGATAATGCATGCAGTAACAAGAGTGGTAGACAATTCGCCTTGGTGGGAGGTATGAAATGGCAGAGTTATAGTGAGTATCAACTAGCAGACAGAAGATGGTGGCACTTATCCATGCAGAGTGAAGAATGTCATTAACATTAAGACCATAAGACCAAAAGACATAGGAGCAGAAATTAGGCCATTCAGACCATTGAGTCTGCTCCACCATTCAGTCATGGCTGATAAGTTTCTCAAACCCATTCTCCCACTTTCTCCCCAAAACCGTTGATTCCCTTGATACTCAAGAACCTGTCTATATCAGTCTTAACTATACTCAAAATTCTCTGACTGTAGAAGTTTCTCTTTATCTCTGTTCTAAAAGGTCTTCACTTTATTCTAAGGCTGTGTCCTCTGACCAATGGAAATATCTTCCCAACATCTACTCTATCCAGGCCATTCAGTATTCTGTAAGTTTCAATTAGATCCCCCCTCATCCTTCCAAACTCCATTGAGTATAGACACAGAGTCTTCAACATTCCTCACATGTTAAGCTTTTCATTCCTGGGACCATTTTTATGAACTTCCTCTGAACACACTCCAGAGCCAATACATCCTTCCTGAGATATGGGTCCCAAATTTGCGCACAATATTCCAAATGTGGTCTGACCAGAACCTTATAGAGCCTCAGTGAACATCCCTGCTTTTATATTCAAGTCCTGTCAAAATAAATGCCATATGGCATTTGCCTTTCTAACTACTAACTCAACCTGCAAGTTTATCTTGAGAGAATCCTGGACAAGAACTGAACTCTCAAGTCTCTTTGCATTTCAGACCTCTAAATTTTCTTCCCATTTAGAAATAGTCCATCCCTCTATTCTTCCTACCAAAGTGCATGACCCCACACTTTCTCACATTGTACTCCATCTGCCACTCCTTTGTCCACTCTCCTAACTTGTCCAAATCCTTCTGCAGTCTCCCCACCTCCTCAATACTACCTATCCCTTCACCTATTTTTGTATGTCTGCAAACTTAGCCAGAATGCCCTCAATTCCTTGATCTAGATCGTTAATGTATAAAGTGAAAAGTTATCGTCCCAACACTGAGCCTTGTGGAACACTACTTGTCACCAGCTGCCATCCCAAGAAGGACCCTTTTCTCCCAAGTCTCTGCTTTCTGCCAGACAGCCAAGCTTCTATCCATGCTAGCACATTGCCTCTGACACCATGGGCCCCTATCTTACTCAGTAGCATCCTGTGCGGCACCTTGTCAGAAGCTTTCTTGAAGTCCACGTAGATAACATCCATTGGCTCTCCTTGGTCTAACTTGTTTGTTACTTCCTCAAAGAATTCTATCAGGTTTGTAAGCCATTATCTTACCTTTGAAGAAATCATGGTGACTTTGCCCTATTTTACCATACAGTTCCAAGTATTCAGAATTCTTATCCTTCACAATGGATTCCAGGATCTTACCCACTACTGAGGTTAAGCTAATTGGTCTGTAATTTTCCATCTTTTGCCTTACTTCTTTTTTAAACAGGGGTGTAATGTTCATGATTTTCTAGTCCTCTTGGACTCTCCATGACTGTAGCAATTCCTGAAAGATCACCACTAACACTTCCAATATATCTTCAGCCATCTCCGATAGCACTCTGGGGTGTAGTCCATCTGGTTCAGTTGATGTATCCACTTAAGGCCATTAATTTTTCTCGCTCCTTCTCCTTGGTGATGGCCATCATACTCAGCTCTGCCCCCTCACTCTCTTGAATTTTTGGGATAGTCCTCGTATCTTCTACAATGAAGACTGATGGAAAGTAATTATTCAGTTCCTCAGCCATTTCCTTGGTCCCCATTATTATCTCTTCAGCGTGATTTTCCAACTGCCCAAGTCCACTTTTGTCTATCTTTTGCCCTTTATAGATCTTAAGAAATGGTTATATTACTGCTACCTCATATTTAATCTTCTCCCTCCTTTTTTCTTGTTTGGCAATTCTTTTCACTGGGGACAGTGCACTGCCCCAGATGGGTATCTTGCTCCAGTCGGCAGCGTCTCCTGTCATGGCCTCGTGCGTGAAGCTAGGGGAAAGATGACAGCTCTCCTTTCACTATACCATCCTGCAAGACTACAGATCCCTCTCTGCAAAATGATTTCAAACCTCACCTTCTCACCATCTCCACTACAATAGCAGCTGAGATACAGACTTTGAGATTAAATATATGACGCACAGAAACTTCACCAGTGATAATGCAGTGGACACTGTGATGATCATTGCAAAAGGCCAATTATCATTATAGCAAACATTGCAGTGGACATTGATTGTTGCAGTGGGAAGTGATCATTAGAGTGGACATTGGGCTGGCGGTGGACTTTTGTGGTGGACAATGCAGTTGAGGATGGACATTGCTGTGGTCATTGGTCATCGCAATGGGCAGTGGTCACTGCTGTGGATGGTGTTCATTGAAATGGGTGGAAGTCATTGCAGGAGGCAGTTGACATTGCAATACATGGTGGACATTGCAGTACATCAAGTTATTGCAGTGTATAATGCACTTTACAGTGTGGTAGTAATTGCAGTAGGCGATGAATATTGTAGTAGCTGGTGGACGTTGCAGTGGACATTACAGTGGACAGTGGACATTGCATTCCGTGATGGTCATTGCAGTAAGTGGTGAATTTTGCAGTAGGTGATGGTAATTGCAGTGGTTGTTGGATTTTGCAGTAGGTGATTGTCATTGCAGTAGATGGTGGATATTGCAGTAAGTGGTGAATTGTGCATTAGGTGATGGTTATTGCAGTAGATATTGGATATTGCAGTAAAGGGTGAATTGTGCATTAGGTGATGGTTACTGCAGTAGATGGTGGATATTGCAGTAAGTGGTGAATTGTGCATTAGGTGATGGTTACTGCAGTAGATGGTGGATATTGCAGTAAAGGGTGAATTTTGCATTAGGTGATGGTTACTGCAGTAGATGGTGGATATTGCAGTAAGTGGTGAATTGTGCATTAGGTGATGGTTATTGCAGTAGATATTGGATATTGCAGTAAAGGGTGAATTGTGCATTAGGTGATGGTTATTGCAGTAGATGGTGGATATTGCAGTAGCCGATGGATATTGCATTAGGTGATGGTTACTGCAGTAGATGGTGGATATTGCAGCAGCCGATGGATATTGCATTAGGTGGTGGTCATTGCAGTGGAAGTCGTGGAGGACGTTGCCATTCCAGCGGACGGCGATGAGCCGCGCGCGCGCGCGCAGCGGGCAGTGCTGAGTGAGCGCGGGGCCTCTTTGTGAGGTCACGTCGCTCGGCAACCGCTGTCGAGAGAAAGATGGCGGCGGAGGAGGTGAGAGAATGGGGAGCGGGGACAGAGTCAGACCCTCCCCCTCCCACACCCTCCCTCCCCCCCCCCCCCCCGTGTGTAATACCACCGGATCCCCAAAACCCCGGCCGCCCTCACCCCCAGCTTCCATCCCCTGCCCTCCCCAGACCTCACCAGCCACTCATAGTTCAGTAATGAAACCCATTGCAGTTCCTGATGTGCCCAGTAGGTAACAGGAGCTCAGGAATTTAGTTTGCACAGTGGAAAGTACTTTCACACTTCATGGAATGTCCCTCAGTTTGAGTGATGCTCAAAACCTTTGGAAGTAGACTCTTCTCAGATCTTGGACGATGCATGGCATTTGTTCAGAGATTTCGGGTCCACAGGTTATTATTTTCTGAAGTTGCACTGAGGTGGAAGGATTGGATAAGGGGGAAAAAAAGCGAAGTCTTCTTACCCATGGTTCGAAACAGCGGGTGCCCGAGGTGACTACAGAAAGTGCAGGGGTGACTTAATAAAAAGAAATCAGTAATCAGAGGACATGGAAAAGAAAACGCTGGTGAAGGGAAATCCAAAGGTGTTTTATAAGTATTTTATGAGAAAGAGGATAACCAGAAGTAGGGCAGGACCAATTCAGGACTAAAGGAGCAATGTGTGTTTGGAACCGGAAAGCATGTTAGGGTTTTTAATTGAATACTTTGCATCTATATTCACTATAGTAAAGGATAGTACAAGTAAAGAAGTCATGGAAGGGGCCTGTGGTATATTTGACCAAATTAACATCAAGAGGTTGGAGGTATTCACAGTTTTAATAGACTTGAAAGTGGATAAATTCCCAGGCCCAGATGAGACGGATTCCAGGCTGCCAAGGGATATGAGGGAGGAGATTGCAGGGGTTCTGATGTAATTTTCAAATCCTCTCTGGCCATATGAGGCGTAATATAGGACTGGAAGACAGCTAATGTGGTGCCATGACTCAAGAAGATAGTAGAGCTATGTGAGGAAACAACAGGCCTGTTACTATTGTTAGCATGGGGGAACTATTGGGGGAAAAACATCTGAGGAACAGAATTAATCTCCACTTGGAGATAAAAGATTAAGCAAGGACAATCAGAATGGTTTTGATCATGTCTAATGAAGTGATTATAATGAGGTTAGCTAGCTGGACATCATAGAATATGAGTTCCCTGATTGAGGCTATTAATCTGCTCCAATCAGGTAGACCTGGCTGACATAAAAGAGGAAATGTCAGGAATATTGACACTCTAGTGCCTGACTCAGTGAGAGGTAGCGCTATTGTCAAAGATTATGCTTTTGTAAATAGCAGGTGATTGTTAATAGGATATTTGCCTCTGAAGCGGTATTTCATGGAACAGATTTAATTTTTTGAGGGGATAACTAGGTGTGTAGATGAGGGTAGTGCAATTGATGTAGTCAACATGGACTTCTTTAAGACTTTTGACAAAAGTTTGCATGGCAGACTGGTTAAGAAATTAAGAGGCTGTAGGGTCCCTGGCAAACTGGACTTAAAATTTGCTTAGTGAAAGAAACAGAGGGTGATCGTCAAAGGGCATTTCTGTGACTGGAAGCCTGTGTCCAGTGGGTATCGCAATATTCAGCATGAGTCCCTTTCTGTTTGTAGTGTACGTTATTGATCCAGACATTAATGTAGGAAGTTTGATCAGTAAATTTACAGATGACACATAAGTTGGTGGTGTGGTAAATGACGAGGAGGAAAATTGTTCAGAGGGCAGTTAAGAGTCATCCACATTGCTGTGGGTCTGGAGTTGCATGTAGGCTAGACCAGTTAAGGATGGCAGTTTCCTTCCTTAAAGGGCATCAGGGCACCAGCTGACATTTTCTGACAATCGACAACAGACAATGGTCATCATTAGACTCTTAATTCTAGATTTGCATTGAATTCAAGTTTCCTGATCTGCTGTGGTGGTGGGATTAGAGTACAGGAGTAGGAATGTCTTGCAGTAAACGTGCAGGATCTGGGTGAGACCACATTTGTAGTATTGTGTGCGGTTTTGGTCTCCTTATCTGAGGAAGGATGTTTTGGATTTGGAGAGAGTGCAACAAAAGTTTAGCAGATGGGCGGCATGGTGGCTCAGTGGTTAGCACTGCTGCCTCACTGTGTCAGGGACCTGGATTTGTTTCCAGCCTCAGACGACTGCCTGTATGGAGTTTGCACATTCTCGGCATGTCTGTGTGGGTTTTCTCCGGGTGCTCAGGTTTCCTCCCACAGTCCAGAAATGTGCAGATTAGGTGAATTAGCCATGCTAAATTGACCATTGTGTTCAGGGATGGGGAGGTTAGTGCATTAGTCAGGAGAAATGTAAAGTGATAGAGTAGAGGGATAGGTCTGGGTGGAATACTCTTGGGAGGGTCCGGGTGGACTTGTCGGGCCAAATGGCCTATTTTCACACTGTAGACATTCTGTTCTATCTATGAACAGGTTAGTTCCTGGGCTGGCAGAACTGATATATGAAGAGAAACTGATTCAATTAAGACTATTCATTGGAGTTTAGAAGAATTTGGTTGATGGGGAAGGGGTTTGATCTCATAGAAACCTATAAAATTCTAACAGGACTAGACAGGGTATGTACAGAAAGGATGTTCCAAATGACCAGGAAGTTCAGTCTAAGGATATGGGGTAGGCCATTTAGGATTGTGATGAGAAATTTGTTCACCCAAAGAGAGGTGAGCCCAAGACATTTTCTGTCACAGAAAGTACTTGAGCCCAAAACACTGACTGTTTTCTATGTTTAACATTAAGAAAGCATAGAAGGATACTTCCTTTATTAGGAAGGCATTGAATGCAAGAGCAAGTTGGCAATGATAGAGCTTTCTATAACTTAGTTGAGCCACAGCCGGAGTACTGCAATTTCGGTCACCATACGAGCGGAAGGATGTGATTGCATTAGAGAGGGGTGCAGAGAAGATTCATCAGGATATTGCCAGAGGTGGAGTGATTCAGTTATGAAGACAGGCTAAGGTTGCTTCCCTTAAAGCATAGAAGGCTGAAGGGATGGTGAGGTTAGGGAGAGATCTGATTGAAGTGTACAATGTTCGAAGGTGTAAAGTCAGGGTAGATATTGAGAAATGTTACATGTTAATAAAGGGGTCAATAATTAGGGGACACACTTTTAAGGTAAGGATTAAGTGGTGTATAAGGTATATGCGGAAATTTCTTTTCACCCAAAGGGTTATGGATACCTGGAACTCATTGCCTAAAACAATGGTAGTGATGAGAATGGTCATGGAAAATAAGAATTCCTTGAGATGCCATAACGTAAGACTAGTGATTGATTCAAGTGCTTGAAAATGGAATTTGAATCGATAGATGCTTGATGATTGACACAGACATGATGGACCATAGGACCCTGTTCTGTGGGATAAAAATTCTCTGACTATGTTTAGTTTCTGGGTGAAGTGCAATTTTCTTTCAGAATGACAGAAGCAGCACTAACCTTGCTGCACAGTAGCAATCAAGTTAATGAGCCGATAGATCAGTTTCCAGTTAGTGCCACAAAGCACTTTATAAGTTAGTTTTGAAGTGTTGTAAATTAAGAAACATAATAGTCGATGTGTACAGCAAGGCTCATAAACTACAATAAAGAACCTCTCAAATGTTAATGGTGATCTTTGTCACTCTGTGGCAATAACACGTATTCTGCACTCTACTGTGCTATTGGATGCACTTTGCATGGTACAATGTGCCTGTAGAGTATGCAAAGCAATATATTTCACTGTAACGTCGTATATGTGACAATAAGTCAAAACAAAGATAATCTGATGACTGAGGATAAACATTGTCTAACACAGAAAGAAAACTTCACTGCTCTCTTTCAGTGACATCGGACCTTGTGCACTCTTGTTAGAGGTAATATGGTAACTTGGTTTCATACCTCAAGAGAGGCACATTGGACAAGGTAACCCTCTTTCAATACTTGTTTGTGACGCCCACATCCCAGGAGAGAATAAAACAGAATGACAACTCAGGTTTTGTAATGAAGTGTGCAGAGCAGGGTTTGAACCCAAGAGTGTACATTCTAAAATGAAAATCTTTGCAACGGAGCAACAGTGAATGTCTTGGAGAACCAGTACTAGAGGGAGGTTGAAGTTACAGTGTGACACATTTACATTAGTTTCCAATTCGGATGTGAGCATTTAAAGTTGGAACGTATTGATCCAACAACTGACAAAAACATGCCACTTGCAAGTAAGGTATGCAGACAGGAGGCATATGCAGATGTAAGCCGTTTCCTGTATGAACTGGTGAATCTTTGTAGCTTTGCACAGGGGTCTCAGGATTTCGATAATATTTAGGTGAATGGAATTACAGGTTTAAGTTTGTTGGCAAGGTAAAAGTAGAGATTAGATTCCCTACAGTATGGAAACAGGCCCTTCGGTCCAACAAGTCCACACCGACCCTCCAAAGAGTAACCCACCCAGACCCATTCCCCTACCCTATACATACCCCTGACTAATGCACCTAACGCAATGGGCAGTTTAGCATGGCCAATTCATCTGACATGCACATTTTTGGATTATGGGAGGAAACCCACGCAGACACAGGAAGAATGTGCAAACTCGACACAGCCGGTCACCCCAGGCGGGACTCAAATCCAGGTCCCTGGCACTGTGAGGCAGCAGTGCTAACCACTAAGCCACTGTGCTGCCCATGTTTCTTTATCGGCTTTTGTAAAACATTCAAAATGATATCAGTCATCTAAGTAAGAGATACTGTATCCTCTGATAGGCACTTCCAAAAAGAGGCTGAATTATTTGATCATTACTGTTCTGTTGTGATTTACTTTCTAAGTTTGCTGTTATTTCTTCATATGTATTGTGCTATTTTTCTGAAAATATATTACAGTCATAGATAGAGTCATAGAGATGTACAGCATGGAAACAGACCCTTCGCTCCAACCCGTCCATGCCGACCAGATATCCCAACTCAATCCAGTCCCACCTGAAACCCTTCCTATTCATATACCATCAAAATGCTTGTTAAATGTTGCAATTGTACCAGCCTCCACCACATCCTCTGGCAGCTCATTCCATACACATACCACCCTCTGCATGAAAATGTTGCCCCTTAGGTCTCTTCTATATCTTTCCCCTCTCTCCCTAAACCTATGTCCTCTAGTTCTGGACTCCCCAACCCCAGGGAAAAGACTTTGCCTATTTACCCTATCCATGCCCCTCATAATTTTGTAAACCTCTATAAGGTCACCCCTCAGCCTCCAACGCTCCAGGGAAAACAGCCTCAGTCTGTTCAGCCTCTCCTTATAGCTCCAATCCTCCAATCCTGGCAACATCCTTGTAAATCTTTTCTGGACCCTTTCAAGTTTCATAACATCTTTCTGATAGGAAGGAGACCAGAATTGCACGCAATATTCCAACAGTGGCTTAACCAATGTTCTGTACAGCCGCAACATGACCTCACAACTCCTGTACTCAATACTCTGACCAATAAAGGAAAGCATGCCGAACACCGCCTTCGCTATCCTATCCACCTGCAACTCCACTTTCAAGGAGCTATGAACCTACACTCCAAGGTCTCTTTGTTCAGCAACACTCCCTAGGACCTTACCATTAAGTGTATAAGTCCTGCTAAGATTTGCTTTCCCAAAATGCAGCACCTCGCATTTATCTGAATTAAACTCCATCTGCCACTCCTCAGCCCATTGGCCCATCTGGTCAAGATCCTGTTGTAATCTGAGGTAACCCTCTTCGCTGCCCACTACACCTCCAATTTTGGTGTCATCTACAAACTTACTAACTGTACCTCTTATGCTCACATTCAAATAATTCATGTAAATGACAAAAAGTAGAGGGCCCAGCACCGATCCTTGTGGCACTCCACTGGTCACAGGCCTCCAGTCTGAAAGACAACCCTCTACCACCATCCTCTGTCTTCTACCTTTGAGCCAGTTCTGTATCCAAATGGCTAGTTCTCCCTGTATTCCATGAGATCTAACCTTGCTAATCAGTCTCCCATGGGGAACCTTGTCGAATGCCTTACTGAAGTCCATACAGATCACATCTACTGCTCTGCCCTCATCAATCCTCTTTATTACTTCCTCAAAAAACTCAAATCAAGTTTGTGATGTATGATTTCCCATGCACAAAGCCATGTTGACTATCCCTAATCAGTCCTTGTCTTTCCAAATAAATGTGCATCCTGTCCCTCAGGATTCCCTCGAACAACTTGCCCACCACTGAGGTCAGGCTCACTGGTCTATAGTTCCCTGGCTTCTCCTTACCGCCCTTCTTAAACAGTGGCACCACGTTTGCCAACCTCCAGTCTTCTGGCTCCTCACCTGTGACTCTCAGTGATACAGATATCTCAGCAAGAGGCCCAGCAATCACTTCTCTCGCTTCCACAGAGTTCTCGGGTACATCTGATGAGGTCCTGGCGATTTATTCACCTTTACCCATTTCAAGACATCCAGCACTTCCCTCTCTGTAATTAGATTAGATTAGATTACATTACATTACATTACAGTGTGGAAACAGGCCCTTCGGCCCAACAAGTCCACACCGACCCGCCGAAGCGTAACCCACCCATACCCCTACATTTACCCCTTACCTAACACTACGGGCAATTTAGCATGGCCAATTCACCTGGCCTGCACATCTTTGGACTGTGGGAGGAAACTGGAGCACCCGGAGGAAACCCACGTAGACACGGGGAGAACGTGCAAATTCCACACAGTCAGTTGCCTAAGGCAGGAGTTGAACCCAGGTCTCTGGTGCTGTGAAGCAGCAGTGCTAACCATTGTGCCATCGTGTAACCTGGACATTTTTTCAATATGTCACCATCTATTTCCCTACAGTCGATATCTTCCATTTTCTTTTCTGCAGTAAATACTGATGCAAAATATTCATTTAGTATTTCCCCCATTTTCTGCGGCTCCACACAAAGGCTGCCTTGCTGATCTTTGAGGGGCCCTATTCTCTCCCTAGTTACCCTTTTGTCCTTAATCTATTTGTAAAAATCCTTTGGATTCTCCTTAACTCTATTTGCCAAAGCTATCTAATGTCCCCTTTTTGCCTTCCTGATTTCCTTCTTAAGTATACTCCTACTTCCTTTGTACTGTTTCAGGATTCACTCAATCTATCCTGTCTATACCTGACATGTGCTTCCTTCTTTTTCTTAACCAAACCCTCAATTTCTTTAGTCATCCAGCATTCCCTATACCTACCAGCCTTTCCTTTCACCCTGACAGGAATATACTTTCTCTGGATTCTTGTTATCTCATTTCTGAAGGCTTCCCATTTTCCAGCCATCCCTTTGCCTGCGAACATCCACCTCCAATTGGCTTTCGAAAATTCTTGCCTAATACCGTCAAAATTGGCCTTTCTCCAGTTGAGAACTTCAACTTTTAGATCTGGTCTATCCTTTTCCATCACTATTTTAAAACGAATAGAATTATGGTCGCTGGCACCAAAGTGCTCTCCCACTGACACCTCAGCCACCTCCCCTGCCTCACTTCCCAAGAGTAGGTCACGTTTTGCACCTTCTCTAGTAGGTACATCCATGTACTGAATCAGAAAATTGTCTTATACACACTAAACAAATTCCTCTCAATCTAAACCTTAGTAAATCAGGCATTCATGCTAAAGATAAAACTTTTATTTTGGAACAGTTTGATTTAATCAAGAAGTATTAAGGGTGATGGTCGTCCAGTAAAATATGATAATAGCAAAATGTTTGAATTTAAAATTGCAATAAATGTAATTTGTATGCTATTCCTTAAATTACAAATAGGTTATACAAAATCAATTAAAGCTCTCTAAATGCAAGGTGAAAAATGATCTCATTGAACTTTACCTGGCTAACGAGTAAGTAACATAATTCTTTATCACAAAATCATAAAACATTAATTAATAACTCCTGTGGGATTTTTGATGACCTACTCAATTTTCACAGAATGTTTTTCTATCTATCTGAGCATCTGGGATAGCTGAAACATTATTTTAGATGCTTGTATAATTATTTTTATATTACTTACTGAAGCTTGAATTATTTTTTAAAAATCAATTTGATAATGTGCCTTTCAATCTATAACATTGTGGCCAATTATATAGATTCACTGAAATCTATGAAACATATTACAAGATAGGCGGTCGGGGCACAGATAGGCGGTTTTGTGGGGGTGAGAGAGACTCACTTTTGGTATGTTGCCTCCCAGGTGCAAGGGTACGTGATGTCTCTGATCGTGTTTTCCGGGTCCTTAAGGGGGAGGGGGAGCAGCCCGAAGTCGTGGTCCACATTGGCACCAATGACATAGGTAGGAGGAGGGCTGAGGATGTTAGACAGGCTTTCAGGGAGCTCAGGGTTAGAACGAACAGAGTTGTTGTCTCTGGTTTGTTACCCGTGCCATGTGATAGAGAGTTGAGGAATAGGGAGAGAGAACAGTTAACTGCGTGGCTACAGGGATGGTGCAGGAGGGAGGGGTTCCGATATTTGGATAACTGGGGTTCTTTCTGGGGAAGGTGGGACCTCTATAAACAGGATGGTCTACACCTGAACCTGAGGGGCACCAGTATCCTTGGCGGGAGGTTTGCTGGTGCTCTTGGTGGGGGGGGTTTAAACTAACTCTGCAGGGGCATGCGAACCTAGACTGTAGCTTTAGGGTGCAGGACCTGGAGTGTAGGGAGGTTAGGAACATGGCATCAATCTCCAAGGAGGGTGCCTGTAAACAGGAAAGTGGCTTGAAGTGTGTGTAATTCAATGCAAGAAATATACGAAATAAGGTAGGTGAACTTGCAGCGTGGGTTGGTACCTGGGACTTTGATGTTGTGGCTATTACGGAGACATGGGTAGAGCAGGGACAGGATTGGCTGTTGCAGGTTCCAGGGTTTAAATGTTTAAATGTTTTAATAGGGTCAGAAGTGGGGGTAAAAGAGGGGGAGGTGTGGCATTGCTTGTCAAAGATAGTATTACAGCGGTGGAGAGGCCGATGGATGAAGACTCGCCATCTGAGGTAGTTTGGGCTGAGGTTAGGAATAGGAAAGGTGAGGGCACCCTGTTAGGAGTCTTTTATAGGCCTCCTAATAGTCCTATAAACGTAGAAGAAAGGATTGCGAGGATGATTCAGGAGAAGAGTGAAAGTAATAGGGTGGTTGTTATGGGGGTCTTTAACTTTCCTGATATTGATTGGGAAAGCTATAGCTCAAGTTCGTTAGATGGGTCGGTGTTTGTCCAATGTGTGCAGGAGGGTTTCCTGACACAATATGTAGATAGGCCAACAAGAGGTGAGGCCATACTGGATTTGGTTCTGGGTAACGAACCAGGCCAGGTGTTAGAATTAGAGGTAGGTGAGCACTTTGGGGACAGTGACCACAATTCAGTGACTTTTACTTTAGTGATGGAGAGGGATAAGTGTGCACTGCAGGGTAAGAGTTATAGCTGGGGGCAGGGAAATTATGATGCAGTGAGGCATGACTTAGGATGCGTGGCTTGGAAAAGTAGGCTTCAAGGCAAGGGCGTAATTGATATGTGGAGCTTGTTCAAGGAGCAACTATTGAGTGTCCTTGATAAGTATGTACCTGTCAGGCAGGGAGGAAAGGGTCGTGTGAGGGAGCCGTGGTTTAATAACGAATTGGAATCCCTTGTTAAATGGAAAAGGGCGGCCTATGTAAAGATGAGGCATGAAGGTTCAATTTGGGCGATTGAGAGTTGTAAGGTAGCCAGGAAGGATCTGAAGAGAGAGCTAAGAGCAGCAAGGAGGGGACATGAAAGGTCCTTAGTTGGTAGGATTAGGGAAAATCCTAAGGCTTTCTATAGGTATGTCAGGAATAAAAGAATGACTAGGGTAGGGATAGGTCGATTTCGCTGCTCGTTGGATGCTGCCTGAACTGCTGTGCTCTTCCAGCACCACTAATCCAGAATTTGGTTTCCAGCATCTACAGTTATTGTTTTTACCTCGTTGATTTTAACCCTACTGCGAATCCTCTTGCAAGGATGCCTGCCTTGAAGAAGTTTTCCTCCTCTCTCTACAAGAATCTCAGGGAGTCCCTCTCCCACTGCAACTCCCAGGTCATTTCCTCTGCTCTGAAGCTCTTCAACCATGTCGTGAAACAAACTCAGTTCCATAGCCACATTTGCTTCCTCATTTCCCCTTCCCCCACCTCATCCTAGTTTCAAACTTCCAGTTCAGCCCTGTCCCCTTGACTTGTCTGGACTTGTCCGACCTGCCTAGCTCCTTTTCCACCTATCCACTCCACCCTCCCCTCCATGACCTATCACCTTCATCTCCTCCCCCACTCACCCATTGTACTCTATGCTACTCTCTCCCCACCCCCACCCTCCTCTAACTTATCTCTCCACGCTTCAGGCTCACTGCCTTTATTCCTGATGAAGGGCTCTTGCCCGAAACGTCGATTTCGCTGCTCGTTGGATGCTGCCTGAACTGCTGTGCTCTTCCAGCACCACTAATCCAGAATAGGAATAGGTCCAGTCAAGGATAGTAGTGGGAAGTTGCGTGTGGAGGCTGAAGAGATTGGGGAGACATTGAATGAATACTTTTCGTCAGTATTCACTTAGGAACAGGACATTGTTGCCGATGTGAATACTGAGTCACAATTAAGTAGAATGGATGGCTTTGAGGTATGCAGGGAAGAGGTGTTGGAAATTCTGGAAAGGGTGAAAATAGATAAGTCCCTTGGGCCTGATGGCATTTATCCTAGGATTCTCTGGGAAGCAAGGGAGGAGATTGCAGAGCCATTGGCCTTGATTTTTATGTCCTCGTTGTCTACAGGAATAGTGCCAGAAGACTGGAAGCTAGCAAATGTGGTTCCCTTGTTCAAGAAGAGGAGTAGGGATAACCCTAGTAACTATAGGCCGGTGAGTCTCACTTCTGTTGTGGGCAAAGTCTTAGAGAGAATTGTAAGGGATAGGATTTATGAACATCTGGATAGGAATAATGTGATCAAGGATAGTCAGCATGGTTTTGTGAAAGGCAGGTCGTGCCTCACAAACCTTATTGAATTCTTTGAGAAGGTGACTAAGGAGGTGGACGAGGGTAAAGTGGTAGATGTGGTGTATATGGATTTTAGTAAGGCGTTTGATAAGGTTCCCCATGGTAGGCTACTGCAAAGAATACGGAGGTATGGCATTGAGGGTGAGTTGGAGGTTTGGATTAGGAATTGGCTGGCTGGAAGAAGACAGAGGGTAGTAGTTGATGGTAAAGATTCATCTTGGAGTGCCGTTACTAGTGGTGTTCCGCAAGGATCTGTTTTGGGACCATTGCTTTTTGTCAGTTTTATAAATGACCTGGAGAAGGGGTTAGAAGGTTGGGTGAGCAAGTTTGCGGATGATACAAAAGTTGGAGGAGTTGTTGACAGTGAGGAAGGAAGTGGCAGGTTACAGCGGGATATAGATAAGCTGCAGAGCTGGGCAGAAAGGTGGCAAATGGAGTTCAATGTAGCTAAGTGTGAGGTGATTCACTTTGGTAAGAGTAACAAAAAGATGGGGTACTGGGCTAATGGTCGGATACTTGGTAGTGTGGATGAGCAGAGGGATCTTGGTGTCCATGTACACAGATCTTTGAAAGTTGCCACCCAGGTAAATAGTGCGGTGAAGAAGGCATATGGCGTACTGGCTTTTATTGGTAGAGGAATTGAGTTCCGGAGTCCTGAGGTCATGTTGCAGTTGTATAAGACTCTGGTGCGGCCACATCTGGAGTATTGTGTGCAGTTTTGGTCGCCATACTATAGGAAGGATGTGGAGGCACTGGAACGGGTGCAGAGGACGTTTACCAGGATGTTGCCTGGTATGGTAGGAAGATCGTATGAGGAAAGGCTGAGGCACTTGGGGTTGTTTTCATTGGAGAAAAGAAGGTTTAGGGGTGACTTGATAGAGGTGTACAAGATAGGGTTGACCGTGAGAACCTTTTTCCACGTATGGAGTCAGCTATTACGAGGGGGCATAGCTTTAAATTAAGGGGTGGTAGGTATAGGACAGATGTTAGGGGTAGGTTCTTTACTCAGCGAGTTGTGAGTTCATGGAATGCCCTGCCAGTAGCAGTGGTGGACTCTCCCTCTTTATGGGCATTTAAGCGGGCATTGGATAGGCATATGGAGGATAGTGGGCTAGTGTAGGTTAGGTGGTCTTGGATCGGCGCAACATCGAGGGCCAAAGGGCCTGTACTTTGCTGTATTCTTCTATGTTCTATGTTCTAAGATATAAAAAGCATCTGAACTAAGAGCATTTTATCAGCTATTCTGATTGCCTACAGTTATCCATACTTATGGGTAGAGAAATGTTGCCTTACTTACAATGCATGTGTGTGATAGAGGAGGCTTTCTTACTGACTCCAAAAATCATGCCACATACTAGTTAGTGAGAGCAAAACGAGGCTAACTGTGACAGAGGCAGCTGTGATAAACTGAAATAATATAAAGAACTGTAGGTGATGAAAATCTTAAACAAACAGAAATTGCTGGAGAAACTTAGCAGGTTTGGCAGCATCTGGAGAGAAAAAGCAGAATTAATGTTTTGGGTCTAGTGACCCTTCGTCTGCTCTCCACAGATGCTGCCAGGTGTGCTGGGTTTCTCCAGAAATTTTTGTTATCTTGTGGTTAACTAGAATTGTCCAGAGCCAATTGAAAGAAAATATATTTGTGCCAGCTGCTGCCCCCACACCATTTATTTGTGCTCTCTATGCCTTCACTGAAAGTTTATCATGTCGTCCAATGACAAAGCAAACACTTGATGCAGTTCTAAGTCGATTTTATGTACAATTTGGGGCACTTGGGAGTTTTGAATTCACTGGATTTAAGAATGATCTGAGTCTTTTTGTTAAAGTAACCCCATGGATGCTTCTGAGACATAAAGTGTTGTGTTGAGTTTATTGCTCAAAGTTTAGATATGATTTTGGATGTTGCTACAAGTTTTCTGGACTTGGAAAATAAAACAGTGGGTTATTTAAAATATTTGATTCACGCTAAACTGAGGGATTTAGCAGATATATTGAAGGTGGGAACCAAAACAGAATCTCCAAAGGATGAGGTGCTTCAAGTAATTACACGACTTAGAATTGGGAGACAGAAAAGTAGAAATGATGATGTCACAGTTGAAATTGGTTAAGATACAGTTAGAAATTAATAAAAAGTGGACAGAGAGGGAGAAATTTAAAGAAAAACTTGAAGTGAATAAAGAGGAATATAGAAACAAACAAAAGGACAGTGGAAAAAGAAATTAAAATACTTGATTTTAAAAAGGAAAGGAGAAAGCAGAGAAAAATACAAAATAAGATGAAATTAATAAGCGTGAATTCCAATAAACTGAGGAATGTAGAGAATGTGAGTTAGCCGCAGAAAATCTTAGAATAAAGAAGGAAGAAAGAGGTAGTAGTTTGGACTTGTTATGGCCCCAGTGAGGAATTTGATTTACCCAAGAATCTATGATTCATGCCTAAATTTAATGAGGGTGGAGTTTAAAAGTATTTTACCTCTTTTGAGAAAGTAATTGGATAGATGAAGTGACCAAAAGAAATTTGGATATTATCGTATAGTCTGTTCAGAAGAACAACCTGCTGTGTGTGTAACTATTGAAGAAGCCATACCCAATGCTTATAAGCTTGTGCCTGACCTTATTAATTGAAAATTAACAATTTACAAGAAAGGCAGAACTGCTGTGGTATCGGTGGTTTAGATCGCTTTAGCTAGAGAAAAAAAACTTGAGAATGTAAGGGAAATTCTGATCAGGGAAGAATGCAGAAATAGCAGTGCTGCAAAAATTTATTCAGGTGAGCATCTAGTGTTGAGGATCAGAGAAGCAGTGGTTTTGGAAGATACCTATGATATCTCACACCAACAGGTATAGGTGGGGAAATGGTCGTATGGATATCCACAATGAAATTGGAAATATAGAAAATCTATAAATAAAGAGATATTTGTTTTAAAGAGACAGAAGGATGTCAATACAATAGTGGAGAAAGGCTGGAACTGAAAAGTTCAGAGCCTATTGTTGGAGATTAAATGTGAGACCAATTGCAGTAATAGGAAAATCTAAGGAGTTTTCATACAAGACATCATGAAAAGATATAGGTACTAATCTGTTGCAGTGGTACAAAGAGAACATGTTTATTCGGGATGTATTAAGAAGGGAGAGAAGGCTGAGGACAGTTGTCAATCTTTGATAGAGGATTTCATAAGGAGAGTCAGACTGCTGCAAGCTTTGAGTATTCTATCGCATAAAGGGAGGGACTTAATCTATGTTTCACATCTAGGAAGGGAAACCAATGAGGATATGAGACACACTGGACCAGGTCATCACTGATGCTGGCTAATAATACTATTTATTTTCTAGAGGATTACATGAAGGAGCAAATATTAATTAGTGATATTCATTGTACAAAGAATAGATTGACTCGGCAAGTAGAGAAATGAAAGTGGGAGAAGTGAAACAAAAACTATAAAAGGAATTGACTTTATTTTGTGAAATAACCTTGCAGTTTAAAAAATACTGGCCTCATAAGGTGGTGGAATAACTAATGAAGGTTAAAGAAACTGAAATATTATAAAAGAAACATCCTAGATTCTTTTCTGATTCTGTCACGTCTAAACATAAGGCTTATAAAATTAGACAGGAAGAAAAGGGCTCTCTGAACAAGGAGATAATTTGAAATTTACTTATTGAATGTAATGTTTGAAAATTTAACTGACAAGGATGAAAGCAAAGAGAATGATGTTGACATGGTTATAAGTGCAACATGCAAATTTGGATTTTAGAGTTACACAAATAGGCTTACTTAGAAACTAAATCAAAAACAATGCCTGAATGTCATTGCTTGAAAAACAGAGAATTAATGAGGAAAGTCAAAAATCACACGACACCGGGTTGCAGTCCAACAGGTTTATTTGAAAACACAAGCTTTCGGAGCCACGCTCCTTTTTCAGATGCTACAGGTATGTTAATGAGAATAAAATGGAGACCATCACAAATACTAGCCAATGCAAAATGAGCAATGGTCCATCAGGTAATGTTTCCATCTGAGTATGGAAAGGAAATTTTCTGAGTTGCTCTCGAAATTCTAGTGGCAAGTCAATTGGGTATCGGGAAACAAACTGAAGTGTTAAAATATTTTTATTGACCAGGTTTACATAAAGATGTAGTCAAATTTTCGCAGGTATGCCATACATGTCAACAATATTCCGTCAAAGCTATGTATGCTGATCAGTGTGCAGAAGCATTGACTTCTGGCTCCGGAAACAGTTGTGGCGTGTGGACCTTTGAGATTGCATAGCAGCAGGGGAGCTATTAGAGGAAATATATCATGTCAGTGGTGAGGAAATCCCAACCTTCAATTAAACTTGCCCTTTTAATTCTAATACAATTCAGATTCCAATTCTGAAGAGCTGTTTTGTTGGATCTTTAGGCCCTGCCTAAAATGCAGAATCGAAAACTAATATCTTTTAATGCCTATGAATGTCTCCACAAGATTTCCTGAAACACTGCGGCGGCATGGGCGGCATGGTGGCACAGTGGGCGGCATGGTGGCACAGTGGTTAGCACTGCTGCCTCACAGCGCCAGAGATCCGGGTTCAATTCCTGTCTCAGGTGACCGACTGTGTGGAGTTTGCACGTCCTCCCCGTGTCTGCGTGGGTTTCCTCCGGGTGCTCCGGTTTCCTCCCACACTCCAAAGATGTGCAGGTCAGGTGAATTGGCCATGCTAAATTGCCCGTAGTGTTAAGTAAGGGGTAGATGTAGGGGTATGGGTGGGTTGCGCTTCGGCGGGTGCGGTGTGGACTTGTTGGGCCGAAGGGCCTGTTTCCACACTGTAAAGTAATCTAATCTAATCTAATCTAAAACTGCCTTTATGAGAAATTACTGCAAAAGTACTGGTAGAAAAGTTAGTTCATTTGCTTTTTACGTAATGTGGGTGAACTAAATAAATCCTATCAAGGCTCACATCTTCTGTTGCATATATGTATCAAAGTTATGACTAGTTTGGGAATAAATATTCACATCTGTGTATCACCCACAATCTTAAACTGCATTGGAAAGTTAGCATCAAACTTTGAAGGCTATGATTCTGGGTTATGATCAAAAATGTCCTAACGATTGGGAATTCCTTTGTTACAATTTGTTATTAGGGATGCTCCGAAAAAGTTATTCAAATTTGTTCCTTTTGAAATAATAAATGGACAAGATTTAAGCGCACTAATTAAAATTTTATTAATGCAAAGTTAATAAAACAAATTTCAGAAACAATGTTTCCAATCTATGTCTCAAATTTAAGAGAGAAACTGACTAATTGTAAATTGCCTAAAAAGTATCTGAAAGAAGCTCAACAATGAAAACTAGCACAGAAAAAAGGCAAAAATTTGAAATGTTGTTGCAGGAGACAAGGTGTTAATGTTATTGCCTGTTTCTGGTGAAATATTAAAGGTAGGTTCACCAGACCATCTCAAATTAAGAAGAGACTCAAAGATATGAATTATTAGTGTGTACTCCAGACAGGATAGTGAGTTGGTGAGTGTGCTGAAAAGATATGATGGAGATGGTATTTTGTAGAAAAGGTACTTACAAGAGTGAAGGAAGTAGGGAGATGCAAATGCATGTCATTATGATAGTCACCAATCAATACTGAAATTCTGAAGTGATTTATGGCTTGAGGAGAAAATTGATAACATTCTTCTTGTCACAGATAATTAAATTCTTTGTAGTCTGACTGTATTTTCCTGCAATTATTCACACCACACTAGGGAAGAGAATATTCTGCACAAAGACCTCCAGTCACAATTGTTTTTAAATCTTTTTCATTCAGTAATAAACAACAACATTTAAAGCAATAGCATTGATTCCTTTGAGAAAAGTGTGTCTCTGTACTGGAGCAGACAAATTCAAACTAAGACCAACTCATCAGATTAGGACACAGTATCCGATCTACTAATCTTCAAACTTCAACTGACCGGCATAATGAACTTTAGGGGGATGCTTCATCAATGACTTTCCCTTCATTTTAAAGTCACATGTGGGGATGTTCACTAATTAATGCATAATATGCAGCACCATGTGCAGCTTCTAAGATAATCAAGCAGTCCATGTCCAATTTCACAAGACATGGGCTGACAAATAGCAAGTAATATTTGTGCTACACAAGAGCCAGGCAATTACCATCTCCAACAAGAGGGAATCTAACAATTGCCCCTTTACATTTATAGATTCCCAACAGTGTGGAAGCAGACTATTTGGCTGATTGAGTACATACTGATGTTCTGTAAAGCATTACACCCAGACCCACCCTCCTATCCTATCCTATCCCTGAAACCCTGCATTTCTATATCCCTGGACATTATGGGCAATTTAGCATAGCCAGTTCAACTAACCTGCATATCTTTGGACTGTGGGAATGAACCCACACAGACAGTCACCTAAGGATGGAATTGAACCCGATTCCCTGGTGCTGTGAGGTAGTGGTGCTCACCACTAAGTCACCATGCCACCCTCAATGATATTGCCATTACTGAATCCTGGGAATATCTTGGGAATTAACATTGACCAGGAACTGAACTAGACTAGCCATTTAAATGCTGTATCTTCAAGTGCAAGTTAGGAATCCTGCAGCAAGTGACAAAACAACCTGACTCCCTAAAGCCTATCCATTATCTGCAAGTGTGATGATGCTGCTCCTTTAACAAGGTTATGCAGTTCTTGTTTTTTTTGTCAAAGGGGTCTTAAGTGCACAGGTTCTGAAATGCCTGAGTTTATCTACTTGAAGAACATCTTAAGTTTTTTTTACAAAATACTTGTACAATGAAAGGGGAATGACCATTTCTCTCAGCTCAGTTTTTATCTGGTTTGGTTTGATTTGGTTTTAGCAGCTCCATGCTGATCCCCGCCCCTCTCTCTCTCTCTCTCTCTCTCTCTCTCTCTCTCTGACATCTCTCCTGTGAAAACCTGTGTTTGATTTTTACCTTTTTTTGCCAAGGGAGCGTATATGGGGGTGTTGCATATATTTGGAACAGCTTCATTAATTTGTGATAGAGTCTGTTGAGTTTTCAGATAAATTCAGTTATTCTGTGTTCTATTCTCTTTTGTTTGTGTTTCATTTGGTACGATATAAATACATTCTGTTTAGTTTGAAACTGAGGGGTTTTGACCAGCTATATCACTCCTGGAATATCCACTCTACATCTGCTTAAAACAACGAGAAAAGTTGGGGTCGAGGCTACCTACTTGAAATGTTTTGAGGGGGTTTGGCCTGGTCCATAACAGATTGGGGGCTGTTTGCTGGATTTATTTGGTGGTTCCAATTTGGGATTAGGGTTGTTGGACTCAGCAAGTGGTGGGTATGAGTAACCTTTGTAACAGGTGTTGGTTTAAACGGTGCTTGGGGTGGTAATGGCTATTTCAGTCACCAAGAGTTTTCTGGGGGTGGAAGAAGTGACTTTGGGGGCTTTGAAAGAGGTGAACAAGGCAAAGCTGCTTTAATTGACAGTCAAACTGGAGTTGGAGCTGCCTCCTTCCATGAGGGAAGGAGAGATGATCACAACAATAGCTCAGCATTTAGATTTGAAAATGCCACCAGAATCTTTGGAAATGGCTAAACTTCAATTGAAAATAAAACAGTTTGAGTTAGAGGCTAAAGAAAAGAAAAGGGCAAAAGAAATGAAACCGTTTGAATTATGATTAAAAGCAGAGGTAAGACAAATAGAACAAATCGCTTTTGAAGAACCAAAAGAAAGAGAGAGAGAGAGAGAAAAGGAGAGAGAGGGAAGGAAGAAAGAGTGTTTGAATTTCACAAATTGGCACTTAGGCAGGAATGTCAGCTTAAAAGGATGGAGATGAAGGCTGAATGTAAGCTTAGTGAGGCTGAGCAAACCCATGGTAGTCAAAGGCCTGGTGAGAATCTGTTTCAAGCATTGCCTAAATTTGAGGAAAAAAGTATATAAGCCTTTTTCATCTCATTTGAGAAGGTAGCTAAACAAATGAAGTGGCCAGAGACCATGTGGTTTTTGTTCATCCAAATACACTTGTATGTAGAGCCAGTGAGGTATTCACAACACTATCAGAGGAGGTATCTGAGGAGTTTGAGGAGGTGAAGAAAGCCATTTTAAGTGCATATGAGTTTGTGCCAGGAGCCTATGGGCAGCGTTTTAGGAATCTAAGTGAGGAACAAGCACTGTTTAAAGCAACCGAATATAACACCTGGAACAAAAGTCACTCATACCCACCACTCGCTGGCTTTGAGTCCTGTAAGGACCTTTGTTGGATTTTACTTTTTTTGCCAAGGGGGTGTTTATGGGGTTGTTGCAAATATTTGGAACAGCAATATTAAGTTGTGATAGTGTTGATTGGATTTTCAGACAGGTTAAGTTATTCTGTATTCTGTTCTCTTTTGATGGTGTTTCATTTGGTACTATGTAAATTAACTCTGTCTAGTTTAAAACTGAGGGGTTTTGATCAGCTGCATCACTCCTGGAATATCTACTCTGCATCTGCTTAAAACAACGAGAAAAGTTAGAGTCTGGGCTACCTTCCTGATGTTTTGAGGGGGTCTGGCCTGGTCCATAACACAAGGCACAAGGCGAAAGTGTGGTGGTATAATCTCTGCTTGCCTGGTGTTGGAGCTACACTAAACCAGGCAAGCATAGAGTACACCAGGGTGTTGTTGGAGCTGCACTAAAACACTCAAGGAGATTGACACCATTCAGGACAAAGCAGCCCACATTATTGACGCCACATCTACTACATTCACTCCCTTCACCACTGATGCTCACTCGTAGTCATTGATTGAAGATTGAAGGCACCATTCCAAGGTGCATTGTAGACGTTTACCAAGGCTCCTTAGACAGCGCCTTTCAAACTCACAACCACGACCATCTCGAAGGACAAGGACAGCAACTATTTGGGAATGCCACCGTCTTCTCAGTTCTGCAATCGGTCAATAAACACACCTGTAAACACTTCTTTGTCAATCACACAAGCAATCATTTATTCTTGATGCGGCCAGGTCGGTAGACTTTGATCAACCCAGAAGTATGAGTACTTCTACACCACCAAAAGAATCCGACCCCTTATAGAGTTTGCATAGGGTTCATATATATTGTTCGTAGGCAAGTATGGAGCATGATCATTTGGTAATAACCAATGAAATAGCATGAAACATTCATGCATACTGTCTCATGCTATCATAATTTCTTTGTCCTGCGTTGTGGTTAGGGTTAAACCGTTACTTTTGTATTTTTATCAAGTTTGATCAGTCTGCGGTTTCTTGTTTCTGTCTGGTTCAGTACAATATAATTTAGCAATGCAGAAGCCATTTTGTGCAGCTCCTTCAGCCATTTTGTCCTACCTCCCAGATGCCCACATCCTCACATCTATCACTCTGCCTTCAATCTTCTTTGTTATCTCTTCAAATGACTCAATGACCTTGGTTTGATTTCAGCCTTGGGCGACTGCCTGTCTGGAGTTTGCAAGTTCTTCTCATGTCTGCATGTTTCCTCCCACAGTCCAAAGATGTACAAGTTAGGTGAATTAGCCATGCGAAATTGCCCATAGTGTCCCTGGATGTGTAGACTAGGTGGATTAGCCATGTGAAATTGCCCATAGTGACCCTGGATGTGTAGACTAGGTGAATTAGCCATGCAAAATTGCCCACAGTGTCCCTGGGTGTGTAGACGAGGTGGATTAGCCATGCGAAATTGCCCATAGTGTCCCTGGATGTGTAGACTAGGTGGATTAGCCATGTGAAATTGCCCATAGTGACCCTGGATGTGTAGACTAGGTGAATTAGCCATGCAAAATTGCCCACAGTGTCCCTGGGTGTGTAGACGAGGTGGATTAGCCATGCGAAATTGCCTATAGTGTCCCTGGATGTGTAGACTCGGTGGATTAGCCATGGTAAATGCAGGGTGTTGGGATAGGGTGGGGGCCTGGGTTTGGGTGGGATACTCTTCAGAGGGTCGGTGTGAACTCGATTGGCCAAATGACCTCATTTCACACAACAGAATTTGTGTTTCTAATTGTGAAATGTAGGTAGCTTAAAATCAAATGTCACAATGCTGAAATAAGGCTGACATATTACTTTAAAAAACAATAAGACCATAAGACTAAGGATGGAAGAAAGGCCATTCGGCCCATCGAGTCCACTCCGCCATTTATTCGTGGCTGATGAGCATTTCAACTCTACCTACCCATACTTTCCTTGTAGCCATTAATTCCTTGCTAGATCAAGAATTTATCAATCTCTGCCTTGAAGACGTTTAACGTCCCAGCCTTCACTGCACTCCATGGCAATAAATTCCACAGTCCCACCACTCTCTGGCTGAAGAAATGTTTCCTCATTTCCGTTCTAAAGACCCCCTCTAATTCTAAGGCTGTGCCCACGGGTCCTAGTCTCCCTGCCTAATGGAAACAACTTCCCAGCATCTGCTGTTTCTAAGCCATGTATTATCTTGTAAGTTTCAGTTAGAACTCCCGTCAACTTTCTAAACTCTAATGAATACAATCCCAGGATCCTCGGTTGCTCATCGTGTGTTAGGACGACCATGCCAGGGGTCATCCGTGTGAATCTCTGCTGAACACATTCCAGTGCCAGTATGTCTTCCTGAGGTTTGGGGCCTAAAATTGGACACTGTATTCTAAATGGGGTCTAGTTATACCTTTATAAAGTCTCAGAAGCACATCGCTGCTTTGCTATTCCAACCCTCTTGAGATAAATGACAACATTACATTCGCTTTCTTAATCACGGACTCAACCTGCAAGTTAACCTTTCGAGAATCCTAGACTAGCACTCCCAGATCCCTTTGTACTTTGGCTTTATGCATTTTCTCACTGTATAGAAAATAGTCCATGCCTGTATTCCTTTTTCCAAAGTGCAAGACCTCTCATTTGCTCACATTGAATTTCATCAGCCATTTCCTGGACCATTCTCCTAAACTGTCTAAATCTTGCTGCAGCCTCCCCACCTCCTCAGTACTACCTGCCTGTACACCTAACTTTATATCATCAGCAAACTTTGCCAGAATGCCCCCAGTCCCTTCATCCAGATCATTAATATATAAAGTGCTTTTGAGTGTCTCTTTATGTTTATGTTGTGACACTTGTTTAACCAATAATTAAAATAAAATGCTTGTTTCATATTTTATTTTAAGAGGACTAACAGAAGTGCCTAATCTGTCGAGATTTAAATGGTTAAAGTATTTGTGGCTGCATCACAATAAGGTGAGTGAAAATGTTTGTAATAGCTGCACAGTTTGCAGATTTTGCTAATCCATAGAAGTATTTGAGAATAACATTTGCAAGCCCTGCTGTTTGCTTCTGTCAGCCTAACAGCTGGTAGCTAACATCAGTACGTTCAAAGTAGAAGAAGGAGTAGGCTACTCGGTCCCTTGAGCTTGTTCTGCCATTCAGTGGGATTCTGGCTGATCTAATTATTTGACATTCCTGCCTACCTCAGTAGCTTTTCATTACCAATGTAAAGCCCTTCAAAAGATTGGATTAACCATGCTGTTTTAAAAAAAAATTAAGATGTGGTACCTAACTGACACATGCACTTCTATGTATTTGATAAAATTTGTGTCCAAATATGCTGGCGGTGATTTGATTTTAGTAATAGATTTAGCCTTTCAAACAACTTTATTCAAAGATTCTGTTAGTATATTTATTTCCTGCCTTGAATTAGAATTCTAACCCTCCAAAGCTACCCTTATTTGGGATGTTGACCAAAATCATCCTCCAAGAGAAGAATTGTGCAGCGATCTTAAACAAGGGCATCCTCTTCAGAAATAAAAAGTGATAGAGATTCGACATGCAATTTTTAAGACACATCTAATTACAACTACTCTGAATATGTGGAAATATGGAGGATACAGAGCAAAATCTGGTTGAAAGAATGCAGATTGACCAAGCATAGGGATTTTGCATCTGTGGAGAAATATTGCCAATCCAACATAACATGCTTTGCATAGCTTATACTGATGGAAATTTGACCAAAATCTGTTTTGTGGTTAAAATATTAATTTTTATGTGCCAAACGTTTGCTGCAAGCTAAGTAAAATTTAGTGATAACTAAGTCCCTTATTCAAACAAGCTATAGAATATTATGTTTTGTTTCTTCTTACTTGCGGTAAATGTCATAGCAGAGAATGTAAGTAACATTTCAGACATATTTTCTGACAGGAATGAACTTTGAGAACATTGACCTTAAACATTTTTATTGTAGACAGCACATGCAATAACAAATAACTGATGTAATTCTTAGGACAGATTGATAATAACTGACTGTCCTCCACCTTCAGGTTTAAAGGATTTAGCACATACTGGGGTAGATTTCATTGTGTGTTTTCAGGAGCAGAGCAAACTTGGTGTTGTGAGTGAGTGCTCAACTGAGTGACAGCAAAGAATATTGCAAAGTCATGCAATTAATTAATTTAAGGAAAGAGATTGTGTTGGATATGGCCAAGCTAATCTGATAATGCCAAGTCTCGTCTGATCTCAGAAGCTAAGCAGACTCAGGCCTGGTTAATACTTAGATGGGAGACCGTCTGAGAATACAAGGTGCTGTAGGAAAGGGCCCACTTTTAGCATATTGCTAGTATTCTTGCACCTGGATCAGTCCCACCTGCTTTAGAGGTATTAATTAGAGCAAGTCCTGCTCTCCATTGGCATTTCATCTATTGGAAGATTTCGCTTTTTCCTGATGTTCCAGAAAGGGGGAAGAGATAGATTTAAATGTTTTATCCTCCTCACATTCTATCCAAAAGCAAAGTGGCTAAATTTTGAACAGTTGTAGTAGGTTTTCAGTGCCCTTTGTTTTGACAAAGTCAATCTAAAAGTGATCTGCAGTAAACTGTCTTAAGCTTAAATAAGGTAAAAACAAGGACTGCAGATGCTGGAAACCAGAGTCTAGATTAGAGTGGTGCTGGAAAAGCACAGCAGGTCAGGCAGCATCTCAGGAGCAGGAAAATCGATGTTTTGGGCAAAAGCCCTTCATCAGGAATAGAGGCAGGGTGCCTGCAGAGTGGAGAGATAAATGAGAGGGGGGTGGGGGTGGGGAGAAAGTAGCATAGAGTACAATAGGTGAATGGGGATGGGGATGGAGGTGATAGGTCAGAGAGGAGGGTGGGCGAAGGTAGCAAAGAGTACAGTGGGTGAATGGGGGTGGGGATGAAGGTGATAGGTCAGAGAGGAGGGTGGAGTGGTTCGGTGGAAAGGAAGGGAGTCCGGTAGGACAGGTCTTGGGGCAGTGCTGAGCTGGAAGGTTGGAACTGGGGTGAGGTGAGCGAAGGGGAAATAAGGAAATTGGTGAAGTCCACATTGATGCCCTGGGGTTGAAGTGTTCCAAGGTGGATGATGAGGCGTTCTTCCTCCAGACGTCGGGTGGTGAGGGAGCGGCAGTGGAGGAGGCCCAGGACCTGCATGTCCTCGGCAGAATGGGAGGGGGAGTTGAAATGTTGGGCCACAGGGCGGTGGGGTTGATTGGTGCGGGAGATATTCCCTAAGGCGCTCTGCTAGGTGGCATCCAGTCTCCCCAATGTAGATGAGACCGCATCGGGAACAACGGATATAATAAATGTGATATTGATGGATGTGCAGGTAAACCTTTGATGGATGTGGAAGGCTCCTTTAGGGCCTTGGATGGAGGTGAGGGAGGAGGTGTGGGCACAGGTTTTGCAATTCCTGCAGTGGCATGGGAGGGTGCCAGGAAGGGAAGGTGGGTTGTTGGGGGGTGTGGACCTGACCAGGTAGTCACAGAGGGAACGGTCTTTGCGGAAAGCGGAAATAGGTGGGGAGGGAAATCTATCCCTAGTGGTGGGGTCCGTTTGGAGATGGCGGAAATGTCGTCGGATTATGTGATTTATTTGAAGATTGGTAGGATGGAAGGTGAGCACCAGGGGTGTTCTGTCCTTGTTATGGTTGGAGGGGTGGGGTTTGAGGGCGGAGGGGTGGGATGTGGATGAGGTGCATTGGAGGGCATTTTTAACCACGTGGGAAGGGAAATTGCGATCTCTAAAGAAGGAGGCCATCTGATGTGTTCTGTGTTGGAACTGGTCCTACTGGGAGCAGATATGGCTGAGGTGGAGGAATTGGGAGTATGGGATGGCATTTTTGCAGGAGGTAGGGTGGGAAGAGGTGTAATCCGGGTAGCAGTGGGAGTCGGTGGATTTATAAAAATTGTTAGTGTCAAGTCGGTCATCATTGATGGAGATGGAGAGGTCCCGGAAGGGGAGGGAGGTGCCAGAGATGGTCCAGGTGAATTTAAGGTCGGGGTGGAATGTGTTGGTAGAGTTGATGAATTGCTCAACCTCCTCGCGGGAACACGAGATGGCGCCAATGCAGTCATCAGTGTAGCGGAGGAAGACGTGGGGAGTGGTGCTGGTGTAACATTGGAAGATGGACTGTTCTACGTAGCCAACAAAGAGCCAGGCATAGCTGGGGCCCATTTGGGTGCCCATGGGTACCCCTTTGGTCTGGAGGAAGTGGGAGGATTCGAAGAGAAATTGTTCAGAGTGAGGACCAGTTCAGCCAAACGAATGATAGTGTCGGTGGAAGGGTACTGTTGGGGACGTCGAGAGGGGAAGAAATGGAGGGCTTGGAGTCCCTGGTCATGGCGGATGGAGGTGTAGAGGGATTGGATATCTATGGTGAAGATGAGGCGTTGGGGGCCGGGGAAATGGAAGTCTTGGATGAGATGGAGGGCGTGGGTGGTGTCTCGAATGTATGTGGGGATTTCCTGGACTAGGGTGGATAGGACAGCGTTGAGATAGGTAGAGATGAGTTCAATGGGACAGGAGCATGCTGAGACAATGGGCCGGCCAGGGTGGTCAGGCTTGTGGATCTTGGGAAGGGGGTAGAATTGGGCATTGCGGGGTTCCTGGACTATGAGGTTGGAAGATATGGGTGGGAGATCTTCGGAGGTGATGAGCTTCTGTATAGTCTGAGAGATGATGGTTTGGTGATGGGGCGTGAGGTCATGGTTGAGGGGGCGGCAGGAGGATGTGTCTTTGAGTTGGCGTCTGCCTTCAGCGGTGTAGAGGTTAAGCTTAAAGAAGGAGAGTTCTTTATTCACACTTTTTAACCTAAGGTACATCCATCAGTTCCCCTTTATAAACTCTACTTGTTATGACCTCAAAGAACTCTAGCTCATTCATCAAATATGATTCCCCTTTCACAAAACCATGTTGACTCTGTTAGACTGTGTTAAACTTTTTCTAAATATTCTGCTGTTTCCTCCATAATGGATTCTAGTATTTTTTCAATGGAAAATGTTAGGCTAATTGGCCTATAGTTTCCTGCTTTCTTTCTCCCTCCCTTCTTGAAGAGGGGCATCACATTAGCCATTTGCCAATCCACCGGAACCCTCCTGGTATCTACTGAAATATTTCAACCAATGCCTGCACTGTCTCTGCAGCTGCTTCCTGTGGAGCTCATGGATTCAGGTCATCAAATCCTGTCTGCCTTTCGGGCTATTAGTTTGTCAAGTACTTTGTCCTTTGTAATAATGATTGTTGTTTGATCTTTTCTCTCGTAAACACCTTCCTTATATGTTATCTTTGAGCTGTTATCTTTGAGTATCCTCCACCTTGAAGACCAGTGCAAAATATTGGTTTAAATTATCTGCAGTTTCACTAAGTGTAGATCCTCATAAGGTCTACACTTAATTAACTACTATCATTTTATATACCATAGAAGCTCTTTCTACTTGTTTTTCTTTTTCTTGCCAATTATGTTCATAATAAATTTTCTTTCTCTTTCTGAGATTTTTAGTCATCTGCTGCTGGATGCTAATAAAATTCCCAATCTGGTCACCGACTATTAGTTTTTGCAGCTTCATACGCCTTAGTTTTTGCCTGGATTTTTCTGCTTGACCGTCTTGATTAACCATCCTTTCAATAGAGTTTTTTTTGACTCAATTTTTTTTCTGAGTATTATGAAATACTCACTTAAATGTTTGTCACTGCTGAACCACTGAATTTCCACTCTGCATATTTTCTCAGCCTACTATGGACAACGCTTCCTTCATAACTCTGTAATTACTCCTATTTAAGTTGAGGACTGCTGTCTCTCAAAATGAATTTTAACTTCATTCTTGTTGTGATCCTTAGCCCATGGAAGATACTTAACTACAAGATTTCTTAGTCATCCCACATCATCTCACATTCCTATCTGTCAAACTAGGTGTGAAATAGCCTGTTCCTGGGTGAGTTCTACAACGTATTGCTCCAAGAAACAATCCCTGATGCACTCTACAAATTTGTCTTCTGTGTTATCCTTTCCCATCTGATTTGTCCAGTCAATATTGTCCTGCAGCAAAACAACTCCTATAAATGGCTACTCCCCATGATTTATTTCCTTTGTTATTCCTTATTTCCACCCAAACCAATTCCACCCAAACCAATTCCACATCATGATCTATTGTACCTACATGAATATTTATCATTTACCCACAGAAAGGATCTTTCTTAACAGTGCTACCCCATCTATTCTCCTTTTTGCTGCTTTTACTAGAGCATTGAACTCCCTTGAACACTGTGTTCCCAGTCCCAGTTGCCCTGCAACCAAATCTCTGTAACAGGTATTAAGTCAATTCATTTATTTATATTTGTGCCATCAACTCATCTGTCTTTTTACAAATACTTTATGCATTCAGATAAAGAACCTATATCTTTGACATTTTATCATCATTCATTACTCTGGTCTAATTTCTGTTGCATTCTTCTGCATGTATTTTCAACCTCTTCCTGTCACACTTCGATTATCATTCATCTCTTCACTTTCCTGCACCTCTACTGTCACTCGAATGCTACTGCACATTGCACCATCTTCGGCGAACATCCCTACTTCTGACCTTATGATGAACGAAGGTCATTGCTGAAGCAGCTGCAGATGATCAGATCTAGCACTCTATCCTGATGGACTCCTGCAGACATATCCTGGATCTGAGATGACTGACCCCCTAACAACCACAATCATATTCTTGTGTTCCTGGTATGATTGCATTGCAACTGTTTCGTTCATTTAACTTCTCTTGGATTTTCTATGACTTTCTATAATTTTCACTTGTAATTACCTGGGAGAAAGCCAATTCCATCTACGGATAATTTTTGAACAACTACTACTGTCATTGATTCATATACTATCATACTCTGAATGCCTTTGTGCAACAGAAGGGTATTACATTCTACTTATGGCATTTATTAGAAACCTGGCTTTCAATTCACACTCTGGAGGTAAATCTATTTCCTTCTGAGCAATTCAAATACATTCAGTATCCTTTAATATATTTATGAAATTAGTTGTATTATTTAAGGAAAAGGGTTTACATTTCCGTTCAACAAAAATCCTTCTTAGCTATCATCTTCCTTTCTCATTATTTCTGCAGTCACAGTCGTGTTTATCTTTGACCTCATAGTTGTAGTTAACACTGCAGTTTGCTCACTGAGTTCACGTTGCTAAAGAAGACAACTTGGTACATTTTCTGAAACACAGCACTGATTTAAGTACAGAGCCACTATACTTGCAGTAGTAGCTCCCAGGGATGGTTATTTCCTTGTGAGTTCTTTTCTTGCACTCATTCTTATGAACTCCAATAAATGGGCTTCCCACGCAACTTATATCATTCTGAATGTAACATTGTTACATTGGAAATACTTAAGCCTATGAATGTCAATTCTGCCCTCAGTACCTTCCTTTCCAGTTTGTAAAAGAATTCTCGACCATCCATCATTTTATCCTGGTTACTTGCTGTCCTTTCATGATCTCATCTTCTATACTTTCAGGTTTAAGGGGTGAATAGAAAGGTTAGTTTTCTGGGTAAGCTTATGATTGCCAGTCATTCCTTCTGCCTGTCTCGCAGCTATAACCCTCTGATTTTCAACATGAATTCTAATTATTAAAAGGTACATGATCTGTGTAACCAATGAGTGAACATGGCACAGTTCTACTATTGACCTTCAAATTGCTAAGGAAGACAACTTGGTACATTTTCTGTAACACAGCAGTGTTATAATTTCCATTTTTTGCAGTTTATATTTCAAAAAAGAAATATAGCCTTGACACATGATACACTAATTAAGGGAGTTATTTTTAAGGCCTGTTGAGATTCAAGTCCAGCTGAAATTATAAATTTCTGAGTTAAATACAGAGCCACTATATTTAGAACATACCTTTATCAATAGCTCCCAGGGACGGTTATTGAATTGCTCTTACTTAAACATTTGCTAAGGAAATTCATGAGTTGCTAACAAGGCCAGCATTTATTGACTATCCCTAATTTCCCTTCAGCAGCTGCAGAAGTGCTGCCTTCTTGAGCTACTGCAGTCCAGCTGTGATAGGTTCATCACAGGGAGAAAATTCCACGATGTTGACCCAGTGACAACAATACATTTCTTAGTGGGAAGCGTTAAAGGTACTCTATTGTTTCACAGCAATGATTTGGTAGAATGGGAATGTAACTTAGCAAGACCTACAGAGAATAAGTAACTGAGCTGAATCAACTACAAAGTGATTTACCCTTTTGCAAGTTCTAATAAGTCTGTAGTGTTTGTTTCTCTTGATCGTGAAAGTGATGAGTTTGGTAGGTGACACTCATCCAAGCAAATGGGGAATATGGTCACCCTCCCCAGTTATGCCTTGTGATTGTGGACAGGCTCTGAAAAGTCCAAAAGAAAGTGCCTCATCACAGAATTCCCAGTCTCTGACATGATCTTGTAGACCAACATTTATGTAGCTGGTCCACATGGGTTTCTGTGTTTTGATGATGACCTCCAGGCTGATGATAATGTGGGTGTCAGGAAGATCAGTAGGAGATGGACAGTTTCAAGAAGGATCAGGAGGCCAAAGCGTTAAACAGCAAGAACATTGTTCAGGAGGTACTCATTCCAGAGAGAAGTGTTTGTCTGCCTAAAATGGATGTTTTTGTCTTTATTATGTCAAGTGACAGTGCACCATATGTACACAAATACACACCATACCTCCCCCTTTATATCAGAGGTTGCTGCAGTTAAAACATTCGCATACAGCCCTCAGTAGGTAAGGCATTCCAGAGGATGTTAATTTCCGAGGGGCTGTTGGCACATCTCAAATGTCTTTATAATCAGCTCCTTTTGTACTGGGTAAGATTTCAACCATTTGAGTATCTTCCCAGATTGCCATTGATTTCAATTTTGCTCGAGCTTGTTTGCATTTATGTAAATGTTGCCTTGATGTCAAGGACAGTTATCCTCTCCTCATCTGTGGAATTCAGCTTTTTTTTGTTCATAATTGGACTCAGGCTGCAATGAGGTCTGAGCTGAGTGGCCAGATGGAACTCAAACTGAGCACTGATGAACAAATAGTTAGTGAATAAGTGATGCAAGGACCAATTGCAAAATTTCCAGATTCACAAATGATACCAAACTGTGTGGAAATGTAACTTGTGAGGAGGATACAAGGAGACTTCAAAAGGACTTTAACAGGGTAAGTGAACGGGTTAGAACATGGCAGATGGAAAATAATGTGAATAAATGTGAACTTGCTCACTTTGTTAGATAAAATGGAAAGGTAGAATATTTCTTAAATAGTGTAAGGTTGGGAAGTGCGGATGTACAAAGGGGTCTGAGTTCCTTGACAATGACTTATTAATGTATAGTTGCAGGTGCAGCAAGCAATTAGGAAGACTAAATGGTATGTTGACATTCATTTCACCAGTATTTGAGTACAATATTAAAGATGCTTTGCTGTGATTGTATAGAACTTTGATGAGACCTCACCCAGCCATTTTGTACACAATTATGATCTCCTTATCTAAGGAAGGTTATACTTACCTTAACAGGAGAGCAGTTGAACTTCATTAGATTAATCTCTCAGATTGTGGAATTATCTTGATAGGGGACACGGACAGTATATTTCCTCTTGTTGCTGACACTGGCAGCAGAATCATAATCCCAGGATAAGGGGCAGGATATTTAAAACTGTGATGAACGGGAATTTCTTCACCAAGCATGATGAATCTTTGGAATTCTTTAACCCAGAGGATAGTTGAAACTCAGTCATTGAACGGGTTTGAAACATGAATCGATAGATTTTGGGAGACCAATCAGCCATGATCAAGAATGACAGGGCAGCCCCTAGTTAACTGAACAGCTTTCTCCTATTCGTATGTCCTGCTGATGGGCATGCACACACTGATAATGAATGCATTGGCTGGTCATAATGGGTGATAATGCTGGTCCCCCCTTGTAGCTGAATGCTTGTTCTTTTGTGAATTACAATTAAATTATAATCAAATTATTGCAATGAACCTGTGTTGTCCTGCTTTGAAAGCTGGGCATTACATCAACCAATGAGTCACACCTTGTTATAATCAAACCATGGATTCAAGTCTGCATCCAACAGTTGCATAGTCAGCATGTTGTGTCACATGAACAGTGACAGTAGTAATTGGAAAACTTCAGTAGTGTCATCAATAGCAGTGTTATGTATTTGAATTTTATGACCATTTTTCAATTTGCAAAATGGCAATGGAATTATGTTGAAAGAATTCTAAGTTAATGTGCTCAAAATCATAGTCATTTCCATGCCTAAATGTTTAGATCTAAGGTGCAGCTGAACTGGGATTTCACGCATGTGAGGTGAACACAAGGGCTTTAAATTTCTGAATATTATTTTGCCAGTAGCAGCTCTCAAGAAGGCGATTTTAAATAGAACACGATTATAATTGCAAAAGGAGAACAACTAAGAATGTTATAAAGCAATCAAGATGTTAAAGAGGGAGCAATCAGACTTGGCAAGATGGTGGCGATTCTGTGGAACTGTCGTGGACGGCTCTGCCTAACAGCCAAAGCATATTGGTTTTTTTGCCATCCCTAGTCAACTTATGTGGATTATTAGTTTAAAACCTTGCAGAACACATATTTGTTAATATTTGGGAGTGGGAAGGATGCCTAAGGGAAAAGGAGTAAGCAAACAGCAGCAGGGAGGACACTCCCCTGCAGCACTGGGCACACCAGAGACTGCAGCAGCAGCAGCCTTTTCGGAATCCCTCAGGGACCTGACAGACTCACAGGAATTGGTGGTGGTGATGGAGAGACTTACCTCAAAGGTTGGGGCTGCGATTGAGAAGATCTGGGAGGAGATTCGTGCCCAGGTCCAACCCATCACGTCCATGCTGCAGAAGCATGACCGGGAGATCCAGGGCCTCGGGGAGCGGCTGGTGGAGGTGGAGGGTTGAACCAAGGCCTCATAAGCGACGATGGAGTCCTCATCTGAGCCGATCCAGGTGCTGGAGCAATAAGTGCGGGCCTTACGAGACCAGATCGACGACCTTGAAAATAGAGGTCGGAGGATGAATCTGCGGATTGTCAGGTTCCCAGAGAGTGAAGAAGGTGGGCAGCCAGTCAGCTTCTTTGAAAGATGGCTGCCGCAATTCCTGGGCCTTCAGATCGAGTCCAGCCGGCTGCAGATTGGAAGGGCCTATCAGGTCGTGGTGCAAAGGTCTGGGCCGTTGCAGCGCTCCTGTCCGGTCCTACTCATACAAGGATAAGCAAAAAAGTAATAGACGCCTTCAGATTAGTGGGAAAAGACCCACAGGCAGTGCTGCACAAAGGGTCAAAAATCATGTTTTTGCAGGACTTCTTGGCAGCTGAATTTGAAAGAGGAAATCCTTCAATGAAGTTAAAAAAAGGCTGAGGAACCTGGGTATCCCGTACCCTGCAGTGCTCCGTTTCCACAAGGACTCAGTTTATACATTTGACTCAGCGGACAAAGTGAAAAACTTTGTAGACACTTTAAACTATATGCATTGGTCTGAAGAATATGGTTAGTGTTTGTCCTCTTTTCCTTCTTTCCCTGTGTTTTCCCTTTTTTTTCTCCTTCCCGAATAAATTTTTTTAAAACTCAGAATATGTTGTTCCTTTTTTTAATAATTGGATTTTATTATGGGAAGTTTTGTGGATGTCCTTTGTTGTCTCCTTTTTTTTGTTTGTTCTCTTTCACTTTTAGTCACAAGTAGGAGTGGCATGAAGCCGGGGATGGGTAGAGTGCTTAACCTGACTTTGTCTTTTTTTTGTTGATTTAAGGATCATCTTTTTTTTTGCTAAGGCTGGGCACACTCCGGTCTTGAAGGAGCTGTGAAGGAGGGGATGGGTAGGGTAAGTGCCCCCTATGGGCAGGGGAGAGATTCTTCCTTTCAAGGTTTTAGCGTTGGTTTTCTTTGTAGTTTTTTGGTAGTAGTAGTTGTTTGTAGTTGTGATAGAGTAGTTTTTGTATACACAATTCTTCGACTCTATGAGTCTTTATTTACTTGTGCTTGCCCATTGTAAGAAGGGTTCTCCCTCCCATGGGTTCAAGGGTCTCTGAAAGGGGATATGGCTAAGTGTTTTGTTAAATGGTGCACCTGGAACATCAAGGGAAGTCATTCGCTTGTTAAAAGGAAATAGGTGCTTTCTCGCCTTAAGAGGTTTGATATCACTTTGTTGCAGGAAACCCATCTTGACGATGAGGAACACCCGAAGTACAACAGGGGAGTTATGACCAGGTATTCTTTTCACCTTTTGCTACTAAAAGTAGGGGAGTGGCAGTACTTATCCAGAAAAAGTTTCTGTTCACATTATTGGAGCAGGTGAAAGATGAGCAGGGACAGTTTGTGATACTTAAAACCCTGATGCTTGGGGAGGAATATGACATTTTAAATGTCTTTTGTCCTTCGGTGCATCTCCTCAAATTTTTTGATTAGTGCCTTCTCTACTGCCTTTGGAACATGACACATTATTATAGAAGGGATTTCAATTGTCTTTTGGATCCAACAGTGGACAGGATGCCTCCTGGGCCCCCAACTTTGCAGGCCAAGCAGGTGACTGACATGCGAGGAGCTGGGGCTGGTGGACATTTGGAGATGTCTTCACCCTACCGGCAGGGACTTCACCTTTTTTTCAAACCCACATAAATGTCACACGAGGATTATCTCTTTCTAGCTGCCTCGGCCCTTCTTGATTTGATTATGGGTCGTAAGGTTGGGAACACAGCTATCTCTGATCACGCGGCGTTATATTTGGAAATTAAGGCCAAGAGTGAGGGGCTAGGCTTGCGGCGCTGGCGTCTGGATCCTTTTCTCCTTAAGGATTCCAAATTTGTGGAATACGTTTTGAAGGAGTTTCAGGAATTCTTGACTCTCAACTCAGGCACAGCTAGTAGTCTGTCTATGCTATGGGAGACAGCTAAGGCCTTTGCTAAGGGATTAACTACTTCCTATTCGGCTAGCCGGAAACGACAGAAGGAGGAACAGAAGCATCTACTTGAGGCACAGTTGAAAGCCGTTGAGGTGGCACATTTTTGCAAGGCCATCGGTGACTAAGCTACAGCGGATCACATCCCTCCAGGCTGCTTTGAAATCAATACTTGCACAAACCACAAAGAAAGAACTCGCTTTTGCTAGATAAAGGCTGTTCGAGTATGGGGATAGGCTGGGGAAGTATTCAGTGTACCTGACTTGGAAAAAGTATGCTCTTTAATTCATTATTGCAATCAGAGACAGCGCCGGTGTCCTTACATATGATGCCAAAAGGATTAATGAGGCTTTTTGGAGTTTTTACTCTGAATTGTATCAGTCTGAAGATTGCAAGGACAGATGGGCTTTCTTAAGAGCCTGGACCTCCCGGGTAACCTTGGAACAGGCCTCTCTCCTTAATGCTCCCTTAACAGTTCAGGAAATATAGGAGGCAGCTAGGCAACTTCAGAGTGGGAAAGCGCCTGGCCCTGATGGTCTCCCTGGTGAGTTTTATAAGGTATTTATAGGGATTCTGTCAGCGCCGATGTTGGAGATGTACAATCACTCCTATATGCATGAATGCCTACCACCATCTTCGAGAGAAGCTAATATTTCCTTAATTCTTAAGAAGGGGAAGATTCCTGAGGATTGTGCCTCATACAGGCCCATCTCTCTGTTAACTTCAGATTTCAAGATTCTGTCTGAGATCTTGGCGCTGAGATTGGAAAAGGTGTTGCTCCATATTGTTAAGAGGACCAGACAGGTTTTATAAGGAGCCGTAGGTCCTCTAATAATATTAGAAGGTTTCTGAATATGGTCCAAGTTTGTCAGCAACGATTGATTCAGGGGTTGGTGATTTCCTTAGATGCAGAGAAAGCATTTGACCGGGTGCTGAAAATGTGTTGCTGGAAAAGCGCAGCAGGTCAGGCAGCATCCAAGGAGCAGGAGAATCGACGTTTCACGCATGAGCCCTTCTTCAGGAATGAGGAGAGTGTGCCCAGCAGGCTAAGATAAAAGGTAGGGAGGAGGGACTTGGGGGAGGGGTGTTGGAAATGCCATAGGTGGAAGGAGGTAAATGTGAGGTGATCCTGAAGAAGGGCTCATGCCTGAAACGTCGATTCTCCTGCTCCTTGGATGCTGCCTGCCCTGCTGCGCTTTTCCAGCAACACATTTTCAGCTCTGATCTCCAGCATCTGCAGTCCTCACTTTCTCCTCAAAGATTTGACCGGGTGGAATGGCCTTACTTGTTTTATGTCTTAGAACGGTTTGGGCTCGGTGGGGTTTTTGCTAGTTGGGTGGAGGTTTTATATCACCACGCGCTGGCTGCGGTCATCACTGATGGGGTGAAGTCTGGGAACTTTAGGATTGGTAGGGGTAGTCGTCAAGGCTGCCCCCTTTCACCGTTGTTTACTTTGGTGATAGAACCGCTGGCAGAGGCCTTTCGTCAGAAAGTCCACATAACCGCTCCGAAAGTGGAATCGAAGGTACACAAGATTATACTGTTTGCGGATGACACCCTTCTGTTTTTATCGCACCCGATGACCTCCGTACCCCGTCTGATGCAATGTATCAATTCATTTGAGGCTATTTCAGGATGTAAGATCAACTTTGCAAAATCGGAAGCTGTGCCTTTGGGGAACCTCAAGAAAGTGCTAGAGGTTGAAGGTGGCCCTCGGCTTCCTTTTAAGTGGTCACGGGCGGGGTTCCGATACCTAGGCATTTTTATTACCCCCAAGTTTGATCAGTTATTTCGGACTAATTTTGCTCACTTGCTCTACAATATTAGGCGGGATCTCCAGGGATGGGAAGCTCTTCCAATTTCATGGTTGGGCTGAATATCCCTCATTAAGATGAGGGAGCAGCAGAGAGCGGCGGGAGTTGGGCGGAAGTGAAGTCGGAGCGCAGAGGCTGTTGGGAAGGTGGGTGAGTGTTATTTAAGTACTTACCTCGAAGCCAGCGGTCTTTTTGCAGCAGAGAACGGCAGGAGCTGGGCGGAAGTGAAGTCAGAGCGCACAGGCTATTGGGAAGGTGGGTGAGTATTATTTATGTAAGTGTGTTCTAGGCCCCAGGTCCTACACAGTTGGGCCTCCCTCTCACCCACCTCCTCTAACCTAAATTAAAAGTCCACAGATTTGCAACAAAACACGGGGTCGAGGGAAGTTTCTGTTGAGAAAAGAGCGAGTCTTTGGCTCAAGAGTCTTCGACAAAGAAGTTGAGAGAAGTGATTACGCCACAGTTGAAGAGGGTGAAGACATGACTGCCAGGCTGATTCAGTGTATTGAATGCATGATGTGGGAGGTCAGGGACTCTGGTGTAGCTGGCTCGTATAAGTGTGTACACGTTCAGCTTCTGACAGAGCATATTGTAGCACTGAAGAAAGAAATAGGTGACCTCAGGCTCATCCGAGAGAACGAGATCTTTCTGGACAGGATCTTCAGTGAAGTTATTACACTGAGCATACCAGAAGAGAGTAGAAGGGAGAAGACGATGAGGAAGGCAGAGATGAGACAAGTGCAAGAGACCCCCGGGGAAAGTACCTGTCAGGAACAGGTTGAATCTTTTGGAAGCCATAGAGACAGACGTCACTGCCAGTCCGAGAGGCAGTCAGGTCTGCCAATCAGAAATTGGCGTGGAGGCAGAGCCGAGGAGTCAGACATCACACAGAGCCGTGGTAATGGACTCCATAGTGAGAGGGACTGAAAGGGGTTTCTGCGGCAACAGGTGGGATTTGAGGATGGTGTGTTGCCTTCCTGGTACCAGGATTAAGGACATTGCAGACAGAGTGCAGGAAATCCTCAAGGACGAAGGTGAAGAGCCAGACGTGGTGCATGTCGGCACAAATGACATCGGGAAGAAGAGGAGGGACATTCTACAGCGGGACTTCGGAAAACTCGGAAGAAGGCTGAAAAGCCGGACATCCAGAGTGGTTATCTCCGGTTTGCTTCTAGTTCCTCGGGCTGGAGAGGACAGGAACAGGGAGATAATGGACTTGAATGTGTGGCTGGGGAACTGGTGCGGGAAGCAAGGATTTAACTTTTTGAATCACTAGGGTATGTTTAGCGGTAAGGATAAATTATACAAGAGGGACGGTTTGCACCCTAATAGGTGGGGGACCAGCATTCTGGCAGATAGGTTTGGCACTGCAACACAGCTGCGTTTAAACTAAATAGCGGGGGGAAGGGACAAACTGGAACTTTAAGAAGGAATTTAAAGGGAAAGTTAGAACAAGAGAAGTCAAGAAAGATAACGGAATCAATGGAGCGGAAAACTCAAAAAGGATCATGCCGTAAGGTCAAGTGAAATAGGGATTGATAGGAAGGGTGAGGGGAGTAACAAATTAAAAATATTATATATGAGTGCACGAAGCATCAGATATAAGGTGGATGAGCTTGAGGCTCATGTGGAAATTGGCACTTACAACATTGTGGGGATAACTGAGATGTGGCTTCAAGTGGTCAGGGCCTGGGAAATGAATATTCAAGGCTATACATGCTATCGTAAGGACAGACTGACTGGCAGAGGGGGTGGGGTAGCCTTGTTGGTAAGGAATGATATTCAGTCCCTTGCGTGGGGGGGACCTAGAATCAGGGGATGTATGAATAGAGCTGAGAAATTCTAAGGGTAGGAAGACCCTCTTGGGAGTTATCTACAGGGCCCCAAACAGTAACCTGAATGTAGTGTGTAAGTTGAATCAGGAGCTGAAATTGGCCTGTTGCAAAGATGTAACTACAGATGTTATGGGGGATTTCAACATGCAGGTAGACTGGGAGAATCAGGATGGTACTGGACCCCAAGAAAGGGAGTTTGTGGAGTGCCTCCAAGATGGATTCTTAGAACAGCTTGTGCTGGAGCCTACCAGGGAGAAAGCAATTCTGGATCTGGTGTTGTACAACGAACCGGATTTGATCAGGGACCTCGAAGTAGAGGAGCCATTAGGAGGTAGTGACCACAATACAATAAGGTTTAATCTGCAGTTTGAAAGGGAGAGGGTTGAATCGGAAGTGACAATATTTCAGTTGAATAAGGGGAGCTATGGAGCTATGAGGGAGGAGCTCGCCAAAGCTCAATGGTGTAATACCCTTGCAGGGTTGGCAGTGGAACAACAATGGCAGGTATTTCTGGGTATAATGCAGAAGATGCAGGATCAGTTCATTCCAAAAAGGAAGAAAGATCCTAAGGGGAGGCAGGGGTGGTCGTGGCTGATGAGGGAAGTTAAGATTACAACAGGCTCTGGACCAGATGGGCCAATGGGCTGATAAGTGGCAGATGGAGTTTAATTCAAATAAATGCGATGTGTTGCATTTTGGGAAAGCAAATCTTAGCAGGACTTATGCACTTAATAGTAAGGTCCTAGGGAGTGTTGCTAAACAAAGAGACCTTGGAGTGCAGGTTCGTAGCTCCTTGAAAGTGGAGTTGCAGGTAGTAGGATAGTGAAGACAGCGTTTGGTATGCTTTCCTTTATTGGTCAGACTATTGAGTACAGGAGTTGGGAGGTCATGTTGCGGCTGTACAGGACATTGGTTAGGCCACTGTTGGAATATTGCATACAATTCTGGTCTCCTTCCTATCAGAAAGATGTTGTGAAACTTGAGAGGGTTCAGAAAAGATTTACGAGGATGTTGACAGGGTTGGAGAATCTGAGCTATAGGGAGAGGCTGAACAGGCTGGGGCTGTTTTCCCTGGAGCGTCAGAGGCTGAGGGGTGCCCTTATAGAGGTTTACAAAATTATGAGGGGCATGGATAGGATAAATAGGCAAAGTCTGAGGTCTGGGAGTCCAGAACTAGAGAGCATAGGTTTAGGCAAAAAAGAGACCTAAGGGGCAGCTTTTTCACTCAGAGGGTGGTACGTGTGTGGAATGAGCTGCCAGAGGATTTGGTGGAGGCTAGTACAACTGCAACATTTAAGAGGCATTTGGATGGGTATATGAATAGGAAGGGTTTGGAGGGATATTGGCCAGGTGCTGGCAGGTGGGACTAGATTGGGTTGGGATATCTGATCGGCATGGACGGGTTGGACCGGAAGGTCTGTTTCCATGCTGTACATCTCTGTGACTCTATGACCATATAAAGACAAAAGGGAAAAAGTATAACATAGCAAAGATGAGTGGGAAATTGGAGGACTGGGAAGCTTTTAAAGAACAACAGAGGATAACTAAAAAGGAAATACGCAATGAAAAAATCAGGTACGAAGGTAAACTGGCCAAAAATATAAAGGAGGATAGTAAAGGCTTTTTTCGGTATGTGAAAAGAAAAAAAACTAGTTAAGACTAAAATTGGGCCCTTGAAGACAGAAACGGGTGAATTTATTACGGGGAACAAAGAAATGGCAGAAGAGTTGAATTGGTACTTTAGATCTGTCTTCACTGGGGAAAACACGAGCAATCTCCCAGATGTAATAGCGGCTGAAGGACCTGAACTGAAGGGAATTTATATGAGGCAGGAAATGGTGTTGGAGAGACTGTTAGGTCTGAAGGCTGATAAGTCCCCGGGACCTGTTGGTCTGCATCCCAGGGTACTGAAGGAGTGGCTCGAGAAATTGTGGATGCATTGGTGACCATTTTCCAATGTTCTATAGATTCAGGATCACTTCCTGTGGATCGGAGGGTGGCTAATGTTGTCCCACCTTTTAAGAAAGGAGGGAGAGAGAAAACAGAGAATTATAGACCAGTTAGTTTGACTTCAGTGGTGGGAAAAATGCTGGAGTCAATTATAAAGGGCGAAATTATGACACATCTGGGTAGCAGTAACAGGATAGGTCAGAGTCAGCATGGATTTATGAAGGGAAAATCATGCTTGACTAATCTTCTAGAATTTTTTGAGGATGTAACTCTGAAGATGGACAAGGGAGATCCAGTGGATGTAGTGTACTTTCAGAAAGCCTTTGATAAAGTCCCAAATAGGAGGTTAGTGTGCAAAATTAGGGCCTATGGTATGAGGGGCAAAATACAGACATGGATTGAAAATTGGTTGGCTGACAGGAAACAAAGAGTAGTGATAAATGGCTCCCTTTCGGAATGGCAGGCGGTGACCAGTGGTGTGCTGCAGGGATCAGTGCTGGGACCGCAGCTTTTTCCAATGTACATTAATGATATAGATGAAGGTATTAGGAGTAATATTAGCAAATTTGCTGCTGACACAAAGCTTGGTGGCAGGGTGAAATGTGAGGAGGGTGTTAGGAGAATACAGGGTGACCTGGACAGGCTAGGTGAGTGGACAGATACATGGCAGATGCAGTTTAATGTGGATAAATGTGTGGTTATCCACTTTGGTGGCAAGAATAGGAAGGCAGATTACTACTTAAATGGAGTCAAGTTAGGTAAGGGGGCAGCACAACGAGATCTAGGTGTTCTTGTACATCAGTCAATGAAAGCAAGCATGCAGGTACAGCAGACAGTGAAGAAAGCTAATAGCATGCTGGCCTTCATAACAAGGGGAATTGAGTATAGAAGCAAAGAGGTCCTTCTGCAGCTGTACAGGTCCCTGGTGAGACCGCACCTGGAGTATTGTGCGCAGTTTTGGTCTCCAAATTTGAGGAAAGACATTCTGGCTATTGAGGGAGTGCAGCGTAGGTACATGAGGTCAATTCCCGGAATGGCGGGACTATCTTACACTGAAAGATCGGAGCGACTGGGCTTGTGTACACTTGACTTTAGAAGGCTGAGAGGGGATCTGATTGAGACGTATAAGATTATTAAAGGATTGGACACTCTGGAGGCAGGAAGCATGTTTCCGCTGATGGGTGAGTCCCGAACCAGAGGACACAGTTTAAAAATCAGGGATAGGCCACTTAGAACAGAGTTGAGGAGAAACTTCTTCACCCAGAAAGTGGTGGGTGTATGAAATGCTCTGCCCCAGAAGGTTGTGGAGGCCACGTCTCTGGATACTTTCAAGAAAGAGTTGGATAGAGCTCTTAAGGATAGTGGAATCAAGGGTTATGGGGATAAGGCAGGAACAGGATACTGATTGAGAATGATCAGCCATAGTTGGTATGCCAGGGTTCCGACTAGGGGTGATGGACTCAGGGCTCAAACTTTGGGCAGCGAAAGGAGTTCCCAGTTTGGGAGGCTCGTTTGAGGGGGAGGTTGTGATGTCCATCAAGCAAATGAGCCGCAAATACAGGCTGCCCAGCAGGGAACTTTTCCGTTTTTTTCAGGTCAGGGATTTCATACAGAAGAAGACTACTCTTCTCACTAAGCCCTATAAGCCCGATACAGAGTGGTTGTTGCTACGTTCCACAAGCACCCTTTCGGTTAGTACCCTCTATCGCCTGCTGGGTGGCAGGGCCTGGCATGATATTAACCAGCTATGTAAGGTCTGGGAGCAAGAGCTAGGAGTGGAGATCTCTTCTGAAACATGGGAAAACATGTGGGAGAATGCGCAAAAGATCTCAATCTGTAATAGGACATGCGCTACGCCATTATTAAGTTCTGCACAGGGTTCATTTGGTACTGGGCAGTCTGGCGAAGTTTAAAAAAAGGGCATCTCCAACATACCCCAAATGCAAAATAAGTGTAGGTACTCTTACCCATTGCGTCTGGACATGCCACAGGCTCCGTGTTTATTGGAACGCCGTGGTGGGAGAGATAGGGAGGGTATTGAGGACTGAAGTTAAAGTAGACCCAATATCTCTCTTTTGGTCTATCGAATTTATCATCTTTAGACAGGCATGGGAAGAAACTATTCAATATTCTTACTTAATGTACACAGAAGAATATTCTGATTAATTGGGTGTCTGAGATCCCGTTGGGTTTGCTTGGATGGCGGAAATTAATTATTGAGCACATTCCCTTGGATTTTCTTTTACAAACATGGTGCATCACACAATAGATGATTTTTATAAGACATGGCAGCCCTATTTGAGTTATTTGGATATAGATTTGTCGGCTATTTTAACTAGGGCATTTGTTTAACCAGGACTGTTAGGTTTGTTGAGCCCTGGGCCCTGGAATTAATTTTTTTTTGGGAGCTTTGTGTCGAGCTTTGCTATTTTTTGTTTTTTTTGCTTTTCTTTTGATTTATTAGTCACTTATTTATTTATTGGGGTGTTGTTTGGCACAGTGTTAGGTTTTGTTTTGTATTACAGGGTAGCTTAGTAGTTAGTAGACAGTAGTTGTATTGTAATTGTGTGTTTTTTTCTATTATACTGGTATTTGTTATTGGTTGTATTTTCAATAATTTTATATTTGTGTGAAGTCAATAAATTTTTTTGCTAAAATTTACAAAAAAAGAGGGAGCTATCAAGTCAGAGGTTGAAGCAGTGATTGCAGGCAGTGTAATTGGTAGCCAGTAGTGGGCAGCAGTTTTAAAATGGGAGAAGGAAATGTAATGCTTTCGGATTCGCATTAAGTTTTTATTTACACATACATTTGTTTAGTGGTGACTTGCAATGTTCCTTTAAAAACTGCTATTCAGTGAGGTGTAAATCGCAAATTTCTTCAATGCACCCTGTTCAGTACCAAGTGAATACAGTTTCAAAGTGCATTGTCTAACAGCTGTTTCAGAATGCAACTTGTTCATGATGATCATGAATCTTCCTGTCTGCCATTTCTCATGCTCAAATTAATGAGTGCGGTGTCATCAGTTTTCTATGCCTCTGTGTTTTAAAGCCTTGTAAACAAATTAACAGCTGTTCGTTTTATGTTCGTTTTTCTGCAGGCATACAATCTACATTTTTTTACTTATTCATTGACATGGACATTGCAAGCAAATTTAGCATTTATTGTTGAATTCTGAACCTCAAAATACAGAAGTCCATTTTATAACATTAAACCAAAAATGTAATATTAAGGAGGGATTTTACAAGTAATCTTTGGGCTGAAACTTACCAGAAATTGGTTAATCGTTATTTTGCTGAGTTTTATAGTGCATTTCTGTCAGAATAAACTTAATGAGTTTTTTTGTACTATCAGCTCAAACTGAATTCATCATCTAGGTACCATGCCCTATCAAGCTCCGCCTATCAGATGGTGGCCTGGTTCTCTCTCTTTCCCAAGGCTAAGTGCTCACCTACCACTGGGATTTTCTTGGATCCCTGGTCAGACGCCATTGTTAAAGGGTTTGGTGCTCCCGGTCAAGCGCTGGCAGTCCAGAGTTGCCCTGCATGGTTTGAGACATTTGCCTTGTAACTGCAAGGAACCTGGTGTACTGCTTTGTGGACAGGGTCTTTGAAATCTGAATGGATGGGATAGTGCAGAGAACGGCCTGTCCTCGTCCTGCAGGAGGCCACATCAGACCCTGCCAGCTTGCTCTGAAGTTACAGCTTGGGTTAGCGCGGTATCAACCATTTTGAGGAACACTCAGCCATGCAATTCAAAGGTCAAGAACCTTTTCCCTCTGCCAGGCTAATTGGCTTTAACTTCTCTCTGCTGCCTTACAACTCACTCTAACTCTGCTACTGCACCCACCTCCCATTAAGGCTCATGAGTAGCTGCTCACATTGTTGCATGCAACATCTTCCATTGTTTGCTCTTACCTACTCAATCCCCTCAGACTACAAACCCTGCATGGCCTCCATACCTCCTACTGACTAATGTGGGACACCTCAACATCTTTCCCCAACCTTCACGAATGCTCATCACTTTTATCTTACTCAATACCTCCCTTTCTCTCATTCCAGGAGAAAATACCTCTCACAATTAGACTGAAAGAGCCATGATGGATTGTGGGGCATGCGAGGAAAGGATCCTTCCCATGGCCTGCTCAAGTGGTTGGCTGACTATGCCTAAATCCTTATCAGATGAACTGATTTACTTTTGTTGTGCCTTAAGGGAGTCTCCTTTGCCTTGCCTGAGATCTACTCGCATAGACCTAATTGATTGAAACGCATATTTGGCATATACACAGATTGCACATAGTACAGATTTGAGTCTGATGTGCACAATACCACATAACAAGATGTTCACCCCCTTGACTGATCACTGCTGACAAATAGGACAAGCTGCCAGGCTTTATTTCTACACTGAAAAGTAAGGCAAGATACAAGAACTGTGAGTGTGTTAGCTCTGGCTGAGGGGAAAACGTATACAGCAAGGTAGAGATGAAACATCAAAATGGGAACAAGTGAGCAAATGCTAAGGGACCAAGCAAAAAGCTCTCGTCCAATCAATGAGTTGAGTGCCTATCTCAAGATGTAAACCTTTTTTGCATCTGTACTCTAATGAAAGGTCGCCAGTTCATTCCAAAGTGCAGCACTGACATACAGAAGCATCCTGTAAATGATGATATGGCGAGGGTGGTATATGTCAGATGCCAAGGTCCATGGTTGGGCTGTATGTGTGCTTGTTGCCTACGGGATGGGCCCTGAGATGTCAGTGTCAAAAAGTGTGGTGCTGGAAAAGCACAGCCAGTCAGGCAGCATCCGAGGAGCGGGAGAGTTGACATTTCAAGCATAAGCTCTTCATCAGGAATCTCGAAACGTTGACTTCTTCTTGGATGCTGTCTCACTGGCTGTGCTTTTCCAGCACCACACTTTTTGACTCTGATCTCCAGCAACTGCAGTCCTCACTTTTTCCCTGAGATGTCATTGCCTGGTGTCCAAGTTGGAGGACCAAGTGGTGAGCTGCAGTCAACAGCTGACTGCTCTGATTGTCAGTCAGGAGTCCTTGGTATCTAGTTTTGATCCCATAGGTGGAACAATGGGAAACTGGATATTAATGAGATAAGATTGGGTGACAATGAGCAATAATCCATGCATATAGGCCTCTTTCTGCTTATTGGTGGGAATCTTATTTCACCATGGAACAATTGGTTGGAGAATTAAGTTCTTGGTCTCGATGTCAAGAAGGTTCTGGCTGGGTATCTCACCCAATTTTCCTAACTTTCCTGCCATGGTTCATGCTAAAGAGGAGCTGAGAAGATTCAATGTTTTGTTTTAAAACAATGATTTTCTGAAACATTTGTGCTTCAGGTAACTTATTGTTGAAATATGGAATTGCTGCGTCTCTATGTTATACTTCAAAATAGCTTTCTAGTGTAATTCATTGTTAAAGTTGATTAAACAGAAGTAACAATCAGATAAACATGTAAACTTATTCAAGCACTGGATCTCATTATCAACATTTTCTATACCATGTATGTAAATGGAACTGAGTAGTCATTTATCACGTGAACGCATTACCTTCATTTTTATCAATATTTTATTGAGTTTAAATGGGCACTGTTGACTTTCTGTGCTATTATTGTATCATTCAGTTTCATTTGTCTGTTATAGATTAAAACAATCAATTGCTTGAGCATGAATTATCACATCAAAGAATTATACTTACACAACAACCTGATCACTGATGTAACAGGTACAATATTTTTTTTCTTAAATATAGTTAATTTTGGATTATGTTGCTTGCTGACTCAAACACTTTTAAAAACTGAAAATTATCTTTCAAAGTGTTTCAATTTATACTATTATCTGTCACCTCTGTTACCATGGAATATGTTTGTATTACAAGCAAAATACTATTGCTGCTAAAAATCTAAATGAGCAGGAAATGCTGGAAACACTCAAGTGGTCAGCCAGCATCTATGAGGAGAACAAAGATCACTGATTTAGCTAAAGATTCTTGCTCTGAATGGAGTGTTTTGGTGCTTTAATTAGAATATTATTGTAATGATTTTAAGTTAACTTTCACTCATTTAGTTCTTAATGAAATTAAGAACTAAATGAGTGAAAGTTAACTTAAAATTAGTGACAAATTCAGAGTTCCTTAATGTCAGGGTTCTTAAAGAAGAGGATAAAGGGAAAAGCAAAGTTTGTGGTAGGTATTAATGATTCACTATTGTAGAAAACCTGGAGGAAGTGCAGGGACAAAATCAAAGAGGTATTTAGGGAAGCAAGGAAAGGACATCCAAAAAAAAAGAGGCAAGTTCTAAGTATATAAAGAGCAAGAAGATAACTAAAGAAGGATTATTATGGTCCACAAGGGTGTATAGAGCCAGAGGATATTGTTCCTAAAGAATACTTTGCATGCTTCCTTCCTAAGTGAAGGATGATACAATCACAAGCGGAATGTGAAATGTCTGATTAAATTATCATTAGTAAGATACACAGTAACATCTTTGAATATGGATAAATGTGGCCCTGAATAAATGTATCCTAGTTTGTTAATGGAAACCAGAGAGGAAATAGTAGAGGCTCTAACCTATCATTTTCCAGTCTGCACTGGCTTTATTATGAAGAATACAGTTGTAAATTTCAGGAATTTATCAACGGTCTATACAGTGAAACAGTGGCAAATATAGTTCCAGTTTGAAGACATGTGAGCTAAAGCATTCAGGAAACCTACAAAAGCAATAAATGGTATGATACTGAGAAGTCAAAAAGAGGGGGAGGGATGTTTGAGGTCAAACCCACAAATCCTTGTAGATGACTTGACAACAGATGGCTAGATAAAATGGTCAAGATGACATGTGGGATACTTAGTTTATTTAGCTGAAGCACTGTATATTTGAGTGGAAAGGTTACTCGGAAGTAATATAATTATTAGTTAGTCTACTAGAGGAGTTCCGGTTGTAGTTCTCATCACTACACTACAGGAAACATGAGTATATTAGTGAGGGTAAACAGGAGATGTGTGAGAATATTACCTCGCTTGGGGAGTTATAGTTATAATGAAAAATTGGATAAACTGGAATTGTTATCTTCAGAACAGAGAAGGCTGAGAGGAAATCTAAATGAATAATATAAAATAATCAGGGGTCTGAATAGAATGCAAAGTAAGGCACTTTTCTCCTTGGTAAAGGCTTGAAAACTAGGGGGATAATTTTGGGTAGGAGATTTGGGGGATTCAATAGCATATTCATTCACTCAGAGGATAGTAAAATCTGAAGCTCACTACTTGAAAAGTAGGCACAAACTCTCATAACATTTAATCATATTTGCAGTTGCACTTCAAGTGTTATAATTGACAGGGCTGCAGAGCAAAAGCTGGGAAATGAGATGAGCCTTCATGATTCCCCATCAACTGTTATGGACACAGTAGGGCAAATTACCTATTTCTGTGCTCTAAATATTGATCTTACCATTCCAGAATGAACTATTCCTATGTATTCTACTGCTTTGAAGATTTTCTGAGAATTCTGTTTGGATTTTAAATAATAGAGTATGCAGATCAAATTTTGAAAAAGTGGAATAATTAGGTTGTACCAGAAATATACTCAACCTATTTGCTTCTGCTTGAGAAATCAGAAATTATTTACATTAAATTCAATTGTTTCTCATCTCAACTGATAGTGCAAATTGTATAATAATGTGTTAAATTTGATGCATAGCCAGCGTGGTCATTTAAATCAACTTTAACATTAACCATTTGAATTCAGCTAGAACATTGTCAACAAGGATTTTAAATTTGGATTAGCAACAATTGGAAATGACAACTTAATAATTTCTCATCATTATATATGGGACTTAGTTTATTGTTTTAAAATTAACTGTTGGAAAGATCTATCACCTCTATTATTATGTTTCCCATAGTTTATAAGTTTTAATTTTTTTTTAACCCTTCATGTTGACAAGGCTGCAAGACCAACATTTGTTGTCTAATACTAATTGTCCTTGAGATATAAGCTTAAGCTTGATATCATCTGTAGATCTTGTGATTTCTTTTTTGCTATTGTCCAGCAACTTTTCCATTCCTTGCAAATGAAACTGCCTACTTGCGAGGTTCACAGAAACTACTTCAGTTTGCAAAGGTTTCCATTTTCTTATGTTGTCAATGCTGGCAAAGTAGATTTTACTAATCAAAATGTCAAGATAGCTGCTGATGATTTGCACCAACCTTCTCTGTTTTTCTAATTGAACGTACTGCAATGAACAATGCAACCAATCAGAAATGGTGCAACCACTGCCTGAAGTAGTTCTCACTCCTCCATTGATATTCTTTGAAACCTTCATTTTGACCTATTCTGTCATTGTATGGTCATGGATTAAGCATTCAAACACACTTCAATATACAAGTTTTGTTTAAGTTAATATGTTATTTATGTGAAATCGATGAATACAATCAAATTGAATACTTTGTGCCATTGACCTTCAATACTTTTTTTTATGTCTCGATAATATTTGCTTCAAAATTGGCTTAAATTCAGAAAAACTGTAATCACCATTGATTTAAATAAGGGGTGAAGATAATGGTTTTCAGCAAAGGCAATGACGAAAGTCACAACAGTTCCAAGAAATCTTGGAAGTACATAATTAATTGGGTTAATGATAACTTGCTCCATAAGTTGTTTCATTCTTATGTACCATTCAGAGGTTTCTACACTGTAGATGTACCTAATTGACGGTTTAGGTCCCCAACGAATTCTGAACTATTACATCTAATATGTTTTAAAATTTAAATCTTCATTCACTTCCCATCACTTCTTTGTGTTCATAATTTCTGTATCCACATTTACAATGGAAACTACCCATGTGAATTTGCCATGCTATAATTGCATACTTGGCCTATTAGAAATACTCAGTGCCATAGCTCCTGAATTTGTAATGGCACTGTATACAGATAAGAGTACATGACATTAAAATGGGGACTGGATTACATTCGTCATCCCGGTTCAATTATGTTTCACCTTCTAACTCTCTTTACTGTAACACTATCCTTTATCTTAACCCACGTGCTATGCATGAAAAGCCAACTAGTTCTTAGCTTTATTCCTGAAATGTGGATGAAACTGCCAAATCTGGATGGATGTGGTGGTTCGGTATTTGTCTAAATGGTCCTAGGACTAGTATTCAGGTAGGTCATCAGGCAGGGAAAGAAATGGATCAAGTTTAGGAAGGTGTAATACATTGAATAGAAAAGACAAGACAAGAGAGCTGCTAGCAATAATGGAAATGACTACCAGAATGTGGCAAGAAGGGAGAGAACATGGAAACTAAGAGTGCGTCAAAACAAAACGAGCTTATTCAAACAGTTAAAGGCAATGACGAAAGTCACAACAGTTCTAAGAAATCTTGGAAGTACATAATTAATTGGGTTAATGATAACTTGCTCCATAATTTGTTTCATTCTTATGTACCATTCAGGGGTTTCTACACTGTAGATGTACCTAATTGACGGTTCAGTTTGAATGTGTTTAATTAAACAAAACAGATGAATTCCTTGTACAAAAAGAAATAAGTGTGTTTGATCTGGTAGCTATTACAGAGACATGCCTGCAAGGTGATAAAGACAGATCCAAATATTCAAAGTACATGACATTTCAGGAAAGTTAGGAACCTAGGAAAAGGTGGAAAATAGGGATGGCATTAGTACAACATCAGAAAGATGACTCCAGTTGTGAAGATCAAAATGTAGATTTAGTTTGGGTAGAGATGAGAAAAAGTTTAAATAAGAAGTTTCTTGTGGAAGTTCATCCGTAGGCCCTCTAACAGCGACAAGGTAAATTGGAGAAATAGTGGCAGCTTATGAAAAAGCTTATGATAATCATGTGCAATTTAAATTTACATATAGTTTGAATGAATCAGATTGACAAAGGTAGCCTGAGTGATGTGGTGCTAGAGTGTTTTCAGATACTTTCTTAGACTAGCATGTTCAGGAGTCAACTAGAGAGCTGGCTATATACACAGATCTGGTACATGTATGGTCTATATATGATCTGTATAAATCTGGTAATGTACAATGAGTCATCATTAATGAAAGACCTCATAGTAAAAGTGCATCTAAGTAACAATGAACATAATAAGATTGAATATCGCATTTAGTTTGAGGGAGAGAAGAGTGGATCTAACGTACATGGTTCAAATTTAATAAGGAGGAGAAAGTGAGGACTGCAGATGTTGGAGATCAGAGCTGAAAATGTGTTGCTGGAAAAGTGCAGCAGGTCAGGCAGCATCCAAGGAACAGTAGAATCGACGTTTTGGGCATAAGCCCTTCTTCAGGAACCTTCCTGAAGAAGGGCTTATGCCCGAAACGTCGATTCTCCTGTTCCTTGAATGCTGCCTGACCTGCTGCGCTTTTCCAGCAACACATTTTCAGCTCAAATTTAATAAGGGCAATTATAAGGGCATGTATATAGCTGGTTAAAGTGAACTGACATTCGGTTATTGTCAACAGAAATGCAGTGACAGACATTTCATGAAATATTTCAGAATACTCAAAATGTATAATCCATTGAGTAAGAAAGACTTCAAAGGAAGCATGTACATCTTTGGTTAACTGAGAAAGGTATTAAGTAGTTTCTTCTGAAAGAGTGTGTTCTGAAGAAAGTTCAGTGGACTTGAAATGTTAACTTTGCTTTCTCTTCACAGATGCTACCAGTCATGCTGAGTTTTCCCAGCAATTTCTGTTTTTGTATTAAATAGTTTCAAAATGAAAGAAAAGTTATGTAATTTGGGAAGTCAAAATTGAACAGAATGTAAACAGCAGCAAAGCATGACTAAAAGATTAATGAGAAAGGATAAATTATAGTAGGAGGTAAAGCTAGATAGAAACACAAAAACAGTACAAGTTTTTACAGGTATTTAAAAAAGAAAATAATTGGTAGAGTTGATCAGATGGACCAATGGACTGAGGAGTGGCAGATGGAGTTTAATTTAGATAAATGAGGTGCTGCATTTTGGAAAGGCAAATCAGGGCAGGACATGTACACTGAATGGGAAGGTCCGAGAAAGTGTTGCTCAACAAAGAGATCTTAGAGTGCAGGTTCAAAATTCCTTGGAAGTGGAGTCCCAAGTACACAGGATAGTGAAGAAGGAGTTTGTATGCTTGCTTTTATTGGTCAGTGCATTGAGTACAAGAGTTGGGAGATCATGTTGCAGCTGTACAGGATATGGGTGAGGCCAGTTTTGGAATACTGCATTCAGTTCTGATTTCCTTGCTATAGGAAGAATGTTGTGAAACTTGAAAGGATTCAGAAAAGATTGACAAGGATGTTGCCAGGATTGGAGGGTTTGAGCAATAGGGAAAGGCTGAAGAGGCTGGGGCTATTTTCCCTGGAACTTAAGAGGCTGCGAGGTGACATTATAGAGGTTTGTAAAACCATGAGGAGCTTGGAAAGGGTGAACAGCCAAAGTCTTTTCCTCAGGTAGGGGAGTCCAAAACTAGAGGGTATAGGTTTGAGGTGAGAGGGAAAAGATTTAAAAGCAACCTAAGGGGCAACTTCACGCAGAGGGTGGAGTGTGTATGGAATGAGCTGCTAAAGGAAGTGGTGGAGGTTGGTACAATTACAACATTTAAAAGGCGTCTAGATAGGTATGTGAATACAAAGGTTTAGAGGGATATGCTGGTAAATGGGACTGGATTAATTTAGGATATCTGATCGACATGGACGAATTGGCCCGAAGGATCTATTTCCAAGTGGGCGGTACAGTGGCACAGTGGTTAGCACTGCTGCCTCACAGTGCCAGAGACCCGGGTTCAGTTCCCGCCTCAGGTGACTGACTGTGTGGAGTTTGCACATTCTCCCCATATCTGCGTGGGTTTCCTCCCACAGTCCAAAAATGTGCAGGTCAGGTGAATTGGCTGTGCTAAATTGCCATAGTGTTAGGTGAAGGGGTAAATGTAGGGGAATGGGTCTGGGTGGATTGCGCTTTGGAGGGCCGAAGGGCCTGTTTCCACAGTGTGAGTAATCTAATCTAATCCATGCTATACAGCTCTATGATTGGAAGTGAGTCTTAGTCTTCAACAGAGTAAGTTTGAGGAATTAATAATCGAAAATAGATACACAGAAAGTTATATTGAACTGGTCTTTTTGCATCTGTTTTCAGTGTAGAAAACGTAAGTATCATTCCAAGAATACTTGTGTGGTGAAAGGGTATGAAGAGCTTAAAACAATTACAATCACCTGTGAAAGCATATTGAGAAAATTGCTCAAACCAAAAGTTGCCAAGCTACAGATTCTGATGGACCTTGTCGTAGGATTTTTACAGAAGTTGCCGTTGAAACTCAGTGGCTTAGTTGCGCCCTTTCAGGAGCAGAGGAGTCAGAACCCTTTGCATCTGTCCCAAGGAAACACTGTAATATTTTATTCAGAAGGACATAATGGGAACATTGTGCAGTACCTTAAGATCTGATGCCAGTACTGATGCCATAATTACTTGCAAATTTGCAAAGATATGTACGAAAGTAAGTGGGAAGAGAAGGGCGGCACGGTGGCACAGTGGTTAGCACTGCTGCCTCACAGCGCCAGAGACCTGGGTTCAATTCCCGCCTCAGGCGACTGACTGTGTGGAGTTTGCACATTCTCCCCGTGTCTGCGTGGGTTTCCTCCGGGTGCTCCGGTTTCCTCCCACAGTCCAAAGATGTGCAGGTCAGGTGAATTGGCCATGCTAAATTGCCCATAGTGTTAGGTAAGGGGTGGATGTAGGGGTATGGGTGGGTTGCGCTTCGGCGGGGCGGTGTGGACTTGTTGGGCCGAAGGGCCTGTTTCCACACTGTAAGTAATCTAATCTAATCTAAAAAAAAAACATAATGAATCTGCAAAGGAATATATAAAATTGAGAGAGTGATCAAAATTTTGATGGAGAATAATGTAGAAAGATGTAAACATGTCCACTTTGATAGGAAGAATAGAAAAACAACATACTATTTAATGCAGGGAGATATTGCAGAATTCCGAGGTATAGATGAATCTGCGTGTCCTGATACTGTTTTTTATTCACTCATAGGATGTAGACATCATTTGCTGATAAATTTTAGAAGATTACTATATAGGTATAGCTAGTAATTAGGAAGACACAGTAAATATTCCTACAAGGAGAATAGAATATAAAGTTAGCTATGTTTTGCCACAGTTGTGAAGGGGGTTAGTGGGGCCATTTCATGAGACTTGCATATGGTTTTGGTCTCCTTATTTAAAAATGAATGTAAGGGTGTGAAAGAGATTCAGAGAAGGTTCATTTATACCTGGATTATGTTCTGAGAAAAGGTTGGACAGGCTGGGTCTGGATCCATTGGAGTTTTGAAAAGTAAGGTCACCTTATTGAAGATCAGTAAGGTTTTGAGAGAATGGATGCTAGAAGAATGTCTCTCTTTTTGACAGAGGTGAACAGCAGGAGACACAGTTTAAAGTAAGAAATTATTTGTCTCAGAGTGTCTTGAGTCTTTGGCAATCTCTTCCCCAGACAGCAGTGAAAGCAGAGCCATTCAATGTTTGTAATTCAAAGGCAGAGACATTCTTGCTAAATAAGAGGTGAAACATTATGAGTAAGTAGGATTATGAAGTAATCAGGATTAAGGAGTAATTAGCCATGATATTACTGAATAGTAGAGCAGGCTGAGGGAGCTGAGTTGCGTCACGATAATTCATAGGTTTGTATGAGTTTGAGTATTTCATTACAAACACACTGGAGTTAAATGGAGGCTATACAGATTGAAGCTGGAACCAGATAATGGTGAAAAATTCCTGATTCTGAAGGCAATTAATGAGTAATTACATGAAAATAACTCACCAATGGCCAGTTTGTTAAAATGCATTTCATAGTTTGTCATTTTAAAATCTGAAATCACAGTCTCCAATTCAGAGCTGTAATCATGAGGTGATTGTGTTCAGAAATTACTTTGTCAAGCACAATGTTTTCAATTAATTGAAGTGTTTTTAGAATTACATTTTACAAGATGCCTTGTATTGTAGGTGCTCTGAAACATTTGACATCATTGCAAATATTGATGCTACAAAATAACTGGCTTCATAAGGTGGAGAAAGTCATATCAGAATTCAAGAAATTGAGATGGCTACACACACTAAGTAAGCAATTGTCTGTCTCTGGGATATTAAATTGATTTTGTAAAGTGTCAGTTGGCACAGGCCATATTTAGCAAAGTTTATTACGGTAGAAATAAATAGAAATGAAGTATAATGCTAATTGTTTTGATTTTGTTTTGATAAATATTGCTATAACAGCAGTAAGTTTTCAACAACTGTCTCCAACTTAGTTTTTTTTATTCTGTGATTAATCGGAAACAATGCCCACAAATGATCAGTTTATATAATGATCTGTAAAAATAAAAACATTTGAATTACTGAATCATTACAGTCACAAATATGCAATATGCTTCTTGTAATGGCGTATCTTTCATAGATAATTAACTTTTTTTTCCCCACAAACATAAGTGTTGGAATGTGACTCTAATTTACATCAAGTCCTGTTCCCCCATCACTTTTGTGCTCTTAGTCTGATTTTGCAACCAGATTGTGAATCTCACTGGGGTGTCGTAAGAAGATTATTTACATCTCATCATGATCTAATCTTGTATCATTAATCTGCAGTTTCCTAATCTCTAATTTGCCAGCGAGGAATTAGATGACTGCAGACATGAACTTCAGAGTGGATATCTTCCAACTCCAGTTTGTCACATGTTCCTCCAGGACTCCAGCTCAGACAGCTCTCCAACATCTCAGGTTACAAGGCATAGGCAACAGCTGCCTGCAACCCCCAATCCACAGAGGTTGGCTTAAAACTCTTGGCAGCCTCACCCATGATCCCAGGACACATGTCCGACTCAGAATGTGGTTTTTCTCTTCAATATTTTGGAGCACACCGCTGCCTTTCAGTAAGTGCTATTGCTGAACCCATTTTGTGCGTAGAGACAAACACCCCCTTCGTGGATTGGACCAGGGTGCATCTCGCTTACTGTCCTAGCTCTCACTCACTTTTTACCTATTTGGATGCACACTGCATCTTTGCCTTGCCTTGCTTTGCCACTTCATTTGGAACTGAGAGGTTCGCTGTCTTTCTGTGTTGCCTTGCCTCTTAGTGCAGACTCAAAGGCAGGCAACTTGTTATGATTGTCAGTAGTGATCAACTGAGGGGTGAACATTTTGATTTGATTTGATTTGTTATTATTGTCTTACGTACTAAGATATAATGAAAAGTATTGTTTTGCATGTTATTCAGCCAAATCATACGTTACGTAAGTACATCAGGGTAATAGAATAGAATGCAGAATATAGTTTTACAGATACAGAGAAGGTGCAGAGAAAGATGAACTCTAATATTTGAGAGGTCCATTCATAAGCAGGGAAGAAGCTACTTTTGAATCTGTTGGTATGTGCTTTCAAACTTTGTATCTTCTGCCATATGGAAGAGGTTGAAAGAGAGTGTAACAGGGGTGGAAGGGGTCTTTGATTACGTTGGTTGCTTTCCCAAGGCATTGGGGAGTTTAGATTAGATTCCATACAGTGTGGAAACAGGCCTTCAGCCCAATCAGTCCACACCGACCCTCCGAAGAGTAACCCACCCATACCCATTTCCCTCTAACTAATGCACCTAACACTGTGGGCAATTTAGCATGGCCAATTCACCTAATCTGTACATTTTTGGATTGTGGGAGGAAACAGGAGCACTCAGAGGAAACCCACGCAGACACGGGGAGAATGTGCAAACTCCACACAGTTGCCCGAGGCTGGAATTGAACCTGGGACCCTGGTGCTGTGAGGCAACAGTGCTAACCAGTGAGCCACCATGCCGCCCCTTAGTGTCAGTGGAAGGAAGGCTAGTTTGCGTGATGAATGGTGGCATTCGCAACTGTCTATAATTTCTTGCAGTCTTGGGCAGAGCAGTTGCCATACCAGGCTGTGATGGTTCCCGATAGAATATTTTCTATGGTATATCTATAAAAATTGGTAGGAGTCATTATGGACATGCCAAATTTCCTTAGCTTTCTGAAGAAGGAGAAGCATTGATGTACTTTCTTGACTGTAGAGTTGACGTGGATGGACCAGGATAGATTGTTGGTGATATTTCCTCCGAGGAACTTGAAGCTCTTGACCATCACCACATCAGTGGAGGATTGTGTCCTCCACTCTGCTTCCTAAAGTTGATGGCTGACTGCTTTGTTTTACTGACATTGATGAAGAGATTGTTGCCTTTACACATGTCACTAAAATCTCTGTCCCTTCCTTGTACTGTCTCTTCATTGTTTGAGATCTGACCCACTACGGTGGTGCCAACAGCAAGTTTGTAAATGGTGTTAGAACTGAAGTTGGCCACACAGTTGTGAGTGTATTCGGAGGATAGTGAGGTGCTGAGTACGCAGCCTTGCAGGGCACTGGTTTTGAGGATTATTGTGGATGAGATGTTGTCACAGTTAGGCGGAAGTGTGGGGGAAAGAAAGAAAATAAAGAAAAAAAGGGTATATAAATTATTTGGATGTAAACATAAGAGGTGCAGTTAGTAAGTTTGCAGATGACACCAAAATTGGAGGTGTAGTGGACAGTGAAGAAGGTTACCTCAGATTATAACAGGATCTTGACCAGATGGGCCAATGGGCTGAGAAGTGGCAGATGGAGTTTAATTCAGATAAATGCGAGGTGCTACATTTTGGGAAAGCATATCTTAGCAGGACTTATACACTTAATGGTAAGGTCCTAGGGAGTGTTGCTGAACAAAGAGACCTTGGAGTGTAGGTTCATAGCTCCTTGAAAGTGGAGTTGCAGGTAGATAGGATAGTGAAGACAGCGTTTGGTATGCTGTCCTTTATTGGTCAGAGTATTGAGTACAGGAGTTGGGAGGTCATGTTGCGGCTGTACTGGATATTGGTTAGTCCACTGTTGGAATATTGCGTGCAATTCTGGCCTCCTACCTATCAGAAAGATGTTGTGAAACTTGAAAGGGTTCAGAAAAGATTTACAAGGATGTTACCAGGGTTGGAGGATCTGAGCTATAGGGAGAGGCTGAAAAGGCTGGGACTGTTTTCTCTGGAGCGTCAGAGGTTGAGGGGTGACCTTATAGAGGTTTACAAAATCATGAGGGGCATGGATTGGATAGATAGACAAAGTCTTTTCCCTGGGGTCAGGGAGTCCAGAACTAGAGGGCGTAGGTTTAAGGTGAGAGGAGAAAGATCTAAAAGAGACCTAAGGGGCAGCTTTTTCACGCAGAGGGTGGTACGTGTATGGAATGAGCTGCCAGTGGATGTGGTGGAAGCTGTTACAATTGCAACATTTAAGAGGCATTTGGATGAGTATATGAATAGGAAGGGTTTGGAGGGATATTGGCCAGGTGCTGGCAGGTGAGACTAGATTGGATTGGGATATCTGGTCGGCATGGAAGGGTTGGACTGAAGGGTCTGTTTCCATGCTGTACATCTTTATGACTCTATGAATGTCAGGCATCCTGTCACTCTGAAAGCTGTCTCTGAGAGCTGGATCATGTCAAGGACTCACCATGTGTAAATAGAGGGCGACTTGGTGATGGAATACCTGCCTCTGTGGAGTTATTTCAGAACACAAGTCACTTTGACACCATGGCATAAGCACTTATTGCAGGAAAGCTGGTCAAACATTTTTTAAATAGTTTGATAATTCCATTTTTAAGTTATTTATTCATTCCTAAGGTATGGGTCTTACTGGAAAGCTAGCATTTCTTTCCCTCAAAGACATTAGTGAATGAATTTGTATGTCATTTGAGCATTTTCACAGACATTATTAATTAATTTTTAACTGATTGAGCTTAAATTCACGAGTTGTGTGGATGCATTTGAACTTGTTTTTCCAGGTTGTTAGTCCAGGTCTCTACATTACCAATTCAGATTCACTGTTACTGTACTACTGTACCCTTTTTTTGAGAAATTTAAAGAGTTGGTAAAGCAATGGAGGATTTTCTTCGTGCTATGTTCGTATCAAATTTTCATAGCATGCGCTTACATCAAATATTTTTTCATAAAACAAAGTTTATTTAATTTCAGGAGAAAGTGAGGACTGCAGATGCTGGAGGCAGAGTTAAAATGTGTGGCACTGGAAAAGCACTGCTGGTCAGGAGAGTCATGTTTCGAGCATAAGCTCTTCATCAGGAATGTGGGGATGGGGGCCAAATGGGACTTCGAGATAAATGGATGGGAATGGGGCTGGGCTGAAGGTAGCTAGGAATGTGATAGGTAGACCAAGGTGTGTGATGGTGGTGATAGGTCAGAGCAGAGTGTGGAGTGGATAGATGAGAAGGAAGATAGACAGGACAGTTCAATAGGATGATGCTGAGTTGGAGGGTTGAATTTGACTCTCCCATTTGTTCCACACCCCCCACCAACCCACCCTACACTCCTGGCACCTTCCCTTGCCACTGCAAGAGGTGTAAAACCTGTGCCCATACCTCCCCCTTCACCTCCATCCAAAGCCTCAAAGAATCCTTCCACATCCGGCAGAGATTTTCTTGCACCTATAAGTACCTCATCTACTGTGTATGATGCTCTCAATGTGGTCTCATCTATATTGGGGTGACAGGATGCCAACTTGTCGAATATTTCAGAGAACATCTCTGGGACACATAGACTAAACAACCCCACTGCTCTGTGGCTGAACTCCCCTCCCACTCTGCCTAGGACTTGCAAGCCCTGGGCCTCCTCCACTGCCAAATCCTAGCCATGTGACGACTAGAGGAAGAACACTTCATCTTCTACCTTGGGACCCTCCAACCATATGAAATCAAAGTCGATTTCACCAGTTTCCTCATCTCCCTTCCCCCAGTGCTATCCCAGATTCAACCCTCCAATTCGCCACCTCTTGAATTGTTCTACCTGTCCATCTTCCTTTCCACTTATGTGCTCCGTCTTCTCTTCCAACTTATCAGCATCACCATTACCATCCATCTTCATCTACTTATCACATTCCCAGCTACCTTCCCCCCAGCCCTTCCCGCCTCCCATTTATCTCTCAGCTACGTGCCCCCCCCAACACACACACACACATTCCTGATGAAAAGTGTGGTGCTGGAAAAGCGCAGCAGGCCACGCAGCATCCGAGGATCAGGAGAATCGACGTTTCAGGCATAAGCCCTTCTTCAGGAATCAAAATGTCAATTCTCCTGCTCTTCAGATGCTGCCTGACCGGCTGTGCTTTTCCAGCGTCGCACTTTTAGACTCTATTTAATTTCAATTTAATAATGTTACTGTAAGAAGTTACCGTTTTGGAAGATGTTAATATATTTATTTTCACAACTAAACACAATGGATTAAGTTGTTCTATGTCATGGTGCTTCACAAAAGAAAAGATTTGAGATAAGTATCTCCGTTCTTTCTGAGTTTTATTCATTTTCATTCTCACATCTCTCCTGAGAGCATTGACACTTTTTGGGTTACATTTCATCTCATCTGCATTTTGCCAAATAACATCTCACCCACAAGGGTCAAATAAATATCAATACATTCATAGGATAAACCCAACCAAGTAAGCCTTCATCATCATCATCATCATTATAGATGCAGTCAACAAATATAGGACAGATAGGTAATTGAATCTCACACTTTCCGGATCTGTATCACTCCACTGAACTTTACTGCTGAAGTATTAGAAACAAAGGTTATTTTTGATTATCTTTAAATAAGATAATCAGACCTTGTATTTGATAGCAACACACCAAATGTGTCCCAAAGTACCTTAATTTGAACTGTTAACAAAATCTTCAACTGGAAAATATATACTTTGCACCAAATTAAATCATTTGAGTATTCTTAATAATTTAAATATCAAACTGAACATTTGCATCGTAACATCACTTTTCTTGGTGTAATTTGATGTTGTAAATTTGAATCTCTTTCAGATTTATTCAATAATCCTTTGACACAGGAGCAAGATTATCGCCTTTATGTCATCTACCATGTGCCTTCAGTACAGCTGCTTGATAGACAGTGTCAGTTATTCAAAACTTTGAACTTTATTTTTGAAAAGTTTGAAATTTGAATTGCTAATGAAGTTACAGTGCATACTCATTCCTTGTACAGTGATTACTCAGAAGGAACGAGATGCTGCTTTTGGTACCTACTGTCAAGATCAATTCCGAGTACGTCAATCTTTGGCTTTTGGGCAGAGAAAACCATATTTTACTGTTCAACACATCTCACCAAAGAAAACTTATAAGAAATATCCAGGTGGGGATTTGATCATTACTTAAGTAAATATTATAATTAATTTGTGAAATTAACTTTATCTGTTAAAAATATAATGGCTGCAACTACCAAAATAAATGTTACCATCATATAATGGATGGTTTATTAAGAACACTTCATATTTAATGTCACTTTATCTATGGTCATTGATGAGACCAGGTTGTAAATATGATAGGGTTGAAGGGGTAGAAGATTTTTTTTCAAAAATGCATAAATAAGTAAATGTGTATCTATAACGCAGCAGTTGTGACTCCTCATACAGGATTCTTAATAAATGAGGCTTCAAGCATCCAAAACTGACAGCTATTTATAAACTGAGTCTGAGCATTCTTGAGACCCATACCTTTGATAATGTGTTTTGAACTGACATAATCTCATAGCTAAGGTCTATCTCTCTTGTTATTTTATCAGAAAATTTGAGTGCTCTTAATAATTGGCATTGATATTCCGAGAGAGCATATTGGCACATGTGAGCCATCAGAAGCAGCAGGATAGTATTCCACTATAATCCGTAACCTCAAGATATGGCATATTTCTCACTGTGCAATTACAATCAACCCAGGAGAATCAAATCTGATACACTAATGAATGTTGAGCAGCATGTATCCAGTGTACCTCAAAATGACATCCCACAAGCAATAGATCAAATTAAACCTCTTCAGTCTCCCCACATCCAGCCCTGATATAAGTGGACAATCAAACAGTTAAAAGAAGGAGAAGACTGCATCATCATTTGCATCCTCAATGATGGATGAACTTAGTATGCGTGCAAAAGGCAAGATTGACGAGTTTGCAACCATCTTCAAAGAGAAATGCTGAGTGAACTCCTTTGTTGATCCAAAACCATCTCAAATCTCCTTTGGTGATCCATCACCATCTCAAAACCATCTTGGCTGTATTTACTTACTCGGTGTGATATTAAGAAACAGCTGAGTGCACTGGTTGCATCAAAGACCAGGACAACAACATAGTTCAGGTACTAAACTTTGTACTCCAGACTAACCATGTCATAATCCACGTTGTTCTAATATGCCTATAAAGCTGAGATCTACCCAACAGTATGTCCATATCACAAATCTAATCTGGCCAATTACTATCTCATCGATCATTGCAGCCCAATTTAGGTAATTCCAGGATAGCTCTGTTCCTGACCTTGTAAAGGATTAGTAAAAGCATAGATAAAAGCTGAATTCAGAAATGAAGTAAAAGTAACTGTCCCTAATATCAAGATGGAACTTGATTGTATATAGCATCAAAGTCTGCAAGCAAAATGGACATCATTGAGAATTGGGGAGGGGGTGAGCAGTATAATCCATGAGTTGATGTCTTACTCAACATTTTTTTGTTAGAAAATCACTTACGGGATGTGGCCAAGATTGGACATCTCCAATTGCCCTTGATGTCATGGTGGGCTATCCTTTTGAGCAATGAGTGACTTGATAGGTTATTTTAGGAAACAGTTAAGAGTCAGCCACATGGCTGTGGGTTGGCATCATATAACAGCCACATCAGGTAATTATGGCCCCTTTCCCTGAAAATCATTAGAGAGAAATTGTGATAAAGTGGTCAGGTCACTGGACTAATAATTCAGAAACACAGACAAATGTTCAGGAGACATGAATTTGAATGCCACCATCACAAATGAACAATTTAAATTCTATAAATATTTGCAGTTTAAAGTTATCCTAATATTGGCCATAGCCATTGTTAATTGTCATAAAACTCATCTGGCTCACTAATATCATTTAGGAAAGGAAATCTATCATCCTTAAACGGTCTGGCCAAAACTGACTCCGAACTCACTGTAATATGACTGGAGTTAACTGCCTGTAGAAATGGTCTTGCAAGGCACTCAGTTCTGTCAAACTGCTACACAGCCTGTTCATCCAGCTAAGTCTGACTTACCAACAACTTGGCTTATGCCAAAGCTAGGAGAGTGATTGCATAGACTAGCCAAACAACAGCCTGACATAATCATTTTCATGGAATCATGTATTACAGGTAATGTTCCAGACACTGCCGTTACCATCCCTACTGACGTCCTGTCACAATGCTATATGGTCAGGAGGGGTTGCCTTGGGTGTCCTCAACATTGACTCCAGCTTCATGAAATCAAGTTAGCTATGGACTCTGCTGAATCAGCATTTGGATGAAGCATTGAGGATGGCAAGAGCAAAAGATGGGAGGACTTCAGTGCCCGTCACCAAGAGTGGCTTAGTAGCACTGATGTCGACTGAGGTGCTCGAGTCCTAAAAGACATATCTGCTAGACTAGGTCTGTGGCATGTGATGAGGGAGCCATTAGGAGAGGAAAATTTAAAACCTAATTTTCATCAATTTATCTGTTGCACATGCATCTGTCTGTGGCAATATGGGTAAGACTGACCACCATACAGTCATTAAATCTGCTCTCTGCATTGGGGTTATCTTCCGTCTTGTTAGATGGCACTCAGGGGCATGGATAGTAGTCACCCTGGACCCGGGTGTTGGTCCTAACTTGGTTCCCTGCCCTTGCCACACTCTTAAACTGAGCACTACCAGCCCACCACCCTAAATATTGGACCATATTGTTACTCTCTGTCCTGGCCGTTGGTGGCATTACTACCAGGCTCAATGGAACAGACTTCTAACAAATCTAGCACCTCAAAACTGGGCACCCATGAGGTGCTGTGGGCGATCACTAGCAGCAGCATTGTTTTCAATCACAATCTGTAATGCCATGACCTGGATGAACAGGCTGTGTAGCAGTTTGACAGAACTGAGTGCCTTGTTAGACCATTTCTACAGGCAGTTAACTCCAGTCATATTACAGTGAGTCTGGAGTCAGTTTTGGCCGGACCGGTTAAGGATGATAGATTTCCTTTCCTAAATGATATTAGTGAGCCAGATGAGTTTTATGACAATTGACAATGGCTATGGCCAATATTAGGCTAACTTGCCTATTCTAACATTATCATCAGGCTGGGAGGACAAGCCTGGTTGAATGAAGAGTGCAGGAGGGTATGCCAAGAGCAACACCAAGCATACCTAAACATTTATGTGGGTCCTGACAACATTCCTGTCAATGATACTGAAGACATGTGTTCCTGAACTAATCATGCCCCTAATCAAGCTGTTTCAGCATAGCTACATCATTGACATCTACCTGCCAATGTTGGACGTTACCCTCTCATGTATGGTGCACAAAAAGGAGAACAGATTCAACTTGACGAATTACCAGCTTGTCAGTCAACTCTCCATTGAATGTAAAGTTACAGAAGATGTTGTTGACATTTCTATCTATCAATACTTGCAAAGAAATAACCTGCTCATTGATGCTCAGTTTGATTCCCACAAAGGCCACTTGGCTCCTAACTTCATGACAACCTCAGTCCAAGCAGAGTTGAATGAGCTGAACCCCAGAGATGAGTTGAGAGTCTCTACCCTTGACATCAAGGTAGCAGTCAATCAAGTAAATAATCTAGGAGCCTTAGCAAAACTGGAATAAATAGGAATTGGGGGAAATTGGAAATGAAGATGGTTGTGGTTGTTGGAGATCAATAAACTCAGTCCAAGGACATCACTGTAGGACTTCCTCAGGATGGTGTCTTAAGGTCAACCTTCTTCGCTGCTTTATCAATGACCTTCCTTTCATCACAATTTCAGAAATGGGCATGGTCTCCTGAAGCTGCCTGAGTCTTTGTGCTGCACAAGTGCCAACCAATAGCTATCTCCAACAAAAGGACACCTAACCATCAGTCTTTGACATTTAATGGCATTAATGAATATCTCACAATTAACATTCCCAATGGTTATTAATGACCAGAACAACTATATAAATGCTATGGCTCCAAGATCAGATCAGAATTAGATCCTTGTCTCTTAATTATTCAGTGTTAGTGGCTAACATGTTCAGGTGTGAATTCATGTCAACTTAAATTCAGTGAAAATTACAATTCATTTAAGTTTCCACTAGATGGCAACCTTTTATTTTGAAAGACAACTTATTTCAATTGAATTTTTAAACTTATTTTCAAATAGTATAATCCAAATATTTGATTGTCTTCAATACTGCGAGATGTGTTCAATCATAAACTGTTTAACTCACCTTAATTTATGCTACAGTTTAAAATCAGTATGCTCTATTTATAACAAAATCGCTTTGCATACTGCTGGAGATTTATAATGATTTTACGACAGGAGACATCCATTAATAAAAAATAAAGTACAGAGGAACCTCAATTATCCAAGGAATACTGGCAGGGAGTATTTCGTTCAGTTAATCGAATTCCAGATAATCAAATGCACGATAACATAGTTTAGCCAAGTACCAGGACCTTGTGATCTTGCAAGATAATCAGATATTCAGATAATCAAATGTCATATAATCGAGGTTCCTCTGTAGTATCCCATGTACTTTTCAAAAAGAGTTAGTGAATATGCTGTTTTATAGTAAACAGGGCTGTTTATATCATGTGAAAAATACCAGAAGGGAAGTTGACTTATGGTACAAGACCAATATGAACTAAACATTATTTCCATTCTTTAGTTGACCTGAGAAAGAAATTGCAGACTTTCTCTTTGAACCATTGCAGCTCTTGCATTGATGGTGCTTCCATTATTGTATTCAGTAGGTAATCCCAGAATATGGACCCAGCAATGATGAAAGAAAATGTTGTGTCTTGCTGGAGTACATGGAGTTTATGGTGTTGTCATGTCATTGCTATTGTTGTCCTTCACATAGGAAATGCAAGTCTGAGAAGTGCTGTTGAAGTGGGATCAGTATGATGTATCTTGTTACAAAGAAGTTGAAACCGTAGTGCAATAGTGGAGGAGGAAGTTGGCTATTTAGTTTGGTGACAGGAGTATCGATTAAGCAAATTGCTGTGTCTTGCAAGGTTCAGTGCTGTTGTGGGAAAGATAGCCTGTTAAGTGTAGTATTCTTATTTTCCCCTTCCTGCTCAACTGTCATGTCACAGCTGGATTAAGGCTGTGACAAACGTTGAAGCTGAATAGTTCTGAATGGTAGACAAACAGGAGGTTGGAAGGACCCAGCAAGACAGGCAGCATCAGGAGGTGGAGAAGGCAGCATTTTGTATATAACCCTTCTTCAGGAATGGAGAAGGGTTACACCTGAAATATCGAGTTCTCCACCTCCTGATGCTGCCTAGCTTGCTGTGTTCTTCAAACCTCCTGCTTGTCTAGCTTGGATTCCAGTATTTGCAGTTTTTTTAATCTCTGAGTAGTTCTGAAAGAGCTAAACATTCACAGTGAGTAATCAAAGATGCCACTAGATGACACTGTTGTTGAACCCTTAAAGATACTTTATTGATTATGGAATTTGGAACATGGTCTGGTTAAATTTGTACTAAATCAAAAATATCTTGTGTAGGTTTCAGGAACATAATGGCAGTTAAGATGGCAGTGGCATGAATGAGGTTTGAGCAGAGTGTCAACAAGATTGATTCACATTTCTTCAGCATTGCGGCCTGTGTTTTGGAGACCCATCGCTTTCACTGTGTCCATTGTTTATTTCATATTTAAATGTAAAATAAATGTATGGAACAGATTAACCCTAGCATCTGTGTTGGTGAGGACCTCAAAGGAAGCTCAGTAGATTGGCCCAACATTGGAACTTTTGTCTATTGATATTTCAGTTTTGTTTCTTGCATCCTTATTCTGAGTTTCACCATAGTTCAAGATGGAAATATTCATAGCCCTTCTGTCTTCTGCTGCTGCCTGATTCTTTTTCCCTATTCTCAGAAGGCAAGACATATTGAAAGGATCTATTGGTTATGTGACAACTGATTTGGTATCTTTTTTGAGATATGTTTCATGTAGCTCTTGACTGTACTTGATTCCATGTGGTCTCTACACTGAATGAAGCTAGAAAGGTAAACAATGTTCTGTTCTGTACACTGGACTGTAGTAGTATATGATCCTGCTGCTGTTTATGATTGCCCACAAGTCTTAATAGTATTCCGGTACTAGATTGCAAGACCCGTCCTTAGTTTCATCCATTCATGGGATCAGCACGCTTTGAGAGAAGTTGTCCTTCAAAAGGATTAAGTAATCCTCCTAAGTATCTAGCCAGGATCTGTGATGACTCCAGCAGGGTTTGCATTAATTGTATGAAAATGATGCCAAATTATGCCAAAAATGAACAATATCATTTCTGGTGTTTATGCTGGTAAAACAACAGTGTCAACTTTTACCCCCTCAAAACGGGTGTCTCCAGTTTGCAAAGCTATATGAAAGTATATTTAATAAATTCTTCAGTAGGATTTTTGTGGCTATTTGGTGTCTTTTTGTTTTCACTTATTTGATAGGTATGTCTTACTTCAGGTTTTTTTTTGTTTTATACATGTATGAGGTTCGAATTTTAGATTCCCAACATGAAGTAATCCAAGAGTAATGGAGATCAGGTTACACAAGTCACAGTGTGCACCTACTTATCGTTATCTTTCTATCCACACTTATTTATATTTGCAAAGCACAATACCATGTTAGCATATCATAAGCATGATTTATACAAATTGTGTTCTCATGAAAATGTCCTGTTGTCAGCATAGGGGCTAGAGCTAACCTATACTGCTGAAAATGTGTTGCTGGAAAAGCGCAGCAGGTCAGGCAGCATCCAAGGAACAGGAGAATCGACTTTTCAGGCATAAGCCCTTCTTCAGGAATGAGAAAAGTGTGTCCAGCAGGCTAAGATAAAAGGTAGGGAGGAGGGACTTGGGGGAGGGGCGTTAGAAATATGATAAGTGGAAGGAGGTCAAGGTGAGGGTGATAGGCCGGAGTGGGGTGGGGGCGGAGAGGTCAGGAAGAAGATTGCAGGTTAGGAAGGTGGTGCTGAGTTCGAGGGATTTGACTGAGACAAGATGGGGGGAGGGGAAATGAGGAAACTGGAGAAATCTGAGTTTATCCCTTGTGGTTGGAGGGTTCCTAGGTGGAAGATGAGGCGCTCTTCCTCCAACCGTCGTGTTGCTATGGTCTGGCGATGGCGGAGTCCAAGGACCTGCATGTCCTTGGTGGAGTGGGAGGGGGAGTTGAAGTGTTGAGCTACGGGGTGGTTGGGTTGGTTGGTCCGGGTGTCCCAGAGGTGTTCTCTGAAATGTTCCGCAAGTAGGCGGCCTGTCTCCCCAATATAGAGGAGGCCATATCAGGTGCAGCGAATGCTGTGTGTGTGTGTGGAGGTGCAGGTGAATTTGTGGCGGATATGGAAGTATCCCTTGGAGCCTTGGAGGGAAATAAGGGGGGAGGTGTGGGCGCAAGTTTTGCATTTCTTGTGGTTGCAGGGGAAGGTGCCAGGAGTGGAGGTTGGGTTTGTGGGGGGTGTGGACCTGATGAGGGAGTCATGGAGGGAGTGGTCTTTTCGGAACGCTGCTAGGAGAGGGAAGGGAAATATATCACCTATCGCATTTCTAACGTCCCTCCCCCAAGTCCCTCCTCCCTACTTTTTATCTTAGCCTGCTGGACACACTTTCCTTATTCCTGAAGAAGGGCTTATGCCCGAAATGTCGATTCTCCTGTTCCTTGGATGCTGCCTGACCTGCTGCGCTTTTCCAGCAACACATTTTCAGCTCTGATCTCCAGCATCTGCAGTCCTCACTTTCTTCTCGATGATTCCAACCTATACTGTGTCAATGTCTCTCACCGCAAAAGCGGGTCAGTATTCACAATGGTAAAGCTAATGGTAATAATATCGAAGTCATTCTTAGCACGCCCAATTAGAATGTTTATTTCGGGAATATATAAAACTAAAATTAAAGACGTAAAATTAAAGTCATGGCAATCAATATTATTCATATTTCAATGTTTCGATGTTATAAACTTAATAGTCCTACCAATTATAATATTTCCACTTTATTGATTATGGAATTTGGAACATGGTCTGGTTAAATTTGCACTAAATCAAAAATGTGTAGGTATCAGGACCATAATCTTCAACAGAAAGCTAAGTATATTGGCCTGGATCTTCCACTCGCCTTGAGCTTTCACACTGCAACATTGGAATTTCTTGCCAAGTCTTCTGAGCTTCACTTTTCCAGAAATTGTAAATGCAGAGTCCATTGCAGAGTTCCTTATCAAAGTTGTAATGCTGGGAGAAGAAAATACATATTCCTTTAATACAGTACAAGCTGCTGTAAGCTAGGTTTAATGGTCCACTGTGAATTTTACAGAATGGATGAATGTTAGTGAATGGGTGATTACATTGAAAGGGTACGTGTGTAATTTGATTTGGAGGGTGGCTGGTAGATAGGGTGGCAGATTGCTGAGGTGGGTACATGAGGTGGTTTGGGGGTAGTCGGCACAGGTTGGTTGCAGGTAATTAGGTTGTGTTTAGTACTTTAGCGATGGAAGGTAGTTGGGATGAGAGAACATTCAAGTTAGGGTTGTGAGAGAAATCATAGGGCGGAGATAGTCAGGTCTGGTCAGTGAGTTAGTTGGGTGATCAGGAGCTAATGTCATTGGAAGGGGTACTCAGCGGATGGGGCGTGTCAAGTGGATGTTGAAGGTGGCTAGCTTGATGGAGTGATGGTCAAGGGGGGAGTTAGGAGCGTGGGTGTTCATTGTGAGTAACTGGGATGTCTGCTCTGTAGTTACCTAGGAGATAGAGTAGATTTTAATCTGTCTTAACATTTTCTTGATAACTCTTCAGGTAGTAACTGCAGAATCATCTAAAGTTTCTTCATACACCTTCAGAGTTGGGGACCTTTGCAGAAAGTCCTGGGGAGCAGGGAGATTGCCTGTCAGAAGTTCAAACCTCTGGACAATTCCCACAGGTGTTCTTGCGTCTTCTGATGGGTTCCTGACATGCATCTTGGTCTGTTCTCAGATGATTCAAAGATTGGAAGATCTGAGCCATTATCTGATTCCAAACTGGGTCAAGATCAATAATAACCATTTATTGTAAGATCTTTTCTCTTGGAAAAAAATATCATGTTGATTCTCCAAAGCTAAAATCAGGAATTTACCTAATGGACATACAAATCCTCCAGCTGCCACTTTTTACACCACTTGTTGGATACAACATAATGCTTTGTCACTATCTTACATATCACAGATTATTCATGTTAGTGGTATTTTTGAAACTTTTATTTTGTTGAGAGAGTTTTTTATCCCTATTCCATTGAGGTGTGAAATCTTTCAGCACTGTACATATGTGTTATACACCCAAAGGATAGATATAGTTTCTTTTACTCTATCCTAGGAAAGTGATTAGCTGTCAAATCAGAAAACTAACACCTACTTTGCATTGTGGCATTTCGGTTTCCTGTATCAGCTATCCATTTGACATCTCTGTTTAAATCCTTCGGAAAATTTTATGTAATATATTTGTACCACGTTTATTGGAATGGTTCAAAGCAATTTGACTTCAAACAGCAGATTAAAAAAATTATGTTATCTCATTAGTCTGGGCTTGGGTTTGAACCTGTGTGCCAAAGATGAATGGGTATTTTATTGCATCATTCAGTTTTCTAAATTGAGTTAATTTTAAATAGCTCAGTCATAAAATACAAATCAATCTGGTACACGTATTGTTCTTTGTATCTATTCTCCATTCTATCTATATTTATATATTTGTATAATGTGTCGAGCTTTGTTTATCATCTTAAAATTAAATTCTGACATGGAACAATGCAAAAGTAACATGAGGGCAGAGGGACCACTAGCTTTATAAAATTGCCATTGATGCCAATTTTAAAAAAGTAATTTTGATTTTATTTCAGGTGTTTTAAACCAAGAGAACAAAATGATCAGGTTTGTACCTTCTTCAATTCATACTAAGAAATTTTAAAGTGTTTTAGAAACATGCCTAACAATAGTTGCAACTATGAAGCAAGTTGAGAATTTAGATTTTTTTAACTAGCGTTTTTCTCTTACTGTGCTCCATGTGGAATGAGGTCAGATATGTCATCAGAAGATATCAGGAAACTGCTCAGTCAATTGATAGACCGTTGCCACAATATACAGTCGTATTTATCTGTTGCAATTTGTTTCAAAGCAAATTGAGAAAGTACTAGATGTTAAGGTTTTCGAATTGTGTGCTGCAGTAAATAATGGGATTTAACTGTCTGAAACATGCAATGTCACAAAACAAAAACCTAACAATGGGTTTTGTAGAGCTTGTACTGAATGATAACTGGAATCAAGTGAGGGTTATTCCAGCTTCCTGTAACAGATAAACCACCCCAAGAACCAGTGAACCCAGTTGACCATTAGACATGCACCTGATTTAAAATTAAAATAAAATTCTATAAATGCTGAATCTGAAGTAAAAATAAAGTGCTGGAAATATTCAGCAGATTGGCTGGCATCTCTGGAGACTGAAACAAAATTAACATTTTGAATCAAATATGACAACTTCTGAACCTTTTTGGTCAGAAATGCCCTCCACAATCAGTGGATCTTTCTATCTACCTCCAATACTCTTCCTGATGAAGGGTTTATGCCTGAAACATCGATTCTTCTGTTCCTCGGTTGCGACCTGACCTGCTGTGCTTTTCCAACATCAGATTCTTGACTCTGCTCTCCAGCATTTGCAGTCCTCACTTTCTTCCAGTACTCTTCACCCAAACCCTCATTTCTGTTCTTTTGCTCACTCCTGACCTTTTCATTGAGAACTGTTGATGTGATATTGGCCATCTTAACTCCTCTGCTCATATTACTTCCTCTAACCTGCCTCCCTCTGAATTTGCTATGCACCTGATTTGCCTCTTTTGGTTTTCTTAACCAGGGTTCATAAAGTAGATAAAATGTAATCAGTTCAATTTGTTCCTCTTTGTTTTCATTTCCTAATTACATAGTTGTTTACAGATATCCTTGGGAAGTGATATAATAATTCCATATTTTAATTATTACTATACTTGTTCAGTTGGCATTATTTCAGTTTTAGGAAGATTGGATTTACGTTGAAATACATAGATTGAAATACAACACAAAAAAATGTCATTGGTCGTGGCAGTGTAGAAGCTCCGCACAAGTCTTCTCTCATTTCACTTTTTCAATGTATCCTGTTTTTTTCTCACTCATCTGCTTCTCCTTAAATGCATCAATATGAAATATCATTAGCATTCCATATTGTACCATTTATGGGATGTGGGTCCCAGGATTTATTGCCCATGCCAAGTTGTCATTGGGAAGGTGGTAATGAGCTGCTTTGTTGAACCGCTGCAATCCACCTGCTGTGGGTTGACCCACAATAGCATTAGGGAGGGAATTCCAGGATTTTGACCCAGCGACAGTGAAGAAACACCAATATATTTCTAAATCAAGATGGTGAGTGGCTTGGAGGAGAACTTGAAGGCGGTAATGTTTCCATATGTCTGCTGCCCCTGTCTTTCTAGATGGAAGCGGTCATGGGTTTGGAAGATGTTGTCTGAAGATCTTTAGTGAATTTCTGCAGTGTACCTTGTATTTCGTACTCACTGCTGCTACTGAGTGGTGAAGGGAATGGATGCTGTGGGTGTGGTGCCAGTCAAGCGTGCTGCTTTGTCCTGGATGGTGCCAAGCTTCTTGAGTGTTGTTGGGATTGCACTCCTCCAGGCAAGTGGGGAGTAGTCGATCACATTCCTGACCTCTGCCTTGTGGATGGTGTACAGGCTTTGGGAAGTCAGGAGGTAAGTTACTCACCACAATATTTCTAGCTTCTGACCTGCTCTTGTAGCCACTGTGTTTATGTCATGAGGCCAGTTGAGTTTCTGGTCAATGATAATCCCAGGATGTTGATAGTGGGGGATTCAATGATGGTAACACCACTGACTGTCAAGGGTGGTGGTTAAAGTGTCTCTTATTGGTGATGGTCATAGCCTGACGTTTGTGTGGCGTGAATGTTACTTGCCACTTGTCAGCCCAAGCCTGGATATTGTTAAGATCTTGTTGCATTTGAACATGGACTATTTCAGTGTCTGATGAGTTGCAAATGGTGTTGAACATTGTGCAATCATCAACGAGCATTGCCACTTCTGACCTTATGATGGAGAAAACGTCATTGATAAAGCAGCTGAAGATGGTTGGGCCTAGGACATTACCCTGAGGAACTCCTGCAGAGATGTCCTACAGCTGAGATAACTGATGTCCAGCAACCACGACCATCTTCCTATGTGTCGGGTATGACTCCAACCACTGGAGAGTTTGCTCCCTGATACCCACTGATTCCAGTTTTGCCAGGGCACCTTGATGTCACACTTGGTCGAATGTAGCCTTGTTGTTAAGAGCTGTCACTCTCACCTCACCTCTGGAATTCAGCTCTTTTGACCATATTTAAACCGAGGCTGTAATGAGGTCAGGAGTTGAGTGGCCCTGGAACCCAAACTGGGTGTCGCTGAGCAGGTACTGCTTAATAGCACCGTTGATGACCCCTTCCATCACTTTACTGATGATTGAGAGTAGACCAAGGGGCAGATAATTGGACAGGTTAGATTTGTACTGCTTTTTATGTACAGGACATACCTGGTGATTTTCCGCATTGTTGGATAGACACCAGTGTTGGAACTGTACTGGAAGAGCTTGGCTAGGGGAGTGGCAAGCTCAGGAGCACAAGTTTTCAGTCCTATTGCTGGAATGTTGTCAGGGCCCTTTGCCTTTGCAGTCTCCAGTATCTCCAACTGTTTCTTGATATCATGTGGAGTGAATCGAATTGGCTGAAGTCTGGTAACTGTAATGCTGGATACCACTGGAGGAGGCCGAGATGGATTATCCACTCAGTACTTCTGGCTGAAGACTGCTGCGAAAGCTTCAGCCTTATCTTTTGCAGTGATGTGCTGGACTCTTTCATTATTGAGGATAGGGATATTTGTGGAGTCTCCTCCTCCTTCAGTGAGTTGTTAAATTATCCACCAACATTCATGACTGTATGTGGCAGGGCTACAGAGCTTAGATCTGATCTGTTGGTCATGGGATCACTTAGCTCTGTCTATCACTTGCTGCTTATGTTGTTTAGCATAGAAATAGTCCTGTTTGATGGCTTCATCAGATTGACACCTCACCTTCAGGTATTCCTTTAGATGTCATTCCTGAAGAAGGTTTTTGACGAGAAAGGTCGATTCTCCTGCTCCTTGGATGCTGCCTGACTTGCTGTGCTTTTCCAGCACAACTCTCTCGAGTTTGATAAAAACTCCAGCTTCTGCAGTCCTCACCCTCACCTCCAGGTATGCCTGGTACTGCTCCAGCCATGTCCTCCTGCACTCTCCATTGAACCAAGGTTGATCCCCTGGTTTGATGGTAATAGTTGTGTGGGGGATATGCGGGCATGAGATTACAGATTGTGATGGAGTGCAGTTCTGCTGCTGTTGATGGCCCACAGTGCCTCATGGATGCTCAGTCTTGAGTGCTGGGTCTGAAATTGTTGTTCAATGTCTGTCCCATTTAGCACAGCGATAGTACCACACAACATGATAGAGGTTATTCTCAGTGTGAAGGCAGGATTTTGACTCCACAAGGACTGTGGTGTGATCACCCATAACTGTGCTCTCATTGACAGATGCATCTTAGAAATTGTTAAGGATGAGGTCAAGTAACTTTTTCCCTCTTATTGGTTCCATCACCAACTGTCCCTGACCCAGTCCAGTAGCTATGTCCTTTAGGACCCAACCAGTTCAATCTATAGTACTGCTGCCAAGCCACACTTGGTGGTGAACATTGAAATGCCCCATTCAGAGTACTATTGTGCCCTTACAATCTTCAGTGCTTCCTCTAAGTGTTGTTCAACATGGAGGAGTACCGATTCATTAGCCGAGGGAGGACAGTACGTGGTAATCAGCAGGAGGTTTCCTTGTCTGAAGTGGGCACTGCAGATGCTGGAGATTAGAGTCAAGATTAGAGTGGTGCTGGAAAAGCACAGCAGGTCAGGCAACGTCCGAGGAGCAGGAAAATCGACGTTCTGGGCAAAAGCCCTTCATCAGAAACCAAGGAGGTTTCCTTGCCCATGATTAACCTGAAGCCACAAGACTTCATGGAGTTTCAGAGTCAAATGTTGAAGACTCCCAGGGCAACTCTCTTCCGACTGTATACCACTGTACCTCTGCTGGGTTTGACCTGCCAGTGGAATAGGACATAATTCTAGTCAGTTTTCAGTAAAGAAGATTCTCCTGAACTCTATCCTGGATTCATTAGTCACTTATGTTTATGGCACTGAATTTTGGGCTTTCCTACAAATGGCAATATTTTCTGTCCATGTATCCTGCTGGATCTGTTGAGTAGATTTATCTCTGAGTCCTCTCTTTTCTTGAGAAAAATACCCCAAACTATAAATGAATATTTCTTGATAGAATATTTTTTCTTCTAATTTCAACATGGAAACAAAGAGCAGGAGCAGGCTATTGGGCCTTTTCAGTTTGCTCCGCCATGCAGTTTGATCGTAACTGCTCCTCTATCTCAATGTCATATTCACACTTACTCCCTAAACTTCTTGACATGTTTAAAAATCTAGCAAAGAAAGTCTCCCTTTCAATGAATATATTCAGTGACCTGGCCTCCACAGCCTTCTGCATTTAAAAAATCCACAGTTTCATTACTCTTTGAATGACGAAATAGAAACAAAGAAGAAAAGAACAGGAACAGGCCATGCAACCTCTTGAATCTACCTCGCCATTCAACATGATCGTGGCTAATCATCAAGCTCAATACCCAGTCTTACCCTTCCCTCATTTCCCTTGATCCCTTCAGCCACCAGATCTATATCTGCCGCTTCAAGAAAAAAACATAATACTTTGACATCAACCACTTTCTTTGCTAGTGAATTCTATAGGCTCACTACTTTCTGGGTGAAGACATTTCTCCTCATCTCTGGTCTAAAAGGTTATCCCTCTTCCTTAAACTATGACCTCTGGTTCTGAACTCTCCCACCATCAGGAAAATTCTTCCTATGTCTAAGCTGTCTAGTCCTGATTTAATTTTATAGATTCCTATGAGATCCCTCCCTCATTTTTCTAAACTGCAGGAAATGCAATCTTTATTATTCAATCTCTCCTCATTTATCAATCCTGACATCCCAGGAATCAATTTAGTAAACCTTCGCTGCACTCCCTTTATAGCAATAACATCTTCTTCAGATAAGGGCACCAAAACAGCACATAATATTCCAGGTGTGGCTTCACTGAAGCCCTGTCTAATTACAGCATGACATCCTTGTTCCTGTACTTGAATCCTCTCACTACGAAGTTTGCCCTCTTTACAACCTGCTGCACCTGTGTACTTTAGTGCATGAACGTTCCCCTCTCTGGATTTACAGCCTTTCTAGTCATAAAATGCCTTCCTATTTTCGCTATCAAAGTAGATAACTTTACATTTATCCACATTATATTGCATCTAGCATTCATTTTCCCACTCACTCAGCTTTTCCAAATCACACTGCAACATCTCTAGATTGTCCTCAGAGCTCACCCTTCCACCCCAGGTTTGTGTCATCTGCAAATTTTGAGATATTATATTTAGTTCCCTCATTTAAATCATTAACATGCACTATGAAAAGCTGGGGTCCTGATACCAGTCTCTACACTATCCCACTATCATATTTGTCATTCAGAAAAATACCTGTTTATTCCTACTTTTTGTTTCCTGTTTGATACCCAATTTTCCGTGCATTTTAGTACACTACGCAATCCCATACACTTTAATTTTACACATTCATCTCTTATGTGCGGCTTTTGTCAAAAGCCTTCTTATAGCCCAAATGAACCACATCCACTGGCTACCCAATCAACTCCATACATCCTTGAAGAACTCTAACAGATTTGTCAAGCATGACTTACCTCTTCTAAATATATATTAACTCTGACTAATTCTACCACTGTTTTCTAAGTGCTGATCTATAAGATCCTTTATAATGGGCTCTAGTCTCATCTCAGCCCTAAATGGTCTACCCATACCTTGAGACTGTGTTTCCCTGGTTTTAGACTGCCCAACCAAGGGAAATATCCTGGGCATCTATTCTGCCCAGGCCTATTAGAATTTGATGTTTCAGTCAGACCCTTCCCTCATCTGTCGAAACTCTCATAACTACAGTCCCAGCTGAAAGAATCTCTCCTCATAGACAGTCCTGCTGTCCCCAGTGTCTGCTCTTCCTTTTTAGGTATGGAGATGATAACGATGTGCAATACTATACCAAATCACCACATAACTGCAGTAAGACATCCCTACTTCTGAGCTCAACTCCTCTTGCAATAAAGGCCAGCATTTCTAACTGCTTGCTGTACTTGCCCATCCACTGTCATTGACTGGTGTGCAAGGACAGCAGGATCCCTTTTGTGCATCCACAATTCCCACAATACCCCCATTTAAGTAATATTTTTCCTTCCAGTTTTTCATACTGAAGTGTATAATTTTACATTTAGTCATGATGTATTCTCAACTGGCTGGATGACTGTTGTGATATAGAGTGATGCCACCGGATGAAGTTAGCATGAAGGACCCTCCTAAACTTCTTCCCTTGTCCAAGGTGTGGTGACCCTCAGGTCACCTATGATGAGAGAACAGCATTATGGTCCAGTAGAACTGTGGCAGCTTTATCTTTACCTCAATCTATCTAGCATGTGTAGGTCCACTCATTCAACTTGTCCAAATCACCTTGAAACCTCTTTGCATCCTCTTCACAACTCTCGAGCCTGCCCAGTTTTGCATCGTCAGCAAAGTCGGAAATACTACATTTGGTTCCCTTGGCTATGTCATTTATATCTGTTATATATAGTTGAGGCCCAAGATCCTTGTGGTAACCCACTAGTCACCATCTACCAGATAGAAAAAGACCTGCTTATTCCACCACTCATTTCCTGTCTGTCCACCAATTCTCCATTCGTGCTGATGTATTCCACCTATTCCACACTCTCTCCCTTTACCAACTAATGTCTTATGAAGGTACTTTTCAAAGCCTTCTGAAAGTTCAAATAGAACACATCCACTTGTTCATATAATTTGTTCTTATCCAAGGTGTAATCCTTATCCTTTTTGCAAGATTTATGAATGTTTATCAGCGTTTCTTACTTTTCAGTTGTACTCCTTTAGAAATGAAACCAGGGCATTATTTGTATTTTTATGACCTGGATAATTTTTCAAGATTAGAAATCTGCATAATTAGTGGTTTCACTAATGAGTCCAATTGCACTGAAGGCCAGTCGTGAGTCTACCATGTGCCTAATAAAGGATTTTGAAAGGCTGTACATATTATACCCATATCATTATCTTGTCGCCTTACGTGTTACTTCTGCAAAGAGTTCAATACATTTAGTTAAGCAAGGCCTACCCTTTTGAAATGTCTGGTGGCTATTCTTTATTGTTTTTTGGATTCTGGTTTTTTTCTAGTGAAACATTTACACTACCCAACTCCTTCCACTTTAAGAGCTGTTTTCACTTTGACTCACAGTAAGACAGATTGTTAAGCACATGACCTAGATTTGTATGCAGAAATTCAAATTCTTACTCTCCTCAGGTTTTCACCTTTCATTAACATAGTACGCATAACAATTTTCTATGGAAACCTATGTTAAGTTACATCTGGTACTATGGATTGTGTCTGAAGATTTGCAGGGAACTAAAATATTGTGAAAATGTAAAGTGCATCTCAGTTAATGCTCAAGAAACAGAAATACAAGGAATATGCAAACCTAAAACAGTAGAAGTCATCTAAATGATAAACTTACAATTCCCTCCATATCACCTGACCCTCGTAAGCTACAATATGTCACTTACATGGTCATAAATTTAGTTCGTTAGAGTAGGGGCAGTATTATTGAGAATCATAATAAATAACATAATAAATAACATATTCCAACACGACTACCTTTGTTGTATTGGAAGGCTGCTGAATAAAACACCTGCTCCTAAATGGAGAAACAAGTATGTTGTGTCACAAACAATTCAGACATTAGTATGAAATGTTCACATCCCAGTTTACATTCTGTTAATAGGTTTCCTTATGCTTGCTACGTATGATAATGTGTAAGGAATGTTGATCAAAATGAGAGAGAGTGTTCTTTGTCAGGTATCAACTATGTTGAAACTGTTGATCAACTTTTATTAGCTTTCTAGGTTACAACATTTGTCTATTGTTTTAATTATGCATATATGAGCAAGCTCCTTTATTAAAGTTTTCAAACCTTCTTCCCTAAGCAGATCTTTCTGGAAATAGAGTTTGCAGCTGTTTCTGAGATTTTATTGCAAATAGAATATAAGGCCGACTCAAAGTGACCATAGGTTCTTTTACATTAGGTCACAAAGTTTCATAATAGTTTTTTGGGGGGAGTTTCCAAGTAGTGTGCTGCTCCTGAGATGGGTCTTCAAAGCTCTCTGCTGCCTCTACACTTGTCTGGGGGGGTTTGATGTATAATAAACTAAAACAGAAATTACTGGAAAAGCTCAGCAGGTCTGGCAGCATCCATGAAGAGAAATCAGAGTTAATGTTTTGGGTTGAGTGACCATTCCTCAGAATATAATAAAGTCTGCCTCAGAGAAAGAAAACGCAGGAAGCTAATTGATGCCAAATGTTTGGCGCGTAATAGAATGGAGTATGCTGTCCCTGTAACACAGTTGGAAGTTTCTTAATGGCAAAATAGTTTCTATTTTTTCAATTTATCTTTGGTAGATTTGACTTTAAGAAAATTAGCAACTCTTTGACATATTTGAATTTCAGTTGAATGCAAATTGACTTTTTAATTGGCTTTTGAAATGTAAGAATAATATTGTGTTGTTTTATTTCCATTTGGTACGTTTCAGAGAGCTTTCTGAGGATATTATTGGTTCACAAATGAGACGAAGATCAATTATGCAGTTTTCCACTCTGGATTGGAATAAAGTTCCTAATGCTCAACAGAAGCGTTTGGCAGATGAACCTTTGTATTCATCTCACATAATTGTTACCCAGTTCAGATGACTTCAATGCATCATAGTGTATTTGGCTTTGAAACAACATGCCAAGATGTTTTAAAAATGTACTTGAAGGATAAATGCCAAAGATTTAATTCTTACTATTGTCACTGTCTTATTACCATTTAAGTCATAGAAATGTACTGTACTATTTTTGCAGATCTTTCTACAATTATTTTGTCTTCACATTTGTATTCTTTAAGGGTGCAGATAGAAAGACCTTCAATCTCTAAAGTAGATACCAGCATAAAGTACATCTACATATATATGCCAAGTTAGTAAAATGTCAAAAACAAAACAGACGACTGTGGATGCTGGATATCTGAAAGAAAAACAGAAATTGCTTAGAAACTCAACGGGTCTAGCAGCATCTGTAGAGAGAAAGCAAAGATAATGCTTCAAGTCCAATGATCCTTCTAGGGTATAGAAGATGGTTACTGGACTCTAAACAGTAAGACCATAGAAGAAAGAACAGCAGTAGGTTGTTCAGCCACTTAAGCCTGCTCTGCCATTCACTAGGATCATGGCTGATCCAACATGCCCCACATCCACTTTCCTGTGTTTTCCCTGTTGTCCCTGATTCCTCTACTGATTAAGAATCTATCTCAGTCATAAATTTTCACAGGACCTTTGCACCCACAGCTTTCTGTGTCAAAGAGTTCCAAAATCTCTCAAACCTCTGAGAGAAGATTTTTTTCCTCATCTCAGTCCATGATTGGTGCCTGTATATGCTGAGACTCTCCTGGACTCTCATGGCAGGAGTAATAACCTGCTAAGACAATCCCTCCAGGGATCATCCTAGTGAACTCTCTCTGACCTGCCTCCAGAGAAAAACTCTGTTTTCTCACCACAGCTGAGATTTTCCAGCAATTTCTCTTTTTGTTGGTAAAATGTCAGCTATCTGGATATATGATGCTCCGGAAGTATATATAATAGCATATCTAAAGTTTTTTCTATCTTACATTGCACTTTCTGTACAAATAACGAATTACTTTGGTAGTACAGTCAACCTTAAAAAGTATCAGGTATTAAATTCATTTCCCATGTCAATTGGCAGTACATGTAGTTGTAACTAACATATATTTTAGGCTGAATTACAGAAGGTATTAAAATCAGTAAGTGCTTCATGTTCTATTTTATGCTTTGCCATAAATTATCAACATTTAGCCATCATCATTTTCCCTCATCTCTCTAAGTGTTTGCTTTCTAATTCCACATTGTTAAGTGAACAGCTATTAACAGAGGGTGGAATGGTGAAGCCTGATTATGGACCTTCCTTTGCAGCAGCAAAGCATAATTTGAAATCCATTAGCTCCTAGATGTACATGAACGCATTATCTGCCGGGTCATTCACTTTTCTCCGAAACCCGTCTTGTAAATCTGTGAGAATAGTTAATGAGTAATTCTAAAGTGCAGCTGGTTCTTTAGTATTATGTTGTCTGCACTGTGATTTTTCACCCTGTGTATTGATGGTGGTGCAATTCTATATCAGAGACTTTTTTTTTGGTAATTATTGAATATAAATGTTCAGAGGCATTTATTTATGCTGATATATTGTTTCTTTAACTTAGAGGATTCAGGGAGTATTTTATATAGAAAGAGATGCTTTGAGAATTAGCTGCATTCATTTGTAAATAAAAAACCATAGATCACTCATCTTGAAAATATTTGATGAGTGGTGAGAGTTTGAGTACTATGCCTTATTTATTTATTTATGATTGGAAGGAGTTTGCATACAATATCTCCCTTCTTCCACTACCACCAAAGAAGTATAATGAGGTTAGATGTTAGATTTTGCCCTTAAGTATTCCTGGTGAGGAAGAAAGGATAAACATTGGATTGCATATGTCAAGGTGACACAGAAGGTCCAGTGCAGTTGGAAGGCACTCATGCCAGGTTTGAGAAAATACAAAGTGAAAGTGAAGACTGCAGATGCTGGAGATCAGACTCAAGATTAGAGTGGTGCTGGAAAAGCACAGCAGGTCAGGCAGCATCTGAGGAGCAGGAAAATCATCAGGGCTTTTGCCTGAAGGGCTTTTGCCTGAAAGGTCAATTTTCCTGCTCCTCGGATGCTGCCTGACCTGCTGTGCTTTTCCAGCACCACTCTAATCTTGAGAAAATACAAGTCCAGACTTCAACATTTAGGGTTATTTTGGTTAGAATTTACATATAATGGGATGTGAAATTTAAGAATAAATGAGACAAGATAGGCAAACAGTTCCCAGTGTCTCGGTATGTAGAATGAAGGGATATCCAAACTTGAACTGCAGAATGTATCATTGGAGTTAATGTTTGAAGCAGAAACCATGTCAATGTTTCAGAGTGGACTTGAAAAAAAAAAGGAAATAAAGAATAAGGGAATTCAGTAGAAAAATGGTATCAGGACCATTGTTCATCTGAAGGATAAACAGTGGCAGGATCAAATATATGAAATGATTAGTATTCTTATTGTTATTTTAATTTTATTATTTTTATTATGGTTCTGATCTTCTCTGAAGATTCAACTGTACTTCAGTGCCAACAAAAAAAGGAGGATGTAGTTATGGGTATTGCTGATAAAAGAAACATGCATATTTTCATGAAGAGGGCTTCCAATTGTTCTAAGCGTGTTTCTCAAGTTTGCTGCACAGAAAGACATCATCAAGTTACATTACACAATAAGCCTGCCACTATTTCATTCATCATTCCTTAAAAGATTGTTACAGCATTTTAGAGTCTGAAAGGCATGATTTGACACTGTCATACTCAGTCTGGAGATACTAAGGTCTTTGCGTTGGTAATCAAGGAAACCCACCAGGGACTGTTAAGTAATTATACCACAAATGTAAGCTGCTTTACCTACCCTATCTATGCAAGCTTCCAGCTAGGGTATAGAATTGGAGTCAACTCTGGTCTGTATCTTTGGTAGTCAGTGCAGAGCTTTGTGTAGTCATTCAGCTTGGGCACCAGGCTAACTGGGGACTCCAGCTACTGCTGTTAGGTTCTATTAGATGATGCTCCTGTGTATAGCTATTCTACTCTTGAACCTCAGCCAGCTTTTCCAGGCCTTGCCAATATGAATGTTATTTTATTGGAGGGGCTTTGTGATTTATAGCATTTAACATACATTTAGAGTTAACTCAGATCAGGAATATTTCGGTGTTAACTTCCAGGATGTGCCGGCTAAAAGATTAGCCATGGGAGAGACTGCGCTGTGGCTCAGTGGTTAGCACTGCTGCCTCACAGGGCCAAGGACCTGAGTTTGATTCCACCCTTAGGCAACTGTGTGGAGTTTTGCATATTCTCCCCTCGTTTGCTTGGGTTTCCTCTGGGTGCTCGGCTTTCATCCACAGTATAAAGATCTGCAGGTTAGTTGAATTGGCCATTTAAATTGGTCTAGGATATGCAGGCTAGATGTGTTAGCTATGGGAAATGCAAGGTTACAGGGAGAGGGTGGGAACGTGGGTGTGGGTGGAATGCTTTCCGAAGGGTCGGTGTGGACTCAATGGGCCAAATGGCCTGTTTCCCCACTGAAGGGATTCTGACTTGTATGCGCTCAATTCAAGCAAACCAATTTCACAAATGTTTAATTTTGGATTTATGTAACCATCCAACAAGGGAAGAAGATATCTGAGAATGTTACCTGCCTCCACACAGCCTGCTTCATTTTAATAACCTTTTGCTATGTTGTTAATATCACTGATTGTTTAAGAGTCAGGAATTTCTCTGTTCATAAAGTACTCTCACTGAAGTGTAAATCATATGTAATGTAACAGATCTACTAATTATACAATTTTGACAAATGGTAATAAAGTATCTTTTGAAAATTATTTTCTGAGTGTCCCACAATCTTAAATCCTTAAGAAAGGATTGTTTTATCAGTAGTTTCATTTCACTGTCCTTTTTTTCTTTAATCAACCCATTTAGAAATATTATGACACACCTCTGGAGCAGGTCTCCAATTCAGAGATAGGGACATTGCACTGTACCAAAAGAGCCCTTCTCTGTCCTTTAGTGTTTTATCTCTAGTAGTATTCAGGTGATAAGGATCTTTACTATTTTAACTAGTTGAATGGTCTCAGTAATCGTTCCGTAGTTAGCAATTAATTTTCATGCCTAGGTGTGATGCTGCCAGACGTCTTTCTCGGTTTTCTTCAATGATTAACTAATTGTTCATGTCTTTTTGTTGTCTATGGTTGAATGCTAATTTAGTTTGTAGCTTATGCATGTCATCTCCATGTTTCTTTAAAGGTATATCTTTTTCTTGCTATTCGAGATGGAGTCTTTCATGGTTATCTCCAAATAAATCAAAATGCTTTTAATGTCTGTGGGTATCTAACCGAAATAGTTAAATTTACTTTTCAAAGGAACCTTTACCTCTAACCAGATCTCACCATAGCCTCTCCACATTCACATGGTGTGCTTGGCTTGTCTTTATATCAGTTCCTAAATGCAGTGAGTAGCCTCATTCATTCTGCTTGCTGTTCTGCGCCTCAGTGAGTAAATCGATAGTCTAAGTTTGCTAGTATTACCTTATTTCACCCATAGTTTCCCTAGAACAGAAGTGAGAATCATTGGTCTGGAATTCTTTGGTTTATTTCTACCACCCTTCTTCAAAGGTTCGTACGTAACCAATCATAGCTCAGATTGTGAGTAATGGAGTATGACCTTTATGAATCTTGCACAGTTTGTACATATGTAGACATAGTGAACCATGAGGAAAAATTTTATAGTTTGTGCCAAAAGGCAGCTGATTAATCCGAACAGTATAAACATTTTGTATAAGTAGCTTATATCCCAGTTGTGCAGACTTAATTTTAAAAATAGAAATATTAAAAGCAAGACCAGGAATGTTTTCAAATTAGGGATTGGATGATTAAAAAGCTTCAAATTCTGCTTCATCTGATGATTACACTTAGTATTCGGTCATTGGTCATTCCAGGCAATTAAATCGATGAGTAGCAGCACATTTTACATGTCAACACTTTTCTATTTGAATGCAAATTTATCAGGATGTGGCAAGCAGATCTCAGCCGCTGTTAGGGCTGTTACCATTAGCCTCAATGTAGATGAGCTGAGCAAAGAAAAAGTCCTTACAAATATGCAATGAAAACATTGGGCTTGATTCTTAGTTTCTGATCTTCTGGGATTAGTGTTACTAATTTACTGGGATTGGTGGTGAGTATTGGCAGAAGTACACAGAATGCCCAAGTGGGAGTGCATCTGTTAGTAGCTTTTTAACCCAGCTGCTGAATTTGGGTCTGATAGTGGAGACAAAAATAAGTTCATGAACAGCAGAACTTGGAAACTTTTGTTTTGAATTTTACTCTTCAGTGTTTCCTAACCCCATGCTGTATTTTTTGTGGCCTTTCAGAAGTTGAGTTGGAAATACTTTAAATCACCCACAGGTGAACCTGACCTTATGTGAGGTCTCTAGGAAATTGAACTTTCTCACCCCTGTTCCTTTTGTATGCTGGTGAGGACTTTGGAAACATAAAGAGTCCATTTCACTGAAGAGTTTGTTATCACTGGGGGACTTCCTGCTAAGAAGTCAGGAACCTTCTAACAGGTAAGCATTTAAGGTTGTGACAATTTCAAATATTAGTTCATATATAGTTGTGTCAATATATTTTAATGGTTGTTATTCATCATAGATCTCCAATCTGGAAAGCCAAGTTGTCTATTAAATTGACCATCATTGTTTAAGCTTTCAAATGTATTCAGGAACCCTCCAACCACACGGGATCAATGTAGATTTCTCCAGCTTCCTCATTTCCCCTCCCCCCACCTTATCTCAGTCCCAACCCCTGGATTCAGCACCACCCTCTTCACCTGCAATCTTCTTCCCGACCTCTCCGCCCCCACCCCCTCTCCGGCCTATCACCCTCAGCTTAACCTCCTTCCACCTATCATATTCCCAACGCCCCTCCCCCAATTCCCTCCTCCCTACCTTTTATCTTAGCCTGCTTGGCACACCCTCCTCATTCCTGAAGAAGGGCTTATGCTTGAAACGTCAATGCTCCTGTTCCTTTGATGCTGCCTGACCTGCTGATGTTTTCCAGCAACACATTTTAAAGCTCTGATCTACAGCATCTGCAGTCCTCACTTTCTCCAACAATCATGGAAGACCCTTGTTTGGAGATGTCCAAAAGCTGCTCCAGCGCATTTAAGACGATGATGAATCTTTTCATTAAGGTCAACATTAGACGAGAGGTGACTTCCAAGTTACGGAAAGTGGTCCATGTTTTCCAAGGTTGTTTCACTAAGTTGAATTGATGGTTCTATCCGATTAGTCTCAGTCGGTGACGGTTCATAGATGATCTGAGTCTTGGAATTGATGCCAAGTCCAAGTTTCATGGATGCAAGGTTGAAGGCAATCAGAATCTGTTGTAGGTGGTTTTCTGACAGTGCTGCAACACTGTTGTCATCTGCGTATTGAAACTCGATGAGGGAACTCAGATGTTGAGTGCCTGTTCCATCTTGGTTTTAGATTGTTGGTTGGATTGGACATTTTTTTTTAGTCAGAAGTGGATACTGCAGATGCTGGAAATCAGAGACTAGATCAGAGTGGTGCTGGAAAAGCACAGCAGGTCAGGCAGCATCCGAGGAGCAGGAAAATCGACGCTGCGTGAAGGACTTTTGCCCAAAACATCGATTTTCCTGCTCCTCGGATGCTGCCTGGCCTGCTGTGTTTTTGCAGCACCACTCTAATCTAGACTCTTGGATTGTTCTTGGTCAGTGACCTCAGCGCCATGGGTGACCCTTCCAGGATTATTGCTCCAGACGGCAACACTCATGAGATTTCAGGACCACACAAACGTCTCCACCACAACAAGGTGACAATCCACAGAGAAGTAGCAAGTAATATAAAAATACAGTAAGAATTTAGTTAAGTATATAAAAAAAGCAGACAGAAGCCTCTCAAGAGAACGAACCTAAGAAATAGCAAAAGTGGACCATGCAGTGCCTGAATTACCATTCAAAAAGATCTGGCTGATCTGCCCCAAGATTCAACTCTTATTTTGTGCCAGGTCAGCACTGCAGTCAACTACCTAATATATTTAAATACCTACCTCCTTTTCAAATATTTTCAGTGATCTCACCTTCATAAAGTGAGGGCAAAGAATTTAAGATATTCACTTTTTGGGGATACTCTTTGGGGCAATTCCTTTACATTTCAGTTTTAAATGAGTATCGCCTTATTCTGTAACTATGGTCTCTTGTTCAAGATTCCCCCACTAGTGAAAACATTTTAAAAAATATATCTACCTTATCAAAGCCACTCAGAATCTTGTTACGATCACCTCATTCTTCTCAGTCTGGATACAGGCCTAACCTTTGTAGTCGCTGTTGATGAGACAACACTTCATCCCAGGAATCAGCTTTGAGACTCTTTTGAAATGTCTCTAATGCTAGTATATCTTTATTAAGCTCAGTTAACTGGACAGTTGGATTATAGTGCAAAATGATACTAACAGCGCCGGCTCCTTTCATGTCCCGGCTGAGGTTACCATGAAGGACTTGGGTTGAACTACCACCAGGTTGTCTCTGTCTAATGAGAAAGCAGCTATAGCATCCTCTGGGCCTATGGCAGCTTTACTTTCTTTTCCCCTTTTTTAAGTATGGGTACTGAAACTGCACAGGCATCTCCTGGTTCAGTCACACCCACAACCTGTACAGCTGTAACAAATCTTTTTAATCCCTAACTAGCAATAAAGGCCAAAATTTCATTTGCCTTAATGATTTGTTGTACCTGTATGCAACCTTTTTAAAGGTCAACCAGATCCCTCTGCACTACACAATTTTTTGTTGAAGACTCCCCATTTAAATAAGTTTGGGGAAATAATCATGGGGAACTGGGAAACAGTAGAAGAGTTCAATACTTTGCAAGAGATTTCAAGATAGAACACATTAATAGCATTCCAAAAATACAAAATAATGGAGGGGCAAAAAAGGTGGAAGGAAATAAAGACAATAACCATCACAAGAGAATGTACTAAGGAAACTGACGGGCTAAAGGCCAGTAAGTCCCCTGGACCGATTAGTTACATCCTAGAGATGTTAATAGTCTATTATACCTAGGTCTGTATTTAATTAGACATTCACTGCACACTGGATACTGGCTGTGATCCAAATGCTAAATGTCACATGATTTACAGCAGCCATCTTACAGCAGCTTGCTTGTACTAAATTTTTAAATGTATTGACTGAAAATTTATGAAAAGACATCAAAACTGGAACTGCATAAAACTTAAAGGGGGAAGATTTACAGTATTATAGGAAAAGAGTAAGCAAGTGGAACCAACAGTGTATCCTTCAAAGAGCCTACAGAGACATTACATGCTGCAATATTATATGATTCTATGGTTTAAAGTTTGGAATCCATTGTTATATATCCAACAAAAAAAACTTGTGCTATTCTTTTACCAAATAAAACAAAGGCAGTAAATATCATTTACATCAAACTTTATTTTTAAAAAATGAAACACATTCATTTGTTCTCAGGTAATGGCATTTTCTAGTATTAATACAAGTGAAATTTAGTGCACAAAAATATATTTGGTGAAATAAAATAAATGAATACATTTTATGAGAATCTCGAACCATAACAAGGCCGCAAAGTTTAAATTTAAAAATTGGCAGTCAAATTGCAAAAAAAAATTGCAACATTATTAGAGTTCTCATCTTGTTTGACTAACTCCCATGAAAAGTACGCTAAAATGTTTCAACATACAGTTGCAAGAGATTTTAAATGACAAGTCAAGTGTTACAAAATGGTGTAATAAACCAACTGCACAGACTTTTGTGAACTATCCTAATGTGAAACACAAAATATACAAATTACACCAGTAGTACATGTTTGGAAGGCTAAATCACAAATACAGTACATTCCATTTGCCTTTCTCAGAAGAAGCACTAGTGTGGTGTAAAGAATAAGTAAAATGGTCAGGTAGAATTTAGGATACATTTTAAATCAGATCACAATATATTCAAACACTTCAAAGCAACAGGATAGTCACAGACAATCTACCTAAAAATGGTATTTATAATTTTCCAGTTAATGCAGCAAAGATTATTTTGAAAACACCAAACATAGAAATAAAACTATAATGCATTGTAAATTATATGACTTTTTAAAAAAAACACTTTTGCATTATACCATTGTTCTATTACCTGGTCCATGAATGTCAGTGTGTTTAGGAAAACTTCAACAAATTACTATTTTTATATGGATATTATCTACAAGGAGATAACAAATTGAAACTATGCATTTTTGGACAGTTTTGTCATGTTTCAATTCAAGGTAAGGCCAAAGAGAACATTTAGAGATGTTCACTTCAAGTGGTCATACTTAAAAAGTAAGGAATCTTTTTTCTTGTTTGGAGTCATATATTTTCCTATAGTGGAAATGCAAGTTTGAGCAATATATCCCTATATCATGTATCCTGGTAGATGTGAAGTTATACCTTGCTCCCTCTTAGCAAATGTTAATCAGTTTTGTCATTTTTAAAAAAACTTAATGGTGTATAATTGTTTTACAAATAAATATTTAATTGGGTCATATTAAATTAGTTTCTGCAATAATTGCTTCACAACTTCTGGCTGCAGTCTTTGGATGGAGATAATTTACCAGTTGTGGGGGGTAAAAAACAAGTTTATATCTGTGATACAATATTAAGAAATTTATCATTTAAGGGTGTAGTTTTATTTTTGGGCTTAATTGAAGGCGACAAGGGGAGGGTGGAGTATTAGTGTGGAAGCAACAAAAGAAAAAATCAAATTTACTGTTAACATGCAATTGCATCCATTTGAACTTAGTTCCAGAATCTGTGTTAATCTTAAGTATACATTAGATGTGAAAAAAAGGGTTAGGTTCACAAAAATACAAATCTAACACAAATATCATTCACAATCGAGCAAAACTACTTAACTGACATTTTCCCTCAAATGACACTCTTGGGAATGTTTAATGTTTTTTTCAGGTGAAGGTGGTTTGTTTTATTTTGATCTTAGCTGTGTGATCACGGTAAAGCAAATCATACACCACTATTTTTTTTGCTAAATCTTAAAATATATATTTTGAATTATTTTTGCAAATTTTGTGGATTGATCGAATGAATTTTAGGTCCAACCATGTAGCTATCTTAAGCAGGGAACAGCCCACTTTTTCGAGTTGCAATTAACAGATAAAGCAGAGGAGATAGCAAGTCCTATCCACTCTTTATAGAGTTTCCTTGTGTATATTAAGGCTGAGATAAACAGATTCTTGATCAGTAGAGGAATCAAGGGTAACAGGGAAACTGAGAAAAGTGGAAATGACGAGTGCTAGATCAGCCATGATTCCATTGAATCAGGCTTGATGGCCAAACAGCCTATTCCTGTTTCTATTTCTCATGGTTGCTTTGCTTCCTCGCCCGGTTTACTTTAGTACAGGCAAGGATCAAAGCATGAAACGAATTTAGTGCACAATAAACAGAGTGCAGTCCCTTGTATTTCACCGTATGCAAGGAGCAATTACCTTGTTGCTTGATGTAGATTGGTTTATGGGTTGTACACTAAAAACTGGAGGAACATCAGAGCTATTTTACATCTACTTTATTCTTCAGCTGTGCATGTTGCAACAGGATGGCTGGACTGTTTTTCTGTGGTGAGGTCTTCCTGTGGAGTTTTAGCTTCTGCTATCATCCCTGTACCAATATCCCCAGAATCTGAACCATCTTTGGAGGTTGGGTGTATAGTGCTGCTGTACTCTGTAGATTCTGGGACAGTTTCAGCTTCACCTACACTGGTTTCAGAAGTGTTTTGTTTTCCTGCCATAAAACAATAGAAGTAAGTACATTTGCTTAAAAATAGTTGGATTGAATACACTAACTGAAAACCAAATGCAAGTTACAAGAACGTCGATCTTACAATAACTTGTTACAATTGATGTACCCCCTTACTAGGACTGATGAAATAGAATTAAAAATATCAGAAATAACGCATTTAAAAAATAATGCAATCATAATTCATTTTATAACATTTGGCTAAGCACAGTGAAGTTTAGATATTCTGCCCTAAAAATGCAATTCAAGATTGAGTATGGCCCGCAGCAGTCAGTCTCACTGCAGCACTAGAAGCAGCCTCGGGCACCTCGAAAAAGCAAAAGCAAACAAATAAAAAAGTACAACGCAAAAACAAAGCCTTTATATTGAGCCATTTACTTAAAAACTAACCTTTCTGCTTTGATTTTTCTTTGGCTTCATGCTTCTCTCTTGACTCTTTCAGTTTTTTACACACCTTTTTGTGAGTGAACCAGTGCATCTTCTGACAGTTTTGGTTGCAATATATCACCTGAGGTCTCATGAACAGAGAAGGTTGTCATTAAAGGACAGTTAGGTCAGCAGGTTAATTGCATGCAATTCTATGTTACTCATTGCTTTGACCATAATACGAAAAACAGTACTAATTTCAGCCAAAATTTTAAACAATAGCAGGGATTATTAAACATATTAATAGATCCTTATCTGTGAGCAGGTTTCTTCTATTAACTTAAAGATAAATCCAATCCAAACATTCTTACCGTTTTACAGATTGAGCACCTTTTATCCGCCTCTTTTTTACCACAAGCAGTACAAAACTCAGCATCCATGAAGCCAATTTGGCCAGTTATGGTCTGGGTCAATACAGATAAAGCTGTTGGATCATTGCCCTGGTTTTGTTTGCACAAATGGATGTTTAGAGTTTGGGGGAAAGAAAAGAGTAAAGGAAAAGAAGTAAATTTCAATGACCACATATGAAAACAATGAATATATTTTTTAGACAGTTTTATCACGTGTTTTAGGTCTATGACTGGATATATTAACTTTCCATAGATGCTTCCTGATCTACTGAGCATTTCCAGCAATTTTATTTATTAATATGCAAACATTTCTTCCACCAGACAAAGTCCAATCTTAAACCTACACGTTCTGAATTTTCTGAATTATTAGGGCATATGAATACTTGATTTTTAATTTGACATTCATTATGAAAGAATATGAATTCATTTGAACTGGAGTCTACAGAGTGTGAATGTGGTGTTGATAGAAATTCAGCTTATTACAAAACTGCAGATTGCAAACAAACAATTTTTAAACAAAATTCAGAACCTTGAAAAAGGATTTATTTAACACGAAGCTAAATGAAAACAAAAGTAAATCAGTATGGCAAAAAACAAATTACAATGAGGTTCACTGGGTTATTTGTGCAGTCGGGAGAGCTGCATTGGTCCAGACCTTGTGGTAGTAATGGCGAAAGTGTCAAAGTTTTCTGCATTCTGCCACTGAACCTGATAACAATGGGCAGCAGGTTCAGTGCAAGTTAGGTGAATTGGCCATGCTAAGTTGCCCATAGTGATAGGTAAAGGGGTAAATATAGGGAAATAGGTCTGGGTGGGTTGCCCTTCGGCGGGTCAGTGTGGACTTGTTGGGCCAAAAGGCCTATTTCCACACTGTAGGAAATCTAAAAAAAACAACTTTGAGAACCTGCAAGGATGAATTTAATTTCACATAACTGGATTTTAACTACATATCAGATTTAATCTAATTTCGAAAAAGTAGGAATTAAAATTCAGTGCCGTGGGTAGCTTTCCTAGAAACCAGTTGACAGTGGTATTGCTTGAAGACAGACCACAAAAAATCAAGCCACAGGAAAACAGTTTCAAACTCATAATTAAAGAATAAAAGCTAAAATGGAGGATAAATCATTGATGAATCCATAACAATCAACTGAAAGCATGTTCCTCTGTGGAACAAAACTATTCGAGAACAGGTGGTTCTAGATTTGATCACAAATATTCACTATTCTTAAGTGAAATGGCTTTCATTAATTGGGGTTGTCTGCAATTCAACAAGCCTTGTTGGAAATATAAAATATGTAGATTGGATGGCATTCGATGTCAACTTTCCTGATGCACCACAGTTGAACAGTCCATCAACAATTCAGTTTACCAGTTGCACATGAATAATGATCATCATATATCAACACATGTCACTGATTCTTTTTTAAAAAAGATCTGAGAACATTATATAATATTCATATAAAATATTGTTTAGCAATATGATTCAACAATGTCAATATAACTTACTATTTCAACAGGAGCAATGGTTCTGACAAGCTGCTGCAGAAGTGTAGCTTCGCACCATGGAAACTTCCGGATACATTCTCTTATAAATTTTTCTTGGTAATATGGAAAACCATCTGTATCACGCCCTTTTAATAAGCTGCACAAAATAATAAAGGGACAAGAGAACTTAATTCAGTCCACCATAAAAATCTTAACACATTGTTTATTGCTGAATATATGGTTGCCATAACAAGTGGTTATGCTTTTAAAGTTTATATAAATTTCACAAACAGTTTTTAGAAGCCAACATTATTTCAGTGAAAGATCTAAAGAGATTTACAACTGGCATTTCACTCATTATCCACAAATTGCAGAACAACCAGTCCAGAGTATCAAAGGCCTGCATCCTTGACTACATGATGAGTCAATGGGGAAACACAGATAAGAAACAGAAACACAAATAATAAAAATGATATACAAGAAACTCTTGAATCTTAAATTCTAGGTTGTCATTTTGCAAGTGAAGAATAGCCAGTGTTTTGGTCAATTGATCAGGATTTGACATCAACCCTAAGTATACTGCAATATAATCTTTCAATGCCACATGCCTTTCATATTTCTATGCTACTTCATGCAGTTTCAAAACAGAATGGAAAGTATACATTTAGGCATATTGTACAATTTTTTTTAAACCATGATACTATTTGATTATAATTAAACTGCAGGAAATAGAAACAGAGACGCTACAAATCAAACATAAATTGCCAAACAGGTTCGGTGTTCCTTGCTCGGAAGCCAACGCTGCAGGAATCTCTTTACTACATTCTAAACTTGAATTAGAATCCCTACTGTGTGGAAAGAAGTCCACTAAGTCCACAATGACCCTCTGAAGAGTATCCCACCCAGACCCATTCCCCTATACTTACCCCCGACTCCTGTATCTAACCTATACATCCCTGAATACTATGGGCAATTTAGCACAGCCAATTCACCTAAGCTGCACACCTTTAGATTATGGGAGGAAACTGGAGCACCCGAAGGAAACCCACACAAACACAGGGAGAATGTGCATACTACACATAGTCACCAAAGGCTGGAATCGAACCTGGGTCCCTGGCAATGTGAGGCAGCAGTGCTAACTACTGTGCTGCCACCATGTCGCCCCTGATGATAGATGTATTGAAATTAAAATCTACTCAATTATACATTATGTCATTATTAATGAATTACACACTGGGCAAGACTTTCTTTTTGAGTTTTATTAAAAAAAACACTATTACTCCTCAGGACAATGTGCAAAAATAAAAATTTAAAGGGAAAAGCCACATTTATAATGTATGAGCGAGAATTGCTGACTATTTGCTAGACACTTTGCTGTGGACCCATCAGTCAACCTACTTCAGTTTAAAATTTAACCAAACACAGGCAGTTAACTGATCAATCATTAACTAGTGTCTCTACCAATCAGATTTCACTTGCCAACCAATCAGCACTCTAGTTATACAGAAAAAAATGTTGGTATTCTTCAAATTGGTATTTCTTTTGAATTGTCCTGAGTAGAAGACCAATAGCTTTGACAAAATGTGCCTTAGCAATGCTCAACACTTGTGCTACCAAACAAATATTTGTTGTCCCCAAAACAAAATCTTTTACCTTTTCACAAGCCCATCAAGTTTATTTTCATGCTCCTTTAAGAAACTGATACACTTCTGGAAGATGTAACTGAGGTAGTGCATCTTCATTGCCAGCACTTCATTGATTTCTCTCTGTTTCATACATTTTTCAATGATAAGATCCAGTACTCTATAGCACTTGCGCAATGCATCAACATCTGCCAGTAAAGGATTTTCCTTAACCATGAGCACAATCTTGAGAAACACAGACAATAAGTAGAAACACAAAGAATAAAAATGGTATACAAGAAGCTCTTGAATCTTAAATTCTAGGTTGTTATCTTGAAAGTGTAGGATAGCTCTTCATTGGTCAATTGATCAGGATTTGAAATCAACCCTAACTACACTGTAATATATTTTAAGAAAATTTATTCTTCCATTTAAAATCAGAAATCAGGACACAAAAAAAAATCTGAGAAAGTGGAAAATCAAATGGATTGAAAAAATTATTTAGGCAGAAGTGGGTACTGCAGATACTGGAGATTAGAGTCAAGATTAGAGTGGTGCTGAAATAGCACAGCAGGTCAGGCAGCATCTGAGGAGCAGGGTGCTGCCTGACCTGCTGTGCTATTTCAGCACCACTCTAATCTTGAAAAAATTATTTGTTTTTTATACAAACTAGAAGCTTCTTTGCTATTGTCTCTGGTTTCTCTTCCTCGGTACAAATTTCATCTCACAATTAATAAGAACTGTGTTTCAGCCTGAACTATATGTCCTGGTGAACTTCATTTTCTTTGATATAAAAGCCAGAGCTCTACCTATCTCCCCCCAGTAAATTATCCTCCCACAATCAAATCACAATCTTACAAAAGTATTTATTTCAAATATTAACTACCCCCCCTATAATGAGGTAGCCAACACATCTTCCATATCAGATAATACTGTTATTTTACATGATTACTTACATCGGCCTGGTACAAGACAAAACAAATTTAACAGAAATAAATAATGCAGTTCCGGAGTTAAAATTTCAATAAACTGGTCTACTTAAAGTTTTCTACAAATAAATAAATAAAAATTTATAATGTTACACAGAATACACCTAAATTACAACTTTTTCTGTACCATTGCAGAATTCTTTTTCGAAAATGCAACAACATAACAGGGATTTAAGAATGGCCAATAAATCACTTTGAAGTAAAACAAGTGAATGATCTAGGACTATGCCATGAAATAAGCCTAAATTTGTTCCGACAAATCCCGAATCTCACAAAGTCTAACCATTCAGTCATGTCGAACAGTGCAGGAAATAAAAATTACTTAAAAGGGATTAAAAGTTGTTGCAAGTTAAATATTGTACACAACCTCAAGGTTGTTTCAAGAAAAATGTTGTGGATGGGCACTCAGCAGCTTTCCACTTTGGAAATATTCTGCAAATCAACAGAAATTTAAAAGGGGCAAAGATAGATTTAAATAAAAGAGAAAATAAGTACTAAAATAAAACCTGCAGCATGGTCTAACTTTCACATGGATTATGAGCAAAGATTTCTCACCGCAACTGGGTGAAGGTTTGTTGTTATGATGATCTTGTGCAAAGGCCCTGCTAATTTGACTGGAAGTTTCGCTTCTTTGTCAAGGCCTTGTGGTTTTGTGTAGCAATCCAGTCTTTCACGTGAAAAGAAATTGTTGATAATAGTTACGCAGTCATGCTGACCTAAAAAAACAGTATCAAACATCAATAATACTTTTCAGTAAAACATGATCACTGATTCATTTAAAAAAATAAATACAACAATGTTACATCTTTCAGAACTGGAATTGATACTGTGCCTCCATCCTTTGGGAAAGCCCACATCTCAAGTCGTAAAGTCCACGATCAAGTTTCATTCAAAACCTAAATATCCATAACAACACTGGGGTAGTCAGGTTTTTATTTGTCAAAATCTCCAGGAATATAAGTTATGTATAGAAGTTGGGAAGTGGTCTATAAAGTGTGGCAACACAATTTCAAATGTTCATAAATAAGGAGGACCAAGGATAGACTGCAAGATTTCAAAGTGACTTGATTGTACTGCTGATCATTCATATAATTTTAACTTAAAAGCTTTCCATAACGAAATCTCACAGAGATTCTCAATAGTAACTAGTTTTACTGGAGCATATACTTGGTACATGAGCTACTGGATTGGGACTTTGCAGCATTTAGTCAGATAATGTCAATAAAACTGATTAGGCACCTGAGATATACTTCAGAATTAAGAAAATTGTACATATATATAAAAAAACTAAAAACTTATAGATTAGAAATATGCCCGAAGTTAAATATTGTACATGCCAATAACTTACCGACAAAGGCAGCCATCTGTGCTGCAGTTCGACCTACAGAGTTTACAACGTCTATTTCAGCTCCAGCTTCCAGTATCATCCTGGTTATCTCTTTACTACCTATAGTCAAATAAAACAGCCCGCAAATGAAACATGAATATAAATAGAACATACATAGTTGTTTTTTAAAAAAGTACAAAGTACTAAATTGCCAAGGGCATTTATTATCACCTGAAGACTTTAATATATCCCAATTGTTTACTCGCTATTAATGACATCCCTACTCAGCATGCAATTATTAGGAAAAACAAAAGCACAAGGAATTGGTGTTAATCTTGTGTCAGGGTGTGGTAACTGGTTTGAGAGGTGGAGAATATTACTATGATCCCTACTGTTACCAGAGTTTGAGGGTGTGATGAGTTTCGTCTGCCGCAGATCATTCCTATGTGTTTACCGGCTTTTCACCACATATAAATAGACAGGATTTGGGATATAAAGGAGTAAGTTGAATTTGGCAGAAGATGGAATGCATAGGGAAGACAAAGTAGTAGGGAATGTGAAGAAGTATTGTTGCAATAAAAATATTATTATAGTGCAAATATTTATAGGTCTCTGCTAGTACATCAACAATTTCAAGTAATGAATTGACAAAGTTGTATCGCTGGATACAGGAATTTACTAAAAGATAGACAATACCAGTGGGTGAAACTATGGCAAATTAAATTTTAATTTAGGACAACGAATTTGGATTCATGGAAGAGAAAATCAGAATACTGTGTAAATGGTGAAAAATTAATAACTGTGGAAAATCAAATAGATTTGAGCGTCTGTGTACAATTTGCTAAAAACTAGACCATAGGTACAAGTGGTGATCATAAGGTTAATGGAACATTTGCCTTCATCTCATGGAGATTGAAATGCAATCGTGATGTTGAAGCTTGACTAGGACCCACTTTGAGTACGGACACGTGACCCCTACCACGAGAACTATATGAGCAGCTAGCGCATTCGAACGCCACCACATACAAATTTCCCTTCAAGTCACACACCACCTTAACTTAGAAATATCACTACTGTGTTGCTACTGCTTTGGTAAAATCCTGAAAATAGCTTCCTAACAACATTCTGGAGATAGCCACATTACACAGACTGCACTGTTTAAATAGCAGTTTATCACCATCTTCTCACAGGCAATTAGGGATGGGCATTAAATGCCAATCTAGCCAGTACAGCCCACATGCCAAGAAAAATAAATTTTAGAAATCGTTGGCATAGTACCCAAGGAGAAATATAGTGGGCTTGGAAAAAGCACATTGCAGATATACCAAATAAACTGGGCTTCGACAAACAGGTCACAGAATCTCTCTATATTCCCTCAAGAGTAGAATACAGAGAAGTGATTTCATCAATCTATTTGATATGACATACAGAGATTTGACAGGGTACATGCAGGTAAACCATTTCCTTTGGTGGGGAAATCCGAAACAAGGGAGAGAAACAAACAAACAAACAAACCTTAAAAATCAAAAGCTTATTTAAAAGTGATATCAAGAAGATTCCCTCCACAAGGTTTTGGATGCAAAGAAACTGCAATTTCAGATAATTGCTGAATAAACTGACTTGGCAAAACAGACTTGAGGATTTCAGTATAAAAGCAAATTACTGCGGATGCTGGAATCTGAAACCAAAAGAGAAAATGCTGGAACATCTCAGCAGGTCTGGCAGCATCTGTAAGGAGAGAAAAGAGCTGACATTGAGTCTAACTGACCCTTTGGAGCTTTTCCAGCATTTTCTCTTTTGGGTTGAAGATTTCAGTGGCTTACTCCTATTCATTTTACTGAAGATACAAGTGATTGATCTATGTTCAGACAGCGCACTCTGGTCAATTGCAAGAAAATGCACAAAAGTAGTTTTATGATCATGTTTTAATTAGATTTCCATTGGTTTGATGGAATGACTTCAAAGATTAGAGAGTGAATGATGTGGATGATGATTCTTCTAACTCTGAGGGACCTTGATTAATGTTTCAGTCTGTGTGGCTCTGCTATTTAGTTTCACATTTAAAAATTGAGAGCTAATTAACATTATCAAATTGCCTTGTCCTGTTTTACTGGTGAATGGATGTATTTGGCTAACAAAATTACCATAACGTCAAGTAGTTCTTTGACATGTGAAACTTAAAACTTGAAAAATATATTGCGTCAAGAGACTATTTGATAAATGCCATGACTCAGTGGTGTACAACAGCACAATGGTCTAGCGTACAAAACAGATTTCGCCTGTAGTTTCTATGAAAAGAGAGGGAGAGGGGGAGATGTGCTCAGGACTCCACAGTCAGGTTCCACAATGGTAGGACTCTCTCAACCCTGAGGTTGGGTCTAGCACTGGCCCACAGAAGGCCTGGGAGACAGTGGAGAAGGGGAAGACTCATGGAAGGGTTCCAAGATGGCCTGTGAGGGGAATGCAAGGGAATGAAAGAGTGGAAGCCTGAAGCGGGTGCAGGTGAGGAAGGAGTAGGAAATTCAGCAGGTATGAAGGAGAAGAGTTGGTGTAATCTGTACAGGTCATTCCCCACTCCTGTCTACCTGAGAAACCCCCTATTCCCCATTTTCCATGTTTTAGATCAATGAAAGTTCATTTTTGCTGATTCCACAACTTAGACAGTACTATTTAAACATTTTAATTTATGCTATGCAGAGGGAAGAGAATACAGCAAGCGCTTTATTAACTGGCACTTATAAGACCAGGAGTATGCTGGTTGATCAAATATTCTGGTTGTTCAAGAGGTCCACGTAAACAATGTAAAATCACACATTAAGTAATAGAAACATAATTCAGTGGGCTATACACATCATTGTTAAATTTTATTTACAGCAAGAATCACTTAATAATACAATTTGTCTAAATAAAACTTCCCGCAAACTGTCTTTTCACTCACCCTCAACTGACTAGTTAGATATCATACAGATACAGTAAAATTCTGGAATATAATTTTTGCTAGTTTATTAAGAGTTCTGATTCATAAGGTTCTGGTTTGAAAAAAAGGTTTGCTGAACTAACACCTGTTTTAAGTCAACCCGTTCACCAGACACCAAGGGTTCTATCAATGTAACACTGCAGCACAAAACAAAGAGGTTACCTGAAAGTCCAGCAAACATAAGGGCTGTATAACCGTGCTCATGTTCGTTACAATTCACATCTGCGCCATGTTGCAAGAGCAGCTTGCACATTTCAGCCTTGCCTTTATATGCAGCATGCATTAAAGGAGTCATTCCATGCTACAAAAAAAGCAAAAAAATTAAAAAACATAGTTCATACAATTCATATATTTAAAATGCGGTCAAATAATCTTCCACTGCTGTGCTTCAAAAACTGGAGTTACTCAGCACAATTGTGCAGGAGAGTTCGAGTAAGAAAACACAGAACCTCATGATTCCTTACCCCTACGTGCAAATTTCACAGGCTCCCAATGTCCAATCAAATTGATAATGAGATCCTTTTCCTTAGAAAATCTTTTTCAGTATTACATCCCAACACTAACCTTGAGTTCCGTCAAATTAGATTGCTGTTCAATTCCTACACTCCGTTCCACGATTGGAATAACCTCGTGTAACTACATCATACTAAAATCCTCTTTCAAAAACCATCTTCTTACTATCTTCAATGTACAAAAGTTATTAGTTGTGCCTCAGTTTCTTCACCTTTACTTCCTATGCAGTATCCACTCATCTTCTTTATGACAACAATAATGACTTGTTATTTGCACAAGCATAAACAGAAAGTCCAATTATTTTTTTTTCTGACAGTATTTCTTGAGATCACAGTTCAATTTCATAAGATGACAGTAGGAAAACATTCTATCGATTTATATATCTACAAAACTAACTTACCATCCAAATGACGGTTGCACCTTGAGGATAGACAACTGAGCACATTACAACATTACCTTACTCAAAACATATCAACACTCAGCTAATCACTCAACGTTGTTCCATCCCCTCTCACAAGAACATGGATGAATAGCCTATTTGGCCCCCGAAACTTCTCACTTCAGTGGCTTGACCACAACTTACTGTTTCATTCTGCCATCAGATCTTGGAAATATACACCATGCTGCAAAATCATGAACTGGGCTAAAACCATGAACTGGGTGTTATCTAATATGTGCAACACTACTTAGTGGACTGATTGCTTCCAAGACTACAATCCTCAATACAGTATGAATGCTGTTACAACATTAGCTAATAAAGACTTTGCTACAAAATCAGTGGGTTGACACTTTTTCATACAGAATTCAGAACTGCATTGTTTGTTTACTACTCTTGCAGCTCCTTCCAGCCATCTGTCGGTACTTATACAGTAAGGAGAAAACTATAGCTGCTAAATACAAAATATTGCTGATGCTGGAAATTCATAATAAAAATTGAAAACTAGTTGATCTGACAGTATCTATGGAGAAAGAAACAGATTTGAAGTTTCAGGTCAGTTACCCTTCATCAGAATAGAAAAAAGGTAGAAATGTAAGTAAAGTAGGAATTGATAAAATATTAACCAGAAACATTAATTGTATTTTGTTCTGCATTCGGACTACGGAGTATTGATTTCCTCCTTGTACTCAATTTGTTTCTGCTACTCTTCCCTCTTTTCTTAAAATGATCTGTTCTTCCAACAAGCTCCTAAACAATGTAGGTGGAATGTTTCAATTTGATATTAAAATTATGATGCATTTTGGATGTATGAAACTCTGTATGGTTTGGGGTAAATGATGTTGACAGATTGTGTACTGCTCCTTTTATCCTTCCAGCAGATCCTACACAAGCAAATGATTGTGCAAGTTACTCAGCAAATGGAGTGGCGAGCAGACCAGAAGCTCTCACCCACTTCCTGTCTTGAAGGCTTGGTACCATATTTAAAAGGTGACCTGGATACCATTCCAATTACTGCAGCCAAGAGCCTGTGATGACCACCTGAAAATTGAATGCAAATCCTAAGGCAGCAAACTCTAGCTTATAGCAAAATACACCCCAAGCACTGCCTGGGTGCTGACGGAGAGCATCAAAAGGTCAGAACACTTCCCAGCTGATTGGGTATGGCGGTCATCTCGTCAGACTCGTCAATCCTGGCAAAAGATTGCAGCATGGTCAGTTTTGTGACTCCAATAAAGAGTGACAGGCAGAAGTGGTGAATAGTAGTCAGTAGTAGATCTCCTATGCTCCACAAGGATCCATCTGTTTTGTTATCTCATTCTCACAAAGCCATCATTCACATGACCAACCACTCTAACATATTGTTATGCATATGTTATTCTAGCAGCTGTTGAGCATTATGCTGAACCTGGGTTTCCAAAGTGGCTACCTTCATCTACAACAAATCTGTTGTTTTCTCTTTTGTAGGCACTAGGGATCATTAGTCAGGAAGAAGCAACAACACCACCTCAGAGGATGCAAATGTGTGAACCCTCAGGAAAACACCAGCAAGGTATTCACCTGCACCCTTCACCATCACCATGATAATCACCTCCAAGTGTTTGTTATCTAGACTAAACTCAGGGACAATACAGCTCAGGTGAACATATCACTGATATACTTGCACAGTTGATTAAGGAAGGAATGCCTCAGGTGTCTGAAGTTAAGACTACCAGAAACCAAGCACCGCTGAGCACCATACAAAAGACACAGCTTTGTAATCAGCACAAGTGACATCTTCCTCTGCAGGATGACCAGGCAGATCTGCCAGAAGCCCTCAATCATCTGGAACGAAAGACAGAGGAACTCTTCCACGTTCTCCTCATTGTGATGGCTTCACCATGGGTTTGCCTCGTTGGATGCCTCCTTGCACAATGCAGTGGTCACCTTGGAAACCCAGATTCAACAGAATGCGCAGTGATCGCTAGAAATATGTTTGGCCCTACACCTTATTTGATGCCCCTTCCACTCAACGAAACAGGGTGGTGCCTAAAGATATCAAAAGGAGGAGTAGTGACAGATGGGCACCCAGGAAGATTCTTCCCAAGACACTCCTATGCCCTTCCACCTCCCTACTACCAGTGACACCACTATGTCTGCAGTTGGTCATGCCAAGGACAGCAAGTCTGTATCTGGGAAGGACAACATCAGCAGTCAAAGGCCCAATAAACAGAATGCCACAGGGACAACCATCCTGGAAGCTGGTGGCTCTAATCTCCACCCTAGCCCATTTTATCATCTTTCTCTTCCATATTGCTTCTGGTGCATTTCAGGATTCTCACCCTCATTTTTATTCTGAGGATTCTTCTCCTGCATCTTGTCTTCATGCTATGTATTCTCCTCTTTGGTGACTCAAGGTGTGGTGGACACAAAACACCACTATGGTGCAGGAGACTTGCAGGGGTATACAACATGTACAGCATGACTGGTCCAGGCATTGAAACTTTACCTCCAGGAGACTCATGGTCTGGGTCATGATCACCCTGGGTTAAGTGTGAACAACAATGTACACTTGGTTTGTCGTCATCTGAGGATTCTCTTTTATAATAATAATAAAAAAGAATGCCACAAGGCAGGTTTGAAGCCAATCTCTCTCATCATCCATCCACCAACCATCCTTCTACAGGTCGTACATGGGAAATTGTCTGATATATGCGATCACTCCGGTTCTTGAGTCATGGCAGCTCCCTGGGTATCTAGCACACGTTTCCACAATCTGACTGTCATGGTTACAATAAGTTGAATATTAAAGGTTGGCATTCTCTTCTGTAATCTATGGCTACTCTGAGTCACGTTCATGCAATTGTTTGTAACCTGAAACTGCAGGAATCCAGTGATCAATGCAAATCCTAGTGCCCTTGCTGCTTGACTGATCGTGTCAAGAAAGGACATTTTGGATAGGTGGGCTCTGGCAAATATTGCATTAGTGACATCTGAATACACATACGTGTAGGGGACTGTGAAATCTTAGAGAGGTTCCCAATTCTTCTGAAATGACCTGTTTGCAAAAGAAAGGCATATGTAACCAAGAGATCCAACTGTTACAAGGTCCTTATTCAACAGTTGGCATAGGTGAGGGTACAGCTTGAGATATTGTCAGTCTTATTCTTCACTGGGTGGGACTTAATTGCAGAGAGCTGCACTGAAGTCTGTCAATAAGTTCCTTGTCAGAACTTTCAACCTCACTGGTGAGTCACATCCTGCTGTTTCTCTCTGCCAAGGCTATGCAGCAGGAAATGGCTATTTCTGTTTGTGTTGAGCATGTAGAAACTGTTCTTTGACTCTTTTGCACACTTCTTATTGAGGCACTACTAGTTTGAATAGTTCGATTTCTCACAGCCATTATTTCTTAGATTAGTTGCAACTAATCAGACAGAAAAAGAATTGAGATGTTATTAAAAGGGATGCCTGAGCCCTGGCAGCATTCAGTTTCATCGTGAAGAATGTATTCTTACAAAAGGGAATGAGTGGCAGTTGGAAGGAACCAAATTTAAAGCTCTAATAAATAGTTTAGTGTGATATATCCATACCTTGCGTAAGATTGCCCAAATGGTCCACGTTCCTTGAAATGAGGGCAGCTGTCAGTTGTAGCAACTCCATCTAAAGTAAAGTAATGTAAAGAGAAGAAAGACGACTGGCACAGCTGCAAGCTGACAGACTCAAATTGGAGAACCCAACTCAAAAAGTTACCCACTTGGTTTTTACTTTTGAGTTTTTGAAGCGTGTGTTTTTTGACTGCAGAAAAGTTAAATGTGAAAAGGAAGCTGATATCGAGCGCTGTGTAGTTAATGAAATGCAAATGAGATACAAAATAGACATCTCAACGCCTGAACCCCAAGATTTGATCTTGCTACTTATGGTGGAAGGAAAGTCAGTGCCAGTTCTAATTCCATACCAATAATCTGATTTCTTGCCCTATTAACTCATCACATGTACCATCGGCTGAGGGAGAGGCAAACTGTACTTTGTTCCTGTTTGTATCTCATTTCAGAGCTTTAAAATCTTCAAATTGCACAACAAACCTTTACTAAGACAACTGAAGCAAGTATTTGAAAGAATGTGTACCTGTTTCCTTATTCACAATGGTAATGCACTGTGACAATAAAGGATATTTTATTCTATTCTTTAGAAGTGCTCTCCATTATTTTCTCAGTAGCATTATGTTCTATTCAGAATGCGCCTCCTAATCATGGTTGACTATCCCTTGATTTGACGATGATGTCTACTTCAGGTCACAAGTTTCTGATACGGGTTTCCACATGACTGAACATGCCGATTAGGGAATCTCATGAGATCCAGAGTAGAGGATTTTCGTTTCTCGCTTTCCCTGCACTCTAATCCCCACCTCCAATGCCCAATAATAGAGGATTACATCTATCCTGGCTCAGAGATTTTGTTTCATAATTAACATATGTAAGAACTCTTCCAATATACACTCCACATCAATCAGGCGTTATGTCCTTAAAGAGACACATGTCTACATTTAGAAGAACGTAACATTGTGTTTTGCATGGTATGGTGCTCCAATCTCATGAACCAATATTTTCTAACTTAGCTTGAACAGCTCCTTGGAGATTTGTTCACATCTTGATAAATATTAATGCAAGAATGTCCTGTTCATCACACTTTCAGAAGCCCATCACAATTTTGATGGCAAACCCTGTCCAAGGCCACTGTGTGTCAGTCTTCAGCAAGTAAGAATAAAGAAACCAAATAATTAATTTTTAATCAGATACACTATTTTTAAGAAATGGAAATATTTGTGCAATCAAAACCAGAGTTCTGATCTCCAGCCTAAACTAACTTCAATTAACCTTGAAATGACTTATCCATTTGCTTCCATATTATCAAGAGGATATGCATCAATAGTTTAGCATAAGAGTGTTAAGTTTGTCATAAAATTAATCACTATAGAGGACTTGTTCAAAGATATTGTGTGCATGTATTTTCTGTCAGCCATGTCAGGTGATAAACAAGGTTTGACCTATGTAGTGAGGAAGTATCAGAGGTTTTGTGGGCTTAAAAGTGGATAAAATTGCCATATCCGGATGAGTTGTATCCCAGGCTGCATGGAAGATGAGGAAAGCTAATTTGAAGAAAGGTGGTACGGATAAATCAGTGAATTACAGACCAGTCAGTCTTGCAACAGTGAGAAGGAAACTATTAGATTACCTTCTCAAACCCTTGACAGCAAGGCCACTTTCGACAGTGTGGCATCAAGGAGTCCAGCAAAACTGGAATCAATGAGAATCAGGGATCAAACTCTCTATTGGAACATAGGAAGATGGTTATGGTTGTTGCAAGTCATTCATTTAAGCTCCAGGACATCTCTGCAGCAGTTCCTGAGGATTATGTCCTAGGCCCAACCATCTTCAGCTGCTTTATTAATGACCTTCCCTCTATCATAAAAGGTCGGAAGTAGGGATATTTGCCGATGATTGCCGTGTTCAGCACCATTCGCAACTCCTCCGATACCAAAGCAGCCCATGTTTAAATACAACAAGATCTGGATAGTATCCAGGCTTGGGTTGACAAGTGGCAAGTAACATTGAAGCATACAAATGCCAGGCAATGACCATCTCCAATAAGAGACAACCTAATCATGGTCCCTTGACACAATGATGTGAGCATAATTGAGCCCCCCACTATCAACATCCTTGGGGTTACCATTGACAAGAAACTCAAACAACAACAAAGTGGCTACAAAAGTAGGTCAAAGGTTAAGAATGCTGCAGCAAGTAACTCATCTCCCGACTCTTAAAAGCTTGTTCACCACCCACAAGGCAGAAGTTAGGAATGTGATGGAATCCTCCCCACTTGCTTGGTGTAACTGGGTGCAGCTCCAACAACACTCAAGAAGCTTGACACCACCTCCAGAAGCATTCACTCCCTTCACCCCTGATGGTCAGTAGCAGCAGTGTATACTAACTGTAGGATGCACTGTAGAAATTCACCAAATATCCTTAGGTAGCACCTTTCAAATCCATGATTACTGATCTCGAAAGACAACAGCAACAGATACATGGGAACACCACCAACTGCAAAGTTCCCCTCCACATCACTTGCTATCCTGACTTAGAAATATATCACAGTTCCTTCACTGTGGATGGGTCAAAGACAACCAATTTCCTTCCTAATGGCATGGTGGGTGAACCTGCAGCATGTGGCTGCAGTGGTTCAAGACGGCAGTTCACCAACACCTTCTCAAGGGCAACAATGGACAGACAATAAAATGCTGGTCAGCTAAGCAATGCCCACATCCCACAAATAAATAAAAAAAAACCCGATAGCGAGAACAGCACAGGAAAAGGCCCTTCAGTCCACCCAGCCTGGGTTCTAAACTAATCACTTTTTGACTACCTTTATGCTTTTCAAAACACCCAATACTTCCTTTAACATATTGACATGCCTTGGATTATCAACATACCCACCTGAGACTTACCAACCCTCATGATTGCATCTCTGTTCATGAAGGAGGCAACGTTTTTATTAAGGAGCTCACTAACCTCCTCCAAATCCACACGTAACTTCACTCTTTTGTCCTTGAGCAGACTGCCTCTTTAGCTATCCTCTTGCAAAAACACCTTGGGATTTTCCTTAATCCCGTTTGCCAGAGACATTTCATGGTCCTTTTTAGCCCTCTTTACTGCTTGTTCAAGTTCTTTTCCATCTTTCTATTCTTTTGGGCTCAGTTTCTCTTCAGTTTCCCAAACCTTACACATCCCTCCTTTTACTATGTATCCCTCTATTCCCTGCCTATTCATACCTGTCAAGATGCCTCATAAACATTGCTATTTTATCTGTGTCCACCATTTCCTCTGGTAGCACTTATCTACACTTCGTGCTAAATAAAAACACCTCTCAATTCTCCTTTAAACTTTGCCTCTTTTACTGTAAACCCATGTCCCCCTAGTTACTGACATTTCTATATTAGGATAAAGACTATCCTTGCCTCTCAATTTTGTAAATTCTACCAGATCACCTCTTATCCTTCAACATTCAAGAGAAAACAAACCAAGTTTGCCAAGCTCTCTTCACTACTAATACTCTCCAAACCAGGCAACATCCTGGTAAACTGTTTCCATACTCTTTTCAAAGTCCCCACATCTTTCTGGTAGTGCAGCCCGAAGTGGCAGAACTATATGCAACATTCCAACTGTGGCCTAAATAAAGTTCTATACAGTTATAACACGACTTACCAATTTTTAATACCCTTTGCCCTGACTGATTAAGACAAGCATGCCTTATCTACTTGTGTTTCCACTTTCAGCAAAAACACCCAACAAATTCCACACCCATCCAAACCCCTGACACTAAGCAATTTCCCAGTTGATATTGACGAAGGTAAAATCATCCACCACAACCACCTGGTACTTCTACATGGTTCCATAGTCAGCCCACATATCTGTTCCTCTATTATCCACTGGCTGGAGAGAAGCCTGTAGTCCAATCCCATTGAAGTGATTACACCCTTCTTATTCCTGAGCTCCTGCCACATGGCTTCACTGGATGAGCCATGCAAGGCATCCCTCCTCAGTAATGCAATTCCACCACCACTTATATGTCCCACTATTTTGCCGGAGACATCGAAATCCTGTTCAGCTGCCAGTCTTATCCCTCCCTAATTAAATCTTTGTAACATCTACAACATCATAACCATACAGATTAATCCAAGCCCTAAGTTGCCCTACTCCTCACATTACAAGTACACTTCAGACAGCCAGTCACACAGTGTTCAGTTACGTCTCCCTGTCTCTTCTTCCTTGTAGACTCTGGCCTTAGTCGCAGACTCCTCCTCAGTCATTTTACTTGAAGGACTTACGCCCAAAACATTGATTCTTCTTCTCCTTGGATACTATCTGACCTGCTGTGCTTTTCCAGCACCACACTCTCAACCTTGCTATCCTACAACACTGATTCATGCACCTCTGTTACAAAGTTTAAAATCTCCTGAGTGGATGAGCAAACCGCCCTTCCAGGAGCTTGGGGCACTTACAGTTTAGGTGTAACCCATTCTTCATGTGGAGGTCTTAATTGCTTTGGAAGACATTTTAATGATGCACATTTCTGAAATCCTCCCTTTTACACTAGTTGTTAAGCTACATATTTAACCATACCATCTTCTGATTCTTAGCCTCACAGGCATGTGGCACAGGAAGTAATCCAGAGATTATAATCCTACAGGTACTGCTTTTCAACTTCCTACCCAACTCCCTTTACAGGACCTCATCTCTTTCTGTCCATGTTGTTTTTCACCAATCTGTACCCCAACTTCTGGCTGCTCACCCACCTTCTTGAGAATATCCTATGCTGGCTCAGGAGGCAACCTTGACCCTGTGACCAGGGAGGCAACACACTATCTTGGAGTCACAGTTGCAACCACAGAAAAGCCCATCTCTGCTCCTTACAATACAGTCCCCATTAATACTGCTCACCTACACTTGGAGCCTCCCAGCTGTAGAACACTGCCAATCATGGTGCCACTGATCTGGCTGTGCAGCTACTTTCCTGAGGGGCCACACCACCCCTCCCCAACAGTATCCAAAACAGCATATCTTTTTGACAGGGGAATGGCCAGACAGGATTCCTGCACTGTCTGCCCATGCTTACTCATCTTCCTGGTCGTCACTCAATACTTGTCTATGTGGTCCTTATTGGTAATGTGCCTTGGCTTGCTAAATGTCATGGATAGCATATGGAGTCTCATGGATGCAGCACAGGGAATCCATCTACATGTCCAGGCGCTCCATGCAGCAAGTCAGAAGCTGCAGCTGAACATATTCCTGCATATATAGTCATCACAGATGTTGGGAGGGTCCCTGTGTTCCCACATATTGCAGGGTGGACACTGCATGAGGCAGAGTTCTCTTGCTATTTCAAACCTAATGACTAAATCAACCTTAGTAAATACAGACAATAATCCAGGAACTGATTACCTACTCAGCATCAAACTCAGACCTTTGTCTCCCACTCTTTATGCCTAGCAAACTACAACTCCAAAAAGTACATTCTCTAACTCTCTCCAGGCACTACTCAGTCTGCAAACCTGCTTCCTGAGCAGCCAAGTCTATGTTGAGTTGTGACATCATCTCTGGATCTCCACCCTTCGACTCAGCTCCATGTTTGCTCAGAGTGGGATTTGGGATTGAGATCAGAGATGCACTGAAAAGGACAGGATGTGACATGTTAAAATGTTCCTGGTTTATGCATACACAACAAAATACATTAACTGTGACTTTATCAGCTTCCAGGTAATGGTTACATAATTGCATTTTTAAAATACATATACATGTATCAATTACTTTGAAGTGGAGGTGCCAGTGTTGGATTTGGGTGGACAAAGTCAGAAGTCACAACACCAGGTTATAATCCAACAGGTTTAATCGAAGCACAAGCTTTTGGAGCACTACTCTTTGTTAGGTGAAGTGACCAGTTTTAAAATAGGGAAGAGGAGAAATTGCTGAGGATTGTGAATCTATGAAATTTTACTCTTCCAGAATGTAATGAATCCAAGGACATGGAGTAGATTTAAGGAGGAGATAGCAGATTTCTAATTGATAATGGTTTGAAGGATTATGGTGAATGGGCAGGAAAGGAGTTGAGTCTGAGATGAAATCAGCAATGATCATATCAACTAGTGGATCAGGTTCAGGGGGCCGAATTGCCCAATCCTGCTCCTTTTAATGTTCTGAAAACATTTCCTGAAATGATACCACCCACCTTAAGAGACCAAGACACATAAATAAAAAGCAAGATATAAAACTAGCGCCTCACCAGAGGCTCACTGATGAGGTTACCTGGCATGGTGACGAAATGTCTGAAAACAAACATTTCAGTTCAGCAACCAAACTTTCAACCAGATTTTCTATGTTTCTATGATACGCTCTCGGCAATACAGAACAGATTTCTTAGCCAGGGTTAGCTGAGGCTGTAGCCACTGAAAAACCACACATCAAAATATCTAATAAGGAAAAAAGAAATTTGAACAGTAATAGGGGAGATATGTCTTTGATAAAAACTACTTGACAGTTAAATTGTTGATAATTGTGGGAAAGGCCCAATAAAAATAAACACAGGCAAGTTAGAATGAGATAATGGGAGAAATTGAAACAAGATGAAGGAGACCTTTCATGATAAGTATTCCAAACAAGATTTCACATTAGAAAGCAAATGATTTACCTCAAGTCCCAAGAATTTGTTTCAGTTCATAAACAAAACTTAAAATAAAAGTAACTTTTCTGGACTGACTACATTAATAGTAAAATAGTGGAAGCTACTTTAAAATCACAGATGTAACATGTGAAACTGGAGAATCCACACCAGATGTTCCAGTATTGTATTTTGTTACTTAATACAGCACCCTCCACTGAAAATGAATACTTAACTGAAGTATCAAATGTCAAAAACATTTGCTTCAATTCCTGAAAAAAAAAGTACTTCGTATTACTTTCCTTAGAGCCATTTATCTGGAATTGACATCTGACACAGTAGAGGTTACAAAAGTCAGACAAATGCAATTCACCCAGGGCAAAGTATATGACAGAAAACATTTCTTCCAGCATTAGATTTTAAAACAAAATAGAGGTTTTCAAGACACTGACATTGGTACACACCAACCTTAAATTAACCTCGGAGACAGTGGAGCAGAATCTTTGTGAATCACTGCGTACCATGTACTGGTGATATTTGCACAAAGCTTTCAGGTGAAACAAGACTGAACAATACATAAATAAATCAGATGCTGTAGCCTGCAGATGGTGTTTCCAGCACCTGTTGCCCTCATCTGTATAGTTGGGAGCAATCCGGTTTCCAGGAATGTTGCTGAAAATGTTTTAGAAACTTGTTGCTTATTGAGTAGACATAAAACATGGTAGGCAAGGTAACAGTATTGGCATAATTAGATCTTCAAGCTAACAGATGAAGTGGTTGTTTTTATGAAGCAGAAGCTCATGGAATTCATCCAGTTTTAAATCACTCCTACATAGAAGACTTTTTAAAAATTCACTCAGGAAGTCACTGGCTGGCCAGCATTTATTGCCCATCCATAGTTACAGCGTCATATAGCACGGAAACAGGTCCTTCAGTCCAACTCAAAAATGCCAGCAGGTTTCATAAACTGAACTCGTACCATTTGCTCGTGTCCATAACCCTCTAAAGCTTTCCTATCCAAGTACCTGTCCAAATGTCTTTTAAATGTTGCAGCTGTACTCACCTGTGCCATTTCCTCTGTAGTTTTTTTCCCATGTATGCACTACCTTGTCTATGAAAAGGTTGCCCCTCAGGTCCCTTTTAAATCTTCCACCTCTCAGCTTAAACCTATACCTTTTAGTTTTGCATTCCTCTATTCTGGGGAAAAGAATTTGGCTATTCATCTTATTCATGCTCATGATTTTTTAAACCTCAATAAGGTCACACCTCAGCTGCCTATGCTCCAGGGGGAAAATGTCCCAGCCCTTGTAACTCAAACTTTTCAGAGGTGGGAACATCCTTGTAATTCTTTCAGTTTAATTCCCATAGCAGGGTGACCAGAACTGTACAATATACTCCAAATGTGGTCTTATCAATCTCTAGTATAGTCTTAACATGATGTTCCAACTCTTGTACTCCGTGCTCTGACTAATGAAGGCAAGTACGGCAAACGTGTTGACACTTTTAAGGAACTATGTACCTGCACCCCTAGGTGTTTGAAGGTAGTGGTGAGCTGCTTTCTGGGATCACTGCAGTCCATGTACCAGAGGTTGACTCAATGTCATAAAGAAGGAAACTTTAAAGTGGTGGTGATGATTCCATGTATCTGCTGCTCTCATCCTTCCAGATGGAAGTGGTCATGGGTTTGGAAGGTGCTGCCGAAAGATCTTTGGTGAATTTCTGTGGGGCATCTTATAGATGATGCACAATGCTACTAAGCATCGACAATGGAGGATGTGAACACTCACAGATGTGGTGCCAAGCAAACAGGCTGTTTTGGCCTGGATAGTGTCAAGCTCATATGTTGTTGGAGCTGTAGCCATCCAGACTAACAGAAAGCATTCCATCACAATCCTGACTTGTGCTTTGTAGAGGTAGATGGGCTACAGGAGGGGAGTTACTTATTTTGGAATTCACAGTCTCTGAGTTGAGACTGTGTTTATGTGACAAGTCAATAGAGTTTCTGGTCAATGGTAACTCCTAGTATGTTGGTAGTGGAAGATTTAATGATGGTAACACCATTGAATATCAAAGGGCAGTGGTTAGATTGTCTCTTATTTGACATGTTCATTGCCTGGCATTTGTGATACAAAATGTTACTTGCTACTGGTCAGCCCAAGCTGGAAGATTGCCCACATTTTTATATGCCTTCTCAATGAGATGAGATGCAAAATCCACACTGTTGTGATAACAAACTTCTCAAGTTTAGTGACTTCATGGACTGAAAGCAGCAATAAGTCTTTCTAGAATAAATTGTTTCTTGAGATGAAAAAGGACAAGGACAAATTGCTACACAGAAACTGAAAACAATTAGCCATGTCTTGAGATGATATAAGGAAAACAGCTTTGACACCTGCTTGATAAACTGGACAACAGGTTACCCTGAAGAATAATTTGAGGAGTTAATTGCAGGAAAAGCTGGGACAATTAATCCCAAATCCAATAAGGAAGAGGGGAATTCGAGAATGGAATCACAATATTTACAGCACAGTGGAGGCTATTTAATCAATCATGTCCATATCCAATCTCCAAAAAGATCACACTTGTTCCAATCTCCCAACATTTTCCAGTTAGCCCCTCTAACTATCCAATTCTCCTTTGAAGGTTTCAATTGAATTTGCTTCCACCATACGCACAGGCTGTGTAATCCAGATTCTAAACACTTTCTGCATGATAAAAAGCTTTTCCTCAAATGTCACCAATGCCTCTTTTACCTTTCTTAAATCTGTATCATCTAGTTCTACACTCTGCCACCAACAGCACATTCTCTCCCTATTCTAGACATGATTTTGAGTACCTCAAAAAAACCCAACTGTTCTCTTTTTGATAACAGGCACAGTTTCTCAAATCTATCCACTGAAATTCCTCAACCTTGGAACCATTCTTCTAGACCTTTCCAGTACATACTCAAAGTCCTTGGATACCTTCTGTGCATTGCTTAGAACTCTCCATTATCCTATCTGCTCTCTAAATCCTCACTTCAGAGACACCAAAAATCTGCCTCTCAGCATTTAATATATTTCATAATAAAAGGATCCACAACCTTTTGCAGTAATAATCACAAGATTCACAATACTTTGAAAGATGTTTTATTTCATCTCATTTTCTTTATCTTGAGACTGTGGCCCTGTGTTCTAGATTTCCAAGCCAGTGCAAACAACCTCATACCTTCTTTCTTATAAACGAAAGCAAAACAATATTGCGAGGCATTGTTCATATGCTTAAGATGTCCCAAGTGCTCAATAGCTAAAGTAGTATTTTGGTATACGCTTAACTTTGTAATGAAGAGAAATGTGACAATTTATAACTGGTTAGGACACAAACAGCAAAAAAAAGCAGATAATCAATTTTTGGGACAATTTGTTAAAGCTCACCCATAGGGTAGATGGAACCTTAGATTACAGTGGTGTGTGAATATCAACATCTCCAAGTGTTACACTCCCTTCCTACAAAGTGAAATGATGGGGCAAATTGCATGCTCAGCTGCATACAGAACGAAGTATATAAGTTGACTGAATTGATATTGCCAAAACAAAAAAAAATCGGATAACATATGAGGGTTATTAATAGGCAGATTGTAAGTTCTAAAACAAATGTCTCCCTATTCTCATTACCGATTCAGAGAGGGGTTGTGCTTTATATTTTTCCTTTTCTCCCCATTAAACACTGCAGGCAAACATCCCCAACCCCTCAGGCAATAGCCTCTGACCTTTTAAGGAAACAGCATTCTGGAAACATTGTACCACAAGTAGGATTCATTTCACACAGAATAATAGAGATGTACAGCATGGAAATAGACCCAGTGGTCCAACTCGTCCATGTTGACCAGATATCCCAAGCCAACCTCGTCCCATCTGCTAGCACCCAACCCATATCCGTGGGGGAAAGCACGGTGCACTACAAGCATGCTTACAAAACAGAGAGTTGGAATTGAAAAGGATAAAAGGGATTATTCAACGAGTAACAACTTGTGTACAAGAACAATCGAAGGATACAATCTCCTTTTCACAATGAGGTGAAACAGGTGTTAGCAGCCTGGAATTCATCTGTGGTAATGGCTGATGAACTAGCGAAGAAATTGTAGGAAACTCCACTTCTTCAAAAAAAATTTATTCAAAAATAACAAAATATCTACTTGCAGAGAGCAAATACAGGTTGCTGGCTGGCTTTGAAAAATAGTATAGGTCAGAAGTTTTCCTTTGTAGCTTCAAGTTTGTTTGTTGATACAGGTTATTGTGCTTTAACATGAGTTTCATTAAATCATAGAATCCCTACAGTATAGAAACAGGCCCTTTGGTCCACCAAGTCCAAACCAACCATCCGAAGAGCAACCCACCCAGATCCATTCCCTTACCCTATTACTCCATATTTACCCCTGAGTAATGCACCTAACCTACACATCCCTGAACATTACGGGCAATTTAGCATGGCCAGTTCACTTAACCTGCACATCTTTGGATTGTGGAAGGAAACCGGAGCACCCAGAGGAAACCCACGCAGACACAGGGGGAATGTGCAAACTCCACACAGAGAGCCACCCGAGGCTGGAATTGAACCCAGGTTCCTGGCGCTGAGAGACAGCAGTCGTAACCACTGAGCCACCGTGCTGCCCATCAACACAAATTCACTGTAACACGATTGGTGGATTGGGTACTCCATTTCTAAAGCACAAACTCTTAAAACCTGTGTTGGCTGTAACAATTAAATCACCAACACTTTAAGCATAATTTCTAAAGTGTGATTTTCTGTAATGCAGGGATGCATAAGAACATAGTTCTTCTATAATGCAATAGCTATCAGTATTATTAATATATGTGGAATGGAGCAATGCTGACTTCTAACCTGATTGCTATTCAAAACTGTGTGGTCAAAGCAATTAACATATCTAGTAGGATGATGATAATGTGCAATCCTGTATGAAATTTCCTTAGCGACAAGTACCTTTACAGTAGTTTGTAACATAATTGGTAGCATCCCAAATCCACAGAAGATACACTGTAAATTGTCTGCATATATTGACTTTTAAAATTAAGATTATTGCTAAGTTCAGTCATATGGTAACAACTTTCCTCATTGTGTTGTTTAACAGCTTTCTGAAACTGTCATTAATAAGTACTGAAATTCGGTTTTACTCTATTCACGACATACACAGAACGGGTATATTAACGAGGCCCAAAACAAGGAAAGTTGAAATGTAACAAGAAATGGAACAAGAAAAGCTCAGCAGAGAGATCAAAGTTAACGCTTTGGGTCCAATGACCTTTCTTCAAAGTTAAAAGTATACACAATAATGCAAAAAGAACTTTTCACGAAGAATTTTTCACTTTACATAAGAAATCAAGAGTGGAATATAGGAACAGGAGTAAGTCAAGCCTGCCCTGCCATTCAATACTAACATGGCACTGAAGTGTTCAAACAGCCTTTTACCTATCTCATCCCCAATCAGAAATCTGCAAATCTCTACCTCAAAACATTCTTAAGATGGAGTTTAAGAATTCCAAAGGTTCACAACATCTGAGTAGGAATGTTGTGAAACCTGTGAAAAAACTTACAGGGTTGGAAGATTTGAGCTAAAGGGAAAGGTTGAACAGGATGAGGCTATTCTCCCTGGAGTGTCAGAGGCTGAGGGGTGAACTTAGAGGTTTATAAAATCATGAGGAGCACAGATTGGGTCAATAAACAAAGTTTTTTTCCCTGGGGCGAGGGAGTCCAAAACTAGAGGGCAAAGGCTTTAAATGAGAGGGGTCGGATTTAAAAGGGTCCAAAGGGGCAACTTTTTCCACACAGGGTGGGGAGTATATGGAATGAGCTGCTAGAGGAAGTGGCAGAGGCTGTTACAATTACAACATTTAAAGGCATCTGGATGGGTAGATGAATAGGAAGGATTTAGAGGATATGGGACAAATGGGACTAGATTTATTTAGGGTATCTGGTTGGCATGGATAAGTCTGTACATCTCTATGACTTGATTAAAAAAAAAATTCTCATCTTGGATCCAAGTGGTAGCCCCCTTATTTTCAAATTTGTTCCTGGTCCTAGGGAAAGCAACTAACTTGCAATCATCTACCTTGTCAATCCCTTTAACCATCTTATGAACTTCAAAGAAATCACCTCTTAATCTTCGAAACCCTGTTGTATACAGACCCAGTTTACTCTTCACTGGACAGACACTCCTGTGGAATTACAATGCTAATAGGCGGAACTGAGGTACGTAAATTGGCAACAGATATTCTCAGGCAAATGCATGACAGAAATGTAGAGGTTGTTTAGGGAGCACCAGCTGACAGTGGGACAAACCTGTCCAAAACTGAGGCAAGGGATGGTAGGGTGAAAGAACCTTGGGTGACATGGGATGTAGAATACTTAGTCAAGAAGAAGGAACTTAAAGTTGAGGATCAGGCAGGGCTTTAGAGAGTTACCATGTAGCTTGGAAGGAATTGAGGAATGGATGTAGGAGAGCGAGAAGGGGGCATGAAAAAGCTTTAGCAAGTAAAATTAAGGGAAATCCGAAAATGTTTTACACTTGTGAGGAAAACAAAGATGGCCAAATGAGGGTAGGGCTGATCAGGGATAGTGGAACGAACTTGCGCTTGGAGTCAGAGGAAGTAGGAGAGGTCCTTAATGAATACTTTGCTTTAGTATTCACTGCTGAGATGGACCCTCACGTTTCTGAGGACAACGTGAAACAGACTGATATGCTTGAAACAGGTTGACGTTAGGAAGGAAGATGCGCTGAAAATTTTATAAAATATAAGGATAGATAAATCCCATGGGCCAGATGGGATAGGTCACTTCAGGAAGAGATTATTACGTCTTTGACGATGATCTTGTGGCCTCACTGTCCACTGGAGTAGTGCCAGATGATTGGAGGGTAGCAAATCTTATTCCCTTGTTCAAGAAAGGGAATAGGGATAACCCTGGGAATTACAGACCAATCACTATTGTATGCGATTGTGTTATTAACTAAATCAAAAAAAAATTAAGTAATCTTACCTGATCTAAGCAGTTGACACGAACATTTTTACTGCCCAGTAACCTTCCAGCTTCCTGAACATTTCCTGCAGTAAGTTTAAAATAAAGAATTTAAGTCCCATTGCCCAGATAAAGCTCATGAATAAAAATATAGTACCGAAAGAGTCAGAGATGTACAGCATGGAAACAGACCCTTCGGTCCAACCAATCCATGCTGACCAGATATTCCAACCCAATCTAGTCCCACCTGCCAGCACCGGGCCCGTATCCCTCCAAACCCTTCCTATTCATATACCCATCCAAATGCCTCTTAAATGTTGCAATTGTACCAGCCTCCACCACTTCCTCTGGCAGCTCATTCCATACCCAAACCACCTTCCGTGTGAAAAGGTTGCCCCTTAGGTCTCTTTTATATCTGTCCCCTCTCACCCTAAATCTATGCTCTCTAGTTCCGGACTCCCCGACCCCAGGGAAAAGACTTTGCTTATCTACCCTATCCGTGCCCCTCAATTTTGTAAACCTCTAAGGTAACTCCTCAGCCTCAGACGCTCCAGGGAAAACAGGCCCAGCCTGTTTAGCCTCTCCCGATAGCTCAAACCCTCCAACCCTGGTCTTGTAACAGTCTTTATCACAGGTACAAACTAACTGGAGTAAAGACAGACAAGTCGCTGTGATCTGATTACTTGCATCCAATGGTTTTAAAGTAAGTGGTTGCAGAAATATTGGAAGCATTGGTCAAAATATTCCAGGTGTCACTCAACTCCATAAGGGTTCTAGCAGATTGGAAAATCACTAATGTTATTCTTCTGTTGAAGAAGGGAGACAGACAGAAAGTAGGAAACTTATAGGCCAGTTAGCTTAAAATTGTGTTGGGAAATGTTAGAATCCCTTATCACAGGTGAAATAAAAAGACATTTAGTAAAGCTTAATGCAATCAGAGTCAACATGGTTTTATGAAAAAGGAAATCATGGCATCTCGAGATCTGTAATAAAACACAGCCTCCGGGGCGCTTGTGGTGCAGTGGTAGTGGTGCTATCGCTGAGCCAGGACAATCAGGAACAGGTTCACTGGCTCCAGTGTTGTGTAATTACATCTTTAATAGGCAGATTAAAAAAAAGAATCGCCAGACATAACCTTCAGGTGAGGGAAGTCTAAAACCTGGAAATTATTGGACATAATGTCATATTGTTCAGATTTTAATCTCATGCACTCCAACTTTATTTACATAGTCTACTGTAAGTTTATAAATGTTCATGAATAAGTTACTGTAACTACATCCTGCTATTGGGAGCACAATAGCATCTCCACTACTACGAGGATGTAATTAATCATTGTGTGATACGTTTACCCAGGAGTTCATAAATGTTAATTTGTCTAAAGTAGACACTCTCCCACGATTCTATATCTTAAGCACTTCAACAAGAACCCACTGTTCTGCAACTGAAATTTGAATCATTATGGACAGAAGAATAGAATTAGTTCAGTTAGTATCTTAAACCTGTTTCATTGTTCAGGACGAGTCTGCAACCTAACCTAGTGTACACCAACAAGTTCTGAACAAGGGTCATTGGACTCAAAACATTAACTCTGCTTTCTCTCCACAGGTACTGCCAGACCTGAGTTTCTCCAGCACTTTTTGTTTCAGATTTCCAGCATCTGCACTTCTGTTTTATTTTCGTAAACACTATATTCTTCAACACATGCGGTTACAAAAAAAAACAATCAATCAATCTCAGATTTAAAGTGAAGAATTTAATCAGTTACAATCGGTATTTATGACTGAGATTTCAGAATTTCCTAGGTATTTCCCAATTTCACTCCCAAGCGCTTTGGCCTAAATTTTAGACCAAACCTCTTTGACCTCGACTTGTCAACCAGTGGAAATAATTGTTTTGTACCTCATTTGTTCCCCTCAATATATTAAACCTTTGATCAAATCATTGGTTATTATAATTTTCCTTACTTTAACACTTGAAGCCCAGGTGTCATTCTCGTAATGTTACCAGGCCTGCTTCTGTGCTGTAACATCTTACGTTATCAAGTAAGCAGTGTTAACTAATTAAATAAAACAAGGACATAGGGATATCAGGGTCAGTCATGTGGCATGACAGGAAAAGTGGTAGTTTGTGGAAAATATAATATTTCTGGACATTCACACAGTCAGTAAGTATATACATTTGACAAAATAAATTCAGAAGTGTTGAGCTGATACCTAGGGCCTTCTCCAGAAGGCCATTCAAGTTGGTGGCGTGGGGGGGAAAAAAAAACACACAAGTGACAGAGGATCAGTATGGTGAAGGATGAAAGCCAAATTTCCGATCCCAGGGTCAGAACATCTCCTCACAAGCTGAGAATTTGGAGTGGTAAGTAGAGAGTCCCGTTGTTCTGATCCAAATTGTGTGCAATCCACATGTTTTGATTAATGAGACTCGAAGTAAGGAAGCTGTTCCATTGGAACAGGATTCACTTGAACCAGGCTGGCATCAGTGTCCTGGGAATTGAATAACAAAAATACTAAAGAGGATTTTTAAATAGGTAGAAAATAAAAATCAAAAAGTAATAATAAAACGACAAGGCTGAGCAAATGGTTTACGCCTGATTTAAGAGGTTTCTGATAAGGCCATTCCAAAGCACTTGGAGCTGTAGGAATTCCAACGTGTATATTAACCAGTGAGAGAACCAAGCAGACCAAGAAAAGCTCATTCAATTGCTTCAAAAAAGGTGAAATTAATCATGGAATGAATCTAATTAAGGTGTACAAGGAAAGTCTTGGATGCAGCTGTATTCAACACTGTAGGTCTATGGATCAGAAGATGTAAGGAATAGGTGGTTAGGTCATTGAAATGTGTTTCTCATGGAAACTGAAAATAATTGGGCCTGGAGGACATTCAAGGGTAACATGGTCTATGTTAACATACACGATATCATTTAAGATGAACTGAACCGTGCAAGTTAATACAGATTGTGCAGCTACAGATGGGTTCAACCAAATCCATACTTGCACGTTTCATATCCTAGTCCACAATAAAATTATAGATCGTGTGAGAGCTTTGTCCATGGGTTGCCCCTCATCTCAATGCAAGAGATACAGACTAAAAGGATATGGTGATTAATCATCTGGTCATCCACCACCAGACCTGGCTGGACCATTGAAGACATCACCAGGTCTTGCTCACATCCAATGATTCCAGTTTCATTCTGGAACACAACCCACAGCTTCTATTCACTTCTACAAACCAGTTCATCAAACCCCTCTCCCCAAAAACAAGAGGACCTCTTGGATTAATTTGGTCACAAAGACTGAGATCAGCAGCCAATGACATGTCTCACCCTTACAATAGGCAACAGGGTCAAACTTGCTTACAGCATTGCCCTCGTCAGGAACTTTTCTCTAGTTTCCCAGTTCTACTCATTCTTTCATAGCTTCCTGTCCATGGGATCTACCTATTATTCACTCAATCCAGTTACCTAATTTCCATTCCTGCTCCAGTCCTGTAAACTTAGAAACCTGTTTTTTTTTATTCACTCATGGGATACAGGTGCCACTGGCTTGTCCAGCATTAGTGACCATTCCAGACTGCCCTTAAAGGTGGTGGTGGTTAGCTATCTTCTAGAACCGCTAAACTAGTGAAAATCTCTTTCCCACTATCCTGGGTCATAACTGTGGAATCTCCTCCATAACAACCAGTATGGGTTATTACCTACATATCACAAGGACTACAGTAATTTGAGAAGATTATTACCTCTTTCCGATTTAGGGATGGACTACTAATACTGCCTTCCCAGAAACATCCACATTGCATGAATGAAAACACTCTGCTATTCAGGTAAGCAATGACAGGAAAATCAGAGAATTACTGACCAATTACCTCACATCAGCACTCGGAAAATATTAAGGATGCAACTTTGGGGCACTTCAAAAATCATTATGTGTCTGCAGAGTCAACATGGGGATTCATGAAAGGAAAATTATGTTTGACAGGATTGTTTTTATGCAAAACCACGAGTAAATGAGGGGGGAGTTTTGTGGCTACAAAATATCTAAGATACTGTACAAAATTAGAGTCCTGAAATCAGGGGCAACATATTAATTAAGCATGAATTGAGGAAAGCTGGACAGAAGACAGGAGGAATAAATGAGCTGGTAAGCTCCAAGTAGGGCTACTGCAAGGAGCAATCTTCTAAGTACAATCTATATCAATGAATCAGATGAAGATCCAAGTGAAACATAAGCAAGTTTGCTGTCAATATAAAGTGGGAAAGAAAGCAGGAGGATGTGAAGAAGCTGTAAGAGGATTTAGACAGGTTCAATGATTACAGTCCATCTGCAACATTCGTGCTTAATGTACAGAAATCTGAGATTACCCACTTTGGTAGAAAACCTTAGAAAAGCAGAATCTTTGAAAGTGGTTTATTGATTGTACAGGACTCCAATACTGCTCAAAAGAGACACGTTGTTGAAATCTTTGGTTCTGCACTCCAGGATAACCAAGCATGCTGAATTTCAAACGAATAATAGCCTACACGACAAGATAAAATATGCCTATTGTCAAATTAACTGAGGTATTGTCACAGAGAAAGCAATGAGCTACTTGTTCCCCAAGCTCCTGGGTAAACTGAGAGATTGGGAAATGTTTGCATTCAAAAGGTACATGGGTGCCTTTCTCAACACAATACAGAATGTTAAATGCAGGTGCAGCAAGTAGTTAGCAAAGAAATAGTCTATTGTCAATCCTTAATATCATGAAGGATAGGAACATGGACTTGCCACTGATGCCACTCCTATGTACCATGAAGAACTGTATAAGTTTACCAAGGCAGACTGTACCTCAAAAGGTGGTGATGGCCGAGTGGTATTATCACTGGATGATTCATTGAGACACCCAGGTAATTTTCTAGAGACCCTGGTTCAAATTCTGCCACAGCAGATGGTTAAATTTGAACTCAAAACTGGAATTATGAGTCTGAAGATGACCATGAAACCATTGGCAATTGTCAGGAAAGACCTATCTAGTTCAATAATGTCCTTTAGTGAAGGAAACTGCCATCCTTATATGGTTTGGTCTACATGTGACTCCAGACCCACAATAATGATCTTTGGGCAATGCATGTGTGGCTAGAGGCCAGCGTCCAGTGGCTTACCACAGAGGTTGGTGTTGGATCCCTTGTTTACATTATAGATCACAAACAAATAATGTAAGTAAGCATGTCGACATTGTGGAGGCGACGCGAGAGAGAAAGAGAGAGAGAGAGTGATAAGTTTGTGAATGACAAGATACAAGATTTGCCAGGTGGTTGACAGTGGTGAGGAACTTCTCAGGTTGCAAGAGAATATAAACAAATTGGTCAAAAGGGCAGACCAGCAGTAGATGGAATTTAATCCTGAAAAGTATGAGGTGATACTCTTTGGAAAAACAAACAAGAGAGTACTCAACAAATGACACGATACTAGAAAGCCTAGAAGAACTTCGGAATCTCAGGGTGCTTGTCCACTAGTCCCCGAAGGTGACAGGGCAGTGACAGTTAAGGTTGCATACAAGACACTTGCCTTCATCATAGTATTGGGCCTAGGAAACTCCCTGAAACAACTTCAGCAAAGATGACTGACCTCCAAAAACGACAACCATCTTCCTCTGTGCAAGATATGACTCCAACCACTGGACAGTTTTCCACCGGATTCCTATTGACTCCAGTTTTGCTGGGGTTTTTTGATGCCACACTGTCAATTGCAGCCTTAGAAATGTGTTCATATATTCAAGGTTTGATGCATTTTCCACTGTCCAAACGACCCTGTCTGCATCCTCAAGTCAAACGTGGGGATATTCACTGATGACTACTGTTTTGAACACCATTCGCTCCTCCTCAGATACTGAAGCTGACCATATCCAAATGAAGCAAGACATGGATAATATCCAGATTTGCACTGACAAGTGTCAAGTAACATTAGGGTTACACTTGAAATGTCGTCGACTTCACCTCTTGATGCTGTCTGCCTTACTGTGTTCTTCTAGCCTCCTGCTTGTCTACCTTGGATTCCAGCATTTGCAATTTTTATCTCCTACAAGATAACTTACCTTTGAATGTCAAGGGGCAATGTTTATTACCATCATAAACCAACTATTAATATTCTTTGAGGTGGGAGGCAAGGGTGGTAAGGGGAGGCGAGTGAGTTTCAATAATTGACCCAAAACTGAATTGGACTAGCCACGTAAATGCAGCAACACTGTTGGCACATTGAGAATAATATCTCAAACCATTCTCTGCACTAAAAGCCTGGGTTCAAGTCTCACCTGTTCTTAAGGTGTGTCATAACATTATTTTTAAAAAGTCACACTACACCAAGTTATAATCCAACAGGTTTATTTGTATGTACAATCTTTCAGAGCGCTGCTCCTTTGTCAGGTATCCAGTGGATTAGGATCATTGGGCAATTTATAGCAGAATTTTTTTTTGCTATAAATTTTGTGTCCTATGATCCTACTCCACTCGCTACTTGATGAAGAAGCAGAGATCCAAAACCTTGCACTTCCAAATAAACCCTTTAGACTACAACCTGGTGACATGTGATTTTTAAACTTTGTCCACCCCAGTCCAAGAACGGCATCTCCACATCATGGCTAACATAGCTGAAGAGGTTGATTTGAAAAAAAAATCTGTGAAGTCTGTTGCTCCAACTGCAGGTCAGAGGCTAGGAATCTTACAGTGAGGAACTCACCTCCCGAATTCCCAAAGCCTATCCAGTACCTACATGGCACAAGTCAGGAGTGTGAGGGAATCACTGGCTAACCGGTCGAAGGCAGAGAGTAGTGGTAGATGGTAAATATTCAGCCTGGAGCCCAGTTACAAGTGGAGTTCCGCAGGGATCGGTTCTGGGTCCTCTGCTGTTTGTAATTTTTATTAATGACTTAGATGAGGGAGTCGAAGGGTGGGTCAGTAAATTTGCAGATGATACGAAGATAGGTGGAGTTGTGGACAGTGAGGAGGGCTGTTGTCGGCTGCAGAGGGACTTAGATATGATGCAGAGCTGGGCTGAGGAGTGGCAGATGGAGTTCAACCCTGCCAAGTGTGAGGTTGTCCATTTTGGAAGAACAAATAAGAATGCGGAATACAGGGTTAATGGTAGGGTTCTTAGTCAGGTGGAGGAACAGAGGGATCTTGGGGTCTATGTACATAGATCTTTGAAGGATAGAGTTTGTAAGGCGGCCTATGGAGTATTATCGTTCATTAGCAGAGGGATTGAATTCAAGAGTCGTGAAGTGATGTTGCAGCTGTACAGGACTTTGGTTAGGCCACAGTTGGAGTACTGTGTGCAGTTCTGGTCGCCTCACTTTAGGAAAGATGTGGAAGCTTTGGAGAGGGTGCAGAGAAGATTTACCAGGATGTTGCCTGGAATGGAGAGTAGGTCGTACGAGGATAGGTTGAGAGTTCTCGGCCTTTTCTCGTTGGAACGGCGAAGGATGAGGGGTGACTTGATAGAGGTTTATAAGATGATCAGAGGAATAGATAGAGTAGACAGTCAGAAACTTTTTCCCCGGGTACAACAGAGTGTTACAAGGGGACATAAATTTAAGGTGAAGGGTGGAAGGTATAGGGGAGATGTCAGGGGTGGGTTCTTTACCCAGAGAGTGGTGGGGGCATGGAATGCGCTGCCCGTGGGAGTGGTAGAGTAAGAATCATTGGCGACCTTTAAGCTGCATTTGGATAGGTACATGGATGGGTGCTTAATCTAGGTTAGAAGTTCGGCACAACATCGTGGGCCGAAGGGCCTGTTCTGTGCTGTATTGTTCTATGTTCTATTTGCCTTGATGAGTGCAGGTCCAAGTATCCACTCAGAAAACTTGACACGATCCAGGACAAAGCAGCCCACTTGATTAGCACCACATCCACTCCCTCCACCACCAATTCTCAGTGACAGGAGAACACACCATCCATGTGATGCACTGCAGGAATTTGCGAAGGCTCCTCAGGCAGCAAATCCATGATCACTGCTAGCTAAAAAGGTCAAGGGCAGCAAATACGCAATAACATCATCTGCAAGTCCCCCTCCAATCCATCCTAACTTAGAAACCTGTCTCGGTTTCTTTGGTGTCACCGGGTCAAAACCTGGAACATCCCCCCCCAAACAGCACCATGGGTATATCTACAACAAATTGACTGTGACAGCTCAAGATGGTAGTTCACCACCACCTTAGCAAGGGATGGACAATAAATGCTGGCCCAGTCAGTGAAGCTCACATCCCACGAATGAGGGGGGGGGGGGGGGGGAAGAAACATTACAGACCACATTCCCATTTATTTATTGCACAGGGCTTGTTTTGTTTCCCCCCTCCTCCTCCTCCTCAAATGCCACAACAGCAAATACACTTCGAGAGCCTGAAAGTGACCAACGACTGACAAGCCCACCCCCGCAATACGCGAAATCTACCGGGTGGGCAATGACAGAGCACGACAACAGCAGAGACCAGTGCAGCACGGCGGAGATAAACATCCAACAACCGGCCCAGCAACTGCACCACGAGGAGGAGGAGGAGGAGGAAGGAAGTCCAGGAGAGCGGGGGCACACACAATCTCCACGCTGTTGCACGCAGAAAAGTGCCCCATTATCTGATGCTGCCGCGTGAATCATTCATCCTGACTGCCGGGGCCTCATTGATCGGGGAATCTTTCCCAACTGTCCCCCCCCCCCCTCTTTCAAACCCGCACCTGAATCGATCAGCGACATTCAATAATCACCTGCGTCACTGACCCCCCCCCCCCCCCGGCTCGTGCCGCCCCCAAAACCGTTAACGGTAATCGCTCCGAGAAAGAGCAGCCTCCCTCCACAAATATCACCTTCAGAAATGACTTTTAGTAATTCGCTCTCCTCCGCTGTCACGTCTCCTTTCTTGGGAGGTGCCATGCTTCTCTCTTCGATGGCGCTCGCTGTCTAAAAGGGAAGGTTATAAAACACCGCACGCACTCTCTCTTTCTCACACACACACCCTTCCCCCACCCCGCCCCCGTCAGCAGCGACTCTGAGCACTGCCAGGCGGCGGGGCCCCACTCCAGACAAAATGACCGCAATCTGGAGCAAACCTACTGCCTGGAGAGGAGTCTCTGATTGTTCCAACCAAACACTGAGATCAACTTTCACTTAACAGTCAGAGGTTTCAGCACATATCGATAAAAAAAAAATTAAACATGTCATTCAATCCTCAGAGACCAGAACACCTAAGACCAACGCACGTTTTGTTTTGTTTTGTTTTTCGTCCTCCCCTCCATGATGAGTTGGTAGCGCCTATAATGTTTGAGCGCCGTCTTCCGCCCGCTCGGCCTTCCGCGCATGCGCATTACCTCTGATCAGGCTGTATTGTTCAGAGCGCTGTGGAACGTTGAGCTGGCCGGTTGGAACGTGGAGTAACAATCGATTAGCTCGCCCGCTTGGATTGTGTCCCTAGTACAGAGCAGGCTAATAGGAGCAAGTGCAGCTAACCCGAGCAGGTAAAGTACGGGCAGAGAGGGAGGGAGAGCGGGGTGTGGAGTGGAGGGGAAATGAGAGAAGAGGACAGTCCTCATTTGGAGATTCGGAACTTCACGATTTGGGGAGGTGGGGGATGGATTCGCGGGAGCCGTTGTTTGTAATCATAATCATAAGTAATGCTCATGTTGTATGTAACTCTGTGTGGCAAAAATATACAACAGTAAAAAGATTCGAACGAGTGTTCTCTAAAATATCGCTGGGGACAGAAAAATCAGGCTTCAGGGAGCTTTCGAATCATAGTTAAATTGTACCAAATTGCTCACATTATATTGGAAAGAGGCTATACTTTGTAGTCTTTAAATCTTGGTGCTAGACTAGCTAGGGCGCACGTTTGCATTAACAGAACGGGTAAGCAGATACCAAAATGTATTTTCATTGTTTGATAATAGAACAAATTATGTTTTTGACATCGTTTGTGTATTTTAAAGATAATATCTCGCTGATGTCACGTACCTGTAATGAGAACATCGGTTTATTATTTCTAATGTCTATTAAGTTGCTGTACATGCCCCAACAGATACATTAATGTAATTTGACGGTAGCGTGGTTTTGAGTGAATGTCAATTAGGGAGGTACTATTCGCTGTTTGCAGATTAAGTCGACACATGAAAATGCAGTGAGATTGTCATTCTGTGGAATATTTTTCTACACTTCAGTTGATTCAAGGCATATGGTAGTTTTAGTGGCACCGAATGACCTCGATACACTTGTAACTACGATTGACTTTATAAATCACAGATGTCTTCCATTTTCTCAGTGCTTGATGCAAAATTTCTCCCCAGAGACAGTTGAGCTCATAGTCCCTTTTATCTTCTCTCTCTGAGTTTATGATGAATGTAGATTTATCCCGAATTGGAAGTATATTCAATGGTGGTTACCAGTCACAAATTGGGCAAATAGACAATTGGATATAATGCGTTGTAAATCAATTTTGGGCGTAACGCTGCCAATCTTTTAATGCGGTTGCACCGAATGTGCAAATGAGTGCCAATTTATCAATTATTAATACGGTGTTTAAATAAAGGCATATTTTAACAGATATTTTAATATAGACTTCAGCCATAAGCATTCAATTTGATTACTAGGATTGATAGAAATTATTTTTTAATAGTGAAGAGTTAACGTATGTATACGATTGTCTATCTATATGTGCTCTTAAGACATTTTAAGTTAATTGCTTTGTAGAGGAAAAAGTTAGATCACTCCAAACCATTCTAGCTGTATTTTGCTAGGCTGTTTGTGATAAATTAATGTTGACTTCATTGTGCCAGATGGACAGCAGTGAATCGTGCACTTGAACTGCAGCAACTGTGTGTAATGAAAATTGATCACAATTTTTAGAACTGAAACATCATTGTTTGCTGAAAACATGTGAATTGTATTTGAGCTCACTTGAACTCAACTAACCAATCATGAAAATGTCAGATCGTGAAAAGCAACACGTTGATGTCATTAAAAATAACTGCCAAAGAATGTCTATGGCACAGAAGACCATTTGACCCATTGTGTTTGTACCAACTCTGCAAGGGCAACTCACCTGGTTGTGCTGCCCTACTATTTCCCTTTAGCCCTGAAATATTCCCCTTCCTAATAATTGTCCAATTCCCTTTTAATTGCCACAAATGTATCTGTCTCTAATACTGTCAGGCAATGCATTTTAGATCTTGGCATTTGCTGTGTAAAAACGTTTTTCTTCATCTCTCTGCTTTTTTTTTCCGAGATTAAAAGTGTCTTCTGGTTCATGATCTTTCTCCCAGCTCTGCCCAGACCCCTTAGATTTTAGAATACTTTAATTAAACCACACTTAAACTTCTCTGTCTACTAGATGAACATCCACAGCTTTGCAAATCTATCCATTTGACTGAAGTTCTTCACTCCTTGTAAATGAATTTATTCTAAAATTAGTATTTGAAGTCATTCTTGTTCGAGGTTCAAGTAGAATTTAGTAAATTAGTTGCAAAGTTAACATCATAACAACATGAAATAATAGAAGCAACAGTTCTTAAACCATCCTGGCTATTAAGGGCTGTGATGATGGTACATGCTGCTGCCAAAGTTGGAAAGAGCAGGAGGGAGGGCAAGTTAACATAAGAATTCATTGTTGCTTACTCTTAGACTTTATAAGTCTGAAGTCTTGGTGGCTCTGTGAAGCAACAGTGCTAACCACTATGTGAGGGACTAGAGTTTGATTCCACTAGCTGCATACTGTGCAGAGTTTCACTGTTCTTTCTGTGTCTTTGTGGAATTCCTCCAGGTGCTCAGGTTTTCTCTCTGTCCAAAGATGTACAGGTTAGGTGGATTGGCCATGCTAAATTGTCCAGGTGTCGAGCCATCTGTAGGATGGATTAGCCATGGGAAATGTAGGATTACAGGGATTGGATAGAGTGGTAGGTCTGGGCAGGATGCCCTTCAGAGAGTTGGGTGAACTTGGTAGGTTGAATGGCCTGCTTCCACACAGTTGAGATTCTGTGATTCTAAGTCAGATGAACAGGAGTTTCAGTTTTGAGATTTGAAGAAGATTGGGGGGGGTGGCGGGTGGAGAGAGACTATGACTATGTTTTCAGGTAGGGGAGAAACCTTCTGTGGGCAATTATATGCATTTAATGTTTGGGAAAATCCAGCCAAGTTTAGAGTGTAGTACCTATCGTATGAATGTGGGGCGTGAGGAAAAACGTCAGAGCATTTGGACTTTTGTTTTGCTCTCCACCTAGGAGTATGTATGAGATGCTAGTATAGACTTTCCATTTATTAGAATTGTATTTAAATCATGGGCAGATTTACAAGATCGGAAAGTTCTTCTCCAAGCCACGCCTTATCCTGACTTGGAAAAATGTGTTGACGTTCCTTCTGTGTCGCTGATCAGAATCCTGGAATTTCCTCCCTCATGGCATCATGGTTCTACTTTCAGAACAGACTGCACTAATTCAAGAAGGCAGATCAGCATTATCTTCTATAGGGCAGCCAAGGATGAGGAAAAAATGCTGGCCCAGCTAATGAATGTCTATACACAATGCATGTTTAAAACAAAAATCTGTAAAAATAATTGTTTTTCACGAAGGGGCAAAAGTATAACTTCTTGCCAACAGTCAAGAAGTGATTCTGGGAACATGAATTGCTTTTTAAGATCAAAGAAAACCGTGAGTTGAAAACAAAAAATATAAAATATTTGAGAGCACTTCAGAGGTTCAATGGGTAAGTTTATTACAGTATCTGCAAAGTACGGACAATACAAAATAGGAAACTCCAGAGTGTGCTTTATGTATAATGAGATAACTAATTGCAACTGGTGGAATTGGAGAGCTTGCTTGGTCTTCGAACTCTAGGGTTAGTCAGATGAAAGTAATTAGTCTGGAGTTGCAGATTGCTGTCATTTGATTCTTGCTGAAAAGTGCAATCGAGACTAATAGCTGAGGCGAATGTAATCACACTCAGTTTACAATGCCTTCTATGGGTCATGTAACTTTTTAATGATGCAATCTGTGTTTTTACATGAAGGTTGGCCATCTGGGTGAGATACTTAAAAAATGCAGGAATATTGTCTGGAACTGGGTGGGGCTGGGATTGTGATTGTCATAAAGTGCAGGAGAAATATTGAAATTTGTTTTGGCAATTGGAGCCTATCTTGCCATGAAGACCTTAGTGATAAGTCATGTGTATTCTACGTTGTGAATGGCATGTATTATTCTGTTGTATCTAGTTTTTTTTTTCTGATGATTCTGTGTCCCACTTCCTTTGGGGGAGAGCATGTTGTGGCTAAATGGTTAATTACTAGACCTGATACTTCTGAAAGTGTTTCAGTTTATCCCATTTATGATCTCATTTTGTTTTGCAGCAGAGTATATACTGTAATACTATGTATATGATATGCCAGCTGCAGAATAAAAATAGCGAATGAGAGGAGCAGAAAATTGAAGATAATCTTACAGTAAATGACAGCTTTTCTGTACTAAAATATGGAGAGAAAAACAAAATCATATTTTTTTATTATAATCTGAATTTTTAAAAAGTAATACATTGAAGAGCTTTGGCATGTAGTAGTTCTGGTACCACAAAAAGGTATCTTTGAACTTTTCAACACTGAGGCAATGTGGAGAAAATTCATTTGAACTGAGTGCTAACTTGCATTGGCAAACTAGGAAATCAGTATTGATTTCTACTCGTATATAGACATATATAAAGACAATCCAAGGAACTATAGACCAGTGAGCCTGACCTCAGTGGTGTGCAAGTTGTTGGAGGGAATCCTGAGGGACAGGATGTACATGTATTGGAAAGGCAAGGACTGATTAGGAATAGTCAGCATGGCTTTGTGCATGGGAAATCATGTCTCACAAACTTGATTGAGTTTTTTAAAGTAACAAAGAAGATTGAGGGCAGAGCAGTAGATGTGATCTATATGGGCTTCAGTAAGGCGTTCGACACGATTCACCATGGGAGACTGATTAGCAAGATTAGATCTCATGGAATACAGGGAGAACTAGCCATTTGGATACAGAACTGGATCAAAGGTAAAAGACAGAGGGTGATGGTGGAGGGTTGTTTTTCAGACTAGAGGCTGGTGACCAGTGGAGTGCCACAAGGATCGGTGCTGGGTCCTCTACTTTTTGTCATTTACATGAATTATTTGAATGCGAGCATAAGAGGTACAGTTAGTAAGTTTGTAGATGACAACAAAATTGGAGGTGTAGTGCACAGTGAAGAGGCTTACCTCAGCTTACAACAGGATTTGGGCCAGATAGGCCGATGGGCTGAGAAGTGGCAGATGGAGCTTAATTTGAATAAATGCGAGGTGTTGCATTTTGGAAAAGCAAATGTTAGCAGGACTTAATGGTAAGGTCCTAGAGAGTGTTGCTGAACAAAGAGACCTTGGAATGCAGGTTCATAGCTCCTTGAAAGTGGAGTCACAGGTAAATAGGATAGTGAAGAAGGTGTTTGGTATGCTTTTCTTTATTGGTCAGAGTATGGAGTACAGGAGTTGGGAGGTCATGTTGCGGCTGTACAGGACATTGGTTAGGCCACTGTTGGAATATTGCGTGCAATTCTGGTCTCCTTCCTATCGGAAAGATGTTGTGAAACTTGAAAGGGTTCAGAAAAGATTTATAAGGATGTTGCCAGGGTTTGAGGATTTGAGCTATAGGGAGATGCTGAACAGACTGGGGCTGTTTTCCCTGGAGCGTCGGAGGCTGAGGGGTGACCTTACAGAGGTTTACAAAATTGAAGGGCATGGAGAGGGTAAATAGGCAAAGTCTTTTCCCTGGGGTCGGGGAGTCTAGCACTAGAGGGCATAGGTTTTGGGTGAGAGGCAAAAGATCTAAAAGAGACCTAAGGGGCAAGTTTTTCCATGCAGAGGGTGGTACGTGTATGGAATGAGCTGCCAGAGGATGTGTTGGAGGCTAGTACAATTGCAACATTTGAGGCATTTGAATGGGTATATGAATAGGAAGGGTTTGGAGGGATATGGGCCGGGTGCTGGCAAGTGGGACTAGATTGGGTTGGGATATCTGGTCGGCATGGATAGGTTGGACCGAAGGGTCTGTTTCCATGCTGTACATCTCTGACTCTATAGGTACTATATTTTAAATTGTCTGGCTGATTAAGAAAGTTGATAGAGATGGCGATAGAACTGGTCAGCAGCCTGGAAACAAAGAATAGGGACAAAACAGTTGTCTTCCAAATGGCTGGTGGAATCAATGCTTGGACCTCAGCTGTTTGCAATATACATCAATTATTTGGATGAGGGTAGTAAGTGTAATATTTGCAAATTTTTATACACCAAAAAAAGGGTGGGAGCATGAGCTATGAGGAGGATGCAGCGATGCCTCACTGACTGGATAAATTGCAGGGTAGATGAAGTAAAATGTGAATAAATATGAAATGGTTCGCTTTGTGAGCAAAATGTGCAGTTTTGGTCCCATTATCTGTGGAAGGATGTTCTGGCTATGGAGGGAGTGCAACCATGGTTTACCACACTAATGCCTGGCATAGCAGAACTGACATATGAACTGGAATCTGTGGTGGTGCTGGAAAAGCACAGCTGTTTAGACCGCATCCGAGGAGCAGGAGAATGAACGTTTCAGGCAGAAGCCTTTCATCAGGACTGATGAAGAGCTTTTGCCCAAAACCTTGACTCTCCTGTTCCTCAGATGCTGCCTGACCTGCTGTGCTTTTCCAGCACCACACACTCTGCTCTAATCTCCAGCACCTGCAGTCCTCACTCTTCACCTAGGGAATTTCAGCACCTAAAATTCTAATAACACTAGACAAGGTAAACACAGGAAGGATGTCCCTAATGAATAGGGAGTGCAGAACCAGGGGTTGCAGTCAAGGTTATGTCATAATCTATTTAGGACTGACATGAGGATAAATTTCATTTGAGAGTGGTGAGCCTGTGAAATTCTAACACAAAAGAGGCAAACGGTTGAATGTTTTCAAGGAGTTAGAAACGATCCTTATGGCTAACAAGGTCAAAGGTTAGGTGGAAAAAATGAGAATAAAAGACTGAGTTGGGTGATCAGCTGTGAATGGTGGACTAGACTCGAAAGGCTGAATAGCCCACTTCTATTCCTATTTTCTATGCTTCTAAAATACATATTAGTGCATTTTCTAGCAAATTTTCAAGTACTGGTTGTAAATAGCTGAATTCTTGAAGAATATCTTGATATTTGAGAGTTCGTTCACCTTAATATTTAGGAAAGACAGGTAAAAACAATGACTGCAGATGCTGCAAACCAGATTCTGGATTAGTGGTGCTAGAAGAGCACAGCAGTTCAGGCAGCATCAGAGGAGCAGTAAAATCGACATTTCGGGCAAAAGCCCATCATCAGGAATAAAGGCAGAGAACTTGAAGCGTGGAGAGATAAGCTAGAGGAGGGTGGTGGTGGGGAGAGAGTAGAGAGTACAATAGGTGAGTGGGGAAGGGGATGAAGGTGATAGGTCAGGGTTGGGGAGAGGGTGGGGTGGACAGGTGGAAAAGAAGATAGGCAGGTAGGTCAAGTCATGGGGACAGTGCTGAGCTGGAAGTTTGGAACTAGGATGAGGTGGGGGAAGGGGAAATGAGGAAGCTGTTGAAGTCCACATTGATGCCCTGGGGTTGAAGTGTTCCGAGGCGGAAGATGAGGCGTTCTTCCTCCAGGCGTCTGGTGGTGAGGGAGTGGCAGTGAAGGAGGCCCAGGACCTCCATGTCCTCGGCAGAGTGGGAGGGGGGAGTTGGAATGTTGGGCCACTGGGCAGTGTGGTTGATTGGTGCGGGTGTCCCGGAGATGTTCCCTAAAGCGCTCTGCTAGAAGGCGCCCAGTCTCCCCAATGTAGAGGAGACCACATCGGGAGCAACGGATACAATAAATGATATTAGTGGATGTGCAGGTAAAACTTTGAATGTGGAAGGCTCCTTTAGGGCCTTGAATGGAGGTGAGGGAGGAGGTGGGAGCGCAGGTTTTGCAGTTCCTGCGGTGGCAGAAGAAGGTGCCAGGATGGGAGGGTGGGTTGTAGGGGGGTGTGGACCTGACCAGGTAGTCACGGAGGGAACGGTCTTTGCGGAAGGTGAAAAGGGGTGGGGAGGGAAATATATCCCTGGTGGTGGGGTCTTTTTTGAGGTGGCGGAAATGTCGGCGGATGATTTGGTTTATGCGAAAAGATAGTCTAAGTGGAATATGAAACAAGATATAGCAATCAATTAACACTGGATTACCTGGATTTATATTCTCTCTTGCAGTTTGGGCTTGTGTCCCAGATTACTAAAATGACATCCTAATTATCAGCGTTGGCCAGTCCCTAAATCCATTTGGACTGTAGAAAGCCTCACACAGAAAAGAATGACTTAGCTGCTATTAATCCTGTTTGAGAAATGTCACTGGTTGTTTTCAGATGTTTCAGTAAAGTGGAATGTTTACTCTGACAATGACAACATGTTTTCAATGGAATAAAACACGCCATTATGCCTTGCAGGAGCATTATAAAACACAACATGATACGTAACTGCATAAGCCAGCTTGTTTTTAAGGCGGTCTTAAGTGTTTTGGAAGGGAATTTTGGAGCTTAAGGTCTGGACAGCTGAAGGCACAGCCGCCAGTGGAGCAACAATTAATTTCAGAAATGCTTCAGTATTGTTGCCGTAAAGGAGGCCATTTGGTCCACTGAGTCTATGGCAGTTTCTTGTCGAGCAATCAATCAGTCTATTCCCTATCCTATTGCTTTTTTTAAAAAAAAATCACATCTCCAGCTTCAAACCTTTAAATTTAGTTCCCTGGCCTTTGAATCTTCAGCTAATGGAAATAGGTTGACTTGAGGTAGACAGAAAAACTATCATAATCTTGTACACCTCAATAAAATCTGCACTCAATCTCCTTTTGCTCTAAGGAGAGCTGCATCTCGTGTGGCTTGGAACGAAAATCCCTCTTGGTGGGAATCATTCTGTCATGTCTCCAGTGCATGTGAGCATAAGAAGTATAGTTAGTAAGTTTGCAGATGCCAACAAAATTGGAGAGGTAGTGGACAGCAAAGAAGATTACCTCAGATTACAATGGGATCTTGATCAGATGGGCCAATAGGCTGAGGAGTGGCAGATGGAGGTTAATTTAGATAAATGTGAGGTGCTGCATTTTGGAAAGGCAAATCAGGCAGGATTTATACACTTGATGGTAAGGTCCTGGGGAGTGCTGCTGTACAAACAGACCTTGGAGTGCAGGTTCATATTTCCTTGAAAGTGGAGATTCAGGTAGATATGATAGTGAAGAAGGTGTTTAGTATGCTTTCCTTTATGGATCAGAGCATTGAGTATCGGTGTTGGGAGGACATTTTGTAGCTGTACAGGACATTGGTTAGGCCACTGTTGGAATATTGTGTGCAATTCTGGTCTCCTTCCTATCGGAAGGATTTTGTGAAACTTGAAAGGGTTCAGAAAAGATTTACAAGGATGTTGCCAGGGTTGGAGGATTTGAGCTATAGGGAGAGGCTGAACAGGCTGGGGCTGTTTTCCTTGGAGTGTCGGAGGCTGAGGGGTGACCTTTTATAGAGGTTTATAAAATCATGAGGGGCATGGTTATGATAAATAGACAAGATCTTTTCTCTGGTGTTGGGGAGTCCAGAGCTAGAGGACATAGGTTTAGGGTGAGAGGGGAAAGATATAAAAAAGACCTTGGGCCAACTTTTTCAGAGGGTGGTGCGTGTATTGAATGAGCTGCCAGAGCAAGTGGTGGAGGCTGGTACAATTGCAACATTTAAGAGGCATTTGGATGGCTATATAAATAGGAAGTGTTTGGAGGGATATGGGCCAGGTGCTGGCAGGTGGGACTAGATGGGGTTGGGATATTTGGTCGGCATGGACAAGTTGGCCCAAAAGTTTGTTTCTGTGCTGTACATCTCTGACCTTTCCAAGCACACTCTCATCCTTCTACTGTGGTGACCTGAACTAGGTGCAGTGCTCAGCTGTCACTAACTAGAGCATCATGAACACTGGGCTTCTGTACTCAGTGCTTCTATTTATGAAGCTTTCAATTCCATATGTTCATGACACGTGGAAATATATATTCACATGAATTCCCAGGCCATTCTTTTCCTGTGTCATCCTTGGAACTCTGCCATTTAATTTTTAAGAGGTTAAAATTAAATGAGTACCATAATGTTAGAAACGTGTAGGACCTGGAGGTAATTATAAATATGGAGGGATGGCACCTTGGAGGCATTTTTTAAAAAAATAAAAATCTGAGTTTAAATACTGCTGTCTTGCTTGACTCTGTGCAAGCATGGTGTGCCAGGTGAATATTCTTTATTAGAAGTAATGACATGGTTAAGAGATTTGTATATCCTTCAGTTTATGGAGGATAAGATGTAGGAGATCAACTAGAGAGCATTGAATTAGTCAAAGATTGTGATAGAGTAATGAAACAGTTGACATGGATTGAGCTTCCAGCAGTAGGTAAGCTATGATCGTTTTAAGTTGGGTGGTGAAGGAGTTGGAAATAAGATTGATTTATGGTATATATGTGTGGTTGAGGGCTCAGATTTTAGTGAAGTATGGCACCAAAGTAGAAAACTACTTGGTTCAATTGATGACAGCTGGAGGATGTGTTGGAGTTGGTCGATTGGGAACCGGGTTTGGAATGGAGATGAAAGGTGATGGTGTCAGTTTATCCAATATTTAATTGGAGAAAATTTCAACTTGACCAGTATTGACTGTCAGATATGTAGTCTGACAATTTTGGCAATAGTGGCCGAGATGAGAGAGGTAAGACACAGCTGGATGATACCAGCATAGGTGTATGTCGAGCAGTTTTTTTTTCATTTGAGTGACAGAAGGTAGATGAGAAATTGGGGTCTAAAGATAAATATAGGAGGTGGATGGTCTTTAAGGGATGGGTACTGCACCAAACGCATTGGATAGGGATGAGGGAAAGGATTTGTTATTAATGATATTCTGGTTACTGTTTGGTAGATAAGAATAGAACCATATCAGAGTAGTCCCAAGTTGGGAGATAGTAAAGGGGGAAGACTTGATCAAGCTTGTCAAAAACTTAAATTAAAATGAGGACGAATAGTTAACCTTTGTCTCAGTCTCTCACAGGATGTGATTTGTAATTTTAATAAGTGTTTTAAGAATTGTGGCATCAATGATAGAAAGTTACAGCGCAGTGCAGACCCTTTGGCCCTCAATGTTGTGCTGACCTTTGAAAGCAATCTGAAGCCCATCTAACCTATTCTATTCCATTATCATCCATACATTTATCCAATGACCATTTAAATGCTCTGAAAGTTGACGAGTCTACAACTGTTGCAGGTGGGGCATTCCATGCCCTTACTACTCTGAATAAAAAAACCTACATCTGCCATCTTTCCTATATCTATCACCCCTCAATTTAAAGCAAATTCAAGTCCCCTCATGCTCGCCATCGCCATCGAAGGAAAAAGGCTCTCACTGTCCACCCTATCTAATCATCTGATAATCATGTATGTCTCAATTAAGTCACCTCTTAACCACCTCTTTAACGAAAACAGCCTCTAGTCTCTGCGTCATTCCTCATAGGACCTTCCCTGCATACCAGGAAACATCTTGGTACATCTCCTCTGCAGTCTTTTTCTAATGTGGTGACCAGAATTGTTTGCAATACTCAGTGTGGCCATACCAGAGTTTTGTCCAGATACAACATATCTAATGGCTCTGAAACATAATCCCTCTACTGAAAGAACCTCACACACCTTTCACTGCCTTAACAAATCTATCAACCTGGGTGGTAACTTTGAGGGATCTATGACATGGACACCGAGATCTCTCTGCTCATCTGCACTACCAAGAAGCCCAGTACTCTATTCCTGTTAGTCTTCCCAAAGTGAATCACCTCCCACTTTTCTGCATTAAACTCTGTTTGTCACCTCTCAGCCCAGCTTTGCAGCTTATCTGTATCCCTCTGTAACTTGCAGTATCCACAACTCCATTGACTTTAGTGTCAACCACAAATTTACTAACCCATCCTTCTATGCCCTCAGCCAGGTCACTTATAAAAATGACAAACAGCAGTGGCCCCTAAACAGATCCTTGCAGTACATCACTAGTAAATGAACTCTGGGATAAACCATTCCCATCAACAGCTGTCATCTTACAGCTAGTCAATTTCTGATCCAAACCATTAAATCACCCTCGATCTCATGCCTCCGTATTTTGTGCAATAGCCGACTGTGGAGAACCTTCTCAAACGCCTTACAGAAATCCATATACATCACATCAACCACTTTATCCTCATCCACCTGTTTCATCACCATCTCCAAGAAGTCAATAAGGTTTGTGAGGCTTCACGAAACAGTATTGACTATCCCTAATCAACTTCTTCCTGTCTAGATGATAAATCCTACCGCTTATGATCTTTTCCAACATGTTGCCCACAACCAAAGTAAGGCTCACTGGTCTATAATTACCAGGGTTGTCTCTGCTCCCCTTGAACAAGGGGACAACATTTGCTATCCTCCAGTCTTCTGGCACTATTCCTGTAGACAATGATGACATAAAGATCAAAGCCAAAGACATCGCAATCTCCTCCCTAGCTTCTCAGAGAATCTTAGAATAAATCCCATCTGGCCCAAGGGACTTAGGTACTTTCACACCTTGTAGAATTGCTAACACGATCTCCTTTTATGAACCTCAAACCTGTCTACTCTAATACTCTAGCTGAAGCCTGATTGGTTTCAAACATTGAGTTTCAGGAAAAACAGGCATACGTTTGGAAGGCAACACCATACTCAAGACCTTTGACGAGGAAAGGGAGGTTAGAGAACGTCTGGTAGTTTGTAGAGGTGATAGGCTTCAAAGATTGTTTTGAGGAGGTAACAGGTGTGAAGAGAGGACAGTAGCTGAAGAACCATTGTTTGTATCATTAAGATGGTGAATGGAGAAAGTTTGGTGATTAACAATTTAATCGGAGCAGGGAAGAGAGCAAGAGGTGGGACTTATGGGCTAGTTGAGCTTGGAGGGAGCAAGAGGTCAGATTGAGAGGGAAAGAAAAGGAAGATATGAATTCAAAGCTTGGAGAGTGGAGAGATCTGCAGTGAAAGTTTGACCTGGTGAACCCTTTGAAAGGAAGAAAGTGGAAGAGGCAATGACCATGTGATTTAAGTCTTGCTAATACAGTCCTTGAGCTGCGCGTTCATTTTTTTTTTGAAGGAAGAGTTTGAAACACACTTTCCAGTTGAGAAAAGAAACTGAAGATTGTGTTTCTATTTTACAATAATGCTGGAATAGTGAGCAATTGTCGCAGGCTGGCGAAGGACTTGGAATACCTCTTGGCAGTGAATGGCTCAACCAGTTATCCATAAACACAAGGCATACAAGCATTAACATATTTTAACTGTGGGGGGTAAAGCCTATTGAAAGGTCAAGTGTGGAGTGAGAGACTGGACCGTTTTATTGGGGACTGGGGCATCAAAGGTTGAGGTGAGGTTTCGTTGAACAAAGCATGACATGTCAAATGTCAGTTGGTTTGGATTCTAACTGCAGTTTTAAGTGAGCCAGGATAGTTTTTCCATGAATGGACATGGAAGGAAGGTGGGTTGGGATGTGGAATGAAAATATGGATGGAGACTTCTGCAGGGAAGTGACTTGAGATGTCCTGCTTGAGGTGAGTAGCAAGTCCTGAAAGGTGGCAGAGTTATCTTGGTGATTGTGAATGTGAGGTGGGAATTTTAAATGAGGGAGAGATTTACAAGTGGATAAGACAACAACAAAGTTGATGAAGATTGAAATAAAGGATGAAAAGTTGTTTGTTTGGAGATTCTGAAAATCCATTCAGATTACTTGCAATATGGTCTTACTGAAAAAAAAGTTCATTTATGTTTTTGTGAAATTGCTGGACATAAACGCAGTCAAGCAAAGTCAATTAACTACCGCGTTCAATTAATAGGATTTTAATAAAATTGAAATTGCTGCTTTTTTTTGACTGTTATATAAAATTGATAGGTGAAACATTTTGTAATCCTTACAAAGCTATAGCTTTGTAGTTTGCAAGGATTTGTGAATTTACTCAATGGCATATGGTCACCTGACTATGAAAGTTACACACCTCTTGGAAGCTTGTTTCCTAAGTCAATTTTAATTGTTAGGAATACCCACTTCTTGGGATGATAAAAAATTACTCTCTTTCTCCCTTTACTTCAAGGAGAATGTTATCCAAATAATCTTTTTACCACATGTGCATGTGTGAGATAATACTTACCACAAATAGCATATGACTCAGACTGGCATTGAGCTAGCTAATCTTAGCTTGGCCAATTGACTTCCGTGCTCCAGGATCAGGAAGAAGAAAATATTCTGAGGCTCATGTTTCTTATTGCTGTCCAACCTTGCTGGAAATGTTTGCTGACAGTGTCTGTAAGGCTTCTGTATTAAGAACAAACATGTTGCTATTTTGAGTACAAAAGATACCAGTACACTATCCATGTGGCAGTAAGGCATTGGTTCTTTGAAAAGAAGAGGTATGAGAAAATATGAGCAGATGTGGAACTGATGATTAAATGCAAGAAATGAAGATTTCAACAGTGGTCCAAATAGGAAGGAAACATTGCTCAATCTGATTCAGAGGAGTGAGATGAACCAAATGTTTGATGGGGAGCACTTAAATCTTGGGAGATGATTATCATTTTTAATTATGTTACTATTTGAGAAAGGCAAACCAATCGAAAATGGAATTTATGAACTGGCAGAAAGCAATTGCAATGGTATGAGCCAAAGGTTTGATGGGGGAAAACACTTGAAGAGAAATGGGTTATCTTTGGGGAAGATATTTCTGGAAGAGGCTGGATGCATTCCAATAAGGTCTAAACATGCAAGAAAAAAACTAAGGCTGGCTGGATGATATACAGCTTAGTGAAACTAGATGGGGATAACTACTCACCTAATGACTGGATTAGTGGTGCTGGAAGAGCACAGCAGTTCAGGCAGCATCCAACGAGCAGCGAAATCGATGTTTCGGGCAAAAGCCCTTCATCAGGAATAAAGGCAGTGAGCCTGAAGCATGGAGAGATAAGCTAGAGGAGGGTGGGGGTGGGGAGAGAGTAGCATAGAGTACAATGGGTGAGTGGGGGAGGAGATGAAGGTGATAGGTCAAGGACGAGAAGGTGGAGTGGATAGGTGGAAAAGAAGATAGGCAGGTCGGACAAGTCAAGGAGACAGTAACTGAGCTGGAAGTTTGAAACTAGGATGAGGTGGGGGAAGGGGAAATGAGGAAGCTGTTGAAGTCCACATTGATGCCCTGGGGTTGAAGTGTTCCGAGGCGGAAGATGAGGCGTTCTTCCTCCAGGTGTCTGGTGGTGAGGGAGCAGCGGTGAAGGAGACCCAGGACCTCCATGTCCTCGGCAGAGTGGGAGGGGGAGTTGAAATGTTGGGCCACGGGGCGGTTTGGTTGATTGGTGCGGGTGTCTCGGAGATGTTCCCTAAAGCACTCTGCTAGGAGGCGCCCAGTCTCCCCAATGTAGAGGAGACCACATCGGGAGCAACGGATACAATAAATGATATTGGTGGATGTGCAGGTGAAACTTTGGATGTGGAAGGCTCCTTTAGGGCCTTGGATAGAGGTGAGGGAGGAGGTGTGGGCACAGGTTTTACAGTTCCTGCGGTGGCAGGGGAAAGTGCCAGAATGGGAGGGTGGGTCGTAGGGGGGTGTGGACCTGACCAGGTAGTCACGGAGGGAACGGTCTTTGCGGAAGGCGGAAAGGGGTGGGAGGGAAATATATCCCTGGTGGTGGGGTCTTTTTGGAGGTGGCGGAAATGTCGGTGGATGATTTGGTTGATGCGAAGGTTTGTAGGGTGGAAGGTGAGCACCAGGGGCGTTCTGTCCTTGTTACGGTTGGAGGGGTGGGGTCTGAGGGTGGAGGTGCGGGATGTGGACGAGATGCGTTGGAGGGCATCTTTTAACCACGTGGGAAGGGAAATTGCGGTCTCTAAAGAAGGAGGCCATCTGGTGTGTCCTGTGGTGGAACTGGTCCTCCTGGGAGCAGATACGGCGGAGGCGGAGAAATTGGGGATACGGGATGGCATTTTTGCAAGAGATAGGGTGGGAAGAGGTGTAATCCAGGTAGCTGTGGGAGTCGGTGGGTTTGTAAAAAATGTCAGTGTCAAGTCGGTCGTCACTAATGGAGATGGAGAGGTCCAGGAAGGGGAGGGAGGTGTCAGAGATAGTCCAGGTAAATTTAAGGTCAGGGTGGAATGTGTTGGTGAAGTTGATGAATTGCTCAACCTCCTCGCGGGAGCACGAGGTGGCGCCAATGCAGTCATCAATGTAGCGGAGGAAGAGGTGGGGAGTGGTGCAGGTGTAATTACGGAAGATCAACTGTTCTACATAGCCAACAAAGAGACAGGCATAGCTGGGGCCCATACGTGTACCCATGGCTACCCCTTTGGTCTGGAGGAAGTGGGAGGATTCAAAGGAGAAATTGTTAAGGGTGAGGACCAGTTTGGCCAAACGAATGAGAGTGTCGGTGGAAGGGTACTCACCTAATGACTCTAGTTTGCCATTTTCTGCAGCTTGGCCAGCAGTCCCCACCACTTCAGGATATGCTCCTGGTCAGTAACAGCCTCTTTATATTGTAATTCACTGAAGTGATGTGAATATTGCTGGCTGGCCAGCATTCATTGACTGTTTCTAATTGCCCTTGAAGGTGGTGGTCACCTTCTTGAATCACTGCAATTCATCTACTGTAGGTAGACCCACAATGCCATTAGGGAGCGAATTCCAGGATTTTGACCCAACAACAGTGCAGGAATAGTGATTATATTTCCAAATCCGGATGGTGAGTGGCTTGGACAGGAACTTGCAGGTGGTAGTGTTTCAATATATCTGCTGCCCTTGTTCTTTTAGATGGAAGTTGTTGTGGGCTTGAAAAGTGTTGTCTAAAGATCTTTCATAAATTTCTGCAGTGAATCATGTGTGTACGACTGAGCGTGAGTGGTGGGGGGGGAGTGCATGCTTAAGGATATGGTGCCAAAATGGCTGGCTGCTTTTGTCCTGGATGGTGGCAAGCTGCTTCCATGTTGTTGGAGCTACACTCATCTAGGCAAGTGTGTTATTCTATCACACTCCTGACTTGTGCCTTTTAATTGGTGGACAGGCTTTGGGGGGTCAATAGGTGAGCTACTCACCACTGCATTCCTCGCCTTTGTCCTGCTCTGGACTAATGTGACAAGTCCAGTGAACTGCATTCACTTTGTGCCTATTTCAATTCTTGCAGTCCAGGGAATGGGCCACGGTCAGTCCTGAATAATTCCAAGATGTTGTGCTACACTGAACATTGGGCAACAAAAGTACACCCTTTGGTGTTCAAACATAATGTATCATGAATGATGGGTTGCCTGAGTTGCTTGATTCGTGCAGCTGCAGCTGCACGGACAGTCAGCTAGATGATGTGACGTGGCAATAGATTTAAGAGTGTGAACTTCTGTTTCCAATTAAGTGCTATCCATGCCACCTATGTGCCCTCGGAAGCTTCTCTGTTTGTTTCTATCCCACTACATGTACAGTCAAGGGCTGTTTGTATAGTAGTGTTTGACCTGTGCACCACTGCATAATAAATATGCTGCAATCAGTGGAAATCCTGCAAGTTCCCAGTAGTGGTGAGTAGTTCCACAGCTGAGAAACACAAACGAGCATGAGAGCAGGGCATAGAGGCGTTCTGCATGTATAATGACTTGAGCAGCAAGGATTACTTTCTCACGGAGGGAAACCCCTTGCTGATTTTTTTTTTTGTTTTGAATTCTACCTGATGAAACAGTGTTTCATTTGGAAACGTGGAAAGTGAGAATAGAGTGGCAGTTAACCTTGAAATAACTTCAGAGGCTAATGTCCCGTCACCCTTTTATTTAATTTGGAAAGTCCTTGATACTGCTCCAGCTCTGAGTGAACGGCATTTTTCGCATTCCTGTTTCTGCCTGTTAGCCAGGGCTCTCTGATTGGGGATGTTAGTCTGGCCCAATCAGGGGACTTGTTCTGTGAGGTCCACCTGGCTGACTTTGTTACAATCGCAACAAACAAAGGGAATCTAATTTTGTATTGGCTTCTAAATAGCAAGTGAGTACTAAGACAGTGGATGTGTTCTGTAGGTGACAGAGGGTTATATATTCTTTTGAAGTACAGAGCAGGCTAAAATGCTCGAAGTGTTTATCGAACAAGATGCTGTCAAAATATCAGTAAAATTGGAGGTAGTGAAAATAATGGTAGATTGTAAATTGAGAAGAAGATTGTATGGAAAGGCCAGTTATGCTTAAATTGGATAAATTGAGTTTATAATCCCAGGTTTCTAAAGGAAATAGTCTTGATGAAAGCTTCATATGGATTATGGCTTGCCATAATCTGCCAATCATCCTGAGATATGTGGATGATGCCAGAGGATTAGAGAGTAAGTATGATACCCTAATCCAAGGAAGTGTGTTGGGACATGCCTGGCAGTGGCCTTGTCTTGTACACTTGGCTGTCAAGAAACAGCCCGTTTTTATTTCCTTTCCATGCCTTTATTTACACTTATTTGATATCTCTACTTACCTTTCACCACAGTTAACATCCCTTATCTTTATTCTGATGTGAAGATGATGTGCTTTCACATCTGTTCCCTTGCTCCTCCACTGCCCCTCTCAAAGGTATAAAAATACTCGGTGTCTAACCGCTTTCAGTTTTGAAGTAGAATGATTGCATCCAGTATAATTCTGTTTCTGTCTCCAGATGCTGCCAGACCTGAGTTTCTCCAGCACTTTGTTTTAGATTAGATTACCTACAGTGTGGCAACAGGTCCACATCGACCCTCTGAAGAGTGACCCACCCAGACCCATTTCCCTCTGATTAATGCACCTAATACTCTGAGCAATTTAGCATGGCCAATTCACCTAACATGCAGATCTTTGGATTGTGGGAGGAAAACTGAGCACCTGAAGGAAACCCAAGCAGACACTGGGAGAATGTGCAAATTCCACAGACAGTCACCCGAGGCTGGAATCTTATGTGGGCGCCTGGCATTGTGGGGTATCCATGCTAACCACTGAGACACCGTGCCACCCTTTTCATTTTAGATTTCCAATACCCGTGGTATTTTGCTTTTATTCCACTCTTCAAATATCTCTTCAGATTAATGCCACCTCTCCGAAAGTGTAGCACTCAGTCAACATGGTGCACATTTATATAATTTTGTGACACAGTAGGTTGAGACAATGCTTTTAATTATTCACCAAGATTTTAATCCTGTGTTTCTATTTGTGTACATTACTTGCTAAAAGGTATTTAGGAGAGTTTCAAATTTGAGAGAATTCAAAATGGAGACTTGCCTTCTTTAAACTTTTTGTGTAAAACAGGACAGTTTTTACAATTCCCTCTATATATAAATATAGTGTAAGTAAGGCACATGTCACAATTAAAAGTTTGATACTTTTTTTTAAAAAAAGTGAATAACTCTTCAGTTCTTCAGAGATCTTCAGTTAAACTTCAAGCTATTTAATGGCATTTTTATAATCTTTACCTTTTTAAAGTTGCTTATTTATTTTGATACACCCAACGTTAAACGAGGACATGTTTTATTGTATTTCAATGTTTGTTTCCCAATGTAAGTCACTCTCATAACCAATACTTATATGAATGGTAATTCATAACACAGTTAATTGTGTGCAGGGTGACAGTTGTTCTTATTACAGAAATAATTGCATCAGATTTGCTTGGAGATGGTTAAGTCCTCTCAACTGATATTCAAATGTGTCAAATCCTTGTCTTATGCAATATAGTATCATCAGTGTGAAACACCCTGCCATTGTAATAAAAACCAGAGACCAACTGGGTAGGTACCAGAAAACCCTGACTGAAGTACAGAAAAAACATTCATCACTTTACTGGTAATTTTAATTTAAATGAGTATTCATCGATGCTGTCATTATGTATTCTGACTGGAATCAGTAATTGTACAGTCGGTTTTACCGGCCATCTACTCATTTTATTCTATGCTATAATTTCAGGCTAATTGCTTCAATTGCATCATAGCCAGTCTGTTCATAAAGGTTGTCCCTCAACTAAAATGAATATGCGAAGTCACAGTCCAGTTCTTGTAGGATTCTTGTTCACCAGCTTTCTCCAATCTTTCTAAGAAGGCAGAAATGATTAGAGTCAATAAATGCAGATGGTAGGTGATGAAAATGTGGTATTGAGGAAAGTAAGGATGCTTCTTGGAGGTTGGAATGGAGGCAGTTTGACTAAAGGTTATGTGGGTGAATGGATGGGGAGGGTAAAAATGCTATGAGTGTTCTGTTGTAAATTGATACAATGCCAGTGTATTTTATTTTTAAAAGTTCATCATAATATCCAAAATCAACCCTTGAAGTTACTTGGTTAAATGACATACAGACAAAGAGCAAAAGTAGGTGACTTAGTCCTTCAACTCTTCTCTGCCATTCAATAAAATCATGACTGATCTGATTTCAACCTCAACTCTCCACTGCTATATATTCCTGATAGACTTTCATCCCCTTGGTAATCAAGAATCAACCTATGACTTAAAAAAATATTGAAGATTCTACATCCACAGCTTTTTTGAGAAAGGGATTCCAAAGACATGCAACTCTTGAGAAAAATGCTTTCCTTATTTTAAAACTATGATCCCTAGTTCTAGATTTTCTCTCAAAAAAAAATCCTTTCAACATCCACAAGGTCAAGTCCTCTCAGGAATTTATTTCAATTAAGTCACCTTCGACTCTTCCAAACCTTAGAGGATACAGGCCTAGCATGCCTAGCCATTCTTCATAAAGCAGTCTACTGTTCTAATTCAAAGTATTTCACTCGTAAGCCTTATCTGAACTGCTTTCAGTGCATTAAAATCCTTCTGTTAGTACAGTGACTAGTACTGAAACACAGTCCTCCAGACGTGGTTTCACCAATGCCCTGTATAAGTGAAGTGTAAACTCCCTACTCTTGTATTTTATTGTGAGGAGAATTAAATGCAACATTCAATTAGCTTTCCTGTTTACTTGCTTTACCTGAATACTAACCACCTGTGATACATGTACGAAGACATTTAGATCTCTTTGCATCTCAGAGCTCTGCAACCTCTCCTACTTAGATAATAGGTTCTTTCTGCCAAAGTGGATAATTTCACACCCTCTGAATCTACTCTCTTTGCTAGATTTTTGCCCACTGACTTAACCTATTTATAACATTTTTTACACTTTGTCCTATTTACAACTCACTTTCCCACCTACCTTGGTTCCATTTAGTAAATTTAGCTGCCATACCTTTGACTCCTTCATCTAAATCATTGATGTAAATTGTAAAGAGTTGAGGCTCCAGTACTGACCCCCTGTGGCATAACGCTTATGATGTCCTGCCAGCCTGAATTAGACCAATTTTTATTGTTACTGTCCGCTTCCTGTTAGCTAGCCAATTTTCTGTCCGTGTTAATATGTTACCCCCAACACCATGAGCTCTTGTTTTCTACAATAACCTTTTGATGTAACACTTTATCAAATACCTCCTGGAAATCTAAAGACATTACATCCATTGGTTCCCATTTTTGCACAGCACAGGGTATTTTCTACTTCAAACAAAAGAACTTCAATAAATTAGTTAAATATAATTTTCCTTTCCCAAAACTCTGCTCTTCCTGATAACCTTAAGTTTATCCAACTGCTGTTAGAATAAATTTAATAATTGTTTCTGACATCCTTACGACAGATGTCAAGCTTACTGGCTTGTAATCATATGTTTGTTTTTGCCTCCCTCCTTTTATTTTTGAATAAAGGAGTTACATTAGCCATTTTTACAATCTAAAGGCACCTTCCCCAAATCTAATGCGTTTTAGAAAATTAAAACCATGGTCTGAATTACTGTTTTGTACAGAGTCTCAATTCTCCACCCCGCACATGTCTCATGATTGTGGAAACAATGAGTTGGTATTCCCCATGCATAATGCAATGTAACATTAATCAGATTTATTTTGTTATTTGTGGTGATCTCTTATGTTGATCAGGTGGTGTCTTGTTGAATAGAATCAAATTGTTTGGATATTTTTAAAATAATCAGAATGTTCAGGATGTATATTGATTTGATTGATTGAGAAAACTGAGGAATTCCTCAGTTAACCATGTAACTTAATGGAGTTGACAGTAATCTGTTAAAACTGAGTGGATATGTCTTTGGCTGTGATGGATGTCAGGGTGAGGAAGTGGCAGGTTGAGTGGGGGGGAGGAAAGCAAGTCAGTAATGTTTTGGTATCAGTTTTCCTTTAGATAAAGTTTTAGTCCACCTATTAAGGCTACTTCAAGGAACATGACAGTGCAATCATGAGTTTTACTGATTTAACATGGTTGGAAATGTTTTTAGTGATAGTGGGCTAAAGTGCAAATGTTCTTCCCAATTTTCTCATTGTTTCCCAAAGGCATTAGTTTAATTGGCATATATGGTCAGACCGGTTTTCTAAAAAAAAAATCAGCACTTAACAACAAATTTGGGACTTTTGCTCATAATAGACAGGATCCTCCCTCCCCCTAAGGTGTCATATGCATGGACACGTTAACAATGGATGGCCTTCATTGCATTCAAGTGAGGTTATGTTTCTAAATAGCAGACAAGCAGATAATTGCATGACAGCAACATATTAAAGCGATGGCTTTTGTGAACTAGTGATCTCTTTATTCAGCATCTATAGTTGTAGAAGTACCCTGTTGGCTCCTTGATGCATGGATAGGCAAGTGTAAGTCCTGAAACGGATGCTGGGGTAAAAAGATAACCATGACACAAAAAACCAGGACCTGCCATCAAAAGGAGTCAGGCTCAGAAAATAGCCTGAAGTTCAAGTCATAGAAATATACTGCACAGAAACAGGTACTTCGGTCCAACTTGTTTGTGCCAACCAGATATCTTAATCTAACCTAATTCCATTTGCCAGCTTTTGGCCAATATCTCTCTCAACCCTTCCTATTCATGTCCCTGTCTCGGTGCCTTTTAAAAGTTGTAATTGTTCTGCCTCCACCACTTCCTCTAGCAGCTTGTACCATTCATGCACCAACCTCTGTGTGAAAAGTTTCACTTCCGACCTTTTTAAATCTTTCCCCTCTCTCACTTTAACTCTGTGCCCTCGAGGTTTGGACTCCACTACACTGGGGGAAAAGGCTATTCACCCTATCCATGCACTTCATGATTTTATAAACCTCTATTAGGTCACCCCTCACTTTCTGACACTCCAGGGGAAGAAGGAAGTTGAACTCTTGGGATGATTACAATTGGGTGGGCAGAAGAAAAGTGGAAAGTGCACTGGGGAAAGAGACTGCATTCTTGGGGTGAAGAGATGGGTTTGTTCTTTCCTGGTCCTCGGGTTCCCCTCTTCAACTGCTACCAAATGGCCTCTGTGCTGCTTGAGACTTTTCTCAGGGAAGTTGCTGGTGAACTACAGGGGATCCTTATAAACATTTTAGAAAGCATGTGAGATGGTGAAACTGATCCAAACCATGTGATCAGAACAGCACACCATCAATGTTCTAGGAATACTTTCTACCAGAATCAGCAGCCCCTACTCAACTGGGCTATTGAGTACTCATGAATTATCAACAGCTGGGTATGACCAACCTCCCAGCATTTCAAACATTACTTGGTGCAGGACAATGGGTAAGGCTTGGTAAGGGGTCTGCAAGAGGTCAAATCCAACCCACTTCCAACTTACCTGGGATCTGTGAGGCATGCTGGTTCAACTGCAAACATTTGCCCTATCAAGGTGCCAAATTGGTAGATTTCAGTGTTTGGCAAATGCTTCCTCAATAGAAGAGTCAAGGGACAGCAGTTAACTAGGAATCCCAATGAGCAAAAAATGAGCTGGCATCAGATTCTACTTGCAAGACTGCAGAATTATGCATAGTTCCAAGTCAGGCTGGAGATAAAGCGTCATCAGTCACCTCATCTAAGATGACCTACTAATTGGTATTACCATCCAATGCTGTTTGGATAGGGAACTTCTCAACTGTGGTCACTTGAAGAAATCAGAGTTTGCCACTGTGGGAAAGCATGGCATTCAATTTGTAGATGACTGCATGATAGCTCACTCTGTAGGATATGCAAAGGCCAGTTGATCACTGATACTTAGCCTGTCCTATAAACATACCCAACGTGAAGGTGCTCCAACAACCTTTCTGGGCCAATTGGGCATCCAATGTGTCTCACACAAACTGGGTGACTGAGTTATGTGTATCACTTTCCATATTTCAGGTAATGACCATGTCTTTTTATTTTTCTGTACTTTGGATTGTGGAGTGACATGGGAAAAGGACTATTTTAAAAATCAAGGCGAGTGGAAGAGATTGATGCACGGTTTAAAAGCAAGTTACTGACACTCATTGTAAGTGGTGTTTACACTGCTGTTTGTTCAATCAATGGCAGGGAAGGCTACTGCAGACAAGCTTGAGCCGGGGGTGGGTACAAATAGAGATTTTGCCATCCTCAAGTACCTGATTGGTCTGGTGATTGGTGACCAGATTTCAATGACAAAGGCTTTCTGCCTGCCAACAACAACATGATTGGCTTAGTTTTCACCACCATTGCCTATATTGAATCCTGGTCAAATGGGAGAACTGTTGGACTAATTCAACCATTTGTCATCAAGTAGAGTCCACCAGCTTGGAAACCTTTCTCCTGAAGAACCAAATCTGATAGACAGGCCATTGCATCTGGATGTACAAAAAGCAAGCTGTCTAAGCAAGTTCTCATCTTCCAGTCATCTGGCTAGCACTCAAAGGGCAGCCAAAGGAGAAAGTAAAAGGATATGTTCAAGGTTACCCTAAAGCATGGAGGTATTGTCATGCTCTTTGGGAGGAGAAAGCCACTCAGTACTGCATCTCCTGATAAAACCAGGCGCGAGGCACTGCCGGGCTCTGTGGTGGCAAAGGGAGGAGAGGGAAGCCACCCCGAGATTGCTAATTCCACTGCCTCACACAACAATGTGCCCTCAAGGGTTTATTGCCCTTTAATGTAGTGGGTTTGTTAGTTGAGTCCAGCTGCAATTTATAATACATTCGGAGGCTCACTGATGATGATACCTAGTATGGTGATGAAACATCTGAAAACTAATCTTCCAGCTCGGCGAGCAAGCCTACATCCAGAACTGCACTACCTATTAGTAACAGTGCTGTTATGGTGAATTTAAACTTCTTGCTATTTCCAAAATGTGATGTGGTATTGTATTGGCACAGAAATATAGACATAGAAGATGTGAGCTGTAGTAGGCAGTTCAGCCTTTCATGTCTGTTCTGCCGTTCAGTATGATTATGACTGATTGTTGAGTTCAACATGCTAATCCACGTCCCCTCCCTCATACGCCTTCATCCCTTTGACCACAGAGCTATATCTACTTGCTGTTTGAAAGCACAATTTATTGGCTTCAACCACTGCCTATGGTAGTGAATTCTACGGCCTCACCATGTCAGATGAAGACATTTCTCCTTTATCATCTGTCCTAAAAGATTGCAGTCCTTTTCCTTGAGTTATGGCCCCTAGTTCTGGGCTCTCATACCATCAGGAATACCCTTCCTGCATCTAACTTGTCTATTCCTGTTAGAATTTTATCAGTTTAATGAAATCACACTCTTCATTCTTATACCTCCAGTGAATCCACTCCCAGCCAATTCAATCTCTCCTCATACATCAGTCCTGCCTTTGCGAGAACCTTTGCTGCACTCCCTCTACAGCAAGGTGACCTCCCTTGGATAAGGAGACCAAAATTGCTCACAACATTCCAGGTCCAGCCTGACCAGTGCTCTGTATAATTACTTGTACCTGTACTTGAGTCCCCTCACTGTGAAGGCTAATGCACAACCTGCCTGCTGCACCTGCACACTTAGTTTCAGCTACTGGTGCATGAGGACCCTCTGGTCTTGCCGAACATTCCCTTCTCTCAATTTACAGCCATTGAAATAATAATTTGCCTTCCTATTTTTGCTTTCAAAGTGGATAACCTGACATTTAACCACATTATGCGACACATGCCATACGTTTGCCCACTCGTTCTGTCTGTCCACATCACACTGCAACATCTCTGCATCCTCCTCACAGCTCGCCATTCCAGCCCGCTTTGTGTCATCAGCAAATATTGAGATATTACATTTAGTTCGCTCATCTAATCATTAACACATATTGTGAATAGAAATAGCATTCACCATAAGTGTATAAGGTGATGTATAAATCTACGACAGAAGAGAGCAGTAAGAGATATCTCAGCCTGTCTTTTTTTTTTATCCACCTGGATTTTATGTGCACTTCGTGCACTCGAAATAAGGAAGTAATAATGATTTGTACTAGCCAACATGGCATTTGTACAGAGCATTCTTAGATAATGACAGCAAGAGCAGATTGTGTAGGGAAAGTTCCATGCCAAATACAAATTAAGATGCAACATATTGTAGGAAATGCATTCAGAAATTAATTTCTTCTTGTTTTTTTTTCCATTATGTGTATATAAAATTAAGTCATGTATGACCTTCAATTGATTTGTTGCCAACTGGTTTGCTGCTCAAAACAATTGAGAAAATATTAGTGAGGTGAAGCAGAAGTAAACCTTCAAAACTCATTGTGCTCCAGCTAGACATGGGCTGATGTGACAATGGCTTATCTTGCAGAAGGTCAGCCAAATGTAATCTTTAGCTCATGAGGGAAAGAAGCAGCTCAAGGAGAGAGATTTCTTTGCTTGAAAGTGAGGCTACCTTAATCTTAATGCAGCTTTTGAAAAGGAAATTCATTTGTAGTTCTGAATTTAAGAATATGTTCAATATTCACTATTCAATAGTAAATATTCTATTGGTAACAGGGGCATTTGAGGACATCATAAATAGAGTCACAACTTGGACCATTTAATGGAAGGCATCTGGAGCCAGAATTCCAAGTTTCCTTTGATCTGTTCATATTTATTTTCTTAGTAATATAATATTATCAAAGCAGGCTCTTGCCATTGAGGAAGTCTGCCATATATGGCGATGTTTGTTAAATTATATAAGCAATTGCAATGTGTGATGTATATTTCATGGGGATTTTTTCACAATTGTGAAATAAGATTAAAACTGTTCCAAGCCTCCCAACATATTTCACAAGTCAACTGCATCATTTTTTGAATGTGTCATTATGGTCTCTTTGGTTTTTGTTTAAACAGGAAACCTTTTGAAAAACAAAATTTCCAAAGATCCGTCCTATCCAAACAGCAAACTACAAGCATCCAATTTAGGAAGAGGAGCAGAAGCAGGCTATTCAGCCCCTTGAACCTGCTCTACAATTTAATAGGATCATAACTGATCAGATTGTAATCTAACTTCATAGTCCCATCTCTCCTTTCAGGAACTTATTGCCTCTTGCTTACCAAGAATCTATCCAGCACACCCTGAAGAATATGCAAAGACTGTGTTTCTTCCATCTTTTAAATGAGGTAATTATGAAGACTCACTATCCACAGGGATAAAAAAGATCACTACCATCCATCTTAAGTGGGCGACCTGTAGTTTTTGAATGATGACCTCTAGTTTGAGATTCTCCTACGAGAGGAAATGACCTCTTCACATCTGCTCTATCAAATCTCCTCAGGATACTGTTTCAATCGTTTCACCTTATTCTTGTTTACAAGTCCTTAGTCTGTCCAATCTTTTCTCATTAAACCACCTAAGCCAATTGCTAGTCTTTCTACACCTTTTCTGAAATGTTTCCAATAAATTTACATACTACTTTTATATAAGAGCCCAGTACTAAAACAGTATTGTAGATGTGGTCTCGTCGGTACCCTAATAATCAACTAATCATACAGTACAGAAGAGCCCTTTGGCCATTGAATCTGCACTGACAACATCAGCACAATGTCCACTGGACCCACTTGCCATCACTTAGTCTGTAGCCTTGAATTTTAATAACATTTCAAGTCTCATTCAAATGCTTTTTAAAGATTAGTTAGGGCAGGAAACCATACAATCAAGGCACTGCATTCCAGATTCCTACCTACCTCTGAGTGAAAACACATGTTTCCTCAAATCCTCCCTCAAATCACCTGTCTTTCACATTAAAATTTATAACCCTTTGTTATTGACCCTTCAACTGAGAGCCGCTGCTTTTTATCTCTTTATGCCCACCCCTCATTATCTTACGCACCTCAATCCAGTTCACTCTTGGCCTTCTCTGCTCCACCTTATTTAGCATCTCTTTGGAGCTACTGTGCTCCATCCCAGGTAAATCCTGTTTAATCTCCTCTGCAACCCCTCCAGTGCAATCACATCCCTCCTATAGTGTGATGACTCAAACTGTTCATGGTCCTCTAGCTATGGCCTAACCAAAGTTTAGTGCAATTCCAACATAACCTGCCTGCTCTTATAATCTAATCCAAAGGCAAGTGTCCCCTGTGTCATCTGAATGACACTATTAACTTGTTCTCCTTCCTTCAAGGATCTGTGGAAAGTACATCAGATTCCTCTGAACTTTCTAGTGACTTGCCATTCATTGAGCATGACTGTGGACTTGTACTCAAAATGGCTAAATATCAATTTTAGCAAGTCTCATCGAGGATTTTCTCTTGGTGAGCCTTCGTGAAATTTCTCATGATACTTTCCCAAACTCTCCTCATTACCAATGAATCCTTGTCATTGTTCCCCACTTGCTGTATTCTCCCTCTTGCCACAGGTGTAAATGTTGGCATGTGTTGGGATTTCCTGGGACTTTTGGCACCGGCAGCATCTTTGAAGCCCAACCATGTACCTGACCAATGGAAGCTGAGCGACGTTTCCTGTTCTTTGCCCCAGAACTATTTGACAGAGAGAAATTGGTTCCCCTCTGACAGGGGCCTTGAGATCCTGTTGTTAAAACATACATTCGTGGACAGGTAGTGTCTAGCACTTAAATAACTAGTGCATAGTTTACAATTTTAAAAAAAAACTACATAAATCCACAAAAAGCTCAGCAAGGCAAATGGTACAGGCATGGCTAACAAAATAAATCCAGGATTATTTTTATCAAAAGAAAAGGCCTACAAAGTTGGTTTTGAAGGTTTGAAGAATTTTTTAAAAATCCTAAAGAGAATCAAGAAAAAAATGAAGGAAGGGAAAATGCAATGAGAGTAAATGAGTGAAAACCACAAACTGACTGCTAAAGTTCCAATCGGCTTTTAAAGAGGACATTAAACAGTAAAAACAAATTGGAGTCCATTGCAAACAAAGATGGGAGTTTCTAATGGGAAGTAAATGCGTGGCAAAAACTAAGAAAACAGTTGGCCTTCCCTAAGAAAAATGCTAAAAGCTTCCTAGTATAAATGAGGAACTGCAGGATTGTGGTTTTAAAATGCTGCTAGAGAAATTCATGAATTTTAAAGCAGGTAGATTCTCTGGGCCTAATTCCTGATAGCTGAGGGTGTTAAGAGGTGGCTGTAGAGATGATAGATATTCTTTCAAAATAGATCATCTTTCAAAATTCTATATTCTCCAGAATGATGGTTGCACATTGCAAGGTGTAAATGTAATTCTATTGTTTAACAGGTGAAAAGGGAAATACTGGGGACCATCGATCTGTTGGTCTAACACCAGACATGAAGAAAATGTTAAAATCTATAACAAAGGATGGAATAGCAAGACATGTAACAATGATGGTCGGATTGACCAGAGTCAACATGGATTAAATTTGGATTTTCTGAGGATGTGACTAGTGAAGTAGCAAAAAGAACTAATGAATGCAGTTTCTTTGCTTTTGGGTATTGTGTTCATCAGTCCTGCTTTATCAATGTTGTTTGTAGCATCTCCAGGGAAAAGAAAATTCCCAAGTTTGTCAAGCGTGATCCTCCATTGATGAATCCGTGTTGACTGTGCCCAATCAATCATTTTTGACGACCTGCCTGTTTATTCCATTTTTTATAATAGATTTTAACATATTCCCTACTAGAGATGTTAGGCTAATCGGTCTGTAGTTCTGTTTTCTTTCGATCTCCTCCCTTAAATAGTGTGATGACATTTGCTGCCTTCCAATCTACAGAAATTGCAACATTATAGAATTTTGAAAGACAATCACAAATGCATCAACTATCTCTATAGTCACCCTCTTCAACTCTCTGGATGTAGACCATCATTTCCTGGGTATTAATCAGCTTTCAGCCCCATTAATTTCACCAGTACCATTTTCTTGCAGATGCTAATTTCCTTCAAATCCTAATTCTTCCAGGCTACTAGTATCTCCTCTTCTGGGAGATTTCTGGCATCTTCCTCATTGAAAGCATTTGCAAGGTAATCATTTAGCTTCTCTTCCATTTCTCTATTCCCCATTAGAGACTCTGCCTGTAATGGACACTCATTCATTTTAACAAATATTTCTTTTTTGCCCCAGACCTATTTGACAGAGAAATTGGTTCCCCTCTGACATGGGCTTTGAGATCCTGTTGTTAAAACATACATTCGTGGACAGGTAGTGTCTAGCACTTAAATAACTAGTACATAGTTTGCAATTTAAAAAAAAAACTGCATAATTTTGATTGCTGTGGAAGCTTTTGCTGTCAATTTGTTTTTTTCTTTGCCACGTTACATTCCTATTCATTACTATACTTTATATTCCTAACATATTCTCACTTTGCTTATCAGTTTTTTGTTTAGTCCTACATTGTTGTATTTTGTCAGAATTATTGCTGTTTTGGGCAATTTCTATGCGTGCTCTTTTAATCATGAGAAAATCCTGAATTGTGTTTATAAATAACTCCAACCTATGACTGTTGCCCCTTGCTGATTCTTAGTTCAACGCAAACAGATTCTACATTGTTCTTCTGTGAGATCCTCTTTTTTATTAAAAGAGATAACTCATCCACCTTTTACCTTCTTACCTGTCCTTAAGTCAAATATCGTTGAATTGTCCTCGTCACCATGCAGTTGTTTCCATACTTGCAATTGGATCACATGCTTGTATCTCTTAAATCATCGACCTTATTGTGAATTTGTCTTTTTTGCCTTTTCTCCTTATAAAGCATACTCTGCTCAACATTTTTCTTTCTCCAGTCTTCAAATCTCACCAGTATTTTTTTCAAACTTTGATTACCAACTTCACTTCCTTCCAATTTGGACTCCGTTTCCCATCCCTTGGCAAACGAGTTTAAACCCACTCTAATGACACTAGCAAGGCTCCCTGAAGGGATATCAGTCCCCACTCCATTACAGTGCAACCTGTTTAGTTTGTCCAGATCCTCCTATCTGTCCTGATCCCATTCCTCAGAAACCTGATGCCCTCCCCCATAGCTATGTACGCAAGATATAATCCTGAGATGACTGCTGTTCCTAACTCTTTGAAATGTGCATTCAGGCTGTCATCCCTCTTCCTCCCTATGTCACTGGTACCAATGTGGGCCACAAAACCTGGCTGGTCACTCTCCTGTAGAAGGATGACTTGGAGCTGCTCCATGACATCCTTGACTTTGGTACCAGGGAAGCAACATACCATCCTGTATTCACAATTATTACCACAGAAGTGCCTGCCTGGTCCCCTAAAATGTAGAATTGTCTGGAACTATTGTTGGTTTATTCTACTTCCCCCTCCCCATGATGCCATCAGCTTCTAAAATGTAATGCCAAATAGCAAGCAAGATACACTGAGGGAACTCCTGCACTACCTGACCGGTTTTCCAAAATTGCCTAGTCATTACCCTTCCTTCTCTGCCTGTACGCTTCTCATCTGTGGTGTGACCACATCTCTCCAAGTAGTATCCATGTAGTCCTCTGCCTTACAGATGCACAACAGTGACTCCAGTTGTAGCTTTAGTTCTAGAAGCTGAAAGCTCAACCTTGTGCAGATGATCTCACTTCCTTCAGGTGTTTTCTGAGACAAGTATGTGTGTGGATTTGGGGTGGGGGGAAAAGAGGTTCTTGATTCCAATCTAGCTATGAATCAATCTAAACATCAGGTCATAGACAGAGAACACAGGGGGCTAACACTGTCAACATATTGTCTAGCTATCACCATTGTTATCAGCTAACCCGAGAATGCAACTTTAATTAAAAAAAAGGGTTTTGTGATTTACACATGAAAGAAGTGAAACTATCACTGTATTCTCACAGATGAAAGGCTTCAATTCTTCAATGTATAATTTCAGTTACATCACACTGCAAATTTTTGCTATAAATTCTGTTATGATCGAGCCCTCCACAATCACCTGATGAAGGAGCGTTGCTCCAAAAGCTAGTGTGCTTCCAATTAAACCTGTCGGACTATAACCTGGTGTTGTGTGATTTTTAACTTTTTTATTTTGATTAGGTTGGCAGTAAAATTAATAAATTGGAGCACTGATCTTAACTTCAATGCAAGGTGATGGAGGTATTGATTAAGTAGCAACAACTGATTCGTGGCCCTATACCAAGATTTCTTTAAAAGATTGGACATTAAATATACCACGTTAACAAGTATGAAAAGGGCAGTATACATGACTATTGTCAAATCTCCAGCCAACAAATGCCTGGAATAATTCATTGTGATGTGACCAAATTCTTCAGGGTTTTCTTGATGTGAAAATTATTTGGAAATGATGTAGTCTAAAAATGGAAACCATTTTATATTACACAAGTCCAAGCTTTGATCAAGTTTGGAAAAACTGCTTGCTAGTTAAGTGGCCAAAAGTTACCAAAAAGCATTGATTCAAGTGTAAACCTTACATAATACAATGCAGCACAACACATCCAACTGTGAAAGTGTTTCACATACACTTGCTGCTGCCAAATGTTATATACCAGCTCAGTTTTCCATTCTGTTAACTGGAATAACTTTAGTAAGAATGAAAGCTTATCTTGTTTCTTTTAACTCAGTAAGCAATGCATTGTTTTGGATAAGATGTTTTTTAAGCTTACAAACTTTGTATGATCAATGAATTGAACATGCAAGTCTGGTAATGCAGTGATTATAGTTTCTCAACAGTTTATGCTTCATCAGATTTTGAGCAAAGGTTAATCACCGTATTCAGGTATTAAGTTTCCTTTTAAAATTTAGCAATTTGAATGGAAAAGTGAAGAGCATTATTTTATTTCACTACTTTGCTGAACAGTAATCCTTGGAAAATTTATGAAATCTTCATTCAAATATAAAAAATTTTACATTTGTTACGCATTTACAGATATTTACTTTTTTAGCCTTTTATATGTTTGCTTTGCAGCAATTCCACCTCTTACATCAGATGTCATGGCCTGTTACTTTTTGAAAACCATAATTAAAACTATTATATATGCATGTGAGTTTGGGGAGTATGAGGAAAGTCATGCATATCAGTCCTTCAAAAAGAATCTGGTTGTGTAGTTTGAGTCACAAGGCAATGAACCACATCGGTGGGAAGCTGGACTAAAATGAGCTGGAATGTTGCTGTGTATATTCATTGTACTGTACGTCCTCTTGAGATCTATTGAGTGAGTGCTGGTGATAAATCACATTTCTGGAGATGTGCCAGTCGGAGAACATGCTTCTGCAGTGCCAAAAAAAAGTTTGGTTTCAGTGGCATTATCAAATATGTAATTTAATAGAAAGGTATTAAGCAGGAATTTAATGTGTGCCCTTGACTTTTCAATTAATTTCTCTACTCAGCATTGTCTTCATGTCTACAAAGGCTACAATATCAATTTTTTAAAAAGAAAACAAGGTATGACAGTCTTTTTAACTTTGATTTCATATGCTCCCTGAGACTGATTGCTGGCCTGATCTGCTAAGCATAAAAAGTTGATACAGCTGCAATTGTTACTACAAAGATCTTTCAGAAGAAGCAAACACGAGAACTGGTCAACCTCAAATTTTTAAAACTTCGCAATTAGTGCTTTAAAAGAAACACTGGCATTACAGCACAAGTTTGTTCTCTACATGTTCCTTAATGACATTTATTGCAAATGTTAAAGGAACAGATTGATCGTCTAGTATGCACAGCTGTTCTGTTGGAAGATATTTTAGAATTTGCAAATAATCTTTTGGTTAGGCTTTGTGCAAGAAAAATCAATAACTGCAAGAAGAAAAATGCATGAGATAAGAATGGATGATTAAATTAGATGATATAATATCATTAGATTAGATTCCCTACAGTGTGGAAACAGGCCGTTCGGCCCAACAAGTCCACACCGACCCTCCGAAGAGTAACCTACCCAGAGCTATTTCCCTCCCATTAATGCACCTGAAACTATGGGCAATTTTTCACGGCCAATTCACCTAACCTGCACATCTTTGGACTGGGAGGAAACCAGAGCACCCAGAGGAAATCCACGCAGACACTGGGAGAATGTGCAAACTCCACACAGACAGTCGCCCGAAGCTGGAATTGAACCTGGGACCCTGGTGCTGTGAGGCAGCAATGCTAACCACTGAGCCACCGTGCCGCCCCATGGATACTCATGGATCAATTCTAGTGATCTACGGGGAGGCAATGGCCTAGTGGTATTATTGTTAAACTGTTAATCCAGAAACCCAAGCAATATTCTGGTAACCCATGTTGGAATCCAGCCGTGGTAGGTGGGCGAATTTGAATTCCAATTTTTTTTTTTAAATCTCGAACTAAGAGTCTAATGATGGACCATGAATCCATAGTTGGAAAAGGTTTGCTAATGTTGCTTAGGGAAGGAAACTGCCATCCTCCGAGTCTAGCCTTCATGTGATTCCAGACCCACAGCAATGTGGTTGACTCTTAACTGCCCTCTAGACAATAATGCTACCTAGCTAGGGACTACTTCATCCCATGAATGAATTTTTTAAAAAGCACAGAAAAGGACTTGTTGAACAATTTGTGTCTGCACTGGTCATATTCAAAGGCTTTGGCTAATATTCTCTAGACACTGCTTCCAATCTCACCATGGCAGCTGGTGGAATTTAAAGGAAATTAAAATCTGGAATTGAAGGCTAAAGTCAGTAATGACTATGATAAACAAATCATTCGCTGTAAATACCCATCTGGTTTAATGTCCTTTAGGGAAAGAAGTCTGCTGCCTTTCATCTGGCTGCATGTGACTCTGGATCCAAGCAATGTGGATGACGTTTACCCGCCTTTTAACGTGGCTAAGCAAGCCTTTCAGTTCAAGGGCACAAATAGGATGAGCAATGAATGTCAGCTTTGCTTGTGATGCTCACCTCCCTGAAAGAATATATTTTTTTCAAAATGAAAGTAAGTTTCTCCTATCTTTTTATATTTAGTTCCACGTTTCTCAAAAGGTTCTATAAATATTTACAGGGGTCTGACATTCAGGCTGACTTTACATTTGAGCAGCTGTGTCCAAGGATAATCAAATGAGTGGTGGTCAGAGGTGTGCTCTTGCTCTCCTATTGCTCAGTTCATATTCTCCTTAGTCCGTGCTGCTGCCTTCTCCATTTCGCTCACAAAGATTGTAATGAGAAACTGGCACACCCATCTCATCAAGCATAATACTTGTTTTCTTAAACCCATTATTAAAACACATTTGTACTTTTACATTGAATAGATACGTTTGTCTTGTAACAAATGTAAGCACACAATTGTCAGGCACAGAATTACTACCTGGGCTGCTGACATACTATATGGTGATTTGCGTAATTAGAATTGACCTTTTTTATTCAAACATATTCAAAACTTTATACTGTTAATCCACAGTCTGTACACAGTCTTCTTTAATGTCAGTTGATCTATGCTTGATCAGTTCTGCACAATTTTTATCGCAACTTTATTAAAAGCTGAATTGCACAGCAAAATTTTGTCAGTTTGCCCCAATGAGTGTTTTAAATAAGTTTTTAGTTTTTTGTACATAAATATTGAAGTTTGAATATGCCAGAGTGGTGACGTTAGTGAAAACTTTTGTAAACCAGTTGGTGCCTCTTTCAGCAATATCAGATTCACAATTGTGGAATATTTAGATGGAAATGAGATGAAGGTCTTTAATCCTGTTTTGAAATTTTCTTTCAAAATTTTAGTTTGCAAACCACTGATATAGGAACAATAAGTAAACACAAGAAGTGACATTTGTATTGAGAAGGTATAAATACTTTTCCTGTAAATATTAAGAACCTGAATACTTGCCGGGCAGATTTCAGGGCACTTTGGTTTGGTCAGTGATAATAAAGTGAAGTCCAAAAAAGCTTGAAGCGTAAGACCATAAGACATAGGAGTGGAAGTAAGGCCATTCGGCCCATTGAGTCCACTCTGCCATTCAATCATGGCTGATGGGCATTTCAACTCCACTTACCCGCATTCTCCCCGTAGCCCTTAGATTCTTGTTGTCTCGGGGAATTATCAATCTCTGCCTTGAAGACATTTAGCGTCCCGGCCTCCACTGCACTCTGCAGCAATGAATTCCGCAGAATGCAGTGGTATTTAAAAATGTCTATTTCCAAAATCTGCTTTTGTAGGTATGCCAATAATAATAATTTGAGGATCTCCAAGATGTGATACTTAAATAAGTGCACTCGTGTTTGGCAAACGTCTATTTAAATTTATGTAATGCTCAGCAAAGCACAAATAACCCCACTTGATAAACTGCAGTATTTTGTGAAGTGCAGTGACTGCTTTTCTGTAGGCATGACAATGGCTTTCTGAAAACTGTTGTGCAGCAGCAATATACTCCAAGGTACTGTGATATACATGAAATACATTGAAGGTGGGTGGAGATAATGTGTTTGCTCTTGTTTGTTCGACTATATTTAGCTTGAGAGAGATTATTTACTAATAGATGATTCAGATCCTTTTCCCTGGAATTTTTAAAGGACCCATAAATTTTGGAAGGTGAAGTGAATCAATCTTTATAAATATTTACAAATGTTGTCAACTTTGTTTCGAATGTTGGTGGTTGGTTGGTTTTTTTTTAAGGTTTTCATTTGTTCCAGCAACGTGGCAGAATGTCACAGATGTCCAATGCTTTCTGAACATGTTTTTTAATATGGATTGGCCTGAAGTCTTTTTAGTGAGAGGGGAAACTCTTGATGAAACTATTCTTTATACGCTTTGGGTTGTCCAGCACTAACCAGGCAAGGAAACATCTCCAGGAAGACCTGTGTAATTGTAATAATATTGCGTTAAAATAGCTATTGTAGAGGTAAGCACTCTGCGTATTGCCTTCTCTTCAGGTGAGAGACTACCAAGACAGTACATTTAGAGAACCAACTGCTCTCAAATAGGGGCATGGAATTGTTTATGTCCATGGTGATTGGAATAATTAAGTGATAAAAGAAAGTGTGGGAAATGTGCCTTAGTAATGGCTACATAATTTACATCGTGAACATAAATTATTTAGAGTTTCATTTTGGGGGTTGTTTGCAGGCAAAGACTCTGTTGCAGGTGGGAGGGAGAAATTTGAGGAACAGAATGAGATGTGTACCAAATACTGATTCCCACGTAAGGATATTTAAAATTCACCATGCCAAACTAGGGTCTACTTTTTAAAAAATGGAATATTACTTTAAATCTGTATTTGCTTTGCTCTGAAAGTGGAAAATGACATTTTGCAAAGTGGAGATTCTGAGGTGTTCAGAAGTGGAAATTCATAGACTTCATCTGGATACTTTAGGGCTGGATTTTCCTATCTAAGATGGGAAACGAGCAGGGTTTGCTCCTGAGTCAGAAACCTACCTTTGTCATAAATGCAGCTAGCAGCCATTTTGTTTTCTGCTATTCAAGCCTTGGTTTGTTAATGGCCTACCTTTGAATTACATGAGAATGGAGGGGGCCTGCCTCTGAGCAAGACAAGGGGAACCTGTAAAAGGATTCTTTAAGCTTCCTGTATATGAAAACAGTAGAATTGTTTCTGTAGTATATAAATCATCAGTCATAACCTGTACTGTTGGTAAATTCCTTTCTGCCATTCCCAAATCTAGTACCCCAGAAAACATTGTTGTGCAGCCTTATTGCAGGAGGTTTAATGCAATCTTTGTATAAGATGTCACGATTATTTTTTCCTTAATATTTACCCCATATGGACAGCCACACTTATGTCTTTTCCCAGGCCTTCAATAGCTCTTCTATTCTTTCCTCATTGTCTACTACTCTAAGCAAGGAAAGTGACTCTGACATTTGTACCATGCCATGAACTCCTTAAGGTTTATTCTCTCCTGACGTCCCTTCAGCTTGCTGTGTGTCATCTTCATACCTGAAAGATTGAGTCCAAACGGCCAACTGCTTCTACCAAAGTTACAAAATGTCTCAAAGGCAGCCTTTTATTGAACCCTTCTGTAGTTTGATTTGGCCTAGCAGACACAGGTTAGGTTTTTGCCCAAAGCATCGAATTTCCTGCTCTTCAGATGCTGCCTGACCTGTCCTTTTCCAGTACCGCTCTAATCTTGACTCTAATCTCCAGCATCTGCAGTTCCCATTTCTGCCTAGCCACCGGTTAGTTCCAAGCCTGGCACCTCCTCTGTTCTCTCAAAAACCACTGGCACTGAAAATAAGGTAGAAATTGATTTGAGAAGTTGCTTCCTCCAGCAGTTAGATGTAGCTGTCATTTCCTTCCTGATTGCCAAAATTTCCAGCTTGATTTGGAATGGCAAAATTTGGTCTTTGGTAACGTGCGTCCGCCATTGTGCTTAATGACAAGGTTTAATCTACAAATTCCAAACAATCATACAGTAGTGACAACTGGAGAATATTGAAGGATGAAGCCTCCAGGTGTAGTCTGAACAGCAAAGGAGGGTAAATTGAGAAATTGTTTCGAATCATCCGGATCAGCTATGTACATGCTGCAGCTTCTCCACTACCTTCAAGGCACAAGTTCGAGTTTAATGGAATATTGTCCACTTGCCTAGATGGTGGCAGCTGCTTCATAAGCTGCATGATCAGCCCATTTATCTACTTCAGTCTCTCATCTCTCCTCCACCAATGCACCGTGGTCAGAATGTGTTACCTACAGGATGCACTGCAGTATATTGCCAAAGCTGTTTTTGACAGTGTGACCTCTGCTGTTTTGAAGGACAAGGGATCAGATGCATAGGAATACTGTTAGGCCGAAATCCACGAAGTCTCTGACTTAACAGTATCATAGGATTACTTTTGTTTCATGAGTTGCAGTGGATCAAGAAGAAGGATTGCTGCCAAATTTTTAAGTACAACTAGAGATGTACGATATATGAACTGCTGTGCTGTTATTCATTGTTTTAAATGAATATGATGGATGTATTTAGGAAGGTATACTGTAGCTATGAATGCCTGTGGTTTTTGGGAAAATAAGCCAGCAGCAGATAACGAATAGAATCTGTGCCAGTCATGTATTTGTCCAAGGATTCTAGGAATCTAAATCTGTGAGGAGTCTAGAGCTGATCTAGTGTTCTGCAGGGTGTTAGCAGTGAGTAAAGGTTTTAGTTGATGTAACCTGATATTTAATGTTTTTAACTGAACTGATGACTATTAGCAGTGTCGATAATAAATTAATCAGTCAAACTGATCAGGCATTGTTAAAGATTTCTGAAATCTATGGTTCTAGATGAGCAAAGATCTTCTCATGAAACGTCAATGTTAAATGAATGACACATGGCAGGAGTGGGGCAAGAAGCCTCTCTGATAGCAAGATGTCAAGATTTAAAGGATATCGTCGTAGCATCATAGAATCCCTACAGTGTGGACGCAGGCCATTCAACCCATTGAGTCCACACTGATTCTCTGTAGAGCATCACACACAGACCCACTTCCCTGCCTTATTCCTGTAACCCTGCAATTTCCCAAGTCTAATCCACCTAGCCTGCACATCACTTGGCTGTGGGAGGAAACCAGAGCAGCTGGAGGGAACCCACACTGACGTGGGGCGAATGTGAGGGTGGAGTTGAACCCGGGCTCCTGGCGCTGAGGCAGCAGTGCTAATCTCTGTGTCATCCTGCTGCCCAATTCCTTTAGAAAATATTTTTCTTTGTAAAATTAAAGCTTTCAGTGTAGAACTTTGTATTTAAAAAAATTCTTCTGTGGCTACCTTCACACAGTAGCTGCTTTGTGGCAACTGAAAGTGTGAAATAGGGATAACATTCCTTCAGTTTCTTGCTCTGTGGCCAGATTCCTGAATTCTATTTGGTAGCTTCCTGCCAAGAACCGCAAGTCAGATTGGGAACTTACAACTGAATGATTCTGTATGTTAGTTTATGAATTAATGAAAATTTTGTTTTCATTCTGGTTTCTACTGTGTCTAATTTATATTCTTCAATTCTACAGAAAGTTTATGAGTAAGTTGCAGAAGCCAGTGCTAACAGGCCAGCGGTTCAAAACCAGGAAAAGGGGTAAGCTTTTTCGCCTGGCTGTTTTCCTTGTGAAATAGTATGGATTCATTTAAAGGCGTTCCACTCCTGGCAGATAAACTGACATTTTTGTGGTGGCAACATACAATCCAAGGAACTTCTAATGTCATCTGTGGAATAAATTGCATAACTATCTTCAGTTTACAATACTGAAGAACCTGGTTGCTTAAAACAATGTGAGAGAAATGCCACTTAAATCTTTTGTCTGCATGATCAATTAGAGATTTGCTTTCAACTGTTCAATAACCTAATAAAGTATATAATTAATTGATACCAAAATTACTGCTTTCAACATGACATCACCACAAAAATAACTCCTCTGACTCATTCAGCTAATCCATTCACCCTTGCTACAAAGTGTCTCTGCTATTTGAAAAGACTGACTTGAGTATGGTGCAAATTGCATAATTGTTATCTAGGAAGACTGGAGGTGTGTGTGTGACTGCAATGCTATCTCTTGTGCAGATGAAAAGGAGAAGTTCGAACCAACAGTCTTCAGAGACACAATCATTCAAGGTCTCAATGAGGCTGGGAATGACCTTGAAGCGGTTTCCAAGTTTCTGGATGTTACAGGATCGAGACTAGATTACCGTCGTTATGCAGACACACTGTTTGATATATTGATAGCTGGGAGCATGCTCGGTAAATATGGATTCAACTTTCTTTAATAGACCAGTAAGTAACAAAAAGAAAAATGTCATTTTAATATAAATGTTAAGGGATTTTGTCTAAAACCACAATGACTTATTCACTGATTCAGACGAGAATCTAAAAGCTCGTATGTTTTGATAATCACTTTGTGTTCTAATGGGTATTTTTTACTCCCAGATGATTTTTTTTTAAAAAGAAGTCATGCTTTAAACCAACGAAGCATTCATTCAAAATACTGGTAGCAAATGAAAATATTTTGTTGAGCAGTTTTTAAATAAGCTGTCCCAGCTGCCACAAGAACAACTTCATTTATTTAGTATAGAAAAATATCCCAAGGCATTTCAGAGGTGTATGAAAACTGAATGATTTGCCATGATTGTCTATTTGAAACCTGAATCGTTAAGGCGGCAGCAGTCAGTCTGATGAGGTAACTGAAGAAACTTTACTGAAGTCATAATATAACTCTTTAAAGCAGGGTAGTGATTTTACCGACGTACCAACGATGCTCTTGTCTTTCAGTGCAACTTAGGATGTGGGGTCAGTACTCTGTCTCTGGTCTCTCTCCAACACCTCTGGGATCTTCTGATTGGAGAATAGGCTTCACTAATTCCAATTTTAAACTTAGTGTGTACCTCGATTGCTCTAAACCATTGCTTGTTAGCTCTGTCCAGCCACAACCCACAGCACAATCATCGATATTACATTCTAATTGGCCTAGGTAAGGCAAGATTCATTTCAAAATGATTTCAGGGATAAGTGATCAATCTGATTCTTAAGGGTGATGGCTAATAATATCATTTCCCACTATCTCCTGATGCTTTAATGTTTCAATTATCCATGCACCCATTCTCTTCATTATTGTTAGTTTAATGTCTAATGTAATGACTCATTACTAAGACACGTGAATTTTTTTGATATCTTATTTGATAATTGATTTAAGATAGTGACACATGTTTTCAGGCCCCCATGATTGATACTGAGCTCATTGACTTTTTGCTTCATTGCTAAGAATCCATCACTTGCTAGTTTTTCTTTCTTATTGGCACAAGATCCCCATTAGATCAAATGCTCAAACATTTGCTTTTAGGGGCAGTTTATTAAGTGATAATTTTATCTCTGTGGTTGTGGATGCCTGGAATGAGTTTCTTAATTTATTTTAAGACCAGGTATAGTGGGAAAGTTGCCTAAAACTTCAAAACTATTTTGAAACTCATACAGATGATTACAAGGTACTAATACAAACAAATTGTACAGAATGTGTCAAGACTGAAGTCGTGAGACATCCTTATGCATTCAATCGAAACGTTGTTGAGGAATAAAACTTTTAAGGACTATACAGTTACAAACTTGTTACAAAGTCATACGAAGACTCAATTTAGTTAAAACTAATTGTTTCTCTTTGACACTTCACATTAAAACAAAACTGGTATGTTGTCTTCTCTTCTCCCAGCTCTCCAGATTCCTTCCTCTGCTGCCCAATAAGGAATTAATAAGCTCAAAGAAGGTTGCACATTGTTCCATTGTGGCTCTATGTAATGGAAATGAGCTAATCAGGGGCTTTTGGTATTTGTCCTATAATTTGTGAAACCCACGAATGTGTTACCTTCATTTTGTTCACCACCAAATGAAGCTAAGCAGAGTCACATGATATTAAAATACTAAAGTCTCCTTGCTTACAGTTGAGTTTAATATGTATTTCATTAATTGCCATATTTTGACATTGCATGATTAAGTTAGTTATGTTTTTACTACTAGTCTTACAACAGTAATCAGAAATGGATTTTACTACGTATCTTAAAAGAGGATGGCAGATGGAAAGAGTGAGTTTTTTATGGAGAAAATTTCAGAATGTAAAACTATATCTACTGAAGGCATGCCCACTAGTGGTGAGATGAAATGGAGACTGTGGGCAGGAAGCACCAGACAAAGGACTTCCAGTTGTACCTTGATTTGCGTTTACAAAATAGGGTAGGATTAGAAGTGGTACTTTTAAAACATTGAAGAAATTGACAATATTGAAGGTAAATAAGACAGGAATGATAGGGGAACCGGGCATGCTGGATCAAAAGATATATGGGTAACAAAGTTTTTGAATGAGTTGAAGTTTACAGGAAGTGAAGTTACCTTGGTGTCTGAAAGTTGAATGAGTGTGGACTTAACAGCCTCCTGAGCTAAGGGATAGAGGTGGGTGATGTTGAGATGGGCATCCTTTATTACAAAAAGGATATGGTGTTGAAAACTTTGCGGCTCTAGAATGCCAAGGTAATAAATGCTGGTTTAGTTTGAGTCGTCAAGCAGGGCAAGAGGAAATGGGGCAGATTGTATTATGGCAGTTTCAAGCATATATCATGCTGTAACTTTGTGTTGCACAACAGCATGACATGTGACATTCCAATCTTAACTGTCACCACCTCCCCTTCAGTCAACCTCTGTGTCATGGAGTCAGTGTATGTCTATGAATGGTCAGCTATCCATATGCAATATATGACATCAGTTAACAGAGAACTCGGGTCTGTGATATTGTAGTCATGTGAATATTTAGTTTTGTTAATAAACTTCAAGACATCTGTCTCAACATGGGCCCATGACACTCTGGTATTTGTTAGGCTGATTAATGTGTAGAAAACCACAAAGCAGATTATTAACTATTTGATTTTTTTGGTGGGAAAGTAATGGCTTCTGCCTTTAACAGGCTGAAATTGCAGTTATTCCAAGATAAATCAGAAAAGCATCATGAGAGCACAGAGGTAGTGGAGGACATGCAAACATAGGAGTTAAAAACAGAAATATGTGAGAAAATCGCGAAGTGGACAAGCAGGGTGCAAAGATCAATTCTTGAGAAATGACTGAGCTGTTGGTGCAATGTGTAAAGTGATGCTATTGGATAGGAGCCCAAAATGAGGGCAGTCACGATGTAGGTAGTGTGTGTTCATCTGACATATGACCATGTTTTTGACCAGTTGAACAAGTATTGTGTTTCACCTAAAACAGTATTTCATCATTCTGAAGAGCGAGAATAGTGTGACATTCACCCACGGAGTTACCTGTCCATTTTAGCATTGCAAAAAATAAAAAAATTATCTCTACCTTGGAATGAAACTGATGGCAACCTCATTTTATTCTCAGAACTTGAAATTTATATTGTGAAACATGATATTTTCACTACCGAATTGGGTAGCTTGAGTAATGAACTTTGCTGATGTTACAGACACATCTCTTAAAAGGGCTGTGCAATCTCCCTCCAGGAAGGAATGACCATGAACAGTTTCTGCCTGCCGCATCAGTGGGTGGAAAACTTGTAGTTCAGAGACTGACACTTTCTCAAATCTGTGGCAAGGTGCGCCTTCTAAGCAGCTTCAATTGTCTGAGACTTTGAGCTAGTTTTCTAAACATTTCGGCTCCTCAGCTCTCATTGCTCATCAGCTACCTCCTATCTGAAATGGCCTAATAGGCCAGTCAATTGTACTAAACAGCTACAAAGTCTAATAAAAGATCTGAAACTGAATGGTTCAACAAGGTACAAGAAACAGCAATAACAAATGCAACTCAGTGGTTCCAGCGAAGTTCCTACTTGCTAACCTTCCGAAGAGCATCCCACCCAGACCCATCTCTCTTCCCCCACCACCCCCCCCCCCCCCCCCATTCCTGTTACCCTGCATTTCCCACGGCTAATCCATCTAGCCTGCATACCTTTAGACTATGGGAGGAAACTGGAGTACCCAGAGGAAACCTGTGCAGACACAGGCAGAATGTCCAAACTCAGCACAGATGGTCTCCCAAGGGTGGACTCGAGCCTGGGTGCCTGGCACTGAGGCAGCAGTGCTTTATACACAACAGATGATATCCAGACCCAGCTATTACCATCCTCAATTATGAACTGGCCCGTTGGTCATGCAGTGGCATACAATGGAAAGGCAGTTGCACTGGAGGTCTTTAACATTGACTCCAGATCCCAAGAAGAATCATACCATCAGTTCAAAATTGGGCAAGTAAACCTACTGATTAACACCTACCTCCCACTCCTCCCTCAATAGATGAATCCGTTCACCTCAATGTTGCGCACCACTTGGAAGAAGTACTGATGGTGGCAGGGGCACAGAGTGAGTGGAGTCTTCAATGTCCACCCTTCTTCAACTGGATCTGTGTCAGATAGTGAGGGGACAATCTTACTTGGCCTTGTCCTTACCAGGAGAAAGTGAGGACTGCAGATGCTGGAGATCAGAGCTCTAAAATGTGTTGCTGGAAAAGCGCAGCAGGTCAGGCAGCATCAAAGAAGCAGGAGAATCAACGTTTCGGGCATAAGCCCTTCTTCAGCCCTTACCAGCCTAACCTTTTAAAGAAGCACCAATCCATGGCTATTCCTGTTGGAGTAACTGCTGCAAAATTCTTGAGTAGATGAAGTCCCATCTTGATGTTGACGTTAATGACATCCATCATTACCACTGACTTAGAACAGATCTAGCAACTCGAGCAAGCATCTGAGAAATGTTGTGGGCCATCAGCAGAATATTTAGCTATTACTTGAGACCTCATGGCCCAGTATATTCCATACTCTCCCATTTTTACCAAGTCAGACAATTAAACATCTTTCAATGAAGACTGCAAGAAGGCTTTCCAGGCGCAGCACCTAAAACTTGTCAACCTCGTGCAGCTGTAATACAGAACTACTTGCATGTCAAACAATGGAAGGAACGTGCAATGGGAAAGGCTAAGAAATGCCATAACTAACTGATCAGATTTAGGCTCTGCAGTCCTGCCACATCCAGTCATGGATGGTTATGGGCAGTTGTACAATGAGTAGATAGAGGAGGCTGCACAAATATCCCCATGTTCAATATAAGGGGAGCCCCGAATGAGCAAACAAAGCCAAGACTGAAGCATTTGCATCAATCTTTAGACAGAAGAAGAGGCAAGTGATCCCTTTTTGGCTTCCTTCTAAAGTCCCCATCACCTCTCATTAGTTCACTTCATATGAAGAAACTGCAAATCTATGCCCCTAACACCGTTCCAGTAATTATGTTGAAAATGCTCCAGAACTAGCTGCCCCTCTGGCCAAGCTGTTCTAGTCCTGTTACAATCTAGATCTTCTTGGCAATATGGATTTTTTTTTAAAAATCCAATCATAAGTGTGAGCATTTCTGTCTCTGTCAGCATTTATTACCATTCCTTGAAGGTGATTGTGAGTTGCCACCCTTGATCTCTGCAGTCGATATGATTTAGGTATATACACAGTGTTGGAGAGGGGAGTTCCAGCATTTTGACCCAGTGACTTTGAAGGAAGGGAAAGCTTTTTCAAGTCTGGATGGCGAGTGACTTGGAGGGAAATACATAGCTTGTTGTGTCCCCATGTATCTGCTGCCCTTGCCTTTCTCGGTATTGGTAGCCAAGGGTTTGGAAGTTGCTGTCTAAGGATCTTTGAATTAGTGCATGCATCTTGTCAGTGGTACCCACTACTGCTACTGAGGGTCGGTGGTGGACGCAGTGAATGTTTGCGCAAATCAAGTGGCATGCTTTATCTTGGCTGATGTCAAATATCTTGAGTACCTTCAGTCTCTTCCACAACACTGAAATTGTTCTACTCAAAACAACAAATGAGTTTCCATGTCTGAGTGTGGTATACTTTCCTGATCCTTGACCTAAGGATTTTGAGTTAGCGAACTATATCATCCCCCTCTTGCATTATACCTCCATTCTGCAGCTGAGTGAGACTGCCCACCATCACTTTGTTCCTAACTGTTCAGATGTAGCCATAAAATGTCTGCTCCCTCAATCACCTCTCCAATACATTGTCTCTAATTTTCATTTCTTTGAAATTGATGCATGACAGTGACTTCTGAAACCAGGAATAGTGCTGGCACACTGACCTGTAGAGATTCTTGAAGCAGCAACTGTGCAGCTTAGAGTGAACGTTGCTCCCTGATTCTCCAATTGGACCCCTCACTTAGATGCTGTCTTTGACAACAACATATTGAAAACCAAAATATTAGATTCTGCACATATACTGCTGATAAACAGCTCTCATTCACAGCCTGGAGCATTTTCAATATAATTGCTGGAATGGTGTTAGCGGCATAGATGTGCAGGATCTGATACCTATTGATCCTTCCATTGCATTTAGTGTTGTCAGGCTGTGGCTCTGGCACCATGTACAAGGTCAGAGACTTGTTCTAATTCTTCCCTTTGCCTAATGACAGTCAACAACTTTGGTCTTCCTTCTTTACCTTTTGGCTCATCTTTGAACTCCCGGTCCTGTCAATCAACAAGACCACCCATGTCCATTTCTGTAATATTATTTGTCTCCATGATTGCTGAAAGTCCTCTTCAGCTAAAATCCTCACTCTGGCTTCATTTATTTCTAGACTCAACTTTTCGATGTTTCCTGTCTGACCACCCATCATCTGTAACTTGAATTAATGCAAGTCTATATCCATAACAAGTCAAGTTCACTTGTCACCATTGTTTGTTGATGAGTATTGCTTCCTGGCCTTTCAACACTTTGAAGTTTAAATTTCCATCCCTGTGTTCTCATCTCTGCATGCCTTTGACCTCCCTATCTCTCAAACTTGGTCAGCCCTACAATGCTCAAGTCTGCACATTCTTGCAATCTTGGCCTTTTTCCTCCCTGAGATTTGCTCCATTATTGGTGACAATGTGTGGTTACCTAGGCAACTGTACACTTGAATGCCTTCTCAAAACCTCCTCTCTTTTTAAGATGCTCCTTTAAAATCCATTTCTATGATTATAAATGACTTTAGACGCAGGCATAGGTGGATGGATTAGTAAATTTGCAGATGACACTAGAGTCAGTGGAGTGGTGGGCAGTGTGGGGGGCGGGGGAGGGGGAGGCTGAGAGTCTTGAACCTGCTCTCATTGGCAAGAAGAAGGCTAAGAGGGGATTTGATAGAGACATACAAAATGATCAGAGGATTAGATAGGGTGGACCGTGAAAGTCTTTTCCCTCGGATGATGACGTCAGTGTGTACGAGGGGGCATGACTACAAATTGAGGGGTGATAGATTTTAAGACAGATATCAGAGGCAGATTCTTTACGCAGAGTGTGGTAAGGGTGTGGAATGCCCTACCTGTTAACGTAGTCAACTCAGCCACATTAGGGAGATTTAAACAATCCTTAGATAAGCACATGGATGATTTTGGGATAGTATAGGAGAATAGTTCACAGATCGGTGCAACATCGAGGGCTGAAGAGCCTGTTCTGCGTTCTATTAAGTTAACAGTTCTGCTCTGGTATACCCTTTTTAGCTTTGTACCATTTCTTGTGGTCTGTTTACACTCCTAGGAAGCACTTGGGAACATTTTACTGTTTAAAGAGTGCTATACAAATGCAAATTGCTGGAATAAATTGGGATGAAGCTGCTAATGTTGGTGAGTTTAGTTGCTGAATTTTTTCCGCCTTATAAAATGTGCAGCATTTGGAAAGACTCCAAATGGAAACACAGTTGGACAGTTTATGCAAGATTGTTCAAATACACAACTTTTTAAAATAGTTAATCTATGATATGAAGGAGACTTGAATACTGTTCTGAATTTCAAAGATGTGACTGGCAGTGATTAGTGTGTGACACTCTTGAAACAAAGTAATGTTTATTCCCATCTTGTAGCCCCAGGCGGAACACGTATTGATGATGGAGACAGCACCAAGGTGACTGAATACTGTGTGTTTGGTGCCACTGAGGATCAACAAATCATCCGAAACTATGCTCAGGTGAGTACGTGCTTTGGCACATGGCTGTGAAGCAGGCACCAGCTTAACACCTATTTTGGGTAATACCAACCGATTCCAGTCTGAAACCTTGCAGCATAACATCTATCAGGCAACGTGCATTAAAAATACCATTTATCAACTTAAATGTCGCTTCATTTATTGTAATGAATTAGTTCAGGGATAAAAGCAAACCTATCCTTTTTTTTTCTTAATTAAAAAAGATAACATTTTGCATTCAGTGCAGCTCCCAGTGCAGTAAGTTTATTTCATAAATGGCCGTAACTGACATTTCAATGAAGAGACTGAGCCAGTCAACAAGAAGACAGGATTGCCAGCTACCATTTCAACTTTGGTCACCTCGTCCCAGTTTGGACAACAGGTCAGTTTGAAAGTGGTCATGTCTGTGCTGCCAGAAATACAGTTTCATGATTGCAGTTTAGAGTGATGTCTTCCATCACAGTCCACCTATGGCTAGTGAAAAAGATTTTTCTTCTTTTAATCTATGCTTTTGCAAAGCTGCCTGCAGCTCCTTCCATTCAGTAACATTGTTGATGCTGATATGAAGTATGACTGTACTGCATTTTGTGGCTGAGCATTACTTCCTCCAATCTGTCCCATAATTGTGCCACTTATAGGGTCAGAGAACCACATCCACCAATGTAAAATCTTCCACATAATCTGCCTTGGTGTTTCTAGACAGGAATAGGGGCTGACAATATAGTTAAATACGAGGTACTTTTTGTTTTTAATCTTGAGATTCAAAAAAATTATAAATTTAATTTTATCAATGGACTGAACGTTCAGAGATGTTAATTTTTTTTGTTTTTGCTTTTCCTTTAGGTCTTCAATAAGCTTATCAGGCGCTACAAATATCTGGAAAAAGCATTTGAAGATTCAATTAAGAAGGTACTTTTTTCCTCGCAAAACAAGCTAGACTCCACATAATCTCCAAACTCTGAGACTGAAAAATTGTCACAACTTTCTTTCCAACTTTGGCGTATTGAAAAACAATAAAGTTTGAGTTCATCCATCATAATGCTAGAAACTTTTTAATCAAGCCTGTAAGGTTGATAAAGAGCTAATCATGCAAACTGTAATATCTGAGGTTCCATCCGCTGTCACTGCTGAGTTAGCTGAATTCCACTGGGTTAGCAGTTGGGGCACCACAGTTGGTTTCAAAACCTCTGGACTGAGCGGGATATTTGCTTTTAATTGCTGTCAAGTGGTACTTGCTGTAAGTCTGCACGCATGGATGTCAGGTGAGGACAGGATTAAGGTTCAGCTTTGAGCAGTAATCTGCCACTGCTCACTGAGCTCATTTGTGAAGAAGACAGCATTGTGGAATGGACCAGTTTGCAACCCGTTTCAGGTGACTTCAAGACATGGGAGAGCGACTGACTTGAGAGTATCTGTTGAGAGGGGGCAAAAATGTGTTTGGAGTGAATGTAGTACCTTAGCTTCAAAGATGGGGTGGGGGAGGGGTTCAAAATAAGGTAGCTAAGTATGAATGAGTGTACTCTGGGACTTGCTATCATGCACTAAATGTAAAAAAAAATCAGAGGGGAAGCTGAATACAGGTCTCTACTTTGCAAAAGCATATTTTTATTTAGGCCATCTTTTTGCTCAGTTTTTTTTTGTAAAGGATATTGAGCTGGAATTCCCACCAGGCAGTTTCTGCCAGACTTTCTAAAGAACACCAGAAACAATGCTGTGAACAAGCTTTCTGGTGAAGTTACAGCCTCAGATCGTAAGAACTCTTGTGGAGAATATGTTCATGTGAGAGCATTGTTTAGACTAAATATGAGAACTTGGAAAGAGAATAAAGATATTGAAACAGCAATAACATTTTCAAGGGTGGTTATAAAGCAGTACATTTGGATGCATAAAGTCATAAAAGTACTTAGTAAATCTATATTGTGTTAACTAAGATCATTATCATAAAGTAGATTGTGCAGACTTCAATTTGCAATATGTAAAACAAGTGAAAGTGAATTAGCAGTCTATTTCATATTCTCAATTTTAATTATATCTACACATCCAAGATCCATAGGCATGAAAGTGTGAAGTCTTGTCGATTAAAATAAATGGATGAATATGGAAGTTCAAAATAAGTGTAAAGTAAAACATAACAGCACAATATGAGCCCTTCAGCCCTCGATGTTGCACTGACCTGTGGAACCAATCTGAAGCCTATCTATCCTAAACTATTCCATTTTCATCCATATGTTTTTCCGATGGCCATTTAAAGCCCTTAAAGTTGGTGAGTCCACTACTATTGCAAGCAGTGTGTTCCACACCCTTACTACTGAGTAAAGAAACTTTACCTCTGACTATCCTATATCTATCACCCCTCAATGTAAATCTATGTCCCCTTGTGCTAGCCATCACCATCCAAGGAAAAAGGCGCTCATCGTCCATCCTATCTAACCCTCTGATTATCTTCTGTCTCAATTAAGTTTCTGCTCAACCACCACCTCTCTTATGAAAACAGCCTCAAGTCCTTCAGCCTTTCCTCATAAGACCTTCCCTCCATATCAAGGAACATTCTCGTAAATCTCCTTGGAGCCCTTTCCAAAGCTTCTACATCCTTCCTGTAATGCAGTGACCAGAAGTGTACGCAGTGCACTAAGTGTAGCCGCACCAGAGTTTTGTACAGCTGCAGCATGACCTCGTGGCTCTGAAACTCAATCCCTCTACCAATAAAAGCTAACACATCGTATGCTTTCTTAATAACCCTATTGGCCCGGGTAGTAACTTTCAGGGTTCTAAGTACATGGACACCTATCTGTCTCTGTTCCTCTACCCTACCAAGAGTCTTCCCATTAGCCCAGTACTCTGCATTCCTGTTACTCCTTCCAAAGTGAATCACCTCATTTTTCCACATTAAACTCCATTTTTCACCTCTCAGCTCAGCTCTGCAGCTTATCTATGTTCCTCTGTAACCTGCAACATCCTTCAACACTATCCACAGCTCCACCAACCTTAGTGTCATCTGCAAATTTACTAACCCATCCTTCTGTACCCTCATTCAGGTCATTTATAAAAATGACAAACAGCACTGGCCCCAAAACAAATCCTTGCGGTACACCACAAGTAACTGAACTCCAGGATGAATATTTCCCATCAACCACCACCCTCTATCGTCTTACAGCCAGCCAATTTCTGATCCAAACTGCTGAATCACCCTCGATCTCATGCCTCCATATTTTGTGCAATAGCCTACTGTGGAGAACCTTCTCAAATGCCTTACAGAAATCCATATACACCACATCAACCACTTCATCCTCATCCACCTGTTTCAGCACCATCTCCAAGAACTCAATAAGGTTTGTGAGGCATGGCCTACCCAACATGAAACAGTGTTGACTATCCCTAATCAACTTATCCCTCTCTAGATGATAAATCCTATCTCTTATAACCTTTTCCAACATGTTACCCACAACCGAAGTAAGGCTCTCACAGGTCTATAATTACCAGGGTTGTTTCTACTCCCCTTCTTGAACAAGGGGACAACATTTGCTATCCTCCAGTCTTCTGGCACTATTCCTGTCGACAATGACAACATAAAGATCAAAACCAAAGACTCCACAATCTCTTCTCTGGCTTCCCAGAGGATCCTAGAATAAATGCCATCCAGCTCAGGGTTCTTATCTATTTTCACACTTGCCAGAATTGCTAACACCATCTCCTTGTGAACCTCAATCCTATCTAGTCTAATAAACTATTTCTCAGTATGCTCCTCCACAATGTTGTCCTTTTCCTGTGTGAGTACTGACGAAAAAAACTCATTTAGAGCTTCCCCTATCTCATTGGACTCCATGCACAACTTCCCACTCCTATCCTTGATTGGCCCTAATCTTTCTCTCGTCATTCTTTTCTTCCTGATATACCAATAGAAAGCTTTAGGGTTTTCCTTGATCTTCTCTACCAACAACTTCTCATGTCCCTCGTGGCTCCTCTTGGCTCTATCTTTAGGTCTTTCCTGGCTAACCTGTAACTCTTGAGTGCTCTGAGCCTTCATGTCTCATCCTAACATCAGCTGATGCCTTCCCCTTGACAAGATTCAACTTCTTTTGTAAACCACGGCTCCCTTGCTTGACCACTTCCTGCCTGCCTGACAGGGCCATATTTATCAAGGACATGCAGTAGCTGTTCCTTGAATAAGCTCCATATTTAAATTGTGACCATCCTCTGCAGTTTCCTCTGCCCCCCCCCCCCGCCATGTATTCTAAATCTTGCCGAATCGCATCATCGTTGCCTTTTCCCCGGCAAATCTCTGGCCCTGTGGTATACTGTATACCTATCCCTTTCCATCGCTAAAGTAAACATAACCCAATTGTGATAACTATCACTAAAGTGCTCACCTACTTCCAAATCTAATACCCGGCGAGATTCGTTACCCAGTACCAAATCCAATGTGACCTCTCCCCTGTGTATGTAATAGCAAACATTTCTCATTGTTGCCTTCATTTACAAAATCTATTTTTGTTATACTTCCTCAGCTGTTGCTATTCCTAAAAGCATTTTCAGCTTCAGAACAGACTAAGTTGGCAACGCTTACTGGCATCCTCTTGGCCAATGGATCACTCCCAGCTACGATTTTAACAAGCCTATTTTCGGATAATTTGGTTAAAGAAGGTAATACTGGAAGACATTCATTTTTTTTCGAAAAGTAGTTTGAGTTAAAGTTGGTATCTAAAAATGAAAAATAATTACTTGAGTTTGGAGTCTGGTGATGAACATAAAAATAGTACAACTCAAAATAAGAGCACTAAATGGACTTCCATGCATGCTAACAAAGTTACAGCAGCCAGCTTCTTACTACTACTGACCTATTGGAATTATAGTATTGGTAATTGTAAATAAAGAAGTTAAGGTGGTCATAAAATTGATCTTTTTGATTGCTTGTTTTTAACAACTTATTTTATCTAAAATATTTAGAACTTCTAATCATTCTCCAACTCCATTCATGTATAGATTCTGCTTGTAGAAAAGTTATTTTAATACTTTCATTTAAACAAACTATTTATGAAGCTGCACCCCTGCAGTACGTGCCTGTGTTCATTTTATTGAGTCATCATCTGAAATCAGGAAAACTTAAATCTTTCCCAAGCAGAATGGTATTTGTAATTTTGTGATTTCTTTATCACCTGAATTGTACAGAAATGGGCTATAAAGTCATAAATATGGAGTTGTGTAAAGAAATGCAGTCTTATCCCAGTTCTGACCTTCCAACTTGGCATCCCCCTCATGACCTGTCCTACTTGTCCATCTTCCTTCTCACCTATCCGCTCCACCCTCTCTCCAACCTATCCCCAACCTATCACCAAAACCCCACCTCCATCTACCTATCGTGCACTCAGCTACCTTCACCCCACCCCCTCGGCACCACAGTCTCATTCCTGATTAAGGCCTTTTGCCCAATTCGTTGAGTCTCCTGATCCTCGAATGCTGCCTGATCTGTGCTTTTCCAGAATCACAATCTCAACTGCAGTCTTTTACAGTCACTTGGAGACCATTATTAACCAATAATCATAATGATTATTTCAAATTTTAATTTTGTTGAGCTTCTGTCCCGTTCAAAGACTAAAATATAGTTTATTGCCATTAAAAGTATAATTTCACCAGTGCTGATAGGAAAGGCCTCCCTTCATTGTATATTTAATGTCCATACTTTTTATTTTGACTTTCTAGATATTGTAGTCAACATTATACTTCAATTTCCCAAGAATCTCAATCCAAGACTGTGGGTTATATTTGTCACAAGCATTAGACATTTCACAATAAAAATATAGGAACAGGATTAGGCCATTCAGTCCATTGAGCCTGTTCCATTGGTTGAACACTTCAGTGGCATTTATTCCATAACCCCTTTAAGCCACCTGATGATCAAACATTTAGCAATCTGGACTTCAAACATACTCAAAGACTGAGCTTTCACAGCCCATTTGGAGAAACAATTCTCCTCATTTTGGTCCTAAATTACTCCCCTTTATTTCTAAATTGAATCTCCTGTTTCTAAATTCCCCAACCAGGGAGAAACACCTTATCTGTAACTATCTTACCGATCCTTTTCAAGCATTTTTTTAAGTTTCAGTGAGGTCACCTCCTTCTTTGAAATTCTGGAGAACACAGGCTCAGTTTGCCCAATCTATCTTAAGGCAGTCCTGCTATCTCAGGAATAAGCCTGGTAAGCCTTTATTGCACAGCCTCAAACATAACAATATCTTTCCTGAGGTAAGGAGACCAAAACTACACACAGTACTACAGGTGTAATCTAACCATGATCTGAAAGAATTGCAGTGAGACTTCAAAGCACTTGTAATCAGTTCCTCTTGTGATACAAATATTCAATTAACCTTCTTAATTGCTTGCTACACTCACATGTTGGCTTTCAGTCACTTCTCACAAGGACCCACAAATCCCTTTTCACATGTACACTTTCAAAGCTCTCCCCATTTAGGAAATATGGTACATTTGCTCTCCATACTGAAGTGGGAAACTTCATTTTCCTACATTATATCCCATTTATCGTGTTCTTCTCTGATTTCTATATCTATTCAAATCCACCTGAAAATATTTGACAACTTCTTTAGAACACATGCCTGCTTAGTTTTCTATCATCTCTAAATGTTCGCATGTTGTGTTTGGTCGCAACATCCAAATTATTGCTCTATAATGCAGTTCCCCAATATTTGGCTGTTCAGTATCCTACGTTAGAGAGATTAGGAGGAAGTGAGGACTGCAGATGCTGGAGATCAGAATTGAAAAGTATGGTGCTAGAAAAGCACAGCAGGTCAGGCAGCATCAAAGGAGCAGGAGAATCGACATTTTGGGCATAAATTGAAGGGATTATGCCTGAAACATTGATTTCCCCTGCTCCTTGGATGCTGTCTGACCTGTTGTGCTTTTCCAATGCCATACTTATCAATGCTGCTTTGGAGAACCACTTTGAAAGTACTCCAGAAACGCATTCTCCACCGCTTTCGTGCTCAATTGGTTTACGTAGTCCATTTGTAGATTGAAGTTACCTATGATCATTATGTAGTCCATGTTACATGCTCCTCTCATTTTCTGATTTAATACCATGCCCTAAACTGCCATGAATATTAGTGACCTATAAATAAGTCCGACCAATGTCTACTGCTCCATACTGTCTTCCTTCCGCATATTCCACATATTGTTCTTCCATTCTGAAATGTTTCCTGACGAACGTACTGATCCCAGCCCTTATTATCAGGACAGCTTCACTTCCTTTTCCTTTTTTGTCTGTCTTTCCTAAAGGTTGAAAATCCTTGAACATGCAGTTTCTGGTCTTGGTCGCCAAGCAGCTATGTTTCTGTAATAGCAATTATATCATAACAAATTTGAAAGCTAAATTAGCTTGTTGCAAATGTTGTATGCTTTCAGGCAGAGTACCCTAAAGTTTGTCTTTTCAACATTATTCCGCATTCAAAGCAGACTCTGTTTGGCTTTTGGTTCTTGTCTTCTCGTGTCCCTTGCAGCCTTTCTAGTTTGAACCAATCCCAACAGTATTAGCAAATTCCTTGAAAGGATAGCAGTCAGAGTCCTGTTAAAATGTAACCTGTTCAGCTTGTGCAGGTCCCACTTGCCCCGGAACTGTTTTTTTTTAGATTACTTAGTGTGGAAACAGGCCCTTCGGCCCAACAAGTCCACACCGCCCCGCCGAAGCGCAACCCACCCATACCCCTACATCTACCCCTTACCTTACACTACAGGCAATTTAGCATGGCCAATTCACCTGACCTGCACATCTTTGGACTGTGGGAGGAAACCGCAGCACCCGGAGGAAACCCGCGCAGACACGGGGAGAATGTGCAAACTCCACACAGTCAGTCGCCTGAGGCGGGAATTGAACCCGGGTCTCTGGCGCTGTGAGGCAGCAGTGCTAACCACTGTGCCACCGTGCCGTCTAGATGTTTGAGAAGTGCTGTCTGTCCAACACCATTTCTCCAGCCAAATGTTCATTTGCTTGATTCCCTTGTTCTTATGCTTACTAGCATGTGGCATGGAGTAATCCTGAGATTACTTCCCTTGAGGATTTTTAAAATTTATTTCATAACTCCATGAAATCTGCCTACATCCCTCTTCCTACCTATGTCAATGTGGACCACAATCTCTGACTGCTCCCCTCCAGTCAAAGTATGACCTGCAACCACTCCCTGGCATCCTTAACCCTGGCATTAGAGAGGCAGCACACTCCTTAAGCAGCAATTGGTATCACCTACGCATCTACAAGGCAGAGAATTATGTGAATAGCGCCTGTTGAGAAGGAATCACACCACCGATTTAGAAGTGTACAGGCTGAGGTGGAATGGGGGCTACCAAGCAGATTTTAGAGAAAAGTACTGGTGATGGAGGAGTTCCCATCCTGTTGGCCAGTTGGCATTCCATACTGAACTGGTGAGGGTGATAGTTCGTCTGGCGGGTGCAGACAGTGCCAAGTCCATAGTACCACTGGTGACACTGCATGCGGTGGGACGGGGAGAACAGACAAAAGAAAGAGAGCAGTAGTTATAGGGGATTTCATTAGGAATCTGTCAGACATTTGTGACAGTGAATATAACTCCAGGATGGTGTACTGCCTCCCTGGTCCCAAGGTTAAAGTGTCACGCGGTGGTTGCCCATCATTCCCATCTTTCTATGGGAAGTGAGCAGTCTGAAGTTATGGTCCACATTGGTTCCAGTGACCGAGGTAGGAAGGGGGACATAGGCAGATTTCACAAGGTGCATCCTGTCTCAATGCATAAGATGTATCAATGTCCATGCTCCGAAAGCATCAAGGCAGATGTCCTCAAGTCATGGGCCTTTCTAAGTCTTGAAAGGCTGAACTGGTGTGGGAGCTGGACTGAAAGCGATGTGGTGAGGCTGGTGGTGTGTGGATGAAGCGCGTAGGAGGATTCTGTCGGAGGGGCATGCAGGAATATCGTGGTGAAGATCAAATTGGCCGCAGGCTTGTCCAAGCCTATCAGTGAATTGCTGTCGCCTGCTCTAAACTGCAAGTCTGTAATTTGCCTCATTTAACCACTGGAGAGAAACAAATTGGTAGTGGCATAGAAATGAGGCAGAGACCATTTGGAATCATAGAAATGTACAGCGTGGAAACAGACCCTTCAGTCCAATTTGTCCACGTTGACCAGATATCCTAAATTAATCCAGTCCCATTTGTTAGCATTTGGCCCATATCCCTCTAAACCCTTCCTATTAATATACCCATCCAGATTCCTTTTTAAATATTGCAATTGCACCAGCCACCAGTACATCTGGTACTTCCATTCTTGCACCACCCTCTGCACGAAAACATTGCCCCTTGGGTCCCTTTTAAATCTTGCCCCTCTCTCCGTAAGCCTATGTCCTCTAGTTCTGGACTCCCCCCAGAACTAGAGGGCATAGGCTTACCCATACAGTATAATCAAAAAGAATGGGCACCCAATGAACGCAGTCTGCTGATTTCTCAGCAACAAACCCAAACAAGCAGACAAAACACATCCAGAAACCCTATCCACTCTCCCCTACATCAAAGACATTTCAGAAATGACTGGCAGACTACTCAGACCCCTTGGCATCATGGTAGCCCACAAACCCACCAACACACTAAAACAGCAGTTAATGAACTTGAAAGACCTTATACAGAGAACAAGCAAAGCTAATGTCATTTACAAAATACAGTGCAAGAACTGTAACAAACACTACATTAGACAAACCAGCAGAAAACTAACCACCAGCATACATGAACATCAGCTAGCCACAAAACGACATGACCTCCTCTCACTAGTATCCCTACATACAGATGAGGAAGGACACCACTTCGACTGGGACAAGACCTCTGTCCTAGGACAAGCCAAACAGACATGCATGAGAATTCCTAGAAGCATAGCATTCCAACTGGAACTCTATCAACAAACGCATTGACTTGGATCCCATTTACCACCCCGAGGAAAAAAGAACTGGAAACGACATCACCAACTCCAAGACACCCGAACATAAATAGAAAGCAGGAAACCCCAGCAGTGCTTTGTCTGCAGGCTCAGTGAAGATGTTACCTCGTATAGTGATGAAATGTCTGAAAATGAACCTTACAGCTCAGCGAGCAAACCTACATTCAAAACTTGCTAGCCCAAGCCTATTCAGCCTCTCTCTATAGCTCAAATCATCCCCCGGCATCATCCTTTTCTGAACCCTTTCAAGTTTCATAACATCCTTCAGAGAGGAGGGAGACTGGAATTGCACTCAATATTCCAAAAGTGGCCTAACCCATGTCCTTATTAGTGAGATTCTGAAATCCCTATTTAAAGTTTAAGGGGAAATTTGGGAAAGCTAAAGGTTCTAATATTTTCTATGATTGCTATACTTTCCCAACTTTCTGGCGATTTTCCCTTCCCAACTTTCTGCTCAATAATTGTATATTCTGATACATGGAGCAAATTTTATCTAAGCTGTATGTAGGAAAACTAACAATATTGGATGCAATATTGGTTTCATGCCCCTTTTGCTTGTGGTCTCTACTGAAGTCACTGAGGAGTTACAGACAGGATCTAACTGGCATTCCAATTAATCCCTATGCCTTTCTTTGACTAGCAAATTTCAGTTACACTCCCAGGAATGTGGCATGGAAGTTAGTCCATTTCTTATAATTAGTAACACTTTTTCATTGAAAAATCTTTCAAGCAAAACACAATTCGATTAGATTACTTAGTGTGTGGAAACAGGCTCTTCGGCCCAATAAGTCCACATTGCCCCTCCGAAGAGCAACCCACCCAGACCCATTCCCCTACGTTTACCCCTTCACCTAACGCTATGGGCAATTTAGTGTGACCAATTCACCTAATCTGCACATTTTTGGACTGTGGGAGGAAACTGGAGCACCCAGAGGAAACCCATGCAGACACTGGGAGAATGTGCAAACTCCAAACGGACAGTTGCCTGAGGCGGGAATTGAACCCGGGTCTCTGGTGCTGTGAGGTAGCAGTGCTAACCACTGTGCCAATTAGTTTTATATTATTGACATCAATCCTGTCTAAATGCCAATTGTTTATACTTTTTATTTTTGATTTGAGATATAATTAAACATTAGTGTTATATGATGGAGCGTGTTCCTTTCCCAGGAGAAAGTGAGGACTCCAGATGCTGGAGCTCAGTTGAGAGTGCAGTGCTGGAAAACGTCAATTCACCTGCCAGGCAGCATCCCAGGAGCAGGTGAATTGACGTTTTGGCCATAAGACCTTTATCATTCCTGATGATGGACTTATGCCCAAAACGTCGACTCACCTGCTCTTCAGGTGCTACCTGAGCTGCTGTGCTTTTCCAGCAATATACTCCTTTCCTATATGATATACCAGAATTTTATCGGGCAGGACTTAATCATTGTGTTCAGATTGATTCCAACAGAGAGAATGAACTATCACAGCGACAAACAAACGACGTATTCAGTCAAATATGAAAGAAAGCGGCTCACATTTATATTTACAACCTTAATTTCCCAAAGCCCTTTTCAGCCAATAAACTGAATGATAATGACTTGGAATTTGTTGTCCTTGAGGATGGTACAAGGAGAAACAGTATAAGATTTGAAAAGGAAATAGGATGAGTCCTTGAAAAGGAATAAACTTCCAAAACTATAGGGATTGATCAGGAGAATGGATATGACTGGATCACTCTATGGCAAGCCGGCATAGATTTGATGGGCCAAATGATAATCTCCTGTTGTGTGATAACTCTGACTTCTGAAGTGTAGTCACTGTTGTGATCTGGCCATCCATTTACCCACAGCAAGTTCGAATAGAGTAATTTAGAATGACCAATATCTCTGCTGTTCTTCAAAATAGTGACATGGGATCTTTAATGTCCAGCTTGGAAAGCAAAGAGGGTTTTGCTTTAACATTTCATCTGAAAGATGACATCCTGTGAAATTGTAGTGTAGTGCTAGGGTTCCTACCAAGATGTTATGCTCGAGCGTGTGAAATGAAACTTGAACCCAAAACCTTGTCATTAAGGCGAGAGTGCAACTCAACCACATTTGACATTATCGCCCATGAACATCTGCTTCAACCTGTATTTTCCTGATTTATCAGGTCTTGAGGAAAGGTTGTCTTAACTTTTTTTGGTCCTTTTAAAACAGGAATATCTGCATCGTTTGCTGTAAAGGTTTTTAAAGCATGGATGGCAGAAAAAGATGCAAATGCTGTTACCTCATCCCTCAAGAAATCCAACTTGGACAAGAGGCTGTTGGTGAGTATATCTGATTCAGGCATTTAGAACTGTGCATTCGTGCACCTTCATGAAAGACCAGGTTGAGATTCAATCCTGAAAATGTTAGCGAAGTTTGGGAGGAAAAAAAGAAATCACTACTGTGGAGAAAAGTTGACATCTGCATGTCATATTAGCAAAGACAGAGACAGATACCCATATAATTTGAGTATTACTGAAATATTTAATTTTAATTACATTTTGAAAATGCACATGAATATCCAAATCAAGTGATTATAATTTCTAAAATTGTGTGTCTCAGTTTGACTATTAGATTTAGATTACTTAGTGTGGAAACAGGCCCTTTGGCCCAACAAGTCCACACTGACCCGCCAAAGTGCACCCACCCAAACCCATTCCCCTACATTTTCCCCCTTCACCTAACACTATGGGCAATTTAGCATGGTCAATTCACCTAACCTGCACATTTTTGGACTATGGGAGGAAACCAGAGGAAACCCACGCAGACACTGGGAGAATGTGCAAACTCCACACAGTCAGTCGCCTGAGGTGGGAATTGAACCCGGGTCTCTGGTGCTGTGAGGTAGCAGTGCTAACCATTGTGCCACCGTGCCACCACTATATTGAATGAAGAGCCTTATATTAATGGGTGAATTAAGGGATTCATGAAAGGTGTAGACAGAGTTAATGGTAGGTGTCTTTTCCCCAGGATGGGGTATTTCAAGACTAGGGGGCACAATTTTAAGGTGAGAGAAGCAAGATTTTAAAAAAGACATGAGGGACAACTTTTTTACACAGGTGGTTTGTGTGTGGATTGAACTTGCTGAGGAAGTGGTGGATGAGAGTGTAAATACAATGTCTAAAAGACATTTAGATAAGCATATGAATAAGAAAGGTTTGGAGGGATGTGGGCCAGGAGCAAGCAGATGGGTCTAATTAAGTTTGGGATTATGTTCTGCATAGACTGGTTGTTTTTGAAAGGTGTGTCTCTGGGCTGTATGACTCTATTCTAAATTCAAGCTAGTGAAAAGCCTGCTGAGAGTTCCTTTTAAAGATTGAAACCTCTAAAACATTGGGAAGAGATCATTAAAGTAAGATTGCTTATTCTTCAATGCAGCAGCTAGTGAAGACAGTGAATAGCTGAGCCATAAGTATCCGAAAACTCCCAGGTTGAAGTCGTGGTCTTTGATCAATTGGTGAATGATCACGTTTGGCCGAAATTAGCGAAGTTCAATCAGCTTCAGCACTTGGGAAGGGGAGCTGAAAAGACCAGGTTCCAATAACCTATCTGAAAACGTTGATTTTCTTTTTTATATCTTAGATATTGGCACAATCTGATATTTTAGAATAAATCACAGTCTGAAACTAAGTATTTTGGACTTTATTCAATAATCAGCCATAATAAATATGAACCATGGGCAGTGAACAGTTTTACAATTGTGTAACATGTTTTTCCATCTCAGGAACTCTTCCCAGCGAACAAACAAAACTTCGAACATTTTGCAACATACTTCACAAATGCAGGTCTTAAAGAACTATCTGACTTTCTCAGAGTCCAGCAATCTCTGGGAACTCGCAAAGAGCTGCAAAAAGAACTTAAAGAAAAACTTTCTCAGGAATGCCCCATAAGAGAGGTATGTTATCCATGAGGTGGCTTGAAAAATTCAATATTCTAGTTGCCAGATAATTGGCTCATTCAGAGTAAATATTATAATTAGATCTCAAAAACATAGCTCCAAATCTGATAGAACCAGCCTTGTCATTTTTTTTTAAAAAGTGGAACTATGATGAACGAAGATATCGTTAAAAAAGGAAAGGGATCCTTTTTTGTCGAGAGTATTTGATTTGCAGCTAAGGGATGAAATCAAATGGAAAGGAGCTTGGGAGTTTAGGTAGCGGGCTGGATGTGGGAGTAATTTTGAGCTCTGCTCAACTCATAGCAGAGGTAGATTTAAACATGGGAACAGGATTGAGTTGCTTGAGAAATTGGGGAAGTCCTTGTACTTCACTGACCCATAAGTAACCCCACAACCCGAAGCAATATATTTTCTGATTCTGACCTTTTCAGAATCTATCTTTTTTGTGTACTGTTGGTGGCTGTGCTTTCAGTTACCTGGGTGCTCATCCCTGGACTACCCTCTTTACAGCTCTCCAACTACCATACTTTCTTCTGACCTTCCATCCCTTTGTTTACAATTTGTGTCTCAGTCAATATGTCAGTGTTTTGTTTTATAATGCATCTTTGAAATTTGGGATCTCTTGTTGTGTTAAAGGCACTAAGTAATATTTAGATTTACTTAGTGTGGAAACAGGCCCTTCGGCCCAACAAGTCCACACCACCCCGCCGAAGCGCAACCCACCCATACCCCTACATTTACCCCTTACCTAACACTACGGGCAATTTAGCATGGCCAATTCACCTGACCCGCACATCTTTGGACTGTGGGAGGAAACCGGAGCACCCGGAGGAAACCCACGCAGACACTGGAAGGAAGTGCAAACTCCACACAGTTCTGAGGCAGGAATTGAACCCGGGTCTCTGGCGCTGTGAGACAGCAGTGCTAACCACTGTGCCACCGTGCCGCCCATTTAAGTTTTCTTTTTGGAAAAATGCTTACTGGCTGGATTCAGTCCTATTTGCCTCCCGGATTTCCAGAGCCCAGGGAAACTCGGCTGCAACCTAAGACGTTGCTGTAGTTTGAGGCATTGAGCTTCAAAATATCTGTGGAGCATAACCACATGCACAAGTCTGTCAGCTGCACTGCGATCCCAAAGCAAAGCAAAGCCAAACCCTTGCTGTCAAAATTACATTGTTTCCTACATAGTACCTTAACCCCTAAAGGGAATGCTGAAAAACAAGCAACAACATGTGGATTAATTAAACTACATGCTTCTTTCTTAAAAAGGGATGTGCAGAATATATGGTGATGGTGTGTGTTTGCCCTTTTTGAGCTGAAATTTTTTTTTTAAGTGAGTAGTTTTCCTAATGTCCAACTAAGTTTAATTGATAGGTGCTTAATTAGTTGATCTCCATTGGAATGGTGCAAGAGGGATGACATTTGGCATCAGAATTTCTTGGCAAAAGAAGGGAAAAACAACCCCAGTGATCCTTGCAATAAATGTGAATGTGGCAACTTGATTGGGCACAGTTGTGATGCATCCTGAAGTTGTGTTGTCCAAGGTTGTATCAGTGTGGTTGGGGTTCGAGAGAGGAACTGGCATGAAAAATGTTCTGCACCAAATAGTCAAATTTTCAGGGAAGGGAATCAGGAGAAAGATTTTCCTCTTTCCATCTAAGTGGCTACTGCCAGACACTTATCATTTCACCTCAACCTATTGTCTTCAGATAGTCCTGTATGTCAAAGATGAGATGAAGAGAAACGACTTGCCTGAACAGGCAGTAATTGGACTTCTGTGGACCTGTGTAATGAATGCCGTTGAATGGAACAAGAAAGAGGAGCTGGTCACAGAACAAGCTCTGAAACATCTTAAGGTATCTACCTCCAAAGAATGAAACCTCTTCAGCATTTGGGTGTAAGAACTTGAGCTGGTAGATTCTTGAGAGTTTTTCATTCTTAATGAACTGTGATAATTGATTTAGAAGTGACTAGTGAAGCTAGAAAACATAAATATACTGAGTGTGGAATTTTGAAAACACGTGAGCTGTTTAAATAATTTACAAAAACTTGATAACACTCACTTGTGAACATTGTATTCTCAAAATTATGGTTAAAGGATTTGAAAATCCAAGTTTAAAAATGTTGCAATCCACTTTTCCAGCTTGCAACGATAAGGATAGTTGCTCCTCTCCCTTTTCCAGACTTTGTCTCCTGCTCCCTGTAATTGTGTACATGATTGCAAGCCTTATCTTGAGGCTGGGCACCTGAACTTAGCAGCTGGCTGGTATATGCAAGCCAGTTTTCTGCATGTTTCCCCATGGGAAGCTGACAAAGTAGCATTTCAGTCAAACCCCAGCGATGAAAGGGTGTTCAATTTAACCCATTTCGGAATGGATTTGAATAATTATCTGTTGGACAATGGATGTTATTGTTGACAATATTACTGTTTTTAAAATTAAAATGAGTACATTTTTGTCTTCAATGCTGTGCTCTGAACATTACATCAGGAATATGTGTTGGGAAAACCAATGAATCTGTTGCTGGTTTTACACACACACAAATGATGGATCGAAAATCATGCAAGACATATTCAAATCTCTGATATGTTACTGCAGTACTCATATGAACAGCATTTGAAGAAAAAAATGTACTGCAACTTACCTTAGTAATCTAAAACATTTGTGAGAAAGTTGGAATTTCTTAGTAATAATGAATGGTGGAGACGAACAGAGAGCTTTCTGTAGCTGACAAATGACTAAATACACTTGTAATCATTTTCAGCAATATGCACCACTCCTTGCAGTATTCAGTACCCAAGGTCAGTCAGAATTGACCCTACTGCAGAAGATTCAGGAATATTGCTATGACAATATCCATTTCATGAAGGCTTTCCAGAAGATCATTGTGCTTTTTTACAAAGGTATGATTTGAATTGGCAAGATTTAATCAAGGAGCAATCTATCACAGTACTGAACAGATGTACAGCACAGAAACAGACCCTTCAGTGCAACCTGTCCATGCCGACCAGATATCCCAACCCAATCTAGTCCCACCTGCCAGCACCTGGCCCATATCCCTAAAAGAGCTACCTATTCGTAGTGCCTTCCAAATCCCTCTTAAATGTTGCAATTGTACTAGCCTCCACTACTTCCTGTGGCAGCTCATTCCATACACGTGCCACCCTCTGCATGAAAAAGTTGCCCCATAGGTCTCTTTTATATCTTTCCCTCCTCAGCCTCGACCTCTGCCCTCTAGTTCTGGACTCCCCCACCCCAGGGAAAATACTTTGCCTATTTATCCTATCCATGTATCTCATGATTTTGTAAACCTCTATAAGGTCACCCCTCAGCCTCCAACACTCCAGGGAAAACAGCTGTAGCCTATTCAACCTCTCCCTGTAGCTCCAATCCTCCAACCCTGCCAACACCCTTGTAAATCTTTTCTGAGCCCTTTCAATTTCACAACATCTTTCCAATAGAAAAGAGACCAGAATTGCACGCAATATTCCAACAGTGGCCTAACCAATGTCCTGTACAGCCGCAACATGACCTCCCAACTCCTGCACTCAATACTCTGACCAATAAAGGAAAGCATACCAAATGCTGCCTTCACTATCCTATCTATCTGCGACTCCACTTTCAAGGAGCTATGAACTTGCACTCCAAGGTCTCTTTGTTCACCAACACTCCCTAGGACCTTACCATTAAGTGTATAAGTCTGGCCAATGTTTGCTTTCCCAAAATGCAGCACCTTACATTTATCTAAATTAAATTCCATCTGCCACTTCTCAGCCCATTGGCCCATCTGGTCAAGATCCTGTTGTAATCTGAGGTAACTTTCTTTGCTGTCCGCTACACCTCCAATTTTGGTGTCTTCTGCAAACTTACTAACTGTATCTCTTATGCTCCCGTACAAACCATTTATATAAATGATGAAAAGTAGTGGACCCAGCACCGATCCTTGTGGCACTCCACTGGTCATAGGCCTCCAGTCTGAAAAACAACCCTCCACCACCACCCTCTGTCTTCTACCTTGGATCTAGTTCTGAATCCAAATGATTAGTTCTCCCTGTATTCCATAAGATCTAACTTTGCTAACCAGTCTCCCATGGGGAACCTTGTCGAATACATTAGTGAAGTCCATATAGATCACATCTATCACTCTGCCCTTATCGATCCTCTTTGTTACTTCAAAAAACTTAATCAAGTTTATGAGACATGGTTTCCCATGCACAAAGCCATGTTGGCTATCCCTAATCAGTCCTTGCCTTTCCAGATACATCCTGTCCCTCGGGATTCCCTCCAACAACTTGCCCACCACAAATGTCAGGCTCACTGGTCTATAGTTCCCTGGCTTGTCCTTACCACCTTTCTTAAACAGTGGCACCACGTTCGCCAACCTCCAGTCTTCTGGCACCTCACCTGTGACTATCGATGATACAAATGCCTCAGCAAGAGGCACAGCAATCACTTTTCTAGCTTCCCACAGAGTCCTTGGGTACACCTGATCAGATTTATCCACTTTTGTGCGTTTCAAGACATCTAGCACTTACTCCTGTGTAATATGGATATTTTTCAAGATATCACCATCTATTTCCTTACATTCTATCTTCCATGTCTTTTTCCACAGTGAATACTGATACAACATACTTGTTTAGTATATTCTCCATCTCCTATGGCTCCACACAAAGGCCACCTTGCTGATCTTTGAGGGCCTAGATTAGAGTGGTGCTGGAAGAGCACAGCAGGTCAGGCAGAATCCGAAGAGCAGAAAATCGACATTTCGGGCAAAAGCCCTTCATCATTCCAGCATCAGCAGTTTTCACTTTTGCCTACCTGATCTTTTGAGGGGCCCTATTCTCTCCCTAGCTAATCTTTTGTCCTTGACGTAAAAATCCTTTGGATTCTTCTTAACTCCATTTGCCAAAGCTATCTCATGTCCCCTTTTTGCCCACCTGATTTCTCTCAAGTTTACTCATACTGCTTTCACTCGATCTATCCTGTCTATAGCTGACATATGCTTCCTTCTTTTTCTTAAACAAATCCTCAATTTATTTAGTCATCCAGCATTCCCTATACCTCCCAGCCTTTCCTTTCACCCTAACAGGAACGTACTGTCTCTGGACTCTGGTTATCTCATTTCTGAAGGCTTCCTATTTTCCAGCCGACCCTTTACCTGCCAACATCTACGCCCAATCAGCTTTTGAAAATTGTTGCCTAAGACCATCAAAATTGGTCTTTCCCCAATTTAGAACTTCAACTTTTAGATCTGGTCTATCCTTTTCCATCGCTATTTTGAAACTACTAGAATTATGGTCGCTGGCCCCAAAGTGCTCCCCCACTGACACCTCAGTCACTTGCCCTGCCTTATTTCCCAAGAGTAGGTCAAGTTTTGCACCTTCTCTCGTAGGTACATCCAAATATTGAATCAGAAAAGTTTCTTGTACGCACTTAACAAATTCCCCTCTCAACACTATGGCAGTCCCAATCAATGTTTGGAAAGTTAAAATCCCTTACCATAACCACACTGTTATTCTTACAGATAGCTGAGATCTCCTTACAAGTTTGTTTCTCAATTTTCCTCTGACTATTAGGGGGTCTATAATACAATCCCAGTAAGGTGATCATCCTTTTTTTTAATTTCTCAGTTTCACCCAAGTAACTTCCCTGGATGAATTTCTGGAAGTATCCTCCCTCAGTACAGTTGTAATGCTATCCCTTATCAAAAATGCCACTCCCACCGCCCCCCCACCCCCCCAACTTGCCTCCCTTTCTATCCTTCCTGTAGCATTTATATCTGGAACATTAAGCTGCTAGTCCTGCCCATCCCTGAGCCATGTTTCTGTAATTGCTATGATATCCCAGTCCCATGTTCTTAACCATGCCCTGAGTTCATCTGCCCTCCCTGCTAGGCCTCTTGCATTGAAATAAATGCAGTTTAATGTGTCAGTCCTACCTTGTTCTCTTTGTCCCTGCCCTGACTGTTTTGACTCGCTTCTGTTCTCAGCTGTACCCGTCTCAGATCGATCTCTTTCCTCACTATCTCCCTGTGTCCCACCCCCCACCTTACTAGTTTAGATCCTCCCAAGCAGTTCTAGCAAATTTCCCTGCCAGGTATATTAGTCCCCTTCCAATTTAGGTGCAATTCATCCTTCTTGTACAGGTCACTTCTACCCCAAAACAGCTTCCAATGATCCAAAAATATGAATCTTTCTTCCATACACCAGCTCCTCAGCCATGCATTTGTCTGCTCTATCCTCCTATTCCTGCCCTCACTGACTCATATCACCAGGAGTAATCCAGATATTACTACCCTTGAGGACCTCCTTTTTAAATTTCTGCCTAACTCTCTGTAATCTCCCATCAGAAGCTCAACCTTTCCCCTTCCTATGTTGTTTCTAATGTGGAAAATGACCTCTTGCTGGCCTCTCTCCCACTCGAACATTCTGCACCTCTGAGACTTTCTTGATCCTGGCACCAGGGAAGCAACACACCATTCTGATTTTTCGCTGCTGGCTGCAGAAGTGTCTATCTGTACCTCGGACTAGAGAATCCCCTAACACAATCTATCTCTTGGAACCCAACTCACCTCTCATTACATTAGAGCCAGTCTCCATACCAGAAACTTGGCTGTTCATGCTATGTTCCCCTGAGAATCCATCACCTCCAACATTTTCCAAAACTGCATGCTTGTTTTGGGGTTAGCCCCAGAAGACTCCTGCCTACCTCTTACCTTTCCTAGAGTTAACCCATCTATGTGACTGTATCTGAGACTTCCACCTCTCACCCCCCCCCCCCCCCCCCACCACCACCACTTCCTATAACTGCCATCCATCACATCCCATCCCTCTTGTAAATTCCTCATTGCCTCTTGCTGCCTCTCCAGCTGATCCATTCGATCTGATAGGATTCATAACCAATGGCATTTATTGCAGATATAATCCCCAGTAACCCGTAAACTCCCTAAACTCCCACATCTGACAAGAAGAGCATATCACTCTACAAAGGGCCACTTTTGGTTTTTATTCCTCTACAAAACATGCTCCAAGTTAAATTAATACATATGGCTTATATTTTAAGTTTAATTAAGAGTAGTTAATGTCTGTCATAAACTTGCATCTTGCAATTATTTTCAGATTGTATAAATTAATTACTTTTACATGTGGGAGCCAAGTGTGGGTAGCACCAAATGACTGACTAATAGATTTACTGAGGTAAATCATGAATAATTAGTTTCAGCTAAGCTTAGATTTGAAATGCTATAGGAGGAAGGTACAAACTGGCAAAGATGAGCTCTTGTGGTCATAGAAGACAAATCATTGGTGTTGAAGGCCTCATTTGCACAAACTTATTTTTCTACAGAGTTAAAAATTGTTTATGGGAGAAATCAGGTATTTGACATAAAGGAGACAAAGTAAGCTTTTTGGAAATGGAAGGAATCAATGAACAAAGGCAAGAGTTATGACAGATAAAGGGAGGTGTTGCTATCACAGGTGGTAACAATTCAACTGAACTTTTTAAAAAAAATTATAATGTAAGAATTGAAAGAACACACAAATACAATATCTATGCAGTGCAAACAATTTCCTTAATTTTCCAGCATCGGGTGGCACAGTGGGTCAGTGGTTAGAACAGCTGCCTCACAGTGCCAGAACCCAGGTTGAATTACAGCCTGGATAACTATGGAGTTTGCATGTTCTCCCCATGCCGGCATGGGTTTCTGCCAGGACTCCGATTTCTCCCCACAGTCCAAACTTGTGTAGGCTAGGTGGATTAGCCATGGTAAATGTGGGGTTATGGTGATAGGCTAGGGTCTGAGTTGGGAGGTCAATGCAGACTCAATTGGCAAATAGCCTCTTTCTGCACGGTAAGGATTCTTTTTTGCAGTATTCTCTGGCGAATCTGATTAAACATTGACCCTACACTAAAGATTCAGGAATGCTGCACTAGTGTCTATTTCACTTTAGCTTAATTTCCACTTGATTTGTATAATATCAGTCATGACCCCTGAACGTCCTAAAGGTCTCTACAGCCAACTCATTTATTTATTGAAGCATGTCACTGATTTAATGTAGGAAATGCAAGAGAATGCTTTTTGGTATCGTTTGAGAGGGTTAAGTCATCAGCTTCAGACATTGCATTGAAATTGTTAACCTCTGAGATTTGAAGTATAGGAATCATCAAAAGAAAGTATGATACATTGGATGTCAAGCAGAGGTGGTGTGAAGAGACTTAACAAAGGGACAAAACAGTGCATTAGATCATAATAGAAATCTGAAAATCATATTTGAGCAGATGGCAGATGTTCATTAACATAGCATTAGGAGGAGAGAGTATAATGGTGTCCTGCTGAAACTTCTACTAAGGTGTTAAAGCAATCATACTATTGCATTTCAAATACTTTGATTGCAGGATCTTACATAATTCACTGGAGTTAGAAGGATTACGTAGATCAAGAAACATGTTGAAGTGTTTTCATCTCTGCAGATTTTCCATCCGTTTGCCTGCCTTTGGCTCAGGCTGCACTGAAACTCTTGGTAGGATACAACCAGATGGGTGACATCACCCTGATCCTGTGCATCACTGAAGTCATTATGAAAGCATGAGCTCTCGACTTGTAAACGGGTTATTCATATATGAATCCCATCAAAACTAATCCTCACTTTGTTCTCGACCAATACCAAGAATGTGTTCTTACAGTAGGGCAGTTGAATAGCAACCCTAAAGATTTATTTTCTACCTGGTCTAGAGAAACTTTCTCGGTTACCTTTCTCAATGTCTACTGATGTCCCATTTCCCCAAAATTGTTGCACATTTCATTCCTAAAATAATCTTGTGTGCAACCTATCACTACCGGCAGGACTGAAATGAAAGGCTGTCCCTTTTCAAATATCCTAAAATTAATTTTGGAATGGCATTTGTACTGTGGCATTATAACACTTAATTATTGTCAATGCCCTTAAATTTGTTTCATGGTATGCCTTTAAATACACCTGTTCTTCAAATCATCAAAAAGGTTTTAGGTTTTTTGGTTCTTTAGTCAGAAGTGAGCATTGTCGAATTAGCTGCTGAGTACAATTTAGAGAGAGAGTGCACTTTTGCTCCTATTTGTCAGTGGTAGTTGAAGTGTGTATTTCAGGCAGTGGATGGGTGATGACCAAGTGTATTACTTTGTTTTGGATTATGTGCTGCTGATTATGGTTTTGGAGCTGCACTCTTGCAGCCAAATGTAGAATTTTATATCACTTTCTTGACATGGCTTGTAAAAGAAGGATGGACTCTGGGGAATCAGGCAAGTTACTCACTACAGAATTCCCAATCTCTGACTTGATGTTGAAACTACAGTGTCTGTATGGCTGTTGCAGCTAAGTTGCTGTTCAATAGTTAACACCATCTCCTCCTCCTACCTCCTCCCTTCCCCTCCCCCACCCACCCAAATTAATGGGTGCTAGAAAATTAGCCAGGGTTAGTTGTCTAAATCAGTTTTATTTCCCTATTGAATTGTTGTTTGAATTAAGTTATAGTCAGTTTATAAAAGGCACTGTGAGAATCTTCTGCGTGATATAATTCTTTCAGTAAACTGCTCCCCAGTAATTATCTATGAAGAAATATTGAATTTGTTAAAATTCAAGGACGATTTGTGCAAATGGTGGGGTTAGGCTACCTGACAGCACTGTGCAGAAGTCAGTACAAGCAACATTCCTTGTAAAAAGGAGTCCATCGTTTTAAGTTGCAGAAAATTCCATTCAGGGGACCTTTATTCATTCCCAGAAAATGTCCTGTGAAAGCCTGTCACACTTGGTTGTTGCTGTTTAAAAGATTAAATGGTGGCTATAAATTGGTATTGTACAAGATTCCATTATTAATAAAGATCCAGCTATACCAATACTGATACCTACTTAGATCTCAAATTTTGAAGTTGTAGGAAGGAGTGTAGAAGGGTAAAATTTCCCATGAGAAGATTGTTTTCTATCCTTCCAGTTTTTGGCAAAGGCAAGGTAGAAAATTAACCAATGTCATTTTGAGGATAACACTTAAAAATGTGTACTTGCCTCCTGAGGTTATTTCTGGAGCAGTTTATATGCTGCTGAAAATCTTTGTACAGAGTTGCTGAATCTTGTTCGAACTTTAATATCAACTCCCAGACAGTGGGTTTGGAAGGAAGAAACTTTTTTTGTGCTGGTTGCAGTGTGTAACAGCTGGATCCAAACGAGCAGTCTGAAAACATCCTCTTTATTGTGACCTACATTCATTGGTATGAGTTGAATCATTTTTAGCTGGTAATAGTTGCAGGTTGAGGTGATGCCATGAACTGAAATTTTCAGCTTCCTTTGAAACTTTGCCTACCGTTCACAAGTGTTATAAGATTGCAAGCACCTATATATGCCCTGTTATGTTAGCTTTCTGAAGAAGCTAAAAGAGGCTATTTTATGGATCCAAATTGAAGTGGTCACTGTGACCCGATCAAAATATTTTAATGAGCTTTCATCGCTCTAAGCAAGGTTAGCAAACAAGGTCAAAGTATGAACCTGACCAATAGCGTTATAACCATCTGGTACTTGAGCAATATCTCTGCCACATGATCCTCCCTATACTTAGTGTGGCCTAGCAAAAGTCCTTTTGCAGGATGAGTGATTAATGACAAGGGCATCTGTTAGAGCTGTTGCAGTTAGAGTAGCACAATTACGAACACTCTGCTGAGTCAATAGCCTTTAAATATCACCCAGCATCTGTGTTGGTCCATTAGGAAGAGACGATCAACTTGGCATCTAATGTGTTGTGTGAATTCAGTAGCTGTCATCAAAGGAGAATGGCAGCATTTTTATTTTGCTAGAGATTTTAAAAATTACTGACATTGTGTTAACTGTTTTGAATCACAGCTGATGTCCTGAGTGAAGAAGCCATCCTAAAATGGTATAAGGAAGCACATGTTCCCAAAGGCAAAAGTATGTTTCTTGAGCAAATGAAGAAATTTGTTGAATGGCTACAAAATGCTGAAGAAGGTAAAATTTGTCTATTTCTGTGTCTTTGCAAGGCCATAGAATATCACTACTTCCCTGCACCAAATTCCATACCCTTGACAAATACCAATGTTAAAATAAGTAGTGCTGTTATTCTTTTTAAATAGTCAGTTTACTCTGACTTTCTTTAAGTGAAAACAATAAAGCTATGACATTTTAAAATATGCCTGATTCTGCCATTAGTGAAAATCTTTGGACAGAGTTGCTGAATCTTGTATTGCTTGACTGTTTGAACTTCAGTATCAACTCCCAGATGGTGAGTTGGAAGGGGAGAAACCTTTAATGCTGGGTGCAGTGTGTAACAGCTGGAACCAAATTAGCAGCCTGAAATCATCATTATTTTGACATACATTCAGCCACTGCTTATTCATTGGTGTGAGTTGAATCATTTTTACTGTGCAATCATAATTGCACTTTCTAACCTCAAACTGCAAAAGTGTATGCAGACGGTATAAGTATAAACTGGAAGTCAAGTTTGCCAAATTCTAGACATTAGATCTTCTCTTTCTATACTGTCGTAGTGTTTCAGAGTGAAGTATATTGACAGGGCTTAAATCTGAATTAATGATCAAGTTGTCCAATGCAGATTTGAAAACTAAATTAAAAGATATCATGGTAGATAAGCATTGCAAATGTTTAAAGAATTGACTCATTATATATTATATTCTCTTACAGAATAAAACCCCACTGTAAAAGAGGTTTGAATTACTACAAAAATTTAATGTAATCTTGCATTTAAAAAAAGAGGCTGATAATGTTGTCAAAAATTGTAGTAAGCCTGAGGATTGGGAGAAGTTTAGAATTCAAATGAAAGCAAAGAAATCGGTAAATGTCAAAATGGAATATGATAAATGAACAAAACACACAGGATAATAAATGGTTTTCAGGGCATGCAAAGGAAAAGTTTGGCAAAAGGAATTGCTGATTCCTTGGCAGCAAACAGAAGTTTTAGTGGAGGAACAGATTAGGTTAGAGAACTATTCCTGTGGGTTGAAACTGAGCAAAAGTAACCCCATTATTCAAGAACAAAAAAACTAAATAGTTCCTATTTAGGCCAGTTTGTTAGACATCAGTAGCAGAGGAAGGATTAAAATCTATTGCCAAGGGCTATAAATTAGCAACAAGACCTGACAGGTTAGTTTGTATTTATGAGAGAACAATCATGTTTGACATATCTATTGAGTTTAAGGTTTTAATGAGTGAAGTTAATGAAAGGAAACCAATAATGTTCTGCAAATTCTCAAAAAGCATTCATGAAATGGTTGAAAAATCCATTAGTATGGAGTGAGGATTAGAAGGTAATCTTTAGAATTTTATGCTGCAGAGAGCTGTGGAGGCTCGTTGAAGACTAAGACTGATCATTTTTTTGGATACTAATAGAATTAAGGGATATGGAGTGTAGGATTGGTGTAGATCAAGCATGATTCTTTGGAATGATAAAATTGTCATGATCTTAGCAGACCATAGGGCTGCTTTCTCATTCGAGAGATGACTGGTGGTGGGTTAACCTGAAAGTCACCATGCCTTCGGTAAGGGGAGAGGTTGAGTAAGGTCAATGGGCCAAATCCCATATTCCTGTTCCCCATAAGAACAAATTTACAAGATTCGGTCCTTTAATAAATTCTACAAATTTTGTCTGCAGTCCCTAAATATGACTTCCAGAAATTTCTGGATAAATTTTATTGGGGATCTAGATTACTCAGAACAGACATGTCTCTGAGCACTGAGAAAAAAGCCACACCACATTCCGAAAGTGTGGCCATGGAAACTTTGCTGAAAACAAAGATTCACTGTTGATCTTTCCATCAGTTCAAGAGCATATAACTGTCATTGCCATGCTGCAAAGTATCAAGAGATTTAACGAGGACTTTTTGTAAACCATTTCACTGACCTTAGAGGATCACTGTTTCATAACAATTTTTAGGATGATTACGTTGGCAACCTGTGTCTGTAGTTTTATTCAAATTTCAACATTTCAAAACTGCTGTTTGTATTCAGCAGGTGAGGCAGTATCTGTGGAGGAAAATAATTCATTAACTTTGCAAGCACTGAGATGCTATCAAAATTGGTGGATGCTGATGAGAACCAGCCTTTTTTTAAAAAAAAAGAATGGAGAAATGGAAGGGGCAGGGCAGACACTTCACAGGAGCTAATTGATTCAGGGGAAACTAGTGGGAATGGAGAAACTTCAGGAGCCTCGGAAAATCTTATCTAAGCTCTTCAGATTTTACTTATTATCTGACCTGTTATCTTGCTAGCTTGCGAGGATGAACCAATTCTTTTCTTTCAAATAAATCTTGATTGATTGTGGGATGTCTTCAATTAATGTCTGGATCAAAATTGGAGTTAAGTTCCGTTGGACCTTCCTTAGAAACGAACTAAAATGTTCCACTTGTCCCAAATAAGTTGAAATGCAGTACTTTTAAATGACTAACTTCCTACACTGATAAATAACTTTCAAATATATTTGAACATCAAGAAGAGAAGTGTAACATTTTATTCAGTGTCCAGTTGTGGATTCACAGAATGGCATTGGCAACCTTCAGCTTGGTGCCCAGACTACTGTGGGCTTGGACCTGTGCCAGGAGACCTTTTTTGCTCTTCAGGCTCCAGACCACCTACTTGGGTTGTTGCTTGTTCCTGGCTGCATAATAGTTGCTGCTTGGTGTCATCTTAGAGGGATCCCTATTTGCTGGCCCGTTCCACCTCCCAGGTTCTGCTCAGACCACTGGTGGAGCTGTCCGTCTCAGTTGTCTGGGAGGACCGGGCCATCCTCCTGACCAATGGGGGGTGTTGGTCGTGACTGGGCTTGTTGGCTCCCCTCTGTCTGTTTCTCTGTAGGATGGAGGCTGTTGAGACTCTACAAACAAAATCAATATTTCTCATTCACTCTTCAGATTATAAATAGTGGGGATAAGATGTAACAAAATTGTTTTTTAAAGTAATCAACCTAACTACTATATACATTTGATTTTTCTTTCTAGAATCTGAATCAGCAGAAGGTGAAGACGATTAGCAATGGAGCTTGACCAAGCACAACATTAGTTTGTGAGGGTCTGTTCCCTTGCATTTATGGTTTCAGTAGAAGAGATTGATTGATTCCAAATCAAATGGAAACTATAGGATAGCCTGCCTTATGTGTAGAAGAACTGATGTGAAATAACGGAGCTCTGAAGCATTACCCGCTTCTGAAATTCCACTCTGGAGGCTATATGCTATAACTTAGTAAAACTATTTAAAAGGAGCATTGTAGCCTAAAATGAAATAAGTTTGATCTTCTAGCATAATTTTCAAATTCTGTGAACTTTACACTTCTATTGTAGCCTTTTGATTTGTCCACATTTGTAGTTTATTAACTGTTTGTGAATATGTAATTTGACACTAGAATTTTTTGAATAAACATTTTTGTATTTTAAAAAATACGTCAGGAGGTCTTGTACCTTCTAGTACAGGGCACGTTCCCTGCTGTTTTTGTCAGTTGTCTCTGCAAACAAATTATATTTTTGAAGATTTTGGTTTTTCTTTTGGAAGGTATTGAAGAGTTTCTGAACACCACCTTAACACTGGGTAGCTTATCCTAATGTTGTGAATAATTCCTGTTTGTAATAGGCCTGTCAAAGTACAGAGAGTGGTTGATGTTCAAAAGGCAGTAAAAGAGAATTTAAGCCAGGTCACAAAAACAAACAACTTACACAACATCTGAAAATTCTGTGAAAATGCAGCTAAAGTAGTGGGTATAGAAAATATGGCAATGGCATAGAATATTAAAAGCAGAAGGTCAACCAAAGATTGTCAGTTCATATGTAATATCTTCCTGGAATAAAACATTTCAAAATAAAATGTCAAATTTAAGACATCAGATCTTAAGTAAATGTGGGCTGGATTATACAGTCAGCAGCACGGTCACCACTCGCACAAAGAAATATGCCTTTTAGTTGGTTTGTAGACTGCCGTGAATACTTCCACCTCTTCCTACAGCAGCAGGCCTAGCAGCATGACGTGTTGCTATGGAGCTAGCAATGTCACAAACTAAAGACGTGCCCTTTTGAGATTAATCTTTGTTCACTCTGCTGCACAAAACATTAAGGTTTTACAATGATATTTTATTTTTGTGGGATGATTCTGTGCACCTATTGCCACTACTAATTTTAAGACATGAATCATCAAATAAGATGATCGTATGAAGAGAGTCAGATTAGATGTTTAGTCAGGGTAAAGTGAGGTCTGCAGATGCTGGGGCTCAAAGCAGTGTGTTGCTGGAAAAACACAGCAGGTCAGGGAGTATTCGGGGAGCAGAAGAATCGATATTTCAGGCAAGAAGAGTTTCACCAGTAGAGTTTAGTAGAATGAAGGATGTTCTTCTTGTAACATAAAATCATAAGGAGACTTGACAAGGTAGATGTTAAGACTTTCGACTAGTGGGGAAATCTCAAACTAGGAACATAATTACAGAATAAGAGAACATTCATTTCAGATTAAGATGTAAACAAATTTCTTCACCCAGAGAGTCGTGAATATCTAAAATTCTCTGCTACAGAGTTGTGGAGGCTAGATCATTAAAAGTATTTAAAAGGTGGGGGGTGGTGGGTGGTGGAGAGACAGATTTGTCAACAATCT